>NC_138749.1:49466765-50741765 GCF_965113315.1 Podarcis vaucheri
GAATTAAGATTGCCGGAAGAAATATCAACAACCTCAGATATGCAGATGACACAACCTTGATGGCAGAAAGTGAAGAGGAATTAAAGAACCTTTTAATGAGGGTGAAAGAGGAGAGCGCAAAATATGGTCTGAAGCTCAACATCAAAAAAACGAAGATCATGGCCACTGGGCCCATCACCTCCTGGCAAATAGATGGGGAAGAAATGGAGGCAGTGAGAGATTTTACTTTCTTGGGCTCCATGATCAGTGCAGATGGTGACAGCAGTCACGAAATTAAAAGACGCCTGCTCCTTGGGAGAAAGGCGATGGCAAACCTAGACAACATCTTAAAAAGCAGAGACATCACCTTGCCAACAAAGGTCCGTATAGTAAAAGCCATGGTTTTCCCAGTAGTGATGTATGGAAGTGAGAGCTGGACCATAAAGAAGGCTGATCGCCGAAGAATTGATGCTTTTGAATTATGGTGCTGGAGGAGACTCTTGAGAGTCCCATGGACTGCAAGAAGATCAAACCTCTCCATTCTGAAGGAAATCAGCCCTGAGTGCTCACTGGAAGGACAGATCGTGAAGCTGAGGCTCCAATACTTTGGCCACCTCATGAGAAGAGAGGACTCCCTGGAAAAGACCCTGATGTTGGGAAAGATGGAGGGCACAAGGAGAAGGGGACGACAGAGAATGAGATGGTTGGATGGTGTTCTTGAAGCTACTAGCATGAGTTTGATCAAACTGCGGGAGGCAGTGGAGGACAGAAGTGCCTGGCGTGCTCTGGTCCATGGGGTCACGAAGAGTCGGACACGACTAAACGACTAAACAACAACAAATGTGGAGTTTGCCCAGATATATTTTTCTTCCAGAAAGGCCCTTCCTACTCACAGCTGGCTAGACGGACAGAAGGGTTTCTATTAATCTTTTGTTTTTTAGTCTAATGGTCACTTAATTTCATATGCAATTAGATCCAAGACTTTTGGGATTGTTCAAATAATACTTGGAGCAGCAAACCGCCACAACCTCTGAGCTTAACTGTGTTCGTGCTATAATGGTTCATTAAAGAACAGGAATTTCTCAGGAACAGAATTATACTAAGTTAGCATTCTTTCACTGCGGCTGATTTTCTAATAAGAATAATTTGAAAACCTGACATTGGTAAACTATGGCAAAGGAGAAGAAAAACCCTGAATGCTTGGTAAAGCCACAAACATATTTTGTTACACAATTCTCTCCCTCCCTCCTTCTCTTTCTCTCTTACCAAATGTCTAATTTCAGATCCCTTTCACGTCCTTCTCCTGCAGCGTTTAATGTACGTGATTAATCTTGACTCGGCTTAATACTGCTAGGAATGTGGCAATGACCTCAGTTGAACACTGGGAAAGTGATTAATGTGAGATGAACGGGGGATATTTCTTACTCTGGGTCCTGAATAAACACAGACATGCAGTATTCAGTTACAGACCTTTGCTCAATTGAAAATGGACCATGGATTCAAAGAATAACGTTTCAGATGCAATAAACAGTGTTCGAGGAAACATGGCCTTTGTTCAAGAAAATGCTGTTTCAAGCTAAAGTTCCCCTGAACATAAAAGATATATGATGCAATAAACAAAACGAACCACAGGCAAGACACAGCCATTCAACCACTAACCACTGATTGAATTTTCCAACACTCCTGGACATTTCTGTGAGATAAACTGTTCACAAAAGGTCCGTGTTAAATATAAGCTTGTCATTTCATCTCCCTTCTCTGCCCCCTCTCAAATTCCGAGGTCCAACCCCTGTATATATTCTCAGCTTTTGGTTGTTTTGTGGTTTTTGAATTTTTTATGATGTGGGAAGACAGGCAAACAGTTGCTATGATTGTCAAATGGCTTAAATCAAGTAGAGAAAATGCAATAAAACACTGTTTCCATGGCAACACATTGTAACCTAGTACCTCTGGATTATGAGCCAGCTCACATCTATGATCATTATTTGTTGACAGACATAAATTCAGCCTAAAAGCATTAATTTTACCGAGGAGGATGGGGGGAGGGGGCTGGAATGTTCAGCTACGATATAATACTGCTTAAATATTTTCCAAGGCGAGGCTGGCATCCCAACACCCATTTACAGAGCCGTTTTAATACTCTGGTGTTAATAAAGCAAATGAAAGCACAGTTTAATTTTTTTATTTTGGGGGGCATCTTTAAGACAGTGCAAGAAATATATACGTCTCCTTACAGCAATTTGACATGCATTCTGCTTGAAGAAATACAATAGGAAGGATTCTAAATGGCGAGCTACAATTTGATTTCTACAAAATCAAATAATGTGCCTTGTCAGTGGCTGAGGAAAAAAAAATCCCAAAACAGAAACATTTCAAATAAACAACATGTGGTAGGACAGCGAGCCTTCATATATTTTCAAAAACCTCCAGTTCCCATCTGCCACACTGTTTTATGTCAATACGGGGGGTGGGAAGCAAATGAAGCGAGTCCATTTGTTTGAATAATTTTGACTTTCCTAAAAATAAACACACAAGCTTATACTTCATGGTAACAAAAGCGATTCTTCTATTTATTCCCAACCTGTTAATTATTAATCAAAGCATTCAACTACAATAAACAATTCTAAAAAAACTCCCCCCCCTCGTTCTCCCACTAGTAAACTGTTACTGATTTAGGAGGAGCTGTAGTTGAAAGAGAGACTGAATTGCAAAACAGCTGCTTAGGAAAATCCATCTCTCTGAATAACATTGGCTAATATTCGTATCACTGCATACTGGAGATAACAAATCTTATAGGTTATACCTTGAACACCCTGGGATAGTTCAATTGGTAGAGCATGAGACTCTTAATCTTCGAGTCCCAAATTGGGGAAAAGATTGCAAGGGGTTGGAGTAGATGACTCTCGTGGTCTCTTCCAACCTTAAAATTCTATGAACAGAAACAGTGTTGCCTATTTTAGATTGTGTACACCAGGCATGGTCAAACTTGGCCCTCCAGTTGTTTTGGGACTACAACTCCCATCGTCCCTAGCTAACAGGACCAGTGGTCAGGGGTGATGGGAATTGTAGTCCCAAAACAACTGGAGGCCAAGTTTCGCCATGCTTGGTGTACATCTCTTTGTGTGTTAGGTTCACGTTAATTTTACCATCAGATGCTCTCTTCCACGTTGCCCCTCTTTCTGAAGTTAGGTGAATGGATCCTTTTATTTGGAATTATTTTCTGAGTGAGGGACCTTCACTGGGCATAAAACCATGCCCCACACTATTGCCTTGTGAGGATTTTTAAAATTTGCCCAGGCCTTCCAAAATCATGTCAGTTAGCTGGTTTTAACATCTTCAGCAATTTTTAGTGATGCTGCTGGGTTGTTGTTTTTCACTTGATGGAATGCTTTTCTTTCTCTGTGGCTTTTAATCATTTGTTGCAATTATGTTTTAAATGCATATTAATTTATTTTGAAAAAGTGTGACAGAGGTTGACTCATGTGCCGAGGCTTCCCAATGAATGAGAAATTCTGTCATCACCCTTATAGTGAGATGGAGCTCAGGGCCCCAATCCAAGGATGAGCAAAGCCTACAAAGATATCCCCAAGAAAAGCAGATGGTTAACACCATGGATAGGCAAACTAAGGCCCGGGGACTGGATCCGGCCCAATCGCCTTCTAAATCCGGCCCACGGACAGTCCAGGAATCAGCGTGTTTTTACATGAGTAGAATGTGTCCTTTTATTTAAAATGCATCTCTGGGTTATTTGTGGGGCATAGGAATTCGTTCATTCTCCCCCGCCCCCCAATATAGTCCGGTCCCCCCACAAGGTCTGAGGGACAGTGGACCGGCCCCCTGCTGAAAAGGTTTACTGACCCCTGGTTAACACTGTCAGGGTTGACAGTGTTGGTTACCTATCAGGAAGCAAGGAGGGTGCGTTGTGCCACTCAATCAGTTCCCCACCAAAAGATGGTCAACGTTAATCATTAATTCATACAGCACGTTTATATACTGGTACTTTTGGTATCAATGCACCAAAATTGATAGTACTGGCCATGTGTTAGAGACAGCACATGCAGACACAATTCAACATGAATGTCTGAACATGCAGCACCAGATACAGGATGTGTTGAGAGGTTTTAGTGGACAGGGGGCGGACAGGTGTGGAGGATTCCCTGGTCCTGAATAGGGCAACTGTGCCTCTGAAGGACCAGGTGCGCAGCCCGGGAGTCATTTTGGACTCACAGTTGTCCATGGAGGTGAAGGTCAATTCTGTGTCCAGGGCAGCTGTCCATCAGCTCCATCTGGTATGCAGGCTGAGACCCTACCTGCCTGCGCACTGTCTCACCAGAATGGTACATGCTCTAGTTATCCCCTGCTCGGACTACTGCAATGTGCCGTTCTACATGGGGCTACCTTTGAAGGTGACCCAAAAACTACAACTAATCCAGAATGAGGCAGCTAGACTAGTGACTGGGAATGTCCACCGAGACCATACAACACCGGTCCTGAAAGTCCTACATTGACTCCCAGTACGTTTCTGAGCACCATTCAAAGTGTTAGTGCTGACCTTTAAAGCCCTAAACGGGCTCAGTATACCTGAAGGAGCGTCTCCACCCCCATCATTCTGCCCGGACACTGAGGTCCAGCTTCTGGCAGTTCCCTCACTGCGAGAAGTGAGGTTACAGGGAACCAGGCAGAGGGCCTTCTCGGTAGTCAGATGTCAAGGAGATAAACAACCATCTGACTTTGAAAAGACACCTGAAGTTTAAGGAAGTTTTTAATGTTTGATGTTTTATTGTGTTTTTAATATTCTGTTGGGAGCTGTCCAGAGTGGCTGGGGAAACCTAGCCAGATGTGCAGAGTAATTATTATTATTATTATTATTATTATTATTATTATTATTATTATTATTAATTTCATGTAGCAATTTTTTGCCTGTGCGCATCACATCCAGGAAACATCTTGGTATGCACAGAGCATACTTGCTGGAGTGTGGCATGGGTCACGTGAAGGATGTTCACCCTACATTCATAAAGCAAAACAAAAAATCTGTCTTGCCAAAAGCCTGGAGGAGACAACCAAGTGTCACTTTTGGGAACTGCATATCCTATGACATCAAGAGTAAACAGGTTTCAATGGGCGCAGGGCCACACAAGTACCAAACATTCATCATGAAATGGGCGTTGTTTATTAAGACAAATACATAGTGTAACATCAGATTTATAACTGAATGCAGATGTACAAACATGCTTGGCTATGTGCCTAAGAAAACTCATTTTATGAAATGCATATTCAGGAGCTAGTGGAAGAGCTACAAATTGCTCATGATATTAGTGGAGTTCATAATTGTCTATTCAAGAATATGGATTTGCTCAGGTAAATAATGTTTGGTTGTATTATGAGTCTCATATCTGTGGCCTGAGAGAGCCAGTGTGGTGTAGTGGTTAAGAGCGGTGGACTCGTAATCTGGTGAACCGGGTTTGATTCCCCGCTCCTCCAGATGCAGCTGCTAGGTGACCTTGGGCCAGTCCCACTTCTTTGAAGTCTCTCAGCCTCACTCACCTCTCAGAGTGTTTGTTGTGGGGGAGGAAGGGAAAAAGGAGATTGTTAGCCGCTTTGAGACTCCTTAGGATAGTGATAAAGCGGGATATCAAATCCAAACTCTTCTTCTTCTTCTTAATTAGACAAAAGTGTAAAGTAAGACATTGGAGATGCACAATCAGTATTGTGCTTTCCTGATGCCCAAAGGTTCTTTTATGCTACTCTCTTATTCGCAGCAAAATTCTCATTGAATGCTATCAACGAGATTGTAGGCTCATCCATAGAATCTTTTGGTCTGATCCCTTGCTTTCATGAAAGTTCCAAGTGAAAATCTCATTGACTTTCCTGTTGATGGTTGTGAAGGTACAGGACCAGGGCACCCAATCTTAGTGGTCTTTTGTTTGATGAGTATCTTCTAAATTTGGAAGATAATCTCTCAATTCTTTATCTGTGCCCTCCTTTCAAAAATCCCTACCCCACCCCCTGGTCTTATTTATGTGCTGAAAATTTTATTTCCAGAAGGTGGAAGGTGGTATGCTAAGATGGATGCAAATGGTATTATCTGTATGTATGCATCAAAAGATCAGGAGAAAGTCAGAAAAAAATGTTAAGGAAAATGTGTTCTTCCTCTCCCCTCCCCAGAGCTGCTGAAAAAGCTTTTAATTAATGAGAAGATTCCAAGTCAAATGGAGAAGAGTTTGGTTTTAAATAGCACAAGTTGCATGTTTTCATGTTTTATGTGCAATATCATATTTAGTCCCTACATCATAGAGATTAAATGCAAGGAGTTAACTTGCATATATCATTACTTCCTAAAATGATTTTCCACTTAAACTCAGCAAGTTAAGAGAAATTTTTTTGCAAACAGCTGATAAAGACCCCCATTTCTTAATGTAGGGACAAGTAAACTTTGCTTGACAGACTATAATACCTCTTTCATGGTGATTATATAGCAACTAACTTAAAAAAATAGCTTGGAAAGAATATAAATATATTTTCTTGGACATTTTCCAAACTGGAAACTTTGGTTCAGCCCACTGAGTTGCGGTTCTCCTCAGCTCCGTAAGTGAGATGAATACAAATGGAAATTGCACAGAAGGCGTGATTGGCGGTTTTCACACCTTAATGGCTATTTATAATGCAGGCAGGATACTGATTCAGCCATTTTGGATTTATTTGCTCCCTGTAGAAAGAGTGCTTTCTTTTTATGCTCTCATAACACGAAGCTAGAATTCTTCTTGCATTCTTACAAAACTTTTAGGTACTTGAAGAAAAGGACTCTGCCTGAAGGAGACGTGAGAAAGTTCAAAATGGCCACTGGTGTATAAATATTTTTGAAGAGAAAAGAATGTATATTTGCTAAAAGGCATGCTCATAAGTGCTTTCAGCAATCAACTGAGCAATAAATCCTTACAAAACAAAATTCCCATTGTGCTGGGCACACCCTGACATTTGACATCACATTGCTGAAGGAAGGCTCGAGACCAGATTTTGAAGGAAGAAAGTCCACAACTTTGCTTCCAGCCTTTCAAGTTCTCTCTGGTTAAGAGAATTCAATCACATTTTACCTCTTCTCCCATCTTAGTTTAGTCACAATAAATTCAGATCCTGATGTGGGAGAAATAAGTGGGAGAAATCTAGGTCCTAGCAGATGAATTGAAATAAAACTTTTCTAGCCTCATGGACACTGAAATGCCCGAAAGCAAAAGAATATAGGAGCTCTCTGTTGGATCAGATCAAGCAGGTGCCTATGGGACGCCTGCAAGCTTTGAAACCCGTCCAAGCTGGCGACGGTCACAGACTCTCCAAGTGTCCCGGTTGTCCTGGTTTCTGATTTGATCCACTTTTCCTTAGGACATCCCTATTTTCATCAGAGAAATATTGGAGAGTATGGAGTTACACAACCGCCAAGCCAAGGAGATAAGTAACTCCACAACCTTTAGAAGACCCTTACTTGGGACCTTACTTGGAAAATCAATACAACCCAAGTGGTTAAGAAAGCCCAACAGAGACTCCATCTCCTCAGAGTATTGCGAAAGAACGATGTCACTCAACATTTGATGATCTCCTTCTACCGGTCCACAATAGAAAGTGTCCTTTCATAATGCCTCACGGTGTGGTACGCTGGTTTGACAGCAACTGATAGGAAGTGCCTACAGAGGGTGGTGAATACAGCACAAGATATTATGGGCTGTCCCATGAATCCGCTGGATGAAATATCGGAAGAACGTTGCCTCAGGAGAGTGAGGAAAATTCTCAGGCCGGCACTTTCTTGATCTCTTGCCCTCAGGCAGAAGGTATACAAGCATGATTAGCCACACCAACAGGGTAAAGAACAGCTTCTATCCGTGGGCTGTTAGGCTGCTGAAGCAAAAGATAACAACAGGGCAACTGACTTTTGGGTTTGGTGGGTGTGCATCAGTAAACGAGGGAAATTAAGAGTAAGAGAGCTGAGTGGGGGGTGCTTGTGTAATCTCACTGTATACAAGTTGTACAAATGACAATAAAGTATTTCAATTTCAATTAAGGCAGCCCTGTATAAGGAAGTTTTTTGATGGTCCCACACAGATCCTGAAGCATCCAAGCTGAAGTCCATCAACATGGGCAGTTGTGCAGACACAGCACCTCAGTTCTGCTGTCCTTTCATATTTCGCATGCTGGCTGCAGTATCTGGTCTTGATGAGGCAGGTGATCCTCACCTGCTTCAAGCCTCTTCCTGCTGAGGAATCACACACCTCTTCCCAGAGCTAGCAAGCCCCATCTGGCCTGCTAGTGAGCTGGGCTGTGGGCCCTAGCCTGTCTCAGCTTTGTGGAGCACCCCACCCGCTGCTCCCTATGCCTCAGAGCCTGCCGTGTTCATGGAGATGGGCTCTTGTGATGGGTCCTGCTGCTCTGGTTCCTGTGCACCAACTCCCATCCCCTCATCCTCCTCCATCACCCCATCAGTACGTCCTACACCAACCTCTCCTTCCCCATCTCCAGCTTGCCCCGGTGTGTCCCTACGCCCATCGCTGAGATCCTCTTCCTCCTCCCTGGTGTCCTGCCAGTTCATGACACCAATCCGAGTCCTGGTGAGCAGCACCAGTCCACCCCACAGTGCGTGCATCTGTCATGTGGCCTTGTCGACAAAGGTCCGTATAGTTAAAGCTATGGTTTTCCCAGTAGTGATGTATGGAAGTGAGAGCTGGACCATAAAGAAGGCTGATCGCCGAAGAATTGATGCTTTTGAATTATGGTGCTGGAGGAGACTCTTGAGAGTCCCATGGACTGCAAGAAGATCAAACCTATCCATTCTGAAGGAAATCAGCCCTGAGTGCTCACTGGAAGGACAGATCCCGAAGCTGAGGCTCCAATACTTTGGCCACCTCATGAGAAGAGAAGACTCCCTGGAAAAGACCCTGATGTTGGGAAAGATTGAGGGCACAAGGAGAAGGGGACAAGATGGTTGGACAGTGTTCTCGAAGCTATGAACATGAGTTTGACCAAGCTGCAGGAGGCAGTGGAAGACAGAAGTGCCTGGCGTGCTCTGGTCCATGGGGTCACGAAGAGTCGGACACGACTAAATGACTAAACAACAACAACAACAGTCAACAACAGCTTAGGCCATGATGTATCAGTCAGTCTCGAGCTCTCCTGGTTGTTTTTGCTGCACGAAACCAACAGGGCTACCCTTCTGGAAATTGTTACATGGAATCCGTGTTTATTTTCAGAGCCAAGAGGTTTTTTTTTTTATATATATATATATATAAACTGGTGCTCAGCAACAAATTCTCCACAGTCCTTAGCTTTGCTCTCAGGTGAAAGCAGAAGCTTAGCTTGACTATTCTTATTGGCTGAAGTGGAGCGAGTGAAGTTATGTACGTAGCAGTGCTGTATCGTTTCGGCGGAAAAACCTTAATATGTCTGAGAACTCGAGAGGATTTAAACAATGTCATAAAGAGATAAGTGTGTTTTCCAGACTGTATCTTCACTTGTCACAGCTATCAAAAAATAATCTTTTTTTTATGGTGGGTATCTTCCGGTTTAGCGCGGTTACATCTCGCCCGTTCCTGTTGTGGAAAGCGATGCCTTCATTAGAACATTTCCACTGATGTGAAAGCAAGCTGTTTGGGGATTTAAAGAAACGATGTTCCCATCCGTCCAAAGTAATTGGCTCTCCACCCCGTTCTCCTTCTCCTTCTGTGCTGTTCTTTCCCACTCACTGCCAGTTGAGGTGTATGCCACAAAACCATAATAACGAGGCAGAAATCTCTGATCAGCACCTGAAAGCTCTTATAAAGGCTGCGTTGCTAACTATGTCTGGAGATCCCTTTCCCTCCCCGCTTCCTCGCCAGCCCAGGCTGCTTGGCCATGACTGACTTGCTGATGATGAAGCCTTTTGCTGGCAGCTTGCCCAGAGAGCCGTTCTCCTACAGATTCCAGCCTCTCTCCAGGAGTTGCCTGCCTTCAGCATAATGGGCAACATTGAAAGCAGCAAGGCATTCGGTCGACAAGGTCAGAGTGCCTTTCATTCCTGCAATAATCAACCAGTGTAGCTCTTCCTCAGACCTGGGGAGAGAGAAGATAGAGGTCGAAAGAGCAATTACATTTCACATTGACTCCAGGAAAGACTTGGAACACACCACTGAAAAGGGGAAAAAAAGAAAAACAGCACAGAGGACTGCATTCTCTCTCTTTTCCACCCCCCACAATTCCTTTCCTGGCCATTATTAATATGGGGGTAAAAAACAACAACGTCACAGCTATTTCTGCCAGGAGCTTAAAAAACAACAACCGGGGGGAATGGGGTTTTTTTTGTTCCAGTTTATGAAATTTCTGTCCAACCCCCCCCTTCTTTCTTTCCCTGAGACATTTAGCACTGTCAGCATATTACAAAGGAATGTAAATGAGATACACCATGTTATAACCAGATACACTGAGCAAAAGCTATTAATTATGTTAAAAAATGTTAACCCTAGCAGACTGTAGAACAAGCAATTGTGCTAATTTTCAGGCTGTAATCAGTCCCCGCATTAGCATAACAGTATTTATTTAGCACTAAGACAACAATTTGGGGAATATAATTTACTTGGAAATGTCAGTAATTTTCTGCTGGCATATTGTTGTTACACGGCTACCTTTATTTGACCTCACAAGCTGCCAGCCTTAATTACTTTAATGGTATTAACTGTACTGACCAGTCTGATGCTGCATGGTGGAAATTACTCTTGCCACGCAGCTGAAAGCAGCAGGAATGGTTGCTTCTGTGCATTGTTTCATTGGAATTTTGATATTTTGTGTGTCTGCTTTCAGTGCTAAAGAGTCTGCTTTAAAGAAAAAAAGCCCATCTGCACCAAGTCTAAGCATAAGGGCTGTGTAAAAAAAATTACCATCATTTGTGTGCATACACCCACAATTCTCTGTCAGTTAATGAGGAAAAGAGTTGCCCTGGTAAATTATCGAAAGGGACACAAAATTTTGGTGAAATTCTCATGGGTGAAATTGGTGGAGGGGGGTGTCACGTTTAACTTGGTTTCATGGTGGCCAATGGGTTTTGTGATATCCTTTTCTTTAATTCTATAAATCTTATCTTCAGGGGTCTGATTTTTGCAGTCTTCCCAATAGCCCATACTTCATAAAAATCACACAACAAACCCTTAGCTGGGCCTTGGAGGCTGTGTAACTAGCAGCTGTTATTATTATTATTTACACCCTTGTGCAGATTAATTGAAACAATGTAGTTTATTGTACAAAACTCACATATACATGTACAAAACTCACATACATGTACACTAGTAACGGATATGACCTCCACTATTTTTAAGCAGCATTTGAACACGGTTTGGCATGGTGTCTACTAGTTTCGAAAAGTCACTGTTGATTTTCGGATCCCTGTACCACACTTGAATCAGCGCCTGAAGGAGCTTCTCCATAGTTATACAGTCTACAGCACGGAGGCAACTTCTGCATACAGTGGTACCTCAGGTTACATACGCTTCAGGTTACAGACTCTGCTAACCCAGAAATAGTGCTTCAGGTTAAGAACTTTGCTTCAGGATGAGAACAGAAATTGTGCTCTGGCAGCGCGGCGGCAGCAGGAGGCCCCATTAGCTAAAGTGGTGCTTCAGGTTAAGAACAGTTTCAGGTTAAGTATGGACCTCCGGAACGAATTAAGTACTTAACCCGAGATACCACTGTATAGCCCACAAATTCTCAATGGGATTTACGTCCGGGGAATTCCCTGGCCAATCAAGTACCTGTATTTGCTGCTCTGTCATGAATTTCTTCACCACTTTCAATGTGTGACAGGGGGTCCTGCTGCAATATCCCAGTACCATCAGGATACCTCTTTCCCAGCTCTGGAATACCTCTCTTTCGTAGAACCTCAATATATTGTGGCGAGCGCATCATTCCTTCCATTGGCACCATAATGGTCAACTGACCTTTTGTGTTTGTTTTGAGTACAGGATTATGAGTAAGAATAGAAAACATGCTTTGTTTCAATTAATTTGCACAAGGGTGTAAGCGAAGTTTCCTCTCTCTTTTTAACTTTTAAAGACATTTGCATATAAATGATTTTTTTTTTTAAAAAAAGAAAAGGTAAAAGGAAGGACTTGTCTTAAAAAGAAAGTAAGTAAAGACACCAGACTCAGGCGCGTGTAGTGAGCTTCCCTTGCTTCAGTTCAAATCCAGGGGAAGGTGTCATGAGACAATTTCTTGGATGAGGCTTTTTAAAGGGAAGCTGCAAAGCTTTTTGTTTAAGGCAGAGAAACACACACGAACGTCCCCTTCAGCTACCTTGCGATGATAGAGTAAGCTCATCCCAGCAGCTACTGAAAATTGCTAAAGTCACCTAAGAATGAGGAAGAAAGATGGAAGCCACTTTTGCCGGTGGACTTTCAAGAAATCGTAGGACAGGCTTTAATATACAACTACTTGAAACTGCTATGCATTGACTCCTAGTATGTTTCCGAGCACAATTCAATGTGTTGGTGCTGACCTTTAATGCCCTAAACAGCCTTGGCCTAGGAAACCTGAAGGAGCATCTTCACCCCCATCGTCCAGCCTGGACACTGAGGTCCAGCTCCGAGGGCCTTCTGGCGGTTCCCTCACTGTGAGAAGTGAAGTTACAGGGCAGGCAGAGGGCCTTCTCAGTAGTGGCGCCCGCCCTGTGGAACGCCCTCCTGTCAGATGTCAAGGACATAAACAACTATCTGACTTTTAGAAGACATCTGAAGGCAGCCCTGTATAGGGAAGCTGTTTAATATTTTATTATGTTTTTATATATGTTGGAAGCTGCCCAGAGTGGCTGGGGCAATGAGTGATCTGCAGCTGCTGAAATTCCCTATTCCAAAGGATGATCCAAGCTAATAAAATGTGTGTTACCCTTTACACTGGCACCAATGGGATCTTACCTCCTGGGACAAATAGCAGCTGAGGGGAATTTTTGTTGGGAAAACAGGAAGGAGGAAGCAAGAGCCTTTTATTTCCTTGCTGTGATCTGAGGCGCCATCTTCGCCAGTTTTGAGGGGCCCCAATGCAATGTCCTGACGTCACACACACAACATCGCAAGGAACCAGGGGGTGGAGCCAAAAGCACGCTGAACATTGAGGGGCGCAGCCCCTCGGAAAAACATGGGGGGGGTCCCCAAAACTGCCTTGGTTCCCTATGAGATGGTGTGTATGGCTATGACTATTTTTTTTTTTTGTTATTGGGCAGGTTAATCGCTTATACACTGCTTTAGCCCTGTGAACTGGGCTTTATTCATAAGCAGTCCATCAGAATGTTCAGAAGTCCTCACAGTCCAATATGAGCTCAGTGAGATGTTAGACGAATTTAGCTAACCCCCTTTCTAGCCTGCCTAATCGTAAAAAAGCAAAAAATAAAATAGCTCAGTGTTGAATAGCTCAGTGTTGACAAAGGATTAGGAAGCTTGGTGGTGACATTCTTTCAAGTAAACGAAACCTCCCTCATTTTGCATTTCATACTTGAAGGCAGCCACTTCAGAAATAGTCACTCCTCATTGCCTGCACAAAGGAAATGTGGCTTTCTTCCACTGTTTACAGTGAAACAAGATGCGAGTACAAATGCCTCTAGCCCGCAGAACAGCGAGTATTATTTACTACGTGCTCTGAAACATGGCTTATCGCTGGAAGAATTAAAAAGCAAATATATTTCTTCATCCTTCCTTAACCTCAGTTTAACTGCAGGGAAACCAGTGAGTGATGAGCAAGATCTGTTTAATCCAGTTGTACTTGCAGACGGACTTTTGTGTCTGCAAACAACCTTATCCTTGCCCCCAATCTGCTCTGTAGGTCCCCCAAACCTCCTGGAGCAGAGTTGAGGTGTGGGGCAGACGAGGAGAGGAATGGAAATTTCCTCTGTGTGAGCACAGTGACATCACTGGATATATCGATAAGGCTACCAGGTGGTCAGCCGAATCTCCTGGTCTAATGAAATGCAACATGGCTTTTTCTGTGTAAGAACTTCCAGCTGTACAAGAGAGCTTAGTGCTCTGGCAGCCAGTCCATAACATTACCAGAACAAACATAACCATTAGCATCAATCACACCCACAGTCACACTAGCAACTCTCCCCCACTTTTATTTAGAAAGTTATACACCGACCATGAACCATCACCACTGCTACTTTTAGGGTAGCATTTGAGATTGTTCTGGTTTCCCCCCCCTCCTTCAAAAAACAAAAACAGCTTAAAACCAGTAAAATAACACATCAGCCAATGAAATCATAAATGAGCTGAAGAGTAAAAACACTGGGGAAATAACTGCAGCCGAATAGGAAACAGTTATGCGCCAGATTTAGAAGACTGGAGAGGAGGATCTGTTGAGAAAGGCGCTTTAAAAAATCCATTGCACCTGGCGCAACGGCCTGGTTTTTCCACTTCATATTTACCTGCCAGTCACATTTCAAGCAACAGTATGGATAACCCTGACCAGACTATATCAGATGAAAGCGGATTGGGTCTCCAGTGACAACAAGGGGACACATCGTGCATAAAGCATATGTTCCCCCACATGTTCTGGCCTGAGACTCTATCTGAGGCCTTTTCTCACCAGGCGTCCTTAGCACCATCCTTTCAGTGTTTTCTCATGCTTTGAATATGTCTTTGAACTGTGATAGGGCTTGCCGATCAGAAGGTCGGCGGTTCGAATCCCTGCGACGGGGTGAACTCCCGTTGTTCGGTCCCAGCTCCTGCCCACCTAGCAATTTGAAAGCATGTCAAGTGCAAGTAGATAAATAGGTACTGCTCCAGCGGGAAGGCAAACGGCGTTTTCGTGCGCTGCTCTGGTTCGCCAGAAGTGGCTTAGTCATGCTGGCCACATGACCCGGAAGCTGTCTGCGGACAAACGCCACCTCCATCAGTCTATAGAGCGAGATGAGCGCGCAACTCCAGAGTCGTCCATGACTAGACCTAATGGTCAGGGGTACCTTTACCTTTACCTTTAAGGCCTCTGATAATGCTTGCCTGGATGCAGAATAGAGGAGGTGTGTGTGTGTGTGTGTGTGTGTGTGTGTGACTCGCCTCTGACTTTGCCCATTATTCACACGTGGATATACCTGACCAGTATGGCTAATGGTCAGGAATGATGGGAGTTATAGTCCAGCAACATCTGGAGGGGCGGCACCACCTTGGCTCCCACTGATCTAAAGGCTGACAGAGGGAAGATACAGCAGTGGCCGGGGTTGTGCAGAATTAGCTGCATCCCTTTTAAATTCATTGCTTGTTCCATGAAGCCTTCAATGAACATCTAAGGACTCACCTAGCATATGCCACCATATTTCCCATGGGTTCTTTAGCCCTTCTGATGATGCTCTCACCTTCTCCGTTTAACCACCTCTTCAAAGTGAGCACAGCAGCACATACATCCTGGCTACATTTTATGCTTGAACTTTTATGCCTTGGTGGTTTAGCTACCAAAACAATCAAATAACATAACACGGCAGTCATCCTTTTAAGCCAACATTCGGGGCTTTTGTGCAACCACAATTATGTGAATTGCTTAAGCAGAGCCTGTGACCTTCTTCCCTTTGAAGGCCACAAAATTCCTCTTGATTTCAGAAGTGTCAGATTTAGACCATTGTATCATACGGTTCATACGTAACACTTATGAAAAAGTTCAGATAGGAAGTCTTGTATTATAGCAACATGACAATGAGCTGCTGACTCTGTAACCTAAGGTTTGATGATTGCTTATTAAGTTCCATTTGAAAAAGTTCAATAAAAATATTATAAAGAGGGGGAAGGAGCAGACAGTGAGTGATACAGGCGACAAAGTAATTGTTTTTTTTGTGTGGTTTTTAAACATCTCAGTTCTCAAACTGAATTTCTAAAGAGTTTTTGTTGGCATCTGTCTGTCTCAAGTGACAATGGAGTCATGGGGGTGGAGTCAAACCACTGCATTCGCAGCACCGAAGTGACCTCCCCGGGGCATCATAAGCCTGGGTTGTGTGTATGGAGGTCCTGGGCTGTCCAGCGGAGAAGACCCCCCTCTTGGCCTCACTGATGGGGTCCAAAGGACAGCAGAAAAACACGTTTGGCACCAGGAGTTGTCAGAAGGAGATGTACAAGGCGCCACCCAACCATCTTAGAGATTCCCTCTGGATTTGTGTAGGGTTTGCTCCTTAGCCTTTTCTTCCCCTGAAGATGTCCCTCAAGGCAGTGGTGAGTCAGGATCAGTTTTCTTTCTCCTGGATAGGCTTCCTTCCCAGGTTGACAAACCTCATCTGCCCCTCGCTTCCCTCTACAGCACTTGCAGAAACTGCCTTGATGATGGTTGGGACCACTACTGGTCTTGTCTGCTCCATCTGCCAGAGCCTGTCTTCGTATGCAGGGGAAGGTCCTCACTTACCGAGGGTTTGAGACCCACTGGCTACCCTTACTTGGTTGAGCTGGCCAGTTGAAGCTGTTCCCCGAGTATGGCCCATGTTGCATGCTAACAGCTTCTAGAAGCAACAGATGAAAGCTGAGTGCAGGGTGAGGACCAAAGGTGGACAATGTGTTCCCCACTAGAGGTACTACCGCTGTCTTAATACTCCATATGCCACACACAAGTGGATGACACAGCCACGGCTTTAAATTCCTGTGTTTCCTGGCCCAATCATTCAGTGTAAGGCGCATTTGCTCCACAGTGCGGGATCGCCTTAAGGAACAGAACTCTTAAATGTTACAAAATTCTGCGTAGGGTTTGAGTTCTGAGATATTCTATGGAGTGGTAGTCTCCATTTACAGTGTTCTCTTTGGGTGTTCCATAATAGTGTTCTATAGGGATCCTCAGGGTTAAACAGTAGGGTATAAATATAAAATAATGAGATTTCAATCAGTGCTGTAGAACCTTAATGCTATTTCCTCATCAGCTACTTTCTCATGTGTTTGAGGTGAATTGAGAAAGACCGAGGTATGTCGTTTTAGCAATTTTGAGTACCAATAGTTAGGTAGGTGTTACCCTTTTCCGATAAGCTTTTAAACATTTTGGGAGGCCAGTGATAAATGAAGTATATGAAGAATGTCCATTTAACCCAATATTGCCTCATGTGATTGGCAGGGTCTCCGGGAAGGTGTCATTTCAAGCCTTGTATCTAAAAAACTAGACACTCTTGAAGCCAAGCTTGGAAAAAAGGGAAGCAAAGGTAACAGAGGAAGATTATGTGTAAATGCTAACCTGGTGTCCTCTAAATGTTCTGGATTATCTTTCTCTCCCTCTCCCCCTGCTCTCATCCGTGTATACATCATGGCTGTTTTTGAGGGAGAAAACAAACTCCTCCGGTGATCAGAGCATTTTGGACTATGCGGCTATAATGTTTTGGTTTCTGGGTCATGAAGAAACACCTCAGCTGTCTGAATTTACCCTTTGGGTCCTTCCAGACTGGTGCTGTATTGTGGGTGTATTCTGCAACATAATCTTGACACAACGACAGCGCATTAGTGGCAGATTTATTTTGCTTTAGCTTGTTCTGAGATGCTTCCTCAGTGATACATCATGGCTGTCCTGAGGATGCTGTAGAGCAACAAAAGCAAGGCAAAATGGACCAGAACCAGGGATGGCTGTGGGCAGGATTCCTGTATCGCAGGGGGTTAGCCCAGATGACCCTCAGGGTCCCTTCCAACTCTATTATTCTATGACTCTATTCCAAAAAGTGACATGATTTCAGCAAGAAGCTACAGGATATGCACTGACTGAAAAGGAAGCCCATCCCAAAATGGTTCCAGGTGCAAACAGTATTGAAAGCACAAATAATCACAAATGCACGATGAAATGGACATTTGGAGGGGTCCTTAATGCCCACTGTTTTGAGAGAAGGACTCCTCTCCCCCTAATAACCAGGGTTTTTTTGCTGACCAAATTTAGGATGCCAGTTATAGGGAAATACAAGATTGGGATACTCCAGTGAGCGTACCTAGTATCTTTATGAGAACAAAATCTATCAATCTATGTAAATGCCGTTTTCAATTTGCTGTTTTATTGCCGTCCGAACCAAGCCTACAGTTTCCTGTACAACCAAGCGGCAGTTGCGACAATGCCCTCACGGCTACAATGCATGGATTTGCTGCGGCACCATATAAGTTACCTCAAATTGGCACTGGCTTCCCTTTCAAGTTACAACCAATTTTGAACTCTCTTCAAACAGCGCAGCCCATCGGAGCAAAGGCCGCCTGAGAGAGCAAAAGGCCATTCCATTATGTAGGCTTGATCTCTTGCCATGCTGGGCCATTGTTTGACATCAAAAAACACTCAACCCAGAAAAGGTCATTTTGTTAGTGGAGTGGTGGAAGGGAGGGGGCGCGCGGGAGAGTGCGGCTTAGCCTGAATAACGTCGTGTCATATATCTTGGGAGGTTTCACCCAAGCCTGCTAAACATTCTCTGCACAGCCAGACCAGACAGTGCCTACTTTCCATCTCCACGTACACTTACGGTGGACACAGAACGCGCAGCAATGGGAGAAGAATATCCATCATGCAATAATTAATGCCATTTTAATTCCCACTCCGATCGCTTCTGTGAAGGATGAACTCTGTGCACCATCAGTTAATACGCCAGACCTCTAAGGCTTAGAGTCTAAGACAAGGCAAAGAGGATAGGGGCAGGCCAGTTTTTTTTACCCCCTTCCTTGACCCTTCCTAAATTATTCCACAGTAATCTGGTAAACGGAGCTTCCTTTTCAAATATTTGTCTATACCTGTCTACGAACTAGAACATATTTTCTTCTTGATCCAGTGGTGAATGTAGTTTCATGATAATATATTGAGACTACGTCGGCCTTTGCCAACGTGGGACCGACGGGAGTTGAAGGCCAAAGGATCTGAAGGGCACCAGTGTTTGGCAAGGACGGTGCTGATTTTAAAGACAATTTTAAATAAGCAATGTGAAAACCTGAGGGTAGGTGAGAGAGAGAAAGCAGGAAGGAAGCTTTTCTTGTTCTTCCCTCATGCTTCTGTGGCAGGCAGGACATCCTAATAGCTCTCTGGATAAGGCACCAAGTCTCTGATGAGTTCCTCATCTGATTGCTGAGGGAGCAATGATGATGCAGAGGATGTGTTTGAGAGAAGGAATCAACCAAAACAACACACGCACACGCACACAAAGGGCATCAACATACTGTCCTCTATATACTTTCTGACACTGGAATAACAACAACAACAACAACAACTTATTATTTATACCCCACCCATCTGGCTGGGTTTCCCCAGCCACTCTGGGCGGCTTCCAACAGAAAATTAAAAACATTAAAAACTTCCTTAAACAGGGTTGCCTTCAGATGTCTTCTAAAAGTCAGATAGTAGTTTATTTCCTTGACATCTGACAGGAGGGCGTTTCACAGGGCAGGCGCCACTACCGAGAAGGCCCTCTGCCTGGTTCCCTGTAGCTTTGCTTCTCGCAGTGAGGGAACCGCCAGAAGGCCCTTGGAGCTGGACCTCAGTGTCCGGGCTGAACGATGGGGGTGGAGACGCTCCTTCAGGTATACTGGGCCGAGGCCGTTTAGACCATAGTCACTGTGGCTAGCAGCCATTGAGAGCCTTATGCCCCATGAATTTTTCTTATGTTTATATAAAGCTCATAGCTCATATAAAGATGTAGGAACAGTGCATACACTCTGTATTTGAAGGTCCTAATTTGATGACTAGTCAGCACTGGAGGACTGTGGCTAGTCTTGAAAACTGGCCCATAAAGTTATGCCATATGGGGAGCTATGGATCACTTGACCCTAGTTTCCTTCTTGGCTACTTTCTGAGGGCCACATAAGAACATAAGATGAGCCTTGCTGGATCAGGCCAATCCAGTGTTAAAAACAATACAGCATATTGTCCTAAAGATGCTTTAGGGCTGGATCAATGTCTAGCCAATCAGTGGTGTACAAATCCAACTTTTCCTAAGGTAAGAAATTAAATGTTTCATCTTTCATTCCCTGGGAATAAGGCTGTATGTATGTACCAATTGCCACTGAGTGCATTTCATGAGAAACACACTGCTGAATTTATGCACATCTGAACACAGCTTAATTTGATGTTTTGCCAAAAATGTTTACTGTTGCCTTTTCCCTCTGCAGAAAAGGATCTTCAACTGGCACAAATCAAATCCATAAAGCTACTGTTTGTTTATGCCAGCAAAGAGGCTTGTTCGTCTTGAAAATGGTCATTTTGCATTTTAAATAAGTGTTGGAATTTTTTTCTTTGTTTAGTCTAGTGATATTATAGTTATTAAAAAATGTGCAATAAGCCTTTGGGTTCCCAAAGGATGCTCCCTTTTTCATTTTAAATATTCAGTGAAAGTGTTATCTAGGATGTTGTGGTACTTTCTGTTTTGGATAAGTCTTCAAGCCAGCTAATTTGGTTGATTTAATCTGATAAAAGTTTTAACTACAACTCTGAAAGGGATGTCAGTAGGCAAAATATACCAGTATAAACATAAAATAGTAGCTCCGTTTGTTATGTAAGTAACAAGGTCAGTGACTGTTCAGCTGTAGGAGCAAACTCGATTAAGATGGAGGATAATCTTTTGAAAGATAGCAATTTATCTCTATCTGAAGGTTATTATCTTGGTTCTACAGCTATCACAGACAGCAAGGTTAACAAATATTCAGTGATGAATTTTTGAAAGCTTGAGTCTGATCTTGTTCCCTTAAACCCCTCTAAGGGTCTGTCATATCTTACAAAAACGACTGTCAAATTTGTACACGGGATTATTTAATGGGCTTTCTTGGAGAAAATGCTTGCAATTCACCCTTTATTTGCAATAAATTATACTTCATAGCAGAGTCATTCTTAAAGGCATTCCTCAGATAAGAGAGATTAGCCTGAAAAGCGATTGTGCTGAAATTCAAAATATTCCGTGAGAAAACATAAAGCTCACGGTATCAGTTTCTGCAAACAGTCATTACACTTTGCTGATCAAGATTAGTTAAAAGTACATTCTGTGGTTTAAAGTTATCCTGGGTTTAAAAATGTACTATTTCTATGTTCAAAAAAAAGTTTGAGTCCAGAGAAAGGCTCATACAAGGTGCCTCCACCTGATTTTAATCCGAAAACGAATGAATGAACGAACAAATGAATAAGTAAAATCTCATTCCCTGCAGCTGCAATTTGCTTCCAGAGGGAAGTTACCTGAGAGCTTTTCTCCATAAACAATGCCATGGAGTGGAGATGGACAGAAGTGGATTTAGGGGAGCATGACTGGCTGGGTTGTGCTGGGTGTGAAGCCTCGGTGGGGGGGGGGGCTGCAGGGGCATCAAAACTATGATGTAGAATGGAATGCAGGGGGGGTGCTGAATTTTGGCATGGCACAGGGCACCACTGATAATTTGAGAGTGCTAGGTCTGCCACTGAGGTGGAGGTGGCCATTTTTGCTCAGATTGTGGTGGGTGAAAGGGGGATTAAATCTGCTCTCCCCAAGTACCCTGATCTCAGTACAGATTGGGGGGATTTGCAGAGGCAGTGCTACTTAGGTTAAATGTGATCATATCAGTATCTACTGGTGTGGCACAGCGTGGGTTGCCAGTGCCCAGGGCTGCGCAGAGGGAGAAGGTTGAGATGGAGGGAAACGGTACACAGGCTTATTCAACTGGCATCTGTGTCACTCAGGAGAGCGCAGCCATAGAGGTAAGAGCTGTTCCGTTGTCTGGAGAGGTCACTTCCCGGTTTGCATGGGGAAGGAGTTTTCAACGGAGCCCAGCGAAGGAAGCTCACAGCTATATTGAAGCAGCACTGTGTGCTGAAATGTTGTGCCCCGGGCAACCACCCCTGTGCCCCGCATGCTATGCCACTGTCTACTGGACTTACAGTGGTGCATAAAAAAGATCTGCATATGCCTCCTGACAAACAGATGGTTCATATGGTCTCCTTTGGCAGTGCCAGTAGTTTGTTGGGCAACTGTTGGGAAGGGATGCTTTGATTTCACGAGAATCACATGAGTTAGAGAGTGGATCTCCACTCACTGACTGTACTCCTCTGTCAGCAAGCATGGACATTTCCCCTCAATCAATTTAATGCCCAAATAGAGCTTATTTCTCCTGAAACTCCTGCTCCCATTCTTCCTGCTTCTTTTGAGGAATCAGAACTCAGCATTAATCTGAGATTGGATATTAGATGGTTTGTATTAAAGAGTCAGGCATGCATTTCATAATTAGGGTGCAATGAAACACCATTTTAGGAGGGCAGAAAGGACCCTTCCTTTAACTAGCCAAAAGGCCTTCAGTTAATTTCCAGCTATACAGTTGTGTGCTTCCATCATTCTGTGAAAAATCATCACAACCATATTGTTGTTGTTGTTCTGCTTCATAAAAACAAAAAACATGAGAGAATGAAAATTCAGGAAAAAAGAAGGATCTGGATTAATGTGTAGTGGAGTCTGGCTGTCTTTTGTTTCAAGCTTAATGGCATCTTTTAGGAAATTTTCAAGGCTATATAAGTGCAGAGAGAATCTCCCATCTCGGTGATATTTTTTTCATCACCTTTAGCAGTAGCAAAAAGTGTTTGATGAAAGTAGAAACGTTTTTTATCTAGTACTGGCTTTGGTAATCTCTTTCCCTTTGGGAAAACTGTTAAATTAAGGGTACATTCATATTCGCACTTCACCATGGATTTAGCACAGGAACTGCCATGGGATGTGCCCCTGCCATAATAGGGTTCGCACATCCTCAGCTGTAGGTTTGTGTGATGATGACTGATTTATTAACATTGGAAGATTCCACAGTGGTTTCATTCCCTAAGAGCTCACATTAAATTGTCAAGGATAACTGACATTAAAATGACAATGCTCCCTAAATTTGTGCTCCTGTTCATGAGTGTTACTTTCATTAGCAGACAACGGAGAGACAAAGGGCCGAGAGAAATCAGGAATGAAATTTGTCTTGGATAAGATAAGACTAGGATAAAACTGGACCTTCTCATATAGAGGGGGGAGGGAATTGGCTTTCAGTTGTTTGATGTCTTACTATGAAGCAGTTCCACTGCCCTGGGTGAAATTTTGTTCCCCAGAGGATAAGCCCAACAAATAATATATTTCAGAGCAGGACTTTAGACTGGTACTTTTAGATGCCCTCACCTGATTAGAAAAAGATGTGGTAGAGAATATAATTGAGTTAAAATGAATGAGCAAGAAAAGCATGGACCAAATGTGAGTGGAATTTCTACTTTCTTGTGAAAGAACACAATGTCATTTTTCGTTTTCTTATAAAAAACAGTGGTTCAGCCACTCCTGAAAAAACCAACTCTAGATCCATTGGTTTATGACAACTTTAGGAAAGCTGATCAAGAGGGCTGTGCTGCAACAGTTCCCAATACTTTGGGATGAAACTAATTATCGTGACCCATTCCAAGCCGGATTTAGACACAGGTGGTGCTGCGGTCTAAACCACAGAGCCTAGGGCTTGCTGATCAGAAGGTTGGTGGTTGGGTGAGCTCCCGTTGTTCGGTCCCAGCTCCTGCCCACCTAGCAGTTCGAAAGCACGTCAAAGTGCAAGTAGATAAATAGGTACCGTTCTGGTGGGAAGGTAAACGGTGTTTCCGTGCGCTGCTCTGGTTGGCCAGAAGTGGCTTAGTCATACTGGCCACATGAGCCAGAAGCTGTCTGTGGACAAACGTCGGCTCCCTCGGCCTATAGAGCGAGATGAGCGTGCAACCCCTGAGTTGTCTGCGACTGGACCTAACGGCCAGGGGTACCTTTAAAGGTAAAGGGACCCCTGACCATTAGGTCCAGTCATGGCCAACTCTGGGGTTGCGGCGCTCATCTCGCTTTATTGGCCGAGGGAGCTGGCATACAGATTCTGGGTCATGTAGCCAGCATGACTAAGCCACTTCTGGCGAACCAGAGCAACACACGGAAACGCCCCTTGGCTCCTAGGAGTTGGCTCCTATGGGTATGTGCATTAGATTTGTTTTTATATATGTACAGTGGTGTCATGCCAACCTAGCAGTTCGAAAGCACATCAAAGTGCAAGTAGATAAATAGGTACCACTCCAGTGGGAAGGCAAACGGCGTTTCCGTGCGCTGCTCTGGTTCGCCAGAAGCGGCTTAGTCATGCTGGCCACATGACCCAGAAAAACTGTCTGTGGACAAACGTTGGCTCCCTCGGCCAGTAAAGAGATGAGCGCCACAACCCCAGAGTTGTCTACGACTGGACTTAACTGTCAGGAGTCCTTTACCTTTACCTTTTTATGTACAGTGGTACCTCGATTTATGAACTTAATCTGTTCCGGAAGTCCATTCTTAAACCAAAGCCTTTCTTAAACCGAGGCGTGCTTTCCCTAATGAGGCCTCCCACCACCAGTGCCCTTTCACCGTTCGGCTTCTGTTCATAGACCGAGGTTCACTAGAAGTTCACAAACCGGAACATTACTTCCAGTTTTGTGGAGTTCATATACCTAATAGTTCGTAAACAGGGCTGTTCTTAAACCAAGGTACCACTGTAATGGTTTAAACTACTTTTTATGTATACATCTTTTATCTATGTTTTATTGTACTGTGAAATTGCTTTGAGATGCTTCATAGGGAGTGATTAATAAATGAAACGCTATTACTGCTGATAATGCTAATCCACACTTCTCTTTACATTACGGAATTCTGTGTCTATAAATACCTTCTACAGGGAATCTACATAGTCTGAACGAGCCTGAGAATTTGCAGAACCTACATGCTACAATTATAGAAGCATTTAGACCACATCTATACTAATATACCGAGAAAGAGATCAATATATGATACAGAAAACTAAAGCAACAACAGACCACTTCAGCAATAACAAATTTCACAAAAATAAGCCATTACATATAAAAATGTTACATTAATGCATATAAACCAAAATCGCTCTACCTCATCTCCTCTCTCAGACTCCTGGCTCTCACCTAGGGCTCCATATATTTATACCCCACCCATCTGGCTGGGTCTCCCCAGCCACTCTGGGTGGCTTCCAACAGGATATTAAAAACACGATAAAACATCAAACATTAAAAACTTCCCTAAACAGGTCTGCCTTCAGATGTCTTCTAAAAGTCAGGCAGTTGTTTGTTTCCTTGATATCTGATGGGAGGGCGTTCCACAGGGCGGACGCCACTACCAAGAAGGCCCTGTGCCTGGTTCCCTGTAATCTCAGTGTCCGGGCTGAACGATGGGGGTGGAGATGCTCCTTCAGGTATACTGGACTGATGCAGGACCATTCAGCACTATCCCCCCACAGCACGTTGTGACAAAAAACTGGGACCACATTCCTGCACAAGTCATATGACCTGCACAAGAAAAAGCACTTGGGGGGGGGGACAAAATCAGAGCATCCAAAATGGCTCCTGTGCTCTTGTGGGGGGTAGGGGTGAGGAGGAAAGGATGTCTCAATTTTTCCAGGGCATGCAATAAAGGTGAATGGGGCCTTTGACTCTGTTGGATTGGAGATGGTCTGCTACGGCCTTTAAACTGCCACTGGGTTTCCTGCGCAAACTGCCAGCCTTAGAAATGCACATCTGAGTACCTACTTGATAACAGCACATACATTTGTATATCTTTAGTGAGTTAAAAAAAGAAAAACCGAGTAGCAACAAGGTTTTTCAAAACCCCAAGGAATAACAGAGAGAAATAAAACAATAAGAGGACAAGGATAGTGAAACAGAGAGAGAAAGAGTCAGAGCAAGGGGACAATAAAGTGGTAGAGACAGATGAAACCGGTCTTTAAAATGACTGCACAGCCAATGCAAAATGTAAACTGGGGATCATCAAAATGGAAATGTGTATGGGGGCAAAATGTAACGTCTTAAGTTACTGTAGAACTTAAATATCTGAGGTAAACAGGGTGAGCATTAACATGGTGCACATACAGTCATACCTCGGGATAAATATGCTTCAGGATAAGTATTTTTGGGTTGTGCTCTGCGGCGACCCAGAAGTAACGGAGTGTGTTACTTCCAGGTTTCACCGCTTGCGCATGCTCAGACTGTCAAAATGACGTCACGCGCATGCGCGGAAGTGGCGAAATGCGACCCGCGCAGACGCATCGTACGTTCTGTTCCGGATGCGAATGGAGCTCTGGAACAGATCCCGTTTGCATCCCAAGGTACACCTGTATACAGAACAAGTGATTAAGCAAACAACAACAAATATAAATATTTCAGTCATATCTCACATGATCTTTTTCCTCCTCCTTTTCTCACACATAGCTCCCTCTTTGAATCTGGTACTAAGATGTTTTACTACTTGCTGCCCTGATTTCATTGCAACAATATGCATATTGAAGTTGTGCTTTGACGCAGGGCAGCATGTGTTCTCACAACAGCTACAGGCACCGTGAATTGATTACATTTGATCCCCATGTCACTGGACAGATGATGCCCACAAAAGGAAGTCACACACTCTGGCTATATACCGCAAAGACAGAAGCTTTGTCTACATTAACTGGGATGGTCTAAGGGCTCATAGCCGAACTTGTACTGGCTCAGTTTGAGGTTTTGGCTGCAATGGAAATGCAAGCTGCCCATTAAAAGCTACTAAGCAATGTCTGGTGAGGTATTCCTTCTTTATTAATAAAAGAGAGCATGACAAATTAATTAATGTTTTCTCCAAGAGAGTCATTGTTGACTGGAAATGTTCAATGGCTCTTTTGTTTGGAAGAAGATTCTTTGGGAAGAATGGGGGTATAGCCAGAAGCTATTTACAATGTCATAAAGCTTTGCTGGAATGAATATAAAAAACAGTCATACCAAATCAGACCATTGGTGTCCATCTGGTTGTGTACTGTTTGAACTGACTGGCAGTGGCTATCCAGGGTATCAGTCTTTGCCAGCCATCATCGCAGATATTAATATTGTGCAGCTTGAAGCGACTGGATGCATAAAAAAGGGACTCCTTTTGGAACGAAGCATTGTCCAGACCCATTAGATATTATTCCAAGCTTCACTTGCAGAACTTTCCTCATAACAGAACAAAAACATCAAAGACACATCCAAATAATTCCATGCAAAATCTTGTGCAAGTCCAGCACAGGTTCATCTGCTTAGAAATGAAAGAAACTTATAATCAGAGCTGACAAACACAGCTGTCTCTCTCACACAGGCTCCATTAGCCCACATTCTAGTCCCCAAGGCTGTTGAGCTCCTGGAGAGGCATCTTACTCCCACAGAGCCTGAGAACAAAAACCCTTTTAAAACGCAGACTTGCAACCAAATACCTTTGCCACCTGATCTAAGGTTAAACACTCATGTGTTAGCTAGCAGAAAATAACAAGTTACTTATCAACCCATCATGGAATTCAGAGACCACTTAGTAAATTTCAGTGAATTTTCCTCACTTTAAACCCTTCAGTAATACACATCTAGGCAGTCCCCATTTCAGTGTCAGTTAAACAATTATACTTAACAGACCTTCCTGGAGATGCTTAAGGATCTAACCTCGTGAGAGACATGTTTTCTCAATATGTAGACCTGCTGCTCAGACCGCTTCCAGTCTGGGAGTGGGGTTGTTATTTTGTCATTATTTATTTGTGCTTTTACATTGTTGGTGCAGCTCTAGAAACAAGCACTGAAAAGGCTTTGTTGTGACTTAGGCTTAGCAAAAAGCATAAGGAAGTGTAGGCGGAATTCTTAGTGTTTTGTATAAAGAGCAACTTTTTAATTTTAGTTGCCAAAATATCTATCTAATGCATGCATGGCCAAACTTGGCCCTCCAGCTGTTTTGGAACTACAGTTCCCATCATCCCTGACCACTGGTCCTGTTAGCTAGGGATGATGGGAGTTGTAGTCCCAAAACAGCTGGAGGGTCAAGTTTGGCCATGCCTGATCTAATGCCTTGATCTCTGGTCCCTTTCAGAAGCAGACAGACTACTTTGTGGTTGAGGAATAATTGTTCCACCTTCACAATTTGCTTGCAGGGGCATTCATTGTCTTCATATCCTATCTCTGACTTCATTGTACCTTGCTTGGTTAATCATGAACATTAATATCAACTAGTCTTTGGATTAGTGCTCAGTTGCAGTGGGGTCAGTATAACCCCCAACAAGGCACAATGATAACCCTCTACAGGTGTTACATGAGCCTAATGCTAAACATGTGAGGAGCCAGGAATGAAGGTCCTGGCTCTATACTTTCTCCATCACTTTCTCCATCATTATTTACCAACTCATTGCTTGGACTAGATGACCCCTGTGGTCCCTTCCAAGTCTACAGTTCTATGATTCATGGAAGGCAACAGTCTGTACCAGGGAGTTTTTGTCTCTGTGGATACTTCCTGTGTTTTGGAACCTGGGAAATTAGAATTCTAGACTGTGTGGAAGTCTTAATGTGTATAAAAGGCTCCCTTCATAAACTGGAAGCCAACCAGGAATGATGATGAGGACCATCCCACTCATCTCTACTGCCTCCTCACATGTTGTAGGCTATTGCAATGCACAAGGAGGGCTTATCTGCTATCCAGTTGTTAAAAGTCAGTGATCCAGAACACAATGGTGAAGTTCTAGAGCACAACAGGATGGCTGCATATAGTGCTATTTTTCTAGAAAAAGAGTTGTTGTAACTTGCCATAAATGCCTCCTTTGTTCTCTAAATTGGCAATGGTGCCCATCTTTTATTCTGGCTGAATAAGAGCCCTGGCTATATAATGATTCTTTTCTCTTATTTGTGCGTGCAGTTTGACTGACATAATTCGACCGACATAACGCATATTAGATATGTATACAGTTTGACCGAAATAACAAGTTAAGGCCGAAGAGTGCGGAAAGCGTAGTGATCTAAACTGACACTTGTCCATGTTATTTTTCAGATGGTAAATCTGTATAAAGATGGCAGGGGGAAAAGTTGGTGAACAGGCATAATCAGTTTGCCTCCAGAGGAGCCTTTATAAGCCAGCCATTAATTCACGGCTATCTGTGAATCAGCACTGTAGGTAATTGATCAGGGAGTAAATACTTTGTTAAAGAGAACAGTCTCTGACATTCTAGCTTGGAGGAAAAATAATGCAACTGTACTGGGGGGAGAGGGGAGATTATCATTTGACTAGACATTTAAATGTTTTATTATGGTGTTTTCTGATTAATTCCTATCAGAGAAGGTATAAGGCAGTAAATATGACTCAATTTAATTTTCAAGCTGATGTAAATTCCATTCTCCAGCCCTTAAACCCTGCAGCTGTTGTTAAAAAACTCAATACAATTTTTTTTTTTACCAAGGACAGAATCTTTATATATATATGATCTTGTGCATTCTCTTAATCTCAAGAAGACCCGATGGAGAAAAAATTCCTATCAGAATTGCAAATTAAAATGAAAGTTGGAGTTGGTAAAGTCAATAATTTTTTAAAAATTATTTTTGCCAGTCACTCCTGTAGGATGTGGATAATACTTATAGTTTCTTCTGTTTCACAGAATTATGGTCATGGTGACTTTGAACCTGTATATTTAATAGGTTTCCTAGTAAACACCAATGGAATACAAATTACACAACACCATTCAGTGGTAATTTGTCACATGGAACAGGTTCATACAAAATTCAAAAAGAGGCAAAATGATACTCCTTTTTTCTCACTTGAACTTTTTTCACAGCCTTTGTTAGCCTGACAATGAGCTTGTGATCCTGAAGAGGGGTGTTGGGGGGTGGACACGGAGAGAATTGAATTGGGTGGGGGAAAGTGAACATTATTCAAAATCAATGACTCTGAGGCTCTAAAGAATTGACTTAGGAATATTTAGGTGCTATAAAATGTACCATCTTGTATTGTCAAATGAAAAAGGCAATTTACTTTAGCTACAACAAATTTTTTAAAAAAGAATTCCATTTTGAATAGTAATCTTTTTTTAAAGCTGATAAAGCCAAAGAAGTGAAAAAAGAGGAATCTTAATTTATCTAAGTATTGTTTCCCTGGAGGACTCCCCTTTCCCCTTTTTTAGAACCTATTCTGATGTCCCTAGTTATGCACATTTGGGAGGGCAAGCATACGGGCAATCAGTAAGTTAACATACCCTCCAACATTTCTCCAATGAAAATAGGGGTGCCCTATTGCATCATCATCATCATCATCATCATCATCATCACCATCATCATATTTATGTTAGAATTCCTGATCCATGACTGCAGTCAGGGGATTTTTGTCTATCACATGATGGTGTATGTTTTGACTCCACAGAGTGGGAAGTGATGGAGACAGGATGTTTGTGTTACTGTGTTCCGTGAAGTGGGACTATTGTCCTTTGTTCTTTTTCCCTTTGCTGTCTGATGCTAGAGAGAGAGGGAGCCATGTTGCAGCGCTCCATGTGTGTTTATATGTAAATAAGGTAGATTAGCCAAAATGCTGAGTTGCTGAGGTCTGTCACACAAGTTGCGCAAACTCTGTGGATCCCTAAGTGTGACAGTGTTGGTTGGCATTGGTTGCTGTGATGTTCAGGCTGAAGAAAGCTTTTGAAGCTCCCAAACGATCGACCAGGAGGGAGGGAACATGCCAGTCGGGCATGTGCCTCTGCCAGAGTCCTACTTGAGTGTAGGCTGAACTCCTGACAACTTATACCCTGCCCATCTGACTAGGTTGCCCCAACCACTCTGGGCATCTTCCAACATATATACAAACATAACAAAACACGAAACATTAAAAAACCACCGTATACAGTTGCCTTCAGATGCTTTCATGGGACCAAAACCTGCCGAAGATGAGTTGCTGTGCTCATTAGGCCTGACACTCTTGTGCAGATCCTGTTTTTTGTTTGTTAATGAAGAGATAACTCTAATTTCCTGGGTGTGATTTACTGCTGGCTCGTTCAGGATGAATTACTGATACATCTTACTTGTGTGATGTGTCACAGAAACTGGAATATGCCCAAGAGGAGGAGCTGGGCTATGCAGATGCTCTGGCATATCCCAAAGGTCTTGGTGTTCCTCCTGAGAACATGGCTTCACCATGTGATCTGTAGTAAGTATAGAGGATATGTCCTCCTGCTGCTGTTGCTTTAATAGGAACAGGCTAGTTGCATTCTCTTATTGGCTTTATTGGAATGCCGTAAGATTCACTGACTAAGCCACAACCCAGTACAGTGGAACATCGGTTTTCGAGCGTCTCGGAAGCCGAACGTTTCGGAACCCGAATCCTGAAAACCCGGAAGTAATTGCTTCCGTTTTTGAATGCACCTCAGAATGTCCACAATTTCCACAACTGAAATTGCCGACAGCTCTTTGCACCTCGGTTGTTGAATGTTTTGGAAGTCGAACGGTCTTCTGAAACGGATTATGTTCAACAACTGAGGTTCCACTGTACTAAGTTTAGTACTTACCTACGTTTCCAATCCAGATGGCAACACTACTATTGTGTGTCATAGTCTTAGAATTACCATAATAAAAATATTCCTTCCAATAGCACCTTAGAGACCAACTAAGTTTGTTATTGGTATAAGCTTTCGTGTGCATGAACATGAAAGCTCATACCAATAACAAACTTAGTTGGTCTCTAAGGTGCTACTGGAAGGAATTTTTTATTTTGTTTCAACTAAGGCAGACCAACACAGCTACCTACCTGTAATTAGAATTACCATGTTAGACTAGTACCTGGAAGTCTAGGGTTCAAATTCCCACTCAGCTGTGAAGCTCACTGTGTGACTTTGGGGCAGTCACAGCATAAACTCACCTCACAGGGTTGTTGTGGGGATTAAAGGGGGGGGAGAACCATGTATGCTACCTTGAGTTTCTCGGAGAAAAAGATGGGATATAAATGCAACAAACAAACAAACAAACAAACAAACAAACAAATAAATACAGTATATATCTGCCCTAATCGATCTCATAGATTTGCTGTAAACTCCACATGTGGTGGTTGGGACGCGGGTGGCGCTGTGGGTTAAAGCCTCAGCGCCTAGGGCTTGCCGATCGAAAGGTCGGCAGTTCGAATCCCCGCGGCGGGGTGCGCTCCCGCTGCTCAGTCCCAGCGCCTGCCAACCTAGCAGTTCGAAAGCACCCCCGGGTGCAAGTAGATAAATAGGTACCGCTTACCAGCGGGAAGGTAAACGGCGTTCCGTGTGCTGCGCTGGCTCGCCAGATGCAGCTTTGTCACGCTGGCCACGTGACCCGGAAGTGTCTCCGGACAGCGCTGGCCCCCGGCCTCTTGAGTGAGATGGGCGCACAAACCCCAGAGTCTGTCAAGACTGGCCCGCTCGGGCAGGGGTACCTTTACCTTTACCTTTACCACATGTGGTGGGAATGCCCCAAAATCCTACCCTTTTGGACAGAAGTCCTACAAGAAATATGCAAAATAACTAAGCAGGTATTAGAAGTCACCACAGAACTGGTCTTATTGAACATTTCCCAAGATAATAATGCCCACTCACATTATAAAGAGCTTATAATCCACCTACTATCAGCAGCCAGAAGCATCATAGCCAGACACTGCAGAGACCTGTCAGGAGTAAGCATAGACCAATGGTATCAAACTGTATGGGGCACAGACTTACTAGAAAAACCAACCAACAGACTGAAACTGACTCAGAGACAAATAAAAGAGGACACCTTCACCTCAGTATGGCTCCCCTTTATTACATACACAGCCCAAGAAGACAACACCAAGAACCCACCAACGGCATATGAATCAATGTGGCTAACTTGACCTAACAGTCCTCTCACGCACGCAAACAAATCTCTTGACAGCCAACTAAAGACAACCAGCCATGCCCCAGGCCAGCCACCAATATCTCTCACTACCAAGGAAATATAATCGACGAATAGAAAGAGAATCTACCCAAGTGATGCTGACAAAAATCAAACAAACCCCGCAACAACCTCACACATATATTAAGTAAAAGTTTGTGAGTTTACCACACCTCCCCCAACTGTATACAACATCAACGTTTCACATGGAAAGTAACTGATTTGTAGAATAGACTAAGGTTGCCAGATTTTTTTTCAATGTCTCTGGGGACACTTTTCAACTTCAATGGATTTTGTATGGGGACTGATTTGTAAATCCAGGGATTGTCCCTGGGAAACGGGGACATCTAGTAACCTTAGAATAGACACTACGACCTGAAAAAGAGACAATGCACATACTTCGATAACCCAAGAAAATCTTTATTATTATTATTATTATTATTATTATTATTATTATTATTATTATTATTATTATTATCATTATATTATTATTATTATTATTATTATTATTATTATTATTATTATTATTATATTATTTAAAGATTTGCTAGGAAGATAAAATAGGATAATTGCAAGCTGCTTTGAGGAAGAATGGAATGAAATAGCTGCACAAAATGAAGACAACAGGACTTTTGTTGAGAAAAGAGGATCAGAATCAGACATAAAATAAATCCTAACTAAAGCTGGAGCTGTTCTATGCTGTTTAATGGGCCCTGTTTGTTCAGTTCCTTTTTGTCATTAATATACCACTGTGTCTTTTTTGCCCATTGGCCAACTGACTTTTGAGCAGCTTCCAAGAACACTGATTGACATCATTCTGGGACGTGGTATGCCAATGGGTGCCGCATGAATTATCTATGTTCCTCTGCCAACTTATTCTCCTCGTTTGCTCTTGTGCTTCTGAATATTCTCTTGTGCTAATGCCGCTGCTCGGATTACATTTTCTCCAGTTTTGTTTTCCTGATGATGTCCAAAATCACCTCTCTGATGAAATGTCATCACCGCCATTGCTGATGATCGATGTGCTGTTGGCAATGGATGCTTAGCAAAATTCGGCATGCTGTGCTACTCAATACTTCTGTTATGTTTCCCTTGTTTTTCTTTTCACCTCAGTACCACGGGAATTGGGGGGGGGGAGGTTATTGCCGCATGGCTGGTTCTGAAGTTTGATCACGCCAAAAAAGAAAAACTTGCTAATGAAAAGAAAGCCAGTGATTGATGTTAGCGCAAGTGCTTACTCCTGCAAGGACTTGGCATATTGGCAAGAAATGTTCTTGTGCGATTCGGTTATTAGAGCCACACGCTATCCTGTTGATCGACAGATCAAATATTTATCAAAATTTTGTGGGACCAGCCCACAACCAGTCAAACAAGTTTACATTTACATTTATGCCAGTTAGGACAAAAGAATCTTCAGTTTGAATACTATCTTAAACTCAACTGTTGTACTAGGAAAAAGAATTAGAAGCCATCTAGTTGGTCTTGGATTCCAAGCATCTAACTACACGTTACATTAAATGTGTAGTGTGTAGCTTATCTTTCTGCCAAGACTATTCATAGGAGGTGAGATAATGATTAAATCTCCCCCTGCCTGTTTCTGTCTTATTGGTGGCCCTATGCTTAGCTATACACTAAAATGAAAAATGAAAATCAACAGGTGTTTTTTAAAAATTATAATAATAATATGTACAGTAGTTAGAGAGGTTCAGAAAAATCACATGGCTCAACCCAACGGATTCTACTTCTTCAGACTGTAGCCAGTGAGTCGCATGTTTCAAAGCCCACACCCTCTTCCCATCCAATGATCTGCTAGTCTATAAGGAGGGAAGGGAGAACTTTCCAATAGGAGATCACCACCTGTTAAGTCAGCTCTCATGCTGTCCAAAGTCTGCTGTCCCTCAGATTGGCCAAGGGTTCAATTTTGGCTTCTTCCTACTTCATCCCGAAGCTAGACTTGGGATTGTACAGTCCTGATTTGAGTGTGGAAGTGACCCCAGAGCACTTCCTAGCTGCATGTCACAGAGTCCTCTTTGTAAAGTATGAATCTATGACAGAAGCTAAACAATGACTCATGAATGCTTTGCCTCCACTGCACAAAACCAGTCATTTGCATCTCTGATCCACAGAATTCTCAGTTCGTGAAAATGAACCTCACAAAACTCAGTGTGAGGATATTTGCTTGCGGTCCTGTCAGTTTATTATTTGTTTTATTAATTGTTTTATTTCTTCCATTAACATACCACCTTTTTCTCCCAGGAGCTCATTTTAGCACTTAATGAACTGGATATTTTCTAATGCTCACATTTTGTAAGCAGACCTGGAAGCACAGGTAAGCACCTGAACACACACACACACACACACACACACACACACACACTGTTTCATTAGGTTATGGCTTCTTGCTTTGTCTAAAGAGTAATTAAATGATTTTGAAGTTGTGCTCTTCATTACATCTTGTAAGCAAGAAGTGGAGGAATATTGATACATAAATAAGATACCCTGCAAACATACTTGCACATGTTCTGCTGCTTAATGAACTGGGAAATAAAGTCTCATTTAAAAGTCTTTAATATACAGCTTAGTAATATACGTGTGATGTTTGTCAAAAAATATCCATCATTGTGCACATGCACCCCTCGCTAATTATAGCACTGAACTGTTGAAAAATCACTTTTTCATAAAAGCTACTTAAAATTCTAAGGGAGGAAAAGTAAGACATTTTCTTAACAAGACTGGAGCATAGGATATTTAGGACATTACTCATTGTATGATACCTTTATACAATCTGACGCTTCCATTTCATGGAAATGGCTGACACACATTTGCCAATTGGCATTAATACCTGCTACTACTCATCTTACAAACCCATGGTTGGTACCAACATCCCAAAATGAAAGACTCAGTTGTGTGAGCTGTTCTTTTTTCTTTCACCAAGCATGTTTTTTTTGGACTTCATCCCCTCTTGGTCTCTGGAGTGAAAATCGCACCTACATTTCTGAGTGCTTTATTTATTTCAAATCTATAACTTGCCTTCCTCCCCAAAGGGAGCCCAGGGCAGCTCGCAATAGAAAAATTACATTAAAAGTATTTTTAAAAGCGCTATAACACATTACAGACAGCAGTTAAATCCACCAGCATAAAACCTTCATAAAACATTAAAAATCACATGGAAATGATCACGTCTGCCATTTCAATTAATATTCTTTGCTGCAAATCACAAACCATACTTTCCCTGTCCTCTGTGTCCAGAGCAAGAGAAGACATTCCCCTGTTTGGTGGGCATAGAAACTGGTCCAAATCATGTCAGAAAGTTCTTCCTGATATTTAGTCGGAAACTCCTTTCTTGTAACTTGAAGGCATTTGGTTCTCCAGGGCAGGAGAAAACAAGCTTGTTCTCTTCCATGTGACATCCCTTGAGATATCTGAAGCTGACTATCCTATCTCCTCTCATCCTCCTCTTTTCCAGGCTCAACATACCCAGCTCCTTCAACCGTTCCTCATAAGACTTGGCTTCCAGGCCCTTGATCATCTTGGTTGCCCTTCTCTGCATAACGTTCCAGCTTGTCCACATCCTTCTTAAATTGTGGTGCCCAGAACTGGACACAGTATTCCAGGTGAGGTCTTGAAAGACCTACATTGGCTCCCAGTACGTTTCCGAGCACAATTCAAAGTGTTGGTGCTGACCTTTAAAGCCCTAAACGGCCTCGGTCCAGTATACCTGAAGGAGCGTCTCCACCTCCATCGTTCTACCCGGACACTGAGGTCCAGCACCGAGGGCCTTCTGGTGGTTCCCTCACTGCGAGAAGCCAAGTTACAGGGAACCAGGCAGAGGGCCTTCTCGGTAGTGGCGCCCTCCCTGTGGAACGCCCTCCCACCAGATGTCAAAGAGAACAACAACTACCAGACTTTTAGAAGACATCTGAAGGCAGCCCTGTTTAGGGAAGCTTTTAATGTTTGATGTATCACAGTATTTTAATATTCTTTTGGAAGCCGCCCAGAGTGGCTGGGGAAGCCCAGCCAGATGGGCGGGGTATAAATAATAAATTATTATTATGACCCCAAGGTCTTGATCCTGGTCAGACAGTCCTGGTCGGACAAAATGATATCAGCGGGAAAGGCTAGATTTACAGCCAGCTTCAAAGACCCATACTTGTGTAGGTTGACGATCAATTTGCAATGCATAAATAAAAAATGTGGATCTTGACAGCATTTGTTGTTGTTTCATTGTAACTAAATTAAGCTTATTTGCATAAGCCCTCTTTGGCATATACCCTAAATGCCTCTTCTGTTCACCCCCCCCCATAACAATAGGCATTCAGTATGTAGAACTGTTGAGCTGCTCACAGAAATAAATGGCCCTGACAAATAGTAACAGCCAGTGAAACCATCTGACTCTTCCTGTGTCTTCTGAATGTTTCAATATGCTGAAATTGTCAATTTGCATTTTAGTATTGATCTGATGTGTAGAGTTCTTTCCTATTCTACTTAATTCAAGAGGGTTCTGGAAGCTTCTCTGTGTGAAAGAAACAAGCAGAAGGTTCATGTTGTTTGGGTTATTCCTTCAGAGAAGCTAAGTACAGCTGGCCTAAACTGGTTCTGTTATCTCTTCTGTCAAGGTCATGCTGACTAATAATCATAGCTGTCAACTTACAGATTTGAAAATAAGGGACCAGCAGCTTCAAAAATAAGGGATCAGCAGCCAAAATAAGGGATTTTCCAAACACAGGTATGTTCAACTTCTGAGCCCCTCTGAGCCAAAGGCAGACAGCCCAGCTAGCAGCCAAATGAAGCCTCAAGCGGTGGTTCCCACAGCACAGCAACTCGGCAAAGAGGATGCAGCAAGGAAAACCACCGTCACCTCTCCGCTGGAAAGTGCTGAGCAAAGGTGAGTCCCCAGGCAACGCGGTCAATTTGATCGGCACAAGGCATGCAAGCTCCATCCCCCAGTCATTCTTAGACTCCTTATTGCGTGAGCAATGCAGCCAAGCGACACAGTTGGAGCCTCCCTCCTCCCTGGCCAGCAGGGAGGGAGGGAGAGGAGCTGCTTCCTTTGAAACCCGGGAAATTTAAGGGACATCATCAATAAGGGACAGCAGCAGGACACAGCGCTGGGATAAGGGACTTTCCCGGCAAATAAGGGACGGTTGACAGCTATGCTAATAATAAGGCCAGAAGGAGCCAGGGTTTCACTTTCTCTTTCTATCTCTCTCCCTTCTGGTGTGGTGTTTTGTACATAGTATGCTTAGTGTTAAGGTTTAGACTTATTATAAGCTATTGTAAGTTTAAGTTAAGTCTGCTGCAACTGGATTTCTTGTGGACAGGGCCAATCCTGAATGTATTGGATTTGTGACCATTATGCTCATTTGCCTTCAGTAGCAGTAAAGCTCTGCTAGATGGAATATTAATTGCCTCTGATCTATTTTTGGGGGGAATCCTGCAACATGTTTAAGTTGTTACTCTGCTAACTATACATTGGAATCTACTCTGGATCAATATTGAGTAGAATTCCAATGACAGAAACAATGGGTCCTGAAGAAGACTTTGCACTCCAGCTGAAGCCATGCATATGAATGTGTGCCAGCAGAGTTTTGATCACAGGCCTGATTACAAGAGCAACAAGCAGGTCGAATGCATGATCTACATGAGCAACAAGATCTGGGAATGGCCATTATTTACGTATTATCAGAGCAGCATCCCAGCTTCCTACAAGTGGAAGGAGATGAGCAGGAAAGGTACTTCTGGACTGGACTCACGATTCACAGACGTTTGCTTCCTGGTGGCAAAATAAGTCTTCCCCCCTTCTCACCAGTGCAATCAGCACTGTTGAACTGTGACAACATGGTTCTGTCAATTAGGGTGGATATCTTAAAAGAAATAAATGAATCTGTATTTAAATAGACCCGCAGCTTCCCATAGAGTGCAGCACTTTTCAGCCTTTTCAGACCCAGGAAAACCCACCTTTAGCCCAAACTTGCATTTGGAGACCCCCTTCCCACTTCTTCATCCTATATTTCCATGACGATAGTAATGCAGTTACAACCCACTGATGTTGTACTGATTTCTATCTTCTAGCTGAAGACCAGTGGGGCAGTGTATGCTCATACCGCTGAACCATCTGCTTTTCAAGACCACAATCTGATTTGTGAAAACAAAGAATAAATACATGAGATCACTCACCACTCAGTAAACAACGTTGTAGTGTCTTAGTATTATTTTCTTTTATTATTGTTGTTTTATGATTATTACTTTTTCTGTTTGCAATAAAAATGAAATATGACTTTCCCCTATGTAATTTATTCTCCTACCTCCTTTTTTTGTTATTGCTTCTGACTTTGTGGTTGACGAACTAACTGGGAAACAGTAGCAGCTCTATAATCTTTCATGCCAACATTTCTGCTTTCTGTCTGTCTCCAAGAGCAACTTGCTTTGTTTTACAGGAGTTGGCTACTTATTGTGGTGTTTATTATTATTAAATTCCCAACTGGAGTTTAAAGAGGAGTTTTGTATGTGGGAAGTTGCAGTCAATTGTAACTATATAGTTAGTGCATGAAGGGGTTAAGACCACAAAGGTCTGTTCCTAGACTCATCTAGGTCACGCCGCCTTAACCTCTGTGAGGGAGGAAGTGAAGCTGCTTCTCCTTTCCTCACTCTCTCTTCTCACCATGTAATGTAGCAGGATGGGCATGTCTGAACTTGCTCAAAGTTCAGACTGCATGTTTGAAAATATCTTGTGTATTCTGCACTGAGGGGTTCCGTGATGCTGCATGGAACAATGCATGAATCAGACCTTTGGATTTAGTAAGTAAAGCTTTAAAAGTTACTTAACAGTTTGTGATGGTCTGTTCATTGCTAGAGGGGTAGAGAGAGTACAAGCATTTTAAGGCAGACTAAATGGGATGTGCAAGGGGGTTTTACAACCCATATTCCACGCTATGCTGCTGGTTAATTCTGGGAGTGTTTAACTCTGCTGGGGGCTCTCTCCTGCTGGAGAGTGTGCAAAGGTCCACATTTTGAATCTAGGCCCCTAGCCGATTCTTTTGTTAATTACCCTCATGTGGATCAAATATATTTCCCACTTCCACAGTGTAAGCCAACAGAAATCTCATAGCTCATGATGAATTATCTAAAGCAGGATCTTTGGTGCCTTTTTCTTTTATCTCCTACTCCCCCCCCTGCCCAATTTCCAACCCCTAAACCCTCAGCTAGATAACACTTTTTCCTGCTGCGACAGCAGACAGCTCCAGCAATTGAGAGCCAGCAGTTTTTGGATGAGAAAATCAAGTGCCGCTCACACAGATCTATGAGCTGATAGAAGTTAATTGACAGCTCACATGCTTTGGTTTCCAGGCAGAGTTAGAAGGAACAGAAGCCCTGTGGGGTTCATTTGGGCAGAGATAAAGCAGGCTTTTATTCAGTGCTCATGGAGAGAGCATAATTAACCTTTTAGAAGTTTAAGAATGATCAAATTGTTATTCATTTTTGCAAATGAGAAAAAAGAGCCTCTTTTCCTGCCAGCAAAATGCCAGGGCTGATTTCAAGGTCACTTGATCTGTGTATATATCTCTCTGTGTGTATAGTCTCTCTCTCTCTCCACATAAATATTCTGTATAAAGAAAACGTGAGGCGGGAGAAACGTTGCCCCCAAAACATACATCAGTATATAAAACGTATTAATGTGCTTTTCTACCATCACCACCAATGTTTTCTTAATATTTATCACTCATGCAAATCAATCTGACACTATCTAGAGCTGCTGCAGTACAGTCTCCATAGTGTAAATATGGCACTAGTCTTCTCTGTTTTTATTTTAAAGCAGGCAGTGCCAAGATGTATATGATATAGATGAGCATCTTTGAAATACAACTGCAGATGGAGATATGGGTAGCAAAATAATGCAATACGGTATTTTCTCTCTCTCACTCTGGAAATTACAAAGCATTTTATAAAGCATGCTAAGCAAAGGATAGAACATTTTAAAGAGTATCTCATAAAAAAACAAGAGGTTTCATCTTTCACATACAAAAATGGTATCTAACAAAGCCGTTGCACAAGTGAAACATGCAATTGAACTTCCCTTACTTCTCCTCTTACTCCTTAACTCGGTTCCCTATGTCTTGCACTCCAGGGGTCAGGGTCTCAGTCCCAGGAAGTAAATGCCTGTTTGCAAAATACGCCCAAGGAAAAGCAGGGTTAAAGGAACAACAAAGGCCAAACAAGCCAAAGTTTGAGAATCAGGTTGTAAGGGTATCAGGGGGTTGCTCGAGAGCAATCAGGCAAATGCCTCCCTCGTCTGTTGTAAAGCCTTGTTATTGGTGCCAAAAACAACCTTCACCATGCAGAGCGCCACTATTCCATGGCTCGCTCATTCACTGGCAGAATCTGAGAGTGGGCGGTCCTTAAACCTTCCCCAGCAGAGTAGTTCTTGATGCCCAGTCTGCGCTCCCCCTCTCTGCGGAGAAGCCTACTGCACAAGGAGGGCGTTGGTAACGTCGGACCTCTCTCCTCCCCGCTTTGCCCAGGCAAGGTGTCCTGCCACCGCCTCGCCTCCTCCAAGCCCTGCAGCTCCTCTCCACTGGAGGAGTGGTTACTCTCCTCCGCTGAGGAGGTGCTGCTTCCCACGATCTTTGGGGGCTCTCTGTAATCCATCCGGCTTTTCCCCTCTCACCCCTGAGCCGATGGCAGTTCCCTGACACAGGTGATATTCAAAACGTGATCCATTCTAGGTCCAAAAAGTAACCCACTATCCAAGGTCAATTTGACAGGCAAGTTCCAACATAGCAAGGTAATGGAGCTAGAACCAAGAGCAAGCATACAAGGAGCCAGAGACCTGTGGAGAGTCTGGTTCATCCTCTGAGCATTCAGTGTCTGGCAGCAGGTCAAGGCTAGACATGAGACGATGGCAGCCATTTTGAAAAATTAAACCTGCACACTACTCATGGCAGTATATTTACAGATCTAATTTAGGAATCAGCAACACAGAACCAAACTGATCTTCAGATAAATGAACTAGTTTTATGAGCCACTAAAGCATTTACCGCTTGACAGGCAGGGCTGGGTTTAGAGGCCCTAGGCTACTCGTGAGGCCCCTCCCCATCCCCCACCTTCACGACTAGAAGAAAATGGAAGAGTGTTATAAACAAAATTAAGTGAAGCCAAAGATGATGATGGGTATTTAAAATTCTGCAATTCTCAATTTCTCCTCTAAAGGACATAAGATGTTATTGTTAATTACCATGGTGATTTTTTAAAATGCATAAAATTAACACTGAAAAACCTTTGCAATAGCTGAACTTTGTAACCCTTTTGTGGAATAAGCATTATTTCTTAGGAAAATTAAGTTGTAATGGCCTGAGCAGGCCAGGTCTTCCTGTTATATACTTGCTGGGATTGGCAAGGACTATGACCCTCACCCGAATCTCATAGCTCTCCTGACAGGTGATTTGGTCTGCAGCCCCAGTGTGGAAATAAAGGAGGAGGTTGTCCACCAGATACCAGGCACTCTATTATTCAAATTAGGCCCCAGTGTTTTTCTTACAATCCCCTTCTCAATGAATTAATCAATTTTAATCTAGCAGGTAGATTCTCAAAATTTTCTTATTTGTTAATTCGAGCAACTACTGCTCTTACTTCATTACAAACAGTATTTCTACCTGCAACACACTTGAGCATACCTGCTCCTCTTCCTTTCACAGATATTTTGTTTCCATCTGCAACTGTAGCTGCCTCCAATGAGTTATCATTTAACTCTTTGGGGGGGGGGGCGATTAGCATCAGACATCATGTGCATAGAAGTTGCCAAATCAATTAACCAACTAGAAGGGTTACTGTTAATAGCACCAGTTTTCTTATAACTTGATACTACTGGATAGTTCCTGCTGGTTACCTGCTTTCAGCAATAGGGGTCGCTGTTTGGTAGTACCCGATTGGTTAGCTGTCAGATTCTAGAGCTCCCTATTGGTGGCTCTTAGGTAATTACCAAATTCCATTAATAAAACAGTGTTCTTTCATAAATCAGTAACATAAATCTCCATTGCTACATATTGGGTGTGTATTTCAGGCAGTTGAATGTACAGGCTTATGGCCATGCTGTAGTGTAGTGCTTATGCAACTGTGAATAAAAGGTGGCTGGGCTCATTTGGGGGGGGGGGAGACGACAAAACTGATTTCCAGTAAGTGCCCCTCTTTATTTCTGTACTCTGAATAGTGACACCAGGGACCTAGAAGGTGCAGGGCTTGTCAGTCCAACCCCTGCACAGTCTCATCAGGGCTGACCTTAAGGCAATTGGAGCAACTGGGCCAAATTGGGCCCTGCAGGCTGCTCCTAAAGGGCTCCCCGCACCAGGGCAATCTAGATGGATTTTATTTATATCTATAAGATTTTGCAGACTTTGGCTGTGAACCGGAGCCCTAGAAAAACAACAACAACTAAAGTTGGGCCCCACTTCTTCAACCTGGGCCCCACTGGCTAGCCCTGAGTCTCATAGTGGCTGGGCCTGAGTTGCCCTGCCCTTGGATGAAGTCTGGGGAGATGGCAGGCTGGCAAGACCCCCTAGATTTAGAGGCCCAAGTTGCCCTGTCCTCGCATGAAGACTTGGATTTGCATTTTTGGGAGAGGGGATGTTGCCTGCTAAGGGAGCGGGCAGGCTGGAAAGGCCCCCTAGATTTGGAGGCCCTAGGCTTCAGCCTACTTAGTCTATACATAAATCCGGCACTGTTGACAAGGCGGCAGAGGAACCAACCCCCATGGCAGGACTCCAATAATGGATAAGACAAGGAAAAGTTCTTACCAACAGCTTTTTATTCAATATTCACAGTGAGAGGCTTGGAAATGCTGCCTCTTGGACCCTGGGCGTTGCTCCGAGTGAGTCTCCACCCCTCCGTCTCTTCCTCGTGAGTCATTGCTATGGGTGCTGAGAAGTGTCCTCTGCCTTGAGCTCTTTGCTCTCCTACTTTCAATGCTTGTTGGGTTCTGGGAGATGGAGGGGTCTGAAATGCTTTCTAAAGATGCCATGTCCATCAGCTGACCCATCTCTGATGCTTCTTCTTCCTCCTCTCCCGTTATTTCCCAGCTTTCCCCCTCATCTTCCTCTGAGCTGTGATCTCCCTCAAACCCCTGTTGTAATTATGAACTATCTTCTTCTCTGGAAAGGTTAGGTTGGGGAGGCTGTCTCCACCATTCCTCCTCTGTCCAGTCCCTGACATCAACTGTGGTCTGTTTGTCCAGGGATGGAAGGCCCAGGGTACCCACTAGATCATTGTAAGGATTATGATAGAGCAGTTTCGGTTAGTACACCTTTGGGTACTTTGGAGTTAGCTGTTGTTAATGGTAAGCTGATGTAGTTCTCAATAGCGGATGGCAACAAAGAGCAACATCAACTTGGGGCCCCCTGGCCACTCAAAAAATTTATTGGGGGCCTCAGCCCCTAGGAGTTGACTCCTGTGGTCACTCACATAACCTAACAGAAGCTTCTTAGGCTACCCTCACACTGTTTAAACTTGACTGCATTTGCTCACTTGGCCAGCAGTCTGACGACAGCCATAGACAAATATTATATAGTAAGATATGCATATATGATTTTTTTTTGATCCACTGTTTTCATAATAAGACTCGTGGCATTTGTGCTTATCTTGTTTTGACCCCCTGTGCCCTGGTAGTCTACAAAACAGGTGATGAATATCATGTTCATTTGGGTAAGCATGATGACTCAGCCAAAACGCCACAAAATCCAGCTCACAATCAGTAAGAACTGGAACTCTAGTTATGCGATAAGTTGACAAGCTGGGAATGCAGAAGGGAATCATTATGGATAGGCATTAGTGAAAATAAACAAATATTATGTCCCATTGCACCTTGAATGTTAGTGGAGCAATAGAAAAGCATGATGATGAAGACCTATAAGGTTTATTAGGTATATCTTTAGACAGTGAATTATCCCTCTTCTCCTGTAGTACCAAGTGAGGAATGACTGCACAAATGCCACTGTTGCTTTTCTGTATTACCTGCCTGTTAGCATCAGTTGAAATCAAACAAAAAACAACACAGAAATATAATGACGGCTTACGTATCTTCAAACCTAAAGCAGGACTTTAGGTTTCCCCTTAAAAAAACTTATTTCATTTTCACAGTATGGAAATTATAGACACGCTGACATTTAAACCTTTGCTTTTCATAGCATTTCACACTTACACCATTTTAAAAGACAGCTATTAACATTTGCAAAAAACCAAATGTTCTAACATACAGAATTCCAATTATACCGCGTAAGAGGGTTATCAACCATTCTTCTACAAGACTACTTTGAAATGTTTGGTATTAAACCAAGAGCTAAAATGTCAGTTGCACATAGACAATAAATTAAGGTTTATAAAATCATGTAAGATTTATTTAATATTACAATTTTGACCTTTAGGCTCCCTTTACGGTAGCCTGTAGCTTGTGTAACTTTTTCCTTACCGTTTCTTTCTTTCTTTCTTTCTTTCTTTCTTTCTTTCTTTCTTTCTTATCTGGCTAATCTTGCTTGAATGTTAAAACAAAGGTTGTAGTACCTACTTTGGGAAGTCATATTTGTGGTATTAGCCCTTCCGTATTATTGTCTGTTGCTAATGCCATGCAACATTTTTATTTTTCAGCAAACGATTGACACAGAGCCATTCCCCAGTTAAAGAATCAAAGGTCTTCCAAGTATTTTATCTTCTGCCCTAAATTTAATCCAAAGCACATTTAGCGATTTTCCTTAATATATATATTATACATCCAATCCTTGTACCTATCGTGTGAAAACATTTTCATAATTTGCATTGAAAATGAAAAATCTACAGCAGAAAGAAAAGAAAACCCCAGAGAAGGCGCAATGGGCGGTTGGCAAATTCCATTGAGAAAATGGAGAAACACGGCTTGAAAGCCGTTCAACTTCTGAGGTGCATTCGAAAACAGAAGCATTCACTTCTGGGTTTTCGGCGTTCGAAAACTGAAATGTTCGGCTTCTGAAGCATTCAGCAACCAAGGTACCACTGTAACAACGAAACTGGCCAATCACTGTACTAGATTCCAACGCCTACTTCACACATTAAACGCTCGCTTCTGTCTGAGACTCAGAAAATACCGTGACTGGAAATGAGGCCGCTATCGGGGGTAGCAACGGAACTGACGATTCACCGTGCTAGAGAAGAAACTAATTTTTTTTTTTAGTTTCTTCTCCTGTTAGATTCACAAAATGTTTAGGGGTACGCATACCTCTGCTTCCCCCCCAGAAAAAAAGCACTGGAAAAAGCTAAAGGCTTTTTGGAAATGATATATAATGACATGAAGAAAATGCATACTCGAGCTATTCTCCCAAAATCAGAAGCTTTCCTTATAGGCATAATAGGGACAGGGGCTCCAAAGAAGATGGCTAAACTATTTATGTGTCAACAGCAGCTAGAATATTAGATGCACAGAATGGAAAGAGCAGGTTCCAATGAAGAAGAAAGAGTGGCTTTTGAAAGTAATGGACTATGTATAAATGGCAAAGCTGACTGCGAAATTAAGAGATCAAAATGACGAACTTTTCATAGAAGAATGGAGCGCCTTTTGTGGATTATTTTTAAAAATACTAAAGTCAGATGAAATCGCAGGCACGATTCTAGCTGAAGAAAAATGTTAAAATAATTGTAATAGGGGAACTATAGATAAAGATATAATGAAGTAGAAAAGCTTTGAGAAAAAGCACTACAGAAGTGGGGGTGGGTGGGAAGTCAATTTAGACAACAATGTAACTGTTTGATATGAAGATTAGTGTGGGGGGAAAAATGGGGGGGGGGAATAAAAATCATGAGAGAGAAAATGGAGTTGCCAACCTAGCAACTGTGGTTTCTTTGATGCCCATGAAGATGCCAGTGCTGCCCTTAGACAGATGTGCCAGACTCTGAGTTGTTGTTGTTGTTAAGTATGTCTCTAGCCCTCCTAGATAGAAAAAGGTGGAGGGGGGATCTAAGTGATCCCTGTGAAATTAGAGTGATGTGCATTTTTTGTGGTACTGAGATAAGCCTACAGTTGTCTCTAATTTTGCCACAGACGCCACGGTAGCCATTTTGTGTTATGCTCTGCCCCTTGTATGGCAGACATTTTGTGAATGGCGCTTCCAGCTAAAAGGCTGGCAACCCCTATCTTAAAATGAGAATCCTTCACACAAATGCTGCCTTAGATGTCTTTCCACTGGTTTTTTTTTTTGGGGGGGGGGGATGTTTTTTAAACCAAGTCTGGCCTGATAAAAAGGCAAAACCGTGTTTACAAAAGCAGAACTTTGTTTCTAAAAATCTCTTAGAATCAACTGGAATTTGAAATGACAAGGATGAGAAGCATGAGATCTAGCGAGCATCAGCCAAAAGCTTGCTCCTGCCAAAAGATGCCTCCTCTTTCCAAGGTAGATGATATTGAGAAAATAATAAAGTCAAGCTTGTAGATCTGCCAGGGGGATTGATGGAACAGATGCAGAAAACTACACTAAAGGTCTGATTCAGAAACAAGATGTACCATGGAAAATGATGTGAAAGGGCAGTCAAATGCCAACACAAACTACCACCTGGGAGCTTTTTCTAGACACTTCCTTTTAGATATCTCAGCTACAGAGATAAGGTTAAAATGTTGAAACTTGATGGACAATTTTTTAAAAAATAGCATTCAAGTCTCTGTTCCACTCAAGCTGCAGTTTAGAGTTCTAAAGGGGTTGTTCTTATTTTCCAAAAGGGATGAAGATCTCGAGAGGACAAAATTTTAAGTGGGGCAGTGTTGTTTGTTGTAGAACATCAGAGCCTGAATTATATTGAACAGAAAACACAGTTCACCACCAAAGAACAAACTGAAAAGAAGGTCACTTACTGCTGTTTGCCACAAGTTTTCTACTAATATCCCGAATAATGGATTGCGAGTGGTGGAGGTGATGAGGAGAGCAATATTTCACTTAAAAGTGAAATATTGGCAACTGAACAGAGCATGACATCAAAGATTAATAATTAGTAATAGTAGTTGTAGTAATTCAGATGATGCTGAGGATGACAACAACACAACAAGGATACTTGTCAATGTTCTGCAGATTGAGGGCCAAATATTTTCCACTCTTATTAAAATGTTGTGCTGACCTGCCTGCACCTAATTCAAAATTTCATGTTTGGATATGATGCTCAGAAAATCTCCTGCAAGTATAATGTTCTCTTTTGTGATGTTTTCACAAGGAGGAATATTTCAAGGAGGAAATGAGATTCTTTAATTTATGTTCTAAAAAGCCCAGATTGTATAGAGCAATATTGAATAGCCTCTTCAACTGGCTGAAGTAATTGGCTGTAATATGATGACCTTTTTAGCTTTCCTTAGCATTTTGACAGCCAATGCATCTTTGATATTGATTTCTTTATTATTATTTTGTACGTTTATGGTGTTTATTTTATGTTTCCTTTCATTTGCCTCTGGGATCTCAGTTAGATTTACTGAGTTGCAGCAGTGTGCATGTTGTTAAGCGGTATAAGGGTCAACTGGAAAATCCTACAAGTGGGTGCATCTAGATTCCTACTTAAACACTTCTTTTTGTAGACGCTTCACCTTCCAACTCCCACTGTTTCTGTTCCAGCCGTGGAACCTTGGAGACTAGCATATTTAGTGCCGCATAAGTGTTCACAGAGAAGAGCTCACTTTATTAGAGACATGAATGCTTATCCTCAGTTGAGAGATATGTATATACACTTTTTCGAAAGGCAGCAGTAGGTATGCAGAACCCAAATGTAAGAGAAGCGACTAATTCACCACATCCATCTGCTGTGTGATGCTAATTTAACATCTGTAGTATGAAAGAAACATGGTTCCAGTTAAGTCCAAATGGAATTAGCTCAAATGTGCTGATAAATTTTCATTCAAAAGTTTCATCCTGGTGCTTCCCTTTAAAGTTAGTCTGAACATAAGAAGCTACTTTGTACCCAGTACTTTTTTCACCTAAAAAATTGTTTAGGGGTACTCTTGTTTTGGCTGCTCCCCTCCCCCCTTCCTTCCCCCAACCCCCGGACAAAGAACTCAAGGCAGAGGCTGTGGTGCTGAGAGGACAAGAAGGCCCCCGGCAATGGAGACAGTGGGGTCGGCTTGAGCGAGGAGGGATGAGCGCTCGCCAGCTGGCTCTAGCCCGTCAAGAGGAGGAGGAGGAGGAGGAGGAGGAACGCCATCGCCTCCACCGCGGCCATCCCAGACTCCCTTCTCCAGGCACTGCAGAGACAGCTGGCATGCCGGTCCGTTGGTTGGTTGGTAAGGGCAACACAAAATGTCCCACTGCGTCCCCCCCAAAAAAGCACTGTTTGTACCTAGTCAGACTGTCCATCTAAGATTGACAGCAGCTCTCCAGTATCTTAGGTTATGAGGGGCCTTTCTCAGCACTTGCTACCTGGGATCCTTTTAACTGGAGATACTGGTTCACTTGGAGTAAACCAGTGACCACCTGTATACAAAGGAGAAGATCTATCCATGAGCTATGGCCCCGGCCCAAATTACTGGTGTAAAATAATATCATCCTGGAGGATGAGAAGGTGTTGAATGTTGATAGGGCTTGTCTAAGTGGAGCTGGAGTTGGTAAGTCGAAGTCAAGGCAACAATCTGTGATTTGTGGCCGCTAGTGAGTAGCCAATTAAGGACTGTCTCTGAGTAAGGCGACTCCTACCAACCCAAGATTGTGCAAGAGATTTATCGTCCAGAATTAGCCGTAGAGCAATCACTTTTGATACGATGGAGATACTTTGAACGGGCACAGTGTTTGAAATTCATCAGGCCTCTGGAGCATTTTGCACCTGGCTATCGGCTACTTGTGACCAGGTGAAGATGCCTGGGAGTCAGGACGATGCCTGACGTCTCCACCATTTGGTGGTGCATGCCTGGGGACCCATGGATCTCGCCTGTTTTCACACACTACCAACACAACCCGTACAATTCTATCCATTATATTTCATCCACACAATCGGAATGAATTTCAGGAACCAAAAAGTTGGATTGAAAAATGCGACTTTCAAGCCATCTAGCATTCCGTTTTGGTGACGGTAAACCTGGTTTAAGGATCCACAGCACGTAGCTTATATATCTGAGATTCTAACACTATGGACAGCTATAAGTGACAAATGACACTGACTTCATCTTTACTTTGGGTTCTCCACTGTTCACAACGGAGAACCCCTCTTCCCTGTTTGTTTGTTTGTTTGTTTGTTTGTTTACTTGTTACCCAAAAGTTTCCAAGCAACTTATAGCACATTTAAAAATTTGAACATAAATATGTATACCATAACATTAAAGAGTTCATACAAAAGCCTACTATTCATTAATATGTGTAATTAATACATACACAAACACACAACTAACTAACCGCACAGGAAGCTTTGGCAGGACATTAATAGCACATGAGTGAAGTAAACACATGAGGACAGTAGTTGGGACAAGCAAAGCAGCTCCGCCCACATCACCTTTCCAGCTGCCCCTCACAAGTTAGAGGGCAGAATCATGGAGCATGTATTTATGATCCCTGGAAAACTAGAGGAGGAGGAGGAGGAGGAGGAGAAGAAGAAGAAGAAGAAGAAGAAGAAGAGGAGGAGTTTGGATTTGATATCCCGCTTTATCACTCCCCTTCAGGAGTCTCAAAGCGGCTAACATTCTCCTTTCCCTTCCTCCCCCACAACAAACACTCTGTGAGGTGAGTGGGGCTGAGAGACTTGAGAGAAGTGTGACTAGCCCAAGGCCACCCAGCAGCTGCATGTGGAGGAGCGGAGACGCGAACCCGGTTCCCCGGATTACGAATCTACCACTCTTAACCACTACATCACACTGGCTCTCACCCACTCATGTCACACCCACTCATGTCACATGTTGATTTGACTTACATAAAGCAGACCCTATTTTCCAAGGAGAGTCCCAGATTTACAGAAGCTTTCCCAGTTTCTGATTTGATCCTGGAATGTCCTGGTTTTCCTTAGGACACTCCTATTTTCATCGGATAAATGTTGGAGGGTATGGAATAGGACGTCCCTATTTTGATCGAGAAAGGGAGGGCTATCACAAGCTCTACTCCACAAAACCTGCAACCCTCTACACAATTGCCTGAGAGTAAATCCCACTGAAGCAAATGAGGCTTAGTTCTGAGTACATACTGCATGTAGCTTTGCACTCTTAATCTCCAAGTCTTCGAGTGGCCAAAACAATTAGTTGTTTTTCTCATAACAGGCTAACGTGGAGTCTCCCCCCCCCCGGAATCTGTCTAGTCAGTAGGTTTTTTGACTTTGTGAGCAGAACACTTCTAAAAAGCAAAGAAATCTAAAAACAGATGCTTCTAACTTATATTGTCTTTTCAGCTGCTGAAAATAATATGTACGGCCATTTGGATCATCTCTTTGTAGAAAATAGACGAGTGATCTAATTTGTGTTAACTGGCATCTGGGCACCAGCGTCCAGATATCATCTGTTTGTAGCTGTTTTAGAAGTTATATGGACTATGACTTAATGCGCATCTGAGAGATAGAACATATGGTCTATTGATGCTGAGATCTGTGCATATTACAAGATCCGCTTATTGCCCCTGGTCTTTTTCCAGATATTGGATGAGACTGATTAAGACTGATAAGAGGTCTTTGAGGTTCTTAATGTCATTTTGACATATTTTGAACATACGATTGCTCTGTGCTTGTGGCAGAGGGGAGGAGGGTTGGAGGAATGTTTGTGCATCTGAATTGCTACTGAGAGATGCAGCATTGCAGCGTATTGATCAGATTAACAGAAAACAATTCTCTCTGCCTTGACTTTTATGCACGTTTCAGTAACAAATGGGATGTTTTCAAGCTCAGAGAAACAACATTGTTTCCACATAATGAGGACATCATTTTATTTAAGTGTGCACAGTACAGGCCCCTGCGGGTTCCATATGTCTGATCATTTCCTTAGATAATCCCTGAGGCAGGAGGTCACTGAGACGAATAAATAGCTATTCTTTTCAAGCCAAACAATATTTGCATCACTGTTGATTAGTGATCGTAAAAGGAATGAATTGGATCATAATTCAGGAATGTAAATTATTTTGACCATTTAATAATCAGGACATTAATGAACAAGGGGAAGAAGAATGCTCATAATGATTATGAGCTACTTCTCTGAGCTCCACAGTCCCGGCAAGTGCTAGTATTTAATATATATTTCCAGCAATTTGGCAATGAAAACAAAGGTATTAATTTTGCTTTATGGCACTGTGGGGAAATTAATGAAGTGATCTAAAAAACGGTTTGATAACAAGGGACACTAAATGGCAGGAAAGGGAAGAGAACAGAGTTGATGGCAAGAGAGAGACCTGGCTCAGAACAAAAGGACAGAGGTTTGATCTTTATGACAGTCATAATGCATATGTAAGGGACAGACCTTAAAGTGCGCTTCCTTGGGGTCCAGGGCAGGTGTGAGCACCAAGATGAACTGTATCCTTTGATGAAGCACGCAGCTCTGTGGAGGAGCATGCACAAAAAGGTTCCAGGTTCATTTTTTGCCATTTCCAGGGATTCATCTGAAGTGGCAGGTGAAGTGAAAGATTCTGCCTGAGACGCTGGTACAACACTGTGCTGGATGGACAGATGGAAGCTGCCTTAAGGCAAGTCATGTTATGTCCTTTGCTGGATTCCATTGCAGGAGTAAAAGGTAGGCTATGCCTTCCCTGCAGTCCTTGCTCATCCTGAATGCAGGACTCAATTTTTCCCTTCCGGAAAGGATCACAAGCTTTAATTTACATAGGGTTCTTTTGGGCTCACCATTGGTACAGGAGTCCAGGACTCTAGTCAGGTCTCTAGTCAGTTTTAACTGCTCATTTTGCAGTGCTGGATTTACGTATAAGTTAAACAAGCTATAGCTTAGGGCCCCACTCTCTTGAGGCCCCCAATTTTTAAAAAAGTATTCCACTATTAATATGTTGTTGTTGTTGTTTAGTCGTTTAGTCGTGTCCGACTCTTCGTGACCCCATGGACCAGAGCACGCCAGGCACTTCTGTCCTCCACTTCTTCATAATTATATTTCAGTTCAACAATTACTTTGATAAAATACATATGGTGTTATGTGCAAATGGCTTTATATACCTATTAGGTCCATACATTACCATATTGTAGCATATATTCAACACAAAAAAGCGACAATTTGTTATTGACAAAGGACAGCTGGACATATAAAGGACCCCATTACCCTCAGTAGCTTAGGGCCTCATGAAACCTAAATCTGGCCCTGTCTCTTTGGATGATGGTTTTAGATGGTCATTTTTATAAAACTGTGGTGTTTAAATATCGTAAGCCATTCTGTGTGGTGCTCTTTCATCAGGGTGTCCTTTAAAAACACACACCACCCAACAACTCTAAAAACATTCCCAAGATGAGAGCAGCCCTTTCACCCCCCCCCCTTGCAATTGCTCCACAAAGTCTCCTATTAGCCTCCCTTCTGGGTAGTCTAAACTGAGCTGAAGTTTATCCACCTTCATCCAGACCAGGTTGCCTGGACTTGTAAGATGCTCATACCATAGGTCTTTCTCTCATATATGTACACAATCATTCTCTCATATTTATACACATACATGCAGTGTGTGTGTGCTTAAATGGTAATTTATCTAAAAACACATCACTGTGAACATATGGAAGCTGGCGCTGCTTCATTTGAGTCTTTTTCAAGAGAGCTGTAATTGTGTGGTTATGTGCTGGAAAAGGTCTGTTGAAAATTGGACACAAGTGCCCTGGCCTAAACAGTCCCCCACTCCTCTGTCTCTGTGTCTCCCTCCCTCTCTCCCTCCCTCTCCTTTTGCATAACCGTATGCTCTGAGGACTGCAAACTATAAACAAGATAGACTGAAGTGGAAATCACTTAACATCAGCCTTGTGCATTCTGCTTTGAAAACAGCACTTTCGACTTATGTCTGTGTTTACAGAATCACCAGTAGACCAGTTCATTTAATGAGCTGTAACTAAGAGCAGATTCACAGGGAACATCAAGTACTTTCTCAAAATTCAGCCCAGTAACCGAAAGCATTTGATCTTTTATTGGCATGGCAAGGCTGTTGTAAAAAGAAAGAAATGCTCTGAGTATACTCAGTGCTGAATAACTGCAGATGGCTTCCCCCCGGAGCTATACTCATACTGTTAGTCTTATGCTCTGACTAATAACCAGTTTCAGGTCAAGTCAACATGTGAGCATGTAGATAGATTCAACATATATGTACATATATACACGTGTATCTATATGGTGTACACACAAACACAAAATACCTATGCACAAACACAGCAATCAACATTTCTCTAGCTGTTTTGTACACACACACACATTTGCCTCCATAATGATTTGCATTCTCCAGTATCTTTCTTCCCCATGGGGCATGTATCCCCCCTTCTTCCAACCCCAAACAAACACGCTAAAGGTTAATGGGACACTGCTCTGGTATCACACATCTCACAACCTGATTCTTTCTAAGGGATTCTTCCATTTTATTTGCATGTAGAAAAAACAGTATGCAAATCATGTACACAGATGTCTCCTATCTGGAATGGAAAGATGCATTTCCACTCCAAATGTGATTTAGTTTGATAAATGCATGGATGGGGCTGCAACAAGATACTTTAGGCTATGCAAAATGCAGTATGGGGGGGGGCTGTGTTTAGTCATGGCATGGCAAATCTACTTATGAGTCCCCCGAGACAGGCCTGCTGGGCTAGAATAACAGCTCCATTATTCAAAGCTTCATGTCTATCACCCTACACTTATTAGCATAGTTTCGAGGTTAAACAATGGTGTGAGTTCCTTCTGTGTATCCTCCTACTTATTCATTATCAAATTACTTTACAATGTTTATTTAGCTTCTCATCAAGTAGATCAAGCATGCAAAATCTGAAATGCACCAGTTCTCAGTAACAGGGGCACCAAAGTGTAAAGATAAAAGGAGACCAAGACTTGGAGGAGAGGGTTCGCTTTCATTTTCTAACTTTGCTAGAGGTGTATATTTTGACCTACAAGTTTGTTAAGCTTCCCCCTCTCCCTTTAGTCAATTTGCATCTTGATCCAAAATGCCCTATTTACTATTTTATTTTATTGTATTACTAGGATGGCCTGTCCAGCCCAAGTGAATCGTTTAATACATGGGTAGGCAAACTAAGGCCAGGGGGCCGGATTCAGCCTAATTGCCTTCTAAATCCGGCCTGCAGATGGTCCAGGAATCAGCGTGTTTTTGCATGAGTAGAATGTGTCCTTTTATTTAAAATGCATCTCTGGGTTATTTGTGAGGCATAAGAATCCATTCATATATTTTTTTCAATATATAGTCCGGCCCCCCACAAGGTCTGAGGGACAGTGTACTGGCCCCCTGCTGAAAAAGTTTGCTGACCCCTGGTTTAATCGAACAAAAGATTTGCTCTCCAATTCATTTTTTTAAATCAAATTTACAAACACATTATGCAGAAATTCAGCCTTTTCAAAACAGGACCCAAAATTTCCATAGCTGAAAAAATTGGTGTTCAATACAGGGAGGGAATGGGGGACGCGGGTGGCGCTGTGGGCTAAAGCCTCAGCGCCTAGGGCTTGCCGATCGAAAGGTCGGCGGTTCGAATCCCCGCGGCGGGGTGCGCTCCCGCTGCTCGGTCCCAGCGCCTGCCCACCTAGCAGTTCGAAAGCACCCCCGGGGGCAAGTAGATAAATAGGTACCGCTTACCAGCGGGAAGGTAAACGGCGTTCCGTGTGCGGCTCTGGCTCGCCAGAGCAGCGTTGTCACGCTGGCCACGTGACCCGGAAGTGTCTGCGGACAGCGCTGGCCCCCGGCCAATAGATGTGAGATGGGCGCACAAACCCCAGAGTCTGTCAAGACTGGCCCATTCGGGCAGGGGTACCTTTACCTTTACCTTTACAGGGAGGGAAAGACAGGCGTTTACTGCCTTATCAGGGGCCAGGGCAGCGACATCTGCCCCAAGGCAAGGGTATCACCTGTTTGAAGATCTGCTGGCTGTAACACACTCGGATCCACTGAGAAACAACAACATTCTGGGGTGGGGGTAAAGCTTTTCTCTGTTTACTTAAAATACCATCTTGATCCAAAATACGCCACTCATTGGTGGACCTGAACTATCACATGAATAGGTCTGGGTACAGGTTACAGTGGTACCTTGGTTCCCAAATGGCTTAGCTGTCGAACAAATCGGCTCCCAAACGCTGCAAACCTGGAAGTCAGTGTTCCGGTTTGCGAATGTTTTTCGGAAGCCGAACGTCCGACACGGCTTCTGTGGCTTCTGATTGAGTGCAGGAAGCTCCTGCAGCCAATCGGAAGCCGTGCCTTGGTTTTCAAACGGTTTCGAGAGTTGAACGGAATCCCGTAACAGATTAAGTTCAAGAACCGAGGTACCACCGCACTTGGAAGATAAAGACGCACAGACCACTCAGCCACATAGCGAGCAATGATGTTAAGCTCAAAACTGTACTCTCCCAAATATTTTAAAGGAATTCTGAAGTGCCCCGAGAATGAGGCTGAAAAAGCGGAAGCCTCTTTCACAGGGGAAGTGAACTTTGTAGAAGGTGGAGGACAGGTTCCAGCACAAAGTTTGAAGTACAAAGAACAAAGATTGTATCAATCTGATAAGGAATTTAAAGAATGGTGTATGTCCATTGCACAGATTATCAGTTTCTGAACAAACAACACATGAACAACTGATGTGTGATCACCTAATCTTATCTCTCAAGGATGTGTGTTACCTTTCCCTTATACTCAAAGGAGTTTCCAGACTACACAGCAGCTAATCCAACTTGTGGAATCATTCGCTCTGGATTTCTTGCAGATATAAATGCATGACCCACATATTTTCAAACATCCATCTCTCAGATTTACAGTTTGTATTTTTAGGTGTACGTTTTACAAAATTTAGGTGTGCACCAAAATAATAATAATAATAATAATAATAATAATAATAATAATAATAATGTGTGAAGAGGCCCTGAGAGCTTAAAGGCTTTGAAACTCAGATGATCTGCAGAACAGGGTATGAAATCACACATTCCCCTTCCTTTTGTATTGCTGTCTTTCTGCAAGTGTCCAACTATAAAGCATAGGGCAGGTTTAAAGCCCTGTGCAGAAACCTCATTACATTACATTAATTCCTGTTTTCAGCTGGACGTAGACAGTTGATGGATTTCTGTTGCTTGCTTGCAAAACTGCCATATGGTGAAAACCACAACTCCTTAATAATATGATTGTCACCTGTCATGTTTTACTGATATATGTTTTTATAACGCATGTGGGTGATTCCCCCCCAAGTACGCATAGTAAATTGCTAGCTTATTCTGAGTCCTGAAGATGTACTGCATTCAAACATGGATGGAATTATTTCTTTTTTATATGTTGCCTTGAGATCTGAATTCTTGCTGCAGAGGAATCTATATTATGCTTAAAGTGTCTCCAGACTTAAATAAATCTATGCAAAGTGTTTCATTTTGTAGGCATGGCATCTTTGCCCATTTGTTTGGGAGCTGTGTATGCAATAAAGAGGAGTGGGTTTAGCAAGACCATAATGTCTTTTTGTATGATGGATCGCAACAGCCTGGGAATATGATATTGCACTCTGCTTATCATTCCGCAACCACAGCAGCCGGCCAACGCTACACTTTTATAACCTTCTGCTTATAGTAGAGAGGTAGGCACCCTTAATGGTAGCTAGCTAGGAAATCACAATGGAGAAGTCTTACTATGTGCATAATGCTGGTGCCCCAGATGAAGAAAATCGATGAGGACAAAGCATTGATCTTCTCGCAGAGTGCAAATGCAGTTAGCTCTGAAATACTCTGCTGGGGATTTTGTTATTAAAGCCATTTGATTGCACAACATGTTTGCTAACCAAGTTTTTATCATGCAGCACCTTACTAGGCTAAGCTTGGATTCTCTGTGTGTGTGTGTGTGTATTTTTCTCCCAAAAAAAGAAAAAGAGGGTCGGGGGTTGTGTGTGTGTGTGTGTGTGTGTGTGTGTGTGTGTGTGTTTTGGCATATGCTCCATTCTACTTTTTGCATGTTTGCTCAAGGCTAGACCAAATTGCCTTTTCTTCAATGACATTTCACAATGTCACCAAATATATGATCATCTCTCTGAAAGCAGTATGAATATGAATCATTTCAGGAAAAGAAAATCTCCTGCTGTGATGAATTTTATGTTCTTCTGTGTGAGGTGGTCAATTTATTTTCTTTTCCCCTTCCACCGTTGTTATTATTATTAAAGTAGTAAATGTGACCACGCATAACCTGAAGGGCTTACCATATAGACAGATGCGCCTTTTTATTTATATGTGGTCTATATTTCATGCTTGTCAGTGAATTATTATTTTTTAAAAAAATAATGTACAGCCTTCCCAACGGTGGGAAATAAATCAAGTATTTTAAAAGTGATTGCAGATGATTCATTTAGTGCTGTCATAAGAGAGTGTTTTCTTTAATGAAAATTTATATCATTTCCTCTCATGCTGAAACTCCAAGGTATACATTTATATTGAGAGGTGGAAAAGGACTGACATGTTCAGGGCTAAATGCTGGCTGATCTTTGAGAAATAAACTTGTCTTGACTAGTGAGGTATAGTCTTGACATCACTGAATTCACTAAGCTAGGTTTTTCCACGTTGAAGTGTTGCTTAAACAGGGAGCAACTGAAGGTAACCTTTGTAGTGCACAGTAGCTGGAGGGAAGAAAACCTCTGGGTTTCCAAATGTTGCTGGACTGATACCCACTGCTTCCCTTGCCATCCGCCATGCCAACCCTCAGATAACCCAACAAAAGCGTAAAACCATCCTACAATCATTAGGCATTGCTTGTTATAATCACCACTAAAAGCTTTTTTAAACTTTGCCCTTAAGAGCGTACACATATATTTAGTTGGTTTTTATTATGCTGCCATCCCAAAGGCCATCCCAAAGCGACTCACAATAAGATGATAAACAGCATTGTTAAGCACACAGTCAAAATCAATACACTATTTAAGTCCTTAAATATAAAAACCAAACAAGCGGCAGGTAATAAAACCATATAAGATTACCAGAGCCAGCCCTCCTCACTCCCAGCACAGGATCAATATACCAGCCCAGCTTGCTTTAACCAGAAGTTGACTGGAAAATAAAGTTCTTTGGGGCTTCCTTTAAATAAAGGAAGCAGAGAGCTAAAGCCAGTTTTCAGGGAAGGGAGCTGAAAAAGACCTATACCACATGCCTACTGGTCTGATTGTATCTTCCATACCCTCCAGCATTTCTCTGATGAAAATAAAGATGTTCTATTCAATAATAGCAATAATACCATGGATGTTTTAATATTACAGTGGTGCCTCTAGTTATGAACTTAATTTGTTCCGGAGGTCCGTCCTTAACCTAAAACCGTTCTTAACCTGAGGTACCGCTTTAGCTAATGGGGCCTCCAGCTGCTACCGGCGTGCGGTTTCTGTTCTCATCCTGAGGTAAAGTTCTTAACCCGAGGTACTACTTCTGGGTTAGCGGAGTCTGTAACCCGAAGTGTTTGTAACCCGAGGTACCACTGTATTATTCTTTCTTTTTTCTTTTTCTCTCCCCCCCCCCGGGGATATTATTTGTATTTCGGTCTGTGTGAATGATTATTGTTTGTTTGTCTGCTTATGCAATGAATAACTTTTTAATTATTATTTTTTTAAAAAAATACCCCACCCATCTAACTGGGTTGCCCCGGGCACTGGGGGGGGGGGCTTCCAAAATATATAAAAACATAATAAAACATCAAACATTAAAAAACTTCCCTATACAGTTCAGATGTCGTCTAAAGGTTGTACAGACTTATCTCCTTGGCTTGGGGGTCACATAACTCCATACCCTCCAACATTTATCCAATGAAAATAGGGACATCCTAAGGAAAAGTGGCCCCTTCATGGATCACTGCCTTGCCGTGGCGAAGGGGCTTGAAGAACTCAGAGAAGCTATGAACTACGCCGAGCAGGGCACCCAAGATGAACAGGTCATAGTGGAGAGTTTTGACCAAACGTGATCCACCTGGAGTAGGAATCGGCAAGCCACTCCAGTATCCCTGCCAAGAAAACTCCATGGACAAAGACAACAGGCATATAAAAGTTATGACACTGGAAGATGAGCCCCTCAGGTCGGAAGGTGTCCAACATGCTACTATGCAAACTATGGCAAGTTCTTAAAGAAATGGGAGTGCCTGATCACCTCATCTGTCTCCTGCGAAATCTCTATGTGGGACAAGAAGCTACAGTTAGAACTGGATATGGAACAACTGATTGGTTCCAAATTGGGAAAGGAGTACGGCAAGGCTGTATATTGTCTCCCTGCTTATTTAACTTATATGCAGAATTCATCATGCGAAAGGCTGGGCTGGATGAATCCCAAGCCGGAATTAAGATTGCCGGAAGAAATATCAACAACCTCAGATATGCAGATGACACAACCTTGATGGCAGAAAGTGAAGAGGAATTAAAGAACCTTTTAATGAGGGTGAAAGAGGAGAGCGCAAAATATGGTCTGAAGCTCAACATCAAAAAAACGAAGATCATGGCCACTGGGCCCATCACCTCCTGGCAAATAGATGGGGAAGAAATGGAGGCAGTGAGAGATTTTACTTTCTTGGGCTCCATGATCAGTGCAGATGGTGACAGCAGTCACGAAATTAAAAGACGCCTGCTCCTTGGGAGAAAGGCGATGGCAAACCTAGACAACATCTTAAAAAGCAGAGACATCACCTTGCCAACAAAGGTCCGTATAGTAAAAGCCATGGTTTTCCCAGTAGTGATGTATGGAAGTGAGAGCTGGACCATAAAGAAGGCTGATCGCCGAAGAATTGATGCTTTTGAATTATGGTGCTGGAGGAGACTCTTGAGAGTCCCATGGACTGCAAGAAGATCAAACATCTCCATTCTGAAGGAAATCAGCCCTGAGTGCTCACTGGAAGGACAGATCGTGAAGCTGAGGCTCCAATACTTTGGCCACCTCATGAGAAGAGAGGACTCCCTGGAAAAGACCCTGATGTTGGGAAAGATGGAGGGCACAAGGAGAAGGGGACGACAGAGAATGAGATGGTTGGATGGTGTTCTTGAAGCTACTAGCATGAGTTTGATCAAACTGCGGGAGGCAGTGGAGGACAGAAGTGCCTGGCGTGCCCTGGTCCATGGGGTCACGAAGAGTCGGACACGACTAAACGACTAAACAACAACAAGGAAAAGTGGAACATTTCATAGATCAAATCAGAAACCAGGACAGCTTCTGTAAATCTGGAACTGTCCTTGGAAAATAGGGGCACTTGGAGAGTCTGATCTTGTGGCTGTTTCCAGATATGTTTCTGCACCTGTATTCATGCGCACGTGGACTTGTATCCCACATATGTGTTCACACAAGTACTGCTTCGGATACCTCTACTGGAAACCACTGCACATCAAATATGCTACAGTAGTGGTATCTCGGTTTGTGAACGTAATCCATTCCGGAAAATCGTTCGAGTTCTGAAATGTTCGAAAACTAAAAACCCAATAGCCGACAGCTAGTCCTTCAGATCTTGCACTCAGCAGAAGCATGTGGCATGTTCAACTTCCAAGGCATGTTCGAAAACGGCGTTTGAAAGCCAAAATGTTCGTCAACGGAGTCATTTGAAAACCGAGGTACCACTGTATTGCAATGGACACAATCACTTTAGCCACATCAAGAGTAGCTCGCTTAATTTTTTTGGGGGGGGGCTGTTACCAAAAACAACAAAATACATGACAATATTATCCTGCTGTCTTAGAGGAATTAAAAAGAACCATGCAATTTGCTATGACTAAGGCATGTATTTATGCAAAATGGTGAACGGTGAGCAAAATATTGTGTCTATTTTACAAAAATGCAAAGTAGTGATGATGCAAAGGCTAACCAGCCCACAGGGCCTGGGCCATACATGAGCTTTAGCGGTTTTCATCAGTGATATAGAGATGAGCAACTAAATGCCTTATATGGAATTTTGGAGAGATCGTGCTTAAATTATTAGTCTACTTGCGTTCCTTTATTAAGAGAGCCGGTAGTCAGAGTGTTGGGCTGCGTGACCTGAGAGATCCCAGTTCAAATCCTCAGTCAGCCATGAAGTTCCCTGTGTAAACTTGGGCTAGTCACAGTCTCTCAGCCTAACCTACCTCTCAACCTTGTCATGATAAAATGGGGTGGGATGGGAGAAAACCACATACACTCCCTTGAGTTCCTAGGAGGAAAAGTGGAATATGAGTATATAAAGAAATAAAGAATAAAACAGTGCTTTTTTCCCCTGGGGGCACACAGGGGTATGCATTCCCCTAAACATTTTGTGAATCTAAGTTTTGCTTCATTGAGGGGCAGTATTTCAATATCAATAGGAAAATGAGTAGGGACATGGATGGCGCTGTGGTCTAAGCCACAAAGCCTAGGGCTTGCCGATCGGAAGGTCGGCAGTTCGAATCCCCGTGATGCGGTGAGCTCCCGTTGTTCGGTCCCAGCTCCTGCCCACCTAGCAGTTCGAAAGCACATCAAAGTGCAAGTAGATAAATAGGTACTGCTCCAGCAGGAAGGTAAACGGCGTTTCCGTGCGCTGCTCTGGTTCGCCAGAAGCGGCTTAGTCATGCTGGCCACATGACCCGGAAGCTGTATGCCGGCTCCCTCGGCCAATAAAGCAAGATGAGCACTGCAACCCCAGAGTCGTTCACGACTGGACCTAAGGACTGTGGTCCCTTTACCTTTACCTAGGAAAATGAGAGTACCCCTGTGGCGTTCACACAGGGCCCCTGGTTGTTTCAAGGACTATTGACCCTGCACCACCACGGCTTATCTCTTCTACTGCCACCAACCAGGTTTCCCCAGTAATATATCCAGACTCAGTCAGGTTGTAACGTATTAACAAAGATTCCAGTTAATTGTGAATGCAAACAAGTTTTAAATACTTTGAAACACTGTAATCCGATTCACTCTTTCTGTTTCCCCTCTGCCTCTAACTCACTCTGACTCCTATGCCTCTCACCCACAAGAAACCAACCGAACTAACTGCCAAAACCCCTGTGTTGAGCCTTAAACACAGTTTAAGGCTTTCTTATTGGTCAGCCTATTAACCCTTTCTCTCTCTTTCCCAGTATGACATCTCCATAATGAGTGGGCAAACGCCACAACCCCTAATTATTATTAATTTTTTTAGAAAAAAGCACTGAATAAAACAAAAATAAATCTGTTCATTTCTTTACACTTTCCCCAGCCAACCATGCCATCACGCTCACTCCTCCCAAGCTTCTAAAAGCGCTCTTTTCCAAACCAATATAGAATGTTGTCTTGCCCTTCATGAGGATAAAGGCAGCAGACGGTTACAGAAAGACACACTCAGCATCCTCTTAAATTTGAGAGATCTGTGCTAACGTCACTTGCTGAATCACCTCCGCTCTGTCTCGCCTTCGCCGCCATCCTTTATCTCTCTTGGCTCCTGTATATGACCATTTGTCAGTAAGCTATAATATTGTTACCGCTTCTGCAGTTTTAGTAAGAATATAACCGTGAAGAAGCTTCTTAGATTCCTGGTTTTGTGCTTGAGTGGTGAGCAGCGCCAAGGCAACCAAAGAGCACAATTTCTTTGGCTGCTCTGCATAATTTATCCGTGTGGATTCTGCCACATGTGGTGAATTTGGAAAGCCTCTTCCTCTCCATAGCTTTGCAGAATATCAGGGGGCTGGCACAGTTTGTACATTGTCTTCTTCCTCTTTTATTCTTTGGTGGTCACTTGTAAGATTGTCTTCCATAACCACGGTCTGAGCAGTCAGTCCGTAAGTGACTGTGGAGGCCAATTCTGGATCCACACATCCTTCCACAGTGGGGACATAGGTTTCCAGGCAGGAGTTGATCACGGTGAGGGTTTGACAAACATGCCTTCCTCTTAGCTCGTTTCTCCTTTTCACCCCGAGTTTGTGCTTCTTCTTCTTCTTTGGAAATATTTTTTATTTGATTTTTACAAATATAAGATTATAACAATCCAAATACTGCCATGTAAATGAATCAGAACAAATGTTCAATAAAGATCAAATATAGTCCAACCGTCATGTAAGTTTTGTGCATGCAAATCAGGGTGAATGCTGTATAAACATGTCTTCTAGAGTATCCCAGTTTAGACCCTAGCAAAATTCTAGTTCCTTCAGCGGTTGTTACCAAGCGCTGTCTCCTGACTTTTGGGATTGTTACTGTAATAGCCCATTTTCCAGGGATGCTATGAGACAGTGAAATTCTATATGCTTGTTCACACCCTTGGGTAACTTTCCATATAGCTCTACTCTCTTGCAGCCAAAATGGGAACTGTGTGCTTTTCAGAAAATAAACCAACTCCACCCCCTGCCAGCATCTCAGCATTTCTCTGCATCCCTACTGGAGTCAGTTTAATTATTCATTGTGAACTATCTGAATGTAGCTCTGTTCTTCACTCGTGAATTGCTTGAGAAATGATCCCAATTTTAAGAAAATAGACCTTATGCATCTGTGCTGAATAGTTTAATGTGAACAAATTTCAGCCTATGGCTTATTCACAAAAGGGCACTTAACACTGTTTGCTATTCACTATTCATGGTGTCTGTGTGTTTGCTCATCTGTGTGAGATGTTATTATTGCTTCTGCGTCTAGGTAGACCGGGAGCACATTTTAAAGGCAAATATTAACCAGATAGATATATACATAAAGGAAACTAGTGGCCTCCAGTTTAGGATTTCCAGATAATTTACGACCTGCCTTTTACTGAAAGCAACAATAACATGAGAAAACAAAGCTATAAAATATACAATTAAAGAGTTGTTTTGTTTTGGTTTTTTTAAAATCCTATGGGAAGGATATGATTTTTGTCATTACTTCAGTGACCACTAATGCTGGTTTAACATTTGTTTACTTCAGGCATTTAGAAAGAGAATGTGCTTATATAACGTGTGGTCTTGCCCACAGCATTACTGCCTGGACTTACCTGGGTTTTCTTTTTCCTCCTTTTTGACGATGGGGACAACATTTACCTGCCTCCAGTCCGCAGGGACCTCACCTGTTTTCTAAGAATTCTCAAAGACTATAGGCAGAAGCCCTGAGATTACACCCACAAGCTGTTTTCATACCCTTGGTTGCAGCTCATCAAGCCCTGGAAATCTGAATTCATTTAAAGTTGCTAGGTGTTCCCTTACCACCTCTTTTGCTATCTAGGCTGCAAATCCCTGGTTCCATCATTATTCTGTTATCACCAAGCTGGGCACTGTGTTCCTTTGGGTGAAGACAGAGGCAAAGTAGGTGTTGGAAGAGTTCTGTCTTCTCTCTGTCACCCAACAGTATTTCTCGGTCTTCTCCATGCAGAGGACCTACCACTTGCTTGTTCTTCCTCTTGTTTCAAACATGGCTGAAGAAGCTTTTTAAATTTTTATTTTTAACCTCTCTTTCAAGTCTGAGTTCATTCTGAGCTTTGGCCTGCCTGACCATATCTCTGCAACTGTTGGCTACTACAGTGGTACCTCGGGTTACATATGCTTCAGGTTACAGACTCTGCTAACCCAGAAATAGTACCTCGGGTTAAGAACTTTGCTTCAGGATGAGAACAGAAATCGTGCTCCGGCGGCAGCAGGAGGCCCCATTAGCTAAAGTGGTGCTTCAGGTTAAGAACAGTCTCAGGTTAAGAACAGACCTCCAGAATGAATTAAATACTTAACCTGAGGTACCACTGTAGTGTATATTCTTCCTTTGTCATTTCGCCTTTCTTCCATTTCTTAGACATGCCCTTCTTAAATCTCATCTTATCTGTAAACTCCTTATGCAGCCACCCCAGTTTCTTTAGATACCTCCCACTTTTCTTTCTTGTTGGAATTATCTGCATTTGTTCCTTCAAGATTTCCCCTTAAAGAAGGCTAGTTTCTTCACACACACACACACACACACACACACACACCTCTATCCACTAAATAGGCAAGGAAGAGGGGATAGGTAAAGGTAAAGGGACCCCTGACCATTAGGTCCAGTCATGACCGACTCTGGGGTTGCGGCGCTCATCTTGCTTTATTGGCCGAGGGAGCCGGTGTCCAGCTTCCGGGTCATGTGGCCAGCATGACTAAGCCACTTCTGCTGAACCAGAGCAGCACACGGAAACGGTGTTTACCTTCCCGCCAAAGCGGTACCTATTTATCTACTTGCACTTTGACGTGCTTTTGAACTGCTAGGTTGACAAGAGCAGGGACCGAGCAATGGGAGCTCACCCCGTCGCAGGGATTCGAACCACCGACCTTCTGATCGGCAAGTCCTAGGCTCTGTAGTTTAACCCACAGCGCCACCCGCGTCCCTCGCAAGAGGGGATATCAGAGTTCAGAGTTCAAAGACATATTCCAGCCAGGCAAGAACACACAGGGAGGGTGCAAAGCATAGGTGGTGTGGCTTGGAGAGAGTCCTGACACAACTAGCAGCACAAAACTAATACATTTGCAAAGGTGCTACACTGCAGTAGCAAGCACCCAGTCCTCATTGTAGCAGAATACTATGCACAACAGCTTCTTGGCAACTTTTCTGTTTTCTATACAGTACTGCCAGAGCTCTTTTGCAGCATTCTCCCTTTTGCAGAAGATCCAAATTCTGCAGGAAGGCAACGTGTGCCCTTGCTGCAATTCCGTCAATGTCATGTGTTTAATCTAGTCTTCAACTTCAAGTCGGCACCGTCACCTGGAGAGAGTGCTTCAGGACTTAACAGGATTACAGCTTTAAATCTCAGATATTGTATATTCTGAATCTTCAAGGTGTTATGGAAATATAAATATGGGCACCTCTGCCGCCGCTGCAGCTCCTCTCTGCGAAAGGGATTTGATCTGAGCTCTCCGTTCCTCCACCCCTTTTCTCGCTGAAATATGCATGACATCATTGTCTATTTCCAGCTTGTTACATTAATCAAAACCTACCCTGCTTTGTAAAAAACGGGTGTCCTGCGACTGAGGCATTTGAAATGCAGAGCGCTTGCAAGCAGCTGCTGGGAACCATGAAGGAAAAGAGGGCAGGCTTGAGCGAAGCACAAATTGAATTTCAAGTGACTGAGCAGCCTCTTTATCTTTTGGTGACACAACCAGGAATTGTGACTGCGTTCTTCAAGGCGATGAAACTTCGGGCCACGGTTCAATCACTACACAGTCAGTATAGCCTTCCCAGCAGTCTTTCCGGGACCACTGATGAGTATGACCTTTGGGGTGTGTGTGTGTGTGTGTGTGTGAAGAATACACAAAGCCTTGATTTCTGCACAGTTAAACTCGACAAAAGGGAACCCTCCCATGGAACTGAACCACAACAAAGAGGTTGCCTCTGACTAAACACGCACATGTACATTTAATGAAAGATGCACAGCGCAACCCTGGGCATGTTGATGCTCAAGGAAGCCTTTCTTCCCGGCTCATGCTTTTGAGATTGTGACCCTGCTGGCAGGGACTTTTATTTACACTGTCTTGTAAAGTGCCTAATGCATATTTTGTGCTTTAGCGATAATGGATAAATAAACGATTCAGTTCTTCGTATTCTTACTTCATCACCATGAAGTGCAAAGGATTGCAGCCTTTTAAAAAAAAGGGACTCTGGATAAGCTCACTGCATATTTTTCAGTTATTCTGTTGCATTTTGGGGGGTGTCTTGTTCCAAGAACATATTCTTTCCCCCTTGGTGTTTTCAAGTGACTGAGACCCCAATTCAACAACAACAGATGCCTAATACAAATTTGGCCCTTTGGAAATAATTGATCGATAAAGGCTTCAATCCTTTGTATTATTATTTCTTCATCTTTACCATGAATTGCACAAAGGATTGCAATAGTTCCACCCTTTTTTGAAATGGACGTCAGATAAACTCACTGGATGTTTTTTTCAGGTTTTCTGTTGCATATTTTGGGGTACTATTCAATATCCACCTGCCTTTCAGTGCTCTCAAGTGAATAGCTGTCTAGGAGTCCAATTCAACAACACCACCTGCCCTCTTCTAGTGGACAAGCAGTGAGAGAATCCAAGAGAACATGCCCTGTTTTCCTGTGTAGGTCATGGTGTAGATTGTATCCAAAGGTAGAGGTCATGGTGAGAATGTGAGTCCATTCTTGAAGGACGTTCACTGAAGGTATCTCACTCAGCAACTTCCTCCATGAAAATTCCCAACCCAAGAATGGTAAGCGAAACACCAGTGGACAATAAAAGAGGTTCAAAGACTCTCTCAAGGCAAATCTCAAAAAATGTAGTATTAACACTGACAACTGGGAAACACTGGCCTGCGAGCGCTCCAGTTGGAGACCAGCCTTGACCAAAGGTGTCATGGGCTTTGAAGAAGCACGAACTCAGGATGAAAGGGAGAAACATGCTAAGAGGAAGGCATGTTTGGCAAACGCTCACCATTATCGGCTCCTGCCCAGAAACCTATGTCGCCACTGTGGAAGGATGTGTAGATCCAGAATTGGCCTCCACAGTCACTTATGGACTCACTGTTAAGACTGTTCATGGAAGACAATCTTACTCAGCTATGAGTGATCACCAAAGATAGTCCATGCAAATTTGGAGTTTGCACTGACACTCCCTGTTCATGGCCAGCGAACAAAACCATGACTCTTAGCATTGGTTATCACCATACATGGCTGGTGGGCTGGGATCTGTTGGTGCTTCATGAATTCTGCAGGCTTGGCCTAGTGCGGGCTGAATCTTTGCACCCAGATCATATACATGCAGTCTGAAGCTTAGTCAATACTCTTCATTGCTTAGGATTCTGCTTCCCATGCAAATTTAAACTCTAGACCACATCTGTAGGCTGAGTCATGCCTCTGTGATGTTCATATAAACTAGGTCTCCATAATCCACTAGTACAGGGTTTCCCATGCTTAGGTTTCCCAAACTTGGGTCTCCAGCTGTTTTTGGACTACAACTCCCATCATCCCTAGCTAGCAGGACCAGTGGTCACGGATGATGGGAGTTGTAGTCCAAAAACAGCTGGAGACCCAAGTTTGGGAAAGCTTGCACTCATAGCATTGCAAGCTTTGCCTTCGGAGCATTCCCATGTATTTGAGCCTCAGCAGATGAAATGACTTAAATTCAGACGGGATGACCTTTTCATTGAGAAGCAAAGCACCACCCTAGGGGTACTTGGGTGTGCATCCTTCCATTCACTGTTTTGAGATGTATATTTATCCGTGCTTTTTGTGTGCTTTTAAGACCGCGGTGTCAGCTTCTCCTTTGTTACTGTTGCTGTTGTTGTTTGTCTTTGGCTCTCATTAATTGGCTTCAAGTTGCAGCTTGCTGGAAACTGGAGTGCAAAAATTTCAGTCATAACAAAACGTTGTCAGTATGATTGGGTAAGCAAATATTCATTAAAACCTCAACACTCCGCTCGATTCCCCGAGAACTTGTTTGGTTTGGTTTAAATAGCGAACTTAATCTCGGCTGAAACAGTGTTACATTCGCGGCTTGTCATCTTTGGGAGACTCGATTCTGGATCTACATATGTGGGAGTCAGTACCCTGGGGATAATATGTTAATTACAAAGCCAGGAAATCATGTTCTGCATCGGATTGGTGAAAAGTCTTTATTAACTGCTTGGAAATAGTTAATTCTTCATTAGTCAGAACACTGAACCAGAAGCTGCTACCTATGAGCCATTGATTGGAGTTTATGGAAGCAATAACTTCCCTGGAAAAACATTTGTTACCTCACTTAATGACCATATTTTAGACGATTAACCTTTCAAGGGAGGTCAACCAACAAAATGGATGTTAACTGCTTGTAACAACCGATATCTTGGCAATGAATATTCAGATGCCTTTAACATTATATATGCCCTCTCTCTCTCTCTCTCTCTCTCTCTCTCTCTCTCTCTCTCCTAACCCCTGCAAATCTTTTAATGATAATGGCAAACTTAGTGTGGTAAGTTTTTTCTCATCCTTAAAAACATAGGGCAGCATTTGCAGGCTTTGAGGCACATGCAATGCTATGCAAGCTAACACTGCCCTGTTCTTTAAAATGTTACATGTTCACCACTTCTGAGAGAAAGCGTGAATATATGATCAGACTAGGAATGGGGAAACCCATCTTAAAATCCCAACCCCATCCTCATGTTGATAGTTGAGTTGATTTAGCATAAAGTGTGGGCCCTTCTCCATTGGTCTGGAACACAGATAGCTGTCTTGTGCAGTGGTACCTTGGTTCTCAAACACCTTGGTACTCAAACAACTTGGAACCCAAACACTGCAAACCCGGAAGTAAGTGTTCCGGTTTGCGAACTTTTTTTGGATGCCATGCCGAACGTGCTCCGTTTTGAGTGCTACGCTGAGGTCTGTCTGTTTTTGCTATTTATTTTGCGTTTTAGTGGCTTTTTTGTTTTGTTTTTGTGACTGTGTGGAACCCAGTTCAGATACTGATTGACTGATTGTGTGACTGCAGCATATTGTTTATTGCTTTCATTTTATGGCTCAGTGCTCTCATTAGATAGTAAAAATCTTGTTAATTTGCTGTTTTAGGGGTTGTTTGAAAGTCTGGAACGGATTAATCCATTTTGCATCACTTTCTATGGGAAAGCGTGTTTTGGTTTGGGAACACTTTGGTTTTGGAACGGACTTCCAGAACTTTATTGAAACTTAACATATATACATAATAACCCAAATTCCCAATGATTACCTCACATAAAATATAATATCTAAATTACAACAGCTACATAATTATACACTTAATTATAAAACCCACCACCCACCCTCTACTTCTCTCCACAGCAATTTGACGACTTTATATTTCTTTCTACCTTTCCCCCTTGCATTCTATAATAAATTATTTTTGTTAAATTCTGATTTTTCCTTTTTTTTCTTTATTGGTTTTGTTATTGCTTACATTTTTTATTCTAAGCCTATTAGCATGTCTTTTAGAACAATATTTTGACATATAATCTTCAAAATACTTCCACTCCATTCTTAATTTTTATTTGATTGATATCTTATAATTAATTAGTTAATTTTGCCAATTCTATATACTCATTTAATTTACAAATCCACTCTTCCTTTGTTGGTGTGGCCTGAGATTTCCATTTAGTGGCAATCACTGCCCTGGCAGCTGTTGTTGCATATAAAAAGATTGTTTTCCCCCCATGAGTCTTTTAATAAGCCATTTGAGTATAGAAATGGATCACAAGAAAATTGCCATCTCACTTTGGCTTCTGTAATGCATACTTCATTTTGGCGTAGTTGTACTTACTGAGTTGTTGCTGCCAGAAGGGTGCAAAAGTAGTGGTTTTTTAGGAAATGTACTCAAGGGTTACGTTACATTACTGGGGTGCCTGTCGACCATCATAATTTTGTGGGAAGGCTTCAAGTGCAACCCAGAAATGTAGGCGTACTCTATTAAAGTAGATTAAAGTCTCCCTCATACATCCCGCCCCCTTTTAAGAAAACAGATTTTTTTGTGGTTAGGAAAGTGATGACAAAATGCATTAAAATGGATGGGATGAATGGGGACAGTGCTTTTCCCCCTAAAAATAAATAAATAAATGTTTAGGCATATTCTCATTTTGACTAAAGAAAATCACGGGAAAGGAAATGAAGCCACCATCGGAGGAGGTAACAACAAAATTGACCAATCACCGTGCTGGATTCCAATTCCTACTTCACACATTAAACGCTCGCTTCTGTCTGAGACTCAGGATATACCATGACAGAGAATGAGACCGCCATCGGGCATAGCAATGGAACTGACGATTCACCGTGCTAGAGAAGAAACAAACAAAAAAATTATTATTATTTTAGTTTCTTCTCCCATTAAATTCACAAAATGTTTAGGGGTATGCGTACCCCTGCATCCCTCCAGAAAAAAGTCACTGAATAGGGAAATGTGTAAACAAACCACAGGCAAATCAGAATGAATGAAGAATAAACAGGTCATCTGGAGGAGTTTTTGTGCCACACCTTACAGCATTGGGATCAGCCCCCACCCCAATCAGAATCAACGGATAACTGCTCTGTAATCCATAACATAATCCATAACACTGAGAAATAAGGATAGTTTCAGCTTTCTATATTTCAAATATGGATCAGTTTGTGTTCTTGGATCTTTGCCTTCCATGGGATGAGAAGAGTTTCCGTTGTGTTTCAGGAATCACCGTACTTTTCTGTCTATAAGACGACCCCATGTATCGGACGACCCCTATTTGTGGGGGCTCAAATTTAAGAAAATGGGGGGAGATGGCACAGAGTTGTTGAACTTTTTAAGGGGGGGATTGGTGAAAATCACTCAGCCGCACGCATTGCTAAATCCGCCTCCCGTCTGTCCCATCCAATCAACAACACTCAGCCAATCAACACCACCCATTGATGCAGCAACGAATAGCATGCAGAATAGCTGCTGACAGCCTCGGCAGCAACCAATCAAATGTCCACCCTATGCACTACCTGTGTATAAGATGACCCCAACTTTTTAACATGATTTTTCCAGAAGAAAAACAGTCTTATACACGGAAAAGTACAGTATGTAGCTGTGAGCTGGGACTGTGTCAGAAGACCTGCACATGTGTAGCAGAGGATTTGAATAATTTCTCTCTCTCAAACTTAATAAATAAATAAAATTCTTCTGTAATGGCACTGGGAGGAGGATATCCATTTAGGCAGACAGAACTCTGGACCCCAAACCATTTCCAAATCCTGCTGCTTTTAGAGTGCTGCACAGCATAAGCAGAACACACACGATGCCATTTGATTTCAATCAGAGTAATGGCTTTTGCCTCTGAATAAGAAAAATAATGGCGATGATATTATTAGCTGTGTACAACTATTTACTAGCTTAACTGAAGCTTAGCTGAAGGAGATCTAACTAAAGGAGTTTTAACGAAAACAGCACATTCATCGAGTAGAAAATAAATAAAGTACTTACGCTGGAACCATCTAGTCATAATATTCCGTTAAATATAATATGTTTTTGAATATAGTGTGTAATAATTAGGACCTACATGAGAGACATGTTTTAATTTGTTGCTGGGATCTCCACCCCCCCCCCGGCATTTTATCTATTTGTATAAATTTAAATTAAACATCTCTTGGATCACAATAATAATTTACTATACATGTTTAATGCTTTTTTTCTTTCTTTCCAAAAATCACAATGCAATGACACCGGTGGCCTAATTGTTTTTAAAAGCTCCTTTCCGTGATAATAAACTAGCAAGGCACACATGGTTGTTAGATCAATAACTGTAATGACGCAAAATGTATCTGCTAAAGAGCTTCATTATGGCTTCTGTGTCTATTGACAGAGCAGACACCAGATCCACTTTATCCTAAATAATTTCCCTCACTGATGGCTGCTTCTCCTACTGTGGGGCATTTTATATGTGTCTTGCTTCTTTAAGCAAGAATTCTTAAAGCGTTCTAAGTTTTCATCCTGTAAACAAACTTGAGCGAATTCCGGCCAGGTTCAAGTAATAAAAAATATTATTAGCAGCGACATGAAATTATTATCATTCACAGCAACTGGGTTTCTTATTGCTTTGCGGATCTATTCTGTCTCTCTAGTTTATAGTTGATGTGTATTGTTTCTTCATTTATTATTTTGCAATGTTCTTGGGTGTTCTTCATGTTCACCTCTTTTTGTATGTTATTTGTGTTTTGATTTTGATTTTTTTTTTCAATTGTATTGTTTTGCTGCTTTGCTGTTTTTCCTCCCTGGGCTCTTTCAGTGGGAAGCTCTTGGCAGAGGAAAGTTAATATTTAAATCATTCTTATTTAAAATATTTCTGGCCCATCTTTGTGGATAGTGCCCATCTCAGGTGGCTTACAACAGTAAAAACCCAACTTTTCACCACACTAACTATCCATAGTCCAAGCCAGAAGACATTCATCAAGGATAAGCAATCAGATTTATTTATTTACTGATTTACTATACCACTTTTCAGGCAGATCTCACAAAGTGGTTTACATAAGATTATTACAATAATAAGTGTCCTGAAGGAGTGTCTCCACCCCCATCATCTAGCCCGGACACTGAGGTCCAGCTCTGAAGACCTTCTGGCGGTTTTCTCACTGCAAGAGGTTACAGGGAACCAGGCAGAGGGCCTTCTCAGTAGTGGCACCCTCCCTGTGTAACGCCCTCCCACCAGATGTCAAGGATATAAACAACTATCTGACTTTTAGAAGACATCTAAAGGCAGCCCTGTTTAGGGAAGTTTTAAATGTTTGATGTTTTATTGTGCTTTTACTTCTGTTGGGAGCCGCGCAGAGTGGCTGGGGAAACCTAGCCAGATGGGTGGGGTAATAATAATAATGATAATAATAATAATAATAATAGAAAGAAAAAATGACAATAAGACGGGTAAGATAACTTGTTTGTTCTTTAAAAAGCTGTTATTCTTTCTATTCTCCTCCCCTCGGGGGAAATTGTGGCAGTTGAAGGGAAGGAGAAGCTACAACCAGAGCGGTCAGATCTTCCTCCATCCTATCAACACCTCATGGTAGAACAGCTTGGCAGTTTACAAAATATAATAGCAGCAATATTTAAGCTATATTTTTCTGGCATTTCTGGTACCCAAATGTTTTCCATTAAATTCCATTTCCAGTGCAGCTGTACACCATACCTGCCAAGTGCCCCCGGAAATCCTGGGTGGTTTTTATTTTTGGCATGAGATTGTGGCAGCCATTTTGGCTGCTGCGCTCTTGCCCTGGAAAAAAGACTTTTTTCCTGGGCAAGAGTGGGCAGCAGAAGAAGCTGTATCGGTGAGTAGAAGAAGAAGAGTTTGGATCTGATATCCCGCTTTATCACTACCAGAAGGAGTCTCAAAGTGGCTAACATTCTCCCTTCCCTTCCTCCTCCACAACAAACACTCTGTGAGGTGAGTGGGCCTGAGCAGCTGTATGTGGAGGATTGGAGACGCGAACCCGGTTCCCCAGATTACGAATCTACCGCTCTTAACCACTACACCACACTGGCGCAGGTCATGCGACTTCCCTGGGAGTGTGCCCAGGAAGACACGTGTCCCGGTTTGGGGTCTCCAAAAGTTGGACAATGTGCTATACCTGCCTACTCAGAAGATACCATACAGTGGTATCTTGGTTCTCGAACTTAATCCGTTCCGGGAGTCCGTTCGACTCCTGAAAGGATCGGAAAACCAAGGGGCAGCTTCCGATTGGCTGCAGGTTTTGCGGCGTTCGGGAGCCGATTTTTTCGGGAGCCAAGCTGTTCGAGTACCAAGGTAGCACTGTACTTCCATGTAAGTGGACATAGCAGGGATTGGGACCTCCAGTCCAGGGGTCTGTAACATGCAGAGGGCCACTGAATTGGGCACGGTGACACAACAAAGGTACTGAGGCCTGTGGGTTTGTGCCACCTATACCTGTGGAGATTTCTTCTGCTACAGGACCCCTGTCCTCTTTTTTATCTGAGCACCCTACTGTGAGGGTGATCCTGCCCTCAGAGGAAGGGTAGCATTTAAATAGAAATAGCATGGTTACCCTTCTAACGATGAGATTCTTTGTTCTTCTGATGTGGTGACAACTCTCATCAATTAGTAAAATGCAAAATATATACATGCAACAGTTATTAGTGTGTTTTAAAACTGGTTGGTGATTATTAGTGTTCAGCGAGTAATGAACTTCTATGTCTTGCTTCTGAAAAAAAGAAGTCTTTCATGGTTTCTGTTCATCCCATATGGCGCTCTGATGAGCTTACACTCCTTCTTAAGTACTTGGGTATAGCAAAACAAGAACAAAGCTGAAACAAAGTGAGTCATATGTGTTTGTCTTTACTTTCACTGCATGAGATAATGTGGAGGTGTTAATTACAAGACTTCACTGAGTCTTGACTAATAACAGTGTGCAAACAAATGGATGTCAGCCTCAGCTTCAGAAAAGCTTCTACTAATAAGGTAAAACTAGCAATTAGAGCTGACAATGAAGTAATACTTTGCCTTGAATATTCATGTGTGAAGTTCTCCTTTTGATTTGCCTCTGCCTGTCCAGATGGAAACTAAGAATAGGAACCCACACTAGTTCCCTTAAAATGATTTAAACATCACTCGGTGCACTAGCACATTGGATTAATTCCCTCTTTGTACTAATGCGCTGACCCCTGGCATCAAAGCAGACGTACCATGTTCGCGAAGATTTCCCCAATCTGTGACCCTGCAGTAAGAGAAACAAATTGAATTCCTAGAAGAAAGACAACAGTGACCGGATAAAATCACTAACTGTGTGTATGAAATGCAATTTGTTGTATTTACATTGTACACTCGCAGCTGCTTGGGATGCAATGGGGAGGTGCAAATATGATTATTCGACATCCGCCAGTTTCCATTCCTACCAAATCAGTTCTGATATGCTTCTTGACGTCCACAAGTTATCTTCCAATGTTGGATGAATACACACAGAAACTGCCTACTCATCAAATCTATTCCAGGTTCCTGAATTAAGAATTAAGAACAAACCCAGCGATCTGACTGATAAGGGTTGTAATTTTATAATCAAGCTCATTTCTCAATTTCCATCCTTTTTTATTTTTTTAAAAAACCCTTTAATACCATTTTCTTTCACTATATTCTAATATTCCTTCAAGCTGACTGCTGATAATAGCTTCAGATAGTGCTTTGTAAGTTATGAATAGATTGATGATACATAGCTTGCAATCCTATACCCACAGACCAAGGATAAGCCTCATTGTGCTCAATGGGAACCATACCCCAACTTCCTTTCCTAATAGTAGGAATTCAGAGTACATCTAATGCATCTGCTTTATCTATGCATTGCCAGGTGCTTCCTCCATCACACACACCTGTATCAGTTGTACCTGAGCAGTCAGAAGTGGAGGAGATATATGTCTACATTGCTCTAAGCAGGAATCTCAAATCATGTTCTCGTACCTTCTGCATCAACTGATTAGAAGGGGGAGCACAGCACTTCTACTGAATTCTACTCAAAAGTAAGTCCATTTGAGTTCCAATTGGGTTTACTCCACAGATAAGTAAGAAGAAACAGCTTATAGCACATAACTTAGTCAGGTTGAAACAATTCCCAAAGTTCCCTGGGAACTGGCATTGATTGTTAAACCACCCTGGGATTTGAATTCCTATGAGGGTTGTCTCCTACACCCTTAAGGAACTAGTTTCCAGGGTTTATGGGGAGAAGCCATGAGTCTTTCAAGTCGGCTTATGCTGTTTTAAATACATAGTACACACAGGGCCTGAGATTTGTTGAAAAGTGCCCGATTTACCTTAATGAACCGACCTCCATGGGAGCTGGCACACTAGATCACACTCAGGTTGTATTCAGACATGGGGACTATTGTGTTTGCTTCTGGGATGCCGGTGGCACTGTGGTCTAAACCACCGAGCCTCTTGGACTTGCTGATTGGAAGGAATCCCCGTGACAGGGTGAGCTCCCATTGCTCTGTCCCAGCTCCTGCCAACCTAGCAGTTCAAAAGCACGCCAGTGCAAGTAGATAAATAGGTACCACTGTGGCAGGAAGGTAAATGGCATTTCCATGCACTCTGGTTTCCATCACGGTGTCCCGTTGCACCAGAAGCGGTTTAGTCATGCCGGCCACATGTCCCGGAAAGCTGTCTGTGGACAAACAGACCTAAAGCAAGATGAGTGCCACAACCCCACAGTCACCTTTGACTGGACTCAACTGTCCAGGGGTCCTTTACCTTTACCTTTTGTGTCCACTTTCCTGATTATAATGCAAGTGCTTCTATCCCAGGTTCTAACGTTCCTTCTACACTGCGTTACCTGCTGCACTGCGGCTATATGATGAATATACTATCATGTCACACTCAACTTCAAATGGTGGGAATGAACTTTATGCTGGGATGTGACTCCAATCCTTGCCATCTATTCCAGTGTAACACATACCCCTCACACAATTTTCTGGTTTCATAGGGTTGCAAACTCCCCAACCCAAGCAAATAACACAGAAATGAGCACTAAGCTTTGACTAACATTGTGCTTGTTTTCCAGAGGTGGTTTTTTTATGTCATGTGAAAGATCATATAAAATGTGGAAATTATTGAGTAAGGAAACATTGGGGAAATGGGAAAAAGTGCTGCCTGGGTGCAGCCTAATCCAGTGCTCTGTGCAAACAAGCTCTCTATATGATACGTTTTCTTTTCTTTTCTTTTCTTTTATTATTTTATATAGTGCTTTTCAGTATGCAACCGCTCAGAGCAGTTTATAAAATTGGAAAATGTGATGGTCTCAGTTCAGATTGATACAATGCAACAGAACAACAGTCCATTTAGAAAACCACCTAACCTCGTCTGCATAAATATCCTAACGAGCCTGGTACTGGTAAATTTAATACTTGTTGGTTGTCACAGAACTCAGTGGCTCTGCAGAATGTGGTAGCTAAAAACCAAACTTCAAACACACCAATCCAGCAGTCAAATTTTAAAGTGGATGCATATAAATAAATATATCTATATATAAAAGAAACAGCCCTTCCGTTAATTATATCTTGCAGCAGGTGAAGGCTGTCGAGGTAATGCATTACTACACTATTTGGAAAAACTACAGTTCTAATTAGATGAGCAAATAAATGTTCAGTTCAATTTATTAATATAGCTGTAGGCCTTGTTGCAATTTATCTCTCATTTCTGAGACCAATCCATCTCGGGCTGGAAATCATTGTGGTGAAGTAACAGGCTTTAATAATGGATACGGGCAGTGAATTATTCATGGGGAGGGGAGCAGGCCCTGATGCTTTCCACTCACTCCTTTAATTAACTGTGAGATGCTGAGGAGTCCTAGAGTGAGCCTAAGCTTTCCTGGCTTAGCTTCCCTGGAAATGTGAATCTCTTACAGCCACAAAGAGCTTTCTGTTTGTCAACAGCTTAATCACCCCCAGCACAATCTTCACGCAGAAGTTACTCAGCAGCTGTTCTTTCATTTACCCCAAATTTATTTGCTGCTTGCAGGAAGCGTCTCTGAGAAAAAGAAAATGTTTTGGAATGGTAATTAAATTCTGTGCTAAAGTAGTCCCGCTCATTATATAAAGGAAGAAAACGTAGCCATACATTGCTTTGAAATTTTGGTCTGGATCAGATGTAATGGGAAACCATGGTTTTCTGCTATGTTTCTGAGAGCCATGGTGGGCCTTGCGTGAACCACCTCCCCTTTCCCTTTGTTTCTCAGTGGAAGATATCAGAAGCTTCTGCTTCCAGTTCGTGTACTACTACTACTACTACTTTGGCCAAGTAAGATTGTCTTCCATGAATATGGTTTTAATGGTGTGTCCGCAAGTGACTGTGGAGGCCAATTCTGGATCCACACATCCTTCCAGTTTGTGTACTACTAACCATAGTTTCCTGTAGCATCCAAACTTGGGTAGCTTTGGGGTTTATAAACTGGTTTCAGAACAAGCCAATGTGATTCTGGCTTATTCTTCTGGCTTGTGTTATCTCGGACCATTGGCCATGGTGGCTGGGAGGACTGATGGAACATCTACCAGGTTAGAAAAGGCTGGTCTACAGTTAAACAACAACAACCACCACCTGGCATAACAACAGCCATAGCACTCACTGGACACATAAGGATATAATTAAAGGCTTCCTATAGCATTGCCTTCGGTGATGAACCAATCCTCTATGTCAGGCTTCCTTAACCTCGGCCCTCCAGATAACAACAACAACAACAACAACAACAACAACAACAACAATTTGTTGGGCGGCTTCCAACAAAACACTAAAATACAATAACCTATTAAACATTAAAAGCTTCCCTAAACAGGGCTGCCTTCAGATGTCGTCTAAAACTTTTGGTAGTTATTTTTCTCTTTGACATCTGTTTTGGGACTACAATTCCCATCATCCCTGACCACCAGTCCTGCTAGCTAGGGATCATGGGAGTTGTAGGCCAAAAACATCTGGAGGGCCGAGGTTGAGGAAGCCTGCTCTATGTAATATGGGTACTATATAATCTTCCTTACAAGAGCTATTTGACATGGACTTGTCAAATTTTCCAGTCATTTCAGAAGTTACGTCAGATTACATTTCTGAAAAAAGAAAGAACATATTTGCAGTTGTTTTATAAGTTCGCAAAACATTTTAATTTCGTCCTTCCTTTAAAAACCGTTAAAGGAACTTCTGTTTCAAGTTGTTATTTTGTAGCTGCTTAAAGTTAACGAGTTACCAAAATATTTCCAAGCCTGCACTTGATGCAAGGTCAAATAAAATCCTAAAACTTTCCAAATGGGAGTCTTTTCCAATTTGTGGTGGTCCAGCACCACACTTAACTATTTCTTATAAGGATTCTCTCCCCAGCACTAAAGTGAGCCTGGATTGTTCAGATGGATTTCTTTACACTCCTTCCCCCGCTGCCCTGCAAACATTTCGTTGCAAATACAGGTTTAATGCTTCCTTTCCTATCCTTTCTCTACCCCTCTCTTTTCCTTTTGAGTCATGTCTATATTAACTTGTGAGCTTGCAGGCACAGGACTGTCTTATTTCTTAATAAGTGTACAGTGTTTGAGAAACTTTAGGCACTTCATAAATATTATTGCTATGTGAGCATGTAATACTTGCATGCAGTTTAACATAAATGCATATATAATAACGTGAGACAAATGCATTTCTTTCCTCCCTGGTATAAGCAATGGTTTGCTGCAAGCACATAAGCAACTTGTGTAGGTGATTTATCATCCTTATCTAGCAAATCTACACAGCTATTACCTGTTACTAACAGAGCATCAGAAATGTAGCACACATGAACATTTATGGAGTCATATTTTGCACTGTGATGACAAGAGCCTTCCTCTTTCAGCTTTATTGTTTGGGGAGCAATAAAGACTGTGGGAGAAGTCTTAGCTGACCACTTCTTTGTAGAAAATTGAATCACTATTTCTATAAATCATAAAATGATGTAAAAGGGCTGTGAAGTAAACAATGATGTATATTAATTAGTAGCTCGACCTGAGTCAATACAAATCAAAGTGGCTTTATGAAAGTATTGATGTTCTTGGTTTTTGTTTTTTTAAAAAAGCTCTTACTAAGGTTGAATTTATTTATGAATTTACCCCTAAGGGGATTGTTCATCGAAATGAATTTATTCGCTTCGAAACCAAAATCATGGCAGCCAGCAGGCATGCATATATATATATATATATATATATATATATATATATATATATAACTGAGCTAGGGCGATATTTATATGAACTGTGGGTCATGTCTATTTTTGACCTAACAGGAAGAAATACAGAAGCACTTGATTAAATATATAGCATGTATTATAAACCAGCATCCTTATTATGCTTCATTTTAAGTGAACGTTGACAGATCCCATACAACGCTGCACAGCAGAACTAGAGCACCCCCAAATGACTCTCTTAGCACATCATGGCAAACCATAGCTAATGGTTTCCTGTGAACGCAGCAATCTAGACCCCTTTGTCCCTCCCTGCTAGCTCACTGGAGAAACATACTGCCACCCCTGGCTTAGGGTATTAAATATCACATGCCTGTTTGATATGGATGATAAGACCTGTTAGGTATTGGAACGACAACCACAGGAGATGGAGCATGGTCATGTGATTTGGGCAGGGCACAAAGAGAAAGTCTTGATTTATAAGCAGAGCTACTCGAACAGGGTTCTGTACCCTCCAACATATATCCGATGAAAATAGGGACATCCTATTTCTTCTTCTTCTTCTTCTTCTTCTTCTTCTTCTTCTTCTTCTTCTTCGTCTTTATACCCCGGCCACCTGATTGGGTTGCCCCAGTCACTCTGGGCAGCTTCCAGCTTATATAAAAATATGATAAAATATTTGCGTGTCAAGGTCCCCAGGGCCACCCCAAATAACTCACACATCATACCAAAATTTTAGTTTAAGGTTTTGGCATAATTTTAGCCACAACTTTATTAAAATAAAAACATGTGAGTGGTTGCTTAGGCATTGGTTGCGACTTGCTGCCCCCACCATGGGGGACAGTCTGACATTCCGCACGCCTGTGAAAGTCAGAAAAGGGGAATATACTTGGGGGTAGCGACGGAGCAGGGAACCTGCCCTCAGCCCTCCCCAAATGCAGCCAGGAGCTCTTGCAGTGGCCCGAGCCCCCTTGACAGGGTGGACAAGCAATAGTTAGCCCCCAATTCCTTTAACGGAATCCCTTGCAGCAGCAACATTAGAGGGGCAGGCACAGCCAATCCATGCCCTCAACCAACCAAACCATAAACCAATCCCTAACCACAACCTTACAAGTTGTGACAATTTGCTACGCAGTAGGCAAAAACCAAATGGCCGCAGCCAATCAGCCAGCCAATCCTACTGGGCCCCTGCCCCAAAGCAGACGATCCCATGACAGGCATAGCAAGGTCAATGCGAACAACTCTAATTATAGGGGGGGGGGGAGGGCAATCTGATGCACGGGGCGAAAAGAGGAAGCTCAACGCCTCGTGCAGGGAGTTTTAGCATTTCTGGCTGTCAATCAACAAATGGCAACATTAACTTCTTCCCAACAACAAGGGAAGCCCAATCGGATCAGTGGCCAACGATCAATTAGCCCGCCCCACAACTTTGGAGTGTCCTGGCGGCCCCAACCGCAAAACGCGCTCTCCATGAAGGAGAACACGCTTAAACACTTAAAAAAAACTTCCCTATACAGGGCTGCCTTCAGATGCCTTCTAAAGGTTCTATGGTTACTTATCTCCTTGGCTTGGGGATCACATACTGGTAACTCCATACCCTCTGACATTTCTCAGATAAAAGCAGAGACATCCTACCATGCCCTCCAACATTTCTCCAGTGAAAATAGGAACATCCTAAGGAAAAGTGGGACATTCCAGGACCAAATCAGAAACCGGGGTGGCTTCTGTAAATCCAGGACCGTCCCTGGAAAATAGAGACACTTGGAGGATCTGACACTGCTGTCTGTGGTAAAGGTAAAGGATCCCTGGATGGTTAAGTCCACTCAAATTTTACTGTGGGGTGCAGCGCTCACTTCGCTTTTAGGCCGAGGCAACTGGCGTTTGTCTCCAGACAGCTTTTCTGGGTCATGTGGCCAACAGGACTAAACTGCCTCTGGCGCAACGGGACACCGCGACGAAAACCAGAGTGCACAGAAACGCCGTTTACTTTCCTGCCACAGTGGTACCTCTTTATCTACTTGCACTGATGTGCTTTCGAACTGCTAGGTTGGCAGGAGCTGGGCAATGTGAGCTCAACTATCTACCCTCCATGGAGACAAGCAAGAAGCATGATCACTGTTCAATGACACGTTTCAGCCAGAGAAAAGAAACTCATGGAAGAAGAAAGCAAGGAGATGAGGATTGAGGCAGGGGAGGGAGTGTCGCCTGGTGGGATGGGGTGGGGGCCCTGAAAATGAGAAGTGCTATATTTGGGCTCAGGGTTCCCCATCTCTGCATCTGATCCTTTAAAACAGACATTTTCAAAGATCCTGTCTCCTTTCCCTGTTTCTTCAAAGAGTGCCATAGGCAAACACTAGGCCAGCACATCTCCTAGCCCCAGAGAGAGCAGGAACATTGCAACCGAAAAAGAAGGGAGGAGAAAGGGAGAAATTAATACTGATCAGGCAGTGTGTTAATGAAACATTTACACAAGCAGTTTATGTGGTAGTAATAAAAAGGCATCATTCATCCCACTCTTTCATTACTTAGCACAATCCTTAAGAGGATTACCTTTAAAAAAAAAAGGAAAAAGCCCAGAGAGAATGAGAGAAAGAGGGAAGAATGTACTTATCAGTTGAGTCTCAGGATTGGTAATGCTGAGTTCTTAATAGATTGCTCTTGGATTTAGGATTACTGCCTTGCATGTTCTTTCAGGCATCGCTATAGAATAGAATCCTTCCCCCTCCGCTTCCCTCTTCCATATGAAGAGCTCTATTGACTTTGTGATGAAATGACCTAAACTGTCCAGTTTATGCATATACTAATCCCATCTGCTGAAGCCCGGCCTCTGTCTTTTCAAATGTAAAGAGTTTTCTTTATTTATTTGGGAGGGAGGGAGGGAGAGAGAGATTTGATGGGAGGCTGCACTGAGACATGAGCTAATTCCTCAGCTAATATGATTAAAAGCCGCTGAAAGCAGGAGTTGGGGGCCTAACGGCAGCTCGCTGCATTTTTGAAATTTGGCAGTCTTCCATCTCACTGGGCCCCCGGTTCAAGGCTAGAAAAGGACGGTGTGGTTGTCTTTCAGTCTTTCAGTCTCTTTTCTCATATCTTATCAGTTTGTGCACCAGTACAGTGGTACCTTGGGTTACATACGCTTCAGGTTACAGACGCTTCAGGTTACAGACTCCGCTAACCCAGAAATAGTACCTCGGGTTAAGAACTTTACCTCAGGATGAGAACAGAAATTGTGCTCTGTCAGCGTGGCAGCAGCAGGAGGCCCCATTAGCTAAAGTGGTGCTTCAGGTTAAGAACAGTTTCAGGACCTCCGGAATGAATTAAGTACTTAACCCGAGGTACCACTGTATTACAATTATTCGTTACTCCCATCCCCAAATCAATCCTGTGTTTTGACATCATTCAGGTATCTAAAATGTCATCCCAAACATAAAGAGAGTCCCATGGAGAAGGAGTCCCCTTTCCTGAGAAGGAAAGAAAAAGGTATGTTTTCTCCATTCAGTCTTGCATCTTCTGCACTGTGCATACAGACCAAGCTTCCTCGACTTCTCAGAAGAGAACACAAAAGCTCTCTTTGCACATCTGGGAATATGGCTCACGGTCATAATTATGAATTGATTCTCTCAGCATGGACCCAGTGGGTAATAGCTACACTATTTTATATAGACATTTTAATAACAGTATCATAAAGTACTATCTGAGCACAATAAAAAAGGAACAATTAATGACCCATTTTTTAAGAAACGCTGGTTCCAACCATGGTGTTGTGTTGTTGTTTTTTACAAGACACTTTGCATTTTGAATGCCTTCGTAGAAAAAGACACACTTTACTGTTCATTCGCTTTCCACTTTTTGCTGAGAGCTTTGGTAAGTCTTCTGAAACAAGCCTGGAGCAAATTCCCCATAAATAACCTCTTTTTATTTTATTTTAAAAAGTATTTTCAGTTCTTTTCTTTGTCGGAAGAGGAACAAAAGATTCTTGCCTCAAGGAGAAAGCAGAGAGAAGAGCACTGAAGTGTATCTAGCTTTCATTTGTTTTCTGCTTTATTATGATACGGGAGATCTTTACTTAGGTTTTTCTCAGGCAGAATCCTGAATGAGCAAGGTTTTTAACCCTGCGCATGATAAGACTGCAGTGCAGCAGCTTTCCCCAGCATCCCTTTTGTTCTGTCATAAACCTTGGCCAGAAAGTGTCTCTCTACCAACCAACACCCAAAGCAGCCCTTGTTGTCCACCTGAAATCTTTCTGTTCTCCTCAGATGGGAACATGTTTTGGTTTGCTGTGGCAATATTTTTTTGCTTTCCTGTTGGGACAAACATTCAGGACAACACAGCTCCTATTTAAAAAGTTTATTGAGTGCTAAAGCATAGTCTTAGCACACGATGCACAGTTAATATATCCAATGCATTTCCGTGGGATGCCTTTGAGAACTTAGAGCAGGCTTCCTCAAACTCAGCCCTCCAGATGTTTTGAGACTACAATTCCCATCATTCCTGACCACTGGTCCTGCTAGCTAGGGATCATGAGAGTTGTAGGCCAAAAACATCTGGAGGGCCAAGCTTAAGGAAGCCTGACTTAGAGAAACATTTTCCATTTAGTCTTTTGAGCTGGTATCCTGGTTCTGTTGGGTAAAGGATTTATGCTTGTGCAATGGAACTTTCTTCCCTTCTCCTCGCTCTGTGCATGCATCATGCCCTCTCTGGATCTCCTCTGGAGGTGTGGAGGAATCCCCTGAACAGATTTAGGAGAAGCATGGTGGGAGCAGAGGAGGGGAAGTCCCACTGTTCAAGGGTAAATCCTTGCACTAATGGAAAAAGAGCCTTCTTGCTATAATAACGGACCCCAAGGGTCATCTAGTCTAACTCCCTGCAATGGAGGAATCTCAAGTATCCATAACAGATGGCCATTCAACCTCTGCTTAAAGAAAGGAGAGTCCAAGGGCCCATCACCTCCCGAGGGAGTCTGTTCCACTGTCGGACAGCTTTTATTGTCAGAAAGTTCTTCCTCATATTTAGTCAGAATCTCCCTTCTTGTAACTCGAAGCCATTGTTTCGGGACCCAACCTCTGGAGCAGGAAAAAAACAGCCTTGCTCCATCTTCCATGTGGAAGCTCTCTAGATATTAGAAGATGGTGATCATGTCTTCTCTCAGTCTCCTCTTTTCCGGTCTAAACATACCCAGCTCCCTCAACCGTTCCTCATAAGGCTTGGTTTCCAGACCCTTTTGACCCTCCATATGAAGAGTGCTGAGGGATGTGGGTGGCGCTGTGGGTTAAACCACAGAGCCTAGGACTTGCCGATCAGAAGGTCGGCGGTTTGAATCCCCGCGACAGGATGAGCTCCCATTGCTCGGTCCCTGCTCCTGCCAACCTAGCAGTTCGAAAGCACCTCAAAGTGCAAGTAGATAAATAGGTACCGCTCCAGCGGGAAGGTAAACGGCGTTTCCATGCACTGCTCTGGTTCGCCAGAAGCTGCTTAGTCATGCTGGCCACATGACCCGGAAGCTCCCTCTGCCGGCTCCCTCGGCCAATAAAGCGAGATAAGCGCTGCAACCCCAGAGTTGGCCATGACTGGACCTAATGGTCAGGGGTCCCTTTACCTTTACCTATGAAGAGTGCTATTGACTTTGTGATGAAATTATCCAAACCATCCAGGTTGTGCAAATCTTATTTCAATGTGTTTCATTTCTTTTTCAAATGCAAAGGGTTTTTTTGGGGGTGGGAGAGATTTGGCGGCAGACCTAAGTCATGCTCCTGGGCCTGTACACTACAAACTTCAGAGGGAACAAAACGTTCTGGATAAACAATAGGTGCCTGGGGCAACATGCCATTTGAAGGGGAGTTGTCTCCCCACAACTTCCAAATCTCTTGTCTAGAATTGCTTCTGACTAGAATTTTATATGGTGAAATATAGAAATTTCAGGTGGCAGTGATAATATATGAACGGATGGATTTAAAAAGTGAGAGAAGTAATACAGAATGATGTACATTTGCAATTGTAATATCTAAATCCCCAAGCATGGATGCCAGGAGATGTGCTGCAGTCTGGCACACTCAGAAGTGCTGTGATGCCTTGTGAGGGCAGAATTTTATTGGGAATAAAATTCTTAACAAAAAAAGCAGCAGCAGAGAACAAGTTGCTCCGTGTGACATTTCATTTCTTAGCAGCTTGAGAGATTAACGCTCTCACCTGCATTTAATGCATTACAATTCCCAGCTATACAGAAATGAAAACTCATTCTTTATTGCATAAATGTTATACAGAGAAAATGAGAATTTGCATTGAGGCCTTCCCTTCCTGCAAAAATCAGACTATCCTGTTAACTTGAAGGAGAAAGCGAGATTGGCACATTTCCCTGCCAAATCGAAACAGCTTAGTGCAGTACTGTATTTCGAAAGTGGAAAATAAGAGGCTACAGTTGTGGAAATATGTGTGATTACTTGGATATGAATAGTCTGAATTTCATTAAAAAAACCCCATCTCGGCAGATATGCCTCTTTTGTCCCAAATCACCAAGGAAACAACCAGCTTGTTATCAATGCATCCACCCACTGAATTGCGGAAGCCTTCAAATAATATTGATAGATGCCTTCAATGGTACCTAGCTGAATACTGAAATGAAGGATATCACCACATCAAGGAGGTTTCTCTCTCTCTCTTTTTAAAAAAGCTACCAATACTTGTTCATTTACAGTCAGTGACACGTGACTCTGCCTCAAACAGATGCCATTTTCTCTTGAGGAACAGTGGTGTATTCGAGGGAGGAAAGTACTTCAACTGTGTCTGCCTGGCAAAGAGACAACTATGTCATGTCGGTGGAATAAGTGACAGTCGTGCTTGGCAGAGTCAACTGTTGTACAGATGAGACAACTATTGATTAATTTGCAACTGGACCCAGCCACCTAGGCTGAAACGTATTTGCTCAGAGATGCAGAGTCGAGATGATGAAGTGGCCTTGTCCTTTTCAATGCCAGCGGATTCCTTTGGGGCGCAATGCTGTCTTCCCATATCTCTTGGCCCATAAAGTCATCTGTTTTCTAAAGCTTTGGGGAGCGCTTTTGGTTCTGCGCTCCACAAAAGTAAAACAGGCTAAAAGAAGATTCCATGGCAGTAGAGGAGGAAAGAAAACTCTGACGTGCAGGATCGGTTCAGCCTTGAGGATAAAGTGTTTGTTAGTTTTTTCCTACCTGTGTGTTCATACCAGGCAACAGGTGGACTCAATCATGTTTTGCTTGCGAAAGCTGCAGCATGGTGCCTTCTAGATCTTGTAGGGCTATAGTTTCCATCATCCCTAACCATTGGTCATGCTGCCTGTGGAGGATGGGACCTGCATGGGATCTGAAGGTCCTAATGTAAGTGCTGCCTTGCCCAAATTTCAGATATTTTAACCCTATGCAGATCCCCAGATCATAAAGAGAATTACTGCCCAAGAAGACAATGACAAAAATCCACCAACAGCATACAAATCAATATGGCTGATTCAAAACACCCACCCACCCCTCTCACACATGAAAACAACGACCACCACAGCCAATCACAAACAAATAACCACACGCTAGGCCAACCGCAACCTCTCTCACCACCAAAGGAACACAAATGAGCAGCAGAGAACCTGCACAAGCGACGCTGACACAAACTCCCACATATATTAAGTATAATAGAAACATCGCCAACCGACCCCACCCCCACTCACCTCTTCCCCCTCCACTTCTCTCCCCCTTTTCTTCCTAATGTCTCAACAAATGAAACGGAACTGTAAAAAAATGTTACTTGGGGGGGAAAGAGAGAGAGAGAGAGATTGCACATACTTTTGTAAACCAAGAATTTTTTTAATAAAAATACATTAAAAATAAAAAATAAAGAGAATTACTCACAGGTAACGCTGAGCAGGACTGTGGCCTAACAGTGCAATTCTAACATATCTGTGTGGAAGAAAGTCCCATTGAGCTCAACTTGGCTTACTCTCAACTTAGAGACTTAAATCATGTTTTAAATATGATCAATAATAATAAACGATTTGCATGAATTACTTTGAATGCTGAACAAATGAGATTAATTTCTGATAGAGTGATAAAGGTGAGAACCTGAAAGGCAAATCTGTTTGTTGAGTTATTTGGACCGTAATAACTTTAAAAAATGAAGGAGATGTGCAGAAGGGAAGGAGAAGGCATGGGAAAAGATGCAGAAGGTTTATTTCAGAATAAGCTGAAGAATAAAACTTTTCTTATTCCTATAAGTTTCCTGTTTCTTTTGGCTAAGGAACAACTCTCTGTGGGTTTCTGAAAAGGGCTCTGCAAGATTTTGCAGAAAGTCCCTATAACACAGTTACGTTGCTCCTTTATCTTCAAGCAGTCCACCAAGTTCAGTTTCAGTCAGCGACAGAAGACAAGGAGTGACACGCTTGCGAACACTATAGCAACACAATATGTGAACATGCATGAGCAAAACTGGAAGCTCATGTAATGTTATCACTAGGGCAAATGGGAAATGTTTCAGTATGGTTCACCATACAAATAAGTTGCAGGAGACGATTATGGTCGCAGAAGACACCCTTTTACCAACAGTGCAGTTGGACCTCGCTGGCTGAACATAGGGCCAGAGATTACTGATATAAAGGCTACATTTGCATTTTATGTTTCTCTGTGTTCGTTTTTCAGTGCGGTAATTCACACACACACACACACAGAGAGAGAGAGAGAGAGAGAGAGAGAGAGAGAGAGAGAGACTGAGCATTTATCAGTTGCCTTGGGACAAAACTACCACCCTTTGTGCAGTGTTTGTTGTGAGGGTAAAAAGTGTCTTTCATCTCAGTGGTGTAGCATGGGTTGCCAGCAAGTATTGCACCCTCTAACCTGTGTTAGGGGCCATCAGCTTCCTCTACAGAGCCAGAATCAACTTCCCTTTGCAGAGATACTTGGGTGGGCTGGGGGACTCACATTCTCCCTTAGCATCAGCCCTTCACCCTGACTCTTAGGTGATTGGTCCGTGGCTCATAAACCACTTATCCTCCTGTTGTCCCCGGCACCACCAGAAGCACCAGCTGACAAGGGGGTAATGGGGCAGGGCAGAGCTCCTCAGCACCACCCACCAATAGGCTGGGATGAAGGGGGTTGCTTGGCAACCTCCCCGAGTGGCAGCCTCGACACCCCATGACCCATTTATTTACTTATTATTGTGGCTTTCTTTTTCTGCTTTTGAAATTTTGTGCCGCTAAGAATTTTGCGCCCTGTGGCCCCACCCACGCTAGGCCACTGTATCTTCTTGGAATGGACAAGGCACAAATGCAAAAAATAAATACTCTTCAACTGCAGTATCTGAATGATGATAGAAGGGATTATTTATAGAGCAGCAGGGCTAATCTTTGATAATCCCTTCTCAGTGCACACGGACAGTCCGAAAGTATCTTTCCCCTCAAGGGCTGATATTTCTCTCTTGTTCTGCAAGGTTTCAGCAGAGGATGGCATGGTTAATGTCACTAAGGCAGGGGTCAGCAAACTTTTTCAGCAGGGGGCCGGTCCACTGTCCCTCAGACCTTTGGACTATATTTTTTGGGGGAAATGAATGAATTCCTATGCCCCACAAATAACCCAGAGGTGCATTTTAAATAAAAGCACACATTCTACTCATATAAAAACACGCTGATTCCTGGACCTTCCATGGGCTGGATTTAAAAGGTGATTGGGCTGGATCTGGCCCCTGGGCCTTAGTTTGCCTACCCATGTACTAAGGCATTCCCAACACATCAGTGGAGACTTTTTGCACTTTGTCCTCTTCAACCTCCTTTAAAAAAAACCAAAAAACCTCATGCAGGAATTTAAGGGGGTTTATTTTAGGATAGGCTGTTCATGGTACCTAGTTACTCCTGCATAAATTCCATTTAAGTCTACAGGATTTGCCTTTGGATAACCAATGGCAGTACTGCTCCCTAAAAAGTATACAATCTGCAGCTGCTGGCAGTTTCAGCTCTACAGACAAGAAGGGGTTAATTCCATTTGGCTCCAGAAGTTATCTGCCACTGAGCCCTTCATTCTTCCAGGTATGCAGTACTTGTAAAGACATCTGTTTGATTAGGAGATTAACCTATCTAACACAACACCCGGTTAAGTATATGCCTCTCCGAAAAAAGCCACAAGATAAATTGCAACCATGCCATGTTAATCTTTCTCAGTGGGGGAGAGGGAATCTTGGACCACTGCTAATATCAGAGCAGAAGGAATGATGCATTTGATATGTGGAACATCAGGTGCACAGAAAGGGCACATCTTTATAATATTGCCCCAAGGGTGAAAATTGGTCAACCGGTGTCATCGTTAATCTTGCAGCAGTGTCTAAAATGGTGCAGTCATTTAGTCCAAGAGAACTCTGCTTAACAGCCAGAGTACATATTTGATTTGGATCCAGTGACAAATGTATTTTGAAGGCTTCCTGGCTGGCCAATGACATATTAGATCATGTCTGTAAAACAAGATTTAATATTAGAATAGTCAACTAAGAGGACACCGTCTTCTTCCCCTCAAATTCTTTTTAAGAGTCGAAATAGAATTTACAGGGTGTTTTTTGTGTGTGGGGGTTTTTTTTGTGTCACACAAACTGCTAAAAGTTACTGCAAGGCAGCTGGAATAAAATATACATTATTGAGTTTATATTTTATTGAATGATTTCCCCCGCTCAATTTCAGAAACAATGCAGATAACTAGTAGAAGCAGGAATGAAGAATGCCTGCTAGCTGGAGAAAGTAGAGAGAAAATAAGTTTATAGTATTGCATTATGAATGGGAGGATTCAAGCAGAGGTAAAATTTGATGTGCATTAGAACTCGATTACCTAAATATTAGTTACTCGGAAACCCTATTGTATAAAATCACTGTCATAGCTTACGCCGCCTCAGTTTTAGCAAGCCTTAAGTAATAGTACTTCTGCTTGTTCTAATGGGAATGTTTGGGATTCTCTAGGGCTTTCCCCATGAATCAGATTCTTAAATCACTTTTGTTATACAGAACCAAGAAATGAATCCGATAGCTTTACAGGATGCTCACAGAAGAAGCGCACAGAGGAAATAGTCTTTGGATAAATCAATGGAAGGAATAACAGCAAGTAATTGGAAGAGTTCTGAAATGCTCAAATCATCTGATTTAAATTATGAAATCCGGGCAGTGACAGAAAGGTTGCCATTGTAACACCAACTGTTAAAAAATGTGCTCTCTCTCTCTCTCTCTCTCTCTCTCTCTCTCTCTCTCTCTCTGTGTGTGTGTGTGTAAGCTAGTGATGAGTGACATGCTTCCACTCACATCATGTTATAATAATAATAATTTATTATTTACACCCTGCCCATCTGGCTGGGTTTCCCCAGCCACTCTGGGCGGCCCCCAACAGAATATTAAAAACACGATAAAAGATCCAATATTAAAAACTTCCTTAAACAGGGCAGCCTTCAGATGTCTTCTAAAAGTCAGATAGTTGTTTATTTCCTTGACATCTGCTGGGAGGGCGTTCCACAGGGCAGGCGCCACCACCGAGGAGGTCCTCTGCCTGGTTCCCTGTAGCTTCACTTTTCGCAGGGAGGAAACCATCAGAAGGCCCTCGGCCCTGGACCTCAGTGTCCGAGCTGAATGATGGGGGTGGAGACGCTGAAGCCATTTAGAGCTTTAAAGATCAGCACCAACACTTTGAATTATGCTCAGAAATGTCAGGGAGAGGGATGGAAGGGTAGTGGGCCTCTCCCCCTCTTCTCTCATGCAGGTCAAACCAAAGCATCCCATGGAAAATGTTTTCCCTCTCCAGTGAACATTTCTCCAGCACGCTGCAGCCTCCCCAGCTGCCTGGACCCCCAATGGGAGAAGTTACCTCATGATGCTGGTGCCTGGAGAAAGCAGTGAGTTGCATAAGGAAAAACCTAATCCCGATTTGATTGGAGATTCTTTGGTAGATTTTAAAAAGAAAAACACACACTGATAAAAAAAATTTTTTTTAAAGGGGCAGGATGAGTCATGAACACACAGAGCATTTTCTTTTTTGAAAAAAAGAACAACCAAGACCCCTTGTGCTCCGCTCCGCTCCCCATTTCCTCCCACCCAGAATGGCCTTGTCCTCTGGCTGCACCTCAGAGCTGGCGCATCCTGCAGGTCTGGGCCTTGACAGTGCTAGCCTCGCCTCCTCACCTCCTCACTTGCTCTCCAGCAGCTGCTATGAGTGGCCCAAGGGAGGAGATCGGCAGCGGCAGCCACAGAGAGGCCACAGTTTGCTCCCTCGCAGCTGCCACTACCTTTGCTCAGGACAAGCTCTGTCTCACCCTCCTCTCTGAGCTCATCACTGGCAGCACTGGCAGGGAAAATAGGGACATTTCAGGATTAAATCAGAAGCCAGGATGGCTTTTGTAATTCTGGCACTTGCCCTGGAAAATAGGGACACTTGGACACAAGGTATGCCGTAAAGCAGTGGATCCAAATTAGGGGTCTGAGTACCCCTGGGGGGTCTATGGAATACACCCAGGGGGTTCACGAACCCATACCTTGCCTCCCCCCCCAATCTACTTTTTTGTCATTTTTTGCATGGTAATATCACAAATGTTCTGGTCTGTTTTTGCACCGTGCAATTTTTCAATATATTGGCCAAAATTGGTTTTGAAAACACACCATGATAACGATTTTGACCCAGCAATACATCACTCCTCACACAAGGGAGAACAGGGTAGCCGATTGTGAGGTGCTGTCTGTTGGGATACTGCTGGGGAGACGGGGGCACCAGACAGGCCCCCGCTGGCTCCAACCACCGGCCGGCAGCCGGGCGATCACCGGTTTCCCTTGGAACAGCATCAAACAGCGACACGAGCCTCAGATATGTTTAGAGACTCGGCATTCTCTATCAGCAGAGTGAATAAATCTTCTCACAGTGGAAGAGGCGAACAGAGCTATGTGTAAGCATTATCTACAGAATTTTATTCAGCATAGTTCAAGAACAAAGGAAAACATGTCTGCTTCCCTTCGTCTCCAGCAAAACAGCAATGCAAAAGCAATAAAGAAACGGAAGTTCCCAGCAAGCCTGTGCTGGAAATGTAAACAGGCATGTGACACACAACAGCCATGTCTGTTCCCTTTTAAGGTGGAATGGAACTGTATCCTAACACTGCGTTCCCCTCACACTGACAGAGAACAAGGCAGTTGATCACTCTCACTTCAAGGCACCCTGGTACTATCTTCCCCTGGCACTGAGGTGAAGACGCTTTTCTCGGTCAGCAGGAAAGCAGCAGCAGCCACAATGGACTTGGATCTTCACTGATGCCACTGCTGGCTGCCCCGCTGATGGCAGCTTGAAGCACCCCGCACCCCCTCCAACTCAAACCATGCGGTGAATGTGACTCCGCTTCCTCTCCTCCTCCCCCCACCCATCCAATGTCTGCGGCTACTTCTTCCCTTCGGACACGAGTGGTGCTGTGGTCTAAACCACCAACCTCTTGGGCTTGGTGATCAGAAGTCTGGCGGTTTGAATCCCCATAACAGAGTGAGCTCCCATTGCTCTGTCCCAGCTCCTGCCAACCTAACAGTTCAAAAGCACACCAGTGCAAGTAGATAAATAGGTACCGTTGCAGCAGGAAGGTAAACGGCGTTTCCGTGCGTTCTGATTTCTGTCGTGGTATCCTGTTGTGCCAGTAGCAGTTTAGTCATGCTGGCCACGTGACCCGGAAAGCTGTCTGTGGACAAACGCTGGCTCCCTTAGCCTGAAAGCGAGAAGAGCGCCACAACTCCATAATCACCTTGGATTGGACTTAACCGTCCATGGGTCCTTTACCTTTATCATCATCATCATCATCATCATCATCATCATCATCATTATTTTACCTTTTGCTCATTCCCTTATCCCCATGCCTGATCTCCAGTTTCAGACATTGTGATACAGTGGTACCTTGGTTTTTGAATGCAATCTGTTCTGGAAGTCCATTCAAGTTCTGAAACGTTTGAAAAGTGGAAGCCTCAAAACGGAAAACTCAAAATGGAAGCCACTTTTCCTGTTTGACTTCCGAGGCGTGTTCGAAGACCAAGGCACTTATTTCCAGGTTTTTGGCATTCGAGTTCTGAAACATTTGACTACGGAGGTGTTCAAAAACCGAGGTACCATTGTATATTGGAATATCACAATGTTTAGCTGCTGAAACATCACAATATTGAAAACCAGATATCTCTCAGCTCTGGTCTGTTTTTTAGTATACCTAAAATGATTTGCTTCTGTGAGGTTACCTCACATTTTGTTCAAAAAATTGCTTTGCAGAGGTAATTACCACAGAATTATCAACATTTTCGAAAGTAGGGGGTCTGTCACTGGGCTTTTGAAAAATAGCGGGTCCTCAGTAATTAGCTAATTGGGAACCACTGTGGTAGAGTATACCTCTTGTGGCATATTTGCAGTGAGGGGAGAGCTGAGGTGGTAAACAGAAGCCATGCTTTCCCATTCCTGAACAGAACATGGTCTGTTCTGTACATAACATGACACGAGCTATAGAGAATACTTTGTTGTGGATTACAGGGCAAGGGTGCACAGGATTTGTGGAAAGCATAAAATGTGTTTGGGGAGCACTCTGGGTGATTGCACGGATAAGCAGTTTTCAGTTGCGAAAACTGAAACTAATTTTGTTTGCTTTAATGAAACCATCTGTTTTAGCAACCAGCGTTCAATGGAAGTAGCTCTGAGAAGATGTAGCTTTCTTTTTACATGCTTTCCCCATTTGATCAGCGGCGCACGCATACTGTGGTCGGCTTTGTGCGACATGACTGGCAACGTTATTTCTGAGACAGAATGAACTTTAATGTTAAAGACACAGACGCTTCACAGAAGGTACCTGTCTTGTGAAGTTTGCACACTGCCTTATTCATGAACAACTTAAGAGTGACACTAGCTCAACTTCAGCCAGCTAGGACTTGAAAGACCATGCTTTTGGAAAAATAACATTATTTATGTTGTACATGAATGGGTACATTTTGTATTTAAGTTTTGAATGTCTCTTTCTGGTTGTGCACCAACTGGAACGTGGAATATATGATATCCAAGTTGCCATTATGCAGAGCAGTTGGAATTACATTTTTTTTTTCCCAAAAGAGAGAATGTGGGACAGTCTTGTGAGCATCACAAATGGTGCATTTATTCATTTGGCCAAGCAGAGTGGAGAATGTGTGAACGCCATGCACGCCAGCCATGCGTATAGCTTTTGGAAACCCACAAAATGGTGTGGTATAACCAGAGACAAGCGGTAAAGTGCTTGCATATACTACAGTTTGACAACAGCCAACATCATGGACCACATGTTGAAAAAGCAGAAGGCCTTGGGCTTAGAGGAATATCTAAATCAGCCTTCACCAACCTGGTGTAGGGTTACCAGACGTCCCCGTTTCCCAGGGACAGTCCCCGGATTTGCGAATAAGTCCCCGGATAAATTCTATCCCTGGAATGTCCCTGGATTTCATCTAATGTCCCTGGGAAACCCAGCAGCCGCAGTCTCAGCAGCCCGGAGCAGTTGGCTCTGGCTGGCTTCAGGAGCTGCTCGGAAGTCCCCATATGATGGTGCTGCAGGGTCTCTAAGATGCAGCTTCCGGGCTGCATCCACCTTTCCCAACCCCAGCAACTAAGCTGTGAAGGGAGGCTTCATGCTGCCTATCAGAGCAGCCTCCCGACTCCTCTTGCGTGCAAGCAGGAGTGGGGCGGGGATCTCTTAGCTGTGAAGGGAGTTAGGCAACGGGAAGCTTCCCTTCCCAGCTGAGGGATCCCTGCCCCCTCCTGCTTGCACGCAAGTAGGAATGAGATTGGGTTGAGATTGGGGCTGCTCTGATGGGAAAGGAGGCATCGCGCTGCCTGAACCTCATCACCACTGCTCTTCGCCCTCCTTCTCTGCCTTCCATGCCTGACCCACCGCACACCGCTTCCCCACCACCACCACCAAAGAACCAACAACTCAGGGGCTACCCAGGCTCACGGAGAAAGGAGATAGAAGCCTCAGAGGAAGGGGAAACGTGGTGGTTGAAGTCAAGGTGGCAGCCACCCCTCTGCCACCACCATCGCTGGAGCATCAACACCTCGAACATGTAGTATGTATGTATGTATGTATGTATGTATGTATTGTATCCCTGGATTCATTGAAAAAAATCTGGTAACCTTAACCTGGTGCCCTTCAGATCTTTTGAACTACAAGTCCTATCACAATGTTGGCTGATGAGTATTGTGGTTGAAAACAGGACTGCACCTGGAAAGCTGATCTAAATCCCTTCACTGATTCTGTTTGCATGGCCGATCTTGCTCTGATTCATGGCTTTGAAGTATTTAAGTAAATATATCTCCAAGCAGAAAAAAATATTATGTAAACACTTGTTTAAACTTCCTTTCATCTGTTTGTTAATGGGGAACCCTTTGCACCAATGGGGTTTTGGCTGGGGTGGCCTCTGTTAAGTGTACATCCAGCAGCAAACTATGGTTTCTTGTGATAGAATGTGTGAAACAGCTCTTAGTTAAAGCTGCAATCTTTCGCCCACTTATATGCAAACAATACAGTCTATGTATGGACCATTCATTTAAACCACATGATACCCCTGAAGAATCATGGGAACTGTAATTTGCTAAGGGTACGATCAACTATACTATAGCTCTGTGCAGGGTTAGCTACAGTTCCCATAATTCTCAGGGGTAAGTAATGTGTGTTAAATGTGCTTTAAATGCAAAGTGTGTACACAGCCCAAGTTAAAACTTGCACACACATACAAACAAGTGTGGTGTGTATATATTTTTAATCTACAGGATTTTCTTCCCATCCCTGCTCAGAGCCCACTTTGAAATCTCTCTTTCCCCATGCAAAGACCTTTCTACAAAGGCCAATGTATTAAGTCAAATGGAGTCGGGAGACTTCAGGTCTAGTCAAAAAGTCCTCCCCAAGGATTTAATGTGTGAACAGGCCTCTCTCTGCTATATATTCTGCCTCTTGTTTGTTTAACAAAGCGGAGGTGGGGGATTACATGATAAATCACAGTCATTTTTATAATGTAAATGAAGGAAGGAGGAAGCCTTTCCCCAAAAGCACATTTGCTTCATTAGAATTTGGGAGCTTCCTTTGCACAAGAAAGAAAACCCTTCTTCTGCTCTTCAGTTACCAGCTGTCCGCCTCACCACAACAACGTGATGTGTTAGGGAACTGGGTAGAGAAAAGGGAGGGGATGAAATCCTGACCATGAAGTAAAAGTTTCTCTCTCTTGGCATGATAGTGCCAGCTACATCTGAGAAACTGTTACAGAGCATTAGTGGCTGAAGGAATAAACACTGGAAATAAGGGTTTATTGGTTTTACATATGCCATACTCCCAAGCCAGCTGCTGTTGGAACCTAACACTCATACTAGATCCATATATTTTAAAATCTTTAAATGAACTGCAAAGCCCTACTTTCTACAGATCTCTCCAGAAATAACCATCTTTATTTCCCAGATCAGATTTTCAAATCCTGGCTAAACTTTTATATTGAGGGATGTGGCCATGAGAATCTCAGTCTAAGGAATCCAGGGCTCAAATATCAGTATAACAAAAAACTGTTTTAAGGCTGCAGTGTGATATACTTAGCTGGGAGTAAGTATCACTGAACTCAGCGTGGCTTGTTTCTGTGTAGACCTGTAAAGGACTGCAGCTTAAGTAGCCAACTCAAACCACCAATCTCAGCCAATACTGTTGCAATGTGGGAATGAAAATAGTGGTCTACCTTACCTTAGTGGACCATGTAAAAATGACTGTGAGAAGGCAGGCGTCTCCCCACTTACACGCGACCACGTATATGTGTGTCTCTGGAAAATAAATAAAACAGATTCAAACCAGGAAATGGTGGGAGAGAGCTGGAGGGTCCTTGTGACTCGCAAGGAGACCTTCCCTGGAGCCCGAAGACGGAGGGCAGAATAGAGACTGGAGGCACAGTGGACTTTGTTTGGGCCAGGGGTCAGCAAACCTTTTCAGCAGGGAGCCAGTCCACTGTCCCTCAGACCTTGGGGGGGGGGAGACTATATTTTGAAAAAAAAAATATTAATGAATTCCTCCGTATAGTAAAGCTATGGTTTCCCCAGTAGTGATGTATGGAAGTGAGAGCTGGAGCATAAAGAAGGCTGATCCCCGAAGAATTGATGCTTTTGAATTATGGTGCTGGAGGAGACTCTTGAGAGTCCCATGGACTACAAGAAGATCAAACCTAGCCATTCTGAAGGAAATCAGCCCTTAGTGCTCACTGGAAGGACAGATCCTGAAGTTTAGGTTCCAATACTTTGGCTACCTCATGAGAAGAGACCCTGATGTTGGGAAAGATGGCGGGCACAAGGAGAAGGGGACGACAGAGGACGAGATGGTTGGACAGTGTTCTCGAAGCTACCAGCATGAGTTTGACCAAACTACGGGAGGCAGTGGAAGACAGAAGTAGCTAGTGTGCTCTGGTCCATGGGGTCATGAAGAGGCGGACACGACTAAAGAACAACAACAACAAATGCTCCACAAATAACCCAGAGATGCATTTTAAATAAAAGCACACATTCTACTCATGTAAAAACACGCTGATTCCCGGAACATCCGCGGGCCAGATTTAGAAGGCGATTGGGCCAGATTCAGCCCCCGGGCCTTTGTTTGCCTGCCCGTGGTTTAGGCTGCTCAGCCTCCCCACTTAACAGCTGATGCAAGCATGAGCGCACTTTTCTGTGTGTCTCAAGAGCTTCAACAAGAGCTGTGTGGAAAGAGCTTGAGGGAGAGAGCTGGGGAGGAGGGGAAAACGGGTGTTTAGAGTCTTTTTAGAGGGTGCTTCCCACTTATGAGATATTTGCTTATGTGTGCAGGGGCCCTGAATGTAACCCCTGTGTAAATGGGTGGGGGAGATGCGGGGGTTATGTTTTGGTCCCCTACCCAGTGCATGTGTGGATGGGCAAACACCTCTGTGATTCACACTTTGTCCAGTTGTGGCCGACTCTGGGGTTGCGGCGCTCATCTCGCTTTATTGGCCGAGGGAGCTTCCGGGTCATGTGGCCAGCATGACTAAGCCGCTTCTGGCCGGAGCGGTACCTATTTATCTACTTGCACTTTGCCGTGCTTTCGAACTGCTAGGTTGGCAGGAGCAGGGACTAAGGAACCGGAGCTCATCCCGTTGTGGGGATTCGAACCGCCGACCTTCTGATTGGCAAGTCCTAGGCCCTGTGGTTTAACCCACAGCGCCACCTGCATCCCCCCACACTTTGTTAGGTTACAGCAAATGATAAGCTGAAAGCCTTTGTTAGATATTAAGCAGGGGTTGGGCATCTTGATCTTCCAGAAACCAATGAACTCCCAATGCCCACATCCCTATCCATTGGCCATGCTGGCCGTGACTGTGGAATTCAAACTCCAACAATTTCTGGAGGGCCACAGCTCCCATACCCCAGTGGAAAGCTTCATGTTTGTCATGGAAACATGGAAATGGAATCAGCTTACTAAGAAGACCCTTTAAATCCCATCAGTTCAATTTGACCTTGATTTTGAATACGGCGCCACTCATCTTGTTTGTGCAGATTTAGAGTTCTTTTATGAAATAATACATAATAAAAATGACTCAATTTCCCGTTGAGCAAATCAATAGGTACGGAGCCGGGAATCTCACACTGACAGAGATAACTGCATTTTGTTTTAGCGTTAATAAATTCTTATTTGTCTGGATTTTTCTATCTGCTCCCCGATTGTTTAATACTCGCCGTGCTTTAGTCTGCCTGCTTGTAAAACTATTCGTTCCATCTGAAAAAGCGACATAATCCATCGAAGAACAAATATGTAGGATTAGCACATTATGAAGAATAAAGAGCAGCTTTCAGCTCTCTGCCATAGATGGTGTTTATCACATTTTTCACTACCCAGCTTGAATAACGCAGAGATAAAGGAGGCTGAATACATCTACCATAATAGAGTGTTTTACAACAACAACTGGAATGCACATAAAAAGATGATGCACGTCTTCCCATATTTTCTCCCTTTTTCTTCTCTCCTCTATTTTTTTTTTTAAAGAAATAAATTACAAACACACACATTCTCCACTTGTACAAAAGTCAGTTTGGACTTTTTCCTGTCTCTTATGTTAATGTATTCATGGAAAAATCTGGTGCTAAGGGTGGCTCTCCAATTAAGACAAATGAGGCACATTGAATAAGTCCCCCAGGGCACTGCAGGGGTGCTGGCATTAATCGACTTTATTCTTTTCTGTCAGGGCTGAACGGGGGAAACAAAAGCATGAAAATGCAACACATCCACTTACAGAATAATAAAGGCTGTTGTTTAAAAGCGTGAAGAGTTTTGGCACCCTTCTGGGGCCTTATGCAAATGAGGCTTTCCCTGTGCTGCTACCAAGCCATCGGTCTTGGAAATTAAAGATGTACTTGGTCGGTTAAGAGCTGAAAGGAGACGCGCAGTCTGCAAGTCAATTAGATATGTATTAAGCAAATAAATCAGGGCTGACTGATATTGGCTGAACTAAAATGCCTTCTTAAAAGCTGACAGTAATTCTAATTTGATTGACAAATCTGTGTGGCCTTCTATTAAGCTAAATGAAGATGAGAAAATCCTGATTATTTTGGGGGCTCTAGCCAAACAAGCAAAGCCCTTCCCTTTATCAAGAGAGATCACAGACACCAGGCCCCACCCTGTTCCTTCAAAGGATAGCCGGCCTGCTGATAAGAAGCAGCAAAATAACAATTTTTAAATGCATTTTTACTGCCAGCAAGGGAGAAAGGTGCTTGTGGGATTTCTTAGATGTCAAAATACATCTTGTGCAAGATCCTGTTGCTTTGTCGCAGCTCCTGCCAACCTAGCAGTTCGAAAGCACACCAGTGGAAGTAGATAAATAGGTACCGCTCTGGCGGGAAGGTAAACGGCGTTTTTGTGTGCTCAGGCTTCCGTCATGGTGTCCCATTGCACCAGATGCGGTTAAGCCATGCTGGCCACATGACCCGGAAAGCTGTCTGGGCAAATGCCAGCTCCTTTGGGCTGAAAAGCGAGATGAGCGCTGCACCCCATATTCGCCTTTGACTGGACTTAACTGTCCAGAGGCCCTTTATCTTTTTACCTTTACCTTGTGTAAGATTATCTGTTTTACATATTATTATTATTATTATTACTACTACTACCCACCCTTCACCAACAGGTCCCAGGGTGGGTATGCTCATACTTCTATTAAATGTATACAGATCCACATCACCGCCATTATAGCACAAAACCACCATATTCAGTACTGTCACAAAAGGTAAAGGTATTGCCCCATAAGAAAAATCCCAGAATCCGGCTTAGGGCAATACCCTTGTTAGACCAACCAAAATATTACAAAATTCTATATACGTTCTTGAGTTCTCCAGGACTCTTTGACAGGCTCATGGTATTTTTTCAACCAGAACTCTCCAGAATGCCCTTCCACGTAGGGCTGGGAAAAGCTTTTGCCTGAAACCCTGGACAGATACAGTACTTCAGCCAAAGTAGACAATATTGAGCTGGATGGACCAACTCTCTCAGAATAAGGCAGATTTCTATGTTCCTCTCTTCCTCTGAGGAAACCTGTATTGGTGGATACTGGAGAATGTTCCCCTTCCCATATTTGAGTCTTAAGCCACTAGGTCCAAGACCATATGTATATATGATGCAAAAGGGATGTGGGTGGTGCTGTGGTCTAAACCACTGAGCCTCTTGGGCTTGCCAATTGGATGGTCAGCGGTTTGAATCCCCGCGACGGAGTGAGCTCCCGCTGCTCTGTACCAGCTCCTGCCAACCTAGCAGTTCGAAAGCACACCAGTACAAGTAGATAAATAGATACCGCTGTGGTGGGAAGGTAAACAGTGTTTCCGTGTGCTCTGGTTTCCATCAAAGTGGTTGGTTGTGCCAGAAGCAGTTTAGTCATGCTGGCCACATGACCCGGAAAGCTGTCTGTGGACAAACACCGGTTGCCTTGGCCTGAAAGCGAGATGAGCGCCGCAACCCCATAGTCGCCTTTGACTGGACTTAACCATCCAGGAGTCCTTTACCTTTACCTTTTATATATGATGCACAGAAAGCGAAACAAACTGAAACGAAAAGACCAAACACTGAATGGGAGAGCATTGATACAGAAAGCTTTCTTCCAAACTGGGAGCAATCTTCTCCTTTGTTGACAATGCCTCCCAATGCATAATTTTGGCACCCTCAATTGGGGGTGGCGGGGGGGGAACCTTGAGGGCATCAAGAGCATTTGTGCAAGCTATGCTGGGGGGCGGGCGGGGAGTGAACACCAACAGGCACCACGAGCTCATAGCTGAAATATGATTTGCACCAAATCGGTTTTGCTCACACGGATTAAAAGTGATCCACATAAAAGAGCTCTGGATATGAACCATAAAAGTGGTTCATAAGGTGGATTTATGATGTAACTAGAACACCCACATCTACATCGGCTTATTCACAGTCTTGGATTATGTATCCGCAAAGGATTCACAAGCTTTTCAAAAGGCAAACATGTCAAAAAGCCTCTTTGCCTCCAGCTTTCCCGCATACTTGTTTTTGTACGAGTCTGTCGGCAAGAGATAACGTGGCAGAAAAGAGGGAAATGGTATGAGGGAGCAGGAGGAAAGATAGAGAAGATTTTGTAGCTGTGACTTTAGGGCTGTAGGACTTCCAAGGTTACTTTGAACAACACAAAACTACCACTATTTTTTTTATTTTTTATTTGGCTCTTCACAATGCAGGGAATAGATTTGGGCCACACATATATACAGCTAAATCCTGCTAATTTTAAGGGAACGCAACTAGGCCAGCTGCTAATTGTCATCCTTGGTGCATACACAGCAGAAGACATCTGAGGAGATGATAAAAGACATCTATGTTTGTGCACACATTACAACTTTCTTTGGCTCTGGCCAGAGGCACCGAGTTGCGTCCAACACTGGGAGGGGGCGGGGAGCTGTCATGTGCACATGATGTCACACATGTTGCGCAACACACATTGGGAGGAGGCTGATAGTGGGAGAAGGCCAAGTACAGAGGCGTGGGGCTAGACTCTGCCCCCCTTTTAAGTGAATATAAGGGAGCCCCCCACTCCGACCCGAAGTTCCCCACACCTGCTTAATAATTTTAGTGCCATTTAATAAAACGGCATAGGACTGGATTACTTCTCCTGACCTACTTTAAAACACACATACGTGGCTTAATAATTTATAGTGCAAAGGGGTGTTATGGAGCGAAGTTCTTTAAATAGCCTTTAAAATGTTCTTAAAATAAAGTGAGTGTGAATTCTGCTGGTCATTGCACACCAGGGAGTAAGTCCCATTGAATCACATGGAAGTTACTTCTGAGTGAACTCCCATAGGATTAGCGCCCCTTGCCATTTGAATGTATTAATACAGTAATCTTCCTTGAGCCTAAGACCCATTGAACCCAATGGGATTTGCAACTGAGTACGTAGCTTTAGGATGTCACTGGGATTCTGTACCCATTTACTTGTGTGTAAAGCTCACTAAGGTCTGTGCGGCTTACTCCCTACTATGTATTTGTAGGGTTGCAGTCTTTGCACGTTCAAAGACACAGACGGATGAAGAAAGGTGTTATGTACTGAGGGTTTTTTTTAAAAAAAGTTATTTATTTATTTATTTTAATACTGACAGCGGTGTTATGTACTGAGTTGAATAGGATTCAAAATGCAGCAGTCTGATTGGTCTACAGGAGCCACCCAATCCAGCTCCAGGTGGAAGTGAATCCTCAACCTTATTGGCCTACAGGAGAATCCCGGAATTAGCCAATCACGTGGGACCCATTGTGTAAATAATGTATATAAAGCAGACATTCTGGGGGAACTTCCATTCCTCCTCACCACTATGGGCTGTATAAAGAGCATGAAATCCACTCTCGACTCCGAGTATATTTCAGGAGTGATCCTCTTCCAGATTAGGATTGCAGAGGGAATAGATATGCCCTAATGCGTTTTCCACCGGATGTGGGGTTCCAAAATAAACAAGTACAGTTCATTTAGTAAAACAGCAATTAATGTTAAGGGGATTATTTCTGCCTGTGGGGCTTTGAGGGATTTTGAAAGATAATCTAAATAATTTGTTTTCTTAAAATAATATCCTTTTAGAAAGTACATTTATGTTTAATAGGTTGAAGACTTGCAATTTGAAGTAAATAATACAATAATATGAAACGTGGGAGACCCAGTGCTGCTCTTATAACTGCATACATAATGCATGATTTCATGATTACATTTTAATGTAATCTCCCATTTTTGAGCTGCGAGTCAGACTACTGTGGAATCTCATCTATGTTTTATACATTATTCCTCCCAAATATTCTTTAATTTCCCAGCCAGAGGTTTATGGATATATATTTTTGTGCTTAATTTTTCAAATTAGCATTTGTATGCATTAATACGGAACAGGAGAAAGCTAGAAAATGTGCCTAATCCCGAATCTGTAAGCTACCTATGTAGTAATTAGTAATTACAGAGTTAAATATTGTCTACCATCATTATGGGCTGGAGCTGAGGCTCCACCATTGGCTCGTTCTTACGATTACTTGCCTTTTCCTGTGTAGTTCATCCACAAACAGCCTCTTGTACTGAGACTACAAATGGAGTAAACTCACTTTATAAATCAGAATTTAACAACCTACTTTAAATCAGTCTCTGGGAAATCTCTTTGGTTATTTCAGGATTGCTTCATAACAAATAATTCACGGATCTAAACCAGCCTTCCTGAGCATTGAGTCCCCAGATGCTGTTAAACCAAAAACCCCCATGATTCCCTCGCCAGTGGAGGTTGTTCCATTAGTAATAATAATAATAATAATTTATTATTTATACCCCGCCCATCTGGCTGGGCTTCTCCAGCCACTCTGGGCAGCTTCCAAAAGAATATTAAAATACTATGATACATCAAACATTAAAAGCTTCCCTAAACAGGGCTGCCTTCAGATGTCTTCTAAAAGTCTGGTAGTTGTTGTTCTCTTTGACATCTGGTGGGAGGGCGTTCCACAGGGAGGGCGCCACACTACGCCATTAGGGTAAATGGGACACTGGTCCACCAAACTTAGCCTGCCTTCAGCCAGTCACTGTGTGCCATCCTACCACCAGTGAAAGGATGGATCCATCTGTGATTGCTTCTTTCTCCACCTACTATTTCCCTCCCTACTTTTTGCCATACCAATCTCAATGGGCATCAGCCACCACTGCTCGGACCATTGGCTATGCTGGCTGGGGATTATGGGGGAACCTAGGTCAAAAACATCTGAGGACCAAGGTTGGGTAAGGCTGACTAAGCATCGGTTGTTATGAACAGCTAACACATGAAGAAGCATGATTTTGAAAAGCGTTGTTTTTTTTTTAAAAAAGTACAGTAGTACCTTGGTTCTCAAACACCTTGGTACTCAAATGCCTTGGTTCTCAAACGTCAAGAACTCGGAAGTAAGTGTTCCATTTTTCAAATGTTTTTCGGAAGCTGAATGTCCAATGCGGCTGTCAGCTATTGTTTCTGGGGTGCCTACACCAATCAGAAGCTGTGCCTTGGTTTTTGAACATTTCGGAAGTCAAATTATTCCAAAATTATATATATATATATATATATATATATATATATATATTTGCTTTCGTAGATTTTCACGGGTACAGGAATGCAGGTTTTGGTGTCTTCGGGTGTCTTCCCGTGTAAGAGTCGGGGTGTCTGTGCGACGTTTCGACGAGGTCTCACTCGTCATCTTCAGGCTGGTGCTTTCGGCTTCTTGTTACTGGAACCAAGTAACAAGAAGCCGAAAGCACCAGCCTGAAGATGACGAGTGAGACCTCGTCGAAACGTCGCACAGACACCCCGACTCTTACACGGGAAGACACCCGAAGACACCAAAACCTGCATATATATATATATATATATATATATATATATATATATATATAATCATGGAAGCCATCGAGATAGAGAAACACCCTCACAACATGAACAAGCGTGACGACACGTCCCGCCTGCCAGACATCTGGAAATTAGCCCTCCCCACAAAAACCGACACCAGAACCAGAGGCACACAGAACGCCGTCACCAATCAACCACACCAGACCCAAACCCAGACCCTCTCCACAGACATATTACAGACTCCATCCAGTAGCCAAACTATAGTGGCACCTCCGGATGCTGCACCCCCCTGCAATCCCTACACAGATCTGGCTGGCACAAGGCACAAAACCACAGCTCGCCCCTATACACGAAGCCAAGCCAGAGCACAACTAAATGCAGCACAGCCATCTTCTCAGAAAAACTCTTCACAAGCTCAAGAGGTCAAGACACGAAAGCTTTAGCAACTAATCTACACTTAATGACCCACCCAGTGGTATTCAGAATATCACTCATGAAATCACCCAAGATATCCCTCAAGTAATTAAGGAACAAAAGAAGAAAAGGCACACTAATCTAGGAACTTCCTCTCTGCCCAGAACGTTGGAGGCTATACACCACACCCCTCAACAGTATTTATAGGAACTCAAACACCAGACTCTGCTCTGTTCCAGTAACAAGAAGCCGAAAGCACCAGCCTGAAGATGACGAGTGAGACCTCGTCGAAACGTCGCACAGACACCCCGACTCTTACACGGGAAGACACCCGAAGACACCAAAACCTGCATTCCTGTACCCGTGAAAATCTACGAAAGCAAATATCTCACCTCTACGGGGAGGAAACCTTCCAGCTGACAAGAACCTACGAGAAACTAGAAATCCGAAGAGCCACCATCTTATGTGATCTCCTGTTCCTACGCAACTGCCGAGACAACAACTTAACTCCCACATGCTTCCAACTTAAATTCCACTCTAAAACCCCAGCTACCGAAAGGATCCTGAAACGAACTGAACTATCCCTAATCAGAAACGAAATACATAAGAAAAGATACCTACTAAACCAAACCAACAAAGATCTGCTCACTCTTCACCTCAAACTATGTAACAAAATCCACCCTGCACTCTGGGACAAATGCAAACAACTAGCCGTCTGGAGAGCTGAAACTGAGACCTCACATAAGACAGACAGACACACCAACAAACTCTACAAACTAGAGAAACGCCAGAAGCCCAGCCACCCTCCACAACAACCCATGAAACAAACAGTACATAACATATCAAACAGGATCCTCACCCCAACTGAAACCAAAGTACTCTCCAAAGGTTTCAACTTTGCAGTCGCCCCGAGACGCATCCCCACGGAAAACATCATATGCGGAGTCGAAGCTAGCCTGACCAAAATCGACCCAGATGAAGCCAATAAAATCAGACTTGAAGTCACCAACATCCTCTGCTCCAGCAAACCACCCAGAAGCAATTTACACAAAGAAGAACAGAAAGCACTCACCAACCTGAGGAAAGACAACAACATAATCATTCTCCCAGCAGACAAAGGCAACGCCACTGTTGTGATGAACACATCGGACTACCAAGCAAAACTATCAAATCTACTCCAAGACCCTACCTACCAACCTATAAAAACAGATCCCACCACCTATCTGGAAAAAACCACCAAATCCAAAATAAAAGCCTCTCCTATCAGTGAAGAAATCCAGCTAAGAATCATCCCCAGAGAAAAATCATCCAGATGCCCCAAACTCTACGGTCTCCCCAAGATACACAAAGAAGGAACACCACTCAGACCAATAGTCAGCTCCATAGGCTCACCTCTACAAAATCTTGCTAAATTTCTCGCTAAGCAACTTCAGCCCTATGCAGAATCCATCGCTTCACACGTTACTAACTCCTTCCAGTTCATAGAAACAATAAAGAAACAATACCTACATCCCGATGACCTACTTGTGAGCTTCGATGTTGTATCTCTCTTCACTCAAGTGCCCATTAATGAAGCCTTGACAGCCATTCAAAACAAATACAACCCCCCCAAATACATCCTGGACCTGACCAACCACTGCCTAACCAACACGTACTTCATCCACAATGGACAAAGATACAAACAGATAGAAGGAGCACCTATGGGATCACCCCTCTCACCGGTCATCGCAAATTTGTACATGGAACACTTTGAAACCAATGCTTTAGACAAGTCAGAACACAAACCCAAACTTTGGCTCAGATATGTTGACGACACCTTTGTAATTTGGCCACACGGGAAAGAAAAACTAGATAGCTTCCTCACACATCTCAACAGCCTACACCCCAAAATACAATTCACTATGGAAATAGAAGACAACAACCAACTCCCCTTTCTTGACGTCCTAATCTACAAAAAACCTGATGGCTCCCTAGGACACACTATCTACCGGAAAAAAACACACACCAACCGCTACTTACATGCACAATCACACCACCACCCTGCACAAATAAACTCCGTAGCCAAAACTCTCATCTCCAGAACCAAACGCCTGGCTGACAAAGACCACTTGACAACTGAGTTACAGAATCTCTCAAATGTGTTAATCGCCAATGGATACCAGAAAAACAGGGTTACGAAGCTAATCCAAAAAGAAACACCCCCCAAAAACCAAGACACAGAAGAAAACAATGGCATGGCCCTCCTTCCTTATATCAAGGGCACTACAGACAAAATCAGCAAAATCCTCCATAAACACAATATCAAAACAGCCTTCTGCACCAACCAAAAAATAGCCAATATCCTCAGAAACCCAAAAGACAAAATCCAGCTGGAAAACCAAGGGGTCTATGAAATACCCTGCAAAGTCTGCCCAGCCACGTACATTGGACAAACAAACAGACGAATAAATGCACGTATCGCAGAACACAAGAATGCCGTCAAAAAAGAAGAAAAAACTTCCTCTCTTTTCCAACACATGAAAGAAACAGGACATGAAATTAATTTTGCAGATTCCAAATTGCTCTTTAACATGGAACATCACCACAAGAGAATAATCATGGAAGCCATCGAGATAGAGAAACACCCTCACAACATGAACAAGCGTGACGACACGTCCCGCCTGCCAGACATCTGGAAATTAGCCCTCCCCACAAAAACCGACACCAGAACCAGAGGCACACAGAACGCCGTCACCAATCAACCACACCAGACCCAAACCCAGACCCTCTCCACAGACATATTACAGACTCCATCCAGTAGCCAAACTATAGTGGCACCTCCGGATGCTGCACCCCCCTGCAATCCCTACACAGATCTGGCTGGCACAAGGCACAAAACCATAGCTCGCCCCTATACACGAAGCCAAGCCAGAGCACAACTAAATGCAGCACAGCCATCTTCTCAGAAAAACTCTTCACAAGCTCAAGAGGTCAAGACACGAAAGCTTTAGCAACTAATCTACACTTAATGACCCACCCAGTGATATTCAGAATATCACTCATGAAATCACCCAAGATATCCCTCAAGTAATTAAGGAACAAAAGAAGAAAAGGCACACTAATCTAGGAACTTCCTCTCTGCCCAGAACATTGGAGGCTATACACCACACCCCTCAACAGTATTTATAGGAACTCAAACACCAGACTCTGCTCTGTTCCAGTAACAAGAAGCCGAAAGCACCAGCCTGAAGATGACGAGTGAGACCTCGTCGAAACGTCGCACAGACACCCCGACTCTTACACGGGAAGACACCCGAAGACACCAAAACCTGCATTCCTGTACCCGTGAAAATCTACGAAAGCAAATATCTCACCTCTACGGGGAGGAAACCTTCCAGCTGACAAGAACCTACGAGAAACTAGAAATCCGAAGAGCCACCATCTTATGTGATCTCCTGTTCCTACGCAACTGCCGAGACAACAACTTAACTCCCACATGCTTCCAACTTAAATTCCACTCTAAAACCCCAGCTACCGAAAGGATCCTGAAACGAACTGAACTATCCCTAATCAGAAACGAAATACATAAGAAAAGATACCTACTAAACCAAACCAACAAAGATCTGCTCACTCTTCACCTCAAACTATGTAACAAAATCCACCCTGCACTCTGGGACAAATGCAAACAACTAGCCGTCTGGAGAGCTGAAACTGAGACCTCACATAAGACAGACAGACACACCAACAAACTCTACAAACTAGAGAAACGCCAGAAGCCCAGCCACCCTCCACAACAACCCATGAAACAAACAGTACATAACATATCAAACAGGATCCTCACCCCAACTGAAACCAAAGTACTCTCCAAAGGTTTCAACTTTGCAGTCGCCCCGAGACGCATCCCCACGGAAAACATCATATGCGGAGTCGAAGCTAGCCTGACCAAAATCGACCCAGATGAAGCCAATAAAATCAGACTTGAAGTCACCAACATCCTCTGCTCCAGCAAACCACCCAGAAGCAATTTACACAAAGAAGAACAGAAAGCACTCACCAACCTGAGGAAAGACAACAACATAATCATTCTCCCAGCAGACAAAGGCAACGCCACTGTTGTGATGAACACATCGGACTACCAAGCAAAACTATCAAATCTACTCCAAGACCCTACCTACCAACCTATAAAAACAGATCCCACCACCTATCTGGAAAAAACCACCAAATCCAAAATAAAAGCCTCTCCTATCAGTGAAGAAATCCAGCTAAGAATCATCCCCAGAGAAAAATCATCCAGATGCCCCAAACTCTACGGTCTCCCCAAGATACACAAAGAAGGAACACCACTCAGACCAATAGTCAGCTCCATAGGCTCACCTCTACAAAATCTCGCTAAATTTCTCGCTAAGCAACTTCAGCCCTATGCAGAATCCATCGCTTCACACGTTACTAACTCCTTCCAGTTCATAGAAACAATAAAGAAACAATACCTACATCCCGATGACCTACTTGTGAGCTTCGATGTTGTATCTCTCTTCACTCAAGTGCCCATTAATGAAGCCTTGACAGCCATTCAAAACAAATACAACCCCCCCAAATACATCCTGGACCTGACCAACCACTGCCTAACCAACACGTACTTCATCCACAATGGACAAAGATACAAACAGATAGAAGGAGCACCTATGGGATCACCCCTCTCACCGGTCATCGCAAATTTGTACATGGAACACTTTGAAACCAATGCTTTAGACAAGTCAGAACACAAACCCAAACTTTGGCTCAGATATGTTGACGACACCTTTGTAATTTGGCCACACGGGAAAGAAAAACTAGATAGCTTCCTCACACATCTCAACAGCCTACACCCCAAAATACAATTCACTATGGAAATAGAAGACAACAACCAACTCCCCTTTCTTGACGTCCTAATCTACAAAAAACCTGATGGCTCCCTAGGACACACTATCTACCGGAAAAAAACACACACCAACCGCTACTTACATGCACAATCACACCACCACCCTGCACAAATAAACTCCGTAGCCAAAACTCTCATCTCCAGAACCAAACGCCTGGCTGACAAAGACCACTTGACAACTGAGTTACAGAATCTCTCAAATGTGTTAATCGCCAATGGATACCAGAAAAACAGGGTTACGAAGCTAATCCAAAAAGAAACACCCCCCAAAAACCAAGACACAGAAGAAAACAATGGCATGGCCCTCCTTCCTTATATCAAGGGCACTACAGACAAAATCAGCAAAATCCTCCATAAACACAATATCAAAACAGCCTTCTGCACCAACCAAAAAATAGCCAATATCCTCAGAAACCCAAAAGACAAAATCCAGCTGGAAAACCAAGGGGTCTATGAAATACCCTGCAAAGTCTGCCCAGCCACGTACATTGGACAAACAAACAGACGAATAAATGCACGTATCGCAGAACACAAGAATGCCGTCAAAAAAGAAGAAAAAACTTCCTCTCTTTTCCAACACATGAAAGAAACAGGACATGAAATTAATTTTGCAGATTCCAAATTGCTCTTTAACATGGAACATCACCACAAGAGAATAATCATGGAAGCCATCGAGATAGAGAAACACCCTCACAACATGAACAAGCGTGACGACACGTCCCGCCTGCCAGACATCTGGAAATTAGCCCTCCCCACAAAAACCGACACCAGAACCAGAGGCACACAGAACGCCGTCACCAATCAACCACACCAGACCCAAACCCAGACCCTCTCCACAGACATATTACAGACTCCATCCAGTAGCCAAACTATAGTGGCACCTCCGGATGCTGCACCCCCCTGCAATCCCTACACAGATCTGGCTGGCACAAGGCACAAAACCATAGCTCGCCCCTATACACGAAGCCAAGCCAGAGCACAACTAAATGCAGCACAGCCATCTTCTCAGAAAAACTCTTCACAAGCTCAAGAGGTCAAGACACGAAAGCTTTAGCAACTAATCTACACTTAATGACCCACCCAGTGATATTCAGAATATCACTCATGAAATCACCCAAGATATCCCTCAAGTAATTAAGGAACAAAAGAAGAAAAGGCACACTAATCTAGGAACTTCCTCTCTGCCCAGAACGTTGGAGGCTATACACCACACCCCTCAACAGTATTTATAGGAACTCAAACACCAGACTCTGCTCTGTTCCAGTAACAAGAAGCCGAAAGCACCAGCCTGAAGATGACGAGTGAGACCTCGTCGAAACGTCGCACAGACACCCCGACTCTTACACGGGAAGACACCCGAAGACACCAAAACCTGCATTCCTGTACCCGTGAAAATCTACGAAAGCACATATATATATATATATATATATATATATATATATATATATATATAGTGTGTGCAAGCTTATGAGTTGTCCATAACTTTTCATTAGGCTAGATGGTAAACATAGCAAAGTTGGGGAAAGGAGAAAGTCATTTGATGTTGAAACCATATATATAGTGTGCAAGCTTATGAGTTGTCCATAACTTTTCATTAGGCTAGATGGTAAACATAGCAATGTTGGGGAAAGGAGAAAGTTATTTGATGTTGAAACCATGGAGTCCACATCTGGTCACAGTCTGGAATGGGATAGAGGTAGTAGACCTGCAAATAAGGCTACTTAGGTCCACTGCAGAATGCATTTGTGTCCAGTTCTTTATACCTACCCAAAACAGATCAATATCAATTGATCTATAGAAATATAATGGTTGATGGAGTTTTCAGGTTGGGTAATAGGCAGGGAGCATTCTTAGCGCAGTAGCATTTGAGACCCCATTGTGCCCGGCGTAGTGGGATGACAAATCATGAATAAAGATGAATTGGTTTGGTTACCACTGGTTTTCAAAGGGATGGTTATTTTACAAGTAATATCCTTAACAAATGTTGGCCTATGTCAGGCATAGGCAAACTCGGTCCTCCAGATGTTTTGGGACTACAACTCCCATCATTCCTAGCTAACAGGACCAGTGGTCAGGGATGATGGGAGTTGTAGTCCCAAAACATCTGGAAGGCCGAGTTTGCCTATGTCTGGCCTATGTCATTGGTCCAGCTATGGTGGGGTCCGCCAGATGTGGTTGGTCTACAACTCCCATTGGCCTCTCGTCAGCATGAAAAATGGGCTGGGATGATGGGCATTGTAGTCTAGCAACATCTGGCTTTCATGGCGGCCACCAATGCCTATGGGAAGTCCAGAACTTCAGTGCAACAGCACTCTGCATTTGCGATTTCCTGAAGTTGGTACAAACTGTAGGCTAGTTACTTTTATAGTAGATTTATATGGGAATATGTTGCTGTTGTTATTGTTGTTGTCATTATTCCTAAACTATTTTGTGAATTGTTTTCCATATATGTGTCCCAAGGCTGTTTACAGACAGGTCTTACCTTTCCCGCCCTGACCTGGCCACAGTGATCCATGCGATGGTCATCTCCAGGCTTGACTACTGTAATTCGCTCTAAGCGGGGCTGCCCTTGAAGCTGACCCAGAAACTCCAGCGGGTGCAGAATGCTGCAGCGAGGCTCCTCACGGGGTCTCTGCCATGGGAGCATATTCACCCAGTGCTTTTTAAACTGCACTGGCTCCCGGTAGAGTACAGGGTCAGATTTAAGGTGCTGCTTTTGACCTTTAAAGCCCTTCACGGCCTAGGACCCTCGTACCTACGGGACCGCCTCTCCCGGTATGCCCCACGGAGAGCCTCAAGGTCCATAAATAGCAGCACCCTAGTGGTCCTGGGCCCTAAGGAAGTTAGATTAGCCTCAACCAGAGCCAGGGCCTTTTCAACATTGGCTCCGGCTTGGTGGAACGCTCTGCCTCATGAGACCAGGGCCCTGCAGGATCTGATTTCTTTCCGCAGGGCCTGTAAGACAGAGTTGTTCCACCTGGCCTTTGGCTTGGAGCCAGTTTGATTCCCTCCCTCCCTCTCTTTTTTCCTTTCCTTCTCCTCCTGCGATGAGGCTACATTTTAATATTTTAATGTTTCAATATTTTAATGTTGTATTTTAATTTTGTTTTTATGTCGCAATCATTCAACTTGTTTTTATTATTGCTTGTAAGCCGCTCTGAGCCCGGCCTTGGCTGGGGAGGGCGGGGTATATAAAAAAAATATTATTATAATTATTACTATTATTACAGACATATCATAAACCAATTTTCAACCTAAGGACAACTAGAATTAGCATGTTTTTATGAGGAAAAGTGAAAAGTGATAGAAATTTCAGATAGCCTTCAAGCTACTACAAGATAATGGCAATGCACACACATGCACAAAACAACCCATATTTGGTAGCATTTCATTTTTGTAACTTTTTAGATGTTTTCTCTTCAATTTACGCCTTTCCCCTGTCAAAAGACATTTAATTTTGTTTTAAGATCTTTGCCTTCATGATGGGCCTGTACAGTCAGGCCTCAGCTCCAGAAAGTTTCAGAACGCTGGTTAAAGAGACATTATTCCAACACATTTCTATTATGATAAAAACCGCAGAAAAGAATGTGGGCAGAAAGATTGCCAGAAAGCATTTATGGAGTTTGGCTCAAAAACTAAAACAACAGTAGACTGAACTTCTCCCAAATAGAACATTGATTCTTCGTTGCTAGTGTCTGCTACCATTTCAGTTAAAATAGCTGCAAAATGAAGATTCTTTTAAACAAAAGCAATGATACTTCAGGACGACCACTTCTCAAACAATGCTCCGTTTTCTGTGGTTTGGTACAAAGCCAAGGCAAAATTTAGATTGCTTTGCTTTTCATAGAGGGTCCCTACAACTAACACAACTAACTCCATAAAGCAGACTGGCAATTCAATAATTGTGCAAGGTTCAGCAAGACCCTGTAAAAAAAAATAATATTACACGGGACAAAATTCATGCCGCTGAAAATGCAGGCTGCCAGCAGCTCGGGTAATTACAAGGGGAGGCAGTTAAGTAATGAATTCTTTTACACAAAATTCAGATCTTGGACTGAACGTTGCCCATTATTGCAGTTCAAAGGCAACTATCTCAGGAATTGTTCTTTTAATGTTTGCTCGATGGTTTTAGTTGTTCTTTTCTTGTCGGAGCACAATTGTTGTCTTGATCACTGCGATAAAAAGAGCTACACTGCGGCTTTGTAGTGAATCCAGTTGGCTGCGTAATGTGTTCTTTGAAGAATTCCAAAGTAGGGAAACAAAGGCTAAGGAAATAGAGGGCCCAGAGCTATTTGTTGAGGGCTGTGGGAATCTAACACATCCCAATGAAACAAAAACACTCTCCATTACATCCACATTCATACGTGATTCCAGGCTCTTTTATGTCTTCCAAACCAGGATTTTAGTTGTGTGGGGTTTTTTTTAAAGGAACATAGACCCTTTTGTGAATTATTCTAGTCAGATTTCCAGTCTTCTACAGTTCTCTTCAGTTTCTATCCCCTGAGAGACTAATTCAAAGTCACCATTATTGCCATAATAACTACGCAGCTGTGAGAAGGGCTTTGACTAATGAAAAGGCCAAAACTGGTTTCTATCAGGACTCAAAACTTTAATTGATTAATTGGGGTGCTTATACAAAGAAAGCTTGAGCGGTTCAAATCTGGCCTCCGATTCACTAGAGGAGTCCTTGACAAGCAATGGCTGTTTCCGATTCACCCTTTTCTCTGGAACTCCCATTCTTATTTACTTTTTATAGACTATCCAAACCTGTGGTGAGTGCCTGAGGGCCCTGCTCTTGCCACTTACCATCTGGCTTGGGGCGGGGCCTGGGGCCTCACAAGGACTGCTCTGCTGCCCAGGAAGACTCCCCTGTGGTGAGTGCCTGAGGGCCCTGCTCTTGCCACTTACCATCTGGCTTGGGGCGGGGCCTGGGGCCTCACAAGGACTGCTCTGCTGCCCAGGAAGACTCCCCTGTGGTGAGTGCCTGAGGGCCCTGCTCTTGCCACTTACCATCTGGCTTGGGGCGGGGCCTGGGGCCTCACAAGGACTGCTCTGCTGCCCAGGAAGACTCCCCTGTGGTGAGTGCCTGAGGGCCCTGCTCTTGCCACTTACCATCTGGCTTGGGGCGGGGCCTGGGGCCTCACAAGGACTGCTCTGCTGCCCAGGAAGACTCCCCTGTGGTGAGTGCCGGAGGGCCCTGCTCTTGCCACTTACCATCTGGCTTGGGGCGGGGCCTGGGGCCTCACAAGGACTGCTCTGCTGCCCAGGAAGACTCCCCTGTGGTGAGTGCCTGAGGGCCCTGCTCTTGCCACTTACCATCTGGCTTGGGGCGGGGCCTGGGGCCTCACAAGGACTGCTCTGCTGCCCAGGAAGACTCCCCTGTGGTGAGTGCCTGAGGGCCCTGCTCTTGCCACTTACCATCTGGCTTGGGGCGGGGCCTGGGGCCTCACAAGGACTGCTCTGCTGCCCAGGAAGACTCCCCTGTGGTGAGTGCCTGAGGGCCCTGCTCCTTGCCACTTACCATCTGGCTTGGGGCGGGGCCTGGGGCCTCACAAGGACTGCTCTGCTGCCCAGGAAGACTCTCCTGCGTGAGTGCCTGAGGGCCCTGCTCCTTCTTGCCACTTACCACCTGGCCTAGGGAGGGCCTGACAGGCCTCACAAGGACTGCTCCTGCCACTTACTATCTGGCCCAGGGTGGGGCCTCACAAGGATGGTTGTTGCCATTGATGCTGCTACTGCCCAGGAGGACCCGGAGGAGTGCAGAGCCCTTTTTAACATGTTTTGTTTTGTTTTTGTTTTTAATATTTCCTTTCCTTTTCGATTCTATATATGGGGTGGGATGGATGTTTGGGTGGGCTGGGGAATTTGTTAGATTTTGATGAATTTGTAATTTTTGCAGTTTTTGTTTGTATTGTTGTATTGTTTTCTGGGTTGTTTTTGTTTTTTGTTTTTACTGTTTTAAGGTTTTATTGTTCTAGGCTGCGAAAGAATAATATTAATTGCCATCAATGGAGGCCACTATGAGGCCTGGGATTGCTACCGTGGAGGGGCGAGGGAGGTATGGCGGTGGGGGCAGATGTTACAGGCGAAGGGGATCGAGATATGGATACGCTCGTACCCTTTCCAATCTGCGCCCCATCCCGAGGGACGAGGGTAGGGTGAGCAAGGATTACTCACCTCCGTCACTGGTGCTGTGCAATGCCAGGTCTATAGGCAATAAAACCGCCACCCTGCGAGATTTCTTTATCTTGCAGGGGGTCGACCTGGCTTGTGTGACGGAGACCTGGGTGCGCGAAGGGGCAACAGTTACCTTACGAGAGATGGCGCCCCCGGGTTTCTCTGTCCTCCACCAGTCGCGGACTGTGGGCCGGGGGGGAGGGGTGGCATTATTAATCCGGGAAGATTGTCCTTTCAGGGCTCTACCATCGCCATCGATCCCCGGCATCGAATGTGTTGGCCTAGTGTGGGGCTCCGAGGAGAGCTTGGCTGTCTGGCTGGTGTACCGGCCACCTAGCGCACCAGCAGCCACCCTGTCAGGCCTGCTGGAGGCGGTGGCCGGCTGGGCCTTGGAGTTCCCTAACCTATTGGTATTGGGGGACTTCAACATCCATGCCGATGCCACTCCCTCCTCACAGGCTCTGGACCTGGTGTCTTCCATGGCGACACTAGGGCTCTCCCAGTTTGTTTCGGGCCCCACACATCAAGCAGGCCACACGCTGGATTTGATCTTTGGCGTCGGTATAGATGTGATCATGTCTCCTCCGACGAAGGTGCCATGGTCTGATCACTACGCTCTGAAAGCCAGGATTGACTTTCCACCCCCACCCTGCTTAGGTGGCGAGCCAATTTGGGCTCGCCCGCAGAGGCTGATGGACCCCGAGAGATTCCGCCAAGCCTTGCGGGACCTTGCTCCCCCTGGCGACTCATTGACTGAGCTTGTTGAGGGCTGGAATGCCCAGCTCCTGGCAGCCATCGATGAGATCGCACCTAAGCGCCCTCTGCGACCCCGCAGAAACCGGGCTCCCTGGTTTACCGAGGAGCTTCGGAAAATGAAGCGGGACCTCAGACGGCTAGAGCGAGTATGGCGGGGTGCCCGTGACGGAGCCTCAAGAACATCTTATAGGGCTTTTATGAAAACCTACGAGATGGCGGTGAAGGCTGCTAAGAAGTCATACTTCTCGGCCTCCATTGCATCCGCTAGCTCTCGCCCAGCGCAATTATTTAGTATTATTAGGTCTTTAACGTCCCTTGAGGGACAGCCAAATTTAAATAACAAATTGACACACGGCTGTGAGGCATTTGCGAGCTTTTTTGCGGAGAAGGTCTTGTCGCTCCGCCATGACCTCCCTGCCAATTTGGATACAATAAAGGAACTGGAGGCCCCTCGACTGTCCTCGGGTCCAGTATTGGACCACTTCGACCAGATATCCCCAGCCGATGTGGACAGACTCCTCCGAGCTGGAAAGCCCACCACTTGTCCTCTCGACCCGTGCCCGTCTTGGCTGATTAGAGCGTGTCCAGACGAGGTGCGGGCCCCCCTGGGGAATATCATCAATTTGTCCCTTGGCACGGGGACATTCCCAGGGGAACTGAAGGAGGCAGTGGTGCGCCCGCTCTTAAAGAAAACATCATTAGATCCTTTAGATCTATCCAATTACCGCCCGGTTTCGAATCTTCCGTTCCTGGGTAAGGTGATTGAGAGAGCGGTTGCTGAACAGCTTGGTGGGTTTCTGGATGAAACATTGGCTCTGGATCCATTCCAGTCTGGCTTCCGCGCTGGTCATGGGACCGAGACGGCTCTGGTCGCCCTAACAGATGACCTTCGTAGACAGCTGGATCGAGGCGGGTCAGGGCTGCTGATTCTTCTAGATCTATCAGCAGCTTTCGACATGGTCGATCACGAACTTTTGGACCACCGCCTTACCGACGTGGGGATCCAGGGCACAGTCCTTCAATGGCTGCGCTCGTTTCTCTCTGGTCGGGGACAGAGGGTGGCGCTTGGGGGGGAATTGTCATCGCGCCACTCCTTGGTGTGTGGAGTACCTCAGGGCGCGATACTCTCCCCGATGCTTTTCAACATCTTTATGCGCCCCCTCGCCCAGCTTGTTCGGAGTTTTGGGCTGGGTTGCCATCAGTATGCTGATGACACCCAACTCTATCTGTTGATGGATGGCCATCCTGACTCGGCCCCAGACACACTGACCAGATGTTTGGAAGCTGTGGCTGGATGGTTACGTGGGAGCCGGTTGAAGCTAAATCCTTCGAAGACAGAGGTCCTGTGGCTGGGACGGGGCGATATGGGATTGGGGGGGCAACTCCCATCTCTTGCGGGGGCGCAATTAGTGCCAGCACCGTCCGTTAAGAGTTTGGGTGTAATCTTCGACACCTCCCTTTCCATGGAGGCGCAGATTGCAGCTATAACAAAGGCGGCATTTTTCCATCTCCGCCAAGCTAAGCAGTTGGCTCCTTACCTCTCTCGCCCTGACCTAGCCACTGTGATCCACGCGACGGTCACCTCCAGACTGGATTATTGTAACTCGCTCTACGTGGGGCTGCCCTTGAGACTGACCCAGAAACTCCAGCGGGTGCAGAATGCTGCAGCGAGACTCCTTACGAGGTCTTCGCTGCGAGATCACATTCACCCGGTGCTATACCAGCTGCACTGGCTCCCGGTGGAGTACAGGATCAGGTTTAAGGTGCTGGTTTTAACCTTTAAAGCCCTATATGGCCTAGGACCCTCGTACCTACGGGACCGCCTCTCCTGGTATGCCCCACAGAGAAACCTACGGTCTTCAAATAAAAACATCTTGAAGGTCCCAGGCCACAGAGAAGTTAGGCTGGCCTCAACTAGAGCCAGGGCTTTTTCGGCTGTGGCTCCGATCTGGTGGAACACTCTGTCACAAGAGACCAGGGCCCTGCGGGACTTGACATCCTTCCGCAGGGCCTGCAAGACAGAGCTGTTCCACCAGGCCTTTGGCCAGGGCACAGCCTGACTCCCTCCCTCGGCAATCTTCGCAGAGCTCTGGCCCAATGGTTGCTAGTGGCTTGAATTAATTAATTTTTATAATGAATGATTTTAGAATGTTGTTTATGTTGTACCTTTGTACTGTTTTATTGTTGTTAGCCGCCCTGAGCCCGGCTTCGGCTGGGGAGGGCGGGATATAAATAAAATTTATTATTATTATTATTATAATATCATTGCCAAATCTTCACACTCCAGTGTTTCATGAGTTTGTCTCTTGTGCGTTTTGAGGCTGGATTTACGGCAAGTAAAAATTGAAATACATAAATAAAATAGTTATTAAGTCTATTTGATTAGATTCCTGCACTCTATGCAATGCCCTTTTATTGCTTCCCACAAGTGTGGCAGTTAACACGAGTCCTTGATAACTAGCAAGTTACTTGCGCACTGAAGAGCCTCTCTTAAGGGTTCCTTATTGTCACACAAAGCAGGACTTCCAATACTGTTTCCTCCAGGAAAGAAAAGCTTTTCAATTTTCATAAAATTAAAAATCATTTATTATTATTTATTAAATTTCTATAGCACCCTTCATCCGAGGATCACAGGACATTTTATATTGTAAAAACACAAATATAGATAACATAGTAGCAAACAAAAACAATACACTCTCACATCGTCTAAAAGGCCATCAATTTTTTAATAAGCCAAAGGCCTGGAAGAAGAGGAATGTTTTTGCTCAGTGCCTAAAGAAATGTAAGGAAGGCTTCACAAACGGGGAATCACCACAGAAAAGGCCTGTTCTTGTGTTGCCACCCTCTGGACCTCTTGAAGGGAGGCAACCCAAAAAGGGCCTCAGATGACAGACCCTCCAAGTGTCCCTATTTTCCAGGGACGTCCCTGATTTAGGGAAGCTGTCCCGGTTTCTGATTTAATCCTAGAATGTCCCACTTTTCCTTAGGACATCCCTATTTTCACTGCCAGAGTTGCAGTTGGTGCTGTGGTCTAAACCACTGAGCCTCTTGGGCTTGCTGATCGGAAGGTTGGAGGCTTGAATCCCTGTGATGGGGTGAGCTCCCGTTGCTCGGTCCCTGCTCCTGCCAACCCAGCAGTTCGAAAGCACACCAGTGCAGGTAGATAAATAGATACCACTGCGGCGGGAAGGTAAACAGTGTTTCTGTGTGCTCCAGCACTCATCACAGTGTCCTGTTGTGCCAGAAGTGGTTTAGTCATGACCCAGAAAGCTGTCTGTGGACAAATGCTGGCTCCCTTGGTCTGAAAAGCAGGATGAGCACCACATCTCATAGTCATCTTTGACTGGACCTAAGCTTGGCTTGTATTTGTTTTGTTTGCTAATTGATTTCAGAAGTATTTCAGCAGGGGATTACCATAAAGATGCAGTCCAAGACTGAGTCATGATTACTTTTTTTTTTTTAGTACATTGGTGCCTAGATTGTTCGAGTTAATGGTGAGTGCAGAATGTCATGTTACAAGAGAAATGTTCGTGTATGTATAAAATGAAATAAGATTATAGGCCAAGCGATAAAGCTTTTTCTTGATCTACGTAACTGCTGTGCAAGTCATATTGGTGCATCTGGCAGCTTCACTGCTATGATTGTTTTAACTTTTTTATTTGTGTGGTTTTGTTGTTGTTTGTTTGCTTTTATTCTAGGAGGGAAGATGTGCTAGGGAGGAGAGCTGTTGTTGTTTAGTCGTTTAGTCGTGTCCGACTCTTCATGACCCCATGGACCAGAGCACGCCAGGCACTCCTGTCTTCCACTGCCTCCCGCAGTTTGGTCAAACTCATGCTGGCAGCTTCGAGAACACTATCCAGCCATCTCGTCCTCTGTCATCCCCTTCTCCTTGTGCCCTCCATCTTTCCCAACATCAGGGTCTTTTCCAGGGAGTCTTCTCTTCTCATGAGGTGGCCAAAGTATTGGAGCCTCAGCTTCAGGATCTGTCCTTCCAGTGAGCACTCAGGGCTGATTTCCTTAAGAATGGAGAGGTTTGATCTTCTTGCAGGCCATGGGACTCTCAAGAGTCTCCTCCAGCACCATAATTCAAAAGCACCAATTCTTTGGCGATCAGCCTTCTTTATGGTCCAGCTTTCACTTCCATTCATCACTACTGGGAAAACCATAGCTTTAACTATACGGACCTTTGTTGGCAAGGTGATGTCTCTACTTTTTAAGATGCTGCCACTTTTCTGTATCTTATTACAAATATCCAGATAACCAGCATTTTCATTTCTTCCTGTGATTGTTACATCCCACGTCAGCCTCGGTTTGGTTTGGTTCAGTTTAGTTTTTATCGGTTTGTCTCGTGAAGTTACCTTTTGTTATTTGGGTTATGTGGATAAAATGCAATACAAATCCTTCCAAAAATAAAGAAATAAGCAACTTGGGACCAGGGTAACTGAAGGAGCACATTTTCCCTTACTACGTTGCATGAATAGTGGTATCAGCTAATGAAGCCCTCTGGGCTGGGCTGAAGCCCTTGGGAACTCAGTTGGGGGCAACCAGAAATGGGGGGTGGTCTTTTCTGTGGTGGCCCCTATTATGGGACATTTTTCTCTCTGAGCTTAGACAACCCATGACATAAGCCCAATCTGTGCAGGGCATCTGACCAATTGCATGTGGCCTGGTGGAACAGTATAGTCTACCCAGACATGTGCAGATGATGTGTATTTTAATATTTAATAGCTTACAATGTGTGCTTTTATTCATTTTATAACTTGTTTTTATTGACGATTTTGACATGTGTTTTATATTCTTTGTAGACCTCTTAGACATTTTATATACAGCTAAACAGTATACATTTTTATTAAATAAAACATTATCATCATCATCATCATCATTATTTTACTCCAGGATAAAATAGCATTCAAAATATAAATCATAACTGGATAATTATAATAACTGTATAATTGCGGACCACCAGAGGAAACAATTAGTGACCTTATTAGCAACATTGATCTTGAAGACACTGTGAGAAATGGAGCATATTTTTTGCTTCAGTTGCCGTGTATGTGTTTTATATATATATATATATTAAGTTTAGAAAACAATCTAAACAAAGATAGTGTCACAAATCCAAACTGACACTTATTGTAACCCGTGGCTATGAAGAAGCCTTTTCAAAAAAGCATTAGAATAAGCTAATTTCACTTCTCCTAGCTGCCTGTCTTTCCGTTCTTTATCCTTGCTATCAGGTTAGAATAAATTTCATCTCTCACAGTAGAAGTAATGAGCAGGCAATGAGTTATGAAGCAAAGAGACCAAGCTGAGGCAGAATTAGAATACAATTTTAATGAGACGGAACTGAGAAACTGGAAGTGTTACTCATTTGACAGACTTGGCAAAATACCCAACATTATTTCAAATGCTCTTTCCTCTCTGTAGAGGGAACTGTCAAATATTAATTTTTATTTTTTTATTTTATAAAAAGAGACAATGCTCTAGAGGATCCTTTCAGAAATATATTGTTAATGTGATGGAACTCAAGAATGAGTTATTCGAGAAGTTGCTTAATGATAAGACCAAATTAAATTGTACTGTGCTCTGGGTTGCACTGAATGGTAGCTTAGCGGAAGTACTGTATGTAGTCATGTGCTACATGTAATAGCCCCTTTTTGAGCTTTGATTTTGCTTGTTTAGGAGACTCTCCCTCAAATCCAGAACATCAATGGTCACTATCCAAAGCAAGAACATGGAATGTTGTGTGCACGCCCTCTTCCCTTCCTTTATAATGTCTGCAAACCATGCCCAATTCTGGCAGAAAACAAACTTTCCATTGTTTAAGAAATCAAACTTTAATGGTGTCCTGCATGAAAACCTCTGGACGCATCTTGCCTACAATTTGGCAGGCTTAACCCAGATCTGGAGGGGCTCCTAGAACTTCCATCACCATTTTAAAGTTGTGGCGATTAAAAAAAATTACCCATTAAAAGGAAATTGTGAATGGGAAAGGATTGAGCTTTGAGTTGTGTTCAGTGCAAGTCCTACAAAGTGTAGATCCATTCAAATTAATAGACTTGACAAACTTTGGACCAGTTTCAACGAGTCTTTGTTGAATGCAACTCTTTGTTTTCAGCAGGTCTAATCTGTCTGAAATAACAGACCAAATGTGGGATGTAATACATAAGTAGCAGTCAAGTACAACATTCCTTGTTTTCCTAGAGTGGACATGCAAGGGGATGTTTGGTCCAGCCAGTAGGAACTTCCTGTTTCCTCCTGGGCTGGGACATACTTCCTCTGCATGTGACTAGAGGTGGGCGTGATCTTACCTTTCCAGGTAACAAAAAAGAACAAGGCATGCAGCACTCTTTCTCTCTTTGACTTCCTCCGTTGTTGGACAGCTTTCTAGCTAGAAATGCTCTGTTGGCTTTCAGCCAATAGAGGACACTGGGATTATCCCCACATGGGATAGATCCACGTATATACTTTGTAACTAAGTCTGCCTTCCGGGATCCAACTGTGAACTGATGATGTGAGTAAATGTCTTTTATATACTTTAATCAAGATTGTGGTGTGTTTATTCTTTTAAGAGGGATATAAGAGAACTTAACAGGAACTTAACAGTGAAAGGCTTACACAAACCTGCAACCAGCTATCTGCTTTGTGTTTAAAAGGGGAATGTAAAACTCTGCTAAGTAAAGGGACTTGCTAGCGCAAGTTAGGAAGGATATTAATAACATACAGTCATACCTCAGGTTACAGACGCTTCAGGTTGCGTTTTTCAGGTTACAGACGCACCGAAACCAGGAAGTACTGGAACGGGTTACTTCCGGGTTTCAGCATTTACGCATGCGCAGAAGCACTAAATCGTGCTTTGCGCATGTGCAGAAGCGCTGAATTGCAACCCATACATGCACAGACGCGGCGCTGTGGGTTGCGAACATGCCTCCCGCACAGATCACATTCGCAACCCGAGCATCCATTGTATCCTCCCCTGCCTCCCTGAACATTCCCACACCAAATAGGAAAGAAAGAGTGGCTCTCAAACAGATCAGGCTACTTCCCAAAGCAACAGATTTACTGGATTCAAATATTGTGGCTGCTGCACACACAAGTCTTTGACCACATCTAAATGATCACAGTTACTCTTCTGCTTTATAATTGTCAAGGCACTTGATGCCTTATCAGGGATTAGAGAAATGTGCATGAGGAAATTTGGGGAGTTAACACTGGTCCATGTGTCCTAAATGAATGGATGCAAATGCATGGAAGTGGGGTATAAAGTTGAATATATAAATTAATCAGTGTTTGCAAAGCACTGGCCAACTGAGCTAAGAGAACAACTTGAGCAAAGGGAACCTATCCAACCAGCTGGATAGAAGCTTTGATAGCTCACAGGCAGGTCAACCAAGTGGTCCACTTCCCCGAAGCAAAGGTGACTTTCAGAAGAAGTCCTGTTACCTGTCCAGCATCTATTACACTATCAGTATTAAAATATAATAAGGACTCGTGTTCCTTTTTTCTGTTGTTCTCCCTAAGCTTTCTTCAGCTCATTTCAGTTCAGCTTGCGATTTATTTCTGTCAGTTGTTTCCACCATGTAGCACATCTGTGATTTGCTTAAAGCAGTCTGCAGTTATACCGAGATGATCACAGCAGGTGTCACTTAAAAATATATAGCACAAATCCATAAGTGTTATCGCAGATGCTGGAGGGTTATTTTACTTGTTACTGCATTAGGGGTTGTACAAGGATGAGTTCTTACGAGAGGTCTGAATCAAGGCACCATTCTCTTTTCCCCTTTTATCAACCCTTAAAATGGTTGATGCAGACATTGCAAAATGTGATTTGGATTCAGGGAAAATTAGCTAGGTCCCATTGAAAACAGAGTGGCTTCACTTATTGACTTTTCACATTGAGTTCAATGGGAATGAAGTGCAACAATTTTATCTGCATCCAGCCCAATGTATTTTTTGAAAAGGAAGAACCATAGAACCACAGACTTCTGCTTCACTTCAGGACACAGCATAGAGGTTTGGTTACTGTTCCTGGATTAGCACCACACAGTGGCACTTTGGTTCTCAAACACCTTGGTTCTCAAATGCCCAAAACCCAGAAGTTAAGTGGTCCGGTTTTCGAACGTTTTTTCAGAAGCCAAACATCCGATGCGGCTGTCGGTTATTGTTTCCAGGGCGCCTACACCAATCAGGAGCTGCTCCTTGGTTTGGCGCTTTTGTTTTTGCTATTCATTTTGTGTTTTTGTTTTTGAGGCTTTTTCGGTTCATTTGTTTTTGTGACTGTGTGGAACCCAGTTTAGCTACTGATTGATTGATTGTGTGACTGCGGAAATGGATAAAAGCCTCCCATCCAAACAATGACTATCATCAGTGCAGGTAAGATAATAATAATATTTTTTATTATCTACAATACTGTCTTATTTATTTTAGAGTACAGTACCTTGATTACTGCTATGACGTCGTGTGTCGCCTGTCATTGGAGCAGGGGCACGCCAGGAATTTTCCCCACTTGGCTGATTAGCTATAGCCATTTGGGTTTTGCCTGCCATGTAGCAATTCATCACAACTTGTAATGTTGTGGATAGGCACTGGTTCATGTGATAGGGATGGGAGAACGCTCTCACCATCCCTATGTGAAGGGTATTCCCTTAAAGGAATCCAGGGACTCAAACTGGTTTGGTCAACCCCCGAGAGAGGGTTGTGCCCGTGCCTGAGTCCAGGGGAGCATCTGGGGAGTGAACAGAGTCTGTTCCCAGGCTTTTCACCTGCCTCAGGTGTTCACCCTTGGCTGACCTATGATAGAGCTCTGGATCAGCGCTACCTGCAAGGGTGTAAGAAGCTAGTCCAACCAGAGCCTATGCAACCAATCACTTTCTGTAATCAATAAAGTTGTGGCCTAAATTCTGCCAAAAACCAAAACTAAAATTTGAGTCAAATGTGCCTTTACTTAGGGGGAGGTCTCTGGGTCTGAACAACACTTCAGTTCAGGGGTGAAATTCTGATAAAGAAATGCATTGAATTGGGGGTATCAGTCCCTTCCAACTTAATTTTTCCTCTGAGACATATTTATCAGTGTTGTTAAAAGGAGTCCATTAAGAAACTTCTTCACTGTTATTTAAAGAGCTCTCTTAGGCTTTTCTTCACCCTTTCCTGGAAGCAATTTTCACTACATTTCATTGTGAAAACTTTATACTTTGAAGCATTAAAGTCAATGTACTAAGACAATACAATAGTTTAAGCCTCCGGGGCTGCTGAGATGCACCCAAACTGCCTTGCCAAGTGCAGCGAGGTAAATTTTAGAGTGCCAAATCTAAATCCTAGATCACATTTAACTCTTGCAAGCTTTTAAGAGTAGATAGGTAGCCGTGTTGGTCTGCCATAGTCAAAATAAAAAAATTTCCTTCCAGTAGCACCTTAAAGACCAACTAAGTTAGTTCTTGGTATGAGCTTTCGTGTGCATGCACACTTCTTCAGATAGGTATCTGAAGAAGTGTGCATGCACACGAAAGCTCATACCAAGAACTAACTTAGTTGGTCTTTAAGGTGCTACTGGAAGGAATTTTTTTTTAATTTAAGCTTTTAAGAGTTTTTTTGAACTTGTCATTTTTGGAACTTGTTTTATTTTGGAGGGGGGAGTGCAGATCAAACTATGGTTTATTATTACTGCATAATAACTGCAGTCTAGTATCTGCAGTATTCTGATATATTGGTGCCGTATACTAGAGAATGGCGTATATGTATGCAGTTAGCTGGTTCACCCTTGAAATACATAGACATGAGGAAAAGGAAAAGATCAACATCGATGCCCATGTACTTTAATAGGCAACAGAGGGCTTTTTAAAAATATATGAACCAGTTCTGCTTTCTAATAGGGAAAATCCACTTAACTAAGCTGGCAAGAGTTGTCACTTTTAGGAAGAGGACTATGAATAGCAGGAGTTAGAAGGAGCCAGTGTGGTGTAGTGGTTAAGAGCAGTGGACTCGTAATCTGGGGAACCGGGTTCGCTTCCCTGCTCCTCCACATGCAGCTGCTGGGTGACCTTAGGCCAGTCACACTTCTCTGAAGTCTCTCAGCCCCACTCACCTCACAGAGTGTTTGTTGTGAGGGAGGAAGGGAAAGGAGAATGTTAGCCGCTTTGAGACTCCTTAAGTGGAGTGAAAGGCGGGATATCAAATCCAAACCACTAGGGTCTTCTAGTCCAGCCCCCCCCCCCCCGCAATGCAGGAATCTTTTTCCCAACGTATTGCTCGAACCCATGGCCCTGATATTAAGAGTCTCATGCTTTACCAACTGAGCTATCCCAGGTCTGTAGAAGCTCTATGGTGCTACTTTAAAGATTCATGGCTTCACCCCAAAGAAGTCTGGGAGCTATTGTTTGTGAGAGAAGCCCCTGTCCCCTCTGAGAGCTACAGTTGTGTAATTCAGTTGTGTAATTAAGAATCAATCCCTCTTCACAAGGGATACAACCTTGAGAATTGTAGCAATGGGAGAGGAATAGGGGCCTCCTAACAGCTCTCAGCCCGTTTAACAAACCACAGCTCCCAGAATTCTTTGAGGGAGTTGAATGAGAATGGAAGACAGAACATAATGTTAAGGTGGACAAATTAACTCAAAAATTATATATATATAATATAACAACAACAACAGTGGGTTAGATGAACATTTAAATGGAGCAACTTCATTTTTGCCAACTATGGAAAAACTATTAAAATTAGCAAACATTTTAGTAACAGTTGTAGAATTCATTTTAGGGGGTTTTTAAGTATGAAAAAAAATCAGAACTGAATACGTTTCTCCACTAAGGCTGCAATTATATGCACACTTACTTCTGCTGGCCCCATTGAACAAACAGTTGTAGGATTGAGCTGATTGTATATATGCCTAATTCTTTCTAAAAGTGGAGGTCCCTGGTTTCAGTAAGACTCTATGGTGAAGACATGTTTGTTATTTATTTCATTTATATCCACCTTTTTCTCCAAGGAGCTCAGGGAGGTGTACAGTGGTACAGTGGTGCCTCGCAAGACGAAAAGAATCCGTTCCGCGAGTCTCTTCGTCTTGCGGTTTTTTCGTCTTGCGAAGCAAGCCCATTAGCGGCTTAGCGGATTAGCGCTATTAGCGGCTTAGCGGATCAGCTGTTAAGCGGCTTAGTGGATCAGCTGTTAAGCGGCTTAGTGGATCAGCTGTTAAGCGGCTTAGCAGCTTGGGGAAAAGGGGGGGAACCCTGCAGGAACTCTCAAGACATTTTCGTCTTGCGAAGCAAGCCCATAGGAAATTCGTTTTGCGAAGCACCTCCTAAACAGAAAACCCTTTCGTCTAGCGGGTTTTCCGTCTTGCGAGGCATTCGTCTTGCGGGGCACCACTGTACCTTGGTTCTCAAACGTAATCTGTCCCAGAAGTCTGTTCAACTTCTGAAATATTAAAAAACCAAGGCATGGCTTCTGATTGGCGCAGGCGCCCCTGAAACAGTAGCTGACAGCTGCATCGGACGTTTGGCTTCCGAAAAAGGTTCGAAAACCTGAACACTTACTTACTGGTTTTTGGCATTTGGGAGCCAAAATGTTTGAGTACCAAGGTGTTCGAGAACCAAGGTTCCACTGTACCAACCAACACTCCCCTTCCTAGTTCCTAGTCCAACACTCTAACCACTACACCACACCGGCCCTTTCCTCTCTTCCCTCTCTTATTCAAATATTTATTCATATTCCTCTTCCTAAAAGAGGAGGTACATTTCCGAGTACAATTCAAAGTACCTAAAGGAGCATCTCCAACTCCATCATTCAGCTGGACACTGAGGTCCTGCTCTGAGGGCCTTCGGGCGGTTCCCTCACTTTGAGAAGTGAAGCTACAGGGAACCAGGCAGAGGGCCTTTTGGGTAGTCGTGCCCACCCTGTGGAATACCCTCCCACCAGATGTCAAGGAAAGAAACCACAATCAAATTTTTAGAAGATATCTGAAGGCAGCCCTGTATAGGGAAGTTTTTAATGTTGGATGTTTTGCTGTGGTTTTTATAATTTGTGGGAAGCCGCCCAGGGTGGCTGGGGCAACTGGGTCAGATGGGTGAAATACCGTGAGAATGTGGCTGTAACCAGGTAGTATGGAATGGGAGAAATGGACATTGTTCATTGCTGGATTGCATGCCAGAGCTCCTGATTCAACCCTTCACATTTCCAGGTGAGGCTGGAAAGAACTCCAGTGAATGTAGAGAATTCTGAGCTAGATTGACTGAAGTGTAACTCAGTACAGTGGTACCTTGGGGTTAAGTATTTAATTAGTTCCGGAGGTCCGTACTTAACCTGAAACTGTTCTTAACCTGAAGCACCACTTTAGCTAATGGGGCCTCCTGCTGCTGCTGCACCACCAGAGCCTGATTTCTGTTCTCATCCTGAAGCAAATTCTTAACCCGAAGCACTATTTCTGGGTTAGCGGAGTCTGTAACCGGAAGTGTATGTAACCCGAGGTACCACTGTATAAGGAAGCTAAAGGAATAAGGCACTGTATAAGGAAGCCCCATTAGCTAAAGTGGTTCCTCAGGTTAAGAACAGTTTCAGGTTAAGAATGGACCTCCAGAATAAATTAAGTTCTTAACCAGAGGTACCACCGTATAAGGAAGCTTCCAATGAGGGAATTATCATCTAGTGGAGAGAGAAGCCAAGTTTTTATGTATACTATTCTTTACTTCATGATATGCCGCTAAATACTGGGAATGTACTCTCAACATTCCCTGCCAACATTTCTTAAGGAAAACGATTAAAAATGCTCTCAGATAGGACACCACTACGAGCACTTAAGACTGAGCCTCAAGGGCGGAAAAGCTCCATTTCTGGATTTCGTAAAGTCATATCAGCCTGACAAGCTAAGGTCATTGAAGTTCAGTTCCAAAATGTGCTCATCCCTTAGGAGAATGGGACATTATTAATATTTTTGTAGAGAAGAGCTCATGAGTGATGCTGCCGTCTCTCTCAATGATGAAATGAAAAGGGTATTCCACTGTGTGCTGTGAAATATATAATATATCTTCCACATAGTTGGTTGGGGATCAACTGCCAATTTCTTCACGGTTGGAGCTCCTGATTGAACTGCCAGCTGTGTTCCAAGGATTGAAAGAGACCTTGAGAATGGCAAAGCCAGGCTCGGAATACTGAGCTGACAAAACAAAACTGACAAGAACAGCAATAGCTATTCTTTCCAAATACCCATCATAGGAAATGTCACTGCAAAAGAAAGGAGGGAAAACAAGAAAGGAGAGAAAAGGGAAATAGAAATCAAACAGTTTTTTAAGCTGGACTTAGAAAAGGTGCCCCACGTGTCTTAAGGAAAAACAGCAATACCTAATTTTATTGTGGTCTCAAATAAAAATACAATAATCAGACACACACACACACAGAGAGAGAGAGAGAGAGAGAGAGAGAGAGAGAGACTCTCCCTTAATGACTTTTCTCTCTCTGGCTGTGGTAGAGATCCTTATTATCTCTAAGTTTAATACAGAAAAGACAGAAAAATAAGGAAGGTCCTTCACGCAGTGTGTTTTCTGGCCACAGAGTAAGACACTCTTAAGCCCCATTGATTTTAATTTGGAGCTCTCTGCCCAGGCATGGTCTCCAAGGAAATCTTAGGTAACCTTCTGAAGGTTGGTAAAAACCTTCTCATTTAGGAATGCTTTTGGATCGCGAGGTTTCTGTAGGTGTGATTTATGGGATCTCTGGTTTTGCTGAATCTTTTGCTTGTCTAATGGTTGTTTAAAGCTCGTTGCTTGTTATAATAGATGCTTTTATGTGCATGGATGTTAGTTCTGTGAGAAACTACTGCTAGCTAGACTGGTTATGTCCATATCTACCAATATCTATAGCTGTGTCTTATTTATAGCTTTTCTGCTCAACCTTTCATTACTAAGTAATTTCAGGGCTAGTTACCTAATAAAACAAACACTTGCAAAAAATGAACTGCACGGTTGATCTTACAGAGGCCTTAAGTCAGCATCTATTTATTTTTTTACAATATTTTTTATTCCAACGTTCTAAAAATAAATAACATAATATGAATGCTAAAAACAATTAACTTCAAAAAAGTATGCTCTAAAACAGTGGTTCTTAAAGGGTGTGGTGCACAACACCAGTGTGTCAGGAGAAGATGGCAAGTGTGGCAGAAAGATTCAAGGACAATAAAAATAAACTTTTAAACATCTCAGCATAGTATAGTATAGTATCAATTTTTATTTTTTTATTTTTTTTACAGAATAAGCAGCTGCATTGCTTTATACTTTCCGGACGTCCCATAATCATATTATAAAGTAGGTGTTGCTTTTTGTTTACCAATATATTTCTTATCAATAAAAAATTTGGTGTGATGCAAGCAAATTTGTATTCTTGACAGGGTGGCCCAGATAAACGTTTGAGAACTATGGCTGTTCTCAACAAAGCAGAAGTCAATTTTCTCCCCCACTTGTGGTTTGTCAAAACTGTCCACTCCAGGTCTTCATCTTTCAAGAGCCACTTCTTATTCATTCAATTTTTATGGAACATCTACATGGTGTCATCATCAAATAGTTGTCTTGTGTCTTCCCCATGGATCTCCCATCTCTTTTGAAAGTTTACAGCATCAAATCAGTAGCCCATGGAAGCTTGTGCCCTAATAAATCTATTTAAGGTGCCACTAGGCTATTTATTGTTATATGTTTGCTTACTCCCTCTGCAATTGTACAGAATGTATATTAAATGTAGATATTAAGTGGTGGAAGGGTAATGAAGAAGAAAGAAAACTACAGTGGGCTCTTTTTTTCCCTTTCATGGTGGGAAAGAAAACAATTCTAGGAGCAAATGATACGTTAAATAAGTAAATCTAAAGTATACATCTTGACTGTAGATTCTCTGGAAATCAAATTGGTTGGGATACGTGGTATGGGGAACAGTAAGAAGAATTTCCAAAACCCCACAAAAATATCTAAGTACCTGAAGTACTCATCTGGATCCCAGCCATAAGCAATGATAGGCAGGAAAAAAAGGAATTTGTATGGCATTCTTCTTGGGAGAAACCTAGACAGCATCTTAAAAAGCAGAGACATCACCTTGCCAGCAAAGGTCTGTATAGTAAAAGCTATGGTTTTCCCAGTAGTGATGTATGGAAGTGAGAGCTGGACCATAAAGAAGGCTGATTGCCGAAGAATTGATGCTTTTGAATTATGGTGCTGGAGGAGACTCTTGAGAGTCCCATGGACTGCAAGAAGATCAAACCTCTCCATTCTTAAGGAAATCAGCCCTGAGTGCTCACTGGAAGGACAGGTCGTGAAGCTGAGGCTCCAATACTTTGGCCACCTCATGAGAAGAGAAGACTCCCTGGAAAAGACCCTGATGTTGGGAAAGATGGAGGGCACAAGGAGAAGGGGACGACAGAGGACGAGGTGGTTGGATAGTGTTCTCGAAGCTACCAGCATGAGTTTGACCAAACTGCGGGAGGAAGTGGAGGACGGGAGTGCCTGGTGTGCTCTGGTCCATGGGGTCACGAAGAGTCGGACACGACTGAACAACTAAACAACAACAGCTCTCCTCCCAAGCACATCTTCCCTCCTAGAATAAAAACAAACAAACAACAACAAAACCACACAAATAAAAAAGTTAAAACAATCGTAGCAGTGAATTATAATTATCTTTATCCAAACCTAATAAATGTTAAAGTCTTCTACCCATTTCTGTGATTTGTGCAGTGACTTGAATGCCGCCAACTGTCTGGTCAGATTGTAGTATGATCAAAGTGTTGCACCAATACAACGGCCTAAGTCTGATGACATTGTTGGCAACATACCACGAGCTGTGATGTTGTACAGGCGCAGATCTTCTTCTCCTGATCCTATAGAATTGTGAAGTCGCATAGCAACTCTCAAAACACGGCCATATGGTCCAATTAAAAATGGGCTTTGTACAGTCTGAGGCTCTTTTGCATTGTGTGTCACAGCAAGAAAATAAGACACTTAAAATAATTACTTTTACCTTCCAGGAACTAACAGCTTCAAGATACTTTAAACAGCATTTCCCCTAACTTCGCTGTGGTTTTCCCCATCTTTTTTTATTTGATAGCAAAAGTACGAAAGTGTCAATTGGGATCCCCTGGAGACATCATTTCCACTACCCAAATTATCAAACTGTTCAGGGTTTATCTCCCCTACTGCGACTCGGTTGGAAGGTCTAAATCAAAACTGCACAGAGGGCAAGCCAGAGGTTGATTACAATCAAAATGAAGATGTCGTTTGTACTTTCAGATCTTGCACTGTGGCTGCCAATTTTCAAACAGGGTGCAAATAATAGCGTGCATTCTGTCCGAACTCAATATAGAAGCGATAATCAAACAGTTGGCAGAGAAAACTGAAAGAGTGGTAGGTGTCATCAAAGGAACAGGATTATATTGCAGGAATAATTCTATAAACATAAGTGCAATGATTCATATTTAATGTCATTTTATAACTCTTAATAATTAAAGCAGCAGGGCACAATACTGCTGGTGCTTATTATTTGTTTTCTAAAAAATGAATGAATGTATGAGGACCATTCTTGCCTGTAGTTGTGGGGCTACAAGAGAATCAGGGGGGCAGGAAGGCCTCCCTACTCACCATAAAATGTGGCCTAGGCTTTGGGAATATGTCTTGCCATGCCTCTTTGAATGGGCAGTGTTTCATACCCCACAAGTGTCTCCGAAAACCCGGGACATCGCATTTTTTATCATGAGAGCGTGGTGGCCATTTTGCTTCCTGTGATCTCGTGCCATTTCATGGCATGACTTTTCTCTCCCCCCCCCATATTGTGTTGGGATGCCACGCCTCAAAAAAATGCTTTTTTGGGGGGGGGGGGACCATGGCACGAAATCATATGAGATCACGGTAACCAAAATGGCCTCAGTGCTCTTGTGATTAAAAAAATGGGAAGATGGTGTCCCACATTTTGGCTTCAAAGTGTTGGAGTGTCTGGTGTTTGGCTCACCCAGGGGTGAGGGTTAAATAGGCTTCCCACACTTCTGGTTTCTCCTTGTGGTCCTAATTCAATCCATCACTTTGGTATTTCCTATTTATTCCTGGGTCCAGTCACTAGTAGGGGTTTTTTGTTTTTGTATTATTCCTATACAGTGGTACCTTGGGTTGCAAACGCTTCAGGTTACAAACACTTTGGGTTGAAAACTCCACTAACCTGGAAGTAGTACCTCAGGTTGAGAACTTTGCCCCAAGATGAGAACGGAAATCGCACGCTGGCAACGGAGCAGGAGGTCCCATTAAGCTAAAGTGCATCTCAGGTTAAGAACAATTTTGAGTTAAGAATGGACCTCTGGAACGAATTAAGTTTGTAACCCGAGATACCACTGTACCATCAGCAGCACAACATGGGAATGTGCAACATGTTTACTACATGTTTTGGGGGTATGCATACAGGTATGTCCTTCAAACAGTAGATCTAAAATACAGGTGGCCCTCAGTGATGTCAAGAGTGAAGCCACCATATGACTTTTCCTAATCCACCTAAGCAGCATCTTATGATAGGAAATTCTAGAAAGCTCCATGCCCACAAGACTGCATCATCTTCCTTGCCACATGGTACCACTCCATCCCCACCCTTTCCTTTTCTGTAAGACCCCTGAGATGCAACTTCCAACACTCCTATGTATTCTCTACCCCATACTGCTGCTATCAATATGCCTAAAACCACAGAATGAGTCATAGCTGAGTTGAACTGAGGCTTGCATTAGGGACTAATGACCTCAGGTTTATTCATACAAACAGATGAATGATTCCTGCTTCCATCTTAGTTCAGGCAACACAAACTCACACTCTAGCTAAAGCTAATTCTCAAGGTAAATGGGCGGGGTCTCGTTTTTAAATCTCGTAAGACTTATCCATTGCTTTTTAAAAAAATAATATTTTATTAAGAGAATTTCATTTATAAAAAGATAGAGTGAGTAAAAAAGAGTGAGAGTGGAAAAACCTGTTACATTACCGTACATTAATATACAAGAGTATATATTCTTATTATTCTAATACACATATAATTGTCGGTAACCTAATATATTTGCTATAAACTCATTCCAAATATCCTTGCATCTATCCAAAGAACGTTTGCGTCTATAAGATGTCTATTCGTATGTTGCCAATGTTGTCATGTCAAGCCATTGATTAAGGGGAATTGTATCTCTGTTCTTCCAATTCAGCAGTATCAATCTCTTTTCCTTGTCCTGTTGTCAATCTCCACACGATCGGTATATAGTTCAAGAGGATATTCACTTCTGAAAATCTTATCCCCCCCCCCCCAATAGTGTGTTGTTTATATATAGTCCAGCATTTTCTCCCAAAACTTAGTGTGGGACACAGTTTCAAAGAAGCATTGCCCATATTACATCTCCAACAAAGAGCTACATTAGATAGCCCTTTCTTGTACAAACTTATTCATTGCTTGATGAAGGTCCAGGAACTCTGATGCTCCAAAATTGTCCGTCGCAGATATTGCAGCAGCTGCCTTTTTCAGAGTGAAAGGATTATTTTCTTCATGCTGGGGAGATGAGCATAAAGGTATATTTTTGCTTCCCCCTTCGTACCTAACATTCTGTTGTTTTGTGTCACTGGAACTTATGTTCTGTACTTCTCTCTCACACACACAAACGACAAATGTTCGACGTGTTCCAAGTTACATTGGCAGCCGTTTGAAAAGCCCAGACTTATGGGTATTCTGGTGTCACTCACCACTGTAGGTCCTTTCCTCAATTCCTGTTTCAAAAGCTTCCAGCATCACTGAGTAAGACAGCCTTACAGCTCCCTGCTTTGTGTCAAGTTTCCATGAGAATATCCTACAAAGCACCTGAGGTTGGGAAGGAACGTGGGGGGGGGGGGGAATGGAAACGGGACGGTGTGGCTTGCTTAGCAGAGTCAACCACCCCTTTAGGCAATCTTAGCAAGTCTCCCTCATCCTTAGCAGAGGGGAATTCTCCAAAATGGCTCTCCTAATAAATCCCATCTGGTTTTAATGGGAGGGTTTATAGGCTGCTTCCAGGCGAATGAGGATCGTATATCCATTGTGCTCCAGCAGAAATTGTATCCTTCATCATAAGACCGTTTTCACCAAGGGCACAAGTTAGCCCCTGTTATATGATCCATGGCTGTCCCTCGCCCCCACCCACCCTGAACATCAAAAGAATCCTTAAAACCTACTATTCCTTTCATTCCCCAACACTCTCCTTGTATTGAAAGACCATTTCATAAATGCATAAATTACAGGGCACAGGAGTTGCCTTTCATTAGTGTGTTGTGTTAGAGAAGGGATTTTTCTTCTCGTTGCCTGGAATTCAGAAGGCATTGAGTTTCTGTTTATTGAGAAGAGAGGACACCCCTGTTTTAAACACATATACTTTAAACGCATAGACTTGGCAGCATTCTCCACTGACCCTCGACGAGCTGTTGACTTTCAAGCAGATTTATTTTGGACAACTTCAATGTGCAAATTCAATACTGCAAGTATACAAATTCAGGGAGGAGAAGGCTTTCCATGACTGCTAGCCATGATGGCTATGCTATAGCAATGCTTTCAAATATCAGTTGCTGGGAGAGGAGAATGCTGAGACTCCCTGGCGCATTTGGTTGGTCATTGTGAGAAAAGGATAATGGATCAGACGGTTCTTTGGCCTGATATAGCAGACTATTCTTATGTTCTTACACTTGGGCCATGGATCCAGTCCCTTCTCAGCACACATGCGATTCTGTACACAGCTCCGCACTGCACGGGGACAGTGGGGATTCTGCACACTGGTATGGGAGTCCCCTCATGTGCAATTCTGCATATGTGTGGGATAGATTAAGCCAGGGGTCAGCAAACTTTTTCAGGAGGGGGCCGGTCCACTGTCCCTCAGACCTTGTGGGGGCCGGACTACAGTGGTACCTCGGGATGTGAACGGGATCCATTCCGGAGCCCCGTTTGCATCCTGAATAGAACGTAAGATATAACGGCGCGTCTGCACATGCGTGGGTCACGTTTTGCCACTTCCGCGCATGCGCGTGACATCATTCTGAGCGTCTGCGCATGCGCGAGCGGCGAAACCCGAAAGTAACGCGCTCCGTTACTTCTGGGTTGCCCGAAAGCGCTCAACCTGAAGCACATTCAACCCGAGGTATGACTGTATTTTTTTTTTTTTTGGGGGGGGAGAATGAATTCCTATGCCCCACAAATAACACAGAGACGCATTTTAAATAAAAGGACACATTCTACTCATGTAAAAACATGCTGATTCCAGGATCGTCCATGGGCCGGATTTAGAAGGTGATCGGGCCGGCTCTGACTCCTGGGCCTTAGTTTGCCTACCCATGGATTAAGCCAGGGTCCAGCAAGGTTTACCTCGTCTGGGCTGGTTAACTCCAGTGGAGATCCCTCCATGGGCCGGATTGTGCGCGAGGCTGCGATTGCACAGACGTGATTTCCAGCACCACAGAGTGAGTCCCTGTACCGGTTTAGTGCAGCACACCAGGACTCACCGAGCAGGTGGCTCAGTTCGGGGGTGGTTCAGGGGCCGGTTAAACAACCCCCATGGGCTGCTTGTGGTCCATGGGCGTTAGGTTGCCTACCCCTGGGTTAAGTGATCCCTGTTGCTTTAAAAAAAATGTAATTGTTTTATTGCTGTTGTTTTTTAAATGGTTTTACAAAAACCAAACAGTTAAATGAGGTCAGGTGTTAGGACAGAACCCATAACTCACCATATTTTGAAGAGCTGTCACTGGCCATATTGGAAAGGGCCAATGGAAGTTGCAGTGCAATAGCATCTGAAGAGTCAGAGGTTTCCCGCCTATGTTTTAGGAGGCTGGCTACAATAAGTGAGATGGGAAAGAAGGTTTCTTCTTGGTTGGGTGCGACTATTATTGAAGCTATGTTTTGTTGCCCTCTTGATTAATTTTCAGGTCCTGCTTAGCTTCCCAGGTACAATCAGTAAGCATTTTTATTCTTCTTAGGGTCAATTCACACAACCTCTTTGATAGCTAGCCACTTGTTTCGTCAGACTCCATGAAGCATGTGGCAATAAGTTTTCTGACCTGTTTATGAAAGTGAATCCCAGCTGTTGATAGTTAATAAAATGTGTATTTGCATAGCAAAATTGGCATTTGTTGTTAGGAGAAATGATTCCAGCAAACCCATTCATGTAAGATGATTATGTGAACTGGAATCGGCCAAAGCTGCTTTACAGAAAGAAAGACTTTCAGTGTCACTAGCAGAATATTGCAAGAGTCAACTGCATTTTAAATATATAGTGTTTGAATTTGTTTTATGCTCATGTTAACACAAGCTTCTAGAGTTCCTTCAGTTTAGAAGATAAATAAATCCTGTTCAGAAACAAACTTATCTGGGTATCAGATAAGGTCAAGGTCTCACAGTCTTCCAAATAAACATTGAGGTCATTGTAATAGTTAGGAGCCCAATTGGCTTAAGATGAGAAACCCAATGGATCTGTCCTTTCAAGTGGGCTCCATTCTGTTCTGTTTGATCAGATACCATGTCACAACTTTATTTTGGTGGATCGCACAATGTTTTTATTGTGCTTTTCTCATTTTAAACTCACGTTTTGTGACCCCCAAGCCAAGGAGATAAGTACCGGTAACTATGCAACCTTTAGAAGGCATCTGAAGGCAGCCTTGTATACGGAAGTTTCAAAATGTTAAATGTTTTATTATGTTTTAATGTGTTGGAAGCCGCCCAGAGTGGCTGGGGCAACCCAGTTAAATGGGTGGGGTATGATGATGATGATGATGGAATAGGACACCCCAATTTTCACTGGAGAAATTTTGGAGAGTATGCATTTATACAGAAGTCCATAGCTGGAACCAGAAGTGGTAGTTGGTCTATTAGGCCAATGGGGCACTGCACACCAAGGGATGCGGGTGGCGCTGTGGTCCAAACCATTGAGCCTCTTGGGCTTGTCTATTGGAAGGTTGGCGGTTCGAATCCCTGCAACGGGGTGAGCTCCTGTTGCTCTGTTCCAACTCCTGCCAACCTAGCAGTTCGAAAGCATGCCAGTGCAAGTAGATAAATAGGTACTGTTGTGGCGGGAAGGTAAATGGCATTTCCGTGTGCTCTGGTTTCCGTCATGGTGTTCCATTGTGCCAGAAACGGTTTAGTCCTGCTGGCCACATGACCCAGAAAGTTGTCTGTAGACAAACACCGGCTCCCTCTGCCTGAAAAGTGAGATGAGCACCGCAACCCCACAGTCACCTTTGACTGGACTTAACCATCCAGGGGTCCTTTACCTTTTATCTTTTTGCCACACCAACGTAGTAGGTACATGAGGAATGTGGGGAGCCCCACAGGCTTGGCTTATGGTCTGGAAATAAATGCACAAAATATTCAGTCTCAAAACCAAAACAACAAAAAAACTCCACACTATCCAGACAAAATTTCGTCAAGTCCTCATTTTAGAAAAGAATAACATTCTTCCTTTGCTTTTTAACACACACGAAACCAGAGCCAATTACTCCAGAAGTTCAAAGAAACTTGCAGTGTGTCCTCAAGCGCAAGGGAAAAGAAAACTCCTCTGGCAGCCCCTGTTTTGAGAGAAGCATCTTTCTCAGGATTCATTATTCAAGGCAAACCATTAATTATTCAAAATAGTTTACATACGAAACCTGACATTAGGACTTCAGGATGCTTCAAGCTAAAAAAGGTTTCCCAGAGTGACATGATCTTGGCTCAGTCGCACATCGCCAACCAGGTTTCTATAAAACCGCTTCCCTGGTCAGCAGGAAAACAAGCTGGTCCCGGATATTTAAAAAGTCAAGGAAGCATTTTCCTGGCCAGGTGCCATTGCATTAGTTAGCTACGGTAGCTGCAGAGCTCTTAAATAAGATTAGACATAGTTGCCATGAATATAAAACTATACTCTTCCTTTATTTATGGCTGGCTGAACAGCTGTGAATAAGTCACAGATATAGAGGAATGAGCAGAGATTGCTTAGGGGCAACAGTGGAAACTTGCCCCGAGTTTTACTCTGGTTTAGAAATCTTCCCAACAGGGTACACAGAAAGGGGTGAAAACATTCAGGGGCAAATTAACCCCTCCATAACACACATACCCCAAACCAATCTTCATGTTTACTTGCTTTTTGAAGGTGTGGGTGTGTTGAAACACGCATCAGTTTACCATTCCACTACCCCCACATCCTCTAACACAGCCTTTCTTTGGTTCCTATATGTTGTTAGACTACCACACCTATCACCCCTGACTGCTGTCCCTGCTGGCTATAGATGATGGGAGTTGTAGTCCAACGTCTGGGAACTCAAGGTTGAGAATGGCTGCTTTAAGATGACCGAGAATCAGAGGCAGGATGGGCTATTTTAAATAGCTAGTTTACTATTCTATTTCACGGCAGCATTCTTTATGCCCAAAGTAGATATTTCTTAACAGGCAGGAATGCGTACTTCTTGGTTAGAAATAAGATTACAACCGTAAGTAGTAACCTTTTTAAAGCAAGCAAGCAAGCAAGCAAGCAAACAAGCAAGCAAACAAGCAAGCAAACAAACAAACAAACAAACAAACTGGCCACCAACCTCTTCATTACAATGGAAATTGTTTCTTTCTCTTCCTCTCTCTGTTTGCTAGACTAATCCCAGGAAACGAAAATATAAGATTCCCATCTAGTCTAGCATTCTGTTTCCCACGGCAGCCAGCCGGCCAGAGTCAGCCCAAGATATTTTGCTGCCTGTTGCAAAGGCCAAGATGGCACCCACCCACCCGATTCAATATACAGAAGCTGACAAGGACTGAAAGTTGACTCATATTTCAACACTGGCAACAGGACAGAATCATCCACAGCACCCAGAGGCAGAAGGCTCATTGCTACAATTATATGGTTAATATTGGAATCACAGGCAGGCGACACACTGAATGTCACCCCTCTCTGAGATGACCCCCGGGGCAGACCGCCCCCACCTTGCTCTGCCCCTGTGACTGAGGAGTGTGCAGTTAAAGGAGCCCCCAGCCCAGCGCTGGCTCCCACAAGTTGGCTGCAGGGTGGAGGCTCTGTGAAACTGCTCACTTGAGGGGAGTGTGGTTGCCCCTCACCGCAGCGAGCAGCTAAAGGAGCCCCAATGCTCTTGCTGCTCGCGCACAAGAGCACCAGGGGTGTCTCAGCCGGGGAGGGGGAACGTTCCCTCCTCCCAGCTGAGCAACGCAAACAAGCTGCAATGTCCCAGCCCACGAGTCTGGGAGAAACCGCCTCAGTTCTCGAGGTGAGAGCTGAGGCAGTTTTACCCGGTGTCTCGCAGTCAGAGGCCAATGCATCTTGTTTTTTTAACATCACGGTGTATCGCCAACCAGCGATGCTTGGCTGGCGATACACCGCCATGTTGAAAAGTTGATATAGCCAAGCCCTAGTTGTGGGACTGAGAGAACGGCCTCTTCCGAAGACCTCAAAATCTAGGTAGATTTGTATGAGGGAATGCGGTCTTTCAGATAGCTTGGACCTAAAAGTCATAACAAGCACTCTGAATTGTATCTGGAAACAGACGATTCGTCAGTGGAGCTGTGGTAACAAGGAGGCTGTATGCTTCCTAAAACTTTATGTTCTTATTCTATGAAATGGCTGAGTCACCCTTAATGCTTCTTAGACAAATTAGTATTTAGTAGCCAGGGTCTGGTATTCAGAAATGAGCAGGTTCTGTACCTGGAAGTTCCACTTAGCAATCCTAGTGAAGAGCCATTGTCCTTGATAGTCTGATTTCTCATGCAAGAGAGATCCTCTTCAAACCGTACAAGAAGTAGCACAGTGAATTAATCTCCTTAGCCTTTAAGGATCTCTGGACCAGGGCCTGCGCACATATTTCACAATAGCAGGGCGCTAATTTCATTGTAAATATCAAGAAAGCAGACAGGAAGAAAAAAGAAGCCACTGTGGTGCAGCTGCAAATAAATGAGCTGAACATTTTTTATTTTTTATTTTTTTGAGGAAAGTTAACGTTCTCCTTATTCATACACATGCACACACTCATATCCTCTTGGTTGTAATTTCAGCAGCCCTACATTCTCGACTTCAAACAGAGGTTAAGTACTATGTTATTTAAACAAGATGGAGGTATTTGATAATGACCGAGTAAGGAAAGTGGAGTTGGAGGAATGCAGGATTGGAATGGAACTTCTATCAGCAGGGCATGGGAGAGAACCTAAAAACAACAGCCCATAAATCTACTTGGATAAAAATATTGCTGTCACAGCATAGTAATTCATCTCTACATTTTTATGTTCCCCACTTTGGAGGACAACTATGTCTACAGATATTATTTCACCTTATTTTATTGTGCTATTTGAGGCAGTATCCAAGACCAGTTAGATTTAATTATCCCCATTAACTTTTGTTATATGTCAGGCACAGCCAGGATTTCACAATCAGCCCGTGATGCAAGTTGGGGGACTTGTTATTAGGATACAGGGGATTTGCTGGTTGACCATCGAACCTCTTTGTGACACAAGTCTTTTTGTTTTTGTCTCTGGTATTTACTTGCTCAAGGACAGGATAAAGAGCTTAAAAAGATTAAAATGTGCTCTTCTTACTGGACTCTTTAATAGACTGAAAACACCCTCTGGCTGGGTACAATTGCGGGGTAGAGGCTATATGCCTGCAGAAGTGGCTTCAAGCTGAATAACGCTAACTGGATGGGGAATATGTGTGATTTCTTAACCTGTTTCCAAAGCTTTCTAGTAAGAGAAACTGGGATTCTACTCTTATGAGGGACTGGATCCAAGCTGTTCTGTTTTCCTTTTCCTGCCAACTAACTGACTGCTGGGATTCCATTTACAGTATTTATGTACTTCTTTTTGTCACCAAGCAATCTCAAGATGACTTTCATAAAAATAAATAAACCGTATCATTAAAAGACACAGTATTATTTTTCCAGGCTGCATGCATGTTCTGCAAAGACCAATAATTTTGAGAGAGCCATAGAAACAATATTCAGTTCTGATCAGGATTGGTAGTTTTTTTAATGGTACCCAGTGGAAGAGCTGGACGCAGAGGTGTTCCATCGGTGAGAAGAAAGCCTTGAATGTGCAGTTCCAGCATCTCAAAATAGCAGGAAGATGGGAATTGTGGACTATATTGACATCACGTGTCAATATAGCCTCCAAAACTGACATGGCCCAAATCCAGGATGCCATTTTCCAGTTCTGCACTCCTGCATAAGTCATGTGACCTGTGTGAGATCGCAGACTCAGAAAAAGCACTTGGGGGGAGATCTTGGTGCAACATCATGCAAGAGCAAGCCACCCAAAATGGCTGCCATGCTTTTTCAGGAGAAAATGGAATGTCCCATTTCCCCCACCAGGGCAGTTAATAGGTATAACAGAAGAAACACTGATTGGTGGGTGGTAGATTTATGATTTCTCTTAGTGTGTCAGATGACCTGGGGTGGGGGGAGATGCCTGGATTCACTCCAACAACAACTGAGCAAAAAAATGTTCATTCATTGTGGGATATATCAACCCAATTGGAATGGCCTTTAGGACAAGCTGTCTGAATATTAGCAATTTCCTAGATCACGGAATATATGATTTGCAGAGAATAACAGTACAGACAATTATCTATTTTAAAAGGTAAAGGACCCCTGAAAGTTAGGTCTAGTCACAAATGACTCTGGGGTTGCAGCGCTCATCTCGCTTTACAGGCCGAGGGAGCCGGCGTTTGTCCGCAGACTGTTTTTCCAGGTCATGTAGCCAGCATGACTAAGCCGCTTCTGGCACAACAGAACACAACAGAGCAGCACATGGAAACGCCGTTTACCTTCCCACCGGAGTGGCACATATTTATCTACTTGCGCTTTTTTGGGGGGTGTGCTTTCGAATTGCTTGGTTGGCAGGAGCTCGGACCAAGCAACGGGAGCTCACCCCGCCACAGGGATTCAAACTGCCGACCTTCTGATCGGCAAGCCCAAGAGGCTCAGTAGTTTAGACCACAGCGCCACCTGCGTCCCCATGCAGATCTCTCAGGACCGGTGTTATGTGGTCCCGGCGGCCACTCCCAGTCATTTCAGAGAAGGTTACAGGTGAACCATTTTGGGGAGAGCATTGCACACAGCTGGGTTCCCCACCTGCTAATTTGTGATTATCTTGCATATGAACCACCACCTGATGCCAATTAGCATTTTGTGTGTGTACCTAAATAGATATTCTGCCAAAATTTTTCCTTTTCTTTCATTTGGATTTCCCCCAGCTGCATTTTATTTTTATTTTATTTTTAAATATTTATTCCGCCCTTCATCCCAAGATCTCAGGGCGGTTTCATGTACACCAACGTTGCTTCATTCCATCATCCCTTTCCTTCTCTACCCATCAGCAAGGTGTCATTAATGTGTGACGTTTTCAAGGTTGAATTGTATGTTTCATAACATAGAAAACGACATCAAGGCTACCTTCACTACTGATATGGTATTGATCTCACTGTTGAACTATAGTTTATAGCATGATAGTCTTTTTACAAAAGACCCGAGTATCTGTCAAATAAAATCGATACCAATTCCTTCACACAAAGCATCATTTTTCTCCCTCGTACATTGTCGCTTTGCCACCTCCAGTGCACTCCTAGGAATAATCCATCCAACTTATTCCAATGTACTGACGTGTCTTCTAGTTTTTTGTTGCTTTTTTTAAAGAGAGGGGAGTAAACGGTGCTTTTTTTTTGCAGGGGTACACATACCCCTAAACTTTTTGTGAATCTAAGTTTGGCCTCATTGAGAGGCAGTATTTCAATATGAGTAGGAAAATTAGAATACCCCTAAACATTTTTTTAGAAAAAAAGCACAGGGAGTAAATCATTTGGGGGAACTGAGGAACATGGCACCACATGTCGACTAAGTGCTCTGCTGAGACACTGAATTTTAAGATGGTCAGAACACAGAGGTAGAAATAGAGATTTTGTTTAGAGTTGGCCATCTTGAGTGGGGCTCTGAAGGACTTCCCAAACCCTTTATTTTCTCTATGAAGAGTTGTCAGTTGTCAATATTTTTCTCAAGAGACTTCCACCATGGAAGTCATGTTGGAATTTGTCACACGTGAATTCAATCTTTTCTTTACTTTTGTAATGAGTGTTGATCTTGGATTGCCTTTTGTTGATCGGTGCGTATTGTTTTGTTTTGTGTTTATTTTGTTTTTAAAATCAATAAAGCATTAAGGAAATATATGAGGAATAATGGCAGAGGAGGCATTAATGGAAAAGAAACTTGAAATTGTCTTGGGACTTTTAACCCAGGTGTGGGAGAGAGTATTTTTTTAAAAAAACAACAACAACAACAAAACAATTTTATTGAAAGTTTTAAACATATTGAACACTAAAATCCAAACACATTTATAAAAAGATAATGAAAAGCAATATATCGAAGAAGAAGAAGAAAGAGAAATAAAATATAAAATAGAATACTCATGATCTTTACAAAACACAATTATATAAAAAAAGAGAAAGAGGGGATATGTGATGTATTTTTGGTTACTAACTTGGGGGTGGGGTCTTTTTGAGAGAATTTGAAATATGGCTATTGTGATGAAGGTTGATGTTCTTTCTTTCTTTTTATTTTTTTTAAGAAGGACATCCCCCTTTGCCTCTTCACCATGGAAAACAGGGAATGCTTATATGCATTTCCACCTCAGATTTGATAATAATTTTGGGTTGCCAATGTTCATCTTTGTTTTCAAGCTTCCAAAATTGGCACATTCTGCAGTCTGGTGTCTTCCTAACATGGCACAAAACTGGGGAAAGGATTCTGTGCCCAAGATGTGCGTTCAGTGTCTATATTTCTTTATCAAAATCAATGGAAGGGGAGGGGAGGGGAGAGACTGAGAAGGGGAGAGACGAGTGGCAGGATAAGATTCAAAGGGGTGGGGGGGTTTGGAACTGACAAGACCATATGGTCCTTTCCTGTTCTGAATTTTACATACAGAATTTCCAGCTTGCCAGATGGAAGAAAATGGGCTTTTTTTTGCAAAGCACACATGGGTTCCTCTAACAAAGCTCAGCAATTATAAGTTGTCAGTGTAAAAACCCATCTGACTCTTATAAAATATGTTAAGGACAAGTTCTGCATAATGCTGGGAGAAGAAAACCTCAGCCCCATCAAGTTATTGGCGTCTTTTGCTTTAAGGGTCAGGCTAAAGCTGTAAGATTGGTATTCACTAATCCAGTAGAGTGAAGGAGCAGATCTCATCCCCGACTTTTATGGATGTTCTGTGTTAGCAGTCTGTATGTTGTTAAATCTTAAAAATAAAATAAAAATACAGATAGTAACATACACCTTGGTTTTGTTTGCATGAATGCGCACAGCTGATAGGATTTGATCAAGATGGTGAGTTTTCCTTCACCATAAATCCTGGGGCCAGCAGGTTGATGGAAGCATTTTGAGAGATAATGTAAACCAAAACTATTTTTTTTAAATAGATAAACTCATCTGTCAAAACACTCTGGCATGTAACGCTCTAGGAAGAACTTTAAAAAGGCTGCATTCTGTTTGCACATCAGTATCTCTTTCTAGGAAGCTTAAGAAAACACCAGCAAAGATACCTTTTATTAGGAGCTGGAGGAGGACACGTGAAGGTTAAATTTAGTCGAAGACCAAACAAGAGCTATATTCACAGCACTATCATTAATTCGCTGTTTCCCTTCCCAGAGAAAGCTGGCTGCCTTCCAGTTTATTTCAAAAAAACCACACAACTACAATCAAAAGCGGATCTTCCCTCTGTACACAAAATGAGTCAAGGATGGATTGTTTACTCAAATAGTCTTGCTCACTGAGGTATAAAAACCATAAAGGCCAAAAAATGCATTTGGGAAGAAATTGCTGTTTCATGAATATTGCTACAGTCAGGCCAATGCCAACAGGGGACCATTAACTTTGCTTTAGATCTCTAAACTATCCAAGGTGGACCATGCTAATTTATGTAGGGACATCTTCCAGAAGCAAGAAGCTCTCAAATGTTGTTTTTCTGGCTGAGCCTCAAAATGTGTTCAGGGTCCTCCGAAGGCTAGAGTAGACAAATTCCACTTGTGGGCTTGTTTTGGAGACAAGCGACACAATCTAGCCAAGGGGCAGGTGCTGAAACTGGTGGGCCTTAAACTCATTTAACTTTGGCTGGATTAGGTCCATAGACTGGGACTGACTGTTGTGCAGGGAGACAGGCTTGGGGAAAAAACGATGGAGGACACTTTGCTTTTAAGACATTTGCAGCTGAACTTTGCCCATCTGCCCCTTGCTGGTCAGTTCTTCTCAACCTGTACATTGTAAGGAAACAGAAGATGCAATTCATTCCTGATTTTGCATAACAACAACAACAACAACAGTTTTATTATTTATACCCCACCCATCTGGCTGGGTTGCCCCATAGAGGGATGAACACATAGAGGGATAGGTTTTAAAATCTCTGAATACCCAAAGAGAACCCAGGGGCGCATGCAGCGTCCCAGACAGCCAAGCTTCGGCATTAGAAACCATGTGAAGCATTTTAAGTTGACCATGCAAAGTAGCTAATCCAATATTAGTTTGGCACATATGATAGTAAAGGGCGAAATCCAATGTCTTGTGAATGGATTTCCATTCACGCAACAGGATTTCGCCTCACTCTCTTTCCCACCCACATCACCCAAAATCTGCTCTACAGCATCTCCCAACCCTCTGGTAGATTTGGGAGCACACAGCAGGCTGAACAGGGGGCACACAGCAGGCTGAACAGAATGTGAAATCCCATTGCACAAGTAGGCACCACTGGATACAACCCAAAATATATGCAGCCTGTTTATACCCGAAAAAATGTATGACAAGAGGGCGAGAGATAGACAGAGAGAGAAACAATATAAATTCACTTGCATACACACAAGACCAATGAAAGCCATTGAAGGTAGGTGTAATGGTTCTAGGGGTTGCTTGTGTTGGCTGGTTGCCTGAGTGAACCCTTTCTGTCTGGACAGCCACGCGCCCGTGTCTGTCTCAATTGCTGGCAGAATCCGTTAGTGGGCGTTTTTTGAACTTCTTCCAGCAAAGAAGCTCTTTGACGCTTAGTCTCCGCCTAGCCTCCCTGCGCGGAAGCCTTCTGTGCAGGGAGGGTGTGGGCATCGGAGGACCTGAGCTCTCCCCACTGGTTCCTGGCGAAGAGTCTTGGAGCCACCTCGCCGATTCCCCCATCTGCCCCCCTTCTCCACTGGTGTTACGCTGATTTCCTTCCCCAGAAGATGTGCTGCTTCTCTCCCTCCCGGGACGCTCTCTGGAACCCCTCTGGAGCCCTCCCTCTGGCTCTGATGGCAGTTCCCTGACAGTAGGTATAGTGTATTTTCTTTTTATTCTGTATTGTGACCAGCCCTGAGATGCTTCGTGATGAGGGGAGGGATAAAGGTCCAGCGCCGAGGGCCTTCTGGCAGTTCCCTCACTGCGAGAAGTGAGGTTGCAGGGAACCAGGAAGGGGGCCTTCTCGGTAGTGGCGCCCGCCCTGTGGAATGCCCTCCCATCAGATGTCAAGGAAATCAACAACTACCTGACTTTTAGAAGACACCAGAAGACAGCCCTGCTTTAATGTTTGATGTTTTATTGTGTTTTTAATATTCTGTTGGGAGCCTCCCAGAGTGGCTGGGGAAACCCAGCCAGATGGGCAGGGTATGTATGTATGTATGTATGTATGTATGTATGTATAAATAAATAAATAAATATTGTTATAGATATACTATAAATCTTTGTAAACTGCCTACAGGTTTTATTTGCAATTAAGCGGCATGTCAATTTGGTTAGATAAATAATTAAAAAATAAGCCACAAGGAAGTCATTGGGACTCCATTGTGGTTCAGAAACGCCCACTTACGCATGCACATTTGGATTCCTGGTGCTCCTTTCCCCGGAGCAGGTAAAACTGCAAAGCTTCATTTTATGAGTTGCAAAATGAATTTGTCCAAAATGTATGTCATGCTACCTCCAAGGAGCTCAAGGCAGTTTCTATTTTCGTGGGCTAATGGAAAGGACTTATAAACCCCATTGTTGGAGCTCATACTATGTAATATACTAAGTCTCTGACACAGTGAATATTCAAGTATACATATATTCTTCACTGTTGTAATAGTTCTTTAGAATTATGGCCTTATTATGTTGACATCAGGATGTGGGATTCAGGTCCTGGCTTCTTAATATTAGAAGTAGGAGCTACAGGGCAAGGTGCTATAAAAAAGAAGAAGAAATAGATGAAGAAATAGATAGTAGATTTGAACGGGTTTTGTTTTACTAAATGAAATAGCTTATAGAAGGGAAAATATTTCCAATAGGTTGAGTTACTGTATGCAGCAAGAAAGAAAACTACTCATCTCAAGACTAAGTAAAAGGATTTACTTTTCCACACACATGGATAGGATCAGGCTTCCTGATACATTTGGGCGAATTTTGAAGCACAAGAGGTGGTAAACAGTTTACAGATCAATGGTTTTGCTCGCTTCCTCCCAATGGCGAGCTTCCCAGGACCACAGAATTCCATGTGTATCATCTGTCCCTAGTTAAAAACCCTTTACATTGGCTTTAACACCTACAATTACTCATCTCGGGCTGTAATTTCAGCGTTAAACAGCACTGCTGTGTGCCCGAGAGGCAGTCGAGAGATGTAAGACAAACAGACTTCACACTGGAAGAATGCCTCTCAGTCAGCTGAGTCTGCCGGAGGGAAAACTGTCTCTAAAATCTGCTTTGTTTGCAAGGCAGCATTTTGTAAATAAGCCTTTGATAATGACACAGTCATATTGAATTGGGGCTGTGTGACTGAATGGCTATTGAACTTCTAAGTTATGATTCAGCGCACCACTAGGAGAACAGAGCACAAAAACATTAAGCACCACCAGATGGTAGTTCAAAGCCCATCAGATACACAGATCCCCTTTTCTTCTCTACAAAAGATTGGCAAGGCTTAATATCTGGGATGTGGGGGTGGAGCGGGGGAGGGGGAGACAAGCCCATTAAGATAAATGGAGCTGATTTGGTTTTTTTGTCTTCCTAGGGTATTCTAGGAAAGTCATCTGAACGGGTCAAATTACAAACAGGCCCAGATCAAAGGGCTACAACTGCAGTAGTAGGTCAAAGTGATTTACGCTATGTCAACTGGATCAGCGTGAGATCCTAAACTGCAGTGCAACAGCCCTAAGAAAGAGGCTTGACCAAACTAATTAGGTGAAGCAGTGTTTCATTTCTTTTCTGCTGCAGGTAGAAACAACAACAGATCAGCCCTTAAACTGGTGGACTCATCAGAATTCAGTTGGGAGGATGCAGTTTGCAAGCAGAGGCTCAAGATTCCTTGAGGTTTGGGGAAGGCATCCGCACAGAGGGGGTCTTGACTCTCTGAGGTTAGTGGTTTGGCCCATCCCTCTAAAATTACAGGACGGCCAAGTGGCGATCATGTTACATTCTCAGCCAGAATTCTACCCTCTGGTTTTGCTGATAGAATCAGTGGCCCCAAAGCCAGAAAAAATATCCATCTGATCTATTTTGCTGCCGGTGCACATGCATGTGCTATCGCAATGACGTATGCGCACACTCGCTGGCAAGGTGAATTTTTATTTCACTGCGCATGTCATCTTATTGTCACTTAGGCTGTGTATGAACTTTCGTCTTTGAAGCACTGCAGTTTGGGGGTCCAAACTGCATGTAAAGTATATTGCTTTGCAGGGGTCCATACCTAAACACCATGCAGACACAGATAGGTAGCCGTGTTGGTCTGCCATGGTCAAAATAAAAAAATTCCTTCCAGTAGCACCTTAAAGACCAACTAAGTTAGTTCTTGGTATGAGCTTTCGTGTGCATGCACACTTCTTCAGATACTGTTTTACTACAAAGGAATTTCAGAAATAGACTGGAAAGAGAAGCCCTATTTAAATGAGTTAGTCATGCCTACAAATTTCAGTGGGTCTTCTCACCTGTAGATCCTGCCCAGCCTCAAACTGAATACATCTGGAAGATGAGAGTCTGTTGCACTCTTTTTCATGTGTAGGCGTAAAGGGACCCCTGACTGTTAAGTCCAGTCGTGGACGATTTGGGGGTTGCGGCGCTCATCTCGCTTTATTGGCCGAAGGAGCCGGTGTACAGGTTCTGGGTCATGTGGCCAGCATGACTAAGCCGCTTCTGGCGAACCAGAGCAGCACACAGAAACGCTATTTACCTTCCCGCTGGAGCTGTATCTATTTATCTACTTGCACTTTGATGTGCTTTCAAACTGCTAGGTGGGCAGGAGCAGGGACCGAGCAATGGGAGCTCACCCCGTTGTGGGGATTCAAACCGTCGACCTTCTGATCGGCAAACTCTAGACTCTGTGGTTTAGACCACAGCGCCACCCGCAACCCTTTCCATGTGTAGATGACCCTTAATAAATTGGGGTGGTAGCATTCTTCCTATATGCTTGCTAGACATAAGCAATTGTTCTATCCCATTCACTGATGATTGGAGTAAATCAATGCTGTAAGATGATACCCTTCGACCTACAGTTACAGCCAGGGCCTTTACCCCCCCCCCCCAGCCAGAACTCAGTTCTGGCACATTTCAAGTGGGTGCCATTACCATTATAAGAGAACAAGGGAGGCATTTGTGGTGAGTTCCAGCACCTCTTATTTTAAAACAGAAAAATAGCAATGGTTACAGCCAAATATCCAAATTGCTTCAGTTTCGCTTCAAGGACTTTAAAAAAAATTGCAATCAAACTCTTGGAAAAATACATCATAGAATCCTGCCATTAGCATCATTGTGTAAACCTCACTGTCCTCAATGGAGATGCTATTTTAGTGCAGAGTTAAGTGGAAATTCAGTGCCTTGTTTTTGGGATGGTTACCATGACACAAGCTAGACTGTTTCATTATTCTTTTGAAAGCTGTTGTGTGAGTTGCCCTTGTTTACTTTTTCACTTGATCACCACAAGTCCTGTAGAATCGTCTCCTTGCATCTTTCTAGCAGCAAGCAAGTTAATCAAAGCGCTAATTATCCCAGGTTCACCATTAAACATGTCCCATTCTACCGCATGGGATTCCCAAGATACGGCTGCCTTTGCTCTTTAAAGTGAACAGAAGTCCCAGGCTCTGAAAGCTGAACGTGAGTGTTGGTGGCCTACTTTGCAAAGAATAAGTAGCTTCTTAATAAGCGATGCATAATATTTTTTCTCTCTTCCAGCTGCAAACATTCCCCCTCTCTCCCTCACATCTTTCTCTGAGGTTAGACGGAGCGAAATGCCAAAAGCTCTTCAAAATGCTGAATCCATCAAAGCTTCTGATGATTCCTAACACGACTCTGGCACATCACACAAACAGCAGTTATACTGGTGGGGGAACAGAGCGGGGGGGACGTACTCTCCTCCGCCTTGCTTGGCACTGTGCTTCTATTCACGGATAAATCAGCAAACGTTACAAATGCCTTGACTGAGTAATGAATGGGTTCTGGGTTCGTTACTGTGCTGACAGCAGGTTTTACATTCTATTGAGTCAGGCAAGGGAGAAGGTGAATAGGGTAGAATTTCAGGAAAGGATTAATGAAGGGTTTCTTGCTGAACATACTGCTGCAATGTTCTCTAAGTCACTATACCAAGCAGTCACTGATTTTCTTCTCTCCCCCCTCCCCTGGCCTTAAGGCCCACACTTTAACAGCTTAAAATAAGCTTCCTTAAACAAATTCGCATCAGACAATGTGTATGTGAGCCACTTCATTGGTTTCAACAGAATTACTTTCCTAAATGCTCCCCCCTTCTTTTTCCCGAAGCAATTTCTGTACTTGAAAATGCATTACAAGGAACATTGGCTGCGGCTACAGTACAATGATGTATATAATACGACAAGTGGTGTTTTAATCAGCTTGAGCCGTAACAATGACTATACACTGTATTGCGCATATGGCTGCCCTGTTTCTCCGTGTCCTCCGACTTTTGCTTGGTCGTTCCTCTAGAATTGCAATTAAAGTCCGCCCATTTTGGCCTTTCTCATATTTTGTCTGCTTTTTCTTAGTAGGTGTTAAGAGCTTGCTTGCAAAGATTGCTGCTCCTGCATGAGATTCAGTAGCAGATTTAGGATGACGGCTTGATGGATGGGTGTTTGCCGGTATTACATTATGTCTGCCCATCATGGGTGCTGTGCCAAGTACGCTGTAAGAACATTTTGCTAGCGCAGAAAAAAATAATATCTGCACTCTGCCAAAAATAGCCAGCATGTCTTCATGAGCAGCTGGGTGCTACCCATTGGCTTTAGTCTTTGTGCTCTTTTCTTCAAAACCAGACCCAATTCCAGGCAAATGGGGCTGCATAGGCAAAAGTCATCCTTGTTTATTTATTTTATTTATTTCATAAAATTTATACGCCGCTCGATGGTAGGAAAAACCTCAAGCAGTTTGCAAGAAAGATAAAACAATAAAATTATCACTAAAAAAATGCAACCTCAGTTTAAAACTTACTGAAAGTTAAAACCCCAGGCGCTGTGGGTTAAGCCACAGAGCCTAGGACTTGCCGATCAGAAGGTTGGCAGTTCGAATCCCCATGACGGGGTGAGCTCCCGTTGCCCGGTCCCTGCTCCTGCCAACCTAGCAGTTCGAAAGCACGTCAAAGTGCAAGTTGATAAATAGGTACCACTCTGGTGGGAAGGGAAACAGCGTTTCCATGCGCTGCTCTGGTTCACCAGATGCGGCTTAGTTATGCTGGCCACATGACCCGGAAGCTGTACACTGCCTCCCTTGGCCAATAAAGCAAGATGAGCGCCGTAACCCCAGAGTCGGCCACAACTGGACCTAATGGTCAGGGGTCCCTTTACCTTTACCTAGAATAGACTAAAACAAATTAAAACTCATAAAACCTTCTAAAACCAGGTAGAGGGCCTTCTCAGCAGCAGTGCCCTCCCTCTGGAATGCCGTCCCATCAGATGTCAAGGAGATGAAGAACTACACAACTTTCAGAAGACATCTGAAGGCAGCCCTTTTTAATGTTTGATGCTATATTATGTTTTTATGTGTGTCATAAAAACATAACATCTTTAAGCCCATTGATTTCAACAAATTCAGGTGTGCTTAACTGCACAGGATTGGGCTGTAGGACAGAACCTTCACTTGTCTGATCAATGTCGCAGCTGCCCCCTCTGATCAAATGCTGACACAGTATATGTACTCCCAAAAGCGTGTACATTGAATGGCTCTTTATTCAAGTGGACAGCTTGATCGAAAAGGACAAGATAAACCCTTGGCGTAATTCCACTGTTTTTAATGGAACCATGTTGTCCAGGAGCAGCACCACAAATTACAAATAAGATATTTGTTCGAAATGCTTTGCTTTAATTATCGGTTAAGCAAAGCTAGAAGTCAGTTGTGCTGTGGAGAGCAATCTTTTGTTGCAGCCTTTTAAAACCCTGACAATGCCAATTCAGTTTTGCTTAGCTCATTTACTCTGCATCTGAACTTGTAAATTAATCATCGCTGGCAACCTGAATTTAGTTGTAATTAATCATACAGGGAGGAGCAAAGAAATTGCACTGATGTACGTCATATTAACAACATTATCTGATTGCTTTCTGTGCAATTTACGAGTAGCCTGATGCGTGTACACAAGGCATCTGCTGGTTCTTTGGCACACAAGAAAATGTGTATCATGCAGAATACAATAGAATGAATAATAGATAGCCAAAGTGGCTGAGCGTATATATTACTCATTGCTTTGTGTTTTTGTCCCATTGTTTACATGCAAAGCAGTGTGTAGGATTCCACCCCCCACCAGCAATTTTATAAATTCACGTCCTGTGGCGAGATAAAGACATGATGGGCAGAAGGCCACTGGGAATTCCCTCTGTAAAACTCAACTGAAATAAGTGGGAGCAACGCAGGACCAGAAGAATTCATTCCAATGGAGGCAACTACAGTGGTACCTCAGGTCAGTGGCGTAGCGTGGGGGTGCAGGGGGGGCGCAACATCTGGGGGGGCGCTCTCTGCCCCTACCTGCCTCATGGGTTAGGGGGCGCAAATTACCATATTTTTCGCTCTATAACACGCACCAGACCATAACACGCACATAGTTTTTAGAGGAAGAAAACAAGAAAAAAAATATTCTAAATGAAATAGTGGATATATGATTTTTGTGGTTCATGCTGTGGCCACAGACATGTGATCTGACAGTGAGTCTGGAGTAGCCCAATGCAAAAATCCTGAGGATCCATGTGGATCCATGCTTTGTAACCATGGAGGAGGGAAGGAAGGGGAACCATGGATCCTCTGCTAACGACTGCAGCAGATCCCCCCCCCCGCCACCCGCAGGCATTCGCTCCATAACACGCACAGACATTTCCCCTTACTTTCTAGGAGGAAAAATGTGAGTGTTATGGTGCAAAAAATACGGTACTTGCCTTGCCCCGGGTGCTGACAACCCACGCTACGCCAGGTTACAGATGCTTCAGGTTACAGACTCCGTTAACCCAGAAATAGTACCTTTGCTTCAGGATGAGAACAGAAATCGCTTGGCGGCAGCGGGAGGCCCCATTAGCTAAAGTGGTACCTCAGATTAAGAACAGCTTCAGGCTAAGAACGGACCTCCGGAACGAATTAAGTTCTTAACCCAAGGTACCACTGTATAGAATATCACAGTGAAGATTACTTTTTCAATTGATGTTCCTAAAAATCAGCATAGTTGGCTTCTATTCTCAGTTACATCCGAGATGACTCCACATTACTGATTCTGATAGTTCAGGTGCTTAGATGATCAAAGCAGCAGAAATGGCCTGCAGAACGTTGGAGATGGAGAACGGTGTGGCCGTTCATGTTTGCGAACCATGTTTGTGCTGCTGCTTCTTTCCCAGTTTGCACACAATAAGCAGAGAGTCTGTGAACAGATCCTACCATTGGACTGCTCCCAGCTGCAGATAACGGATCTTACCTGCCCAGACCTTCCTCTGAATGTGTGAAGGTCAGACACAAAGGAAACAATCCCATTCCTTCCTAGAAATGTTCGACCTACTGTGGCAAAGAGCTTTAGGGGGGAAAGATAGGATAAATACGCTGTAAAAACCTAAACATGTTTACTCGGAAGATCCCATTTAATGAGTCTTGCCCTCAAGCATAGGAGTGCAGCCTGCAGGGGCGCTAACCTGTGTCAAGTTTGAGAGGCCCCATGGCACTGACAGAAAAGATGTGCATTATTCCAACAGACAATGAAAGCAGAAATAATAATGTTTTATATTTGCATATATGCTGCTACGTAGATGCAGCTAAAAGCTTTCAATCCAGCTAATATATGTATCTTGCAATAAGCTTATTTATTTTTTTAACAAGTTATGTAACACTTGAAATTTAGTAAAAAGGTTAATTTGTCATCTGAAGCCCTAACATATGGTTTATTTTGCCTGCATTGGCAGCCTGTGAAGCTCAGCACTCAATAGACACTGGGCAAGTCTTCTATAGCTTTAGACTCATTTATAGATTCACATTTTACTGCAGCACACACGCACACACACACACACACACACACACAGCTGTTTTCCTTAGTGCCAACCACAGTCTAAAATCCAGCTTGTTTTCAATTTGTGTTCTGAAAGTTGCCTAGGAACTTTAAAAAGGACTATACAGGCTTTCATAAACTGACTCTGGTCCTCTTGAGGCTTGGCCCTAGAAATATGAATGTGATTTAAGTCAAACCAACACAGATGCTGGTGTTGGATGAAATCATATCAAAAGTATGCTTGCAATTTCATTAAAATTACACATTGGCTGGTACTAAAACTACCAGACCAAAATAGTACTTAGCAAAAGAATGTCGTCCTCAGTCATATTGTAAGAGACTAAAACCATTCACTTTCTATATTCAGATTATGCTACAGGATGTTAGCAATGCACTAACACTTTATTAAATGCAATGATTTTGTATGTGTGTGTGTTTCTGACCATACATTTTAATAGGAGCAAATACTGCAAGCATTTTAAAAATGTATATATGTGTGTGTGTTTTTTTTTCTGGGCTGATAACATGTTTGTCAAGTTTTCAGCTCAAGGGACATTTAAATAGGTGAGTTATAAAACTCCAAATAAAATGTTGGTAATGGAAATGCTGACAGAATCTCAGCGTTTACTGCCCTGGCAGGCAGAGCTCTAATAAAGTACCAAAGCACAGGAGAATAAAGAGCGTATCTTGGAAAATCTCCTAAACACTTGGAGTTTCCAAAGAGGAACCTGGGATTATCTTGTTCCAATATGTGCAGTTAAATTTGCAGTTTGCAACCTTTCCTTGGCAACCCCTCACTAAGTGTGTACTATAGATATATGTAATTTAATTACGGGGGAAATTAATGTCTTGGGGTTTTGTTTTTTTTTTTTGAAGAAGTGAGCAGGATAGGACCTGATGACTAGGAACTGACCCGTCACAATCAGACATAGTATATCATGCCATGCTTATTAATCACTGGCCACTGTCACAGTCAGATTGCTGGTTTAGATGGGTCATTTGTATGATCTAGCACAGTAATGTCCAAAAACGTTTTTTGTAGAATTAGATCCCACTGATTTCAAGAGAATGTACTGCAAAGTGTGCTAAGGATCATGGATCCGTTGTGCCTCACTGCAGGGGTAAAGAACATTGGATGAAGTCCGGAGTGGAGCGAGAAGAAGTTTATTGCTTGTACTCGGCTACAGACATGAAAGAAGTATGAATAACATTAGTAGTAGACCTGGCAACCTAAGCCTCTGTTGTGGGTGGGTACATTTGGATAGCTACAACACCCTATTGGTAGGTCCCTTGATGCAGGGTTCAATCAGGCCAATGGGACACAGGCTAAATGGAACAAGGGACCTATATATACCTATGCATGTGACCCAGAGCTTCCTCTTTCAGCTCATGCATCGGAACACCCACCCACCTCTTCCTATATTTAGGGCTTGCACGCTTGACCTTGCTAGGCCGCCGTGTGTCGTCTGTCATTGGGACAGGGGCACAGCAGGAATTTCCCCACTTGGCTGATTGGCTGTTGCCATTTGGGTATCGCCTGCTGCGTAGCAAATCGTCACAACTTGTAAGGTTGCGGATAGGCTCTGGTTCAGGGGATAGGGATGGGAGAACGCTCTTGCCATCCCTATGTGAAGGGTATTCTGTTAAAGGAATTCAGGGACTCAATGGTTTGGTCGACCTCTGTGAGGGGGTTGTGTCCGTGCCTGAGTTCAGGGGAGCATTTGGGTAGTGGAGATAGCCTGTTTCTGCTTATTCAGGTGTTCACCCTTGGCTGACCTATGCTGGTGCCCTGGGTCAGCGCTGCCTGCCACGGTGCAGGGAGCTAGTCGAACCAGAGCCTATGCAACCATTCACTTGCTGTAATCAGTAATGTTGTGGCCTAAATTCTGCCAAAAAACAAACCAAAATTTGGTTCTCACTGATGGCAGGCGAAGTGTAAAGTACAAAGACAGGTTCTTTTTAGGTACATTTGCAGGAATTGTAGTTCTTTTCCCTCAACGCAACTCTGGTGTGCACTGTGCAAACAAGCTCCAGAGCAAGCAGTATATTTCCCCCCGAATCAAGTTGCCTTTTGTTTGAAGACACTGAGTTCTCTTGGTTGCTGCTTGCAAATGTTTCATATGGTTGTTCTTTGCCCAGACTGAAACCTCTTCACTGTTCCTGGGTGCATTTGGAGGGAGTACTTGACTTTTCCAGAAGCTCTCTGCCATAGTTAGTGCTGTGCAGCAAGAGCACCACAGAGGAAACCAATATGACAATGTATATGGAGCATGGCAACATCTATGCGCCCACATTACTGGCCAGGAGAGAACTACTAAAAAACAGGCAAGCCTTTTCCAGACTCACAGAAGGAATGGGATAAAACAGATCTGATTCTGAACGTAGCCAACAGCGAGTTGGCCCATCCCTTGCTTCCAGCAAGACTTCTTGGAATCTATTGTCCCCTTCGAAACACTCCCATTTCAAACATGCCTATGGATCTACAGTACACAGGTTCCTTCAGGATAAAGCTCCTGAACATAAAATCATTTTTTTATGAAATTGCTTTACTAATACATCTAGGGAGCTATTCAGCCCACCCATATTCTATTAGGGTGCCATTACAGAAAGAATAAGCTTTTTATAATACAAAGTAGTATCATTTTAAGACTGTTCAAGCAGAGCACATACAATCATTACAGAAACATTTATTTGAATTGTCCCTGTATCACCACATAATCCATCAATCTGATCCCCATTCTGCATTGCTGCAATCATAATAAAGTTGTAATATTGATGGTGACTGTTCTGTGATTATGAATGGAGAAAGCAGGTGCTTTTCTACTGAGGCAATTTTTTAATTATTATCTCAGTGTTCCTCATTCAGTACCTTTGAGATTGAAAAAGTAACAAAGTAATCGCCCTAATCCCACATTGAATCATGACTTCCAACTACCCAACATTTGGGGCTTTTCAGTTTCGAAAGAAGGAGGAAACATGAGGGAGGTGTACAAAATCATAAATGGTGTGGGAAGAGAAAAGCTTTTCTCCCTCTTTATTATGATACTAGAACCGGGGAACATCCAGTGAAGCTGAGCATTGGAAGACTCAGGAGAAACAAAAGAATGTACTTCTTCACACCAGTGGCGTAGCGTGGGTTGTCAGCACCCGGGGCAAGGCAAGTAATTTCCGCCCCCTAACCCGTGGATTTGCGCCCCCTAACCCGTGGATTTGCACCCCCTAACCCTAACCCCCAGATGTTGTGCCCGGTGCGGCCGGCCCCCCTGCACCCCCCACGCTACGCCACTGCTTCACACACCCCGTAGTTAAACTATGGGACTGGCTTCCACAAGAAGCAAGGATGGCCACCAAATTGTCAATTGTCAGACTGTCAATGGCTATTAGCTATGATGTCTATATACTACCACCATGGCTGGGGCCACTGTGCTTCTGAATACCAGTTTCTGGGGGAGAGTGCTGTATATTCAGTTCTTGCTATCAAGCTGCCCATGGGCATCTGGTTGGCCTCTGTGATGTTGGACTTGGTGGTCCAGTTGCCTGATCCTGATCTGGACCAATCAAAGTGTGGAAGGTGCCACTTCTGAGCTACCCGAATGTCCACCAGCCCTCTCAGTGCTGAAGGCAAACCCTGAACTGCATTTAGCATGGAGTCATGAAGCAGTGCAGCCCAGACTGGTGAGAACCAGTGTGGTGTAGTGGTTAAGAGCGGTAGACTCGTAATCTGGTGAACCGGGTTCGCGTCTTCGCTCCTCCACATGCAGCTGCTGGGTGACCATGGGCCAGTCACACTTCTTTGAAGTCTCTCAGCCTCACTCACCTCACAGAGTGTTTGTTGTGGGGGAGGAAGGGAAAGGAGGTTGTTAACCGCTTTGAGACTCCTTCAGGTAGTGATAAAGCGGGATATCAAATCCAAACTCTTCTTCTTCAGTCTAAATAAACTACTGGCTGCCCCTTGCCCTTCCCACTGGAAGAACTAAAATTCACTCCTATTCCAGCAGCTACTGCAACGACAGTGCAGGAGGCCCATAGAGGATCTCTTGCTTCATACCCCTCAACTGTCCTGATCAAATAGGGACATCCCATTTTCTGGCTCTGTCATGTGTTGCATGGGTCATGTGACTTGCCCGAGAGTGCGCCCTGGTTTTTGGTTGCTCCATTTTGGAGGGTATGTTTCTTCAGAAAGAGTTGAGGTTTGGTTGGACAACCAGCTTGGAAAGGGCGTCCCCACTCCATGGCCCTGGCAGCTGATTCACAGTGTGCTGCCCTGCTTTTGAGAAGGAGGGCCAGGGACCTTTCGATTGACAAAGGAATCAACCAATCAGCATTGTGAAAATCTAGATTCTTTTAAACCACACGAGTAAATTTCTCCCTAACTTGATCTCTGCAGAAGATGCGACCAAGATGTACTGAGAGTGCATGCCAGACAAACTCAAATTTTCACAGCAGTTTGGATAGCCGATTTGTTTGTTCGTGTTATTAAAAAAAGGCAGAAAACTGCAGACAGAAGTGGGGACATGAGAGGTGTAGTAGAAAAGAAGCCACTGTGAAAATCTTGCATAATCTGACAGAAGAAAAGCCCAGACATCTCATCTGTCTTCTTGCTACATTCAAAGCTACAACTGAAGCTGGCGTTGAATATTTTATGACTATTTACATGCACAAATGATGAAAAGGAACCTAGAAGCAAACATCACACTTTGTACTGTAGTTATAAATTAGTTACTTACATTTTGTTTAGTTTTGTTAGAATTACTGGAAGCTTCGTTCTCAGTTTCGATTCATTTCAAAAGAGAAAACCCATCTATAAGAACATAAAGTCACACCTATGAGTTTAAACAGATTGCTTTTGTGAAGTAGAAAGTGTATATGGATGGTTGTTGTTGTGTTGTTGTTGTTTTTTACATCATTTGCATTTTCAATGGCAGGTTGATGCAACAAAATATATTATATTTATGTCTGCTGTGTGTCAAACAGTGTCGGATTAACTTGACAAGAACCCTCTCTGCTGCAACCAGGAACTTGGCCTCCTACGATGAAAATTTATACCTAAAGGACATTTTAAAAATATATACGCCTGATCCAAATGCAAAACAGGATTTTGGTTGCCCAGTGTATTTCATTAGTTCATTGTTGCTGCGTTCTGTTACATTGCTAGGTCATCTTTTCTCCTTGCCCATATAGCCAGGCCATCTTTGAGCTTTCTGAAATCGGCATCTGCTTTGACCATTTCATTTTTGGCCCATTTCACACACACCTACAGCACTATGTTCAGCATCCCTGGGAGTCCATGGGATGTGTGTGTGTGTGTATGTTTGTGTACACAATGACTGAACCGGCTTCCAGCGTGGGTTAGCTGCATCACATCCAAGCATGGCTGAAATGTGGAAACCCAGCTCCAACCTACTGACACAAAATGGATCTGTATAAGAGGATGGGTTAGATTTGCTGACTTGTCTAATCTGCAGCATGCTCATCCGAGAAGTGTTACGTCAATCATTAAGCTGGGTTAGTATCAATATATTGCCTGATTTTATTATTTATACCCCACCCATCTGGCTGGGTTGCCCGAGCCATTCTGGGCGGCTTCCAAGACATATAACAACATAATAAAACATCAAACATTAATAATATCACTCTGATCCAATTCAAAAAGGCACAATAACTTAGGGTCAGGGTACTGTTTTTTTCCAAGTGCAAGATGGCAAGTATTCTGTGTTTAGAAGGACTAGGTGAAATGCTTTTTGTGATGGCACAATTATGATTCGTAATGTTCTCATCCTGCAGTTGGAACAATTAAAGGGCATTCATGGGTAAAATTCACAGATTCAAAAACGGAACAGTTTGATGTCAAATGCTTATATCAACACAGCAGAAGATAGACACTGTGTTTCAAAACATATCCCTCAGTGCCCAACTATTCCTATTAAGTGGAGCTCATTTGCGCTGTTCGATTGATCCAGTATAAATAGGAGTATTTCCTCTACCAAAGATACTAACTGTTCTCTCAATCTATACAGCCTGCTTAAATTTAAGCCAATCTTTCTATGATATGGAGCACTGGAGCAAGCCATTTAAGGAGGAAACATAAGCCAATAGAAGCATGCCATCACATCAACATGTAACTGAGCTGACAGCTGTGCCACAGAATCTTGGCTGTAATATGACAGCTTCCAAACACACCATGTGTAATTCAGAAACAGACATTGTTCTTAGTGATTCACATTATTGTTTTCTTCTGCCTGGCATACATGGATTTCCCAACCGGTGGCTGCTTCCTTATCCCCCAAAGTTCTTTGCTGGCTGAATTGAACTGAAATAATAGCACACACGTTTACCTATCTTCCTTGTAGGTTACCAGTAGCAAACATGTTCCAACAAGTTTTCCTGCCCCTCGCGCCAGGGTTTTTACAGATGAGGTGTGGCATGCTCATTTGCAAGATTATCTCCCCGCATGGGAACAGGCAAGCAAGCAAGCAAGCCCTCCACCAGGGTTGCTGGGTCTACTCCCAACTGTGAAGGCAGCACATAATAATAAATAATCATTTTATTATTTATACCCCACCCATCTGGCTGGGTTTCCCCAGCCACTCTGGGCGGCTTACAGCACATAAAAAAAATAGTAAAACATTAGACATTAAAAATTTCCCAATATGAGGTTGCCTTCAGATGTCTTCTAAAAGTCAGATAGTTGTTTATCTCCTTGACATCTGATGGGAGGGCTTTCCACAGGGAGGGCACCACTACCAAGAAGGCCCTCTGCCTGGTTCCCTGCAACCTTACTTCTCGCAGTGAGGGAACTGCCAGAAGGCCCTCGGCGCTGGACCTCAGAGTCCGGGATGGACAACAGGGATGGAGACACTGGTTCTAGGTGATAAGACTACACCCTTCTGTTTAAGCTCATGTCTAGTTGTTGCCATCTCCTGTTGACCCTTCCCTGTGGCTGATCAGAGCCACACACAACCCATGGCTTCCCCATGGGTCCACTGAGCCATCCCCAACGTCCACTGAGGGCTCACCATTGTCCAGGAAGTCCAGAGGGGAGAGCCAGCAGCTCTGCTCCCCTTTCCAAAGCAACAGGTCAGGGTGGAAAGAGATCTCCCCCCTCCTCCAATTGTGGGTTCCCACAATTTAGCTCTCCCCTCTGTTTCTTCCTCCTAGTCTTCCATCATACCCTGCCTACTCATGGCTGGTCCCGACAGCATTGTGGGGCTCCTATTAGGAGTGACTCTCCCAAGGGCTGAACAGAATGCGCAGGATTATTCGAGGTAAGGTGTTCTCTGAGGTAACCTGGTTACTGCCTATAATATTTTGGTCTGTTATGTAATCAGATGACATTCAGTATAATCCATGGTTGTTATGGTCTGTGCTTGCATTTCATAATATCTTATTTGGTCCGCTGATTGACTCTTGATTACTTCCATATTGTTCCAGATTGAATCAACATCCCAAAAGACATTCCCCATTCTGCACATCACTTTATCTTCACTTTCTTTTCTCTCTTGCTGCTAACCGATAACAGACTGTCAACATTCCAGTCGAATTTAAATGTGGCAAGAGAATGGATTTCTCAAAACCGACTGTTAGAGGTTTTGACCGTAATTCTATATTCTGCTCGTGACATCTTCTTTGAAACACAGCTACACAATAGACGATGCCAAAAACATTCAGTGTGTTTTAGCAACTGAAAAGGCAACTCCAGAAATTCAGCCTAACCTTTGGGATGGCATTCTTTTTCAAGACATACTTGGCAAACTGTGTTACATGTGAAAAGGCGTGTTCTTTCCCTATTCATCTCCATCTCTCTTTAATGGAACTAAAAGTGCCAATGGCTATTCAAGAAATGGAAACCCTTTGCAAAATACTAGCCGATGAAATACTGTATCGCGACTGGGTGTTCTTTTTTGACCCTGGATACCAAAAGAGAGAAAGGATGTATCTTGCTGTGGCCAGAATTATTTTATTGCAATCTGCAGTGCAGAAACTAAAAAACCTGGCTGTAAGACCCAGTGATCTAAGTCTAAAGCCTGAGAAAGTATGATGGGTGTTATGTACTGAGTTGAATAGGATCCAAAATGCAGCAGTCTGATTGATCCTAGAACAACAGGATTCAGAATGCAGCAGTCTAGTTGGTCCTAGAACAATGCAGGAGCCACCCAATCCAGCTCCAGATGGAAGTGAATCCACAACCTGATTGGCCTATAGGAGAATTCCGGAATTAGCCAATCACGTGCAGCCCATTGTGTAAATAATGTATATAAAGCAGATACTTTGGGGAAACTTTCATTCCTCCTCACCACGATGAGCTGAATAAAGAGCATGAAATCCACTTTCCACTCTGAGTATATTTCATTGGGGATCAGGCCCCAAGCAGTCAGATTTGAGGATCTGGAAAGTAGAGATAATTCTGACTGAAATGGAAGCAAGAGCAGAAATGGTCACTGATTGCTTATTTGCCCCTTGCCTAGAATGGAAATCAACTTAGCGAAGACAACAGCAGCAACAGCAGCAACAATTTACTTACATTATTTATATGCCAGCCATCTGACTGGTTGCTGTACTCTAGCCACTCTGGGCAGCTCCCAACAAAAAACAATTAAAACACAATACAACATCACACACTAAAAACTAGACTAAATAAGTATTCTCTTCATAACAACTAGAGCTTACAATCAAATTTAAAAAGTTTCAACTTCCAGAATAAAACTTTTTAAAGCAACACAAACTTGGTTTGATGCCATTGTAATTTATATCACAATGTTAAAATGCATGGTGTAATACAAGAAAAATGACAAAATTGCTTTGCTGCTGCTGTTGCTTTCAGCCTGCAAACAATATACAATTGATTGCATTCCCCCCCAAACCAAAGGCTAGGTGGAACAGCTCCGTCTTGCAGGCCCTGCGGAAAGATGTTAAGTCCCGCAGGGCCCTAGTCTCTTGTGACAGAGCGTTCCACCAAGGCGGGGCTAGTACTGAAAAGGCCTGGCCCTAGTTGAGACCAATCTAACCACCTTGCGGCTTGGGACCTCCAAAGTGTTGTTATTTGTGGACCTTAAGGTTCTCTGCAGGACATACCAGACCCTCCAAGTTTCCCTATTTTCCAGAGACGGTCCTGGGCTTGCAGAAGTCATTCTGATTTGATCCTGGAATGTCCCACTTTTCCTTAAAACATCCCTATTTTCATCAGAGAAATGTTGGAGGGTATGGAGTTATCTAATCCCCGAGCCATCTTAAGACAGCCCTGAAGGGCCAGATTTAGGTCTGATGAGGCCCTAAACTACTGAAGGTAGTGGGGCCCTTTATATGTCCAGCTGTCCTTTGTCAACAATAAATTGTCACTGTTTTTTGTGTTGAATATATGCTATATGGTAATTTATGGACCATAATATTTTAGGGAGCAGGCTAGCAGACCATTACTTACATCATAGGAGCCTACACAACACAAAACACTGTTGCTGTATGTAAGTTTTATTTTATTCATTTTTATCTTACATTTTGGAAATGTACATCCAGTTTTTTCCCTTTAAATTTTTTTGGGGCCCCCAAGAGAGCTTGTTTAGCTTATACAGTGGTACCTCAGGTTAAGAACTTAATTCATACTGGAAGTCTGTTCTTAACCTGAAACTGTTCTTAACCTGAAGCACCACTTTAGCTAATGGGGCCTCCTGCTGCAGGTGTGCCGCCGTTGCACGATTTCTGTTCTCATCCTGAAGAAAATTCTTAACCTGAGGTAATATTTCTGGGTTAGCAGAGTCTGTAACCTGAAGAATATGTAACCTGAAGCGTATGTAACCCGAGGTACCACTGTATGTAAATCCGGCACTGCAGTCCTGTATAGGGAAGGTTTTTTTAAAAAAGAATAATGTTTTTATATATGTTGGAAGCTGTCCACAGTGACTGGAGCAACCCAGCCAGATGGGCACAGTATAAATAGTAAAAATGTTGCTATGGAATAGGACGTCCCTATTTTCATTGGAGAACTGTTGGAGAGTATGATATGATGCTCTGAGAAGAACATTTTAGTCTGCAAAGCCTATGGTATAAATGCAGCTATGCCTCTCCTGGTGAAGGAGGCAAGGCACAGAAGTCTCGCTTTCTAAGAGTGTTTTGATTCATTCCAAATAAGAGGTTCATCCATTTGGATTTTGCTTCAGCCCTGCTTTCGTTTTATGCCCTGCCAGTGAAATGGCAGTGGTTGAACTTTATTAGCAGTGAAATTATGGATGTGATATTACAATGCCCTAGGGCAGCCACTCAGAGGCATGACTGTCTAATATTTAATTATATTTAACACACATCCAAATTGCCCTTGAGTTGCAAAAGGATGTAAAAAACTCACCAACACCCACCGTTTCACTTTAACTTGAAAGTAGAAGTATTTTTGATTCCGGCACATGTTTGCTTATGAAAGGTCTCCTTGGCTGAAGTATCATATAAAGATTCTGTAAGTAATTTTATTAGAAAATTATAAGCCCCTGTAAAGAAGGTGTGAAATGAAAATATCAACAGCTGTGCTCATTCGTAAATGCATCATACCCTTTCAACAAAATGCATAGCCAGGAAATCGCACAAGTTCCAGACTTCCAAAAGCAAACAAAAACATCCAGGGGAAAAAGTCATCTTTAGAACTCCCAGTTTTGAAGACCTAGAAGAAACTGGGTGTGTTGCTAGATTATTGTACAGTATCTTTTCAGAGCTACAACATAACAAATAATCTGAAAGGAGGGTGGTCACTCATGCAGTGCCAAAAAAACGTGGCGTAGTGGTTAAGAACATGGACTCGTAATCTGGTGAACCAGGTTTGAATCCTTGCTCCTCCACAAGCAGCTGCTGGGTGACCTTGGGCCAGTCACACTTCTCTGAAGTCTCTCAGCCTCACTCATCTCCCAGAGTGTTTGTTGTGGGTAAGGAGGGGAAAGGAGATTGTTAGCCGCTTTGAGAATCCTTAAAGGGAGTGAAAGGCGGGATATCAAGTCCAAACTCTTCTCCTTCTCCTTCTCCTTCTCCTTCCCAGCCAGCTAGACTCGGATGGTCGCCAGCCGATGGGGAATTCCCTTCAGTCATCCTGACCATGGGGTGATACCTCTCAGCCATTAGCCAGTTTCAAATGGGCCAATCAGGGCCCAGGTCTGGGGGAATTCCTTTGCTGGCCAGCCAGGCATTGGCCACAGCCAATGGCTGGGTGATCCGCCTGTCTGTCCAGACTGCCTCTCAGATGCTAACTTTGAGAGGGCAACTCCCTCAAGGGCCAGTTCTCCATTCTTATGGTGTGTTGCCTTTAAACTGGCCTCAGATTGAACAACCCTTCAAACAGAGTACTGTTCTCCGACATCCTATATACAGGACTTTCTTCTGTAAAGTGGACTCTATGACCAGCTTACCTGAAAGGCTATTAATCTGGGAAACATTTTCTTGTAATATGGATTCTGACCTGACTTCCACTGTGAACCTTTTCTGACGCATGAATGTGCAGCTTGCCTCCCCTATCATAGTATTGATGGAAATCTCCTCTGCACCAATGCAAGATTTTTTTTTAGACCTAAGCCTAGGGGCAGACCTTTGTGATATGCCGCCCTATGCCTGGGTCCTGGAGCCCTCCTTCCTCCTTCCCGAAGCCCAGTAAGGACTTGCCTGGCTTTGGGAAGGAGGCAGGATAATTCTTATTAGATTTTTCCAAAGTTTCACAAATTGATTTCACATCAAATAATTATATTGTTTCATATATTGACTTCCCACCTTCACATCTGCAGCGTTTGTGAACAAAACCCTTTTCTACTACATTACGTATCAGACTCTTATATCAATTACAAAAAAGACCCTCCAGTGCAATTATTTTATCAGCTATTTTCCACTGATCCAATCTCAAATCCTGCCTGCGATTTATAATAATAATAATAATAATAATAATAATAATAATAATAATAATAATAATAATATAATTTATTATTTATACCCCGCTCATCTGGCTGGGTTTCCCCAGTGACTCTGGGCAGCTCCCAACAGAATATTAAAAATACAATAAAACACCAAATATTAACAACTTCCCCAATCAGGGTTGCCTTCAGATGTCTTCTAAAAGTCAGGTAGTTGTTTATTTCCTTGACATCTGATGGGAGGGCATTCCACAGGGCGGGAGCCACTACCGAGAAGGCCCTCTGCCTGGTTCCGTGTAACCTCACTTCTCACAGTAAGGGAACCACCAGAAGGCCCTCGGAGCTGGACCTCAGTGTCTGGGCTGAACAATGGGGGTGGAGACGCTCCTTCAGGTCTACTGGGCTGACGCCATTTAGGGCTTTAAAGGTCAGCACCAACACTTTGAATTGTGCTTGGAAATGTACTGGGAGCCAATGTAGATTTCATTTGACTACAATACTTATTACTTAATAGACTATTAATACTTAATAGTCAAGAAAGGCCTCCATTCTTCTATAAAAAGTTCATCATTTCTATCTCTTAATACTGCTGTCGGCTTCGCCATTTCCGTAGCATCCATTGCTTTCAGATGGACCCTGTCAGAGCTCCCACACCTTGTTCCTGAAGCCAGGCAAGGGCTTCCTGGGCTTCGAGAAGGCACCCTCCTCGGCTGCATGCTTGCTGCGACTGCACTACTTGCACTGCCCTAAATTCACCTCTGATAGAGGTTTAAAGGTAAAGGTACCCCTGACTGTTAGGTCCAGTCGCGGACGACTCTGGAGTTGCGTGCTCATCTTGCTCTATAAGTCAAGGGAGCCGGCGTTTGTCCACAGACAGCTTCCGGGTCATGTGGCCAGCATGACCAAGCCGTTTCTGGCAAACCAGAGCAGTGCACGGAAACGCCGTTTGCCTTCCCGCCGGAGCGGTACCTATTTGTCTACTTGTACTTCATGCTTTCAAACTGCTAGGTGGGCAGGAGCAGGGACCGAGCAACGGGAGCTCACCCTGTCATGGGGATTCGAACCACCGACCTTCTGATCGGCAAGCCCTAAGCTCAGTGGTTTAGACCACAGCACCACCCGTTTCCCTCTGCTAAACCTGAGAAATTTTCACTGAGATAATGGAGGGGGAGGGGCTTGGTCAAGGCTCCCAGCAATGGTGCCACTGCCTCTTACTGGGATGAGGAGGAAAAGGGTGGCATGGGGGCATCAGCAACACCAATCCAGTGCTCCCACTGGTGCTTCCACACTGCTTCAAATTGGTTGCTACCCAATCCCAGCCCCATACCATACCAGTAACTGGTGATGCTCTTGCTGCCAGTACCCCAGAACAGCCAGCTCCTTCTGCCTCCTCACCCACTGCAGTAGAACCAGGCCCCAAAATTTGCTTGTTTATTTATTGAACTGATATACTGCCCTGTACCCGCAGGTCTCGGGGCAATTCACAGGATACAATCGGAATGTAAAACCACAAAGTACATAACCAAAATAAAAACAGCAACAGGATGCAATTGGTGTTGATGCAATTGGTTTCCCATGAAGTCAGATTTGTAATCTGTAAGAGGAGCCAAATAGCATTGAGGGTTTTTCCCCCCTTTTTCTTTTTTTCAAGTGTATTAGAGCACCTCTCTATTACAGAAAATGGAACCAGGCCACCAATCCGTCTCCTTAATGAACTATACAACAGCTGTTGCACCGAAAAGATTTTTGGTCAAACAAATAGTTTGACAGGCTGCAACAACTGGCAGAAAACAACACAGGTCTTAACTTGGCGGGGAATCTGAGGGCAGGTGATAGCTGACAAAAAAAGAATGGCAGATGGATTTTCACTCTGGCCGATCCTCATATGAGACAGATTCTCCAGCATCCTTCAACAGCTTGTTGAATGCCGTTCGGCATACTGAAAGCTGGTTTTACTCAATCTTAGCACCTCGTGGCAGATTATTGTAACCTAGAGATACATACCAGAGGTAACGTGCCAGAGACATTTGAAAGATCTGAACTTGGCACACTTTGGGCAAATCAATTTGTTCGGATTCATTCATTCGGCAGGACTTTGTCCTCACATTTGACACTGATAATAAGTGGTAATAAGCTACTTCTTTCACTCAACACAAAATCAGAACAACCGGCTATTTATGGGTGAACACAGCCCTACTCCAGCCAAATTCATAGCATCTGAATTCTACCCCCTAAGAAATGCAGGAAAGCTATTTGAAAATGGGTGGATTCTTTAAAAAAAGGAAAGTCACTGTTCAAGAACCAATAGGCAGCTCAGTATTTATCTTACGGATATTTGAAATTCCATTTGCACTACAAAAACATAAAGTAACTAAAAGAGTTGGAAATAAAACAAGCCAAGAAATGCAGCGCCAAAAAATTAAATAAGAATAGATGCAAAAATGTGAACAGAATACCTCCCCCCCAGAATAAAATAACTATATTGAGGGAAAAACATTGTTGAATGGACCCTGGCTTTCTAGATTATCTTTTCATACTACTTTTCATTGGTTTTACCATTCCAAATGCAATAGTGATGAACACCATGACAGTGGCAGTCAAATGTAACTGTTTCAATAAATGATAGGTGATGATGGCGCCTAGGGAGCAGAAAGCATTCTAGGTGATACCTACAAGAGATAGAACAATGAAAAGATCTTAGAGCAAACTCATTTAGTTGAATTGCCAGATCATAGCAGATGGTAAGATCTGAAAAGCAATCCTTTTATTCTTTCAGGTTTTAAAGACCCGGCGCTGCAGAAAACTCTTGACAAGTACATCGAAACTGTTGCAGTGGCGATGTTTGACAACAATAAAATAAGTCTGTATCGGGCAGATGACATGTAGAGCAGAGATAATGGAAAGCTCTGAAGCCTTTGCAGGTTCCTTTTAAAGTCAGATGGTTGCAAATGCCGCACAGAAATGATATTTTAAAAGACAACAGGTGAGTGGTGTGGCAAAGCATCAAGTGCAATGCTGAAATAGCAACACCTGGCAGGTAAGCCAATAAGCCATATGGAAGAACTAGGTCATTCTCTATTTTATGGCAATTGGCCCCAAGTGTATATTTTCTGGAATTCTACAGTGATGAGTTATTTTAAATCATCTTCTCTAATAGCATGTGTCAGAGCTGCTACCAGGTCCCAGCTCACATAGGACCACGCCACACAGCGTCCACTTTAAAAGAGTCTTTATTGAGTTACAGGTTTCATTTCCGAACTGCAGCGTGCAGCTCTACACCTTCTGCTCTAGGTCGGCGAAGACCCGTCTGAGTCCCCGCCTCTTGCACACCAGCTTAATACCCTAGCCTTGCTCCACCTCCTTCGCCTCTCCCTACGTCTCTGGGTCCTTCTGCCCCCCTGGGCCTCCTCCCTTCTACTCTCCTCTGACGCTGACCCCCCTGATCCTTCTGCCTCCTTGCGGCGGGCTTTAGGACCTGGCTCACTCTCCGGGCTGCTTACTGCTCCAGCTTCCGCTGCATTTGAACTTGGCGCGCGCGCCCAACTCTCTACTTTCCTCTTAACCGTTGCCTCGCTCTCTGAGGAGGGCGTGACCACCCCTGACTCGTGCCCTCCCTCCTGCTGACAGCCTCCGGAACCCGATGCCTGGCTACCTTCCTCCCTGCTGCTCTCAGTCTTGAGCGTGGGTCCCGACTTCCAGCTGCTGCCGCCCTCAGTTATGAGCGTGGGTCCCGACTTCCAGCTGCTGCTCTCTGAATCTCCTCTGTTCCCTTCCTCCTGGGGTGTCCCCCCGGATCCCCCCCTTGCTCTGCTCACTGGGGCTCCCTTTTGGGAGTCCTCTGACTCACTGCTTAGGCTTGGAGATCTCGGGTCGTCATCATCACTCATTCTCCCTTCGGCTTCCTCCCCCTCGCTCTCTGTTTCCACCCTTCTCTGCGTCTCTGCTTCTGAACCCCTGACATCCATCCCCCCCTCGAAGCCCCCCCTTCCCCCCTCCCCGCTGTCAGGTGTGGGTGCTGGGCGCTCCATCATCATGGGAGGGAATGCTGGATACAGGTCGCTCCCCGTGGGTGGCCGCCAACTGAAGACCTCCGAGTCTTCCCCCTCGCGGTCGTCGACGTTGACTTGTTGCTCTTCCATCTCTGTACCGCCGTGCTCGAACCCGAGGTCCTCCCCGAACACGTCCATGTCAGTCTCTGCGTCGGTCGCTCGACCTGGCATCTCCAGCCACTTCCTGCGCCATCGCTCCTCTGGTCGATCGTCCCACCAATACGAGTTGCCTGATGCCGAACCTGCCGGTGAACCTTCTGGGGAACGGGTGCTCCGTGCGGGTTCCCCTTCTGAGTCGAATCCATGGAACGTGCTGGAAGAAAGTGTGGGTGTGAACAACCAGTCGTCGAAGAAGCTCGCTGGCATGGGTTTGTGTGGGAAGAGGGCATGAAACTCGTCCTTGAGCAGGGGTTCCTCCAAAGCGTAGTCTGGTACCCAGCTATTGGCGCTGGCCCGGGTGCCCTCTCTGGCTAAGAGGTATTCGACTCCCTCTTCCCCCCATCTGGAGTCCAAAATCTCCGTGACCTCGTTGATGTGGTCCTGGTGCTTCACCTCCCGCGTCTCCGTCCGTTCCCGGAGCGGACTTGGCGCCGTCCCTGGCTCCTGGAACCTGTGAGGTGCCTTGTAGGGAGTGAGCACCGACCTGTGGAACACCGGATGCATTCTGGAACCCTCCGGCAGCGCCAGTCGGAAGGCTACCGGGTTGATCTGCGCTTCGACTTGGTACGGACCGATCTGCTTGTGCCCCAACTTCTTCTTGGCAAGCGACCTGGTCGGCACTGCGTGGGCTGCCAACCAGACCCAGTCTCCCACTTGGATCACTTCGCCAACCCGCCTGTGCTTGTCAGCTTGCACCTTGTAGTCGTGCTTAGCTAGCTCCAGCTGCCGTCTGAGTTGATCGTGGACCGCCTGCAGCTCTGACGCGAACGCGTCCGCCGTCTGTGGTTCTCCTTCCCCCACTCTCTCCAGTCCCGGGAAGGTTCTGGGATTCCTCCCATTGTTGGCAAAGAACGGCGTCACTCCTGTGGACACGTGCTTCGTGTTGTTGTAAGCGAACTCGGCTAGCGGCAGGTAATCCACCCACGTCGCAGGCTGTTGATTGGCATAGCATCTCAGGTACTGCTGCATGATGGCATTGACCCTCTCTGCTTGCCCGTTGGTCTGCGGGTGTCTTGCTGATGCCAGATTGACCTTGACATTTAGAAAACCCATCAGCTTCTGCCAGAAAGACGAGATGAACTGGCGTCCGCGGTCGGACAGGATAGACCGTGGCAGGCCATGCACTTTGAACACGTGATCTATGAACAGTTTGGCGGTTTGTTCCGCCGTGGCCACCTTCGCACACGGAATGAAATGTGCCATCTTGGTGAACAAGTCCACCACCACTAGCACAGCTGTCTTGCCTCTCGAGCTGGGTAAATCCGTCACAAAGTCCAGGGCCACCCTCTCCCACGGTTCAAACGGTGTTTGCAGCGGTTCTAACAGTCCCGCCGGTGGTCTGTGTACCGGCTTGGCCCTCTGGCAGGTGTCGCACCTCGCGACGTAGTCCGCGACCTCTCCTCTCAGCCTGGGCCACCAGAAGTCTCTCGCGACTAATTCCATCGTTTTCTCTGTGCCAAAGTGACCGGCCGTGGGTGCGTCGTGCAACTGTTGCAGTACCTTGGCGCGAAGGTCGTCTCCTGGTACATAGACCGCCCCTTTGCGTAGGAGCAAGCCGTCCCGCACCTGGAACTCGTCCGTGGTAGCCGTGCCTCTGAGCAGTTCCGCCATCTTGTCTTGCGCGAATGAGTCGTCCCGCAATGCACGTCGCACCGCATCCAGGTCTACTGCAGCTGAGGCACACGCCCACGCCGTCGGTGCGAAGATGTGCATGGCCGCCGCTGGCGTCACCTCTTCTAGGTATTGCGGTTTTCGGGACAGTGCATCCGCCATGATGTTGGTGTCGCCTGGGACGTACTCTATTCGGAAATTGAAGTCAGCAAAGAACTCCGCCCAACGTATCTGCCTCTGGTTCAGGAACTGAGCCGTGCGCCAGTGCTCCAGATTCTTGTGGTCCGTGCAGACCTGCACCGTGTGCTTGGCGCCGATTAGGAAGTGCCTCCACGCCTTGAAAGCTGCATGAATGGCCAGCAACTCCCTGTCCCAGATGGTGTAGTTCTGCTCCGACTTGCTGAGCTTTCTGGAGTAGAACGCTCCCGGCCGCCACACCCCCTGCGGGTCTCGCTGCAGCAGGACAGCTCCCACGGCTCTGTCTGACGCGTCTGTCTCTACCCTCAACGGTTTACTGGGGTCGATATGCAGCAGTTGCTTCTCCGATGCGAAGAGATGCTTGAGCGCTTGAAAGGACTGTTCCGCCTGCTCCGTCCAGATGAATTTCTTTTTTTTGGAGCTGAGCGTGTCCGTAATTGCTGCCGTCTGCATCGCGAACCCCTTGATAAACTTGCGATAGAAGTTGGCGAAGCCGACAAACCGCTGGACCTCCTTCCGGTTGCGCGGGCTTTTCCAATCCAATACCGCACGAACCTTGGTGCTGTCCATGGCTATCCCCTTGTCCGACAACTTGTATCCCAGGAAATCCACCTCCGTCGTGTCGAACTGGCACTTCTCCAGCTTGGCGTACAGTCTATGTTGTTGCAACCTGCTGAGCACCTCCCTCACGTCTCGGTCGTGAGCTTGCTGCGAGTCAGAGAAAATCAGGATGTCATCCAGGAAGCAGACGCATGTCTTGTAGAGGAGTCCCTCCAACACGTGATGCATAAAAGCTTGAAAACAGTGAGAGCCATTTTGTAATCCAAAGGGCATAACTCTGTATTCGTAGGTGCCCAGCGGTGTGAACATGGCCGTCTTCCACTCATCGCCCTCCCGCATGCGGATGAGATTGTACGCCCCTCGCAGGTCCAACTTGGTGAACACGCGTCCCTTGCGCACCGTCGCGAGGAGGTCGTCAATCCTGGGCATGGGGTAATCAGACGGTTTGGTCATCTGGTTCAAAAGGCGGTAGTCCACAACTAGTCTTTTTTGGGGCGTGTCTTTCTTTTTCACGAAGAAAACGGGACTGCCCCCCACTGCCTTGGACTCTCTGATGAAGCCACGCTCCAGATTATGCTCGATGAACTGTTTGAGTTCCTGCATTTCATCTTCAGACATGGAGTATAGCCGCCCCTTCGGCAGCGTCGCCCCCGGTAGGAGGTCAATCTTGCAGTCATATGGCCGGTGAGGGGGTAGCTTGTCCGCCTCCTTCTCGCAGAAGACCTCCAAAAAGCTCGCGTATTTGTGGGGGACCGCTTGCAACGTTCCCAACTGCAGTTGTGATTCCTCCTCCTCTCCCTCCCGTCGGGGCAGGATGCAGTGTTCTGCGCAATAAGAGGAGCCGAAGATCAGTTGTCTCTGGTACCAAGCCAGTGTCGGACTGTGCCTGTCCAGCCAACTCATGCCCAACACAATGGGCGTGTCCGACAGTTGGGTGACATTAAAACTGATGACTTCCCTGTGGTTGCCAAGGCGCATCACCATCGGTGGCGTCTGCTTCACCACCTGCCCCCCTAGCAACTCTCTGCCATCCACTGTGACGACTTGCAGGGGCAGAGTGGCAGGCAATAGCTGTATAGCGTGCTGCTCCACAAAGCTCTGCGCTATAAAGTCTGCGTTGCTTCCAGAATCCACAGAAAGCGGCACTTCGATAGTGACGCCGTCGGGTAGCTGGAGAGATGCTGTGAGCTGCACTACTGGTTTGGGTGGGAGGGGATCCGTGGGTTGCAAGATTGCTGGGGACTGCTTCACAGATGCGTCTGGCTGGGCCCCAGTGCCTCCGTCTCCAGCCAGACATCGTCGTTTCCCTGCTGTGGTTCTCCTTGCTGCGTTGCTGCAGTCACCATTGCTGAGGCTGCAGTGTGCTTGTGGAGCCTCCGGGGACACTCCTTCGCCAAATGGCCTGGATCCTCGCAGATGTAACACTTCCTGTTCCCTCTAGGAGGCTTCGCTTTCACTGCTGCCGGTGCTAGGGCTCTGGCTGCTGACTGAGCCCTTGCACCTCCAACCTCCATCGGTTCCCCTCCCCCTCCTGGCGGAGGTGTGGATTGCGCACGCGCTGCTTCCCTCGGAACGAAAGAGAAACTTCTCGCTGCTTCGCGCCCTCCACGTCCTTCATCTCTGCACCATGGACGTTCTTCCAGCCTCACCCCCACAGTCAGCGCCCTTTGGACCACCTCCTGCGTGCTTCGGGGCCTCTCCCCCCTTGCAATTTCATCCTTAACCGCAGAACTTAGACCCTCCCAGAAGAGGTCTCTGACAGGGGGCGAATCCCGATCCCATTCTAAAGCACTGACCAGCGCAAAAAATCGGGCGTGATACTGCCGGACGCTCGCCCTCCCTTGTTTTAGTCCATGAATCTCCCGTCTGGCAAGATCCACATCAATAGTAGACAAAAAACACGCATCCATCGCTTTGATAAAGGCATCTGCATTCTGAAGCGCCGGATCTTTATCCCTCCACAAATTGCGCAGCCAGGCTTTGGCATCCCCATGCAAATGGGACAATATGAACCCCACCTTCTCTTCCTCATCTCTAAAGTCTTTTGCCAGCAGTTGCAGTGCGCACATTACGTCTGCTCTAAAATTAGGGTACTGTTGCAACGTCCCATCGAAGTGAGCCACAAGCCCTCCTGCTCTCCGTGCCAATCCCACGCCCTCCGGTCTGGGTCCCGGTTGCCCTTGCTTAACAAGCATTTCAAACCTGGCGTGTAGGTCTCTGTAGGCGGCTGTAGTCTCCTCCTCCCGTTTCTTGGAAGCCAATACCTCTGAGGACAACTGGGTCACTGCCTCTTGCAGCGCGGAGATCCTCTGTTCTTCCGTCATCTTGCTAACCTTTGTGAGCTCGCTTACAGACACCCCTCTTCCTCCCCTAGCGGCTTCTGCTCCCGCTGCGAGGTTTCAGGTTTCTGAAGCTTTGAAGAGACGGGTCTTACTGTCAGAGCTGCTACCAGGTCCCAGCTCACATAGGACCACGCCACACAGCGTCCACTTTAAAAGAGTCTTTATTGAGTTACAGGTTTCATTTCCGAACTGCAGCGTGCAGCTCTACACCTTCTGCTCTAGGTCGGCGAAGACCCGTCTGAGTCCCCGCCTCTTGCACACCAGCTTAATACCCTAGCCTTGCTCCACCTCCTTCGCCTCTCCCTACGTCTCTGGGTCCTTCTGCCCCCCTGGGCCTCCTCCCTTCTACTCTCCTCTGACGCTGACCCCCCTGATCCTTCTGCCTCCTTGCGGCGGGCTTTAGGACCTGGCTCACTCTCCGGGCTGCTTACTGCTCCAGCTTCCGCTGCATTTGAACTTGGCGCGCGCGCCCAACTCTCTACTTTCCTCTTAACCGTTGCCTCGCTCTCTGAGGAGGGCGTGACCACCCCTGACTCGTGCCCTCCCTCCTGCTGACAGCCTCCGGAACCCGATGCCTGGCTACCTTCCTCCCTGCTGCTCTCAGTCTTGAGCGTGGGTCCCGACTTCCAGCTGCTGCCGCCCTCAGTTATGAGCGTGGGTCCCGACTTCCAGCTGCTGCTCTCTGAATCTCCTCTGTTCCCTTCCTCCTGGGGTGTCCCCCCGGATCCCCCCCTTGCTCTGCTCACTGGGGCTCCCTTTTGGGAGTCCTCTGACTCACTGCTTAGGCTTGGAGATCTCGGGTCGTCATCATCACTCATTCTCCCTTCGGCTTCCTCCCCCTCGCTCTCTGTTTCCACCCTTCTCTGCGTCTCTGCTTCTGAACCCCTGACAGCATGAGTGCCTACCAGTTTAGAATTCAAATGCAGGGCGATCAAAAACAAAGGCTGTGATTTCTACATATTTGGCAGACTCCCTAGTATGGAGAAGGTGCTTAAATTAAAGTATTTTTAAAAGTTTGTAAATTGAAAGTTCTTTTATTAAAAAAGGGAAACAACTGCTTAAATGGCCATGTGCACTTCCAAAACCTGCAAACGTCCAAGACTTATGAAATAGGGACCGGGAAATGGTTAGAGTGACTCGTCTAATTGAAAAAGGAAGCTTTGGAACTCTGTATCTGTTTTCACTGAAACCTTTTGTTTTTCAAAAGGAAGTGGAACATAGTAAATGCCTTTAGCTCAGTTGGTAGAGCAGGTGACATTTAATCTATGGTTACCAGATTTTTTTCAATGAATCCGGGGACTTTTTTTATTTTTTATTTTTTGAAGCTGAGTAGCAACAGGGAGTCAGTGGTGGGGACAGTGAGGCAAAAGACCCTGGGCCCAAGCACACATGCATATTGTAAAGGTAAAGCGACCCCTGACCATTAGATCCAGTCGTGACCGACTCTGGGGTTGCGGCGCTCATCTCGCTTTATTGGCCGAGGGAGCTGGCGTACAGCTTCCGGGTCATGTGGCCAGCAGGACTAAGCCGCTTCTGGAGAACCAGAGCAGCGCACGGAAAGGCCGTTTACCTTCCTGCTGGAGTGGTACCTATTTATCTACTTGCACTTTGAGGTGCTTTCAAACTGCTAGGTTGGCAGGAGCAGGGTCCGAGCAACGGGAGCTCACCCCGTCATGGGGATTCAAACCGCCGACCTTCTGATCGGAAAGTCCTAGGCTCTGTGGTTTAACCCAGAGCGCCACCCGCGTCCCTCATGCATATTGTATAAAGGTGCAAAGCCCTTCTTTTGCACCCTGTGAAACATAAATGCACAGAGTTGTTGTTTTTTTAAAAAGTGGGCAATGGCACACCGCCTGCCCGTGACTCCTGAGCCTCCCCCAACCTCCTTCCCCCTTTGTTTTGACAGATCAGGGGAGGCTCGGGAGTCATGGACGGGCGGCTGTTGCCCAGGAGCGGCCACCTGGTCATGCAGTTGGCTCTGGCTGCCTTCAGGAGCTGCTCGCTGCCGTGGCGCAGGAAAAATGGCGGGTGCCATGGCAGCGAGCAGCGAGCAGCTCCTGAAGCCAGCCAGAGCCAACTGCGCTAACAGGCTCCCAAGGCTGAGGCTGTCGCTGCCACGTTTTCCGGGGACAGATTTGCAAATCTGGGGACATTCCGGGGACGGAATTTGTCTGGGGACAGATCTGCTAATCTGGGGACTGTCCCCGGGAACGTCTGGTCACCCTAGGTTAGTGGAAACATGAGCTCCATGCCAGCTGAATGATGTCAGAGAGACAACTCTGCCCAGAAAGAACAACGGGAGGAGCAACAAATGATTAAGGAAAATCAAAGGCCTCTATTAGACTGGATTTTTGAAGTTAAATATTACCAAAACAACCAAATCTAAAGAAAACCGGCAAGATGGATTGAGAAAAATTTGGCTGTGGATTTAAGACCTCCAGGCCGACAACATACAGACAGATGGACATGGGGAATCGAAACCGGGGAAGGGAGGGGGAAACTTAGAATCCAAAGGCTATGTAACCAACTTTTTGAACTTTCCTATATTTTCTACTTCTGCTTCATTGACTATGCAAAAGCCTTTGACTGTGTTGACCACAGCAAACTATGGCAAGTTCTTAAAGAAATGGGAGTGCCTGATCACCTCATCTGTCTCCTGAGAAATCTCTATGTGGGACAAGAAGCTACAGTTAGAACTGGATATGGAACAACTGATTGGTTCCAAATTGGGAAAGGAGTACGGCAAGGCTGTATATTGTCTCCCTGCTTATTTAACTTATATGCAGAATTCATCATGCGAAAGGCTGGGCTGGATGAATCCCAAGCCGGAATTAAGATTGCCGGAAGAAATATCAACAACCTCAGATATGCAGATGACACAACCTTGATGGCAGAAAGTGAAGAGGAATTAAAGAACCTTTTAATGAGGGTGAAAGAGGAGAGCGCAAAATATGGTCTGAAGCTCAACATCAAAAAAACGAAGATCATGGCCACTGGGCCCATCACCTCCTGGCAAATAGAAGGGGAAGAAATGGAGGCAGTGAGAGATTTTACTTTCTTGGGCTCCATGATCAGTGCAGATGGTGACAGCAGTCATGAAATTAAAAGACGCCTGCTCCTTGGGAGAAAGGCGATGGCAAACCTAGACAACATCTTAAAAAGCAGAGACATCAGCTTGCCAACAAAGGTCCGTATAGTAAAAGCCATGTTTTTCCCAGTAGTGATGTATGGAAGTGAGAGCTGGACCATAAAGAAGGCTGATCGCCGAAGAATTGATGCTTTTGAATTATGGTGCTGGAGGAGACTCTTGAGAGTCCCATGGACTGCAAGAAGATCAAACCTCTCCATTCTGAAGGAAATCAGCCCTGAGCGCTCACTGGAAGGACAGATTGTGAAGCTGAGGCTGCAATACTTTGGCCACCTCATGAGAAGAGAAGACTCCCTGGAAAAGACCCTGATGTTGGGAAAGATGGAGGGCACAAGGAGAAGGGGACGACAGAGAATGAGATGGTTGGATGGTGTTCTTGAAGCTACCAGCATGAATCTGATCAAACTGCGGGAGGCAGTGGAGGACAGAAGTGCCTGGCGTGCTCTGGTCCATGGGGTCACGAAGAGTCGGACACGACTAAACGACTAAACAACAACAACATATTTTCTATCTTATATTCTTTATAACTTTGATCTTACATGTTTTTGTTTTTTCTTTTTTTAAGAAAGGGGGAACTCGTGGAAGGAAATGAGAACTGATCTTGGGGGAAAAATTTTGTTCTATTTTAAGATGAGAAGTGATGTCAAGATTGTGTAAATTTAAATTGGCTTATGAGTAAAATGTATTAGGTTTAAATTGGGAATGAGAGCTTGTGGAACCAACTTAGGGAAAGGGGAATACAGTCGGGAGGGGAAGGAGGGAGTCCCAGAAAGAAGGCTATGAAAAGAAGGGTCTAAACTTGTCTCTCTTTTTCTTTCTTTTCTTTATCTTTTCTATTTTTCATACTTTGTTATTATTGGAAATTTTAATAAACATGATTAAAAAAAAAAAAGAGAGAGAGACAACTCTGCCCAAACCACACACCCTGCAGCCTGTTGAAAAAAGGATTTGGATTGCTCTGTTAGCGACGGAAGTGGATATGAGATAAAGACTGGAGGGCCCTGAAAAAAAAAAAGTATGTTGCCGCTACTCAGCTGCATATTTGACAGCGTTTCATTTTAGTTTCTCAGCACAGTTAAGCATAGTAATTGAAAATGTTCATGCCATCACAGTGCTAATGCAGTTCCATTGTACATCCACATATTTGGCTTGAATACGATTAAATTATTAGCTATAACAGTCTTTCGATGCTGTTTTGAGTGTGGCACTTTAATCCAGAACATAATGCAAATCCTCAACATATTTTGTTGTTGTTGAAAGAAGCAAAAGAAGAAAAAGGGGGAAAAAAGATATACACATTCTCATCTCTCAAGGCTAATGCAATTTTCTAATATCCTAAAATTACTAATGCATTGGATTTTTATTTTTCTTAAGAAAAGCTGGCACCTGTTAGACTATTCAGTTTAGAAATCTGTAACAAAAGACGTGTCAAATGAAAGATAGATTAGCGTGGAATGAAAAGCATTTTCTTCCTGCAGAGTCTAAGTAGCAGCATTCCCAAAGTTGCACACAACACTGGATTGTGTAAGGATTATTTGTTCTGTATTCTGTATTTGTATGGGCTAGGGAGAAAAATGGAGCCTAGAGAAAATTAGCAATTTTATGCTAAACTGTATGTAAGTTATCAAGCGATTCCAGCAGAGTTTGAAAAATGCATATATTACAGCACTGCAAATGAATAGAGTCGATATTAGAAAGGGGTTTAGGTATCTGTGTGATTCCAGGCAAAACAGAGAGGGGTGTCTAAAGCCTGGATTGCATAACTATATTTACTGCAAACCTTTGTTGGATTAAAAGCACAATCCTATACATTGAATTTAGTGAGATTTACTTCCAGGTAAGTTGCATTAGTAATATTGCTCTGTGTCTATTAAATCCGTATCTGGGGTCTGGCCTGATTTCCCTCATTTTGGGCTAGATTAAAACAATCTGTGACATGAAGATACAGGACTTTCCTGAAAACAAGACATCCACTGTTATAAATTCCCTGCCCATCTGTGTAGGTTGAAAATCATGTCTAGATCATCATATTTGAGGATCACTCATTTATTTCATTGCACACACCTATACAGCAAAATAAACTTCATGTGCTGTAATGGTTATCTTGGATGGTTTAAATATGTTTTCCATGCTTGTTCTTACACCTAAATACATTCCAAACACAAATGCACACTTAAGATTCTTCAGCCAACACTTATCATTCACTGACAAGCTTCTCTTTTCCCACTCTAAAAGTAAAGCTTTATTCCGCCTTTCCCCATTCCCACAGCCATTCACAAGAAATCTACTCATTGACCAAGACTAATCCACATTAGATATAGGCTGCATTTATTTTATTTTTTATTTATTCCCACCTCTTCCCCCCCCCCCAGAATTGACCTTTTGTTTGAATGGACACTTTTTCCTCTTTCTATTTGAGGCGTACACCGGGGAATGCAATCAGGAGATTCCTATTGATTGTTCTGAAGCAATTTCGTGCTGGTCATGGTTGTACTGGATTTGCAATCATTCTGAAGAGAGGTGTTATTGACTGCGCCTAGTAATTACCACACTCACATCTCAGCCTGCAATGCGCTCCTTGCTCAGACTGCTATAGTGAGAGGCCTTATTTTTCTAATCAGAGCCAAGGTTAGCGCAGAGTATTGGAAACCAATATTCTCCAGCCTTGTTTCTGATCTGGGCCCTACCTTTAACCTCAGCCTGTAACATGAGACTTGCTTATTAACCATATATGCCCATACTTTTCTCTCGTTCACACTCTGCTTCAAGAAAGTGGGCAGTAATGTTACAATGGGATCTATTTTGGGTCGAGGCATCCCTAGACGAAACCTAAGATCAAGTGCATGTGCATGGCACAAAATATATAACATTCTCCTTTTCACAATACTAGAAAAGTTGGGTTTTCTTATGGAACTGGTTGGCAGAAGATAGTCAAAAGAAAGTACTTATTTACACAGCACATAAGTGAACTTATGGAATTTGCTGCCCCAATTTGTGGTTACATAGATGGGTGTAATAGGTATGAGTTACTCGTGCGTAAGCTGGTGCCTTTCTCGGTTAGTTTGCCTTATTAAACCTTTTTGACTGCACAGCCCTTCTCATCGTGGCTGCCTCAGTCACTGGCAGAATCCGTCAGTGGGCGTTTCTTGAACCTCTTCCAACATAAAAGTTGTTTGACACCCAGTCTCCTCCTCCTCCTCTCACTGCGCGGGAGTCTTCTGCGCAGGGAAGGCGTGGGTAGCGGAGGACCTGGGCTCTCCTCACTGATGTCCAGTGAAGAGTCCTGGAGCCCTCTCTCCACTTCCCCCGTCTGCCTCCCTTTATCCCTGGTGTTGCGCTGATTGGCTTCCCCCTCTACTGAGCTGTTTCTCCCCCTGCTGCTGGGTCCTTCGCCAGCATCATCTGGGAGCCTCCCCTTCACCTCTCCCTCTGATGTCAGTCCCCTGACAATGGGTTTAGAAGGAAAATAGATGAATGCTAGCAATAATGGCTGTTTGGACTCTAGAGTCAATGACTATAATCCCATTGAATTTGAGATATTGGGAAGCAAGAATAGGTGGGGTCCATGTCCATTAATTTCAATGGGCCCACTCTGAGTAGGACTAGCATTTGATACAACCCTGTGTCTTTAACAGCTTCATCGCAAGTAAAAATAATAATATAGCAGATTCAGGTAAAGGTAAAGGGACCCCTGACCATTAGGTCCAGTCACGGACAACTCTGCGGTTGCGGCACTCATCTTGCTTTATCGGCCAAGGGAGCCGGCGTACAGCTTCCGGGTCATGTGGCCAGCATGACTAAGCCGCTTCTGGCAAACCAGAGCAGCGCACGGAAACGCCGTTTACCTTCCCGCCGGAGTGGTACCTATTTATCTACTTGCACTTTGATTTGCTTTCGAACTGCTAGGTTGGCAGGAGCAGGGACCAAGCAATGGGAGCTCACCCCGTTGTGGGGATTCGAACCGCCGCCCTTCTGATTGGCAAGCCCTAGGCTCTGTGGTTTAACCCACAGCAACACCCATGTCCCTTTTTCAGATTCAGACTAGACCACAAATTTGGATGAGAGTTCAGTACTTCTGATAGTGCACCTGGGACTCTGAACAATTCACTTATGGTCCAAAGCATCCCTTGCTTTGGAAATCTGAAGCTCTGCATGTCTCCCCATTGACTATCATGGGAAAATGGGCTGGTAAGTTGTAAGAGAAGTCCACTCCCACCAAAACTTTGCTGGTCCCAGGTTCTCCATCTTCCCTAAGTGGATTTGTGCCTGAAAGACCAACAGAAAGTATTACTGCAATGTGAAAAGATTGTAAGCACAATTTGTGACTTTACACTACCTCAGTGTCAAGCGTGTCAACTCTAGGGGGCTGAGGTGTCTCCAGCCCCCTCAATACTTGTTGGAAGTGGGTTGGGCCTCTTCAATGTTGGCGGGGCCTGGCATGCGTTTTGTGTGCACGTCACACACAACACACATTGCAGCTTCAGCCCCGCCTCCTCCAGAGTGCTCAGCCTTCTACAGAGGATGCAACATCGCACAAGTGTTGTATGTGTGATGTCACACACGCACAATGCACGCTGGGCTCCCTCAATCTTGGTGGCAACACCACACCTCTGTTCAGTACTGTTAAGGAATAAAGTCTGAGCTTCTAATTTCCTGGCTTTTGTGGAACATGAGCCAAAATGAGATGGCCTTAACTCTGACCTTGAATGGGCCGCTTTAATCACTACACTATTCAATATCCTCTATATATCTGTAACTGGTAGAAATTTACAACAATCCCTCAAGTTCCTTGGAGGGGGTGGGAACCAAGTATTGTTGCTCCATAATTTATTTTAACATAGTTCTAGCAGTAAGAGACTATGATTGCACCTATTGTTGCATGTGGGGAGAAGGAGAAAAATAGGTGATACTAATTAGACTGAGAGCAACAGATCAATAAGCAAGAGTTCACTGGGAATCAATTAGGAGATGAATGAACTACTATTCTAAAGTATCTGAGCTCTATTTTTCTTCAGATAGTATAGTAGCTTACCACTTTCTTTTCACCTTCAATACACATGCAACAAACTGATACACAATTCTGAGTATGGCTAATCAATTATATGTCCTTTTATGGCCTTTATATTGCAGCAACAACTGGTGTGCAGAAAGGACCAAAAAATATACCAGTCTCAAAACCGCTATGGGTATTTCTCCCCAGATTTGATTTGGAAAATGTACTTGACATTTCCATGTGTATGTGCACATGTATTTCTGGATGAATGCATGCTGTCTAGTTATAAAAAAAAAAAAAAAGGTTCCACAGTCTGCTCATTTAATTGCCTGTCTGGTGGTCAGATACCAGTCTTGTTAATCTCTACCTTTGCAGAATAATTAAGACTCTAAAAGAGACTCTTCTGTCTATGACCTAAATATATCCATATAGCTGAGTTAAAGCTCAATCAGGGCTGGCCAGGAATATATCTTCCAATACACTTGAGAGTTGGGATAGATTTCACAGGACAATCAAGGTTGTTGTTGTTGTTGTTGTTGTTGTTGTTGTTGTTGTTGTTGTTTTTAATAGCGCAGAGGAAGCAACAAAATGCTGGATGATTTTGGCTACTGTTGTTACTGTAAAGTGATGAACATAACAACAATCTTTTTTTATACTTAAGCATAATGTCTGTTCTAAAATGCTGCCTGCAACCTCAGCCTAAGCAGTCTCTTCATTTAATTCATCATGCATATGAATTAAAGTGGGGGCAGTGGAGGGCTAGAAGAAGCAGAGACCCGTGACTGTATTACACCCCCCTAAATGGACACTAAACATTCCCTTTGATAAAGAGTGTCTCTGAAACCCATTGGGAGCCATATCTCTTGTGCTGCTGTGGAGTTCTTGTTTTTTGATCTTGATTTTCCTATAGCTGTTCTAGACCATGGGTAGGCAAACTAAGGCCCGGGGGCCAGATCTGGCCCAATTGCCTTCTAAATCCGGCCCGTGGATGGTCTGAGAATCAGCGTGTTTTTACATGAGCAGAATGTGCCCCTTAATTTAAAATGCATCTCTGGGTTATTTGTGGTGCCTGCCTCATGTTTTTACATGAGTAGAATGTGTGCTTTTATTTAAAATGCATCTCTGGCTTCTTTGTGGGGCATAGGAATTGGTTCATTTTTTCTCTCTTCAAAATATAGTCCGGCCCCCCATAAGGTCTGAGGGACAATGAACCGGCCCCCGGCTGAAAAAGTTTGCTAACCCCTGTTCTAGACCTTCTGTATTTGCATAAGAACTATTCACACTGGTCCACAAATTTGGATGTGTGAACATTTGCTGTATCTGCACATCACATTAAGCCAAACTATGGCTTAGTGTGAACATGCTGGTTCCCAGAGAGTAGGACATAGCTGCTTTACTCCTACCCGGTTTTTCTAGGTCATCCAAACCCAGGATTGTTGTCAACATTTGTCCTCCTTAACCGTCTGTAGTAAGGATTGCACTATGGTTATATGTCACAGTTAAGGAAGAGACCTAAAAGAAACCACACTGTTCTTAAAAAGCATACTACAACTACAGATTTATTAGTCATAAATCAGGACAAAGAAACATGTTGTCTCAGAGAGAACAGCGAAAAACAAAAGCAATACACAATGGAAGTTCCCAGCATACTGTGCTGGAATGTAAACAGACATGTGACACACAACAATCCCAAGTCTGTTCCTTAAGGTGGAATAAAAATGTCAACAGGCAACTGTGATTTTCTCCTTGGGAGCCAGCATGCTCACATAGTCATGGTAAGCCATAAATTCACATAGTCATGGTGAGCTCCACTGTAGGTAGGGTGCGCCAAGGAAGCAAGGACTGTGCCGTTCTATTCAATGCACTGCTGAGCTTTGAACAAGCATTCACTGAAGAGAACAGGGCACTTCCTGGTTGCATGGAGCTCGTTGTGTGCAATGAACACGGGAACACTGTGTTTGCTCCTTAAAATGTCTAAAATCATCTTTGGTTTGTGTTGATGGCCCAACGTTGGGCTGGATCCAGGTTGCATTTTCTCACATATGCTTGACAAGTCAATGGAAAGAGGCAACAAAAGCAAATTCACAGGCCCTCCAAGTGTCCCTGTTTTCCAGGGGCAGCCCCAGATTTACAGAAGCTGTCCTGGTTTCTGATTTGATCCCAGGTTGTCTTGCTTTTCCTTAAAAGGTAAAGGTAAAGGGACCCCTGACCATTAGGTCCAGTCGTGACTGACTCTGGGGTTGCAGCGCTCATCTCGCTTTATTGGCCGAGGGAGCCGGCGTACAGCTTCCGGGTCATGTGGCCAGCATGACTAAGCCGCTTCTGGCGAACCAGAGCAGCGCATGGAAAAGCCGTTTACCTTCCCGCCGGAGCGGTTCCTATTTATCTACTTGCACTTTGATGTGCTTTCGAACTGCTAGGTTGGCAGGAGCAGGGACCGAGCAACGGGAGCTCACCCCGTCGCGGGGATTTGAACCACGACCTTCTGATTGGCAAGTCCTAGGCTCTGTGGTTTAACCCACAGCGCCACCCGCGTCCCCTCCTGCTTTTCCTTAGGATGCCCCTATTTTCATCAGATAAATGTTGGCGGGTGTGGAGTTATGCAACCCTTGAGCAAAGGAGATAAGTAACCTCACAACCTTTAGAAGACATCTGAAGGCAGCTTTGGCTAAGGAAGTTTTTTTGTTTTTTAATGTTTTTTATGTTTTTATATATGTTGGAAGCCTCCCAGAGTGGCTGAGGCAATCCAGTCAGATGGGTGGGGTATAGATAATGAAATGATGATAATGACGACGATTGAATAGATGTTGCTATTTTCATCAAAGAAATGTTGGCGGGTATGACTTCAGACGTGGCCAGCTTTTATTACTCTCCCTCACAATGGACAACTTATGCATAGTCTTCCCATGCAGGAAAATGCACCTTTTAAAAAGTATCATGTAAGATAACACAACAATTCCTAATAATCAGACCTTCGGGGAAGTGAGAGCTTTATTTACTGCACATCACACTGACAGAAGGCAGCATAGGAGGCTCTCAAAAAAACTGGGTAATAAGGCTATGAGAATATTCAAGATTCGAAAAACAGGAGGGGTGTTGTCGTGTCATACCACGCATCCGACACATATAGACAGAATTTCCCTCCGCCGGTTAGACTTACAGTATAAACATCTAGCTTTAAATGATGGCCTGTGCTGTAAGCTGTAATGAGTGCTTATAGGCCTATCATAGGTTGTACATGAAACTGCGCTCATGTCATTAAAAACTCAACTAGGCAGAAAGCTCAGAATGGAGCCGTTGACAAAAGAAGAGCAGAGAGCTCTGTGGCTTATCCTTAATTAGGTGTTGGCACTGGTTCTTGTCAAACAAGAGGGAAGAAGTGTAGGCGGAAGCGCATTGGTGCAAATACACAGCGCCAGTCGCAGCTGGAGGTAATACAAAGTGCATTCAAGCTGACATCGAAAGGGATTTAGGTAGATACACATGGTAAGAAAAAAGGAGAGAGAGAGAGAACGATAGCAATGGAAGCTTTGGATGAATTGCAACCGAGTGCACCTTTACTCCAGCTTATCAGTCTCTCGACAGCAACAAACCAACTTTCCAAGTGCATTTCTCTTCTTGGTGTTCCAGATTAAAGGTCAAAGGAAGTCAGATTTATATGTCCTCTCGCTCTCCATGCAGCACACATCTTGGCCTCATTGGTATGCTAAGGATGCCAGCCTCCACTCCCGGAATACAAAGGCTTTCCCCTCGTCAAAGAGCTTCTATTCCCCCCCCCCCAACAATTATTTGCTAGAAGTGGTTGCAAACAATGCGCTATTAAAAGGTCACAATAGGACTTCTGGTGTAAATACACATGTGGCAATCTGCCAGACCTAATTCCTCTCGCCCCTAAGTACATTTATCTTACACAGTTATCTTATTCGCTTGGCATCTTCAAGCAGCTAATATGTGGATGGGTTTGTATATATTCTGAAATATATACAAAGGCTGTGTGTTTTCACAATGTGTGTCATCTGCACACATTTAAGCTACCAGATGGCAGTTCTTATCGTGGAAACCTTGTTCGCTCGCTGGCTGAATGTGTGTGTGTGTGTATAGCAATATATCTATATATATCCTGCAAAACGAAAATGATAAGAAAAATTACCCTACATATCACAGCTTACATTACCCATCTACTTAGGCAGAAAACAGCATATGTTATACTGTTGTGGATATATATATATATGGTGTACGGGTGGAATGATTGCAACAAAATGTAAAGCTGCGACATTAAATATATGCAAAATGAAAGAAGCTTTCGATCCAATAATGAAAGCTGATGTTTATGATGTTATTAATATAAGCAGCCTGAATCTCACATGGCAGGGGGAGCAAGATTTACACGCCATAATTGCTCCTCTCCCTTCTGTTTCCTCCCCAACCCCCTTTGTATTATTGCAAAGATGGCAAAAAATCACTTGTTTGAAAATCGAGTATATCTTATTTATAGGGGGATCTTTTCATTAGGCTCTTGGCTCCCATCGATTCAAAAGAGAGCAGGTGTTCTTAGAAATCCAGTTAACATATGTGAAATCTATTTGTACGACTGTGATGGATACTGGCACGCTCATTGCAAAAGGTTAGTCAGTATCTTCAGCTCTTTTCACAAAACTAACTGGGCTACCTTCCTCTCTCTCTCTCTCTCTCTCTCTCTCTCTCTCTCTCTCTCTCTTGGCCTGGAAAGATTCAATTACTTTAAGAATGTGGTGTAAACATCTGCTGATGAGCACTCTTAAGCATATTTTTGTTCAGTATAAACTCTCTCTCCCCTGCCTTTCCCCTCCTCCCTTTCCAGCAGCAGAGGAGAGTTTCAAGGCGTCTTGTCTCAGCTCCAACTCATTCTGCCTCCGGCGCTGAACTGTTGGCAGGCAGCCAACCAATCTCCATTTCCCAATGAAGCTCTGATTCCATCTGCTCTAGCAGTGCAATATATTCCACTTCAGGTCAAAAGCAGGGAGCCAACAGTATTAACATTACACTAATCTGTAAAGACATTTTCACTAGCCTAGATAGGCTAATGTTACATAGAGCTTTAAAAGCTTCTAGGATAAGGAAAGGCAGTAATTGTCAGAGAAATGTACTGTATAGCAGTTGAGGGTGTATTGCAAGCTGTTGAGAAACGAACCAAACAAGGCAGAGAGTGTTAGCTGCTTGTGCAATTAAAATATTAATATGGGTGGGGTGGAAATCCATGTCCCTTTTTCTCCACTTCGAGTGCTAAGAGAAAGAAATGTCAAGCAAATATACTGCTGGTGCTAAAGCGGAGGAAATAAATCAGCATTATTTTCAGCGGGAGAGATGGTAGCATTTGAAAGATGCTGATAAACTGCTTTAAAAACCAAGTTAATAACCACTATTGTTTCCAGAAAGATATATACTCTTATGCATTTTGTAGATGCAGGGGACTTATAATCAATTGCTTCTGAAATATCACATCCCATATATTTGGAGTTTTACAAAGATTCTCATAAAACACTACAGCAATTCATTCCAAATTGGTTAATGCATACAATAGAAATTCAATATTTGCCATAAAAGCCAGGCCTTCTTCATTTTGCTCCTTCAGCTCATCTCTTTAAAATGTAGTTTAAGATTCATGCCTTTAGGCACATCAGAAACCATTAAGAACTACATTTCCGGAAATAAAAATGTATAAAAATTCAATTTAAATTGCCTGGATTTCTTTCCCCCTTGTCTCCAAAGGGAAGGGTTAACCGAAAATTACCTACGTGAGGATCCATACTGTTAGATTTTTCTTTTTCTGTATGATTTGATTCAGATGTTTCAAATGAAAATAATCATGTAAGCAATTATACGTTGACTCTCCCATTAGATTATATGGAAATATAATGCTCTGAAACGGAAGATGCAGTCAACTCAGAGCTTCTGCATTTAATATGTGTGATTTATCCTAGGTACAAGGTTTGTTGATATTGGGAGCAATTTATTTCCACCTTTTGCGTAGTTATTAATTAATATATATATTACAGACTTTGGCTTAATGAGTTCCCCAAAGATCTAGATTTCTGTAAATTGATGTTTTGAATGTGGGATAGTCTCATGTACAAGCTACAAGTCTATGTTCTTCTACAGTGGTTTTAGTAAACACTCACCACATTGGGGCTATGCCTTGTGGTATAAGCTTTTATTTCTTTCATTTGTATGTACATACCAACTCACAGCACTGGGACCTAGGGATGGGAAAACCTGTAAAGTCCAGTTCTCTTGGTTTCTAATTTTGTCAATCTTAAATTCAGCTCTCCACATTTCTGCAGCAATTTGCAATTAAAAAAAATCATTGTGAAAAATTCACCATTTTGTGCGAATTTCTCTTAATAAGCAATTTTTCGTAAGTAGTTCTGACTGCTGTATACATTCCGCCCAAGCATTTATCCTAATATGCATTTTTATGTTATTTTCACTAATGTATTAATTTTAATACACATTTTCCCCAAACACACACACACAACATTGTTTGACTGGGGAACTGCATCAGAAAATTCAGATATGTGTGAATTTTGAATGACGCTTAAGTTTCGGCTCTCGTACTGTTTTGGGAAATGCGAATTTGATAAATTCTGTTTTAAGTGTAAACTGAATTGACTTTATCCCTCATCCCTACTGGGGCCATTCCATGTGATATAAGACTTTCTTTCTTCCTCTTGTCTGTGCATGTGCCTGTGTGTGTACACTCTCATCTATACTTATTCTACATAAGGTTTCAAATCAAATCAAGAGAATGATGGCTTACGAGATTTTGATTTGAGTGGAAAGGTCTGCAGTAAGTTTACATAAAGAACATTGACTTCAATCCTCTCAGCCTTTCCAAATGCTTTACGGTCTAATCACTGTACTAAGAATCTGTCCCTGACAGGCGGCCTGTTCAGTCTAGCAGATAACAAATGTGGCTCGATGGCCGTTGGGCCTCGCCATTCAAAATGCACCAGAAGCAATAGTATTCCTCTGATTATACAGCCAGCCAGAAAGTGCTCACAAAGCTATAATTGCCTCGGTTATGAAACATCTTCACCTGTTATCCGAAGCTAAGTTGAATCATTGGAAATTGGAACAGTGGCTGTTTTCATGCCAGCTTAATTTGAGCCGATACTGCTGTTCACTTAACACAGATGAATAGGTGTGTAGGATGAGATTTTAAACAGAGATGACACCCCAATGAATATTTGCTAGCAACTGCGCCGCAGAAAGCCAGCTTGAAGAACAACAGACAATTGTTAAAAGCGAAAGGGGAGGGGAGGGTGGAGGTGAAAGGAGAGGAGATTGAAGTTCTGCCATGTGTATCTGTGCCCATAATAAAGTCTAAATGGGTGACAGCTTTTCGCAGCAAACTGCTTGATCCTCAGAGTGTTCGGGTGGGGCGGGGGCTAGATTGGAATGAATAGGAAATTGTACCATGGGTAGGCAATCAAAACTTAAACCCCTCTTGTCTCCCCCAAATTAGCCCCCGCAAGATTGGCAAATGCAAAGTGATTTCTGTGCATTTGCAGCGGAATGTGAAATATTACACCACATCAGACCTGACCAGCACTTCACTTCTTAGGGAGTCAGGATAGGCACTGAAATTTAATTGCCTTCTTTCATTTTCACCGCAGTGTGGTTTACAACGAGTGTACATTTGAAACATTCTGATGTCTTGTTGACTAAATAACACACATTTCAGCATTTGACTTAGAAGTGATACATGCTGGATGTATGAAATAGATCAGGGGTCAGCAAACTTTTTCAGACCTTGTGGGGGAGGCAGACTATATTTTTTTGGGGGGATATGAATGAATTCCTATGCCCCACAAATAACCCAGAGATGCATTTTAAATGAAAGAACATTCTACTCATGTAAAAACACCAGGCAGGCCCCACAACTAACCCAAAGATGTATTTTAAATAAAAGGACACATTCTACTTATGTAAAAACACGCTGATTCCTGGACCGTCCACGGACTGGATTTAGAAGGTGATTGGGCCTCTGTATCAGGGCCAGATTTAGGTTTGATGAGGCCCTAAGCCACTGAAGGTAATGGGACCCTCTAGTGTTGGTCAGTGTGAGAGCCAGTGTGGTGAGAGCCAGTGTGGTGTAGTGGTTAAGAGTGGTAGTCTCGTAATCTGGGGAACCGGGTTCACGTCTCCGCTCCTCCACATGCAGCTGCTGGGTGACCTTGGGCCAGTCACTCTTCTCTGAAGTCTCTCAGCCCCACTCACCTCACAGAGTGTTTGTTGTGGGGGAGGAAGGGAAAGGAGAATGTTAGCCGCTTTGAGACTCCTTAAAGGGAGTGTAATATGAAATCCAAACTCCTCCTCCTCTTCTTCTTCTTCTTCTTCTTCTTCTTCTTCTTCTTCTTCTTCTTCTTCTTCTTCATGTCCAGCTGTCTTTTGTCAACAACAAATTGTCACTGTTTTTTGTGTTGAATTTATGCTACGTGGTAATTTATGGACCTAATAGGTATCTAAAGCCATTTTCAACCAGTCCATGCAGAATGTAGGCACCCTATATATAGAAATGAGCAAACCAGTGATATTTTAGGGAGCAGGCTAGCAGGCGGAGCCCATTACTTACATCATAGGAGCCTACACAACACAAAACACTGTTGCTGTATGTAGGTTTTATTTTTTTCATTTTTTATCTTATATTTTGGAAATGTACTTCCAGTTTTTCCCCTTTAATTTTTTGGGGGGCCCCCAAGAGAGTGGGACCCTAAGCTATAGCTTGTTTAGTTTATACATAAATCCGGCACTGCTCTGTATAGATTTCATCAGACTCCGCCTACTGATATAGACAGCAAGAGGCAAAATAACAATGAACTCCCATTACTGGGGGGGGGGGGAGAGAAATAACATCTGTTGAAGCCAGTGGTCCTCAAACTTTTTTCTCTGAGCTACACTTTGAGAATAAAATTTGCTTCCACCACAGCAATTTTTTTGTTGATAAGAAATGCATTGGAAAACATAGCTAGGATTTGCCCTCCATATCACCTGATGCTCTTGCATTTTGAAAAGATATCTCTCCATATTCTACAACTAAAATAATAATAATTTTGATACTATACTAATGCTTAAAGGTTCCTTTGACCATTCTTGAATCTTGTTGCCATCCTCTCCTGTGCTGCACTGGTGTGGAGCGCCACATCCTTTGAGAACCACTGGTTGAGGCTGCCATGCCAAAATGTGCACACACAAAATTGGATCTGACTGATCCCATCAGGAAGCATTCTAACTTTCTGCCTTTTTTCAGCCGTTGGATTTGGATTTTATACCTTTTTAATAGTAAGATCACCACCATCTCCTTCTTTAAGAGTTTCCAAAGGCAATTAAGAAGCTGGAAAGCCTTCAACTGCCTGAGGGAATACTACATCCCTGGGGGAAGCAATATCCTCACATGCCTCAGCTAGTGCTTAAGGCTGTCTCTTCCCATTAAGGTTTCCTGGCAGATGGATCCGGCCCAAGCCAATCTCAGCCACTCATGTCCTTCTGCATTTCTTATCCCACTGTCCCTTTGTTTTGTTTTGTCCTGGGATTCAATAAATATTTGCATGCCACCCACTAACAAAAGTTCTATTTGTTTCAGTTCTATTTTATTAAATTTTCAAAAGTTTCACACATATACACTAAAATACATAATATATTTTTCTTTCGTTTTGTTGACTTCCCACCCCGTTTTCCATTGTGTTTTTTATTTCTCCCCTTTGCTGCACCCTCTCTTCTCTCTTCTATACCATAACAACACACTAATCTCTAATCCCTTCTCTTGCTCATAGTTCAAAACCTGCTCCCGAATTCATCATACTATAATATTTCTTTAAATATTCCGAAAAAGGCTTCCATTCTTCCACAAAACATTCGTCATAAAGTTCTCTTATTTTAGCTGTTCACTTTGCCAGTTCCTCATAGTCCGTCGCTTGACTTATCCATTCTTCTTTGGTGGGAACTTCTTCTTCCTTCCATTTTTCTGCATAGAGAATCCTAGCTGCTGTCATTGCCTCCATAAACAGCTTAATCATCTTCTTATATGGCTAACGAAAGTTCTGTAGGTAGTTTACGATAAAAATAAATGAAGTTGTAGCCCGATTTGTCCATGTTCACTGCTTCTTCTTTTTGCCGGTTTCATAAAAGCACAATCAGAATTAAAATTCACCAATAAGTTGTTCACACATCACATGGAACACAGATACAGTCTGTCCGCGAAGGAGTGTACAGTATTTGATAACTATTTTCAAAGTTGTCCTCAGGAGTGTTGCAGGAGTTCATCTGAGCTAGCTTGGAAATGAATCTCAAAATTCACCTGAGAGGAAAGGGAAGCTTTTCTTTTCTAGCTTGCATAGATATCTGGAATGGAGAGGGGCCCCCACCTCATCACCAAATTGTCTTTCTCACATTCCCCCTTTGTTTACCTTTAACTCAGGATGGAGGCTGGTTGTGGCACAGAGCAGAGAGGGCAGGGAAGAAGGAGGGTCATCATCTGTGCCAATGCCACTGTGTGGTCCTTGCAAAGGGAAAGGCAATTTGGAGATGTTGGGAGAAAGAAGGACAAGCAAGGATACAGAGTTCAGGAAAACGTTGTTACTCAATTACGGCTGAAGTGGAATAGGGGAAGGGAGCGTCTTATACTCCTTATGCAATAAGATTCAGTTGCCAGATGAGAGGGCAGCCAGGTCCTGAGAGTACTTCAGTGACAAGCTGTCACCTGTAGTTCAGATCTTGGCAGCTCTTGACACTCCTTAAAAGACCAGAGGAACGGAGACCCGAACTACGTAGTGTGAATGTATGCAACGGAAGCCCGGTGGTCATTTTAGAGGGGAGGAAGTGACTGACTGTATGCTTGCTCCATGTGTTTTTCCCCCCCCAGCTCCAAATAACAGTCAGTAGTTTTTACCTATATAGGATTTCAATTGTCAATGCTCAGGAGGTAACTGCAGTTCTCAGAAGCCTATGTCTCTGAGTCTAACCGGGTAAGAGAAAGTGAGGTGATGGCTGAGCCTCATGGAGCAACATGCATGTGTTTGGATCATGTACAAATGTAACAAACACACACAAAAATATCCTGTGCTATACATTATCGGAGGGAAAATAATACCCATTCTGCAAAAATAAAGTACAGTGGTACCTCAGGTTAAGTACTTAATTCGTTCCGGAGGTCTTTACTTAACCTGAAACTGTTCTTAACCTGAAGCACCACTTTAGCTAATGGGGCCTCCCACTGCCGCCGCGCCGCCGGAGCCGATTTCATTTCTCATCCTGAAGCAAAGTTCTTAACCTGAAGCACTATTTCTGGGTTAGCGGAGTCTGTAACCTGAAGCGTATGTAACCTGAAGCGTATGTAACCTGAGGTACCACTGTATATGAAAACCTTCCCCTCCCCTGAAAATCCAATTTTTGCTCTTTCAGTAGCAGACTCTAGAGGCTTGAGCCAGATTGTCTGGCTATTTCTAATCAATATGTGACCTTTTGTCACCTTTCCAGCTTCTGATCATGTTTTGCCTCCTCTCTATCCATTCTCTCTCCCAGCCTCCCATTTCCACAGACCTTCCCCCTGGCCTTCTCATCTTCCCAATTTTCCTCTGGACCACATCCTCTTGAAAATCTCCTCCCTGAGGTTCTCCTACCTCCTTGTCAGGGTTCTGCATTCATTCTGGAAGAAATGAAGAACAGAATCACTGCGGCTTATTCGTTTTTGACAAATGCACTGAGGGACAAACACATTTGGTTTTCATTACCTCTTTTGTACTCATTTGTCATTTTTTGGCAGAATACATTTCAGCAGTAGCCATTTTCCCTGAATGCCCCAGATGTCCCATCGTTCTGTGGGGAAGTGGTGGCTTCCAGTAGGAACTCCTCCCCCCCCCCTTTTGGTATTGTATCTCGTTTCCCCAAAATGTCCCAGAAAAGTGTGCTATCCAGGAAACCATTTTGCAGTAATAACCTGGAGGCTATCAGAAACAACTGGCAAGATAAGCTCTGCCTGATTCTAGGATCACAACCGCTCAGCCAAGGATAGCCATTATCCTTTTGGTGGCCCTAGAGCTGCTCATTTAATCACTGCCAGAGGCTGTACTGCCAAGGTCACAGAACTTAGGGATTTTATTGCTTTGCTTACAGACATTTAGAATCTAGTGGTTCTTGTAGCCAGACAGTACTACAGTGAAGCTGTACTGAGGGGGGAAATAACCCCAGGGAAAGTGTTATTTGAATCCTGTGGTTATGGACAACCTTTTCAATTTGGTAGTAAATGGAAGAGTGAGCTGATTGCCTGCTAGATAGGATGAATTTTTCAGGAACCAGTTCAGTTTTCAACAAAAAAACCCAGAGCATTAAAAAGGATACGGTATTTTTGGAAGAATTGCTATAGCTTGACTGATGAGCCTTGCATTCTGCTTGACTCCCATCCTCAATATTTACATGCAGCCGGACTCTCTCAGCAGTTGTGACTTCATAAGGCGTTTTGAATTCCATATGGCCTGTTATGTCCCAGATTCCCCAAGATGACACCTCAAGAAGATACCAGTGGCTGGTATGATCAGTGGTGTAGCATGGACAGGGCCACAGGGGCAGTAGCCCTGGGTGCAAAATTTCAAAAGAAAAAAACAAGGAAGTAGTAACAATAAATAAAAAACATCGTGCCTTCCCTCTGACACATAAAATCTCCCAATGTTCACATGGGCAGACTCAAGAGCAGATTTGGGCAATGATCAGCTGCTAGGGCACCCTCTGGCTTTAGAAAGATACCTGTTCCCAAGCAATCCCACTTCCTGCTGTGCTTGACACTCATGAGGCGGCCATGGATGCCACTTGGGTAGGTTGCTGAGTTATTTCCCCCTTGTTCCGGCCTATTGGCGGGTGGTACTGAGATTACTTGCCTTGCCCCGGTCACTGGCAACCCATGCTACACCACTGGGTATGAACCATTCTGCCTTTGGAAGTACATTAGCTACCATATTATAAAGGAGTATTGAGTTGTTTAATTAGTAATTATGATGGATCTGAAATCCTCCTTTATATAGGTCTGCTCATTTTATATGACAGATACGAGGATGGGGAAATGTGCCCCGCCAGATGTTAGTGGATTCCACCTCCTACCTGCCTCAGCCAGCATAACCAATGGCTAGGGATTTGTAGCTCAGCAACATCTGAAGACCCACAAATCCCTCACCTGTGGCATATTGTGCCAACCACAGGATTTTTTTAAAAAAAATGTTGGCTACTTTCTGCCTGAGAAGGTAGAATACTTCTCCATTGTGTAAATGTACCAATTAGGGATTGATCACTGCATTTTAAACTAATATTACAAGACTGAATGAGATAGAAGGAAAAACATCTTACCTGCTTCTTATAACTCAATATCACGAGCCTTTGGCTGGATCCTTTAACCTGTTGTTGTTGTTTATTCCATTTATATACCACCCTTTTTCAAAAGATTGCAAGGTGGTGTTCAACATTAAGAACATTCTGTAAATACTAAGGCGTGCTAGTGTGGTCTTAGAATCATAGAATCATAGAGTTGGAAGAGACCATAAGGGCCATCGAGTCCAACCCCCTGCCAAGCAGGAAACACCATCAGAGCACTCCTGACATATGGTTGTCAAGCCTCTGCTTAAAGACCTCCAAAGAAGGAGACTCCACCACACTCCTTGGCAGCAAATTCCACTGTCGAACAGCTCTTACTGTCAGGAAGTTCTTCCTAATGTTTAGGTGGAATCTTCTTTCTTGTAGTTTGGATCCATTGCTCCGTGTCCGCTTCTCTGGAGCAGCAGAAAACAACCCTTCTCCCTCCTCTATGTGACATCCTTTTATATATTTGAACATGGCTATCATGTCACCCCTTAACCTCCTCTTCTCCAGGCTAAACATGCCCAGCTCCCTTAGCCGTTCCTCATAAGTCTTGATAGCCCCAAGGCTACAATTCTGCACCCACCTATCTGGGAGTAAGCTCCCCTGAACTCAGTTAGGACTGTACTATCAGTGTATTGGACCTATGTGCCTCCTTGGTTCCATTTTATGTTTCCCCACTCAGTTCAAATGACCAGTGTTCATAGGCTGTATTCACACAGCAATCCCCACCCCCATTTTCCTGATGTTTCCCTAACTGTTAATTTGCAAAATCTAGTGGAATAAAGTTATATATATATATACGAAAGCATATATATATATATATATATATATATATATATATGCAGGTTTTGGTGTCTTCGGGTGTCTTCCCGTGTAAGAGTCGGGGTGTCTGTGCGACGTTTCGACGAGGTCTCACTCGTCATCTTCAGGCTGGTGCTTTCGGCTTCTTGTTACTGGAACAGAGGCTCTTGTTACTGGAACAGAACAAGGTTTTGGTGTCTTCGGGTGTCTTCCCGTGTAAGAGTCGGGGTGTCTGTGCGACGTTTCGACGAGGTCTCACTCGTCATCTTCAGGCTGGTGCTTTCGGCTTCTTGTTACTGGAACAGAAGCCATCGAGATAGAGAAACACCCTCACAACATGAACAAGCGTGACGACACGTCCCGCCTGCCAGACATCTGGAAATTAGCCCTCCCCACAAAAACCGACACCAGAACCAGAGGCACACAGAACGCCGTCACCAATCAACCACACCAGACCCAAACCCAGACCCTCTCCACAGACATATTACAGACTCCATCCAGTAGCCAAACTATAGTGGCACCTCCGGATGCTGCACCCCCCTGCAATCCCTACACAGATCTGGCTGGTACAAGACACAAAACCATAGCTCGCCCCTATACACGAAGCCAAGCCAGAGCACAACTAAATGCAGCACAGCCATCTTCTCAGAAAAACTCTTCACAAGCTCAAGAGGTCAAGACACGAAAGCTTTAGCAACTAATCTACACTTAATGACCCACCCAGTGATATTCAGAATATCACTCATGAAATCACCCAAGATATCCCTCAAGTAATTAAAGAACAAAAGAAGAAAAGGCACACTAATCTAGGAACTTCCTCTCTGCCCAGAACGTTGGAGGCTATACACCACACCCCTCAACAGTATTTATAGGAACTCAAACACCAGACTCTGCTCTGTTCCAGTAACAAGAAGCCGAAAGCACCAGCCTGAAGATGACGAGTGAGACCTCGTCGAAACGTCGCCCAGACACCCCGACTCTTACACGGGAAGACACCCGAAGACACCAAAACCTGCATTCCTGTACCCGTGAAAATCTACGAAAGCAAATATATATATATATATATATATATATATATATATATATATATATATATTTTCACATAATATATATTCTTTACAACAAACAACTCCGAAACAAGCAGACAACTCCAAAATAAAATCATATGTAACCATATGTCTCATGTTTTCATTTACACTGATCTCTCCGATACCTTTACTTGATATTTCTTGCTGCTTTCTGCTTTCCTTATAGAATCTTTATAAAAATTTAAATCTCTTAAATACTATACCAATCTTTAACCATTTCAATTAATCCCGTCACCTCCCTCCCCCACAGCCCAGTATTTCCCGTGGAATAAAGTTTTTTGCTCCCTGGAAAAGTCTGTTTGCAAGCCTGATATCCACTTGCAATCCTGGAAGTTTGTATAGGACTTTGCATCAGTTGAAGCCCTGCAGTCATGGAGCCTTGCTCCCTGCCATTGCCTCCTCCCTTCAACAGATGATCCTACAGGATCCCACAGAGCCTCTGCAGTTGGCTTTCCTTCCTGATCCACCTCACAATCAACAGCTGTGAAGGGGAGGGGGCAATCTTGTGGGCGAGGCTTTGCAAAGGGCTTTCTCTCACACACCCCAGAATCAAGAATAGGAAAAGCAACAACAGCGTCATTCATGATATTTGGGGTTAAGGAGAAGGAGGGCAAGACAAACTTTTTAATAGACTCAGAAGCTCCACCTAGAACAACTGCAGAAATTAAATACAGCATCTTTCAGGAATTTAATGATTTGGTGATGCTTTGTAAGCATTGTGCAACAATCCCTGTAGTTTAATTAATGACAATTGAAGAATGAGTTGTGTTGGCCTCCCGTTGCCCTCTCCACCTGCTCACTGTCTAGTGTTGCTCTTCTGCTGGTTTTGCCGACTGTTTGGGATTGGGTTCCAGCTGCCATATGCACCTGCTCAAAGTTGTCCTCTAAGAGACACCATAAATGCAATGTACAACCCCTCCCTATCCCCAGTACACTCAAATCCTCCCTTAAGAATCTGTAGCAGTATCTTTGGCTTGCAAAAGGACTATCTATCTACAGCAACCACGGAGGAAATATATAGCAGCCCAAGGTCAGGATTTATGTTACCTGCCCTCTGGAAGAATTCCATCAAGCCATCATTAAGACGTTTCCCACTGATTCTAGTAGGGTAGAGGCTTAATGATGACCATATAATTATTGTGATTTCTTTGGTCATAGAAATCACTGGCCTTCAACAATCCTTAGCTGACACCCACGGTCTATTGTTTCTCTCTTCCATTCTGAAAGGATCATGATATAAGCCAAGAGCGTCTCACTTCCAATTTATTGGAGAGCTGAAAGGAAGTGCAGTGTTAAGGAGCTCGTATAAATCTTCAAATAAATTCAGAAGTGCAGGGCCAACGCTACCATTAGGCAGAGTGAGGTGACCATCTCATGTGGAAAAACTTGCGGTGAACCTCCCTAGGCTGTTTCCAAGGGTTGAAAGATTAAACAATCACATGGAAAGAGGGTGCCACCATGTCCTTTGACTCAGACAGCCCAATCCACTTGGCAGTTAGTTTTACAAGAAAGCACAATAAATCCAATATCTCACCAAGCTGACATTTATCCCTGGAAAGTAACGTGTGAACAGAGTTTAACGTCATTCTACGACGGCTTTCCGGACAGGACCTTTTTCTTTTCTTTTTTGCCACTTCTGGTTTCTCAAAGCTAGTATCAGGGGCTGGCTAAAAGGTAGAAGTGGAATGCTGTTATTTTTTAGGAGAACTCAAATAATTTTCTTATTTGATTTGGGGAACCCAGATTTAGCAATGAGCCCAATTCTCTTCCTAATCATTCCTATGAATTTTCTTTTTCTGACACTGGCATTGAGTTAGAATAGTGCTAACACCTAAGACAGCTCATCACTGAATGTGTGTTAAGAAGGGTTTTTTTTCCTCCAAGTACATCACTTTGCAGTTATTGATACTGGTTTCCAATTGCCATTCTGTTGCTTGTTCTCACAGGGTTCTGGGATCCTTCTATAAAAGCTGCATGGTCTGTCTTAATTATTGTTCTGCTTTCCCCTCCTCCCTCCAAGGCTACTTGATAAACATAGCTTGCCGGTGATGATTTCAAGCAGGGACATGATGTATTCCTGTCATCCTAATTGGCACCATAAGACATTCTCAGAGTATCTAACTACGCTGGATAAAATACATTAGTTGCCTGTATCTAGTATGCATCCTAGGCATGGAGCCATCAACTATGCTGACATCTCAATTTGAGCACTTGGTAGTTAGAGCTCCCAGATTAATTCCTTATTAGGAAAAATGAAGTTCATAAGATACTTATTGTCTAGGAATTTTAAAAAGCAAGTGTTGCCCCACCACCAATCCGTTTCAAGGGATAATTCATTTATGGCAGTTGAAGAGATAACAGGATGAAGGATATTTTCCCCTCTTTGCCTTACAGCATCCCTTTCCCCATTGGTCTCATTTGCCAACCGTTTCCCCCGACTGAAAGGTGGAATTGTGTTTCTAACCTCCCAGTGACAACTCTCTTGAAAAAAAGAGAAAGAGATGGTGTTGCTCTTCCCGGCGCAAGAGAGGGAAATAAATCAAACATCAATAAATGCACTTCTGAGAATCTATTCAAAGCAGTTGTTGATTCCACCTAAAAGGATAGAAATGGATCTGTGCTGGGAACTCTAGGAAGAAAGTGTGGAAATGACTTGTAACCAAAAGGATGTGACCGTCTGCATAATTCATAATCATTAGTCTAAGTGACACTTTTGCAGCATAGGCTTTTGAGCCTTCCAGGGCGGCAGGTTTGAGTCTAAATAGCCTACTCAGCAGTAGATATTTTGTGATCAGGTTTCCCTGAAAGGCAACTCTCAATGCTGCATCCGCCCTGGATGTGCTTTCTGGGTTTTTTTGTTTTGTTTTGGGTTTTTTTTTTTTAAATCGAGAAAAGATGCTGGTTCAGCTTCATCATGCTTGCAATTTAAGGGTTGCTCAAATGATTCCTTAAAACTGCATGAAAGCAATTCAGTGGTGCCTTGGAGACAGCCTTGCTTGCCGTAGTGCTCTGTGCATACATCTGCATGATTCCTCGGAGCTAATTCAAATTTAATGCATTGATAATTCCTCATCTGCAGAAGTCACCCAGCAGTAATCTGAAGGTTACACGGCAATATTCCATCTCAAATAACACTTCTAAAGCAGCATAATAAAGCAGGAGGCAGGCTTATAATGGGCAGAATTAGAAGACTTTGAACAGCATATTTCTGCTCTCTTTGCAAGCGTCACATTAGCAGCGGCTTAATGGCATAAGCAGAAACAGGCGGAATGGGAAACATTTTCCCCTAGTTTATATTCATGGCAAAACAAACAATAGCTTTGTAACACACGGGATAATGGCAGAAATGTAAATCTGTTGGGAAGGACAATGGGTGGGTGGGACTGGGAATGTGTGAAGTACCAATCTCCTCTGTTTATTGTTCATATTTTTGAGATGAGAATGTTAAGGTCTTGTACTAATCCGTGTGTCCCCTTTGCTAATTTCATCGCTGTGGACTACACCAATGGCTACAAGCCATCATGTCTAAGTTCTGCCACCATTGCCAGTGGCAATATGCCGATAAATACCAGTTTCTTGGGACCAGGAATGGGAAGAGGGCTATGGTCTTTGGGTCTTGCTTGTGGGCTTCCTGCAGGCATCTGATTGGCCACTGTGATGATGATGACTATAATAATAATAATAATAATAATAATAATAATAATAATAATAATAATTTATACCATACCATACCATGCCCATCTGGCTGGGCTTCCCCAGCCACTCTGGGCGACTTCCAACAGAAAATCAAAATACAGTAATGCATCAAACATTAAAAGCTTCCCCAAACAGGACTGCCTTCAGATGTCTTCTAAAAGTCTAGTAGATGTTGATCTCTTTGATATCTGGTGAGAGGATGTTCCACAGGACAGGTGCCATTACCGAGAAGGCCCTCTGCCTGGTTTCCTGTAACTTGGCTTCTCACAGTGAGGGAACCACCAGAAGGCCCTCAGTGCTGGACCTCAGTGTCCAGGTAGAATGATGGGGGTGGAGATGCTCCTTCAGATATACTGGACTGAGGCCGTTTAGGGCTTTAAAGGTCAGCACCAACACTTTGAATTGTGCTCGGAAACATACTGGGAGCCAATGCAAGTCTTTCAAGACCAGTGTTATGTGGTCTCGGTGGCCGCTCCCAGTCACCAGTCTAGCTGCAGAATTCTGGATTAGTTGTAGTTTCCGGGTCACCTTCAAAGGTAGCCCCACATAGAGCGCATTGCAGTGAGAACAAGATGCAGGAGTAGACGGGCTCTTACATTCTTACGTGAACAATCTGTGTGAATCTTTTTTGATCCAGGAAATGCATTTAAGATTATTTTCCACACCAGGGATGGAATTCAACATAGTGCTAAGTGGGGTTTACATGTGAAGAATGAGGTTCACTCATGCAACAAGAATCGTCCCCCCTCCTGCCCTTTGTCCCCCATATACCTATTCTGTGGGGGTCCCCCAACCTTTCATCACAAATGTAGGGGATGCAGGGGGGAGAAGGGGGGAGCCCAATGTGCTAGTGGACCTTGTTCCATGCACACAAGAAGTAAGTTGAACCCTGCCTGATAGAATGCTATCAGTGGCTCCTACTCACGATAGCTATTTGCTGCTTCACGTTGTATAGTAAGCATGGTTCTGATAACCAATTGCTGGGGAGCAAAATCAGGAGAGGACTATAGCCCTTGTGTCTTGCTTGTGGATTTCCCATAGGTATCTAACTGGCCGCTGTGGGAAATAGGATACTAGAGTTAGATAGGTCTTTAATCATCTGATCTAGCATTGCTCTTCTGATGTTTACGTCAATATGATGGCTCCTGGCTCTTTGGTCTTGGTGGCGTAGCTCAAAGCAAGGGATGAAGTAGCATCACAAAGCCAGGGACCTTCTCGGTCAGGGACAGCCACAGCTAGGATGCCAACCAATTCCCTGGTAGGAGACCATTTCCAACACGTACCCTGATTTTGAAGAGAACCCCCCTCTCCTTTCAAATGAATGAGAAATCAGGCAGACACTGTGTCTTGATCTCCTGCTCTCCACAATTATTATTCTCTTTCTCAATGTATATATGTGTGTAGAAATAGATATACCATCCTTCAGTTTGCCAGTTATGTGGGGGTTGGGGGTTGGGGGGGTGTTAAGGGGGGAGGAAGCCTTTAAAAGACTAATTCCTTTTAAAGAAGTAAATACACTGTTTTTGGCTGTATATGCGTTTCACTCTTGGAAGCTGAAAAAAATTATCTCGCCAGCCTTTTCTTGCAGCTTTGCAGTTTCGCCTTGAAGCTGGCCTGCATCTGAGCCCTTTACAAATCTGATATTAATTACATGACAGGCATTCTGCGTTGGTGGAAAAAGATACATTTTGTTGAATGACTTGTGAATGTCAGGGATGACTTATTACCTTCAGCAAGTTTAAAAGGAAAGCTAATATGATTTCTTATAGTAAAACCCTCTGTGACAGCTGCTCCATAGAGTCGATTACACTGCTGTGAGCTTTCCAGCAGACTTATTTTTCACACTCATGGGGAATTGGGAACATGATGAACAAACATCTCCATAGTGATCTAGAGCTGCTTCCCCCTCCCACTTTCCTTTCCCTCAAGCAGGGGAATTACTCTTTCCCAACGTCTGTGTGTGTGTGTGTGTGTGTGTGTGTGGTGGGGGCAGGGGGAGAGCAAATGTAAGACTGGTGGGATCTGTGTTATTGTTTGTTTTCTTTTTACTAGAACCAAGAGGTTCACCAAAAGCCAGTTTTAAAAAGGGAGTGAGGGGTTCAGGAGGGAGACATAAGCAAAAAATTAGGAAGGGGTTGTCTCTGAATACACATTCAATCCTGGGCAGATGTCTGCTCCTGGTTCCTTCCTTCCTTCCTTCCTTCCTGCCTGCCTGCAGCCAAATTTAGGGAGGGGAGCTGAAGAATCTTTTCCAATCTTGAAGGCCACATTCCTATATATGTAGCTCCAAAGCGTGGTGCACCACACTAAAGGCCCGATTCCTAATTTGCACAGAATGGATCTCCTGATGGGATGGTATCTGCCAGAGGCCCTCTCCTGCAAAGCACTATGGTCATTTGGGTATATAAAGTCTGAGGCAACATTTCAGGTAGATTGGCAATACTGAGACAATAGTGAGACAATATTTCAGGGTTGTATTTATATCGTTACCATGAACCATTATACATTCCAGGCCTGGGAATATTTGTGTTTGTTTGTTTGTGTGCATGCTTCTTTTTGTTTAGAAAGACGTGTAAACTGCTTTTTCAATAAAAAGTCCCTAAGCCATGGGTAGGCAAACTAAGGCCCAGGGGCCGGATCCGGCCCAATCGCCTTCTAAATCCAGCCCGTGTTCGGTCCAGGAATCAGCGTGTTTTTACATGAGTAGAATGTGTGCTTTTATTTAAAATGCATCTCTGGGTTATTTGTGGGGACTGTCTGGTGTTTTTACATGAGTAGAATGTGTGCTTTTATTTAAAATGCATCTCTGGGTTTTTGTGGGACATTCCCCCCAAAAAAATATAATCCGGCCCCCCCACAAGGTCTGGGGGACAGTGGACTGGCCCCCTGCTGAAAAAGTGCTGACTCCTTCCCCAAGCTGTATACATAAAATAAAATAGTTATCAATAATACGCAGAAAAAATCATATCTCTAGATCTATGTATAGATATATAAATTATACGTACCTAATTTTATGTCTGGGTAGGCCTAATGGGGCGAGTAGTTCTTAGCAGGTGTCTAAAACAGTACAACTTGGGTACCTGCTTAATGTTAATAGGCAAGGAGGCAAAACAGGACAGGTTTTCTCTGGGACCTGTACTACATCAGGTACAAGTAAGGATCTGGAGGAGCTGGTTACTGTGGAAAATCAGAACTCTGGGATCAAAGTTGATAGTTAAAACAGTATTTTGATGGAAAACTTAGATGAGTGTCTGGACTCCAGGGCATCATCCTGTCTCCCCACCCACCCTCTTGCTCGCTCGCTAAATAAGGTAATTCAAACATCTCCAAGGAGTTTTAATGCGTGCAGAATGGGCAACAAGGAAGAAACCTTACAGACCAAGAGAATGAACAGCCTAGCAACAGAAGATGGCTTGGCCATGTCCACAACACTGGAGGAGGTAGCAGCCAAATGTGGAATTAGTCCCATCTGTTTGATGGCAGCTTTAAATATCAGCAGAGCTTTTGGGCAGGTGGGATGTGGGAAAGTCAGTACATGATGGTTCTGTGAGGCAAATAAATGCCGATTCCACTGTTAGCTGTTGGTTTTCTGTGCGCTGGGACCCACAGAAATAATAGGCTTCAAATTTTGAACAGAATCCCCAGTTAAGGAGAAAAGCTCCTCTTCCACACACTTCAAAGTATGAAAGTGTTTATTGTCTCCCGAAACAAGACAAAGCTAAATACAACTATTAATTAAATACAACGTTACTTTCCAGAGATAACAGACATACTGAAAGCAATGCCCCAGAGGCTATTAGATCCATCTCTACACGTAGGCATATTTTCTGAACCAAAGAAAATATGACTTGGCAATTCATATACTCAACCTGGCTGGTGTTGCTATGGTAACCCAGTGCACCTGGTACCCTTATTCTCAGAGCATCCCAGCGTGGGGGATGTGCACCTCAAGACATGGGCCCAAGCACTGTGCAATTTAACCCATTGCTCACATTACCCCAACATGGTGGGCCACACTTGGCCCCCTGGACACAAGGTTCCCTACCCCATCTGTATGATGACACGCTTCATAGGGACAGTTGAAATCTGGACTTTTCTTAGTTTCTAATGTTACGAGACCTATGTTCAGTTTTCTACATTTCCAACTCAGTTTTGCCATATTTGTTTGTTCGTTTTTAAACCTGTCCTCATGAAAAATCATCACCATTTGGGTGCAAAATCCTTCCACGTTGCATATTATTCTATATTATGTATTTCCACACATATATGAATTTCTATACCCACACCTTACCTTGGTATATGCATTTCTGTACAGATTACTTGGCTGAGAATTGCACTGGAAAACTTTGAAGGGCGGTTGAGCTTCAGTGCATATATTGTGTCAGAAAGTGAGAATTAGCTAGGTTCCGCTTTAAATGTGAAGTGAATTCCCCGCATCCCTGCCACCTTACCCCCACCCCAGTCCGGAACAAGCATCCTAAGTGAATCAGTGTTCCACCTGCATGAAAGATACGGCACTATTTCTTCACAGTCTTGCACATTTTCAATGTTATCTGCTCTAAAAGGCTGGTCGATTTAAAGCAAGCTACACTACCAAAAAAAACCCAAAACCCACCCCCAACAAACATAGAAAAACAAAATCCAGAGAGATTTCAGAAATAACTGCTGATCACAACAAGATATATGCCCGAGAATTGCGGGCTAAGTAAGTATTATAAGCTTCTGTTTGCTTCTTTGGAACTGTGTTGTGAAATGGAACAATCAGTTCATTTCAGGTGAGGTAAAATTCCATGTTGGTTTAATAATAATAAAAAAGCTGTTGAGCAGACCTCTCCAGAGGCCTGTGGAAGTACTAGACTATTTACAGAAATGAACTGTGGGAGCAAAAGAAATTACCCTTTCCTTAGCTGATATTTGCTCTGTATCTGCAATTTGGTTATAGCAGGCATGGCTGTCTGTTTGCATTAACAGCAGTAGCTGCTTATGCCTGTGGTGAGGGGCTGACAGGATTTAGGCCTGATCCGTAGAGGGAACCAGGCCAATATGGCTTTTGGGTGTTGCGGAAAAAAAGACTTAAGGCATTAGAAATATTCATGTGAAATTTGTATCTCTCCAGTGACAGTGACTGGAGCCCTGTCTATTGACCTTGGATTGCTGTGGCATTTAAGCACCTTCCATTTTAGCTCCTGAACTGCACTGATTAACTAAAGGCGATATAACCATGTCATATAGAAACAGTCACTGAGGCATCTAAGCCATAAATGGGACTGGAAAAGAACATGAACTGGTGTGTCACATTTTTAGCTGGGCGTAGTAGTTATTTGTGGGCGATATCTGGTGGCCGTTGAAAGTTAAATCGAAGGGTTTATGGCATTCTGAATTCGCTGCGTCTTATTTTGTTAATCCTGTTAAAATGTGACATGCTAGTTTATTTAAACAGCACCGGTTAGAGCAGTCCCCATCCTCAGTTAGAGGTATAATAAGCCCTGCAATTTGCTTCAGGGCAATGACATTATCAATGTTTACTGCAGTATCATACCCTCCAACCTTTCTCCGATAAAAATAGGCTCGTCCTATTCTATCCTAATAAATAATAATAATTTTATTATGTATACCTTGCCCATCTGACTGGGCAGCTTACAACAAATATAAAAACATAATAAACATTAAATAAAAATCCCTATACAGTTGTACCTTGGTTCTCAAACGTAATCCATTCTGGAAGTCCGTTTGACTCCCAAAACTGTTTGAAAACCAAGGCACAGCTTCTGATTGGCTGATGGAGCACTCAAGCGGAAGCCGCATCGGACGATTGGCTTCCGAAAAATGTTCATAAACCAGAACACTTACTTCCGGGTTTTCGGCGTTTGGGAGCAAAACTTGTACGAGTACCAAGGCGTTGAAGAACCAAAGTATGACTGTACAGGGATGCCTTCAGATGTCTTGGTTCGGAGGTCACATAACTCCATACCCTCCAACATTTATCCAAAGGAAAAGAAGACATTCTGGAATCCAGTCAGAAATGAGGATGACTTCTGCAGTATACCCAGTGCATTTGCAGTACGCCAGGCACTGTGATCATCAGTAGTCCAGTAGACCGTAGCACCTGACTTGTGGGTTCCTATTGAAGAAGAAAATGGCTGTATTATTATTTTTGCAGTGCCATCAGCATGTGTAGCACTTTATAAAGCACCAAAGGACAGGCTTCTGAACCAGATGGCTTCCAATTATACTCATGAAGGCCATATCTCCTCTCCCATATTGTCTATTCGCAGGCGTGTCCAATGTCCGCTTCAGGGGCGGGCCTAATTCAGCCCGCTGGTTGATCCAATCCGGCCCCTCAACTCAACAACTTTGGGGTAAAATAATTAAAAAAGGTCAACAATTCTGGTTGGCCCCCTGATTGGTCCTTCACTTCATCAAATCTGGCCCTCTTTTTAAAAAGTTTGGACACCACTGGATGGTTGCCCCTGTTCTGTGGAATTTCAGTTCTTTCAATTTCTAATTTTCCCTAATCTTATATTGTGTTCTCCATGTTTCTTCATCAATCTCTGTTTTTTTAAAAAATTACCCTCAGCAGCATTTTAGCGCAAATTTATCCTAATATACAAACTTCCTGTCCAGTTTTGACCAATGTACACATTTTTTTGCTAGCAATTTCCCCTAATAGAATGCATTTTTGTATGTTATTTTTGTAAATATATGTATTTCATGCACACTTTCTCCCAATGTATGCATTTTGGTACCCATTCTTTGGTGGGGGAACTGCATCACATAATTTGGAGAAGGGTGAGTTTCAAAAGGTGTCTGTGTTTTCGATTCTCATATTGTTTCAGAAAGTGCAAATTTGATGGATTCAACCGAATTGCATTTGTCCTCCGTCCCTAACTAAAACTAATTTCTCATATCTGGGGCTTGACGGGTCACAGAAATATTTTCCCCCCATTTCCATTACCCCTCTTTCACCTGGGTGAAAGACTCATTCTACAATCTTTATCCTGGAAATCAGGCTTGTCTTTCCAAAGTCCAGAGGATTCTCACTTTTAAATTATACAGTGGTACCTTGGTTCTCAAACTTAACCCGTTCTGGAAGTCTGTTCCAAAACCAAAGTGTTCCAAAACCAAGGCGCGTTTTCCCATAGAAAGTAATGCAAAATGGATTAATCCATTCCAGACTTTTAAAAACAACCCCTAAAACAGCAATTGGACATGAATTTTACTAACTAACGAGACAATTGATCCATAAAATGAAAGCAATAAACAATGTACTGCAGTCACACAAGCAAACAATCAGGAGCTGAACTGGGTTCCACACAGTCACAAAAACAAAACAAAAAAGCCGCAAAAATAAAAACACAAAATAAATAGCAAAAACAGACAGACGTCAGTGGAACACTCAAAACGGAAGCGTGGCACTCAAAATGGAGCATGTTCGGTTTCTGAAAAAAGTTTGCAAACTGGAACACTTACCGGTACTTCTGGGTTTGCAGCGTTTGGGTTCCAAGTTGTTTGAGTACCAAGGCGTTTGAGAAACAGGGTGTCACTGTGGTAGTATCCTGACCCATTTCATTTAACATGAAAGTAGGAAAGCAGAAATATTTGGTTAGACATGCATCTATTTTGTGGCTGAGAAAGACAAAGAATGAACAAGACAGAGCAGCTAAAGTGAATGCGTTAGGTGCCTGTGAGACTGTAATAAGTGGAAGGTTTCTTTATTTGTTTAATTAAATATATGACTTCAAAAAAAGAAAAGGAAAAAACCCTACCCCTAAAGTAAAACAAGGAGCCAAGTACAATTAAAGCTGTTCTGATTTAGCACCATGGCAATTTTTTTTTTTTAATCATTTCTACCGGGAGAGAACGGATTAATTATGTTTCATGTGCTTTGGTTTACAAGTACTTCAGTGGTTTCTGTTTGATGAAACAAATCAATGAGCATTCTGGAAACTGTGAACATCTTACAGCAGCTGAATACATTAATGCACCAGAAATGTGTGAGCGCGCGCACACACACAAACGTACACACACAGACACAGAGCAGAATCGGCATTGCCCTTGTGAGCTGCAGCTTAGGAGTGGAGAGGGCCAAATGGATGATGTTATTGAAGTAGAGAGCAGCACAAGAGGAGCTGAGGGAGAAGTAATCTGGCATATTGCATGAGAAAATTACATTATTATCTGAAAGTAGATTGGTTTACTTGCCCTGTACTCACAAACCCCTTTCTCTTGATAATCATCTTCACACTCAACTGCACTTCATAGCTTGTTTACCATGTTGCAATGATATTTGCTCCCTAAGTTTATTTGATGTTGGCCACTTGAAAACATTATCATTTAAATTAGTTCCTGTAACTAATGAGCATACGTTTCGTAGCAAACAAGTAAAGGAATTTTTGAGGCTTTTTTTTTTTAATCTAAAAAAAAATCGCATTGCAAAAATGTAAACTGTATATTTTCAGATACTGCACAATGCTGCAATCCTGAAAATATTAACATATATGCTAAGGAAAAGGAATAATTGACGTCAGAGCTTTTTTGCCAGTGTGCCCAGGAGTATAGCATGGCAGCGTAGTCATTTAAAAGCTCAGAAGTAAGCCCCGGTAAGTTCAATGGGGTGTATTCTCAGATAAGTGCAAATCTGAGACCCTATGAGCCTATCCACACTTATGTTGATTCTGTGCCTAGAAAGCATGGGCCCAAGCAGTTCCCCCCGTGTCCCACTCTTTTTGAAGAGAAAATCCACTCTTTAGCGTTAAATCAGAACAAATGGCAATTCGTGGGGAATCCCAAATTGCCATTTGTTCCAACTAAGCACTAAGAGCGGTTTTCCTCAAGGAGGTGGGAAGCAGCAGGACAAGAAGATCTTAAAGACCTACACTAGTTCCCAGTACGTTTCTGAGCACAATTCAAATTGTTGGTGCTGACCTTTAAATCCCTAAATGGACTCAGCCTTTTATACCTGAAGGAGCATCTCCACTCTCATCTTTCAGCCCGGACACTGAGATCCAGTACTGAGGGCTTCTAGCAGTTCCCTCGCTGTGAGAAGTGAGGTTACAGTGAACCAAGCAGAGGGCCTTTTCGGTAGTGGTGCCCTTCCTGTGGAACGCCCTTCCGCCATATGTCAAGAAGATAAGTAACTATACAACCTTCAGAAGACAGCTGAAGGCAGCCCTGTATAGGGAATTTTTTAATGTTAAATGTTTTATTATGTTTTTGAATATGTTGGAAGCTGCCTAGACTGGCTAGGGCATACTAGTCAGATAGGAAAGGTACAAATAAAACAACAACAACAAAAATAAGAAGATAAGCCCAGTGTAGACTGGAATTTTTATCTCCCAGTAGATAGTCAGGCTTTGTTTCCAAGGTGGATGGAGATAGGAAGATAAAGGAAGGAATTCAAAGTCACACTATGACGGCCATTTCGTCAGGCCAAGTATCTCAGATTACCAGACAGAACAATCCCCCCTCCGACCGGTGCTGTTCTGGGGATTCTCACATCCCTCAATAAATAAAATAAAGTAAAGAAAGGTAGTCAGAAGACTGCCAGCTCCGTCTGCTTAAAATCTTGAGCTCAGGCCATCCAAAATAATGGAACTGTTTCATAAAATATAAAGTAAGGACCACAGCTCAGTGGCTTGCAAGAAGGTCCCCAGTCCAATCCCTATTGCCATCTACAGGTAGAATTGAGCCACTCCTGCCTGAGACCATGGACAGCCACAGCTGCCAGTCAGTGTAGACAATACTAAGGTGGTCCAATGGTTGGTATATGTTCTTAACACCATTAAGAGTCATAAATTTGGATTTGGCTTGAGAACAGCAGCTTCACCTGGTCTCTGGTGGTAATGACCTATCATTTCCACAAAAGCTGAGATCATCAGAGTATTGTACTAACCCTTCAGAACCTATTTCATTGCAATAATGGCCTTTTCACAGTTTTTCAGTGACCTCTGGGCTTTACTGAGCTCTGCTCCTCCTGCTGAAATCTAGAGTGGCTGGGAAAACCCAGCCAGATGGGCAGGGTATAAATAAATAAAAAAGAGTGCACCTCCAATATTGCTGGGTGTATTTAGGGTGCAGCACATACTGAGCTGTGCAGATAATCTACACAAGTAAGATCCAAAGATTGCCATATATCCTATTTTTTCCAGGACACGTCCTCTTTTTCATGGGTAGAGTCATCATAGGGATCATAGTTAAAAGTAAAAGGTGAAGGTAAAGGTACCCCTGCCTGTACAGGCCAGTCGTGTCCAACTCTAGGGTTGTGCGCTCATCTCGCTTAAGAGGCCGGGAGCCAGTGCCATCCGAAGACACTTCTGGGTCACGTGGCCAGCGTGACGAAGCTGCAGCTGGCGAGCCAGCACCAGCGCCGCACACGGAAACACCGTTTACCTTCCCGCTAGACAGCAGTACCTATTTATCTACTTGCACTTAGGAGTGCTTTCGAACTGCTAGGTGGGCAGGAGCTGGGACCGAACGACGGGAGCTCACCCTGCCGCGGGGATTCGAACCGCCGACCTTACGATCAGCAAGTCCTAGGCACTGAGGTTTTACCCACAGCGCCACCCACGTCCCATAGTTAAAAGTAGAAGTTGGCAAATGTGGCCTCTTTTTTGCTCTTCAAAATACGGCAACCCTACGAAACTGCATGGTGAAATTGTATAGTTTTGCAGCTTCTACATCCTCATACAATTCTGTAGCACATGTGGATGATAGCCAGAGTTTAAAAACACAGATCTATTTTCTATGTCAAGAAACATTGCTTAAGCTTTAATGTTCTAGCCTAGTCTATTTGAGATGAGATAATCACATGGCAGTTCACAGCAAACATTTCAGTGATTATTAGCGTAAATCTTGAGCAAATACAGAGTTTTGGGCAAATGTGTTCAGTCTTGATCAGTGTTTTTCCCCCTTAAAAATGTTTAGGGGTACTCTCATTTTGACTCAAGAAAATCACCATTTTATAGTTCAAACTGGGAAAAATAAATACAGCAAATGCACAGAAGTACAAAGATTCAGAAAATGTTAAGGGGTATGCGTACCCCCGGAAAAAAGCACTGGTCTGGATTATATATTATATGTGCACAGTATTTTTATATATGAAAACTCAGTTTCTTCCACAGTGTTCAGTCCCATGTGCAGTTTTAAAAAGCAGGACAGGCCTGTAGCCTTAAAAAAATTAAGTGCTAACCTTCTTGGGCACTTGAGTTCATTATATTGTTTCCAATTACATGCATCAAGACTGCATAAAGAGTTTATTATTTGTCAAGCTTAGTAAGATTTTACAAAGACATTTGCATTGATTTGTAGTGAAAGGGCAAATTCCAGCACTTATGAGTAATTAAAGGCAATAGAGCATGACAAGATCGGGATGTTTCTTGGCTGTAAGTTGACAGATTTTTTTGGAACTTTTTTTTTAGTTCCATTGTCCAGTGGCTAGCGAGTGCTTATTTCACCTTAATCTTTTTAAAACCCAATGACCATTTTTACTGGCGATTTAACAAGCCTTTAAAACTCGCTGCACTATTTAATCAAGCATGTATTCAAAAAGCATAACACTATTTTTGAAAAAGCATAACACTATGTTGAAAAAAATCTCACTTTTAATACACAATTCTACACCGAGCACAATCTCATTTTGCATTTGGCTATATATGGGTTTATATATTAGTAGGTTTGTTAGACCCTGTTTGTAATTTCCTTGTTTACTGCTTCATATTATTTTAGGCTGCAATCCTATAGACACTTGGGAGTAAGTCCAGTTGACCTGAATAGGGTTTACGTCTGAGAAGTCATGCATAGAACTGCATAGTCAATGTGGTTAAATAAGTAGAATGGTTATTCAAGAGTAGAATCCCAGTTTAGCTAAGATGATTCACACATGGAAGCATGGTTGCTGGATGTCAGGCTTCGGGGAATCAGTTCCTCCCCCGTGGCAGTAGATAAGAGATCCAACGAAAGGAATGCCTTACCTGTTAGAATCTTTAACAATCACAGTGAGAGAACAAAAAACACGTCTCCAAGAAATGGCGGTGCTCCCAATTAAGGACACTCCTTCCTCCTTCCGTATTAATCTACATCACTCCTATGTCTTAATAGTCTAAGTTTGTACCCTCTGTGCTTTCTGTTCTGACACTTTCTGAGCTCTCTGTGACTTTGGGGAGGGGGGTGGATACTATCCAGAAGACTGTGAATCTCTCTTTCAGTGTTCCTCCTCCTAGCTGTTCCCCATCCAGAATTTCCCAGCTTCTGCCATCTGAACTATGCCCCTCTGCAAACCACTGTTCCAAATCTATGCTGTCCTCCTGCTCCTGGGAAGATTCAGGATCAGGATCAAGGGGAGGGGGTGGCTCCCACCATTCTGCCTCAGTGTAGCCCTCCTCAGCACGGTCCCTGACACTGGACCACAAAACACAGACAATTCAGGTGTACATATTGGAATCCAAGTATGGGAACCATCTTTCCATCATGAACTTGAAGGTAAAGGGACCCCTGACCATTAGGTCCAGTCATGACTGACTCTGGGGTTGCGGCGCTCATCTCACTTTATTGGCCGAGGGAGCCGGCGTACAGCTTCCAGGTCATGTGGCCAGCATGACTAAGCTGCTTCTGGAGAACCAGAGCAGCACACAGAAATGCCGTTTACCTTCCCGCTGGATCAGTACCTATTTATCTACTTGCACTTTGATGTGCTTTCAAACTGCTAGGTTGGCAGGATCAGGGACCGTGCAACGGGAGCTCACCCCGTCGCGGGGATTCGAACCACCAACCTTCTGAACGGCAAGTCCTAGGCTCTGTGGTTTAACCCACAGCACCACCCGTGTCCCCCTCAGCCTCAACCCCACCCCCATTAATTTCTATCATGAACTACCAGGAAATTAATGGGGGGGGGGTTAGGGCTGAGATCAAAGAGCACATGGCTGTTGTGTGATTCCAAACAAGTAAGTAACTTCTGGCTGATCTACTGAAAAATCCTTAGTTTCATCTAGGTAGCCATCTTTCTGGGCATAATGATTTGAAATGTTTTGAAACGTAAAGAATGTACAACTAAATATTCCACAACCAAGAAATGGGTTTTGAGATTGGAAAGTGATTGGCTAGCATGAGGAGGAGGAGGAGGAGGAGGAGGAGGAAGAAGAAGAAGAGTAGTAGTAGTAGTAGTAGTAGTAGTAGTAGTAGTTTGGATTTGATATCCCGCCTTTCACTCCCTTTAAGGAGTCTCAAAGCTGCTAACATTCTCCTTTCCCTTCCTCCCCCACAACAAACACTCTGTGAGGTGAGTGGGGCTGAGAGACTTCAGAGAAGTGTGACTAGCCCAAGGTCACCCAGCAGCTGCATGTGGAGGAGCAGAGACGCGAACCTGGTTCACCAGACTACGAGTCTACCGCTCTTAACCACTACACCACACTGGCTCTGTGACACAAACAATGTCCCGAGTGCAGAACTTGCTCCTTGGTGTTTTCATAAACAGAGGCAGCCATCCTAAGAGATTCTTCTGTTCTTAATCACCATCTCCATGATGTGCTCATTTACCCTCCAGTTTGTGGAGGATGGGAGCCAGGTTGCTTTGATACAATTCTGGCTGTTGGCAGAACATCCTATTGCCACGGCAGCAGAGCCCAAACGCTTGGCAGGCGAAGGGTTTCGAGCGTGACAATGACATTGTATTCCTTTTAGCAAACGGGAGCCAATGCGCGCGGGCGGCTCTAGAGTGCAAAGCAGAGTGAGTGACAAAAAGCAAACCAAGCCTCCAAACCCCACAAAAGCACAGTTGCCACCATTCACTCTCGGATCACAACTTGTTATACAAAACATCCAATTTGGCTGAGTGTATGTTAATCCATTTCTAATTGTGCAAACAACACTCTCCCATTTGGTTATCAAGTCAAACAGTTCTTTAATCAATTTAATAAACATAATCTTATTAAACCAATGGCAGCTCCCTGTCCCCAATTAACCCGAGAGATGATACAGAACGGCCATCTCCCCCCTTTAAAATGCATCTGTTATGCTAAAAAAACGTTTTTAAAAGAAAGAAATAGATTTGAAATTTGTTTTTAAGTTATTAGTTTTGTCTTGGAACATAAAGAGGAGGCAGAATTTTATATGTTTACATTTGTGAATTCTCAAATAGAATGAAGAATGGCCATTGCTTGGGTTTTGTATGGATGAGCGTATTCGCGGCTTCAAAACAATGAGGATGTGAGACCAGATCCAGACTCAGGAATTCACAGCCAGCATTGAAGAATGCTGTTTACTTGGCCCACAGCACCCTATATTTCCTGGGTTAAGGATAGTTCACAACCTCCTCCTCTGTGGTCAGTGAAGAACTCCAGGGAGAAAAATGGAGGGGGGCCGGTTTTAAACCCTGCTATATAAGACCTTAATATACAGCAACTGAAAGCTGGGAGATTGAATGTGGTACAGGAAAATATTATGGGACAGTATGCGCTCCCCATGGGGTTATCCCGGAACTAACCCAATGTCAGAGTTGAAGCTGTGACTGATAAGTGAGTTATTTGGACTACAGCAGGGGTAGTCAACCTTTTTATACCTACCGCCCACTAATGCATCTTTCTTGATGGTAAAATTTCCTTGCTGGCCACCAGTGCTCGATGGAAGGAGGATTCAGCTTCTGCCGTAGAACCCCCTACCACCCACCTAGAATCCAGAAACGCCCACTAGTAGTGGGTGGTAGGGACCAAGGGGACAACCCCTGGACTACAGGAATCCCTGGGATCCTAAAGAGTTTCTGTTTTCCAACAACAACAACAACAATAATGTATTACTAATACCCCGCCCATCTGGCCGGGCCTCCCCAGCCACTCTGGGCGGCTTCCAACAGAACATTAAAAACACAATAAAACATCAAACATTAAAAGCTTCCCTAAACAGGGCTGCCTTCAGATGTCTTCTAAAAGTCAGATACTTGTTTATTTCCTTGACATCTGGTGGGAGGGTGTTCCAAAGGGCGGGTGCCACTACCGAGAAGGCCCTCTGCCTGGTTCACTGTAACCTCACCCACCCCAAAATAAATACACACGGATACTTATATTAGTTTAAGTTTGGGGGCAAATTTTGGCCACAACTTTATTGAAATACAATCATGTGAGCGGTATTGGCTTAGGCATTGACTACCCACTATAACTGACTGCACCTCTCAGGGTGATCGTCCGATGGGGTAAACCAAACGAGGGAGCTAGGTTGATGAGGACCAACCTAAACTCACCCAAGGGTTCCTGTGGCCTAGCATGGCCCTAGCCCCTCAAGTGGATTTTGGACGAGATCCAGGAGCCCCAGATTCCTTTAACGGAATACCCAGTTCCTGGAGGGGCAGGTTATGGCTGCACCTCCCCTCCCCACAATCCAACTGAATCAATGCCTAACCACTGCCTTAAAAGTTGTGATGATTTGCTAAGGGGTAGGTGAAAACCAAATGGCTAAATCCAATTTGCCAAATGGAAAAATTCCTACCCAGCCCCTGTTCCAAAACAGGCAACCCAAACCAAAGCAAGGCCAAGCAACTCTACCTAAACTAGGGTGTTTAGCAGTGCGAAGAAAGTGCCCCTGCTTGCATCACAATGCCGTTTTTAAAGCCCCTGGTATCACGCCACCTACTGGCTATTGGCTAAAACCGCCTGGCATGATCCCAGGGGAATGGCCAGGACTTCCTGCTCCTCCCCCCCCCATTTTAACCCTGCCAGGTGAGCTCTTGGGTCCTGCACATAGCTGTCAACTTACAGATTTGAAAATAAGGAACCAGCAGCCTCAGAAATAAGGGATCAGCAGCCAAAATAAGGGATTTTCCGAACACAGGTATGTTCAACTTCTGAGCCCCTCCGAGCCAAAGGCAGAAAACCCAGCCAACAGCCAAACGAAGCCTCAAGAGGTGGTTTCCACAGCGCAGCAACCCGGCAAAGGGGATGCAGCAAGGAAAACCACCGTCACCTCTCCGCTGGGAAGCGCTGAGCAAAGGCGAGTCCCCAGGCAATGCGGCCGATTTGATCGGCACAAGGCATGCAAGCTCCACCTCCCCCAGTCGTTCTTAGACTCCTTATTGAGTGAGCAACGCAGCCAAGCAACACAGTTGGAGCCTCCCTCCTCCCTGGCCGGCAGGGAGGGAGGGAGAGGAGCTGCTTCCTTTGAAACCCGGGAAATTTAAGGGACATCATCAATAAGGGACAGCAGCGGGACACAGTGCTGGGATAAGGGACTTTCCCGCCAAATAAGGGACAGTTGACAGCTATGGTCCTGCACGCAACCAGGACTCTCTGTTATGAGGATCCCATTTACAGAACCAAATAGGTGTCTGCAGAATGTAGGAGTTTCTGATGTAGGAATTTGGCCCACATTGACCCAACCATTATGTGACTGGCTCGCAGCTCAGCCTCTATTATGCATTTGCTGAAGTCCTTCTTTGACAGATTTGGAGGCAAAGCTTCCTGACGGGCTCACTGCCCTCCTACAGCACTTGCTCAACATGAGAAATAATTTTAAAAATCACAATGCAATTTTAGTTCTTCTGAGATCTAAGAGCTGCCTTGAAAGAAGGAGCCCTCGGAAAGGTAGTTAACATGAAGAGCAGCTTGTGGCATGCTAGAGAGAAGCCGATCTTATTCCCCTTTATCAGGGCTCAAGGCAATCTAGCTTGGATAATGAAGCTGGTTACGTTATCCTTTTACCCTTCCAGGGTGAACAACCAGCAAGAGTCTTGATATTTAAATTGATGTTTTACACCCTAATAATTCTTCACTTTTTAATTCAATCGTGGTCCGTTAGATGCCCAGTAATAAGAGGGAAAATATAAGATAAACTGCTCTAATTACAGTGTCATGAAGGGAAACAATAAACATATTAAACTATGAAGGGATAATCGTTATCATGGCTTAAAGAGAAGATCAGGGTCTAAGGCAGACATTTCTAACAAGGTTCATTAACTGTCCTTACAGCTCTTGGAATATTTTAACGGCGGCAATTAACATAAAAATAGATTTAGCGACACCGGCTTCTCATTACTGTCAGCTTGTATTTGGGCTCATAAAATATAATTATAAATAAAATACACTTTTCCTTCCTAATGCTTATTAAAAGGGGATATTATACAGTTTTGCAGAGCTACTAATGATCAGCACTTTAATTCAATATTGTAAATTGCGGCGTTCATGTGCACAAATATACACACACTAATTGCAAGTACATCTCATCATAGGATCGCTCTGTGTCACTCCGCTCTCAATTTACAGATTTCACTTGGCTGTTTTCTCCTTCCCTTCAGTCGCTCTTTAAATTTAAATGGTTATGCATGCTATATATATCTTTTGCTCCATAACGTGATCCACTGTGCAATTGAGCAATTTCAGTCTTTTTTTATTCCAAATAGTGCCAGTTTAATGTTTCAATCTTCACACTGCATAGTCGGTGCCTAGAGTAGACCCAGTTAGTTCAATTACACTAATCTAGAGGAAGCAATTTGAGGATTCTACCTTTCAAATGCTTGGGCCCTCTGAAGCTATTTATCCTGCAAGCACATTTTCTGCAGTGTACCTGATCTGTAAATAGATGAACTCTGTATTCTGGATTGCGAAAGTACTCCTCTCCAGCTTATAAATGGGTTGTGTGGTTTGGCACAGAAGCTTCACATGCCTAATTTGAGAGGGCTAGCTTTTAGGATGCCAATCATGACATCAGGCTGTTTCCCTCCAGTTCTCCCTTTCCAGCTCCACATGAAGGAATTCCCTCTTCTGTTTCCCTTCTTTCCATTTCCTCTCCCTCTGATTCTTTCCATCGTTCTTCAGGCCCCCCCCCACTCCTTCCATCTGATCTTTGATTCATTTATTTTTATTAAAAAATGGGTGCTCCATTTCAGGGGTTTAATTTCTCCCAGATTACCTGTTTCCAATAAGTCATCCCTTTCAGGCATGTTCACTTAAAATAATCCCACAAGTACAATCCTGTCCAGGTCTGAGCACTGGCAATCATTTCATGTGCCGGAATACCTTTGATGTGAATGCAGTCTATAGCTCTGATAGCATTCGAGGAATGTTATGTTGACCTAGTTGTAAATATCTATCTCTATGGCTATACCTGGGATTAGACCCATCCCTCAGGATCAGTGGGACAACATAAGCATTGTGACGCACGTTCATTTCAGTTTCATGGTCTGGCTGTTTTTTAAAACAACAACAACAACATCACAACTTGCAATATATGTATATTTTCAAATGTATTAATAGTATATTATTAAAATATGTAGCCAAAACAACTTGCGATACCTAACATTTCAAAATTGAAAATGACATCACAGTTCTATGAATGTTTGCCCAGTGAGACTTACTTGTCTCACTGAGAAATGGAGCCTGATAAAACATGTATCTTCATCCTGCTGTGAAGGGAGAGTTATGAGCACTTAGGACATATTGTATAAGTACTGTTTACTTGACCCTGTTTCTGAAGTGCCTCTAGTCTGGATGAAGCCATTGACTATTACTGTTTGTTTAAAAGCAAGCCCGTTACTCAAGAAGAGGAAGTATATCTATGCCAGTAAACCTAAACGATTCTTGCAATGCAAATAGCGAACAATGCTAATAGAACAATTTTTTTAAAAAAAATAAAATAGCATTCATGCTGCCTTTCAAGGACAGCTGAAACAACATACAACATCATAAAGACACAGTGATCACAACTATCTGGATTAATTCAGACTGATAAAGGCAATAGGGAAGTTTGGCTGACACCTTCATTATACATATTTAGGCACCGGGCAAAAACATTCCTCTTCAACCAGGCCTTTGGCTGATTGACATCTGACACCCTTTTCAATGTGTTGTGGGAAGTGGTGGGCTTATTGGTTTGTTCTTGTTTTTATTACATATTTTGTGCTTTTCGTATCGTATTTTTATGTTGCAAACTGCCCTGACAGCTGCGGGTGAGGGGGCGGTATACAGATTTAATAAACACCATCAACAACATGAACGGTGATTAAAAGGTCAGTTAAAACAGTTAATAAAAATTCAAGCATTCTGTTTATTGAGCACTCATCCTGATCTGTTTGTGCAAACATTATGCAACATATCTCCGACATCACCGCTTATAGACATCACCTGTTCGTGTTATTTGCATGGAGAACGGATGTCCTGGGATGTTTGGCCACTGTAGGCAAAACGTGCCCCCTGCCGACTACACTGCCAAAACCACTCCCGCCCCCCCAGGTCCAGGCCCCCTCCCTGTCCCTGCCGTCGTGCCCACACTGTCACCAGCCCTGCCACCACAACCACAAGGTGCTGTGGGGGAAGCGGGGACAGCATGGGGGAAGCTGCGGCGGGGCTGGCAGTGGTACAACAGTAGAGGTAAATCTGCCACCTGAGGCAAATTGCTTCACCTCACCTCATGCAAGTGCCGGCCTTGGTGTGGAGGTCATATGGTGTGTTGCCCAACTCTCTGTCATTCCACACTTTATCGTGCATTTCCTCACCATTAGCATGAAAAATCCATTCTGGGGCAGAAGGTGTGTTTGTTGTGTTAGGGTTCAAAATCCACTTCATTCATTTATTGCACTTATTCCTCACCTTTTTATCCAAGGATCTTTTATTTCCATGGATGGCCATCTGTCATGGATGCTTTAGTTGAGATTCCGGCATTGCAGGGGCTTGGACTTGGTGTCCCTTCCAACTCTACAATTTTATGATCTCAAGGTGGTCATACAGTTCTCTCCTTGTTCATTTAAGCCCCACAACAAGTCTGTGAGGTAGGTTAGGCTGCGAAGCAGTTTCTGGCCCAAGGTTATCTAGTGAGCTTCATGGCTAAGTGGAAATCTGAACCCTGGTCCCCCAGGTCTGGCACTGTAATGACTATACCATAAAGGTAAAGGGACCCCTGACCATTAGGTCCAGTCATGGCTGACACTGGGGTTGCGGTGCTCATCTCGCTTTATTGGCCGAGGGAGCTGGCGTACAGCTTCCGGGTCATATGGCCAGCATGACAAAGCCGCTTCTGGCGAACCAGAGCAGCGCACAGAAACGCCGCTTACCTTCCCGCCGGAGTGGTACCTATTTATCTACTTGCACTTTGATGTGCTTTCGAACTGCTAGGTTGGCAGGAGCTGGGACCGAGCAACGGGAGCTCACCCTGTCGCAAGGATTTGAACCGCCACCTTCTGATCGGCAAGCCCTAGGCTCTGTGGCTTGACCACAGCGCCACCCATGTCCCTGTACCATGCTGGCTCTTATTAGCTGCACATCCTAATTTACCAGTATATGATTGGCTCATACCTTCAAAATGGTGACAGCCTGGAACCAGCCTAGTACAGTCATACCTTGGAAGTCAAATGGTATCCATTCCAGAAGTTTGCTCGACTTCCAAAATGTTTGGAAACCAAAGCATGGCTTCTGATTGGCTGCAGGAAGCTCCTGCAGCCAATCGGAAGCCCTGGAATTCCTGTCGGACGTTCGGCTTCCAAAAATAGTTTGCAAACCAGAACACTCACTTCCGGGTTTGTGGCGTTCGGGAGCCAAAACGTTTGAGAACTAAGCTTTTCGAAAACCAAGGTACAACAGCAAGACAACTAAGCAGAGCTCTCATCTGTAGTGCAGCTCTGCTGAAAAAGCCTTTTAAAGTACTGGTAATTACTATTACATCTAGAATAGACGCACATGGTTAGGTAATGCAAATACAGCAGGATGTCCTGGTGCCAATAGAACATACAGAGGCCAAAGCTTTGCTAATAAAAGCAAATAAAATCCTGCTATCAGCTTTATATGCATTACATATTCCAGCCATATATTCAGATATTCCATATATTTGAGGCAAAACACACTAGTGCGTGTAACCATAATACTCAACAGCCATAAATAATGAGTGATGCTTTCCCATAGCATGTAAAATCTAAGATTCTCAAAACACTTTGTAGTCATTTATGTTTCTATGTTCTCCAAACCCAGTTGAATCTCTCTTTGGGGAGCAGTAAATTCAAACACTGAGTACAGAAGTGATTTGTGTAAAGTGAGTCAGTGAGTCAGCAATCTTGCCAGGAACGCAAACAAGGGTTTCTGACTTTTAGTCCTTTGCTGAAACCACTGGCTCCTGTCTTTCTCCCTAGCTCCAGGGTAACTTGGCAAAAGAGATCAAGTAAGCACATAAAAACAAGGAAAGGAAGGGGGGAAAGAAAGAAAAGATAGATATGTTACAGTAGCTTTGTTCATATTTTATAAAAGCCAGACAACACTAGACACTTCTCAGGCATTATCCAACAATAAGTGCCTTGCAGTGCAATCAGTGAAGTGTCTATACTCAGAAGTAATCCCACTGAGTTGAATGGGGTTTACACTTAGGTTTATAGTTCCTTCACTCCAATCCAGAATCTGTATTTGCTCAGATGTGAATGTGCATTGCTTGCATGTCTGGGATACTCTAGATACAAGGTTCTCAGACTGTGGTCTGTAGAGGACCAGTGAACTTTGAGCTTCATCCTGGTGGCCCACAGCATCTCTGTGAAGATGCAATTAAAAACCATACAGCCTCTAGCAAAGCACATCACAAAAACTGCAATAGGCAGATCTGGAAGGCTGCACTCCTATATATACACTTACCTGGGAATAAGTACGAGCGAATGCAGTGGGGCTGATCTTTGAATAGAACTGTGTTCATTCATTCAATCAATTCATTGATGCAATCAACAATACAAATAGCATTGTGTTGTGAATGCATTCACCAAATTCAAACTAAGCACGCCGAGTAATTTTAACGAGACACATGCTTATATTTTGCTTTCCAGGCACATTTGTCTGATTCACAGAGTTCACGGGCCTTTTCATCTAAAGAGTTAAGTGTGTGTTTGTTGAGTACGTCAATCATGATCAGTCAGTCAATCATGCAACTAATTCCTTTAGGGGTCATGGTTTCAACAAGGACAACAGTTGACAGCAGAGCTGACAGACCGAGGCCTACCACCTAGATAACAGTTTGTTAATACTAAGTCTTTCCTTGCACAAACAGATGGTACAGTCCATTCAGTATGAGGTAATCCCTCAGGCAATTTTTGACATTCTAACCCAAACAATTCCTGAATGAGGGAGGGAGGAAAATGGAGCCTCTTAGATTTCACTGCTTACTATTTTCCTTAATAATTGCCACATTTCACACTTGATCCAGAGCCTTTGTTGACATATTTTAAAATTACAGAATCAGACTCCCCACAGCTATTTAAATAAAGTATTATCAACACAGATGTAAGAAACCTAGAATATAGGAAAACACACACACACACATTGTGCTTCAGGGGGAAAAAACAATAACTTAACTTATCCTCTCCAGAATGCATATGCAGGGCAATGGGCAACAGCCTGGAAAAGTCTAATGTGCTAAGTCCATTGAATTAAGGGAGAGGGTTAAGCATCCTCATAACTTTCCCCATAGAAATCGCTGGGACTTAAAAATATCTAACTTGCTCCGGATTGTGATTCTTGATATTAACAGTCTTGAAATTCTCCAGCCAAACATGCCCATCAATTAAGGTATTTGTTGGAGGCCTTCCAGGTATTCTTGCCTTCTGAAGTTAAGCAACTGGCTTTCGGAAAGAGGGTCTTTTGTCTGGTGGCATGAAAATTATGGCGCTCCTTCCCCCATGCATGCTTGCTAGGTGATTTCTTCACTGTCTTTTTGGGAAAACGTGTTCTCCCTAGCAGAGAGCGCGTGTTGCGGTGGGGGATACAAGCCACCCCATTGTTGCTCGGCGGATTTGGGAAGGGACCCAGGCAGTGAATTGGTTAATCGGGTCGCTGGGGAGAACTGCTTGTTGCCAATTTTGAAGGAGGGGTCAGAGGTTTTAAATACTGGCCGCCCAACTTTGAGCGTTCTCTTGGCTGCTTGCACCGGATCACCCGCCCACCCTCCCTGTATTGGGGGGGGGGGTTGTTCACTTGACCTTGCTATGCCTGTCATGGGGTCGTCTGCTTTGAGGCAGGGGCCTGGTAGGAACTTGTCCATTTGGCTGATTGGCTGGTGCCATTTGGTTTTGCCTACTGCGTAGCAAATCGTCACAACTTGTAAGGTTGGCGGTTAGGCATTGGTTCAAATTGGTTGGTGGAGGGGTAAGTGCCTACCCCTCCAATGGTGGTGTGGAAAGGGAATTCCGTTAACGGAATCCAGGGGCTTGCCATTCTTTTCGTCCTTGTCCCTGGCATCGGACTTGGGCCGTGCAAGCCACCAGGAGCATGAGGGTGAGAAGTGAGGGACTGAGGCCCGGCTCCATTTTCTCTCCAAAATTTGTTTCCCGCACTGGCTTTCGCTGGAATCCGGAAGTCCAGTTCTGTCCCCTGGGCAAGGACAGATAGTCGGAACCAATGCCTAAGCAACCACTCACTTGGATGTATTTAAATAAAGTTGTGGCCAAAATCGTGCCAAAAACCCAAACCAAAATTGATGTGTGATGTGTGAGTTATTGGAGAGTGGCTTGGGGACCTCGACACGCAACTGGGCAAAGTTTATTCTCTTCTCTCAGGCTGTGAATGGTATCTGATGGCTACATACTCTGCCTGTTTAATTTGATGATTTCTGTCTTGAAGTGAACTGAAATGGAGCCCTCTCCCTTTCCTGAACTTCAGAAATGTGGTCTCCAAAATATCAGCCAGCTCAAGATCAATGAGGATTTTTGAGAATTTATTTCAGCATTAATCCAAACCATCAATCTGTTTAGTAAATACTCTGAGACAATAGCATGGAACATTCCTTACAGCTTTTAATTAATCATAGCAATGTGATTCTTATTATTTCTAGCTTGACGCCAGCTAACTGTATAAGGCCACACCACAGTGGTACTTGAAAGCCATGGCTGCTATATTTCATATATCAGCACTGTGAATAAGACATCTTTAGAAGAGAAAATGAATCTAAAAGAGGATTCATCATTCTGAGGCAGCAAGACTGTAATATTAATGAACCTAAGTCAATAGTATAGTACAGGGGTCTGCAACCCACGGCTCCGGAGCCGCATGTGGGTCTTTTACACCTTTGCTGCGGCTCCGGGGCGGATACTAGCGAGGGGAGGAGGCACATTGTGCGCCCCAACACTCCCCACTGTGGCGGGCACTGTACTGGCTGTGACGTCGCATGGGGGCGGTGCGTGCGTTAGTCACGCACCGTCCCGACGTCACCTTCCCGCCCGCTGTCAGATCGGACATTAAGGTAAGAAACAATATATGCAGTGTTATATTTGTTTTAAATGTCACAATGATTTTGCGGCTCCCAGTTGTTTTTTCTTCGGAAACGGGTCCAAGTGGCTCTTTTTGTCTTAAAGGTTGCAGACCCCTGGTATAGTACAATGTTTGGCTACTCTCCCACACCCATGGGTCTGTTCTAACAAATAGGATTTCATTTAAAAATGTCAACTTAAAAGGTAAAAGAGTTTTTATGGTTTTCAGACCACACACACAATTTAATGTGTTAGTAGAATGACATTCATATGCCTATTATTATACTCTAGAACTTTATAAAGATGTCTTTGTGTTGTCCTGTTTCTAAAAAAGCGAACCCCACAAATACTTCACCAAAAAAGGCAATTATGTGACTTGAATAAATGATGCTTAGGAAGCAAATTTGCATATCAATCTTATCTGCCTCTGTGGAAGGAGCAAGGAAAGCAGTGAAACCCTATGCCTGTATTTAGACTCCCCTAAATACCTGGATCCAGTAAATATTAGAATCTAATCAATGCTTGCATTATTAAACTGGGTGCCAAACAATGAAAGCCTGGATGCATCTTATATTAAAATGTAAGTCAGGCAAGTTTCCTCATGAGGTAATTACGTGGGAGATGACCCATTAAACAAGAACAAAGTACAAAGCGAAAGCAATGGACTATTAAGAAAGCTAAGGGGTGAGGAGGGTGCTCCTCCAGCTCTGAGTTAGTTAGGCCAGAGTTTGAAGCAGAGTAGATTTTAGGATTGGATTTCAGTGTTGGCCATGATGTGAGCTAGCAGGGAAAGTTTGCTGCCTGGTCGACGCAGCAGTCTGTAAAACGCAGCAGGCTAGAGAGATGGCCATAGCATGGCTGAGGTCCGTTTGAATCCAAGGTTGATGGGAGAAGCAAGACCCTCTTGGGGTGTTAATGCTGCGAACCCCTCCATCATAGGCTCAGGTTGTACATTTGTGTAAATAAACCATATATCACAAAGACACCGCAGTCACTGCTGTGCCTCATTTTGGAAAGGAAACACGAACCACCTGAAATCTTTGCACTGCTTGGAGATTGGGTTGGTGTGCAACCATCTTACTCATTTCATCAACCTTTTGTTCAAACTCTACTGATATATAAATCACTGATTATATATCCTCCATTGTTTCTAATGTACTCTCAGAGGTTGCCTATCTAGCTATATCTATCTATCATCTATCTATCTATCTATCTATCTATCTATCTATCTATCATCTATCAATCTATCTATCATCTATCTATCTATCTATCTATCTAATCTATCATCTCTCTCTCTCATCTATCTATCTATCTCTATCTGTGTCTGTCTGTCTGTCATCTATCTATATCTATCTATCATCTATCATCTATCATCTATCTATCTATCTATCTATCTATCTATCTATCTACTATCATCTATCATCTATCTATCTATCATCTATCATCTATCTATCATCTATCTATCTATCTATCATCTATCTATCTATCTATCATCTATCTATCTATCTATCATCTATCTATCTGTCTGTCTATATCTATCTATTACTTCATTCCTTGAAAACATTTTCAGGATGAAGTTATGATCAGGAAGCTTTGGCCTTCCAGATGCAACCGGAATGAAGCTACCATCATCCATGACCATTAGCCATGCAAACGTGCTAATGGGAGCTGGAGTAACATCTGGAGGGGCCCTGGCTCTCCTCACTCTTTTTATAGGTAGATTTCACCCTATCAACGTACCTTTTCTCCATAGCAGCCGTGTGGTGCCTGTAATTCTGCTCAGGATCAGCCTGCATAATAGCAAAATGAGGACAAGATGATGCATTGAAGACACAATCTACTGGGAGGTTCTCCTGCACATCCCCTAGGAACTGGAGCCGCACAACAGCACAGCTTGGGGGCGTTCTGACACAGAACGCCTCTTGAGTACGTGTCCCAAATTCCTTGTCTTAATGGGAGGCTGGGAGACATCACCGTACTCTGTACCAGATTAATTTTGCTATACAAACCTGGACAATAAAAATGCTTAAACCTCCACTACAACTCTCTGGGGGTATGGCAGCTATTATCCCCTATTGAGTTGGTACTTACCATTCAGAGCCTGAACAATTCATACAGAAAAATAAACCATAACATTCCTGTTTATTATTGCTTTAGCTGAGAGGCGCTGACATTAAACAGTTCTGCACTGCTGCTATAAATCAGCAGGCTGCGGATGTTCGCAGCGTGAGACTGCAGCTCCTTGGAAACAGCACTCATCAAGGCAACCAGCTGCCAGAATTCTTCAAATTAAACTGTTATTACTGTAGTATTCATTAGTCAGTTACTGACTATTAAGATATTTTTATATCAACGCCATTGACACTGGATATTGCTTTTTAATATGCAAGTTATATATAAACATGATTAAGTGGTTCGTGTAGATTGGACGGCTTTGGTTATAGCTCGTGCTCCCCCTCTGAAGGGGCTCGGCTGTTAAAGTGGCTGCCCTGGTCTCTGCAAATTAATTTTCTGTTTCTGCTTTGATTGATCGATTGTGCCCTCCAAGACAGGCATTTGTGTGTCGGGCAAGAGAGGAGTTTATCCTAGGCGGGGGGGGGGGCAGGAGATATTAATCTGAAGCCCTGTGAAAGGTTTTGGGTTCAGCACCAATATACCCAAAGCCCTTGAGGCCTTGTAAATATCTCTTATGGGATAAAGGAAAGCTGTTGTTGTGAATCAATGGGTCCTTCCAGGGAGCCAGAGGCTAAAGAATGACCGACAGACAGCAAGAGGGTGGAGCCTGGTCATACACCCCTTTATTTACAACTGCCTCGGTTGGCCAATTGATGTGGCGCTGTAGTTGGACATGTGCACTGCACATCCCTTCTGTTCCCCCTGGAGAATAGAGCCAAGGGTTGAGTCGCTCACAACCTAGGCACACCCAGTACCCAGGGATGCCAGCAGTGTTTTCTGGGCCCAGGACACTGTATATAGATTTGCCCCTCTGTTGCACTTGCATGTTCAGACCCAGAGACCTCCCCCCTAAATAAACACACATTTGACTCAAGTTTTAGTTTTGGTTTTTGGTAGAATTTAGGCCACAACTTTATTGAAAAGTGATTGGTTGCATAGGCTCTGGTTTGACTAGCTCCCTACACCCTTGCAGGTAGTGCTGACCGAGAACTCTATCATAGGTCAGCCAAGGGTGAACACCTGAGGTAGGTGGAAAGCCCGGGAACGGACTATGTCCACTCCCCAGATGCTCCCCTGAACTCAGGCACAGGCACAACCCCCTCTCAGGGTTGACCAAACCAAGTTGAGTCCCTGGATTCCTTTAACGGAATACCCTTCATATAGGGATGGTGAGACCGCTCTCCCATACCTATCACATGAACCAGTGCATATCCGCAACCTTACAAGTTGTGACGATTTGGTATGTGGCAGGTGAAACCCAAATGGCTACAGCCAATCAGCCAAGTGGGGAAAATTCCTGCTGTGCCCCTGCCCCAATGACAGATGACACACGACAGCATAGTAAGGTCAATCGCAAAATGCCCTAAAATTAGGGAGAGGTGGGCGGGTGTTCCGATGCACGAGCCGAAAGAGGAAGCTCTGGGTCACGTGCATGGGTTTATATAGGTCCCTCGATCCGTTTAGACTGCACCCCTTTGGCTAGATTAAACCCAGCAACAAGGGACCTACCAATCGGGTGTTGTGGCTATCCAATAGACCCACCCACAACCAGGAGGTCAGTCTCCAGGTCTTACTGCAACACGTGCCCTCTTTTAGGGAGGACGCAATTTGTCAAAGAAGGCACAATTAGTGTACGACTCATTTCACTTGCAAGTTTGTACCCTCTTTTGAAGGTGGGGGCAGAACACCCCATAATAAATCACGAGTCATACACAAGTATACGCTGTCCAACAGACAGAATATCAGCAGGGGACACTTTCCCCCAAAATTGTAGCTCCACGTTACAAAAGGCGAAGGGCAGATCCACACAAGACATTGAAAGCACATCCAAAGTACATTGCAAGCACACACACCCCGGTACTGAAGTTTTTTGTTAGGGGCATTGAAAGACTTTTGAGGGGAAACTGAAGCTCCCGGGATCCTTTGGGGGGGACTCATGCACTTATAATTTGTGTTCAGTCCAATATATGCCTGCCACATAACTGTTTTTTAGTTTTTTGTTTGTAAATAAATTTTATTTAAGATTTGACAATAACAATAAACCAACAGTAACTAATACAGTGGTACCTTGGGTTACAGACGCTTCAGGTTACATACGCTTCAGGTTACAGACTCCGCTAACCCAGAAATAGTACCTCAGGTTAAGAACTTTGCTTCAGGATGAGAACAGAAATCGTACTCCGGCGGCGCGATGGCAGCGGGAGGCCCCATTAGCTAACGTGGTGCTTCAGGTTAAGAACAGTTTCAGGTTAAGAACGGATCTCCGGAACGAATTAAGTACTTAACCCAAGGTACCACTGTACATCAATTCACTACAGTTGACCATCTTTAATAATAGTTAACAAACTATAAAACATCACTTCAAGTTAGTCAACATTTCATATTTAACTTTATCTCTTTCTTAGCAGATCAGAAAAAGGAGACTAAAAGAAGAAAGAAAGAGAAGAGAGAAAAATTAAGAAAGGAAGAAAGGAAAGAAGGAAAAAGGAAAGAAATTGATAAAGAAAAGTGTTTAAAAAAGAAAATAAATACATTTAACTTCCGATTGGACTCATTGTATTATTATTTCTATTGTTCTTTCACACATAGTTCCAAATTACTGTGCTTTCTTTGTTTGTATCAGATACCAAAGACATTATGTTTCTTATTTTACAAGAATCATTCTAGTTCTGTCAGGAGATGTTTGTTATTACAGTAGTTTTCCAGGTATTCTTTAAATATTTTCCATTCTTTCTGTACTTTCTGTTTTGGATATCCTCTGACTCTCCCGGTCATCATAGCCAACTGCAGATATTCTATCATTTGGACCTGCCACTCATTTATCATAGGCGTTTTATCGCTTTTCCACTTTTCCTGCCACATAACTGTTAAAGGCAGCAAGAGTCTTTTTACTCTGAAGAGTAGGATAAACTGCCAAATAGTAGTAGCAATGATAATGACGATGACAATAATAGCAAGAACTAAAATATCAAAAGGAACAGGAGGAAAATTAACAGTAAAAATATACTGGCCCGGATTGAATTTCATGGGGACTCCAAGGAGGCAGTCCATGAGAAAATGTTGGCCATAATACAATCACAGCACAGAGCAGCTACAATTGCCATTGGCTCCTTTGTGGCAGCATGGCACATAGATGCGCCTTTATTCTCCCAAAGCACCTAGAGTCATAGAATTCTAGAGTTGGACCACAAAGGCGATGTAGCCCAACCCCTTGTCATGCTCAACATGGGGCTTGAACCCATGACCTAGAATCTCATGCTCTACCTACTTACACAGCAGGGTAACCTGTGAGGCAGGCTGAGGAAAAGTGATATCCCAAGGGAATCCTATGTGTGCTTTGTTGCTGTTGTTTAGTCGTTATGACTCTTCATGACCCCATGGACCAGAGCACGCCAGGCACTCCTGTCTTCCACTGCCTCCCGCAGCTTGGTCAAACTCATGCTGGTAGCTTCGAGAACACTGTCCAACCATCTCGTCCTCTGTCGTCCCCTTCTCCTTGTGCCCTCCATCATTCCCAACATCAGGGTCTTTTCCAGGGAGTCTTCTCTTCCCATGAGGTGGCCAAAGTACTGTAGCCTCAGCTTCAGGATCTGTCCTTCCAGTGAGCACTCAGGGCTGATTTCCTTCAGAATGGATCGGTTTGATCTTCTTGCAGTCCATGGGACTCTCAAGAGTCTCCTCCAGCACCACAGAGCCAGTGTAGTGTAGTGGTTAAGAGCGGTAAACTCGTAATCTGGTGAACTGGGTTCGCTTCCCCGCTCCTCCACATGCAGCTGCTGGGTGACCTTGGGCTAGTCACACTTCTTTGAAGTCTCTCAGCCCCACTCACCTCACAGAGTGTTTGTTGTGGGGGAGGAAGGGAAAGGAGAATGTTAGCCGCTTTCAGACTCCTTAAGCGGAGTGAAAGGTGGGATATCAAATCCAAACTCTTCTTCTTCTTCATAATTCAAAAGCGTGCTTACTTGGGAATAAGTCCTGTGGAACTAACTCCCGAACCGACCTATATAGGATTGCTTCAAATCTAAATGCGGAAAATAGCCCAGTCCAAATCTGCCACGCTATGTGAGTTGAGACCGCATTCAGTGCAATGCCTAACTAGAAAATAGCCACCATTCTCACCAACAGCGGTAAGTATAAATACTATGAGGTAAGGCCAGAGCGATGAAAGAGATGCTGTTGGCTGTTTGTGCAATTTGTGCTCTCTTTTTCCTGCTCGTGTTTGGCAAGCGTGCCCTTCTTCCTTGGAGAAAATTGCCGTGTGCTTTGTTGTTGCTCTTGTTGAACGGAAACAGAGCTCAAGAGTGTCAACAACGTTTTCTTGTCCTTATGGAAGTCATAACCGACTGCTATGGCAACGCTCAAAGCTCTCTGTGTTCTCCGAGGAAGGCTAATGATGAACAAGGTAACCAAAAAAAAATGACCGGGTAGATGAAGCACCAGCAAGACTGAGAAAGTAGAGGGTGTCTTAACTCCTTCCCAGATGAATGAAATTAGCCATTAGAAACAGAAATGCTCTTGATGTGGCTGAAATTTTGGGGTGTTGGGTTCTCCTCTTTGATGGTTTCATTTGTTCATTCATATGTTTGGACCAGGGATGGAGAAACCCAGTCCCAAGGGATGAATGTGGCCCTTCAGATCTTTCCATCTGGCCCTTGGGACTCAGCAATCCCATTTGCTGAACCACAACCCATACTGACCCTCCTTTGCACCCTCCTTGAGCATTTCCCATGGGTGATTCTTGTCCTTATCTCTGAGAATGTTCCTTGCATGCCCCTATGCTTTGGCTCACCTGGAGAGCTTGCACGAGTGTGTCCAAAAAGCAGCCTACCATACAGAGGTAAAAATCCACCTCTTGTCTCCAATGCTTGTTCTCTACTGGTTTTCACGAGTTTAAAAAATGTTTTTGTGTTGTTGTACACCACCCTGATATTTTAAGAGCGAGTGGTATAGAAACAGCTTTATACAGTGGTACCTCGGGTTACATATGCTTCAGGTTACATACGCTTCAGGTTACAGACTCTGCTAACCCAGAAATAGTGCTTCAGGTTAAGAACTTTGCTTCAGGATGAGAACAGAAATCGCATGGCGGCAGTGGGAGTCCCCATTAGCTAAAGTGGTGCTTCAGGTTAAGAACAGTTTCAGGTTAAGTACAGACCTCCGGAACAAATTAAGTACCTAACCCGAGGTACCACTGTACATTAATATTTCCATCAAACCATTCATCTCTCTTTGAGATATTTGTTTCTTGGAGAGAGAGAAAAAACCCGAATTATTATGAAGTATACCGGTAACTTTATTTTGCCTGTACCTTTTAAAAGGACTGTTCGGGCCATTCATATTTAAAGTCATATTTATTTTTGCCCAGATTCCCCTATATCTCTATTTTTTAAAGCGTAAATCAATGTGGCAAATGGGAGCAGTCCTTTATTATGAAAAAGAAGAAAAGAGGAAAGTGAAAAGCAACATAATCAAATAAGTGGGAGGGTATTTTAGCCCTTACACAAAAACACACAGACAGGCAGGCAGACAGATAGATATGCACATGCATATAGACCTTATTTGGAATGGCATTTTCTGCTCTAGCTGTGATTCCTACTCTGCAGTTAATGCAGATAAAGTCTTTCCATCTCTGTGGACGCTGCTGATTTCCTCTGCAACTTCCTCATGCGATTTCAAGTCATGAAGCAAAGTTCTAGGGTCTTCCCCAATTTATAAAGAAATCTTAGGACTTCTCAGTTAACTTAAAAGGAATCCTTATATATCAGATGCCCTCCATCGTAGGCACTTTGTCAAAGAAATAATCTCCTTCCTTTTCCTAAACGTTGTAAGAGAAACCCCAGTTAAAATAAAGTCTCCTCTATCCAACTCCACTTTAGGCTGCTCTGTGAATGATTCTAACACTTTGCTCGTAGAGGCCCAATCCATAAATTTAATTAGTATGTCTCTAGGGGACTTGTTTTATTTGCATATGTACTGTTAATCCTGAATGTCGTATCAATTAGAATTTCTACCCCTACATCTGTTCCCACACAGCCAACAAATTATTCAGTCAGACAAACTTTTATATCCTCTCCTTTGAGGTTCTCATTCAGGCCCCCAAGTCTAATGTTATGCTTTCTGATCTTATTTGCCAACGCATAAATTTTGCCATATAGAGAGTCAAGGTCTTGTTCTTGTGGTATAAAATAATATGGGTTAGAAATTTCAGAGAAGCACAAAGACTCACTAAAACCTTGGTGTAATTTTTTTTACTTATTGGCATAATAAACCAAAATATAAACATAATGGGCAAGCAGTCTTAGAGGTAATCTAATAAGAAATCATTCTAAAGCTAACCATCAGATTTATGCAGAAGGATAGGTAAAGGGACCCCTGACTGTTAGGTCCAGTCGTGGCCAACTCTGGGGTTGCGGCGCTCATCTCACTTTATTGGCCAAGGGAGCCGGCGTACAGCTTCCGGGTCATGTGGCCAGCATGACTAAGCCACTTCTGGCGAACCAGAGCAGCGCACAGAAATGCCGTTTCCCTTCCCACCAGAGTGGTACCTATTTATCTACTTGCACTTTGATGTGCTTTCGAACTGCTAGGTTGGCAGGAGCAGGGACCGAGCGACGGGAGCTCAACCCGTTGCGGGGATTCAAACCGCCGACCTTCCGATCGGCAAGCCCTAGGCTCTGTGGTTTAGACCACAGCGCCACCTGCATCCCTATGCAGATGGATAAGTTTATACAAATGGCATGCATTCTAATATTCTCTGGAATATCTGCGACAATTCTCTGCCCATTTCCCCTACCCATTTCAATCTGTGATTATTCATTTGCTGATAGTAATTCTTTTCCTGTTAATATTAAATGATGTATAACAAAGCCATTGATTTTTTACTGAAGAAGTTTTATAGTTTAAAAAAAGCCTGTTGCCAATAACCCATTTGTGATATCTCAATGAGCTGTTTACAGCATCCTAGAGCTGCAATCCTAAGCACACTAACTATGGAACAAACCCCATTGAATTTGGTGCAGTGATTATAGTGTTGGAGTAATGCCAAGGAGAGTCAGGTTCAAATCACCACTCAGACATGTAGCTTCCTGTGTGACCCTGGGCTAGTCACTGTATTTCAGCCTAATCTGCCTCCCAGGGTTGTTGTGAGATAAACATGGAGAGCGAGGAAGAACTGCCTTTAGCTTCTTGGAGAAAAGAAAAGATGGGCAATATGAGTACTAAATAAACACAAACTAATAAAATGCAGTTTTCTTCCAAATAAGCACCAAATTGTACTGTAATACCTTTGTATAATGATTTTTTTTTTAAAAAAAGAACTCATGGTGATATAAAGATAAACCATATGCACAATATGAACAGGATATATTGTAGATGATACAGTTTAGGAAACTTCCATGATTTTAAATATCCATATTTAAAAGCCTGAGTATGTTGCTAAAGACCCATTTCCACAATCTTTTGTGGTACAGTTTACTACATTATTTCACCTCATTTTGCTGCAGGTGAGCAAGAAACAAATACTTTTCTCCAGTGCTTGTTTTCTAAAACAAAATGTTTAGGGGTACTCTCATTTTGACTCAAGAAAACCACCATTTTATAGTTAAATCGGGGAAAATAAATACAGTATGTGGAGAAAATTACAAAGAACATGCATTACTCATAGTGAAATACTGCCCCTCAGTGAGGCCAAACTTTCATCAGTAAAACACCACACATCCACATTCCACACTGCTTCACACATTAAACGCTCGCTTCCGTCTGAGACTCAGGAAACACTGGGAAAGGAACTGAAGCCGCCATCGAAGGTAGTAACAAGAAAACTGATCAATCACCATGCTGGATTCCAACTCCTACTTCACACATTAAACCAGGGGTCAGCAAACGTTTTCAGCAGGGGGCTGGTCTGCTGTCCCTCAGACCTTGTGGGGGGACCGGACTATATTTTTTGGGGGAGGGAGATGAACGAATTCCTATGCCCCACAAATAACCCAGAGATGCATTTTAAATAAAAGGACACATTCTACTCACATAAAAACACGCTGATTCCCGGACCATCCGCAGGACGGATTTAGAAGGCAATTGGGCCGGATCCGGCCCCCGGGCCTTAGTCTGCCTACCCATGCATTAAACGCTTGCTTCCGTCTGAGACTCAGGCAACACCGTGACAGGGAATGAGACCGCCACCAGGGGTATCAATGGAACTGACAATTCACCGAGCTAGAGGAGAAACTAAAAATAAATAAATATGTATTTAGTTTTCTCTCTCGTTAGATTCACAAAATGTTTAGGAGCATGCGTCCCCCCAGAAAAAAGCACTGCTCCCCCCCACAAAGCATGCCACTTTCAAGTTAAATATGTTCTTAGTGACATAAGAAGTCAGCTTTGCCCCTGGTAATGATTAACAGGGGGTTACATTGTCCTATATCACTTTTCCACTTTTCTGGATGAGTCGTGATGACTTTATCACCTTTCTGTTGCCATCTGCCTTTCATCTTTCTGCCTGGTGGTACTCTTATCACTGGGAAAGTTGCAGCTAGGTTCTTCTGAAGTCTTGCTGTTTGCATTTGACGTTTCTTTCCTCTGTTGAGCTCCTGCAGCCTCAAAACATGAGCATGTAGGATTTAGCCTTAATAAAGAGAAAAGCTGCAGAACATTGAATCTGATACTTTGGTAGTGGGGATAACAACACTTTGGATACTATTCTTAGAGTTCCCCGTTAACTTGAGATACTGTAAGCCCTCTGGAGAGCATTCTTAAAGTCTAGATGCGCAGAACTATCTTTTTTTCCCAGTGGCCTGCATTCAGATACATAAAATAATAACCATCTCAGTGCAGTTGTCTTAAAGACAAACTGATTCAAAACAGCCTGAGGTTATTAATATTGTAAATCTTTTCATAAAGATTTGATCTGATATTCTGTATGAAATAAAACAAAATTAAGCACGCTGTAGATCTCCCACAACGGCCATAATGGCAAGCAGCAGTTGGCTGTGTTTGTGTGGAATAAAGCCATTCATTACATCTGGCCTTAAGAACAGCACGTCATTATTATGTGATTTATTAATTTTTAAATAACCAACTAAAGTTGAGGTTAGCAAATACCAAATAAATGCCAAGTCAATAATGAGCCATTGATTAATATCATTTGTCTTCTGGAACTGGGAAGATTATTGGAACTTATTTGCATTCTTTGACTGTCAACCATTAGAATGATCAGAGAACAGTAAATGTTGAAAAGTGGGCATTCCAGAAAACCTATTGCTATGGAGAAGGGAAATGATACTTTTTATATCAACTTAGGTAAATCAAGTTTCCACCATGAAGGGAAATAAGGTTTACTGGGGTGGGTTGGGGGAGCACAAATAAACAAGAACCACAAACTGCAGGTTGCAAGAAAAGGAGGAAAATGGTCTGACCTGAGCTAAAAGGCCCTTCTGCTAAATATGGCAACCGGGGAGAACATGGATAAAATCCATCCATTAATCCAGGCTCTTGGCTTTCTCCACAGTTCCTGGTTCCCAGCTCATCATAGCATAAAGGTAAATGTGGCCAGCGGGTCATGTGGCCAGCATGACTAAGCCGCTTCTGACGAACCAGAGCAGCGCACGGAAACGCCGTTTCCCTTCCCACCAGAGTGGTACCTATTTATCTACTTGCACTTTGACATGCTTTCGAACTGCTAGGTTGGCAGGAGCAGGGACTGAGCAACGGGAGCTCACCCTGTCGTGGGGATTCAAACCGCCGACCTTCTGATCGGCAACTCCTAGGCTCTGTTGTATTTGCAGAGTCCTGTACACAGCGGAAGGATGAGCAGTACGTGCCACATGCTTAACTTTGTTTTATTTTCACTTCAATGTTGAGAGATTACAAACATGCATCTTGCCTCTGCGGGAGCAGAGAAGCAACCTTCTTCTCCTTGGAACAAAGAACACCCAAGAGAAAAAAGTGAAAAAAGTGCAAAAGTATTACAAATTATATGAACTATAAGAATTTGCACGATTTGGAGAAAACAGCTCCAGCAATGAGAGTGAAGGACATTGAAATTAAATAATGAATTAATTTGACAATAAGTAATTTAAACTAAAATGTAAGCTTGAAGGTACAAAAGAAACGTATGAAACAAGGATATAATTTGTTGAAATTTTTATTTGTTAAGGATGCAATGCGGGAGAGATGTGGGGAAGTTCGATAGGTAGATTGGAACAAGCTTAGAAATAACCAATTTCTTTTTCTTTCTTTTTTTCTCTTCTTTTCTTTGTAAATGGATTCTGTATAAATTGCTGAATAATCTTTATCTGGAAAAAACAATAAAAATATATCTAAAAAAAAAAGAAAAAAGTGAAAAACAGGAAACCAGTGTACGTCACATCCAGTCTCCCATTCCCGTGGGAAAACCCAACAGTACTCTGACTGTGGAATGCAAAACATTGTCCCGTGACAAGCACTTCGCTGCACAGTGAAGAAAGCAGAAGCCAACAGGCTCTGTGGTTTAACCCACAGCACCACCCGTGTCCCCCATCATAGCATACTCTCCAACAAATTGAAGCCCAAATCTGGGATGCCTTGTTCCCTGACAACACCTTCTTGTCTTTTATCGCAAGAGCATGGTGGCCATCTTGGTTGCCATCATCTCACGCTATTTCGCACCCTGGTCCATCCCCCCCATAATGCACTTATCAGGCACTGCACCCAAAAATGCATGTTTTGGGGTTAAAAGCCATGACCCAACTCTTCCCATCATGCGCAAGAACTTGTAAGTTTAAATGCATGACCTTAACATTAATTATGGTTTCAGCTGTCACATAAACAGGTTTTCTTTGCACGCCTAAATATTTATAGCTGATGTGGTGCTATATCCATGTTCAAATGGCTTCTTTATTCATTCCTAGAACGAGAATGTTTTCCCCTTACGCAGCATTACACTATCATATATAGGAAGGAGAAACAATTGCCTGGGATTAGCCTTTGATACATCAGCAGACGACGGGAGCATCAGGACAGTGTGATAAAGCTGGCCCATAGTAACGATAACAATTTAAAAACAAATATCATAGAGGACCTTTTTGAGTGGTTTGTCAGACCATAAAAGTCTAATTCCCATACAAGAAATGTCTCCTACATAGCTCATAACCCACTGCAAAATGTGAAAAAGAAGAAGGCTATAACCTTTCAGTAACATTATCTGGACCAATAAAGTGTGCTTATGCATTTCATTTTATTTACTAGATCATAATGGCGCCCAGAACATCTGTTTGGTGTTTGCCCTTAAATCTGCCTCTGAAAGGCAGGAAGCTTTCACAGTAACATGTGTCGCAAGAGCTGTGACCCCCCAAACTCAAAAGATCTGAAAAGCTTGCTTTCCCCACTGTTCACATGCAAATCTTTTGTATTTTCTGCTTTGTGGAAACTCGAACTGAATGATTTGGAACAAATTCTGTAGCGGGGAATATTTTTATTCTAATCTTGGGGAGCAATGTAAAGGTTCCCTGTGCATTTGCTTTTAAAACTTGATTTACACATGTTCTTTACCTGCTACGGTTAAAGTTTTAACGGGCTTTTCATCTGAGCTTTCAAGTGTGCGATTTGTTCTTAATCAACACACGTCCTTTGTTTTAAGATTTTCGGCCGAAAGACATGCACAGAATTTAATGAGATCTGGAGAGGAAATTGATAGTGTGAGAATACAGAAGGTGAAATATTTTTGCATTAAAATGGGTTTCTATATTCAAGTCAGATTTAGTAAATAGGATTAAGAAGGGCTTTTTTTTCTGTTGAGAACATTATTTTTCAGGCTGCAGGGAAAGCAAATAAAACACGGCTAGAGATAAGAATGTTTTTCATACATATCCATACTTTATAATCACAGGGCGATGGGAAGAACAAAATTACTCTACGAATTGAATACTAAGAAGCTAGCAACTGCATAAGCTCAGTGGCAAACACTTTCTGCCCATATAAAAACCTTCTTACTCCTGTTTGCTAATTTCTTGTGGCTGCCTGTTCACTCACTGTTTAGGCAGCCATATATCTGAAACTGGAGTTGCCAACGTGGTGCCCTGCAGGCGTTGTGAGACTACAACTCCCACCAACCCCAGGCAGCCCTGGCCAGTGGTCAGGGATGATGGAAGTTGTAGTTCAGCACCATCAGGAAGCCAACATCTTGAATGAGGGAGCAATTTCCCCATTATAATCATTGATATTAGCCTTCATCTTGCATTGCTAGGTTGAAAACTGTCATGGATGGTAAAGGAAAACAGAAAAATTATTGTGGAAACTTGTTCTCAGGACAAGGCTGCTTTTAGAGATTAAGTGAGTGGTACAACAACCTCAGATATGCAGATGACACAACCTTGATGGCAGAAAGTGAGGAGGAATTAAAGAACCTTTTAATGAGGGTGAAAGAGGAGAGCGCAAAATATGGTCTGAAGCTCAACATCACAAAAACGAAGATCATGGCCATTGGTCCCATCACCTCCTGGCAAATAGAAGGGGAAGAAATGGAGGCAGTGGGAGTTTTTACTTTCTTGGGCTCCATGATCACTGCAGATGGTGACAGCAGTCACGAAATTAAAAGACGTCTGCTTCTTGGGAGAAAAGCAATGACAAGCCTAAACAGCATTTTAAAAAGCAGAGACATCACCTTGCCAACAAAGGTCCGTATAGTAAAAGCTATGGTTTTCCCAGTAGTGATGTATGGAAGTGAGAGCTGGACCATAAAAAAAGCTGATTGCCGAAGAATTGATGCTTTTGAATTATGGTGCTGGAGGAGACTCTTGAGAGTGCCATGGACTGCAAGAAGATCAAACCTCTCCATTCTGAAGGAAATCAGCCCTGAGTGCTCACTGGAAGGACAGATCGTGAAGCTGAGGCTCCAATACTTTGGCCACCTCATGAGAAGAGAAGACTCCCTGGAAAAGACCCTGATGTTGGGAAAGATGGAGGGCACAAGGAGAAGGGGACGACCGAGGATGAGATGGTTGGACAGTGTTCGCGAAGCTACCAGCATGAGTTTGACCAAACTGTGGGAGGCAGTGGAAGACAGGAGTGTCTGGCGTGCTCTGGTCCATGGGGTCATGAAGAGTCGGACATGACTAAATGACTAAACAACAAAAATTGTAGAAAGTTGCCGCTTTCCCCATAGTGTCCAAATTATGGAATTCTCTCTAGGCATGCTTGAATGACAGTGACACCATTTTGTTTTCGTTTGTGTGCCAGGCAAAGTCTGTTTTCCCCATGCCTTCCATTGCTTTTAATTGAATTTAAGCAGGCAGGTAGGATTGGCAGAAGACAGACTCAGGTTGGTGCAGCAATAACCCATTTTTCCGAATGTACCAGCCTTTGTTGTCTATGGCCACCTATGTTTAGCATTGTTCCAGGGCACAGTGGGGAGGAAGGAGAGGGGGTTGCCGTGTGTGTGTGTGTGTAAACAACTACACAAAAGTGCAATAAAATTTGCAAGATGGCTTTTTTTCTCTTCAGGAGGGAATGAGAAAAAGAAAAAAAAACTCACAAAAACAACAACAACCCAACACGATTCCTGTGAAATTTCAGCTTCGTTTTTAGTTCGAGGTAATAATTGAAGGAGAAATGCAGACATTATTATGGAACATGGTTAAAACTGTCTTGTTCAGTTTAAGACTTCAGGGTCTTAGGCGTTGCCACTTTAGGCTGTTATTCTTAAACGAGAAGCGAGCTTCACGGCAGGGTAACTGATGGCTTTTTCATTTGCATTGTTAGCTTCTGCAGCCGTGCAATAAACTCGGAAATTTAGCATGGATACGTGCAAACAGACGCACATGTAACAAAAGGGAGAAAATAAAGGAGAGGGGAAAACAAAGGTTCTTGATAAGTGACAGATGTAACCATTGTTAATTATGAGAGACAAAAAATCAATATACAATGACATTATTCTTTTCGAGTATCATATTACGCTCGTGTTCTGCTGTAAAAAAAAGAAAGAGCCTGAATCCCATTTCAAAAGGCATATGCTCATGTTTGCTTAAAACAAAGGGGTGGTTGACTTAATGAATTATTTACAGGCCTGCAATATGGCAAAAGTATCATTAAGAACTCTCTTCTAAGATCTCCTCTGGCTACTCCTGGCAGGGTGTCAATTTGCTTGTTTTTATTATAGGTGGGAGAGATTATGGAGCTATTTTCTGAAAAGAGATGCTGCTCTCCTACTTGTTTTCTATGTCAGCAAAGTCAGGCTCAAAACGGTAGCATTGCCACATCAGTTATAAAGACTGATCATTTCCCAGAAGTTTTGACAGGGGAGGAAAACTCCCAAAGGAAATGCGCGACAGGTCATGTTTGAAATTCTGAAATGCATGGCGCCAAAGACATTGAACCATCCATGGAAGAAGTGAGAGGAGACCTTCTTTTAAAAACTGGAGCAGATAGGTGTGGGCCATGAAGGGCAGATGCATAGCTCCATATCCTAGCTCCATGTGTATACTCCAGGGAGGGGATATTTGAATGCTAGATGATGGGTGGGGTCCCCACAACTCTTACTGGGGTGCACAACAGGACAGCCCATGTTTGGGAAACTGGGAAGAAGGCAAAAGGGGCAGTTGGACCAGATGTCTCGAGACCTCACTGTCAGCATGCAGTCAGAAGAAGAAGAAGAAGAAGAAGAAGAAGAAGAAGAAGAAGAAGAGGAGGAGGAGGAGGAGGAGGAGTTTGGATTTGATATCCCGCCTTTCACTCCCTTTAAGGAGTCTCAAAGCGGCTAACAATCTCCTTTCCCTTCCTCCCCCACAACAAATACTCTGTGAGGTGAGTGGGGCTGAGAGACTTCAAAGAAGTGTGACTAGCCCAAGGTCAGCTGCATGTGGAGGAGCGGAGACGCGAACCCGGTTCACCAGATTACAAGTCTACCGCTCTTAACCACTACACCACACTGGCTCAGAAGGTCCTGAACCTTCCCAAGTTCAGTTTTCCACAGACAACACTGTGTGTCCCCCAACTCTCAACTAACATGCCTCTTTTCTTTCTCTGACAACTGCAGCCTGGAAGACCACTGAACTCTGATACAGAGTGAGAGCATCATCTGTGCATGTTAGGATGCATTCATTATTGTCATAAGGTCGTAAGAAAAAGGCTCTCCTTTTGCTTACTGTAAGCAATCATAAGACGATGGAGCAGGGTTGAGGGACCTGCGGTCTTCCAGCTGTTTCTGGGCTACATTTCCCATTATCCCTGATCCTTGGCCATGCTGGCTGAGGATGATGGGATTTGGAGTCCAGCAACGTTCGGCATGCCTCTTTAAACAGAGGGAAGGGTAGTTGATGGGGATGAGGAAGAACAGGAACGATAAGCTCAGTTACATGTACCTAAGGGCACTTTCAGTAGGGACAGGACTAAGGGATTGTGACAAATTGTTTCTGGAGGAGGTTTTGAGGATATTTTGAAGGCGAGAGGAGAAAGGTTGCAATATGAGGATATTGCAGGAAGCAGTTCCTCACAACACATGACACTGGAGTTAAGGAGGTTGTTAGTTATTCTTCAAATGCATTTCCTTTTGTAGGGAGCGAATTACCTCATTCACACTTATTTGCAGGGAGTGAAGTGTTTAGTAACAGCAGGTTTGCAAATGCTGGTCTTTCAAACAGAACTGAAAATGTTGATAGTGCCCATGTACAATGTTGGCTACATGCCAAACATCTCAAATATACTTGTTAGGAGAGTGAGCATTTATTTACGTGTTTCTAATACCATGCTTTCTGGCAGCATGCAGGTCCCCAAATATCCATCAAACCTAGGTGATATGAACATTGGCAGATACATTGGCAGAACATTGGCAGAACATTGGGATCATAAACATAGATGTGTGTGTGTCTCTGTCATACACTAACTTAGCAAGTTGGTATAACTGGCTTCCTAGTGCTTGATAAATCTTTTGTACCCCAAAGACATATCACTGCCTGATTATAATGACTCCTGCCTTCACAGTACTTTCTTTGGTTCAAAAAGTGTTTTTTGTTCTAATCAATGTCTGCTCAGTATTAATTATGTGGTTGGCTATATCCTGCTATTGCATATGATAGACTTTGAATTCTTTCACTAAGTTGGTTTCAAGGCCGAATGGGAAGAAGTGGAGGACCCGTAATAAACACTGTGGATATATTGTTTGTCCTGGTGTACCTTTGTATTTCACACACACTTACAAACCCACTTAATGCAACTGGTCATTAGCTGAAGAAGCTAAAGTTGACCTGGCTGAAAGCATTATTTTGAAAATGGCTTTCTGGGTTTATGTTGTATGTGGTTTTAGCTGTCTGAACTGGGATTAGTAGGAGAATGGTTGAAGAATCCAACAGCAGTATCCTCTTCTTACAGGGAATCTTTGTATAGGATCTCTGGTCTGTTTCAAAACAGACATGTTCTTGGTCCTGAAAGAGTGTTGGCTTTGTTTATGGGCATGTTCTCCTTTGTGTATCCTTTATGTTGAGTACCATTGCCGCTGGATGTGTGTGGTGTTTCTCTCCCCTGTGGTAGACCTAATATGCCCATTTCTGTTGAAGAAGATTCTCTTAAGATGGACCTCCAAGTGAATTGGTCTTAAAGTGGATTGTCAAAGTGAGTCACTCAGAGGTATTTTACAGTTGGGAGCCTGTGATGGTGGAGGTATTACCTTAATAAGAATCAGGCTTGAGTGTCCAGGGGTTGCAGAAAGACTAGAGCTATATCTTCAAAAGCCTAAGGAGAGCAGGGACATTTACAGATGAGCTCTGGCCCCTTCCTGCATGCAAGAACTGCTGAACCACAGCAGTCATGTGCTATTTCATACAAGCCAACTACTTTAAAGCCAATTCCGTAATTGAACTGTCCACCCCAAATTCAGAACCGATATAATCAAGTAATTCAACATACCAATTTCATATAGTTTGTGAAGATTTCACACAGGAGTAGATAACCTGAACATCAGGGTTGCAAATTGTGCACAGGATTGTTTCGATCACAAATATTTTCCAGGCTTTTGATTAATTCAGGCAACAATAACCAAAGGGAAATTAAAAGGAAGATGATAGACAGGAGTGCAGATTTCTCATACAAAACCACCCACAAAGTCCGTAAACAAAATGATCTTGTTACATTATTGAGCGTACAATGCCACAGCAGTCTGCCAAGCCTTGTTGCAGCCCAAGATGACGTTTTGGATCCATTAGGCATAATACCAAGCCTCTCTATGAGTTTTTCTTCAGGTTTTTTTTTGGGGGGGGGGAGGTATGGTGAACCCATGACCCACAGGATGTATCTGTTCCTCCCATATCTGCAGCCCACAAATTGCTCATTTGGAAATAAATAAATTAATTAAAAGCTTAAATGCACACATATGGTTTATCAACTGCTCCCATGGACACTTGCTGTGATGCAAATCAGGTTTTTTGGTGAGGCCTCCGAAGGGCCACACCCAAGTTGTCCTTAATCAACCAACCTCAGTATCATCCAACTCCTTGCAATGGTAGCCCTTGGGCTGCTAAATTAATGTTGGAAGTAAGGTGCAAAACCATCCCTGATAGGGCCTTTTCAGTACTGGCACCCTGCTTAGGGAACATCTTTCCCTATCACCAGATAAAGATCCAAGCCTTTTGTAGTGGGCCTCTCAGTTTTTAAAGCTGTGTTTTCAACCTTTTTGCTGAATTGATTTTGTTGAACTTTGATTCCATGCTCTAAGGTTTTATTTTATATGTACAGTACATTGCTGCTGTTTTTCATTGTAAACCACCCGGAGAACTTTGTGTTATGGCAATGTGTACAAGTGCCAAAAATAAATAATGAGGTATGCCTTGAGGTGTGGCTGATTTAGTGTTTGTTCAAGATTAGCTGCATGAAGGATGAGCTAAGGTGAGAATGGGCTTATGATCTAAGGGAAATCTTTGGGTTGTGTATTAGGAGTCAATCTATTTGAATAAAGAGGGGAAAACCCTTTCACATTTATTAAGGGGGAAATGAACTTTTCGTTTCCCCTCCATTCACAATGAAAGTCGTATTCAAGTACAGCAGTTTGTAGTTGCCAGTATAAAGACCATTCTGTGTTCCTGGAAGTCCCAGCGGTTCAGCTTTGCCATTTGTCATTGGCACGTAACGCCTACAGTGGGAATAAAGGTATAAAGCTCATTTCCATTTCCTTCTGGAAACCAAAGAGAGAGAGAAGTTGTGATTGTATTAATAAATGTATTTGCACTTCAAGATCTCTTCGTGGAATAGAAGAATTTCTGACATAAAAGAGAGAGAGAGAATAAATGAGTTGTTCGCTCAGATTAGGTCTGTGTCTCTGAAACACAGTGTGTTAGAATGTTAATTGAGTTTGACATAAGCATGGATATAAAATGCTTGATGCCACTCAACTTACCAGCAGTGAAACTGATTACCAATTATAATCATTCTATGCTTGGTGACAGCATACCAAGATGGAGATGTTGAATATTTCAGTTGGCAATATTATCTGAGTTGTTTAAAGTACTGACTACGTGCCCTGAAACCAATAGAGGTAATTGGTATGCATGTAAGAACTGGCAGACTGAACACATCACTTATTTATAGACTCTTTTGATGTAACTCTATAGAGGGAGGGGGGAAGTTAATGAAACATGCTTCAAAGACAAATTTACACTCGCCATTATATTATGACAAAGTACAAATGATTGTACCTAAATAACTGTTTGCTGGTGAATAGGGTTCCTTTCTCCTTTCATTGAATTGGCCCAATGGAAAAAGGCCAGTTGTGGGAGACTGGGAAGTGCAGGATGGTTATTATCAAATTCATCCTTCTTTTGTGCATATTGTCTGGCTGGAATGGTTAGAGCAAATGGCACATGACAAGCTTTTGCAAACCTGGCGCCCGGCTTTAGACTAGAACTTCCACCTGTGCCAGCCACCACAGCTGATGGGAGCACGGTCCCAGATATCTAGAGGGCATCAGGTTGGCGAAGGCAGACGTATGACATTCCTTCCAGTTTGCTCTACAAATTGTTTTATGATCCTCTTAGGGCTCATTCATCAGCAGACTTCATGTCAACAACTGATAGGAAAGCTTGAACTGATCAGAAAACAGGATGCAGGAAGTGACACGCTGACCTTTACCGCAAGGCAGCAGGCCAGCTAAATGAGCTTTAATTTAAACCCTTCTGCCGCAAGGATGCTGCTGCAGTCCTTAACAGGAAACAGAATATAAAACCTTAACATAATATTTATAGAATGCTTTGTTTTGGCTAGTTCTGGCTATAGCCTGGATGGGATCTTGTTATAATGTCACTGGGCTGCAGACAAGAGAGAGAGAGAGAGAGAGAGAGAGAGAGAGAGAGAGAGGGATCAAGATTGAAGTTGTGCTGCGGTTAGCATTCTGAAATGATGCATCAAGTAAGAGAGGGAACAATATCCCCCCGTTTTGATAAAAATCTAAGGAGACTTCCGCTATGCTCTGGATTTCTTTCTGAACTAGGTTCCGTGTTTTTCTGTGTATAAGACGACGGTTTGTTTTTTCAAATTTATGTTGGAAATCGGTGGTTTTCTTATACACGGATTAGCGCATGGGGGGGGCATGGGATTGATTGGTTGCTGCCGCGAGCCGAAAATTGTCTGAGGCTATTGGTCGTGTTATTGGTGGCTGTGTCAAGGGCTGGTGTTGATTGGCTGTCACTCCGGCAATTGGGTGGGCGATTGGTTGCTTCTGGCAGTGAGGGGACATACGATAGGTGGCTTTTGCGACACGTGTGAGTGGCAACATAGGTCAGGCGGGCGAGCGATTTTCATCAATCCCCCCATTAAAAAAGCTGAACAACTGTGCCCCCCCCCAAGAAACTCAACAACTATGGGCAACATCTCCCCATTTTCTAAATTTGAGGGGGCGTCTTATACACAGAAAAATATGCCCTCAGAATGCATGCATGTATTGCAGAGGCATCACCTTCCAAAAATAATTGAGGGTTGTGATGTGACATATATCACATGCATTACGTCGTGTGACACTCTGTGTCTGGCTCCACATTCTTCCTGAACAACGGAGAGGCCTTTACCCCTAAAAAAAATATTGAGGTGGTCAAAAGTGTTTTGTCCTTTAGGAGTCAGCGTCTATGATGTATTAGATGAAAAATGGGGAGGACCTTTCAATCTGAGGACCACATTCTTTTCTGAGCAACTTTTTGGAGGCCACAGGACAAGCAAAAATCAGGGAATAAATGAAGAAGAAAAGCTGTTGCCGCATCTTCTTTTGCAGCTACATCTTGAGTGATGTGAACTGCCTATTCTTTTTTTATATATAATAAATTTTTATTGGAAATTTTATTTACAACATAACACAACCCCCCACCCCCAACACAGAAATCCACCCCCATCAGACACAAACATAACAAACAACAAGCATAATATACAACAATACAAACAACCAAATAAAACACTTCCTTTATCCTGTTTCTGGCATCCTTATTTACTTCTTATAAACTGTTTCCTTTATGAATAATTATTAAGATTTTTCTAATTATAACTTAAATAACCACAAAGTCTCCTGCAGACATTAATTGAAACAAGTCCAGGTATGAATTTTAGGTGACTGTTTTGTCTCTGTATTTTCTCCATGGTTTTTGAAATTCTTGTCTAGTGTGATCTCTAATTGCCTCTGTTAATCTAGCCAGGTCAATATACTCTAACAGTTTGTCTTGCCATTCCATTTTTGTTGCCACAATTTCTTTTTTCCAGTTTTTAGCAATTAGGATCCTTGCCGCTCCTGTAGCATAGAGGAATATTTTCTGATCTTCTCTTGCTATACCTGCGTCTGTTATCCCTAATGGAAAAGCTTCTGTATTTTTTAATAAAGTTATACTTAAACATTTTTTAAGCTCGTCATATACTATGTTCCAGACATAGTGAACTGCCAATTCTATCTGCAAGCTGGTCTGCAGAGGAAAACCATGTTCGTTTAAAGGAGGGAAATATCTGTTTGCAGGTGCAATTTGACTCTAAGCTGTGCTCCCAAATGGACCCTTTCGGCTGATTGGTGATTGCCAATCGGGATGGGGAGAAATCCTATACAGTTCTTATTTAGAAACAAACTTGCTGAAACAATGTATGAATCAAAACACAGCCATCTTTTTGAAATTCACACTTCTCTGAATTTTGTACTACAGTTCTCCAGCCAAGCCATTTGCATGAAAACACATATGCTAGGGTAAAACGTGCATATAAAAGCATATATTAGTGAATATGATATACAGAAGCATATTATATTAAGGAAAGCTGCTTTGAATAAAACATGTATACAGTGGTACCTCGGGTTAAGAACTCGGAGGTCTGTTCTTAACCTGAAACTGTTCTTAACCTGAGGTACCACTTTAGCTAATGGGGCCTCCCGCTGCCGCCGCACGATTTCTGTTCTCATCCTGAAGCAAAGTTCTTAACCTGAGGTACAATTTCTGGGTTAGCGGAGTTTGTAACCTGAAGCATCTGTAACCCGAGGTACCACTGTATTAGGGGAAAATGCATATAAAAACATTTATTCCCTGTTTAGGGAAGCTTTTAATGTTTAGTAGGTTATTGTATTTTAGTGTTTTGTTGGAAGCCGCCCAGAGTGGCTGGGAAACACAGCCAGAAGGATGGGGTATAAATAAATTATAATTATAATTATAATTAACAGAAATTTGCACTAAAAGTTTGAGGAATTTTCATAAGGACTATTTGAAAATTGTTTTGGGAATGTAGAGAAGTGAACTTAAGCTTTGAACAATGAAGCACTGAGAGACTTATATAGATTTACCACTCCCTACTTGTGAAGGAACAATTGGGAGTGCACACCCAATAGTTCCTTTGCAGCCATGTCTTTACCTGTGTCACAGTTGATATTAAATTATTATTATTATTATTATTATTATTATTATTATTATTATTATTATTATTATTATTATTACCCTGCCCATCTGGCTGGGTTTCCCTACCCACTCCCAACAGAATTAAAAGGACAATAGAACATCAAACATTAGAAACTTCCCTAAACAGGGCTGCCTTGAGATGTCTTCTAAAAGTCAGACTGTTGTTTATTTCCTTGACATCTGATGGTAGGTGTTTCCACAGGGTGGACGCCACTACCGAGAAGGCCCTCTGCCATATTACAGAAGGTGTGGGGCAGGTGGTTGTGGTTTGGGGGAAATGTCCACACAGGCCAAATAAGGCTCCTTTTGCTTCTATAAGCGATGCTTGATCTCCTATTGTTACTTTCCCGAAGTTTTTCAGTACACAGATTCTCAGTCAGGAAAAAGGTGGTATATCTGCAAAGGGGTCTCATGCTTCAACAATCCAACACTGTTTTGTTCCCACCCCCTTCCAGGAACAAGATGGAAAGTACCTAACAGAAAGTGCATTACAAGATTTCATTTTTTTGGAAACAGAATGAACACCCTGTTATTTTTTTCAATGTCTCCGGCTCTAAACAGTGACACTCTGGAGCACTAAACAAGGCTCTGCCGTTACTGAATTTAATGTGGCTTGATTACGTTCTCACTATAATGCTAAAACTGTAATTGGAACAGCAGGTGAGTACACTGTAAGGAGGCACTAAAACTGAAAACCTTCAAACAGAAAATATATCCGCAAGGACACAAGAAATTCATTACCAAGTAGGGAAAAAATGAAAACAAAGTTTCTGATATTGTTGTTAAAAGATGAATTAATTAAAATGCTTTCACCCAATTATCCAATTGATATGTTTCATTTTTTAGCAAACTGTTAGACAGAAGCTACCTATTTTTTTATCTGGTGTGCAAACCATGCTCAAATTTCATTTTCCTGGCAAGAAAGCAAGAAATTTACCTTCCTCACACAGTTAATCCCCTGGAATTTACTGGGTACATTGTTAGATATCTTGAGCGAGCACAATTAACTCTCTTTTGGGGAAGATCATTACTGGAAGCCCAGTAAGTAATCCAGTGCATGACATCAGCCATTGCAAGGAGGATGAGAACAGAATAGGAAATGTGTTTCAAGTATTAAATCCCCTTATTTTGTACATTTAAAGGTTTAAATCTGCAAGTAGAAGAAAAATGTAAAGACTCATAATCTGCCCCTCCTTTTTGTGATGTTCAGATAGTCAAACACATTCAACTCGGTTATCTTTTATCCATTTTAAAACAAAGCAAAAGCAGCATTAGAGGCTGCAAGTTTAAGTGGAGGAACATCTGGTTAATGCTACTACTGCTACTAACAAAATAAAAATATTATTTGTCCCGTCCCCCATCTGACTGGGTTGCCCCAGCCACTCTGGGTGGCTTCCAGCATATACAAAAACAAAATAAAACATCAAACATTAAAAACTGTCCAATACAGGACTGCCTTCAGATATCTTCTAAAGGTTGTATAATTCTTTATCTCATTGACATCTGATGGGAAGGTGTTCCACAGGGTGGGTGCCACTACCGAGAAGGCTCTGTGCCTGGTTCCCAGTAACCTCACTCCTCACAGTGAGAGAACTGCCAGAAGGCCCTCGGAGCTGGACCTCAGTGTCCGGGCTGAACGATGGGGGTGGAGACGCTCCTTCAGGTATACTGGGCCGAGGCAGTTTAGGGATTTAAAGGTCAGCACCAACACTTTGAATTGTGCTTGGAAACGTACCATGTGGGCGGGAAGCCGGATTGCTTAATCCTTTTTCCTTCCAGCCAATTTCCACTTAAGTTCCGTACACCCCCATGCATTTAAAGCGCACGTCTTCCTCCAAAGAATAATTGGAACTGTAGTTTACTCCTCACTGAGCTACAATTCCCAGCACCTTTAACAAAAATCAGTTCCCAGGATTCTTTGTGTAGTGGGAACATTCACAAATGAGGCATATTTTCTTCCTGTAAGCAAGAATGATGCGGTTACCTAGGCTATGCCCCAACAACGTGTGGAACAGCTGATGAACTTCTGGTATTTTTCCTTCTGTACTCAAAAAAAGTATGAACAATTCTGATGAGATCCCTCTTGCATTAATATAGACACCAAAACTCCACAGATTGCAAGGAGCAACATGAGTCAGTTGCTTCCTTGCAAACAGTCAACCAATATAACCTTCAGTCTACAAAACCATTCCTCCGATGATGGCCCTAGTTGTCAGCATAGGATTAAGTAATGAAGCTAGGATCAAGTCTTCAGGCATTTCACGCACAAACAGGGCTAATCTCATTGGTTTCCATGAGGCATGCATGGGAGAAATGTTTACTGGAGTGGTGCTGGGGGAGACTCTTGAGAGTCCCATGGACTGCAAGAAGATAAAACCCATCCATTCTGAAGGAAATCAGCCCTGAGTGCTCACTGGAAGGACAGATCCTGAAGCTGAGGCTCCAATACTTTGGCCACCTCATGAGAAGAGAAGACTCCTTGGAAGAGACCCTGATGCTGGAAAAGATGGAGGGCACAAGGAGAAGGGGACGACAGAGGACGAGATGGTTGGACAGTGTTTTTGAAGCTGCCAACATGAGTTTGACCAAACTGCAGGAGGCAGTGGAAGACAGGAGTGCCTGGCGTGCTCTGGTCCATGGGGTCATGAAGGGTCGGACACGACTAAACAACTAAACAACAACAACAACAACAACAACAATTCACTCTTATTTAGAGAGGAAACTCAGAGCCATGCGGAACTGCCCCGGGTTTCCAATTTTCCAGGGATGAATCCAGCTCCCTCCACTTCACCACACATCATGAGTCTTCAGAATCAGTACTCATTGTCAGGTACTCCTGAAACTCAGGTATTAGTGGAGTATCTTTGTATCCTGCTGGCCAATACTGGTTGTACATTCAACACCTCATCCTAAAACGATTGCAACAATTATTAGGTCAATTCAGGTTGCCCAAGAATAAAACAATCTAACCATACATCAATTCCCCGCCCCCAACATTCTGAATTCTGCTTTGGTCCACATAATAAAATAATCACACAAACAGTCCTTGAAATATTGATGGATGGTTCATAAAGAATGAATATTGCACTTTTTATTTTGAAGAGCTGTCAATTGGGAGAAATGATTCTGCTTCTGCCTACATTTATTTATTTCTATTTTATTAGCTCGTGTTCAAAATACAGTATCTCCCCATGGTGGATTACAAAGTGTGATATATATCTGTATACCTGGCAAAAGCTGCAGGAAATCCCCCATAGACATCAGAAAATCTCCCAGATCTGTCAGCCTGAGAGCTGGTCATAGTAATGAGTGTTTCATCCCTGCAGGGGTTTAAAGTGTTCAGAAGATCAATCTGAATCAGATAGTGATCTGACCTTGACAAAAGAGTCGCTACTGGCTCCCCTATGCACAGATAATTCCCCCCACACCCGGTACAGAAAACAAGGTCCTGAGTATATCCTGCCCATTATTTGAGAGAGGTCCATGGTTGCCATGGGGAGCACAAACTCCTGAGCTAGACATGTAAGTCCCTACCTGCCAGGACCACTGATCTTGGGGTCCTCAACACCATATCCATCAGCTCAAGATGGGGGACTGTTAGGCAGCAAGGTGGACAGAACCTTAACAGAATTCCTACCTTCCTCAGTTTCCCAGCACTAGGTGCAAACCCTCAAAATCTGTAGACTCCTATGTAGGGTATCTGAAAAAAGAGATGCTATCCTGACAGCTTGTAAGCACTCAACACTCCCCTTGCCACTCAGACCACACCTGGAGATTTACACAATCCTCATCATCCAACTATTTCTGCCAAGCAAGCCATGTCAGCACGCTCTTCCTGAATTAAGATGGCCAGTAGCTTTCCATCCATCCATGGCACTGACCAGCAACATGGATTACAACTAAGCCACCAATAATCTTAAATTGGGAGGCAGGTCAAAAGCGGCCATGGTGCAGAGATGTATATCTTAGTTGACAACTCTGTCCCCCCCTCCACACCACTGGTGCACCCTGCTACTAGGGAGCCCTTTGATGGCCCCCTCCCTCTTTGAACCTCCTAAATCATTTTGACCTCCTAAAGTAGCCTAGCTAGAATACCAAGACAGGTCATAATTAAGTATCCTAAATAAGTAAGTACTGAGCCCTTAGATGTCTGTGTCCCTCATTGTTGCTCTCACCAATTTTCTGGCGGATCTCTTTTGCTGACCTGGGCACTAGTATGTATTTAAAGAAAGACCAGTTGGGTTCCATCCCTTGTTTGTATGTTCGTTGGGGCTGGGGGAACAGACCAGGAATTAGGAAGCCTAGGGGGGTCTTCTTAAGTACAGTGGAACCTCGGGTTGTGAACGTGATCCATGTGGGAGGTACGTTCGCAACCCACAGCGTTCGCAACCCTCAGCGCCGCATCTGCACACACGCGGGTCGCGATTCGGCACAAAGCGTGATTTAGTGTTTCTGCGCATGCGCGAGCACCGAAACCTGGAAGTAACCCATTCCGGTATTTCCGGGTTCGGCGCGGTGCGCAACCTGAAAACACGTAACCTGAAGCATCTGTAACCCGAGGTACCACTGTAGTGAGTTCTTTCCCTGGCTTTCTGGTGTTACTACTGCTTATTTACTCTCACCTATGCCAGCCCAGGTGGCTATCCCACCCCATTCCTGGCAACATTGTTCATATTCACTTGCTTAATAATAATAATAATAATAATAATAATAATTCATTTATTTATACCCCACCTATCTGGTTGGGTTTCCCCAGCCACTCTGGGTGGCTCCCTACAGAATACTGAAAACACGATAAAACATCAAACAGTAAAAACTTCCCTAAACAGGGCTGCCTTCAGATGTCTTCTAAAAGTCGGATAGTTGTTTATTTCCTTGACATCTGATGGGAGGGCGTTCCACAGGTGGGCACCACTACTGAGAAGGCCCTCTGCCTGGCTCCCTGTAACCTCACTTCTCGATGTGAGGGAACTACCAGAAGGTCCTCGGAGCTGGACCTCATTCTCCAGGTTGAACGATGGAGGTGGAGACGCTCCTTCAGGTCTACTGGGCTGAGGCCATTTAGGACTTTAAAGGTCAGCACCAGCACTTTGAATTGTGCTCGGAAATGTACTGGGAGCCAATGTAGGTCTTTCAGGACCAGTGTTCTATGGTGTCAGCGGCCGCTCCCAGTCACCAGTCTAGCTGCTGCATTCTGGGTAGCCTCCTTCAGCTGCTCTGGGTTCATTATTAAATTGGAAGTGGTACAGGACTGAAAATCTTTAAAAAGCCATTCTCATTATTTGTGATGTCTTTAATAAGAACGGAGGCAGCACAAATGTTTAAATAAATGGTTCAATGAACTGTCATTTTCTTTTACTAATCACAGTTATTAAAGGAAGCTCTGGGTGTTTTTATTGTGTTTTCAATGGGCACAGAAAATCTGAGTCTGATATTGACCTTTGTACATCATGCTGCAAATTGATTTTGATGACCTTTCACTCTGCTGTAATGAGGCAGGCTGTATGCACATTACACATCCTTCTGTCTCCCACTGCTCTCCAATTGTCTAGTTCCGTGTGCCTAAGACTCCTCTCGCCTCGCCTTTGTCTTTGTCTCTTTGTTGCTGATCAGTTGCCGTAGGGCTTGCTTTTCCAGCACGGTATCTAAGCTGAAGTGGAATTTGCTTTTGTGTAAAGGAGAGCTTCTTTTATCCCCGAAAGCTTTTCCAGTTTGAAATGATTTCAACAGGTTTTCCACTCGACTATCCTGCTTCTGAGTTTTAAGGCAAACGGCTTGATGGTATTATATTTGTTGTCGGGTTTTTGTAAGTTGCCTTGGCTATCCTACATGGAAAGGAGTCTGATGTGTGTGAGATTCACAGGGAAGCCACCATTGCACCCAGAGACCTGCCAGCCCCTTTGCCTGCAGAGTGTGCCCTCCCTAAAAGAGGGCACGTGTTGTGGTGAGACCTGGAGGCTGACCTCCTAGTTGTGGGTGGGTATATTGGACAGCCACAACACCCGATTGGTAGGTCCCTCATTGCTGGGTTTAATCTGGCCAATGAGGAGCTGTCTAAATGGGCCGAGGGACCTATATATACCTATGCATGTGACCCAGAGCTTCCTCTTTTGGTTCGTGCATCGGAATACCCACCCACCTCTCCCTGTATTTAGGGCATTTTGCGTTTGACCTTGCTATGCCGTCGTGTGTCATCTGTCGTTGGGACAGGGGCACGGCAGGAATTTTCCCCACTTGGCTGATTGGCTGTAGCCATTTGGGTTTCGCCTGCCACGTAGCAAATCGTCACAACTTGTAAGGTTGCGGATAGGCTCTGGTTCAGGTGATAGGGATGGGAGAACGCTCTCGCCATCCCTATGTGAAGGGTATTCCCTTAAAGGAATCCAGGGACTCACCTTGGTTTGGTCAATCCCCGAGAGGGGGTTGTGCCCGTGCCTGAGTCCAGGGGAGCATCTGGGGAGTGGACATAGTCTGTTCCACGCTTTCCACCTGCCTCAGGTGTTCACCCTTGGCTGACCTATGATAGAGCTCTGGGTCAGTGCTACCTGCAAGGGTGCAGGTAGATAGTCGAACCAGAGCCTATGCAACCACTCACTTTCTGTAATCAATAAAGTTGTGGCCTAAATTCTGCCAAAAACCAAAACTAAAATTTGAGTCAAAAGTATGTTTATTTAGGGGGGAGGTCTCTGGCTCTGAACACGCAATGGCTGCCTATTAGTTTCTAAGTCCAATATAAAGGTATTCTCACTGAATTTTAAATCCCTAAACAGTTCAGGCTCCAAATACAGTCGTCAGCCATTGAAATAATCTTAGAGTGCTGCAACCCAGTGACTTGATTGAGGGCCTTCTTAGTTGTGGCACCCTGTCTGTGGAATTTCCACACTCTGGGGCCATAACAGTCATTGTCTTCACTCAAGTTTCTCCAGGCACACCTTAAAGACCTTTGAGCCTCCTTGAGGTTGTCTCCAATTGTTTTTAATGATATTTTATTCCTTCTGTTAATTTTGTTGCACACATTTTGTATGAGGTGCACTCTCTCTCTCTCTTTTTACAAAATGAATAAACAAGTAAGGCACAGGGAAATTTGGTTTATAGGACAGACTGTGAGATTGTTTACTTGCTGGTCTTTTAAAGGTTGGATAGGTTTTTATGGTTTGTTTTAACGTTTTGTTGTGTATTTGTGTGATTGAACTTCTCTGGGATTTTTAAAAAAATAAAGTGTGGCATATAAATGAATGTCATGAAAACAAATTATTTACAGACTATGGAACTTATAAATGAGTTTTATATGTTTTGTTTTACAAGAACCAAGGGATTTAATGAAGGAAACTAAAATGAATCTGTGATCAGAATTTTTTTTATATATAAAAACAGAAGACAGCTGTAACTCATAAAATGAAATGCTGTGGGGGTTTTCATTTTAAAAAAAAAATTAGGTAGAAAGCAGCTCTAACATGTCCATATGTGGTTAATGTGCAACGGACATACATTCACAGTATAACTGGCCAGAAGAACAGGCACTCCCCTGTACATACCTCCTGCCTTCCCTTTCTGCCTCCTCTTCCACCCCATCTGGTAAAAATGAACAAATTTCTCTGCAGGCATGTGCCTGCAATGGGAAGCTTCCCATTTGCAGCATCTGTTTTCAGAGTGGTTTGCTAATTTTCCTCAGATGAAACAAGAGGAGAGAAGGAGGAAGGAAGTAGATGGGTTGAACCAGCACTCCGTCCATTTAACTATAGACCGGAGCAGTTTGTTTACTCCCCTGCTGAAGAACTAACTCACTTGATCCCGCCCCTTTTGAAAAACCACGCCTTCAGCTTTAGATGATACCAAAAATGAGATTTTCTTAATCCACTATAGAGGAAAGCCCTGTGTAAATAACCTCGAGTGTGTGATTCATTCTGCAACAGTTTTGCCAGCAGTTGCCCAAGAGTAACCTTCTATCTTTCGGGGCTCCTTATCATTTTCTCATCTGGAAAAGGCTGAGACACGTTATCCACGAGGGAGTAAGTGGCTTGGGCCAGCTACATTCAGAGGCCATTAAGAACCATAATTCTTCCAACCACCACCTTCTCTCCGACAAGGTTAACTGTAGTCTATAGAACACACAGGGCAGCAAGCCATTGATGTCCACAAAAATAAACTCCATGTCAGTTTCCTTGTTTCCTTGATACCAATTACAGCAAATCCAAAACTGTATAGCCTTCCATAATACATCTTACTCTCAAAGGCATAACTTTAATAATGAAAAACTAGTAATAACTAGCCTTTCAATATACAGCTTCTGGATTTCTTTATTTACAAGTCCCACTCACAACAAAAATGCTTTTTATAAGTATTTGAAAGTATGGGGATTTTTGCAGGGTGGGGGGGTGTCAGCGATTGTGCTGATCAACCTGAGATTTTAAAATCCCAGTACGGTGTGTGCTTTTCATTTTCAATTTTGGGAGACGGGGGAAACACATAAATTTCAATGTTAGTATGATTTATCTGTCAACCCAGAGTTGTAAACTAAAAAATATATATTTTAACGTTGAATAGACTTGTGTAAATTTATCAAGGTGAAGTTTTGTTCGCTGCTAGATCAGATTAACAAAAGCACTGCAATTCTGAAGAAGATGAGCATCACCTATGCATGGATAGGTACAGATACAGATAAGTAGGGACGCTGGTGGCGCTGTGGTCTAAACCACTGAGCTTCTTGGGCTTGCCGATCAGAAGGTCAGCAGTTCGAATCCCCATGACATGGTGGGCTCCCATTGCTCTGTCTCAGTTCCTGCCAACCTAGCAGTTCGAAAGCACACCAGTGCAAGAAGATAAATACGTACTACTGTGGTGGGAAGGTAAACAGCGTTCCCATGTGCTCTGGTTTCAGTCACGGTGTCCCATTGCATCAGAAGCGGTTTAGTCATGCTGGCCACATGACCCAGAAAGCTATCTGTGGACAAATACCGGCTCCCTCAGCCTGAAAGTGAGATGAGCCCCACAACCCCCTAGTCGCCTTTGACTGGACTTAACTGTCCAGGGGTCCTTTACCTTTTACGGTGAGAGGCAAGTGATGTACTCCAGGACAGGCACAAGTCGGGGCCAAAGGGCAGGAGCAGACTTCATGGCTCAAGGCTAGCCAATGGTGCCCTTCTTAAAGAACAGGCCACGGAGTCTGCTTGGCTCTGGGGGTGACAAGTTGCTCAGACTGAGGAACGAAGCATTGGGCAACAGTTTTATTGATTCAGCCATGCCTCAATTGGCTGGGCCAAACAGCACCTAGTCATTTGGTGGGTGGTGATGTAGCTCATCAGGGAACAGACTGATAACTCGTTTTGCCCAAGAACTGCTTTGATTAGGGAGCTCCCCATGGTCTGGATCTCTATAGCATCTCTCCACATCTCAGCTCTGAAAAATTAATAATTATAATTTGGACTATAATTTGGTCTTTTTTATTTTAGTTTTTTTATTTTAATTGACGTATTACGATTGGATATATTAATTGGATGTTTTTTATTGGAAAGTCAATAAAAATGATTTTTAAAAAGAACTGCTTTGATTACGCTGGGATCAAGATACTACTACTACTACTACTACTACTACTACTAATAATAATAATAATAATAATTGTATTTGTATCCCTTCCTCCTCAGCCGAGGCTGGGCTCAGAGCGGCTAACATCATAAAAACAGCACAATATGCATAAAAACAGACATCAATTAATTAAAATACATCTTAAAATTAATTCAGACAAGTTAAAATCCGGGCAGGTGGCAATTATCAGGGTGGAATTGAGAGTGGTTAATACTTGCCAGGACCAACTGTTTCCACTGATCATACAAGGACCTGTGAGTGGGTTGGGGGCCTCCTTAGGGCTTGTTTTATTTCATTTTTTATTTTTATTTTAATTTTTAATAAATTTTTATTCAATACAAGTTAAAATACATACATATTCACAACAAAAGAAAATACAAAAGAGAAAAACAAATACATCTATCCAAGGCAAAGGAATTAGAGAATATTTTGTTTTATACAAAGGAAAGTAAGTCAAACTGCATCCTGCCCAAAGGCCTAGCAGAACAGCTCCATCTTGCAGGCCCTGCAGAAAGATATCAAATCCCTGGTCCCTTGTGCCAGAACCTTTTGGTGCCTCCAGAATGTCCCTATATTGCAGGAGGGATTCAAACACATACGATAAATTTAGGCTTGCACAGTTCAAGTGAATTGAAATGCTCTGTCACCCTGGCGCAACAAATCCACTTTTTAAAAAAGAGGGGGGTTTTGTGGTTAGGGAAAGGCACTGATTGATGAATGGGAAAACATATAACCACCATGCAAGCAAATCAGGGTGAATTCAGAATGAATGTTCATTGTCGTATAACCTCTTCTCATGGGCGTAGCCAGAATTTTTGTTAGGGGGGAAAGACTTTGCTGGGGGGGGTAGGACTTGTGTTAGGGGGGCAGAACCAGTGTGATTGGTCAGTTAGTTAAGTATTTCTATTGTTTTACTTGATCTGGGGCGGGGGAGACTGTCCCTTGCCCCTCTTGGCTATGCCCATGCCTCTTATTAAAAAATTCAGAACGAATGCTCAGTAAAGACTCGGCAGAGTCTGAACTCCCTGAAAGATTTGTAAGGATGAATGCTCAATAAACAGGTCATCTGGAGGAGCTCTTATATAGCACATGAGATGTGGACATCAAACAAATATAGTGACTTGGGTATATAGAGCTACTTTGGTAAGCCTACAATATTTCAGTAATGCTGTTATTGAATTCTGTTTACTCTCCTCTGCCTTGGACAGCAGAGATTCTAGGCTATATCATAAACCATTTAAAAAGCTCCCCTCAGTTTTAAAAGTAGTTTTCTATGTGACATAAGGAACTATTGTTCAGCAGAAGAAATTTAAAGTCCCCTTGGGTGTATGGAAGCAGTTTCCCATGGGTGGTGGTAGTCATGCTTCTTAAAATGCAGCAAAAACAATGTATGAATTTGATGCTCGCTGGCATTGTTAGTAAGTCCAATGTTGAAGCTCTGTGGGGTAGGGAGGAAATTGATTGACCTCATTTTCTGACTTTCCCTGCTATAGCTTAGACTCTGACTCAATATTGATAGATCTTTGGACAGGGAGCGAAGCCATGCAATCGTTATTGAAATGCAAGCATGCTGCTTTTAAAATCTAAAAGTATAAAAGAACAGCTGCTAGCATGAGAAACTTGCCATTTCTGCTCAATCCAATAGTGGTCAGAGTACAATTTGAACATCTCTTGCAGAATTTACATAGAGTAAATTCTCTATAAATAGCACCTTCTCCGCTAACAATAGCAGTGGCCATCTATTATTTGATCAAGGGTACTTTTTAAACAATACTTTAGGGGCTTTGATCTGGCTATGCTGCTGAAAGGCTGCAGGTTGCTGGTGCAGAATAGGTTGTGCCCCAAGAGAAATCTCTCCAACTGCACACAGTTCAAAATCCATTATGATTGTTCCACAGCCAAACATTTGATGCGCTGATCAATGTTGAGGCTCGAGAGTGCAGAGAAGGAAGAACTGTGTTTGCTGCTCTCAGCTGCTTTTTATTTGCCCCAAATATGTGGATTTTTAAAAGAAAAGAAAAGAAGGAAAAGCAGTTTGGGAGGGGGAATAGAGAGAGAAAAAGAGAAGCAAGTCTCAGAACTAAGAGTGTCTGGGGAGAGAAGAAAGTCTCAGAACTAAAAATAAATAAATAAAACTGTTCCTTTGTCTTCAAGTCTTATGTGGTCATCTGTATAAATCAAAAACAGCAGACTAATGTTGCATGTACTACACACAGCACCCCTAAGGAAAATTAACTTCTTTCAGCTTTTTGAAGGCACATGAACATTACTTTATGATTATTATGTTTATGATGGTGGTTTTGAAGCAATTGAGAAAAACTACTGAATGAAAAAACACCCTTGGAAAGTTAAGTCTTTCATTCACTAGAAGCAGATCAAGGAGGGAGAGAGCCAGGACCTTAGATAAACAGAAGGGCTTTTATTGTTTATGGCCATATTCCTCCCACCCCAACTACAAAATACACATAAAACAAAAATATGGTCATCAGAGACAGATCGGCTTGGAAAAATGGGGTATATTGATATCAAACTGTGCTTCCTCATGAGCCACTTGCGTATATGCCATGTGACTTTAAATGCTCATCAGTTTTACCAAAAACTTCATACAGTTGCGTACAATAGACCTGACTCTGAGTAAGTCCTTACAACTTTTGCAGGACCTTTTTAGTAGTGGTGCCCTCCTTATGGAAATCTCTGCAAAGTTCTCTTTGTAAAAAAATTAGCTTTGGGAGACTTTTGCATGCTTCCATTGTAGAGTCCAGGACATAAACAATGACAAAGGTGGCATCTGAGAGCACGCCAAAAAAACAAAGGTGCTTTTCAGCGATATAACCAAAGTGAATCTGAAACTAAAAAGTCTGTTTCAGGTCAGCTCAAATTGAGTTTTGCCTAGTGCATTGCCATGCAGTGTCCTGTTGGTATCTAAGTCATCTGTGTTGAACTCTGCCTACTAGACCTCTGTCTTTGGGGAATTTGTAGCATCTGATATGGTCCGGAACTGGTCCTCTAACCTATAGGGCGAACCTTAATAACTAGCCTTCATTTAACTTTTTACTATTTGACACCACTGCCTGACAATTTATTTGACACCAAGGCCAGCCACCTTCCAAAAGAGGAAAATCAGCTGCCATGGCGTCGAGGGACTTGTGTTCAATGGATTGCTTTTCAGCATGCTGCAGTCTCTCATCTTGAACTGACATTATGCTCCACTCGTCACTATCAGTGTCAGAAGTTATATCAGCATCTGTAGCGGCAGCTGCATCTTATGGATGAAAAGTCTCAATGTTTACCTTAAAATGCCAATCCTCCCACACAATCGACATTCACAGAAGGGCTCCACCATTCATTTCTAGCGGCCCTGAAGATGTGTCTGGAATAAATGAGGCATGCGGAACAGTTTGAATGTGGGACAGTAGTCAAGACGCCAAGTATTTTGGTTTTGGAAATAATTCATCCTTGTTGCATGCATGGCTACAATAAGCTTCTTAGCATTGCACTGCAATCTGAGGAACAAGTCTCAGAAGCTTTTGGACTTTTATTCAATAGGCATTGACTTTTTTGGCCAGCCTGAACTGAACAGACCCACAGTGAAGGCACTATCTGAACTTGGCATCAGATGTTCAAAGTATTGGCCATTGGGGAGTAAATTAGGCTATGGTGGAAGAGTCAGATTGTTGCATCTCAACTTGCCCTTTCCATGTAGGTTTGGTGGTACAGCATCTTCTTTGTAAACAGAAGGAGAAATGTTTGACTCCTAGTTTCTCCAGGTAAGGCTGGAAATGGTCCTTGTCTGAAATCCCTGAGAACTTCTGCCAGTCAGTGCACACAACGATCCAATGATCTCGGTCCACAGCATCTTCCTATTTTCCCCAAGTTCACAAAAAGTCAGAGCAGATGGAATAGGTCTCAAAAAGACAATAGCCCCTTTCCAGTTGTTATTTACCTGTAGCTTCTCCATGTTGAAGAGGGCAGTGGAATAAAGGGAAAAGAGAACTAAATGGATATATAAGAATATGCAGGGATGGTGGGGAAATCAAAGGAACCAGGGAAGGAGAAAAAGGAAAGTTGTAAATGATTGTAAAATATGTATGAGGGGAATGTTGATTTCAATGTGAACGTGGTTTTCAAAATTGTAATAATGAAAAAATATTTTTTTAAAAATGTATTAAAAAATGAAGACAAATCATGCTCACCTTTCAGTTATAGCATCTGCTCCCCACTTCTTCCTCTCTCATGGTTTATAAACATCCAGAAATAATTATATCCTGACTCTAAAAGAACTTACTATAGTCACTAAGTCTGTATAATGAGAAAACAATGGGATACTGGGGGGGATATCATTCATTCTGGTGGGATAATGTTAAGCAGCTTTATCTCTTCCATATGACAATATTTTTGTCTCCACTTTTACTTCTGTCTTATATGTTTGGGGAATGTAAGCATGTAGTTATGGTCCTGGCTGGTTTCTGTAACATTATTGAATGTTTTACAGCACCGAGTACACTTATCACCCATTTCAAAATGGAAAATAATGTGGATGACATTGCTATTCAACATTTCTTGTTCACTGGAAATCGGTCATGTGCAGATACTCTTTCTTTTTCCTTTTTCCAGGCCACACAGATATTAGAAAATTAGACTACAAATTCCCCACATCACCTATAGGACAACCTGGAAGTCCAGATACTTTTCATTACCCACTGAGAGGATGAAATCTTCATCTATAATTGAGCATAGCTTTCTGAAAAGCTTTGATAAGGCATTGTGTTTTTCATGCAGAAAGAAAGGAAATGGATTTTCCTATGGCAAATTGATAGCAGAATCATTCACAGAGTAGGAGAAATGTATGCTACCAAATAGCCATATATCAGCGTATATGTATGTAAGAAATATCTAGGTACTATATCAGTGAATCCATTAGCATAACTGAATTAACAAAAGAAATAAATAAATCAAATTTAATTATGCATAAGAAGGCCCCTTGTGAAATGTCTGATGTTTGACTCACTGTTGACATTCCTAGCTCATTTCCATTTCTTCACTTCCCTTCTAAAATGAGCTGTGATTAGATTTCAAAGGAGCAGTTCTCCAGCATTTCCCAAAGGCAGCCGTCATGCCACATAGCATGCTTCAGAGCCCATAACCTCTGCGTATGCACAGAGGTTACCCTCGCATCAAAATGCTTTTAAAATAACTTAACTGACAAGAGAAGACCATTTCCTTTGCAAATTAATTGTTGGGTTGTATTTTGATAAGGTGTAATTTTTACGTAGATGAGGATTTCATTTCAGGGGTTGAAAGGTAAACATTCTGCCCCCCTCTAACGGGCTCTTGCTACATGCAGATAGAAAGATGGGTCCTAAAACAATCACTTCTGAATTTGTATCTCTAAGTCCCATTGTACACTCCCTTTGATAGCTCAAGTACAAACTAAGTACTTCTTTGTACCATGTTAAAATGGGGAAATGCTGTATTGCGCTGCCAATTATTAGTGGCACACAGTGCTTTTTTTCTTAAAAAAAAATGTTTAGGGGTACTCTCATTTTGACTCAAGAAAATCACCATTTTATAGTTCAGATCGGGAAAAATAAATACAGTAAATGGATAAAAGTACAAAGATTCACAAAATGTTTAGGGCATGGGTAGGCAAATTAAGGCCCAGGGGCCAGATCCGGACCAATTGCCTTCTAAATCTGGCCCACGGATGGTCCAGGAATCAGTGTGCTTTTACATGAGTAGAATGTAAAAATATAAGATGCATTTTATTTAAAATGCATCTTTGGGTTATTTGTGGGGCCGGCCTGGTGTTTTTACATGAGTAGAATGTGTGCTTTTATTTAAAATGCATCTCTGGGTTATTTGCTGGGCATACGAATTCATTCATTATTTTTTTCAAAATATAGTCCAGCCCCCCCCACAAGGTCTGAGGGACAGTGGACCAGGCCCCTGCTGAAAAAAGTTTTCTGACCCATGCTTTAGGGGTACCTGCACCCCCCCCCCGGGGGGAGCACTGGTGGCGTCCATGATTTTCTGCAGGGTTTTCTTTTTCAATCAGTGTCCAGATTGGGCGTTGGGCTTAATGAAACTCTCAGTCAAATGTAACTAAAAATCACCCCCTTCCTTATAGAATCACCGTATAAAAACAGCAGTTAAGAGGGCTATCACAAAAGTTTAAGAGGCAGGGAGACCCACAGCAATTCTCCTAATGTACAGACCTCCCTATTTTCCAGGGACAGTCCTGGATTTACAGAAGCCATCCCGGTTTCTGATTTGATCCCTAGAATGTCCCATTTTTCCCTAGGACGTCCCTATTTTCATCGGATAAATGTTGGAAGGTATGGAGTTATTTGACCCCCAAGCCAAAGAGATAAGCAACTAGACAACCTTTAGAAGACATCTGAAGATAGCTCTGTATAGGGAAGTTTTTAAATGTTGAATTTTTAAAAAAATGATATTTATTAAAGGTTTAACAATTACAAAAAAGCGGGGGCGGGGAGAGACAGTAAAGAGTTACAATACATCAAGAAAATAAAAAAACAGAGTAAAAAAAAGAAATTCAACAATACAAGTCAATAAAAAGAAAAAAGGAAAAAAACAAAACACACAATACAACAAAACCAAAAACAAAAGCAGACAAAAAATTTGAAAACCAAATCCGATATTCCCAAATCTTTATCTTTCATTAACTGGTTTCATCAACCTCCTCGCGCCTCCCTTTTTTGTATTCTAGATTTTAATTATCTCAGCAAATCCTTTCCATCTTTCACTATATTCTGTCATTAATTTACCTTAATTTATTTTTACCTTATCTTACCATAAAAAGCCCTAAAGCTTAAAACTTAAAACTTATTTATACATAATTCCTTAAAGCATTTCTACTAAAGCCAAATAATTTCATTCCAACGTTTTTCTAACACTCATTAATTTTACAAAAAGTCTCTAAATGAATTTTTAAACTTTCTTCTAATCTTCATCCATTGTCTCTTCTTCCTGGTCTCGGGTTTTATCAGTCCTTTCTATCCCTTCCATCTAGTCCATCAACCTGGTGACCTTCTATCCGAGGCTCTTAAGTCTTTTCCATGTCCCTTCTGCAGGTCTTCTTCATATTTATACCTGCACTTTACTTTGTCTTCTGCTGATCTTATTCTTAATTTCCTTCCTTTCTCACTGAGGGGTAGATCTCGGGGAGACTCCAACTTGACAGTATCTTTATCCCTTCTCGACAGGTCAGCCCATCCTCCATAGTCAGCACTGAAATCCAAAAGATATTTGAAGGCATATTTCAAAGTCCCTCTAAGGTTAAGGGCCCCCACAACTCCAAACTCCCCCTGGCCCAAAACCAGACCCCAAAAGTCAAAACATCCCTGCATAGGCGGATCTATCCAGCTTCCCATCTCCAAACCAAACAGTACTCCAACTCTCCAAATCTGACTTTCTCCAGGTTCAGTTGTCAGAGACAACAACTTATGTTCCTGCAAGGCCGCGACTCTCTCCATTTCTGTTACTTGAGGTTCAGCCACAACCTCCTCCTTTGTCTTCTGCACAACTTGCTTCATTTCTATTACTTGAGGTTCAACAACCACCTCCTCCTTTGTCTCCTGCACAACTTGCCCTGTCAATGCAGATTCCTGGATTGGTTCCTGCGTGGTTTCTATATAGGTATTCACTGTTTGTCCAAAATTGCTAACTGCAACAGTCATCAAATCCATCTTCTCATGTAGCTGTTCCAGTAAAGCACTTGTCTTGCAAAAAGCAAGCACTAAAGCTTCTTCTGGGCACATTCTTATTCAAGGTCAAATGTCTGGTTCTCACGATCTTAATCTCCACAGCTGTAGAATTTCCCAGATCGACTCCAGCAACAGTTTCACAAGCTCCCTCTAGAGGAAACAATTTCTGTTTGTATCCGCCTTTTAAAAGCAGATCCGGCAACAAAATTCCTTTCGTTTTTCAGATATTTTGTTCCTTTTAAGTGCAAAAAGAAACATTGGAATCAATATGTTTCTCTTTTTTAACTATCTGTCAAAAAAGCATTTTTTCACAGTCGATGAAAGCATCTGTCTCTGACACCCCGTTCCCAGGTTCAAGACAGTGGAAATTTAACTTTCTTTACTCTCTCTCCTGCAGGTTTAAACAGTCTAAGATTCCCCCCCCCTCTTCTCCTGCTTCCAAGGGGGGGGGGGGGTTGGTAGTTTTAACTGATGGAAATTTAGTCCTTTACAAGCGACTTTCCAGACTTTAGCTTGCAATGTTTTTGCTTCAATCTATTTACAAAAGTGGAAGGCGGACTTCCTGTTTAGACCTTCCCGCTTCGGTGCCAAATTAAGATGTTTTATAATCCAATTTTCCGTTCTACTCACGGGTAGTTGTTTAAAGTCCAATTGTCCACAGGAATAAGTCAGCGCTCTCCGGCAACATCAATGCGGCTTCACTCCGTGAAAAGAGCAGTCGATTCGAAGCACCGTGCCGCTCACCCCACGTCGCTCCAGATCCCCGAAACCGGGTTTCCCCGCGAGTAGGGGAGGCGCTAAAGGTGCCAGCCGAATCCCACGTCCACAGGCTTCTCCCGCCTGTGGTTTTTAGTGGGTCTCCGCCTCGCCGTGGCAGTCCAGACCCTAGTTTCACGAAGCGGATTCCTCCCGGTCAGAGGAAATCCGCCATTGCCGGAGGCGCTAACCCGGAAGTCTAAATGTTGAATATTTTATTATGTTTTTATATATGTTGGAAGCTGCCCAGAGCGACTGGGGCAACCCATCCAGATGGGTGGGGTATAATAATAATAATAATAATAATAATAATAATAATAATAATGGAATAGGATTTCCCTGTTTCATCAGAGCAATGTTGGAGCGTATGCCATGGACTGCTTCTTCCTACAGTCACTAAAATGGTGGTTTGGTCCCTGTTTAAATGTACATGTGCCTCTCACAGGAAACAGTGCTGTCTATTTATTTATTTGCAGCCTGGTGCCTTTTGTGCCCTCCTGAAAAGTAAACCAGGTTCTCAAAAATCTACAAATATTTCTCTTTAAGAAGTAGGATCTCTTTTCATAAGAATAGCTGTGAGGCTTCCAGGAGCACAATGAGTGGTGGAATCACACTGCTCAGTCCGAATGGGGAAAAGGAAGCTTTTGTTTTAAAACACCAGAAGGAGGGAGGTGGGGAAAACCAGCCTCCTTCCCCCACCCTTTTCTTCCTCTGAAGCAGGCTAGAACCGAAGCTGTTTTGCCATGAATTCCTAATTTGTTCGTTTTGCACCCTCCCTGTGACTAGATCGAAAGACAGTGTCGGATTCCCAAAGCAGCGTATCTCAGTGGGGTTGGGGTCCCCCCACCCCCACATCCAGTGTCTGAATGGAGGAGAGCTAGGACTGTATTTCCAGAAGAAAGTCTCGCGCTGGCAGCTCCTTGCTGAAGAATGAATACATGCCAGGAGCATAGACCATTTGTCTGCTGATTAATACAGGCCCCAGGGGACCGGCTGTTGGCTCTCATTTCATTCCTCTTTCTCTCACGGCGAAATCTTCCTGCCCACTCCCGTTCCTCTCGGCTTCAGAGTAGCCCTGGTTCTCATCTCCTGCGTTATTTAAATCTGCTGTACAAATTAAAAAGAGGACTTCGATATTGTCTGAAATGTGTTGGCTTGCCTTGAAGGTTAAAGCTCGCACGCACGCACGCACGCACGCACACACACGCATACGGACTCACAAAGTAGCCGTTTTCATCTGGAATGCAGCCCCGCTCATAAAGAATGCACTTGGTATTCACGAGAAGCATGCACGAATTCCCATAAAGAGTGCCACTGTAATTTAACGCCATTGCTAAAAACAGTGACGGGAGAGAGGGGAGCACTTAAAGCAAAATGTCACGGTTGCAAAATGGATGGCGTGTCGTTTTGCCTGTTGTATGCAGGGCTCGACTTACAAGACTTTCCCCTTTGCGTTGGTCGACTCTCCCTCCGTCGAAAAGCAGAGAGATATTTTACTGCTCTGAATACGCAGCGCCATTGATACAAGGCTCTCAAGGGTGGTGGTGATGCATGCGCATTTTATACACCTATTTTTCTCTGATATCTAATAAGAAATGTGTGCTTACTGCAATAACCTTGCATTACTCATGCTACTCCTGTGAGAGACAGAACACTCTGAAAGAATCCAGGAACTGTAGTCACCTCTGAGCTGTCTCTCTATTGTGTCTGCATCACAATACTTTCCAGGATCAACAAAGAACCTTGTGGCACCTGAAAGACTCCCAAACAAGAAGGTGGCTTATATTTTTATGCTGCAAATATACAGTGGTGCAGAAGGAGAATATATACGAGAGTCACTTATTAAAGATTTCCTCTGACCCACTTCCGCTTATCATAGGAGGATGAAATTGCACATGTATCATGATACATCTCTCCATAGGTAATGTGGTAATTTGTAGCTCTGAGCTCCTAACAGTTTCTCTGTTACGGGTGCTAACATGGAGTCACGTCTGATAATGGAGCCTGTTGAATGCAGAGCTGTCATCAGGTTCCTGTACTTGGAAGGGCGCACACCACGGGAAACGTTCAATGAGATAAATGGAACTTATGGGGAGGATGCCCCATCGTATGATGTAGTCAAGCACTGGCATCGTCAGTTCAAGTGTGGTCAGAACTTGGTGGAACAGCTCCCATTCCTGGGTGACCACAGTTCGCCATTGATGAAGACACCATCCGGCAAGTGAAGGCCACCATTTTGGAAGATCGCCGTATAACCATTCAGCAACTAGCTGCAGATGTCAAAATCAGTGTGGGCTCTGCAGAAAAAAATCATCCATGACCATTTGCACATGGGAAAGGTGTCCACATGGTGGGTTCCCTGGCTGCTGCTGCCTTTCCAGGAGCAGGAACGAGTCACATGCTCACGGGCTCTTTTGGCCATGTGTCACAAAAAACATAATGACTTCTTCACCAGACTAATTACTCAGGACGAAACATGGGTCCATCATTATGACCCAGAGACTAAATCCCAGTCCCAACAATGAAAGCACTCTGCCTCACCACCTCCAAAGTAGGCACATGTCCAACTGTCAATGGGCAAGGTCATGCTCACGGTCTTTTGGGACCAGCACGGAGTAGTTATGATGGATTTCCTGGCACAGCGTACCATAATTACCGGGACATACTATGCTTCACTGCTGCAGAAATTGCGGAAGGCCATCAAAATTGTGAGGCATGGTATGCTGACCAAAGGTGTCCGCTTCTTGCAGGATAATGCCCAAGTTCACAACTCGCATGTTGCTCAGACAGAAGCATGGTCCTTTGGCTATGAAATCCTTCTTCACACACACACACCCCTTATTCTCCTGACCTCACATCATCGGACTTCCACCTCTTTCCAACCATGAAGTTACTTTTGAAGGGAAAGCTTTTTCCAGATGATGAAATGCTAATTTCTGAGCTGAAGTTGTAGCTTCTGACGCAACCAGCTGACTTCTAAAGACAAGGTCCCTCTGCCTGGTTCCCTGTAACCTCACTCTCACATTGAGGGAACCACCAGAAGGCCCTCGGAGCTGGACCTCAGTGTCTGGGCTGAACGATGGGGGTGGAGACGCTCCTTCAGGTATACTCGGCTGAGGCCGTTTAGGGCTTTAAAGGTCACCACCAACACTTTGAACTGTGCTCAGAAATTACTGGAAGCCAGTGATGATCCTTTAGGAACGGTGTTATGTGGTGTCGGTGGCCACTCCCAGTCACCCACTATGTAAAAGAAGGAAGGTTTTCTCCCTGCTCTATCCCCCCACTTCTCTTCTCCCCCCACCTCATACTGTCTAACATTAGTGCCTCACAGTGAATGTAACTGATCTGTAGAAAGGACTCTATGAACTGAAAGCACAGATGCTGTATGTGCTTTTGTTACCCAAGAACATATTAATAAAAACAATTTAAAAATACTGAAATAGAAGAAGGCTAACAGCCAGTGTCACTCACTGAATTGGATGTAACTGAAATTGGTGGAGCAGCAGCCAATTTGCTGTAATGCACCAATTTACCTTAATGCACTAGCTTTCTTTGGGGGCGAGGGATATTATTACAATGATGTCACAGCATGCCTTGTTTTCAACTATATATTAGCAGAGACATACAGTAAGGCATGGGAGTACATCCACTTGTCTCCCCATAGCATGTCCTTCAGGTGTTAAATGTCACTATGTGCCAGCTATGAATACCAATGGCATAAACACAATTTGCTCACAAAAGAGGGGTGAAATAACTATTTGGCAGCATGGATAACATTGCAATAGTCATGATGAAGTGTAAAAAGAGCCACAAGGAACGCTCTTAAAATATAAAAAAAATCCTTCCTGTAGCACCTTAAAGACCAACTAAGTTAGTTCTTGGTATGAGCTTTCGTGTGCATGCACACTTCTTCAGATACACAGAAACAGAAGTTGCCAGATCCTTCTATATAGTGAGAAGGTGGGGAGGGGTGTTACTCAGAAGGGTGGTGGGAATGGGAGATAGGCAGATAGCTGAGAGAGCCTGTTGATGACTCTTAACGACTGTAATAGGTCTTACAGGAAAAGGCAAGGGGTGAGAAGGTGAGAAATGGTTTAGTCATGTATAGTGAGATAAGAATCCAATGTCTTTGTTCAGCCCAGGTCTTTCCATGGTTTTAAGCTTGGTAATGAGTTGTAATTCAGCAGCTTCTCTTTCCAGTCTATTTCTGAAATTCCTTTGTAGTAAAACAGCTACTTTGAGATCTTGTATAGAATGTCCTGGGAGATTGAAGTGTTCTCCTACTGGTTTCTCTGTTTTGTGATTCTTGATGTCAGATTTATGTCCGTTTATTCTTTGGCGTAAGGTTTGGCCTGTTTGTCCAATATAGAGAGCTGAAGGACACTGTTGGCATTTGATGGCATACACAATGTTAGACGATGAGCAATTAAATAGTCCCGAGATGGTATGTGTGATGTTGTTGGAGCCAGTAATGGTGTTGTCCGGGTGTATGTGGCAGCAAAGTTGGCATCTGGGTTTATTGCAGGCTCTGGTGCCAGTGTCTGTGTTAAGTCTGGTTGTAGTATTATTGTGGGTTAGGAGTTGTTTAAGATTGGGTGGCTGTCTGTGGGCAATGAAAGGTCTTCCTCCCAGAGCTTGAGAAAGAGAACTGTCATTGTCCAGGAGAGGTTGTAGATCTCTGATGATGCGTTGTACTGTTTTAACTTGGGAGCTGTATGTGATGACTAGAGGTGTTCTGTTATTTTCTTTTTTGGGTCTGTCTTGCAGCAAGTTCTCTCTGGGTATCAGTCTGGCTCTGTTGATCTGTTGTCTAACTTCATCTGCTGGGTATTTTAGTTCTGAGAAGGTTTGCTGTAGATCTCTTAGGTGCGAGTCTCTGTCTGTAGAATTGGAACAGATGCGGCTGTAACGTAGTGCCTGGCTATATACAATGGACTGTTTGGTATGTTTGGGATGGTAGCTAGAGGCATGTAGATATGTTTGTCGGTCAGTTGGTTTACGGTATAAGGTGGTGTCTATGCGCCCATCCTGTATTCTTATAGTAGTGTCCAAAAAATGTATTTCTTGCATGGATTGATTCATAGTTAGGTTGATTGTGGGGTGAAAATCGTTAAATTTCTGGTGAAAGGTGTCCAGGGTCTGTTGACCATGTGTCCAGATGATAAAAATATCATCAATGTATCGCAGGTACAAGAGAGGTTTGAGTGGGTAGGAGTTTAGGAAACGTTGTTCTAAATCTGCCATGAAGATGTTGGCATACTGTGGGGCCATGTGGGTGCCCATTGCTGTGCCGCTGATCTGAAGGAACAGGTCATCACCGAATTTGAAGTTGTTGTGGGTAAGGACAAATTGGCAGAGTTTGGTGGCAAGGTCCGCTGTGGTTTTATCTGAAATGGTGTTCCTTATAGCTTGTAAACCATCGTTGTGTGGGATGTAAACAACTCCTAACCCACAATAATACTACAACCAGACTTAACACAGACACTGGCACCAGAGCCTGCAATAAACCCAGATGCCAACTTTGCTGCCACATACACCCGGACAACACCATTACTGGCCCCAACAACATCACACATACCATCTCGGGACTATTTAATTGCTCATCGTCCAACATTGTGTATGCCATCAAATGCCAACAGTGTCCTTCAGCTCTCTATATTGGACAAACAGGCCAAACCTTACGCCAAAGAATAAACGGACATAAATCTGACATCAAGAATCACAAAACAGAGAAACCAGTAGGAGAACACTTCAATCTCCCAGGACATTCTATACAAGATCTCAAAGTAGCTGTTTAACTACAAAGGAATTTCAGAAATAGACTGGAAAGAGAAGCTGCTGAATTACAACTCATTACCAAGCTTAAAACCATGGAAAGACCTGGGCTGAACAAAGACATTGGATTCTTATCTCACTATACATGACTAAACCATTTCTCACCTTCTCACCCCTTGCCTTTTCCTGTAAGACCTATTACAGTCGTTAAGAGTCGTCAACAGGCTCTCTCAGCTATCTGCCAATCTCCCATTCCCACCACCCTTCTGAGTAACACCCCTCCCCACCTTCTCACTATATAGAAGGATCTGGCAACTTCTGTTTCTGTGTATCTGAAGAAGTGTGCATGCACACGAAAGCTCATACCAAGAACTAACTTAGTTGGTCTTTAAGGTGCTACAGGAAGGAATTTTTTTATTTTGACTATGGCAGACCAACACGGCTACCTATCTGTATCTTAAAATATACTCTCCTTTCTCATATTTAATATTGTAATATTGGGACGCGGGTGGCACTGTGGTCTAAACCACAGAGCCTAGGGCTTGCCGATCGGAAGGTCAGCGGTTCAAATCCCTGCGACGGGGTGAGCTCCCATTGTTCAGCCCCAGCTCCTGGCAACCTAGCAGTTCAAAAGCACATAGATAAATAGGTACCGCTCTGGCGGGAAGGTAAATGGCGTTTCCGTGCACTGCTCTGATTCGCCAGAAGCAGCTTAGTCATGCTAGCCACATGACCCAGAAAAACTGTCTGCAGACAAACGTCAGCTCCCTCGGCCTATAGAGTGAGATGAGCGCGCAACCCCAGAGTTGTCCGTGACTGGACCTAATGGTCAGGGGTACCTTTACCTTTTATTGTAATATTATATGGCCTTTTAAACCTTGTTCTGAATACTATCCCCTTCCATCTCCTTTGGAAAACTAAAATGACGACCAAGGAGCAAAGGTTGGACAATCCAATAGATTTAGGATGCCACAAAAGTTCAGACAAGGATTTCCTCCACCGCTCATGAGAAGGTTAACATGTTTTTGGAACAGCCTTTAAGATCAGGAGGTTTGGTAAAATATGCACTGTCTAATTTATGATCCAAAACTCCATGGTGAATCATAGGTAGAACTGTTAAAGTAATTACCCCGGAAAGTCAATGTAATGAATACAGAATATGCGTTGGCATTATTTCGCTAATCTTTTCTATTGGCCAATGTATCATTTTTATTGTTCATTTACTTATGTAATATAGTCTTTGGTGTGAATTATCATCGCTAATATTCCCCTTTTTTTCTCTAGAATGACTCATTGCAGCTGTAGGACAAAGGTAATATTTGATGAAAACTGGCCCAAGATACTTTGCTACCAGAAGCAAAGGACAAGGTGGTTTCCCCTACTCTTATTCCACAGACAGGAGGCAACTGGCATGGCACTTGAATCATTCGTCTATACTGGCAATGTGTCTGCATCTTCCTAGCTAAGGAGCTAGGAATAGGGATGAGGATGGGTTTTCTGTTTGGTTCACATTTTAATTCTAATTCTCACTTTCTAGAACGATACACAAACCAATATACAGCTTTCCTTCAAAATCCACGCTCTTTCAAATTTTGCGATGCAATTCTCCAGCCAAGTAATATGTGCAAAAATGTGTGTATTGAGGGAATGTATGCATAAAAATGCACATACCGGTGAAAATCACAAACAAAAACTTACTGCATCTTGGGGAAATTGCCCACAGAAATGTGACTATGAAAGGAAAGAAGTACTAGCGTGTTGACGAATTTTCATGAGGATTTATATATATATTAAAAAAGCACCCACAAACTGATGTAGAAATGTGGAGAACTGGATTTAAGATGCATGGGGGTGGGAGAAAACTGAAAGAAACTGAAGTCGGCAGATTGGTCTATCCCTAGATATAAGGTGGCCACCCTACAGTATCTGCTGCATGAGGTAGTCATCTCACACTGCCTAATGATAGGACCGGACCTGGTCTGAGCAGATTGTGTAAGAGGAAGGAATTTGGTACTCGGGAAACCCTGACCACTTCAGTATTTTTCCAACGGCTTGTCTACATTTAGATATAACTACAGATGGAAGCAAGGTCAGAGATAACTCTGAGGCAGTCGCCTCATCAAGCATTATTCTGAGGACAATGAAGGTGCAATAAATGGACAGTTATTTTATTTATTATTATATTTTATTGGGGGTTGGATTTTCTGTCCCAGGAAACAAAATCGCGTGGACCACCCTTGCTTCTTGGCCATTTCTTTCCATTAAAAAGCATTTTTGTTTCTCTCTTTGTTATTCTAGCCATCATCAAATTAATAGTAATTATTCCATTTTATTGCATGGGTTGTTTGCATTGTCCCATAGGTATCACCACAGGGGCAGCAGCGTGTGCTGAGGGTGGGGTGGGGGACAGAGAGCCCACTCCAGAAACCGACTTCTGCCTGCCCCCCACAAAGCTAGCAGAATTTTATGACATTGTACAACTCTCCACCATGCTTCTTGCCTTAGCTATTGGCTGGGACTCAGGACTCAGGCAAAATGTGCTAAATTGTGAGCAAGTAGTTCATCCTCTTTCCTGGCAAATGACTTGGTGCATTGTGCCTCAGCTCCGTTCAGTCAAGATGGTTTCCTTCAGGCACCGTCCAGCATAATGACAGAAAGTGCTAAGTGTTGTATCAATAAAAGAGACAAAGCTTTTCCTCGTAAGCCGCTTGGCACATTCTGCCAGAGAAAGGGGGAAGAGAAAGAAGACTAGATGAATTTGAGGCACTAGAGAAAAGAGGTAGAGAGAACAATTTCAGCTGCTATAAAGGTACTGTAATAGGGAAGTTTTTAATGTTGGATATTGTATCGCTTTTTTATTCTGTTGGGAGCCGCCCAGAGTGGCTGGGGAAACCCAGCCAGATGAGCGGGGTATAAATGTTGTTGTTGTTGTTGTTGTTACCCAACACCTTTCCTGCCTCAACATATTAACTTTTCTTCCTAAGGACTCTTCATGTGTACACTGAATTCATGGAGAGGAGAGCTGCCACCACCAGCCTAATCCTTATCACCAGTTCCCCTGATCTCCACACTCCTGATTTCCACACTTCAGCAGAAGGTCTGAATAGGAAATCTAGATGCCTAGCAACTCCTCTCTGAGCTACTATTAGCTGTGGAGATGCAACACAGTTGCCTGAAAGTTTTCCACTCCACGGCTAATACAGTTCCCGCTGTCCCTTGAGCCAAACTTGACTATTGCCTAGAGATGAACAAATCTGTCGATTCTGGTCCCTTTCCGTTTCTCAGTTTTCCAATCAATTTCTCTCTCTCTCCAGTCAGTTCAGTTCTCCACATTTATTTCCACATGTCCTCATGAAAATTCATCAGGATTTTAGTGCCCATTTCTCCGAATGCATACATTCTCAAAGGCAATTTTGCCTGGTGCATATACTTTTAAAAGCAATTTCTCATAATATAATACATTTTTTCTATGTTTTTAATGAATATGTGCATTTTTATATACATTTTACCATAGTAAATGACTATTCTGTTTGCCATACTTGACTGGAGATCTGCACTGCAAAATTCAGTTTTGAAGGATAGCTGTGTTTTGGACTACAGGTTGTTTCAAGAAGAATAGTCCAATGAATTCTCATAGGGACTATTTTTTTTTTAAAGCAAACTGATGCAGAAATACAGAGAGCTGAATAAGATGGGAAACATGAGAAACTGAGACAAACCACTGTCGAGAGATTTGCCCGTCCCTGTTTTCTACACATCTGCCGTGCATTTCACTGGTGTGCCATTTTTGTAATTTTCTTTGGACATGACAACCAGATTACTCTAAGCGTATCTTCTTTGGAAGGAAGCTCTATATCAAACTTGGGTTCTCCCAGCGAATTTGATGGGCAGGGCAGCAGATTGATTGACAGACAAAAGAAAACTCCGTCGCTTAACACAACATCTTATTGTGCCCTCTCAGTGTTGCTGAACTACACCTCTTGTCATCTCTGACTATTGACCATGCTGGCTGGGAATTGCAGGAACTGTACTCCAATGATATATGGAGTGACACAGAGGTCCTCTCCCATATTTTAAATAGTTACATTGGGGAAGGATCTTCAGCAGATTTTCAAATTAGATGGGAAATCTTTCCCCCCTATTTGGGCATTGGTTGAGTTCATGACAAGATTAACTACATAGATCTTACCATCCATCATAAGTTCTTTATATTCTAGTATAGTCTATTCCAGGGGTCGGCAAACTAAGACCTGGGGGCCGGATGCGGCCCACCGGGCTCGTTAATCCAGCCCACAAACCTTGTGGACCTTGCCACCTGCTCAGTCACTCCCCGCGCTAAGCCAGCGCGGTGCAGAGGCCTCGCCGCATGGGGACTGACTTCCACAATGCTGGCATGGCTTGGGATTGGCTGCATGAAGCTCCTGCAGCCAATCCGAAGCCACGGACGCCTCTGGGTGACGCCCCTTCCTTTCCGCTGTTTGTTTCAATTCATTTGCACAAGGGTGTAAGTCCCATTGCATTCAATGGGGATTACTCCCTAATAAGTGGTATAGGACGGCGACCTAAAACACAGATTTTGCTAGTAAATATTCCCTTCAGGATACAGTGTCACATTTCACAAATGTGTATGTTTCATTCAAGCACACCCGAGACAAATAACCATTTAGCAGGGGTAGGTTTATGGTCCTGGTGGATTTCTGTAGTGATTCCTGCAGAGAAATGCCACTTGAATTTAGTCCTGCAACAATGATACGTTAATGTTTTTGATGCATTGCATAGTGTTCAAGTATATATTAAAAAAATGAATTTGAGGTTAGATTTTACTTCTTCTTCTTTAGTATCAAATTAAATCCAACTTAATACCTAGCTGTGTATCATGCAGATCAGATCTATTTGTAGAAGGCTGTGCAGTGTGGAGGTGGTTCAAATGAATGAATAGCTTTCTCATTACTTCACCCTATTCGGCTGGCTCTTTCCCCCCATCCTTTGTAATGTAATGGAGGACAGCTGTGGCAGTGAAGTGAATATTAACTAACCCCAGTGCCTCAGCAGATTGTGATTTTAATCCCTGCAAATACCACTAAAATCAAAATTTAATTACACTCGGCGTAGCTCTGTTAATGCCTAAAAATATTTAACAATTAGTGGTGGGCTTAATTAAAGGAGCTGCCTTTCACGAAGCAACCTGAAAAGTCTTTCCTCCTCTCCCGCCTCCCCCAACCCCCCTCCCCCCGCCTTTATCTCTCAGACTAATTAGTCTGATGTAAGCTTACAGCACTTCATTTACTGTAACCGAGTCTTGATGCTGATCCGATCCAGTTTGTGGAGCTTAACTGTGTGTAATGGAAGGGGAAGTTGTAAAAAGGAAGGTGGTTAACTGAGCACGGCTGCTTAATAAAAGAAAACCTTGAGCATCAACCTCTAGATATAATCAGAGCCATTTTCCTACACTCCAGTTACAGAGGCGAAGAAGGAGTCGCAAGCGGAACAATGGGTTTGTTTATGTTTCCAGTCAGTACTGGATACTAGCAAACTGAGATTGGCTGAGCAATATTTGTTCTTCTTGAAGGCAGAACACGGTGTACCTGAAAATTAATAGGGAACTAAGTTACTCTGGAAGGGACTGAAGGTATTGGGTTCATTGGGGGAGGGAGAAGAACAAAGCTTGATAAAACTAAAGTAGCTGCTTGAGAGGCATTGTCTGGTGGTTATCCATCAATCATTAATAAACATACAGTTATAATGAAGAAATGAGCTTTTAAACATACACTTTTCCTTTCCGTATTCACAGACACACTGTGGGCTAGATCTTCAGTAGGTATAAAATTTTATTGTTCTTTTAAATGGAGTTTAATGTTTCATATAGAGCTGTGGATAACCTTTTTCAGTCTGAGAACTACAGTGACTTCTGGGGATAGGTGCCAGCTCCTGGGGGTGTTTGTTTTTTTAAGGGGGCTGGGCCCCTTCAATGTTCAGAGGGTGTTCACCTCCACCCCCTGGTTGCTCACGATGTTGGATCAGGCCCCCTCAATCATCTTGAGAAGTTGACGCCTCTTCTTCTGGACAACCTTTCAAAGTCCACATGCCAGTGGTGGGGAGGGCCCCAGGCCACCCCGGTGGGCGGAACAATGAAGGCAAAATGTGCTTTTTGTACAGTAGGCTAGTTTCTACACAGACTCCCATACTTGTCTCTATCCCCTGTTCAGACATGCAAGTGGTAATATCAGAGTTCAAGGACATAGTCCAAGCAGGAGAAAACACTTAGGGTGCAAAGGAGGGTCTGTGGCCTGGGAAGAGAACCAGTTTTCCAACGGAGAGATCTGGAGGCCCCCCAGGCCTGAGATTCCCCACTCCTGAAACAGAGCATATAATGAGCAGACTATAAAGTGTATCCAAAATACAGATAAAATGATGGATATAAATGAGGATTTTTTTCTCTATCTGCCCTCTCTGCTACCTACATCTAGAATCTAACAGAGCATTATACAAATTGGTATTTCTGATATCAAATTGTATACCTCACCTTTTCTCCAATGAGCTAAAGTTGGTGCATTTGCTTCTCTCCCTGTTTTATTTTCACAATGACCCTTTGAGGTAGGTAAGGCTGAGTGACTGGCTTAAGAACGTCCATTAGGTGTCTGGAAACTGGACAAAGGCTGCTGGAAACCAAAGCGTGGCTCACCGCTATAACTTCTGGCTCTGCCTACATTTCACGTCCGACCCGTCTTCTTTAACTTTGCACATGTTGGCATAATCCCACCACTCCAAATGGCTATCATGCATTGAGAGTAAAACAGAACCTGTGGCCTGTCACTAAAGTCGCTGCTTAGGCTCCCACAATTGGAATCATTCCAGACAATCAAGCACAGAATCCTAGAGATTGAATTCCAAACCATTAGCAGAACAGCCAATAAAACCCATTCCCCATTGGGGTTGGGAATTCCAGCCTTGTTTGGCCAAGACACTCCATATTTACACCAGCTTTACAATCCTGACCTACGTAGAACTCTTTCCCTCGCAAGATTTAATATCTTACCGCCTGCAGTTTTGCAAGGTTGATTCTCGAAAATCCCATACTGCCCTTGTGGCACAAAACAGGTCGAATCCATCACACACGTTGTATTTTATTGCCCATTTTATGCAAAAATGTATGATACATATTTGGGGATTTATCACACTGGCTCTTCCAGGGTGTCTTATCTGCTGAACAATTGTAATGGTGTTGTGGAGAATGTGGCAAGTTTTTTGAGCGACGCTATGAAATTACGTCACCATAGGTCCTAAGAGCCATTTTGATGCCTCATGATGTTTCGACAGTTTTATGCTAAAGTATCTCCTACTATGTTTCATTAACTGTATTGTGTTCTGATCCATGTGCTGTGTTAAGTGATGGACTTTTATGCCAATAAAGGAGACTGGTTGATTGAAATGTACTACATGGCTGAGTGAGGATTTGAAAACTGGTCTCCCAGGTCCTAGACTAGACCAATACTCCAACCACTGCAACACTACACTATTTCTTATAATGCTAAATGCTATTTGCTATAGTCTTCGCTTCTCTCTCTCTCTAATATATCTGTTACTGGGGTGTCAACACTCATATCAGGCTGCAGTTTGTGGCAAGTCCTCAAAAGATCAGGGGTAGGGGTTGGGGGAGATGCCTGCAGCAGCACTATGGGAGACTTGTCTTCTGACAAGAAGGGGTCATGTTTACAAGGGCAATCCATTCACAAGATCAAACAGTCCAACATTAATATTAGAGAATCTCTGCGCAGATCATTTGTTTAAGCTGGGCATACACACTTCCAAAACGTGTCCCTGGAAATGAAGGTTGGGATTTGTTTTCTTGAATGTCGGGAGGGTGTTAAAAGCACCCAGGGCCATTTATTTGAGTCAGTGCAAAGAGCTTTCACCAAAGATTCAGCAGAGGTTAACCAGATCCTATGGCAGTGGTTTGATAATGTCACTTGGCCGCTTACCCCTCTCCCCACCCCCCATTCTCAAGGAATGTAAAACAACATAGCTATTTTTATTTGACACATGTGGAAGCAGATGCTTTAGCATTGTTCCAGTACAAAGGCACAGATGTTTTAAAGCCCAAATCTTGTCTTCACAAGATAACTTCTATGCAAACATGATATTACTAATAGTTTGCTTTCACGCAGTTCAGTGTTGGACTGATTAATTTTTGGCTCGTGGCAATCCTCACTTACCAGGCACTTTTACAAGCAAGAAAAGGATCATTTAAAAGTGTAATGCTAATGAAAGCTTCTCTCAGTATAGCCAGACAGAAGGATTAAAGATAGATTCTATTTTTTTTAATATATTATTGGCATTGACTGTGTGGGGGAGGGGGGGAACCTGCAGTGAAAGTCAAAAATGGTTGCAAAATGTGAAAACAAACGAAGTTTGTCAGCTTTGAGTTCCCTAATGACAAGGTAAATTGCACACGCTAATAAAAGGAGATGCACCAAGAAATCCATACTTGCACATCCCCTTTGGATTTTGAAATTTAATCTAGCCACTCACATGCTCAACAGATGTAATAAAGGGTTTTGATTTGATGGCTTTTGCAACACATTAAGAAGTAATTAGGACAGCCTCCAAACCTAGTCAGCAAATTAATAGGTCTACGAAGTTCAAACTGAATTTGCACTATATTTTCTTGTCATCCTTGTTCTTTTGGAAAGAAAGAAAAAGAGGAAGGCTATAACGTAGATTTTGAATCACCTCAAGATAGGTGGGGGAAAGCTTACAGTTATATAAAGGTAATACATCCCAATAGTGATGTATAGAAGTGAGAGCTGGACCATAAAGAAGGCTGATGGCCGAAGAATTGATGTTTTTGAATTATGGTGCTGGAGGAGACTCTTGAGTGTCCCATGGACTGCAAGAAGATCAAACGTATACATTCTTAAGGAAATCAGCCCTGAGTGCTCACTGGAACGTCAGATCGTGAAGCTGAGGCTCCAATACTTTGGCCACCTCATGAGAAGAGAAAACTCCCTGGAAAAGACCCTGATGTTCGGAAAGATGGAGGCCACAAGGAGAAGGGGACAGAGGACGAGATGGTTGGACAGTGTTCTCGAAGCTACAAACACGAGTCTGACCAAACTGGAGGGAGGCAGTGGAAGACAGGAGTACCTGGCATGCTCTGGTCCATGGGGTCACGAAGAGTCGGACATGACTAAGTGACTAAACATCAACAATACAATGGTAGTAGTGTTCCTGTTCATCAGACAATTTTAGTTTTCTGTTTTCCCGTTCCCCTGTCCAAAATTAATAATGGCAATAATCAGTGCTGTTCATGATGAATGCCTCCTTTTTTCTCTTATAATGGCAGTGGTGCCCACCTGAGAGGAGACAGAATTGAGTTCCGGTGAGTTCCAGCTGAAAAAAAAGCCCTGGCAATAGTTATACTACCACAGTCATACATCATGTTACGTTTGCTTCACGTTGCGGCGTTTCAGGTTACAAATGCGGCAAACCCAGAAGTGTTTACTTCCGGGTTCGCCACATGCGCACGTGCAGAAGTGATATGCATGCCTTGCACATGCGCAGTAGTGACGCTCTACTTATGGATCACGTTCGTAAGTAGAGGTACCACTGTAATTTTAAAAAGCATGATTTATGTCATGCCGCTGCCCCATGGAGCTTGGGGCAGCACACTTGGTTTTCCTTCCATTTTTTCTTCACAACAGCCCCATGAGGGAGGTGAGACTGACTGGCCAAGGACACTAGGCACTGTAGCCAGTAAACAACACAGCTGAGTGGAGATTTGAGCCTGGCTCTCAACACTTCTAGCTTAAACCTACATCACGAGGGCTCTCAGCTTTCAAAATGTCCATTTAGCAATATCATTCATTGTTCTGTGGAAAGGCTGATGGCATGTTACAATTGGCACAACGGTTTCTGCTCTTTTCTTTGTCAGGGAGGACAATTGTTATTGTGTAGGCTCTGCATTGGCACTAAGGCTGAAGTCGGAAGCTCGTTTCCCTGGGAGCAAGCCCACTTTTGAGTAGGCACATACAGCATTGTACTGTCAGAGCAACCTTGGATAATAGAAGGAATAGGTGATGGTTGACAAGTTCTGTGTGAAAAGGCTGGGAATGTGTTCAGCACATTTATATTAGCAGTAATACCCAGGCTCCTGCCAGCCTAGAAGTTTGAAAGCATGCCAGTGCAAGTAGATAAATAGGTACTGCTGTGGCGGGAAGGTAAACAGAAGTGTGCTCTGGTTTCCATCATGGTGTTCCATTGCTCCAGAAGTGGTTTAGTCCTGCTAACCACATGGCCCATACAGCTGTCTGTGGACAAACACCGGCTCCCTCAGCTTGAGAGCGAGATGAGCGCCGCAACCCCATGGTCTCCTTTGACTGGACTTAACCATCCAAGGGTCCTTTGCCTTTTACCTAATGGCAATGGAGCCCACCTGAGAGGTGCTGCAACTGAGTTCCAGTGAGTTCTGGCTGAAGAAAAGCCCTGGTTCCAAGGCCAAAAACAGCTCGCCAGGCCTTTCTCTGTTCCTCTTGATTGACTGTTTTCACCCCACTCCAAAACCCACACATACCCCTCTAGGAGAAGTGCTGCATAACCTGCAAATGCCCTAAGCTGTGTGCAAGGCAGCGGTCAAAGGTCTGAGTGGATGGACTGTGTTGTATCAACTGTATCAAGCTACCCACTACTGCAGCTCTTGGGGGTCATATCCCATACTGCTCCAGAGAGTCACCCCTCAGAAAACAGCTTTTAGGGAAGAGGAGCAAAGGAGGCTGCAGTCGTCGCAGGGAATCAGTGAACATTTGGTTTCCACTAATGCCAGGCACCCTTCGGATAAAACCCATAGTCCATCCCATTTCCACACGGGGAACCATATTTGGGCTACATAGTGGCGGCAGGCGGGGACAGAGGCAAACGTGTGTGTGGCCAGAGACAGCAAGCTACACTCTAGCCATGAAAAAGCCAGAGATTTATATGCACACACCATTCCTCCGCCCAAGCAAGTGGCAGGCAGCTTCAGGGAATGTCACAGCCAGGCAAAAGTCCTTGCGGAAAGTGTCGAACAGGACGGTGAGGCCTGGGGAGAGGTGGTGTGGCCTGTAGAAAGGGCATCACCCGTGGGGAGTCCAGAGGGCTAGAGAAATAGACCACATCCAGACCTCAGACCTGAAATTCTCCAACCCTGGTCTAGATAGCATGTGTGTGTCTTTTAAGGAATATACAGTGGTACCTCGGGTTACGCTTCAGGTTACATACAGGTTACAGACTCCACCAACCCAGAAATAGTACCTCGGGTTAAGAACTTTGCTTCAGGATGAGAACAGAAATCGTGCAGTGGTGGTGTGGTGGCAGTGGGAGGCCCCATTAGCTAAAATGGTGCTTCAGGTTAAGAACAGTTTCAGGTTAAGAATGGACCTCAGGAACGAATTAAATACTTAACATGAGGTACCACTGTATAGATTATCTTTTTGCCTTTGATATTGCCATTCACCCCATATACATTGTGTGTGTGAATTTGCCACACCTCTCCTCCCCTAGAATAAGAGGAGAGGTGGTATCTCCCTAGGGCAGGACATTATGGCCTGAGGGCAATTTCGCCCAATGGGAAGACACAGTGACAGGCTATATAAGCCTTCTCTGTCCCGCGCTCTTCCCTCTTTCTCTGCCTGGAATTAATTTGATTTGGCTACGTTGGTTGAATCTCACTAGGTCGTTTGTTTTGCAGATTCTTAAGTTGTTATATTTAATAAGTAAACCCCATTTGGTTGTTCCCGGTGTCCTGGCAATGTAATAGCCCTCACAAAGTTCTCATCAGAAGTTAAAACCATATGCTGCCAGTCCGAAATCTTGCCATACAGGTTTCATTTTTATTCCACGTCCTATGTACTTGGGTGTGTTGACTTTTGAATGATTGTGTGTTTTAAATTAAATGCAGTTTCCCACTGATTTCCAAAAGCTCCCTATGCCTGGAATCCCATTATTCCTAATTAAAGAGCCGTTTCAATTTCTTGCCAGTGTATAACTTCCATTAATGGTAATGGGAATTATCCGTGTGCAGTGATCTGAGAACGGGCTCCGAAGGTATTGTGTAAATATTTTACAGCTGGTTGGGTCTTGCCGTCTAACCGAGCAACATGATATTCTCTTAGACACCAGTGTGTGAAGCTTCAGTTGTACAATTGGGCCTGTGCACACTGGTCTGACTCCTTCGTGACTAGGAACAAAACACTCCACTCAGCTTTATCAAGCAAGTCAGAGACAAGAAGGGGGCATCTTGTTCCGTAGCGAGGTTTACACTGGGTCATGGACAGTTTGCATATGCTGGGCAAATCCCTGTGGTAAATATGGTACACCAACCGCATGGCCTCAACTCACCAACATCTTAAAACATTACATTCTGGATTGTAACAAGAGGAATCCATTCTGAATAAACGTTATTAGGATTTATACAGAGAAATGCAAAGCTTAATATCAAATATCTTTTTTTCCCTTTTGTCCAAAACTAAAACATCGATCCAAATACAATAAGAACATAGAAAAAGAGAGAGAAGAAAATGAAAAGGAAGAAAGCAGGAAATATAGAAGGAGAGAGGAAAAAAATAAAGAAGAAGAAATAGACAAGAGATTAAAAGAGAGAGGGGGGGAAATTAAGTTAAGAAGTTAAAGAACTTCCAATTCTTTGTCTGACCACTGTATATAAACAATATTCACTCAAACCACTCCAATATAACACCCCACAAAAGCCATAATGAGAGGAATCCAGATCTCTGCAAAACTGACCTTTGGTCTTCCTTACGATCTGAACCTTAGAAGGCATATGAAACATGGAAATATAGAAATAAGCTATGCATATTTAATTCCAGGCAATTAAATGGTTTGCATTTGACGGATGCTTTGTAAAACTGTTTCTTCCGCAATCTCTTATTGCAGTTAAAGCTTCTCACTGTCTGGTCTCCTGAGAACAAGAAATGCTTAGTTTTGCCTTTTCGTGCTTTCGAACATTGTCCTAACTTTATGCCTTTACTCCTCATTTAACAAAGGCTATGCATCTGAATTAGAAAATACTTTGTAGTGGGGGATGGGGGAACCACCTGGATCTGCATGCAGTGTCAACCAAATAATGCATGTTTGCGCAAAGCTTAAATGTTTGCTTTTGGATGGAAGAATCACCTAGCTAGACAACAGAAGACAGCAGAACCTACATACAGTTATTAAATCTTTTCTTAGCTGGGAAATTAGTGTCAAATTGCATAAGCCTATAAACTATGTCGGTGTGAGACAGTCTCATTAATTTGATGGCTGAAGGTAGGCTTCTCAAACAGCAGGTTTCTCATCCCCTAGCTTTTTCCTCCCTCTTTTTTTTTTTTAATCAGCTAAAATAATGAGCTGGGGGGTTGAGTTGCTTAACCAGGCCAAGAGAAGAAGAAAGCCGAATCATCTTAAAGCACCAATCCTGGATTTAATAGCCTACAACAAAACACTAAGCAGGTCAGTGTCATGGTTCAGCAATTCCTAAAAGCCCTGTCTGCTTCTCAACAGCTTATCAGCGGTCAGTATAGAAGAGTTCCCAATGAGGGCTGATTTACAGCAGTGGAGGGGGAAGGGGTAGCAGGGAAAATGAAGGGCGAGGATCAGAGTGTGCTGTGCGTAATATATATATATATATATATATATATATATATATATATATATCTCCAAACGAAACAAAACTCTAAAATCTCAGAAAACGATTCTCCTCTTGTGATAGAGATATCTTGCAGTTTGCATTGACATAAACAGGTCACAGCGCCTAGGAACAGATGACTCAGCAGCATCCCGGTTTGTTTCTTTCTGGGTCAGTGCCTGGCTTTGTCTTGTTAAGCCAACTAATTGAACACAAAACCATATGATACCAAATGAGGCAAGTGCATTAAATGAGACAAGATGGGGAGGGTACGCAGAGCAGGTTTGCTTTGAGTGGCATTCGGGGAGATTACATTTCCTTCAGATTTGCTCAGCGTAACATGGCCGTATCTATGCTTATGCAGTAGAGAATCACAACCAGCCATTCTGTTTTCCCTGCGTTGTGTTGAGGCAATGAGAAGAACTAAAGGCATTGTAGAACAGTAAATGGGAACAAAGGTCCGTATAGTTAAAGCTATGGTTTTTCCCAGTAGTGATGTATGGAAGTGAGAGCTGGACCATAAAGAAGGCTGATCGCCGAAGAATTGATGCTTTTGAATTAAGGTGCTGGAGGAGACTCTTGAGAGTCCCATGGACTGCAAGAAGATCAAACCTCTCCATTCTTAAGGAAATCAGCCCTGGGTGCTCACTGGAAGGACAGATCGTGAAGCTGAGGCTCCAATACTTTGGCCACCTCATGAGAAGAGAAGACTCCCTGGAAAAGACCCTGATGTTGGGAAAGATGGAGGGCACAAGGAGAAGGGGATGACAGAGGACAAGATGGTTGGACAGTGTTCTCGAAGCTACCAACATGAGTTTGACCAGACTGTGGGAGGCAGTGGAACACAGGAGTGCCTGACATGCGTTGGTCTATGGGGTCACAAAGAGTCGGACATGACTAAACGACTAAACAACAACAAAATGGTTGCTCCAGCCCAAAACTCTGCATGTGCCCCAACGTGCCTGCAGAGCTCTTGGGCAAATAGCTGACCCATCCAATTCAATGGAGACAGAACTGCTTATTTGATAGAATACCCATTCAGCACTTTTGCTGCTGAAATTAAATCTAGAGATTATGGCAAATTATTTTATTTGATAAGGACTTTAACACCATGCTTCCCCCTCCCTCCCCACTCATTAGTTTCTCGAACATTCACTCAGAAAATTTTCTGTGTTGTTTGTAGGGTTGCCACACGATGAACCCAACATCATTCGGACTCAGTAAAAATACTATTTTATTCACAGTGTTAGAGCTTATTCACACATAACCTTTTGCACACTCTTTTCATGCAAAAAGTGTCTGTATCTAAGCGGCTCCCCCTGCAAGCTTTGCCCCACAAAAAACCCACTCTTTAAAGCTGGATTGGAGTGAACATCAGTTCGGGTTTTGGGGGGGATTACTGTTTGCTCTGAATGTGCTTTAAAGAGCAGGTTTTCATGGGGAAAACTCCAGAGCAAAAAAGGGCACACTGGAAAGACTGGAGGAAAGGCAAGCCCTTAGTCTAACAGACCTTCCTTAAAAGTCTAACTACCTCAGTTTGATGTATTTGATTGTCTGTGAGCTCCAGGTGTGGTGTCAAGTTAGACTATATGCTTATGCCACATGACCCTGGGTAGCTCAGTTGGTTAGAGTGTGCTGCTGCTGCTGCCAAGATTGCAGGTTTGATCCCTGTATGGGGCAGGTGCATATTCTTGCATCGAAGGGGGCTGGACTTAGATGATCCTCAAGGTCCCTTCCAATGCTACAACTCTATGTACTCCTATGTTTATTTTAACACAGTATTGGGTTAAGGCTTTGCAATGCCCCTTTTCCATTTCCTTGCCCTTTGGACCATTATGGTCAAATTCAGAATCTACATTGGATCCAGTCATACCTTTCTGCAACTGGAAGGGCTCCTTTTTCTTTTGTAAGGGACTCCGATCTAGTCGCAGCTCTTTCTGGAGCACCACCTTCCATACTCTTTCAGAGGACCCTCCAAAGCAGCTTTGCATGGGGGCAGGAGAGAAATATTCATTCATTCATTCATTCCCCACCCATCTGGCTTGGTGGCTCCCAGCAGAATACAACTACTTACTACTACTACTACTACTACTACTACTACTAATAATAATAATAATAATGGGATAAAACATCAAACAGTAAAAACTTCCCTAAACAGAGCTGCCTTCAGATGTCTCCTAAAAGTCAGAGAGTTGTTTATTTCCTTGACATCTGATTGGAGGGCATTCCACAGGGTGGGCGCCACCACCGAGAAGGCCCTCTGCCTGGTTCCTTGTAACCTCACTTCTTGCAGTGAGGGAACTGCCAGAAAGCCCTCGGAGCTGGACTTCAGTGTACAGGCTGAACGATGGTGGTAGAGAAAGGAAAATTTGCCCCGAGGAGCATAGCCCAAGAAAATTCTGCTCCCATAAGTCTGGATCCAATCCTGCATGTTTTTAATAATAATAATAGTATTAGCAAGTCACTACCATCTGATTTTTCTGCTTTGTTTTAAACAAACAAATAAAGGCAAAGGCTGCTGTGACAATAATGTAACATATCTTGATTTTACTTCATTGCACTTTAAGTGGCCAGTGATGCATTTGAGAAATGTTAGACTCTGGGCTTACAGTGGGTGTGGGCCTTTTTCAGTGATGCTGGTATTCAAAAGGCAGCAAGTCAACCCAATTGCCCTTGGAAGCCCTCTTGCTCTCAAGGGCTGAGTGGTGCCCTTGACTTCTGCCCCAAAGTCCTGGCCTGACAGCACCGCTGCAAATGGCTGAGATCAGAGAGCTATATTTAACACAATTATGCTAGACGTACCTTTGGATAACCAGGACACCATTCTGGCGAAAACTCTCAAGTAAGGGTAAACCTGACAGGGGTATGATTTTAAACCACCATTGAACAAGCTAGTGGTCCACACTAGATCCCATCAAAGGGAATTATATATAACCACGCCTACATTTTCCTAGTGTGATTAAATTTGCCTTAAACACACACACACACACACACACACACACACACACACACACACTTAAGTTATGATAAAAATAACCCAGTCCAGGTCTGTGTCGATTCTTTCTTTTCAGTCTCTGCACATTTGCTATTAGCATAAGAAATGCTGCTTATAGCAGAGCCAGCCGTGCTTGAAATTTCTGAATTAATGGATTTGATTTCCTCTTGAGACAAACCATCAGCCTTGCAGTAATGGAAATAGATATAGTTGGTAAAACAAATAAAACGCTGGCATGCCGATGAGATGAGTTTTGGTTTAAAATAGTCATGTCGTAATTGAAGGGAACAATTACAGGGTTGCCGCTGGGCACAAAAGGAGTGGCGTGTCAATGAAGTAATGTTGTTGTTAAGTGTGCAGTCATTTCACGAAAGTGCAAAACCACAGATGTCATTCTCTGTATTAAAGAAAAAACAAAACAAAACAGAAAACCCAGAAGGGGTGGAATTGGGGATTTCCATTTAGGCTGCCCGACAACGCTTCCTTAATTTTTAATTTAAGGGTCATTCATTTTGACCTTTAGAAACATTTCTTCTTGTAGACAAAAACAGCTTTTCTTTCCTTAAAAAAATATATAGCTCGGTTCTTTGTAAAGCAGAATCCCTGGACGACTCACAATGGCAACTACGCTAGCCTAGCTCATCAGTTGTAGCATTTAATAAATGTAAAGGTAAAGGGACCCCTGACCATTAGGTCCAGTTGTGACTGACTCTGGGGTTGCGGCGCTCATCTTGCTTTATTGGCCGAGGGAGCCGGCGAACAGCTTCCGGGTCATGTGGCCAGCATGACTAAGCCGCTTCTGGCGAACCAGAGCAGCGCACGGAAACGTTGTTTACCTTCCTACCACCTATTTATCTACTTGCACTTTAACGTGCTTTGGAGCTGCTAGGTTGGCAGAAGCAGGGACCGATCAACGGGAGCTCACCCCATCACGGGGATTCGAAACGCCGACCTTCTGATTGGCAAGTCTTAGGCTCTGTGGTTTAACCCACAGCACCACCCACGTCCCTTTTAATAAATGTAAGGTCCCCATAAAAAGAGAAACATAACAGTTGTCAATATTCTCATTTCTTTTCTTTCTTTTGAAATAATTTTTATTTGGTTTTCCAAGTATAAAATTATAACAATATATATCCATATTTAGAGATACCTCCGAATCTCTGGACTTCCTACCTTCCTCTCCATGGGTCCTATTGTCAACCTTTTCAACTGCATATTATTCAGTAATCCATATTTTATGTCACTCCATCATATTTGCTACATTACAAGTGCTATTGCAATCCCCCTCATGTTGACATCTGCTTACAGTGGTCTCGCAGATGAGTTATAAATTTTTCCCATTCTTTATTAAAGTTTTGGTCTTCTTGGTTCCTGAACTTTCCGGTTAGATTTGCCATTTTGGCATAGTCCAACAACTTAGTTTGCTATTCTTCTCTGGTAGGGACTTTGTCTCGGGGCTAGTAACAGCCGTGCAGCTGTCATTGCATACATAAAAGGTATTTTCTGCTCCTTTGGAATGTTGGTACCTACAATACCCCGCCTGGGCGGCTCCCAACAGAACATTAAAAACGTGATAAAACATCAAACATTAAAAACTTCCCTAAACAGGAAGACAGGAGTGCCTGGCGTGCTCTGGTCCATGGGGTCATGAAGAGTTGGACACGACTAAACAACAACAACAACAATGTGTGGTCCATTGTGTGTGTGTAAACGGCAGATAATTCCCACCACTCTATTACAGTGGTACCTCGGGTTAAGAACTTAATTCGTTCCAGAGGTCCGTTCTTAAACTGAAACAGTTCTTAACCTGAGGTGTGCTTTCGCTAATGGGGCTTCCCACTGCCACTGTGCTGCTGGATGGATAAGATTTCCATTCTTATCCTGGGGCAAAGTTCTTAACCTGGAGCAACCACTTCCTGGGTAGTGGAGTTTGTAACCCAAAGCATCTGTAACCTGAAGAGTGTGTAACCCGAGGTACCACTGTAATGATTTTGCATACATTCCCCCCCCCCATGAATTTGGTAAATGAATTTCCCAGAAGCACGAGGCAAGACTCCATAGTATAAAGCAATGTGTTTACAAAGGCTATTTTACTGTGCTCTCACTGAGATTTTACCGCTTTCTTCACACTGTCATACTTACATAAATACACCAGCGTAGAACTGGGCAGCTTGCTGAATCTCCAAGCATTTCAGAGACTTCCCCTCCACACACATGCAAACAAATTAGCACCAAAGAAAACCCTCATCTCCAGTGTGTTTAGTACCTTATCTGGCATTTTAAAAAGAAATGTTTTAAAGCAGATGATGTGTTGCCACTGAACTAAGTACACACTTAATCTGCGGAGGAAAATAAATGTCTGACAGTAAGATTTAGATCTCCCTCCCTTACTCACTTCCCCCGACATGGCAGCATAAATGTTCTTCTCCCGGTCCCCCAATTTGACAGAGTAATAAAAATCTCATTATCTCTGAATAGGCAGCAATTTCGTTATCTAATCTTTTTACCAAAAGGTTAGTTAATTAATCAGAAACAAATCCTGATTATTATTTCAATAGAATTAGAAAGACAAATCACCAGAGTTGAGCTAAATAGGGCAGGCCTGTGGTTTAGCCCACCTCATTTACATAGAAATACAGTGACTGTCAGGCTGAGAAGCATTGCGCAAACAGCCCCAGGAACATCAGCCAGCAGATGGTTTTCTCTGGTAGCTCGCCTCTCCTCTCCGCTAATGCCTGTGATCCCGTTACTTCGCCGAATCCGTTACCAGGGTAACTGTTAAATTGCTGTGAAAGGCATGGTAATAAAGTAACCTGTCACGCTGGCAATAAAAGCTGCAGAATTTTCCTGTTCACTGAACTTTTCAGCTCATCAATACTCACTTTATGGCGAAATTCACCAGTCCGTACGGGTCAGCAGCAAGGATTGTTCTATGAGCCTGCTGAAAAGGAAACGAAAGTTCATGTAAACACGGGGAAGATATAATTAAAAAGCTGGGCCCCGGCGTGGACAAAGAGCTCTCCCTTTACAGTCTATGGGAGAAAGTCAGGAGGAGGCAATTATTAGATACTTTAGCTGCTCCTTTTTTTTAAAAAAAAAAAAAGGATATAATGTTCCGCCAAGGAAGAAAAGTAAATTCATTCAGGATACATTATCTGTTTTGATTAAGATTCTGGCTGGGTAACCATTTTAAAAAACAAGCAATGGAAATGTAATAATAATAATAATAATAATAATAATAATAATAATAATAACATTTGCAAACAACATCTTTAACTCATCCTCAATCAGAAAATCATACTGGGGATCTCTCTCTCTCTCTCTCTCTCTCTCTCTCTCTCTCTCTCTCTCTCTCTCTCCTCTTTTTAGGCAAATGAAGTCCCCCAAAAGATGATTAAGCTGTTTATGAATGTAACGACAGCCGCTAGGCACAAAAATGGAAGGAAGAAGAAGTTCCCAGCAAGAAGAATGGATGAGTAAAGTGATGGGCTGTGTGGAATGGGCAAAGCTAACAGCAAAAATTAGAGAACCTAATGAAGATTGTTTTGCAGAAGAGCGGAGGCCTTTGGGGGATTATTTTAAGAAATATTATAGTACGATGAATTCGCGATCAGGATTTGAACTATGAGCAACAGAAGGAATTAAGAGATTATTGCATGCTGGTTATGGTAGAAGAGACAGAAGATAGCTTGCAACAAGGGGAAGAAATTAAAAACATCATGGATGGGATGGGAAGTCAACAAAAGCAAAAAAAAAACCTTATGTGTTGGAGTGTAAATGTGAATTTTTAAAACTTTAATAAAATATCAGATGGAAGAAGAAGAAGAAGAAGAAGAAGAAGAAGAAGAAGAAGAAGAAGAAGAAGAAGAAATAATATCTCCAATGATCTAATTCCAAGCATCACTGTAAAATGTATTTTGATCTGCTTATTCCCCCCTCTAAATGTAGTTGTCGTGAATATTTGTTGAGAATTGCACTGTAGACTTGACCATTGATTTATTACAGTGTGGGATCTCTGTGAACCCTTTTCTGCAGCTGAAAGGCAAGTGAAAGCGCTGTCATCAGCTGAGGCCTAAACCACACGAAAGCATCCTTGTGTTCATTAAGTATGTGTGACTTGTGCTTCAAAACCCCCTGGGACTGGTAAACATTGGACTCTGAAGCAATTCCACTGTTTCAATCTCTGGAGGCTTCCCAGCAATTTCCAGGGAAGGAGGCTCCGGTTTTTATCGGTTCTGGGCAAGGTGTAAACAACCCAACTCAAACAGAACTTCATTAAGCAATGTGATCTCTCACGAAGTGCCACTTTTCAAATGGCTTTATGTCAATCGGAGGTAATGGAGGAACATTCAAGGCTGGTTGCTTTTCCTGCAGAGTGTTTTTCAGATTAGAGGCCAATGGCATCTCTTTCTTTAAAATAAAGGTGGCTGCCTTTTTTAAAAAGTGTGAATAATATCACATATAGTTTGTCTCAGTGTCTTCTGAATCCCAAAGTGGAGGGATTTCAAAAACCAGGAGCCACCATCAAACCCATGTTGCCACCTTTTATGTGGATGCATGTTTCTGTTATCCCAAAATGTTATCAGGTGTGATACATGAAATTCACAGAAGACAGCACAAAACTCCCCTGATTTTCTGAACTAATGGGGTTGCCAGCCAATTTTTTTCTGGAAGCAATTATCACAAAAAGATGTGCTACCCTTCTGCTAGATTAGTGGCGTTTACATTGTGAAAGATCACATAAAATGTGGAAATAATCAGCTAGGAAAATGTCATGGAAATGGAGTAAAATGTTGCCTGAATGCAGCCTAAGTGCATTCCTGACTTTTCCTTTGCATTAAGAAGTTGGAGCTTTGTGAATGACATACCTTTCTTTTGTTGCTGTGTAGGCAACAGAAAAGGGTGCCAAATTCAAAAAGGGCTGGCATTTTGATTCAAATGAGTTATATTCCCATTTTTTAATTCATTTTAGCTTGAGGTTTCTTGAAGTTTCAAGCTGCAGTTGGAAGTTTTCTGAGCCTGATGTCCTATATAGGTGGGTGTGGTTTGCCCAAAATAGTCTGGTAGGCCTGTTTGCCAGAGGTTTCCTCTTCATCTAGCAAATGCAGACTTCAATTATCCTCCGATTGCCTGGCTAAATATGTGTTCCAGTCATGACAGATAAAATTTGTAGCTACCTGGACTTCATATCCAGTGTTTTGTGTGAAGTGTTTTCTTGAACCAACATCCAGATCCAAATAATAATAATAATAATAATAATAATAATAATAATAATAATAATTTCTTTATACTCCACTGTGGTGATCACACAGGGTCCCCGGACGTTTGACGGTCTATAGATCCCTGTGCCCCCACTGTGCTCGCTTCCCCACTGCCACCAACCCTTTACTCTCGGGTACACACTGAGTCCAGACAGTTGTTAAAATTGAACCAAATAAAAAAGTTTCTTTACCGGCCTATACCTTCCTAATACCTTCTGACTGATTATATCAACTGTTTGACTCCTCTTAACAGATTCTCTCACTCTTTCACATCAGACTAGCCCAACCCACAGACTTATCCTCTCTGTCTCTTCTCTAACTCCAGACTGACTTCTCAATCACCCTAACTCTAACTCTAACTCTAACTCCTCCCCTTGGGTTCCCATTGGTTAGTCATTTTAAAAATTAGTTAACCCTTTCCTTATGAACCCAGTATGATGTCACATACCTAGGAGGTCAAACGCCACACCCACCCATCTGGCTGGGTTTCCCAGCCACTCTGGGAAGCTCCCAACAAAATATTAAAATACAATAATTAATCAAATATCAAATATATAAGTAAGTTGTCAATTGCCAATACATTTACAGTTGATTTCAAAAGAGCAAACTTCTCAAAAATTGAGGGGATTGGTAAAAAGTTTAAATTGAAACTCAAGAGGAGTCAGAACTCTCCAGAAAGCTTGGCGTTATTCGAAATCACAATGGTAGAATCTCAGCTTGAAAGTATACTGCAACTAAGGGCAGATACCACTGAGGTCAAGAGGATGCCAGCATGGTTAAAAAGCAGAGTCAATAAATTGCTCCACATTCCAGGAGAGATGATACTTGGTGTGGAAGGAATAATCATTGGAACTCCATATGGTCTGCAGGGTCTAACATTTCGCAAGTTGCACATTAGGGGCTGCCCCATATTGCAGGAGGTAACATTGACATGGGTTGGAGTCACATGTGGTTTGGGGCTTCTAGAGTTTTCTAAATTGCACATTGGGGGCTGCCACAATTGGGAGGGGCCGTGAGAAGGCCCTTGACATCTGAAACCTGCTTCTGATTTCAAGAAGTGTTTCTTCCTCCTTTTACTCAGAGCTGTCTTTCACTCAACATAAATAATTCTTCTCTCGTCCTCCCTCAACATATTTTGAAAGCACTGGCTTCATTCTCCTCCACGACGCTCCAAGCTATTATTTTACACTGACTTCGAAAGAGCAGTTTATTATGATTTTGTAAATCACTTAGCTGGAACCAGCTATCAGAGCGTATTGAACTCGAACCTAGAAAAAGGACTGGCAGTTATTATATTTGTTCTTCCAGTATGAGATGTCCTTCAAGGAATTTCCCGCAGTTCTCAGTCAGACACAAACATGATTTTCTAGAAATGAAAATTTGGAATCGTCTCTTATGTGGATAAATATACATACATACATTATGAGAAGAAGTCAACAAATTCTAATTGCTAGAAAATGAAAATTTTAATGAGCTGTAGAAAATTAGATTTTTAGGGTTGTATCAAGTCAGGCGCACTCAGGGAAGGCCCATTGAAATAAAAATAAAGTAAATTAAGTCCATTGCTTTCAGTGTGTCTACTCTGAGTATGACTTAGTTGGATACATTTTATCTTAGTTTGATGGGAATCCAAAATTTCAGGGTCATGCTTTAATGGAGCTTAAAACTCTGACTAATGGAGAACACAGATCTGTTAATGCTGTGAGCCCCTCCATCCTATGCTCAGGTGGTATATATGTGTCAATAAAAACAAATAAAAACATATCCCCGTTATAACCTAATATCTGAAGTTGCCCTAAGGGTTTCCTCTGTTTTATTTGTTTTGCTTCATTTTGATAAACCTTGTATTTCTCAATGCCCATAGTTTTCTTGTGTGGATTATGCATGCACAGATATTGGAAATAATTATAATTACAATAATTATAATAATTATTTATTTATACCCCACCTATTTGGTTGGGTTACCCTAGTCACTCTGGGTGGCTCCCAACAGAATATTAAAAACACGGTAAAACATCAAACATTAAAAACCTCCCAATACAGGGCTGCCTTCAGATGTCTTCTAAAAGTTGTGTAGTTCTTTATCTCCTTGACATCTGATGGGAGGGTGTTCCACAGGGCGGGTGCCACTACTGAGAAGGCCCTCTGCTTGGTCCCCTGTAACCTCCATTCTTGCAGTCAGGGAACCTCCAGAAGGCCCTTGGAGCTGGACCTCAGTGTCTGGGCAGAACGATGGGGGTGGAGACGCTCCTTCAGGTATACTGGTCTGAGGCCCTTTAGGGCTTTAAAGGTCAGCACCAACACTTTGAATTGTGCTTGGAAACGTACTGCAATACACAAAAGGAATAATGTGGACACAATGAGGGATACAGATGCCACTGGAAACAGCAGACTGGGCTACCTACCACATGGGTTTTTCGCATTGTAGCAAGATGAAAAATGTCTGGCATATATGGGAAACTTAATATTTGCTTTCCACTCCTGCAAGCAGGTTCGTGATCGTAATGAAAAGCTAGTAGGATGCAAAGCAGGCAGCGGTGCAACCAAATATAGTTACTTATTTCAATAAATATTCATAGAAACTTTCTTGTAGTGTTTGCCCAGTCTTACTTGGAATTCATAAAACAGGAATTTAGGTGGGATGAGAGTTCATGGGATAATGAATATGCAACAGATTTTCAGCTGGTGTAAGTGAACAGTGATTTCATTGGAGGTCATAAAATTTCCTTCTGCCCAACACACCTACAGATATGGTTAACACCTTAGGTGCCGGATCTTCTTGCCTTGATATCCTCCTCCATGAACAACATACAGAGAAGGAAAATACAATTTTTTAGAAGCAAAATGTATGTGTGGCCCCCTGCTTCCCCTTAATATTCTTCAAGCACTACTCATTTATGAACAGGGACAGAGCAATCCTGTACATGCCTCTTCAGAAGTATGCTTCACTGACCTCAATGGGGTACAATCCAGATGATCCACAACTCTACAATTCCATGATTCTATGAATCCCAAGTCAATAGGTATAGGATTGCAGCAGAATGAGATATTAATTTTCTTAACAGTGCAATTCTATGCATGTCTTCTATGAAGTATGGCCCATTGATTTAATTTGGTCTTAAACCCAGGTATGTAGCTACAGGATTGCGGCCTAAAATGCAAAAACCCAGTGTCTACTATTGAAAATGACAGCAGTGTTAAAAGAAACCAAGGGTAACGAGTCTTGCAATATGTGCTGCCTGCCCCACCAACAACTACTGTCAATGTCTTTTCATCTTGAGTTGCAGATGGCTATATATTTTTAATTCCAGGCCTTTTAAGTTTTAGGGCTCCATGTTTCTGGCTGTTTAATGATGCTTTTATCAGTTTTATTACAATTTTGTTGTTGACTTATTCTGTACTTTACGGCTCTGTTTGTAAGCTGCCCTCAACATATTTATAATGAAGAGAAGCAAATAAATTCTGAAAACGAATAGGGAATAAATAAATGAGAACTACATGTCCACACAAAGGGGATTGCGTGGACAGGCAGAGTCCCCCAACCCCAGGCAACCCCCTGAGTGGAATAATGACTCGAGACAACATGCTATGGGATTAAAATTGGCCACAACTTCAGAAGTAAGAGACCTTGGCTCAGGCATTGAGTGTTTATCCTTCCCAGTCCCCAGCTGGGGAGCTGGGAGACATCAGGGTTATCCAGAATGTGTGGGGATTGGGCTGGCTCTGGAGAACATATGTTCAAGCAGAGAGTCAGTGTGGTTAAATCTTGTAATCTGGGGAACCGGGTTCACGTCTCCGCTCCTCCACCTGCAGCTGCTGGGTGACCTTGGGCCAGTCACACTTCTCTGAAGTCTCTCAGCCCCACTCACCTCACAGGGTGTTTGTTGTGGGGGAGAAAGGGAAAGGAGAATGTTAGCTGCTTTGAGACTCCTTCGGGTAGTGATAAAGCGGGATATCAAATCCAAATCCAAACTCCTGCCCCCCGTTTTGCGCCACTGGAGGGAAGAGCAATGACAACCTCTCGGCGTATGGCCAGTGCCTCCCCTCAAGACCCCTTTAACGGGGATCTGTGGGATCACTGCAGCAAGGGGGGCGTGGGTCACCGCCTCACGCCCTCCCTCCAGAACGAATTAAGTTCTTAACCTGAGGTACCACTGTAAAGGACAGAACTACCTAAATTGTATAGAAATTTATTTATGTACAGTGGTACCTCTGGTTGCATACTTAATTCGTTCTGGAGGTCCGTTCTTAACCTGAAACCATTCTTAATCTGAGGAACCAATTTAGCTAATGGGGCCTCCCACTGCCGCCGGCACGTGATTTCTGTTCTCATCCTGAGGTAAAGTTCTTAACCCGAGGTACTACTTCCGGGTTAGCGGAGTCTGTAACCCGGAGTGTTTCTAACCCGAGGTGTTTGTAACCCAAGGTACCACTGTATGCTACTACAGCAGCAAGAATGTTACTTGCCCCAAAAGTGGAAAAAAGCAGAAGTCCCAGCAAAGGAAGAATGGATACAAAAACTTATGGAATATGCAGAAATGGCGAAACTTACTGGAAGAATAAGAAATCAAGATAACAAACTTTTTATAAAAGGATGGAAATGGTTTATTGAATATTTACAGATAAATTGTAAAAAGAGAAAAACATTAGCAGGATTCTTGTAATAAGCTGCAGTTTTATAAGAGTGTATATTTACAGTAGATAATTAAATGAGTAAGTTAAATGAATTTGGATATGCAGAAGATATTAAAAAATAAATTTAAGGAACGGCAGAAAGAGGGGGAAGGAAGTCAGATTTTGAAGTGTTAAATAGATTGTTATAACGAAATGTATAAATTTGAAAAGTATAAATAAAAAGCTTTCAAAAAAAGACATTGGTAATGCTAATGTTCTTCTGTTCTGCTGTTGGATCACTCATGTTTACTACCGACAGCTGCCTACGCAAGGCAACATTTGGTAAACATTTGTCAGAGACAGAGGCGCTGAGTTCCGTGTGACGTTGGGGGAGCTCGTCACATGCGTGTGATGTCACACATGTGACATACACATGTGACGTCACTTGTGTCGGGAGGAGGCTACGTTGCCCAGGGAGGCCTGCTGCCACCAGGCGTAGTCACAGTGGGGCTATCTGCCACTGTGGGGAGGCCCAGTGGTGCCCAGCTCCTCAAGATTGGGGGAGCTCACCCCTGTCCCCATATACTGTGTGTGTGTGTGTGTGTGTGTGTGTTGAGCTGTCCTCTGCCCCACAGAGTTGGCACCTATGGTCAGAGATTTGCAATTACTCTTAAGTTAGACAGAGATAGCTAGCGTTTCACATCCATGGCACTTTCCCTAGCCAACTGACAGTGCAATATCCATTGAATGTGCTCATAGGTAAGGCTCCATGTCCACAGTGACAAGGTTCAGACACCTAGCTTGTGAAAGTGAATCTATACAGGATCTTTAGATGCACATAGACCTCACAGACAGGGTTGTCCATTAAAAAATACTTAGCAATTAAAACCCCCCTCTAAACGAGATTTTAGAAATATGTCTAAAACACAGCTAATTTGTGCTTATTTATTACAGCAGACAACCAAGTGCGGTTTCTGAAGCTGGAACTACTCATTTTATGTTTACAGTGTGACATGCATTCTGTAACTCAATACATTACAATTCCTGGTCACAGACTCAAGATAAAAGATGCATTCTAATCTTCAGCTTGTAGATACTCATAAACTGCTCAAGCGATGCTCTCACACTCAGAGGCAGCTTCACAACCTTCAATTCAATTATGGGCTATCATCAATAGGGATCATGTATTTAATCTGTTCACAAACAAATAGAGTACAACAAATATTTTAAAGATGCTTGTTTAACACAACTTGATAATCAGAAGTGTTGCAATAATACTACTCAAACAAGGCTGGTGTATTGCAGCTACATGACCAAGTCTGCCTTCATAATAATAATAATAATAATAATAATAATAATAATAATAATAAATTTACTGTTTATACCCCACCCATCTGGTTGCATTTCCCCAGCCACTCTGGGCAGCTTACAGTATATATAAAACATAGAAAAACATTAAACATTAAAAATCTCCCAATACAGGGCTGCCTTTAGATGTATTCTAAAAGTTGTGTAGTTCTTTATCCCCTTGACATCTCAATGGAGGGTGTTCCACAGGATGGACACCACTACTGAGAAAGCCCTTTGCCTGGTTCCTTGTAACCTCACTTCTTGCAGTGTGGGAACTGCCAGAAGGCTCTCAGCGCTGGACCTCAGTGTCCGGGCAGAACGATGGGGGTGGAGACACTCTTTCAGGTATACTGGGCTGAGGCCGTTTAGGGCTTTAAAGGTCAGCACCAACACTTTGAATTGTGCTCGGAAACGTATCTTCACTAATATTCTTGGGTATACGAAATGTAGGCTTAATTCGATGCATTATAGAATTTCAGTTTTACTGAAGCGTATCCAAGCAAGGGCTTTCCTGAACTCTGAACATTTCAAATGCATCTGCTTAAATGCAAATACTGAAAGCCGACTGAAGCAAAGGCAATTATAGAAGAAACAAATCTCTCTCTTTTTCTCTACATCTGTAAGTTATTATATCTGTGGCAGCGGGGAAAATTAAAACTAAAATATTTATATCTGATAATGCTATACATTCCAGAGTACTTTGAACTGAACTGATGTATGCCACACATTGTGATGTAAAACAAATGATTACACAAAGGGGGAAAGTATTGCATGTGGTCATGGTGATGTATTATTTCTAATATTAGAATTGACCTATGCGGACCCAAGTTTACTTCATCCATGCCTTCAGTGCACTGAAATAAGCAGAGTCCAATCATAATAGCCATAATATAAGCTTAGTTTGCATACATTTAAGCTTTATTTTAATACTCACCCATGGATCTTTTTGCATGAATACATCCTTGCCCCCTATCTGGTGTGGGCAGCAATGTAAAAATTTGGCTTGAAATGCTGTGAAGGGTGGGGTGGGATGATCTCACCGTGTGTGTTTGTGTGTTTTCCCAAATTTTTTTATTTGGTTTTACATATTAAAATTTACAATCATACCACAACACATTCCAACATGAATCTCTTTTTTTTTTTTATAAAATTTTTATTGGTTTTACAAAAGTTTTTATAACAAACAAACATTAAAAAAAAAGAAAAAAGACAAACAAACAAGTATGATTTCATAATGTCCTTTCATAAACTTCTTTCCTCAGACTTCCCCATACCTCCCCTTTCTGCATCCTCATGTCCAAATTTTTATAGCAACTTGTAAATGTTTTTTCCCGTCCTAATTCATCATAGTCCTTTCTTAATCAAATCTTATATTACTGCAACCCTTTCTCTCTGTAAAATCTCGACATTCTAAAATTCATCTAGTTTATAATAGTCCTTAAGATAAATCTTAAATTTCTTCCAGTCTTCTTCCGCAGTCTCCTTTCCCTGGTCACGAATTCTGCTCGTCATTTCCGCCAATGTCATATAGTCAATCACTTTCATCTGCCATTCTTCCAAGGTGGGTAAGTCTTGTGTCTTCCAATACTTTGCGATCAATATTCTTGCTGCTGTTGTTGCATACATGAAAAAAGTTCTATCCTTCTTTGGCACCAATTGGCCGACAATGCCCAAGAGAAAGGCCTCTGGTTTCTTAAGAAAGGTATATTTAAATACCTTTTTCATTTCATTATATATCATTTCCCAGAAAGCCTTAATCTTCGGGCATGTCCACCAAAGATGATAAAAAGTACCTTCAGTTTCCTTACATTTCCAACATTTGTTATCAGGCAAATGGTAAATTTTTGCTAGCTTAACTGGGGTCATGTACCACCTATAGATCATTTTCATCACGTTTTCCTTTAAGGCATTACATGCCGTAAATTTAATACCGGTGTTCCACAACCTTTCCCAGTCAGCAAGCATAATATTATGACCAATGTCCTGTGCCCACTTAATCATAGCTGATTTAACTATTTCATCTTGTGTATTCCATTTCAACAGCAAGTTATACATTCTTGACAAATTCTTAGTATTGGGTTCTAACAATTCTGTCTCAAGTTTTGATTTTTCCACCTGGAAGCCAATTTTCCTGTCCTGTTTAAAAACCTCCATTATTTGATAGTAGTGGAGCCAATCTTGTACTTTGGGTTTTAGTTTTTCATGGCTCTTTAATTTCAATTTCTCTCCATCCTGTTCTAAAATCTCACAATACTTTGGCCATCCGACCTCCATATTGACTTTCTTGTGTGCCTTAGCCTCTAAAGGTGACAACCATCTAGGGGTTTTGTTTTCCAACAGATCTTTATATCTCATCCAGACATTAAACAACGCTTTCCTAACAATATGATTTTTAAAGGCACTATGCACTTTGATTTTGTCATACCATAGATATGCATGCCAACCAAATGCATTGTTGAAACCTTCTAAGTCCAAGGTATCTGTATTCTCGAGGAGCATCCACTCTTTCAGCCAGCAGAATGCTGCTGCTTCATAGTACAATTTTAAGTCCGGCAGGGCAAATCCCCCTCTTTCTTTTGCATCTGTTAATGTTTTATATTTTATTCTGGGCTTTTTGCCCTGCCAGACAAATTTCGCAATATCTTTCTGCCACCTCTTGAAACAGTCCATCTTGTCAATGATCTGCAAAGTTGGAAATAAGAATAACATTCTAGGCAATACATTCATCTTAATCACTGCAATTCGGCCTAACATTGACAATCTCAAATTTGACCATATTTCTAGATCTTTTTAAATTTCTGACCAACATTTTTCATAGTTGTCCTTATACAGATTCAAGTTTTTAGATGTTAAATTAACCCCTAGATATTTCACCTTCTTAACCACCATCAAACCTGTCTCTTTTTGAAACTTATTCTTCTCCATATCTGTTAGATTTTTCCCTAAGACTTTAGTTTTTTGTTTATTCAATTTGAATCCAGCTACCTGTCCAAATTGTTGGATTATTTCCAACACTCTTTTTGTACTAGTGTTTGGCTCTTGCAAAGTCAATACAAGGTCATCTGCAAACGCTCTTAACTTATAATGTTTGGCTCCGACCTTTACACCTTTAACTTGCTGGTCCTCTCTAATCATGTTCAGCAACACCTCCAGGACCGAAATAAAAAGCAGTGGAGAAATTGGGCACCCCTGTCGCGTTCCTTTTTCTATCTTAAGTTCCTCAGTTATTACATTGTTTACAATCAACTTAGCTTTTTGTTCGGAATATATTGCACCCATACCATTCTCAAATCCTTGTCCTACCCCCATCCCATGAAGATTCTTTTTCATAAAACTCCAAGAAATATTGTCGAAGGCTTTCTCCGCATCCACAAATATCAAAACTACTTTAGTATTTATGTTCACCTCTAACTTTTCCAAGATGTCTATTATATTCCTAACATTGTCTGAGAGGTGTCTCTTTGGGAGAAAGCCTGCTTGGTCTCTGTGAATCTTCTCCATAAGTACTCTTTTAAATCTTTTTGCTAAAATGTCTGCAAAAATTTTGTAATCCACATTGAGTAACGAAATTGGGCGGTAGTTCTTCAGTTGAGTCTTTTCAGTCTCTGTCTTTGGTATGAGTGAAATATATGCTTCTTTCCACGATTCGGGTGCCCTTTTTCCCTCTAAGATCTCGTTACAGACGTCCTTTAACGGTTGTATCAGCCATTCCTTTAAAGATTTGTAATATCTGGAAGTCAGTCCGTCTGGCCCTGGAGATTTGCCCAATTGCATGTCCTGAATGGCACCCTCTATCTCTTGTTCTGTAATTCTCTGGTTTAGATCCATCTTACTTTGATGAGAGATTTTCTGTAATCCAAATTTGTTAAGGAATTTATCTATGTCCTCTTCATTTTGTAATCCTTGAGAATAAAGTTTTTTAAAGTAGCTCACAAAACAATTTCTTATCTCGTTGGGTTTAGATATAATCTTTCCATCCACTTCTAAACTTGTAACTGTATTTAATTTCTGTCTTTTCTTTAGTTGCCATGCCAGAAGTTTACCACATTTGTCTGCCGACTCAAATGTCTTTTGTTTCATTTGCTTTATTTTCCACTCTATCTCTTGGTTCATCAATTCCATATATTGTGTTTGATATAACTTAATCTCCCTCAAAATCTCCTGGGACTTTGGCTTTAATCTTAATTTTTTCTCTCCTTCTTTTATCTTTTCCAGAAATTTTTCCTTTTTCTCATTCTGCTTTCTCTTCTTTATTGAATTTTGTTGAATCAAAAATCCTCGCATCACAGCTTTACTTGCATCCCAGATCACTCTTTTTTCCACATCGCCCTTTAGATTAATTTCAAAATAGTCCTTTAGAGTTTTTTGGGCCTTCATGTGGATCTCTCTATCTCGAAACAGGGTGTCATTCATTCTCCATCTAAACTGACCAGTTGTTGTAAATTTCATTTCCATCTTCACGGCGTTATGGTCGGAGCAGGTTTTTGGGCAGATTTCTACCTTCTTAATCTTTGGAGCCATTCCACTAGTAACCCATATTTGGTCGATTCTGGTCCAGGTCATCTTTGCTTGGGAGAAAAAGGTTCCCTCTCTTTCAAGAGGGTTCCTTGTTCTCCAGATGTCTATTAAGTCCATATTTTCAGTCATTTCAAAGAAGGTCTTCGGGAGTCTCCCTTCTTTAGTAAGTATCAGTCTTTGTGTCTTGTCCATGTTTGTAGAAACTACACCATTCATATCTCCCATGATTATCATATTATATTCCAAATAGTCCATCAAAGTTTCATGAAGTTTTTTGAAGAATTCTGCTTTACCTTCATTTGGTGCATAAATCCCAATTATCAAAAATTTTTCTCCTTGTACCTGTATCTCCACCGCTAAATATCTTCCTTGTTCATCTTTGAACATCATTTTTGGGGCCCACTTCTCTTTTACATAAATCACAACTCCTCTTTTTTTCACTATGTCCGACGAAATAAATTCTTGTCCCAATCTTTTATTTATAAGCAGTCTCCTGTGAGCTCTAGTTATATGAGTTTCCTGTAAGCAAATCAAGTCCAGTTGTTCTCTGTACAAAATATGGAATACTTGTCGTCTCTTCAAAGGCATGTTCATCCCATTACAATTCCAGCTAAGGAATTGCAGGGCCATCTTGTTATTTTTCTGGTATTCCTCCAACAGCTCCCAATTGTTGTTCTTCCTCTGTTGGTGGTGGAAGGTTCTGTCCAAACGAGAGGTTCAAGATGTCTATTACACTCTTTTGCTCAGCAATTGGGTCTACAGTTCCTTTCTGTAGATCTTCTTGATTTCTTTGCAGGAACCTGTCTTTATCCTGTATCGTCTTTATTTTCACCTTCTTCCCCCTGTAATCAAAAGACAGTCCCTGTGGAAATTCCCACCTAAAAAGAATGGTGTTCTTCTTCAGCAGGTAGACCAAATCCTTATAAGAAGCTCTCAGGTCCAGAATGTGTTTAGGAATATCTTTAAAGATCTGTATCGGTGAGTTCCCGATTTGTAAGGCTTTTTCAAAATGCAGTCTTAAAATTTTGTCTCTTTCCTCCTTCGATCTCAAGGTAATCAAACAGTCTCTCGGTGCCTTTCTGTTCTGTTTTTTGCCCAGTCTAAATGCTGTTGTGATTTTAAATTCATCTTCCTCTAGATCTCCCCAGGCGTCAGCAAACTCTTGCGTTAAGAAGTCCGTAAGATTGTCTCCTTTGTCCTCTGGAATTGATCGTAATTTCAAATTCCTTTCTTTTCTTTGTAGTTCCCACAATGCCAGAGTTGCATCGTGGTCATAGACCTTCCTTGCAATTGGTTCTAATTTTTCTTGGGTCTCTCCAGCAATAGTTCTAGCTTCCTCCGCAATTTGACGTGTGGCAGAATTTTCTTGCGTAAGCCTGTTTATAGATTCTGTATTCAGGTCAAGTCTTGTTGTTAAATCTGTCAATTTCTGTGAATTCTCTGTCAATTTCTTGGTGTTTTCTGCCGTCTGCTTTGTTAGATTCTCCAGAGATTGGTTTATCTTAAGAAGGGCTTGTGACACTGCATCCATGGAGACTGCTATGCCTTTTTCTTGTCCTGTTGTCACTGTAGGGGTTATACCTGAGATCGAACCTCTCTTCTTTTGTTGCTGTAGCTGTTGTTGATGTTGCCTTGTCTTGGCTCTCGTGCTTATCTCGTCTGCTGGGCCACTCATATCCCAAGGTCGTTTCCCACGGGAGCCTTCTCCTGAAGGAAAATTCCACTGTCCCAAGGTATGGCAACTTTTAATTTACCCTCTAGAGGGAGCAAATCAAAATGTCCACAAACAAAGACAAAGAGTATTTAAAAAGCAAATATATCAGGAGGCTTCTATATGTATATTGCTACACTTTTCCAGTAAATACAGTCCCAGCCTTCCCTGATATATTGTAGCCACAGAGTCCCAAAACTTTGTAGCAAATAACCAGTAAGACTTCCACTTTGTTACTTTCACAGGAATCTAGTCAGTTCAGTGTTCCTTTGTCTTATAAGCAGTTTGTGCCAGGTTGGAGGCTGCAGAGAATTTCCTTTTCCTTTAAATTGATCATGCAGCTTATAAAGTCACTTTTTCCTCCCCTCTGCCCTGCAAGCTAGAGGGGATAGTCAAAGTCCAAATGTCGGATTCAAGCAGTTAAAAACAATATCCCATACGGATGCAGCTTAGTAACTTTCGTTGCTTTAATTGTCATGCAGTCGGGGGAAGGCAGACTTCCTTAATTTTCGCCTTTCCCGTTTTCAGCCTAATTTCAAGTAGTTTTGACACGAATAGAGGTTCGATCTTACTCACGGGTCTTTCTTGTCCAAATTATTCAGGAAGGAATCGGCGCTCTCCACTAATGGCGACGCGGCTTCACCCTGCGGGCTGGGTAGCGATTCTCAGCACCGCGCTCCCCGTTGTCGTTCCGGAGCCTTTAAAAAGGCTCTTTCTGCGGTAAAGGGGGGCGCTTCAGGTGCCCACCGAATCTCCTTGTTCACAGGCTCCGTTCCTGTGATTTTAGGGGTCCCCCGCTTGCCGTAGCGGGTCAGACCCGAACTCGCAGAGCCGTCCTCTCTCCGGAGCTCGGAGAGGGAGCAGCCATTAGCGCTGGCGCCGAACCGGAAGTCCCCAACATGAATCTCAAGACTTCCCAAAATCGTTAGTGGAACTGCAATAACACTTGTAATGTAATGAGAACTATGGAAACAATGGAGATCTAAAAAATTGGACCATTATAAAAGATGCAGCAGAAAGGGTTTAACAATGGGACACATGGAGATCTCACTGTGTTTTAAGCAGCTAATGTTTTCATAGCCTCTGTCTACCTGCAGTCCATAACACTGTGGACTCTTCCATGTCAATTCTTCTTCATTAGTAGCAAATCACGCAAATTACCACAAATATGAACACACCTCGAGGAGAAACAATGGTGGGTTCTCGGTTAAAGGATTCAGGTGCTATTTAAAAGAAAGGGAAGGGGAAAGAGTGATGGATATCTGGAGAAGCAATTTCCACACTGAAGGACCTGCAACAAGCAAAGGACAGATTGCAATATGTCCCTGCTACATAGGCAGGGCCAGGTTTCTGTACATGATGGATAGATTTGCACAAATCATTTCCTTTCAGCTCACGCAATCTGGCTTGCTAAATGAGAAAAAAGCACAAAACAGAGAAAAATATATAGCAACTTCACTGGAGTAAAGCTAATATACCTCGTAATAAATGCCACCCAAAATGTGATGTGTATACAAACCTCAGTCTTTTCCGTCAGTGGCAAAAAAATTGTTGCCTGCAGTGAATCTGATATAAGCAACTACCTATTGTAAGGAAGCATATATAGTGTAAGCAGAGGAGATTTGTTTTAAACTCTTTTCCATGTTATGTTTTTAAACTGCCGTAACCAGCCCTGGCTCCTTCCGGTGAAGGGTGTGTAAGAAATAAAACAATAACGATGAACAATTAAAAATACTACGATGGACGTTTATTCTAAATTGTGATCCTGACTGTTCCATGAAAGTGTTTCATTCCAAAAACATGTAGGCAAATGCCCTATATTCTTTTGTTAACCGGCGTGTGTGTTTCCCCCATTTTGCAAGCTAGAAAACATCTCCTAGCGGCAGAATCGGCAAGCATGCTGGGTCATGAAACTAATTATGTTTCGTGATGGCAAAAAAGAGAAAAAAGGCTCAGTTTCAGAGCTCGGGACAGAGCTCTGAGATAGATGCATGTTTAAAAGGCAATGTGTGCTTTCCCCCCACCTTTTTTTTTTTTTTGCTGCATATTTATTCTGACTACTTCTAAATTATTCATTTCCTTTAAGCAATCAATATTAATAATGTGATTTGCTCCTTGGCATTATGAGTTGCACTTCTGTTTAACTGACTGTAAATAAAGGTCACTGGGAGGCTTCCCGCTGCTGTTCTGAAGGTCCTTGCCTAATTAATTCCCTACACTTCTTTTCCCTATGACTCTGATTAGCTGTTGCAATCAAGCTTTGCAATTAGCAGCCTCCCTGCTCTCAGATTTCCTCGCTGCAGCTCAGCACAAGAACACACATCTGTATACTGTTCCGGTCCCTGCAGGAAGACTGACATCCATTTATTTTATGTCTCTCGGTCACGCAAGACCGTTAACAGTCCGTTTACATTACTGGTTGCATGCAACTGCTGCTCTATGCCTTGCTGTCTTTTGCTTGACACGCTTATAAATACGAGCGACTTTTAAATCATTTCCCTCCCTTTCTACAACACCAACTCATACATGTACAAAGAGCCCTGCTGGATGAAGTCAAAGGTCCATCTCCGCCAGCGTCTTGCTGTCATAGTGGCCAAGCAGATTCCCATGGGGAAACTTGCCAGCAGGACCTGAGGGCAACAGAGCTCCATTTGCAGTGGTTGGTTGGGCAAAATATGGGACAGGTCAGGCGAAATAAAGGATAGCTTGTGAAGTGGAGGTGGGTTCCCATGAGGCAAGACACAGTGATAACAGCAAGAACCTTTATCGAACTAACAGAACTGGACAACAGGGGCAAAGCAACTGCTTATATACATTTCTGAAGGCCTCCCACTTCCAACATGATTGGTTGTCCAAACCAGGGCCATCTTTACCGGGGTTGCAAGGGGTGCGGTGTGTTGGAGATTCCATTCCACCTTTTGGTTCAGACATGGAACTGTTGCGTGTCACATGTCTGTTTACATTCCAGCGCTGTTTGCTGACGCAAACGGAACTTCCATTGTGTTGCTTTTGCTTTTCTGTCTCTCTCAGAAGACTCGGCAAGGAGAGACAACATGTTTCTTTGCCCTGATTTATGTTTAATAAATCCGTAGTTTGTTTAGTATGCCTTCACATGCCTCAAGCCTCTTTCATTGAGCAGTTTTGCTCTGCTAAGTGAAGTGTGCCCATGTCAGCAGACTTGGGTCACTGATTTATGTTTCACCAGACGTCAGAGGATCTTCACAGTGTGACGGCTGGAAGGAGACGATCCAACTGGGGGATAGCCAGCTGGCCATTCAACCCCCGGTTGCCGAATTCTGGGGGGGGGGGTGCCAAATGTTTACCTACAGCATACCAGTCCCTCCCGATAGGCAGCAGTGAAAAGCTTTGAGTTCGCCCCCCCCTTTAAAAAAGGAGCACTGAGCAGATCTTTGCACCCCGGCGTCGCATATGCTAAAGACAGCCCTGATCTAAACTTCCAAGCTGCGAATCAAGACTCAGAGTTTAAGGGCCAATGGCAGAAACCCAAATCCTGAAATGTTCTGTGATTGGATATCATTTATCGAATCAGAACACAGGGGCTCAGAATCCTTAGTCCAGACTCAAGCTCAGGCCAACACAGACCACTGGATACATACCAGGTTGGGGGATGGGTACTACAAAGTGAGTAACCTCCCCTTATATCAGATAAGAACTCAGGGCGGGTCTTTTACCTGTGAATGGGGGGGACGGGACCCGGTAAACTAGCAGAGCAGAACTGAAGTTTCATTGGTACACAATGGAGATAAATGTTGTATAAAAGTTCTAAGGAACATGCAGTTCTGCAATTAGGTAGTGAAGGACATTGTTTGCAAAGATCCTTCATGCATTTCCTGGCATGTCTTGGTTGAGGTGTCTGTAACACTTGAGAACTGCTGTCAGTCAGAAGACCCCAACCTTTTTAGGCCTAGAGGCTCATTTTGACATCTAAGGTGTTGTCGTGGGCATTACAAAATACCCATTTCATAGAAGGAAAAAGCAGCAATGATCAGCAGTGGCGTAGCGTGGGTTGTCAGCACCCGGGGCAAGGCAAGTAATTTGTGCCCCCTAACCCGTGGATTTGCGCCCCCTAACCCTAACACCCAGATGTTGCGCCTGGTGCGGCCGGCCCCCCCTGCACCCCCCACGCTACGCCACTGACGATCAGAAACCTTTTCCACCAGTACCTTACCTACTCTTGTTCTGACAGAAGCAAGCCAAAGGATGCTTGCCCTGAACAAGCAGATTTCTCTTTCTTTTTCTGTTCCAGCAAGTGTATTCATTTAATCTCACAGGGGATCTGACAGCTTTTCCTAGCTCTTAAAGCAATTCTTTAGCACTCACTGAAAAGTGCTCTAAGCCAAAGGAAAGAATGCTGACTGGTGCTTACATGCAGAGACCTGCCATGGGCTAGAGGCGCTTTGGGTAAAAAAAAAAAACCCATCTATTTTCCAAATGTTATTGCTCAGCAGAAGGGCTGGAAGCAACTAACTGAGTCCATCAGCGTCTAATGAAGGTACAGTACAATTTATTCCCTGGGTGAGCACTGTGATGCCACAGATAAAAACAAATGCATTTTGCCAAATACCGAGTAGGTGGTTTTGACGTTCAACTTTTCCTCACTCCTCACAAAATTACAGTCCTCATGCTCCTTGTGGAGAAGCCATGACAGTCAGGCTGGCGGGAAACATTTTGCTGCCTGAGGCAAAGCTGTTCAATGAAGTGAGTCACTCTTCAGCACAGGTGAGAGGACAGCAACCCACTGGTACATGTGATACACAATGCTCTGCGCTCCAAAACTTCACTGCCACCACCCTCCCTCCAGTATCAGCTCCCTGAAGTGGCTGCCTCACTCTGCCGAAAGGTCGGCCATGGAACTTGCGTGACCAATCAAGGGGCCTCATACTGCCTTCCAATCACAGCTCATTTTTTCATTTCCTTCTTCACAGAACAATGTCGTTTGCTAGGTAAGCTAACAGAATTGCAGTAGCGTAGCATGGGGGTGCAGGGGGGGCGGCCGCACCGGGCGCAACATCTGGGGGTTAGGGGGTGCAAATCCACGGGTTAGGGGGCACAAATTACTTGCCTTGCCCCGGGTGCTGACAACCCATGCTACGCCACTGCGGAATTGGACTTTGAAGTTTCTATTGCAGGCACGTCCAACAGGTAGATCATGGAGTAGATCATTGGACGCAGAGCCGTCTTTCCTATTGGGCTTAGTGGCGTGTTGTGCCAGGGCGCCAGCCTCTGAGGGGCGCCCTAGCAAATGGGGGAGCTGTGCGGCTTTGCTGGCGGCCTCCCCTTTCCATGCACACCCGTCAGCTGTGCCCCATCAACTATATGGCTGGTGGGCATGCAGCTTCCTTCCCAAGGCTCCATGGGAGGAAAGTGATCCCCGCAGAAGCTTTGGAAAAGGTCGACAACTCAGGGAAAGGGGGACCGCTGGAGGGATCTTTGCACCACGGCACCGAATATGCTTAAGACGGCCCTGACTGGACGTCTGTGGTAGATCATTGGCTCCCCTTACAGAAGCTCAACAACTTTGAGCTGAACCCCTAACAAACAGAGCTTTCCTCCTCCCTCACAAAAGCTCAACAACTTCAAAAACTGTACCCCCAAAAAACAGGGGTAGATCACTGCAAGATTTTAATCCAGAAAGTAGATTGCAGCGTCTTGGGAGTTGGCCACCCCTGTTCTATTGCAAGCCATGGCTATTATCTATTAAATTTATATACCCCCCCTTCCAGGCCCTCCAAGTGTCCCTGTTTTCCAGGGACAATCCCAGCTAGCTAAGGTGCACTGGTCCCTAGTGTGGCTAGCTAGGGATGATGGGAGTTGTAGTCCCAAAACAGCTGGAGCCACAAGTTTGGGAAACCCTGCTCTACTCTTCAGAAATAAGACCCACTGAGTTCAAGAGCTCTTACTTCCAATTAAGTTGATATAAGATTACTGTTCTTAGACCTATTTAGAAATTATTTTATTGCTTTTGGAAATTGGGGCTGTGTGCACACTAAACCTTTAAACCACATTCACAGCACATTTCCACTCTCAAAGAACGCCTTCCCAGAGTTACAATTCCCAGAAACCCTTAGCAAATTACAGTGCTTGGAATTCTTCAAGGGGGAAAGTGTGTTTTGAATTTGCTTTGAAGCCAAGAGTATGTACACAGCCTGGGTTGTATGTTTTATCCTGCTGGATTATTGTTCTTTTATGGCTTTTAGAAATTGGGTTATGTGCCCCCACTTCAATGGCCTCTGGTGGTGAAGAGGTTTACAAATCTGTTAAATAAATAAATACATCTGTTTGGCCCAAACCTGGCAAGTACACAAATGGTAAAGTGATCATTAAATCTTCCTTATCAGGGGCAAACTAGATGACAAAGTAGAAAATGTGTGTCACCTGAAAACTCTTTTTTTTAAAAAGCTGAAATATAGCTGTGGGGAGTTGTGATTGGAGACACAACGCTGATAGAAATGACGCTTAACTGCTTAACTCTTTTCTCTTTTTTCTGATCAAAATAATCTCCTCAGATGCCTTCCTTCTCTTGGGAGAACAGCTATGAGACCATGCAACTTTTTCCTTCTGAAAAGAAAAGGGTTTGGGGAAGAGTGTAATTTTGAACGGGAAAATGACCCATGGGGAAAGGGTTAAGAATCCACTCAACCTGCTGTTGCTCCATATCACATTCATGTCTCATGGCAGCTGAGTTCTGTCAAGACGAAAAAGCCGAAGCCATCAGAGGGAGGCTGATAATACATCTCCCGGCATTTTCTCAATTTTGACCCTTACATACAGTCTGCATTCGACAACGAACTTTGTACAGTAGAGTCGAGTTGCAGGTCTTGGGTTGCTGTCTCTCTTGTACTCGCGGAGACTTGACTCCTATCAAAATCCACTCAAAAGGAAGTGGCCCCATTGGAAGAGTATCAGCACAAGCTTTTTACAAGTGTCCTTTGGCACGCAATAAAGCTGCAAATTATTTCTCCTGGACATTGTGAAGTGGGTGAACTGGCACCTAGCAAACCCTTTTAGCGTAAGCGTGGTGAACTGTAAATGGCCGCTAAAGTTAATTAGAGTAACCAGGAAGACGAGAGACCGAAAAGGAGCTGTATGTAGCTAAACCTGTTTGATTTAATCTGCCAAATGCCTATAATAAACCTTTTTAGAGTGTGAGTGCCTGGCACACCAATAGAATTTTACAATGCCATAAAATTAAACCATTAAATTATTCAATATTTATATTCAGCGCTGTGCACATGGGTTCTTTTCATCTGCCTCAGAGCTATGATCAAACCCTGCATATGTATCATTCCCTTGATTTCTGATGAGATGTAGGGTATGTCTACAAGAGGAAATAGAAGTTATGTAACCAGGGGACTGAAATGCCTAGTTTAGAACTGAAACACAGAATAAAGATTATTTTCATCAATGACTACATGCCTTCCTGCACACCAAACCTTAAGGAAGGCTAGTCTTTCAGGTCTTAATAATCTTTAAAACAATCATAGAATTCCCGTTGCTCAGTCCCTGCTCCTGACAACCTAGCAGTTCGAAAGCATGCCAGTGCAAGTAGATAAATAGGTACTACTGAGGTGGGAAGGTAAATAGGATTTCCATGCGCTCTGGCACTCATCATGGTGTCCCGTTGCGTGAAGTGGTGACCCATGCCCCCCTTGCGGCGGTGATCCCAGGGTTCCCCATTAAAGGGGTCTTGAGGGGAGGCAATGGCCATATGCCGAGAGGTTGTCATCGCTCTCCCCTGCGACGGTGTTGTAAAGGGGGGGCTCTCTTTGCTTGAACATATGTTCTCCAGAGCCAGCCCATCCCCCACTCACACTCAGGATAACCCTGATGTCTTCCAGATCCCCAGCTGGGGACCGGGAAGGATAAACGCCCAGTGCCTGAGCCAAGGTCTACCCATATCTGAAACATAATAAAGTTGTGGCCAATTTTAATCCCATAGCACGTTGTCTTGAGTCGTTATTCCACACAGGGTCACACAGGGTTTGGGGGACTCCACCTGTCCATGCAAATACAATTAAGGTTATATTATATATTTTAATTATTCCAAATATTGATAGAGTGATATTAAATACTCAAGAATAATCTTTTGGAGAATATTCTGGAGAATATTCTCAATTAATGAGAATATTAGAGAATTTTCATTTAAAATAGGGGAATATTCATTTTAATGCATTGAAAATGATATAATTTTAATGCATTGAAAATGATATAATTTTAACGCATTGAAAATGATATAATTTTAATGCATTGAAAATGATATAATTAGTTAATATACATGTTTATTCATGGGTAAACTTATTCAGATGCCAACCAAAAACTGTACAGATACTTTTATTCAATGGGGCAATGCAGTGAATTCACATTCTTTGTTTTTTTGAGCCAAACTTTAGAACATGTACATGTTACAGGATAAGTCAAAAAAATACAATTGGCATGTTAAGGTTTGATACAAGTAAATTCAGTAATAGGCTATCTTGTGCGTCTAATAGCTCTAACACTTAATAACTGTTTTGGTGACCAAAACACAAATTGATTAACAAAATTATATGCATACATATAAAAAAGAAGCCATTAACATTAAATATATTATCATTATATGATACTATATTTCAGTATGTCAATCTATGGTAAATGGCACCTTGTACCATTGAATAGCACTGCAAAAAACAGTTATTGGCACTAAATAAAAATGTAGAAACGTCAACTGTTTAAATCAAGGCCACCTCACATGCTGTTACACATGATTGTATAGGCCTAGGTACTTTAAGTGTATAAAGCATTAAAGCTACTTTCTGTAAAAAATAAAATAAAAAGCACACTGTGTATGGCAAAGGGTACAGAATTGCTAATAATAAGGTCACACCAAAACAGAAAAAAGGCTATTACATATAGTTGAAATACATACAAATTCAAATGTTCATCAAATTAAATGAATAGCATTTTTAAAACAAACAAACAAAATGTTTTCTTTAGCTCACATTTCAGAACTCCCAATGGTGAATGATACAGTGCCCAGTAATGTAACTGGATTTTTTTTTAAAAAAAATCATTATTCATTACTTACACTGGCAATATCACAGCTTGACATATTATTTACTAGATTTTTTAAATGTGGGTTGTAAAACTGGTTCTTACATTAGGATTTACTGTTTGTGGAGAATATTCTGCAGAGAATTTTCCAGCAGAGAATATTCTCGCGAATATTCTCATTCTCGAGAATATTCTCCGGAGAATATTCTCACGTCAACCCACTAATTGCTCTAAACTTAAGAGTGTCTGAAAATGTTCGCACAAACCATGTTTAAAAGCAGAGGTGCAGAGCCAGTCTGTATGTTTTACACTTCATGAGACATCTCTGTAATAAAGGAGATGGCCTAATCTGGGTTTATTTCTGCTAATTAAAGAAACTTTTCCAATTCTGTTTGATGCTATTTGAACTTCATATTGGGTGTTTCTTCTTTTTGAATAATTTTCATTAGGATTTATAAAGAGAAATACAACAATTAATATCAAATAACTTTTTTTGGTCCAAAACAAAAACATTGATCTAAATACAATAAGAACATTGAAAAAAAAGAGAGAAAGAAAAGCAGGGGGGAGAGAGAGAGAGTTCAGAAATCAAAGAATTTCTGATTCTTTGTCTGACTGCTGAACAATATTCACTTCATCCACTCCAGTATAATACCCTACACAGCCACTTTCTACAAACAAACATTATCTCCCATCCTCAAATCCAAATGTCATTATTTCATTTTCTTCTTATTGGGTGTTTCTGCCTAGAAGGAGACTTCCTTCAAGACTGCAATTTCATATATAACGTTTTTGGAATAGATTCACTTAAGAGAAAAGAGAACAGCCATTGATGCACTTACTGTCAGCGATTCACGCCATCTAAATTTTAAATGAATAAGAAGCTTGAATAATATTAGCCACATTCAATCCCTTTGTCACGTTGTCTTTTTTGTTGAAAATAACAATGTCCATCCAGATGATGAGAAGGGCCTTAATCCACTGGGAAGTCCTCCTGTGCAAAGCCCTTTGTAATTAAATCTACTTCTGCTACTCCCATTCAGAATCATTTCAATGGGACTTGTAGAGGGAAGCTTCCCAGTGGATTGTGTTGCTAAGTCCATTAACAACAACAGCACAGCCCTTTCAAATGTCTGTTTCCTTTTCCAGAGGGAAAGCGGGAGATTGAGAAAGTACGCGTCAACGACCGAAACAAGGAGGCTTGCTATAATTCACATTATTTAGTAACATCTATGGGCAGAAGCGTCTTTTAAACCATCTGATTCCTATTTCCACAACTCATCCCTTTCTGAAGCTGCCTTGGAAACAAATTAATGGAGTATTTATATTGTACAGATTCCAGAATTAAAAAAACCAGCAAAGAGCCATGATTTAAATGGTTGTGAAACCCAGCACTTCTCCAAATGCAATATTTCTTATTACCGCCTGAGATCTTTCCACTACCACTTCCACCAAACTGAGAAGCTTTTCTTTTTTTGACAATTTGCTAGGTCAAGCAGAGCTTATGCTCTAGGGGAAAACTAGGTGCTCTCCATGCAGCCAGGTTATTAACCCAGGAAAGGGGAAAGGGAATAAGCTTGCCTCCACCTCCGCTATTTATGGGATCTGATAGCAATCCTAGAGAATATCGCATACATATAAACCAAAAGGCTGGAATCAGAGTTGACAAGAGATGACTCTGCCATCTGGACAAGGCAGCAGGGATCTCAACAAATAGATTATATAGAGCACAACATCCAAAGTAAACATAGTGCAGAACATTCAAAACCCAACACAGTCCCTTTGTCACCCAATACATAAAAGCAATAAAGCAAATGTAAATCAGCAATATTTGTTGCAATGGGCTGGGGTGTCAAATAGCTGTCAAAGGCTGAAGGCTTGTTGGTGGCGTCATTCATGTGAGAAGATATTTGGCAAGTAGGAAAGAAGGGAAGAAAGGATTGCAAAATTCAATATAGGAAGAAAGGAAGTTGCCTTATGTTGAGTCAGACTTCTGGTTCAGTAGTTCAGTAGTCTGGTTCAGACTACTAGACCAGTAGTGTTTACCCTTAGTGGCAGCAGTTCTGAGTCTCAGACAGGGAACTCAAATCTCCCAAGTACCTCAGAAAAAAAGGACATACCATTTTTTTCACACAAGATATTGGCGGCCATTTTGGGTGCTGTGATCTCACATTCTGACAGCATTCACACAAGATATCACCCCGGAAAAAGTGTGTTTTCTCCAGGGTGAGAGTGAGGCACAGGTCACGGGTACTCGCCTGAGAGCACGTCCCAGTTTGGGACTTGAGAAAGCTGGACAGTATGGGAACTTTCCCAGACCCACCTGAAGATGCCAGGCATTGAAGCTTGGACCTTCTGCATGCAGAATAAATGCTCCAGCACTGAATTAAAGGGTATTGTTATAATTCGGCTATTATTGGGGGAATACTGGGAAATTAATAAGAAATTATTTGTTTTCCATGTTCAGACCCAGAAACCTCCCCTCTAAATAAATTCACACTTGACTCAATTTTTGGTTTGGTTTTTGGCAGAATTTAGGCCACAACTTTATTGATTACAGCAAGTGATTGGTTGCATAGGCTCTGGTTTGACTAGCTCCCTGTCATGCAGGTAGCGCTGACCCAGGGCACCAGCATAGGTCAGCCAAGGGTGAACACCTGGATAAGCGGAAAGCTGGGAACGGGCTAACTCTGCCACCCAAATGTCCCCCTGGACTCAGGCACGGGCACAACCCCCTCACAGGGGTTGACCAAACCATCGAGTCCCTGGATTCCTTTAATGGAATACCCTTCACATAGGGGTGGTGAGAGCATTCTCCCATCCCTATCACCTGAACCAGAGCCTATCCGCAACCTTACAAGTTGTGACGATATGCTACGCAGCAGGCAAAACCCAAATGGCAACAGTCAATCAGCCAAGTGGGGAAAATTCCCACCGTGCGTCTGTCCCAATGACAGACGACACATGACGGCATAGTAAGGTCAAGCGCAACAAGCCCTAAAAGTAGGGCGAGGTGGGCGGGTGTTCCGAATGTATGCGCCGAAAGAGGAAGCTCTGGGTCATGTGTGTGGGCATAAATAGGTCCTTCGAACCGTTTGGACTGCATCCCATTGGCCAGATTGTACCCAGCTTCAAGGGACCTACCAATCGAGTGTTGTGGCTGACCATTCGTACCCACCCACAACACAGGATGTCGGTTGTCCAGGTCTCACCCCAATACGTGTCCTCTTTAAGGGAGAAAGATCGAGGGGGAGAGTGTTTGTGTTGGTGCACATAGGTGCATTAGGAGGAGGGCTGGTGTATATATCACCCCATGCCAGGGTTCACATCTCTCCCCCCCTTTTTTTCAGGCATCCTGGTCTCAGGCCATATAGGGATCTGTGGCTCAAAGTGTATATGCAGGCCTGCAGTGCTATATGAGAGTGTTCTTTGAAGCTTACAGTGCCAGCAAATTCTGTGGGGTTTTTTTTTTAAAAGGAATAGCCAATCATTTAAAAATAAATGGCACCTAGGCATTAAAAGGAAATCGGCCGACTTGCAACCATTTGGAGAAGTATTGGCATCCTCATTCCAGTAATTACACAAGTCTTTGAGGAACTAATTTGAATTCTGTCTAGCAGCTTTGATGTTCCTCCTTTGCGTATTTCAATGTTCTGGAGGGCGATACTTGGCAGGAGATGAAGGGGCTGCAGTACAGAGGAGGCCTCATGTTAGCACTTCCTACGCTTTGACATCACGGAACATTGCAAAAGTGGGAGCCTGGGGAAGAGACGGTTGGTGCTGCTACCCAGATGAGACATATAGAAAACAGGTTGCAAAAATAAATACATAAACAGACCAATGGAGAGGGGGGCGGGGACGATATTCTTCACGCAGCGATTACATTTGAGCTTTTCGGCAGAGGGAACGTACAAAATGGAAGACGAAATGACAAAGAAGAGCATTTCCTTTTGTGGTCTCTGTTACGTTATAACCTTGGATCCTAGAACAATAGGCAAGTAGGATCCTAGAATGCAGCAACTGATTTGCTTGCAGGCGAAGACCAATCAGGCTCCAGGAAGAAGTTAATCTGGTAGAAGTTAGGCTGGTAGGATCATAGAATGCAACAACTGATTGCACTGCAGGAAAAGACCAATCAGGCTCCAGGAGGGAAGCCAAATCAGCCAATCAGACGGGACTCATTGTGCAAATAATGTACAGTGGTACCTCGGGTTAAGAACTTAATTTGTTCTGGAACTGTTCTTAACCCAAGGCTGTCAACTTACAGATTTGAAAATAAGGGACCAGCAGCCTCGAAAATAAGGGATCAGCAGCCAAAATAAGGGATTTTGCTATTGTAAAGAGTTACGTACATTGGTAGGATTGACAGATGCTGTCAATCCGGCATGAGGTGGTGGCGGTGCCGCCGTGGCCACTGGAGCGCCGCCCTTCTGTGTCCCTCTCCATCCCCTCCTCTTCCTCCTCCCTCAGGCCGCCTCCTCAGCTGCCACCACTGCTGCTGCCTCCGGGCTCGTGGGTGGCATGGGCTCGTGTCTCTCTCCCTCCCCCCCCCTTGGGCGGGGAAGGGCCGATGGAACTCCTTGCATCAGGACGACGGCGCCAGCGTGGGTGCACATGAAACCCGGGAAATTTAAGGGACATCATCAATAAGGGACAGCAGCGGGGCACGGTGCTGGGAAAAGGGAGTTTCCCGCCAAATAAGGGACGGTTGACAGCTATGTCTTCACCTGAAGCACCACTTTAGCTAATGGGGCCTCCTGCTGCCGCCGCGCTGCCGCTGCACAATTTCTGTTCTCATCCTGAAGCAAAGTTCTTAACCCGAGGTAATATTTCTGGGTTAGCGGAGTCTGTAACCTGAAGCGTATGTAACCAGAGGTACCACTGTATATAAAAGCCTGAGGGTTGGGGGGGGCAATTCAATCACTCTTTTACAAGCTGCAATAAAGAGCATGAAATCACTATAGGACTCTGAGTATATTTCAGTCTCTTCCATATTATAGCTCGACAAATTGTGAGTAGCCAGCGGTTCCAGGAGAGAGCACCTATTTTAACTATGGAATTTGGTCCCACAAGATGTAACGATGGTCAGCCTTAAAAGGGAAATAAACAAAGTCGTGGGTGGTAAGGCTATCAATGGGTACTAGTCATGAAGACTGCATATTATCTCCCATGGCAAAACTGTATGTCTCTGAATACCAGTTGCTGGGGAGAGTGTTGTTTCACTCAGGTCTTCCTTGTTTGGTGCTTCCCATATGCATCTGGTTGGTCACTGTGAGGATAGAACACTTGACTAGATCGGTGTCAAGACAGGGCTTTTCTTGTGTTCTTATGAATTGTAATGATTACGAATTTTATTTATTTATTTGAGGGGTTTATATAAACTGCCTCAGCCCAATACACCTAAAGGAGCATCTCCACCCCCATCGTTCAGCCCAGACATTGAGGTCCAGCTCCGAGGGCCTTCTGACGGTTCTCTCACTGCGAGAAGTGAGGTTACAGGGAACCAGGCGGAGGGCTTTCTCGGTAGTGGCACCTGCCCTGTGGAACGCCCTCTCATCAGAAGTCAAGGAAATGAACAACTTTCTGACTTTTAGACGACATCTGAACACAACCCTGTTTAGAGAAGCTTTTGATGTTTGATGTTTTATCATGTTTTAAATATTCTGTTGGTAGCCGCCCAGAGTGGCTGGGGAAACCCAGCCAGATGGGCAAGTTATAAATAAATAAGTTGTTGTTGTTGTTGTTGTTGTTGTTTACAGTGCTTTTTCTGGGGGTGCAGGGGGGTGCATACCCCTAAATATTTTGTGACTCTAAGTTTGGCCTCATTGAGGGGCAGTATTTCAATATGAGTAGGAAAATGAGAGTACAGTGGTACCTCGGATTAAGAACTTAATTCGTTCTGGAGGACCGTTCTTAACCTGAAACTGTTCTTAACCTGAAGCACCGCTTTAGCTAATGGGGCCTCCCGCTGCTGCTGTGCCACCGCTGCACGGTTTCTGTTCTCATCCTGAAGCAAAGTTCTTACCCGAGGTACTATTTCTGGGTTAGTGGAGTCTGTAACCTGAAGCGTCTCTAACCCGAGGTACCACTGTACCCCCTAAACATTTTTATTTAAGCACTGATTTATACCACTTTACAAGTGGATCCCACAAATATTGTATTAAATAAGTTAAGCAACAATGAAAGAAACATTATAATAAAATGGAAAGATAACTGTTTAGGAGAAACTGTTAACTGTGTCTTCTCTGCTCCCCTCCATGACATGATGACCCTTCAGATGAGTTGAGGCCAGGAGTCAGTAGGGCCTGCTCAGCATCAAATTTATCATTATCTCAGCACCTGAAAGAGGCATTTTTTCCTTTGTTTCTTGGGCATTTGGGCAACACCAATGTTTGGATCGGTGTGTTCTAATTATGTTTTAAATATGCTTATGCATTTTTATTTTCATTCTCACGATGAATCGCTTTAGGACTTCTTGTTGTGGGAGACAACGCATCCATCGAGCGTACCCAACCTAACCTGTGTTAGTTACCATGCAATTCAAACACATTTGGGTGTTGACATATCCCTGCCCTTACAATCACAATTATTCCACCGATTATTTCCATCCATTGCAGGATTAGCAATGATAAAGCCCTGAGTGAGTTTGTGTGTTTTGTGTGTTTGTGTGGGTGGCTTGGCTTTCATTTCTCCCACTTTTTTTTTATGTCTGTGCTCTGGAAGTCATTATTTTGTTTATACATATTCTGAAAACAATAAAAACCCTTTTTAGTGCCGTGATTATGCAGTCTATTTACAGCGCCTGTAGCTATGTACTGCACAGAGATGCTGTATTGTTCACTTATTCATGCTCTGAAGACACAAAATTAGATTCAGAGATTTTTGCATTTCAAATAGAGTCTTTTACAAAAGCAAGCATCTCATTTTAGATTGCATTAATACGTTAATGTTATGAGTGATCAATGTTAGGTGCTTTGGAAAGCTGAAAAGTGATACCTCCTCATAAAATACAGGAGACCAAATTAACCATCCTTTAATGAATGCAGTAGAATTTCCCCCCACCCCCAGATTTGCTAAGCATATGGAAAAAGGCACAATCCTTCTCTGTGCCTCAGTACATGATTATTTGCAATAAACCCTTTCCTTCTCAAACTGATGCATTTGAGAAGACTGTCAGGAATAACTATACTAAGATATATCCTTTACAGAAGCTTGCAATTCTCCTAGGTTTACTCTTATAAATGATTTATTTCTATCATAAACCATTATCCATCTCATGGTCTTTTGACATTACAATGCTGTTTCGTTCAGCACAGTGGGGTGGTTGATGGTTTTTCTTCTTGGTAAATATGAAGATTGACAGACAGGTGACAGTGCTAATGAAAAAGCTATGGCCAACTATATAACATTTCTTTCACCTGAGCTGCTTATTGCAAACAATGCAATGGCAACCTTTTATATGACAACCCAGCTGTGCCATATAACTCAAATGACTATGCGTCATGCAAATATCCCTCCTACGATGGCCACACATCCAACAAAAATATTCTTGCAATCCCCCCCCCCCTTTTGAGTTGGTAATTGGAAATCATGTTTATTACACTGGGCAAGTGATGAAGATTGCATATAGAACTTTAAATTAAAGTTAAAACTTTAGCTCTAAAAACAACGTGCTTATAGGTTTAAATGTGTCAAATGTTTGATAGAAAACTCCTCTGGGAAGGGACGTGTTTGTTGTTACTTTGTAAAGTATCACGCACATAGATGCTACTGTATAAATATATAAATGAGAAATTATTTTTACCATTGACAATGTAGTATGGCATTAATGTTAAGCATGGGCATACAAATATGCCCCAGTATAAAACACCCTTTTATTGTCTAGTGATCTATTCTCTAGAGATTTTCATAAACCAACTAAGAGAAGATGGATTTCCTTTGCAGCTTAGGGTCAAAGGTAAAAGAGCTTGTTCTCAGCTGCTCCCCTACATGAATTAAAATGGAGTAATGAATTTGTGGTGTGCCCTGCGACTTTATGTTAGACCTTGACCTTAATATCACATTTAACTGAGAACAATCATAGGTCACAAATTAGAAGGTTTAAGCAATCTTCTGCTGTATCAAGGGAACTCAATTTAATCTGATCTGATTTAATGTGCTAGTCAGAATTTCTGAGAAAGAATTGTCGCCTCCATTACAGCGATGGTACAGAAGTCACTTGCAGCCCTATCCATAATGCAGTTAGAAGTAAATCGATTTAAATCCCAGTACATTGGCTTAATTTGGCTCTTGAGCAGGCTTTTAGGTTCAGCTGCCAACACCTGAAGGAGCTTTGGAACATTTACTGTGATCTGGGGCTAAATGTGATATGACGTTGCTAAAATCATATGATTCTAATATCAGCTATCTTCAAGAAATACATTTTTAAATATTTCAGGTCATAAATGTTAACCACAATCAAGTTCACAAAGATGCAAAGTATTTTAAAATAGGAAACTTTTTTTAAAAAAAAAGAAAAGCCCAAAAGGTACTTTTTGAAATATTAATAATAAAATAAAATAAAACCCTGAAGCATGAGGAGGACATTAAAAAAAATCACTCAATGATAGAACAATGACGCCTGCACCAGTTTCAAACTCGTATGGGGTCAGCTACAGAGTTGGAAGCAGAACACATAAACATAAACTACAGGAAACGAACTAATTTAAATTCTGATTAGGGGACTACTTGACAGAGACATTAAAAACTCATCAAAATGTATAATTATAGTTTTAATTGCAGGCCCAAGATATGTTTTTATCTTCCATGTAGTATTTAATTTTAGTTCAGCCGTTATCCCCACCAAGTTTTATGTTAACTTCCATAAATTAGAATGTCAGAATATTTAAAATTGGGTTAGAAATTTTAATGGCTTTCCTGCCAGCATTTATCCGCTAAAATCAGTTTTCATTGGGATTGTCAAGCCTTACAATATTTTCATTCCATTTTTTGCATTCTTTCCAGAAAAGAAAAGCAATGTCTATTTTCATTGTGTTTTTTAAAAGTTAACATTCAATTACTGCCAGACCAGACAGAAGTCAGCCGCAGCTAATTTTGTTGTAATTCTTTCTCCACTGAAGACATACTTCTCTTTAAAGGTGGTCTTGAATTCAAGCATTAAAATGTCTTTTTAAAACTACTAATGGGCAAGTCAGGCAAATTCCTCATAGACAGCAATATTGCCCCCCAGAAGGGAAAAAGCAATCAAATCATTGTCAAGGTAGCTGTTCTCAGGAATAAATTACAAATGGAAAATGCATTTGTTGTTAATCTTCCCAGAAGAGAACCATTGTGTGATGGTCCATTAATTATGATGTGCCTACGCTGTATGTGTAAATCAGAAACAAAAGCAGATAATTATGAAGAACATAAAACAGAAATGATGGAATATAAACTAGTCTTCACATATCAGCAAAACAATGGCTTATCCAACAAAGTGAATATTTTGCAAACAAAACACAAGGGTTCACCTTTTGGATAAATCATGGACCTGACAGAATAAGACCTTTGGATTCATAAAATGAAAGCTATAATTTAGGGGTGCCACACATCCGGGACATATCCGGGATTAATCTGTCGAAAATTGCGTTCAAGCGGAATTTCTGTAAATCGGTAAAAATGTCTGGGAAAATCCGGGCGGTTGGAGGTTGGATGGCGGCTAACAGATTGAAGTTGAATCCTGACAAGACAGAAGTACTGTTTTTGGGGGACAGGAGGCGGGCAGGTGTGGAGGATTCCCTGGTCCTGAATGGGGTAACTGTGCCCCTGAAGGACCAGGTGCGCAGCCTGGGAGTCATTTTGGACTCACAGCTGTCCATGGAGGCACAGGTCAAATCTGTGTCCAGGGCAGCTGTTTACAAGCTCCATCTGGTACGTAGGCTGAGACCCTATCTGCCTGCGGACTGCCTTGCCAGAGTGGTGCATGCTCTGGTTATCTCCCGCTTGGATTACTGCAATGTGCTCTACGTGGGGCTGCCTTTGAAGGTGACCCGGAAACTACAACTAATCCAGAACGTGGCAGCTAGACTGGTGACTGGGAGCAGCCGCCGAGACCACATAACACCGGTCTTGAAAGACGTACATTGGCTTCCAGTACGTTCCCGAGCACAATTCAAAGTGTTGTTGCTGACGTTTAAAGCCCTAAACGGCCTTGGTCCAGTATATCTGAAGGAGCGTCTCCACCTCCATCGTTCTACCCGGACACTGAGGTCCAGCACCGAGGGCCTTCTGGTGGTTCCCTCACTGCGAGAAGCCAAGTTACAGGGAACCAGGCAGAGGGCCTTCTCGGTAGTGGCGCCTTCCCTGTGGAACACCCTCCCACCAGATGTCAAAGAGAACAACAACTACCAGGCTTTCAGAAGACATCTGAAGGCAGACCTGTTTCAGGAAGCTTTTAATGTTTGATGTATTATAGTATTTTAATATTCTTTTGGAAGCCGCCCAGAGTGGCTGGGGAAGCCCAGCCAGATGGGCGGGGTATAAATAATAAATTGTTGTTGTTGTTGTTGTTGTTGTTGTTGTTGTTGTTATATGGCACCCCATGTTTGGCAAATTTCCTTTAAAGTATCATTAAAAAACTTCCCTCCCTTTTTTTGGAAGCTCAACAACTTATGTCTGGATTTTCACTTTTTGAAATATGTAGTTGGTTCTATAGCGATGGAATAATAATAAGGAAACAGAATCCTAGTTGTTCTAATAGCTTCTACTTGCTTTTTCAACAAAACAATACATCAAGTGATATATTTATATATGCATCTGCTGCAGCAACGCCAGCAAAATTCATGACGCAGTTTGAACTAAGACATGAACTAAGATGGATCACCTGATCCCTTAGATCCCTGCAATGCCTTCTTTCCCTGCCCTATCACTGATTTTGCAAAATGAAAAATTGCTCTGTGAAATGACCTACCCTCAAAGGCCAGTTGAAGCAGTTTGTTGAAGCAGTTACACTGGCTCCCAATATGCTACTGAGCCATGTTTAACATTATGGCGTTGGCATATAAAGCCCTATACAGCTCATGACCAGGTCTCCTTCTACACTTCTGCCCTGTTGCTAGTGAGTGCTAGGCAAAATGCAGTTGGGATATTTTTTTTCAGAACATCAGTAGGTCAGTTGGCTGTAACATGGCCCTGAGCTTTCAGTCGAGTAAGCTGAGTTATATAGTTACCTTTCCACTCATTGTTTCTGGTGTTACACATCTGTACATGTTGTTGGGATTTGGGATCTGTATTTTAACTTGTTTATTTTTTATTTCTTGAATTTACATACCACGCTATACCCAAAGTTCTCAGAGCGGTCCATGGAACAAAATTATTTTGAGAATATGCAGTTTCCACTGTACATCTCCAGCACAAGACACCTCACCTTGAAATATTATTAGCAACAGCTAGGCTATCCATCCTCCCTCAGGGTGAACTTCAGGGTGAACCGCCATTTTGAAAGAACAACAACAACCAACTTTTTATGGTGGTCTTGCCTGCTGCTTCTCCTACACTAGAAGCAACTTTTAGACACGTTTTCCTTTCCTTTCCTTTCCTTTCCTTTCCTTTCCTTTCCTTTCCTTTCCTTTCCTTTCAAAGGTGGAAATATCAATCAGCCTGGTTATACCTCAAGCAGTTTTGTTTGAACAATGTTAGCAACATTCATAGGACCTGAAGGAGTTCAGCATTTGTTGTTGTTGTTGTTTAGTCGTTTAGTCGTGTCCGACTCTTCGTGACCCCATGGACCAGAACACGCCAGGCACTTCTGTCTTCCACTGCTTCCCGCAGTTTGGTCAAACCCTTTGTTGTTAAAATACAAAGTTCAGCATAGAAGCTGCCAAACATATGAAGCAGATTTTGTTTGATCATATAGGAACTCCCTAAAAACAATGTTGTGCTGTTTCAAAAGAAAATATCCTGATTTTATATTTTAACAACAAAGAGTCCTTCAAATCTTATTATGGCATACATTCGCCAGTCTTAAAAGTGCAAGAGACACTTTGCTGTTGAGTATTGTTCATATATAATGGAAGCATAAGACACCTGTTGTGTATTTTATGTATTGATGCATCTGCCCCACCTGCAATCAAACATTTCTCTCCCCTATCAGTCTCTACAGCCACTGCAGCTCCTGTAACTCCCCAGTGGTTTGACTTCAGCCCCAATGGCACACTCTTCCATTGCTTCCTGAGACAGACGGATTCCAGCAACAATTTACTGGTCAATTTACATATACTGGTCTGACTAGGTAGTTTCCAGGCCCTATTCAAAGTGCTGGTTTTGATCTATAAAGCCTTAAATGCCTCAGGACTGCAATACCTCAAGGACCGCCTCTTTCCATATGAACTTATCTGGATCCTAAGATTACCTTCTGAGGCTCTTTCAATAATGGGCCTGTTCTGCAGTAGCTCCCCATTTGTGGAATATTCTCCCCAGGAAGGTTCACCTGGTACCTTATTATACATCTTTAGGCGCCAGGCAAAAACATTCCTCTTTACCCAGGCCTTTGATTGATTGACATCCAATGCCCTTTTAAAATGTGTTGGGGAGCGGGGTTATTGGATTCTTTTGCTTTTTATTATGTATTTGTGTTTTTATATTGTATTTTTATTTTATAACTGCCCTGAGACCTGCAGGTATAGGGAGGTATACTACTACTAATAATAATAATAATAGGGATGCAGTTGGCACTGTAGTCTAAACCACGGAGCCTCTTGGGCTTTCCAATTGGAAGGTTAGTGGTTCGAATCCCTGCGATGGAGTGAACTCCCGTTGCTCTGTGCCAGCTTCTGCCAACCTAGCAGTTCGAAAGCACACCGGTGCAAGTAGATAAATAGGTATCGTTGTGGCAGGAAGGTAAACGGTGTTTCTGTGCGCTCTGGCTTCTGTCATGGTGTTCCATTGCACCAGAAGTGGTTTAGTCCTGCTGGCCACATGACCCGGGAAGCTGTCTGTGGACAAACGCCCTCGGCCTGAAAGCGAGATGAGCGCTGCAACACCATACAGTCATACCTCTTGTTGTGTTTGCTTCACGTTGCGGCTTTTCGGGTTGTGAACGTGGCAAACCTGGAAGTGTATACTTATGGGTTTCACCACGTGCACATGCGCAGAAACGTTCTGTGTGCTTCACACATGAGCAGAAGCACTCTATCGCACTCTGTGCTTGCACAGAAGCATCGCTCTAGTTGCAGACTTTTTGGGGTGTGAATGGTACCCCAGAACGGATCGTGCCTGCAGCTAGAGGTACCACTGTAGTCGCCTTTGACTGGACTTAACTATCCAGGAGTCCTTTCCCTTTATATACCTCATGATAACCACAACAACAACAACAACAACAGCAACAGCAACAACAATGCACTGCTTGGAAAAGTTAGTTTGAAGCAACTTATAAAATAATAAACAAAGAACCTGAGCTACAAAATGTGCTTAAAACATTTCATGACTTCACATGTAGCTAAGGTGTTTGTTGTCTTTTGCAAAGTCTATCCTCCTTTTCAGAATCTGAAGCCACCAGTTCTCTTCATGAGCAACGCTGTCACCAGCATTCTGCGTTCTGCAACAGAAATAAGTACATTAAACGTCTCTGCAAGGCCCCTCCTGCCCTTAGCGACCTTGCCAATAAGAAAGCTTGACACGATAGTTGTGATGAGAGTATATTAAAGGTCATCGCAACCCACTCCAGTGCTTCTGCTCACAAGGTGATTATTTTATTAAGCAGTAGCTACAATAATTCACCAGCTTCCATATAACAAGTACATTCCTTTCTCAAGCAGCTGCACAATTACATGGGCACTTAAGATCGTCACTATTTTCCATTTCACCTCTGCTAAATTACTTTGTCGCCACTGCTCGAGTCAGGGCAGTGCAGAAAATTTACCTCCGTAATAGCTGTGGTGTGATCATTCAGAAAGTTAAATTCCCCTTCAGTTGCTGATGACCCTGGTACAAGTTAACCGAATAGGGCGACCCAAATGATCAGAGGTTGGACCAGTTCCCCTCTTGAGTTTGGAGCTTTTGGGTGGGTGTGGGTGTGATTAAAGGAAGACATAGTAGAGATGTATATAATTTTGCATAGTGTGTAGAAAGCAGATAGAGAGAAGTCTTTCTCACTCATAATATTCAAACCTGGAGTCATCCAATGAAGCTGAATGCTGGCAGGATCAGGACAAATGAAAGGAAGCGAACTATGGAATTCACCCCAAGATGTAGCAATTGCTGTCATCATTCATAACTTTCAAGTGGACTCAGGACAACGTATTATGGAGGAAAGGTTATAATTATTAAATTTGTTGTTGTTTAGTCGTTTCTGACTCTTCGTGACCCCATGGACCATAGCACGCCAGGCACTTCTGTCTTCGACTGCCTCCTGCAGTTTGGTCAAACTCATGCTGGTAGCTTCGAGAACACTGTCCAACCATCTCGGCCTCTGTCGTCCCCTTCTCCTTGTGTCCTCCATCTTTCCCAACATCAGGGTCTTTTCCAGGGAGTCTTCTCTTCTCATGAGGTGGCCAAAGTATTGGAGCCTAAGCTTCAAGATCTGTCCTTCCAGTGAGCACTCAGGGCTGATTTCCTTCAGAATGGATAGGTTTGATCTTCTTGCAGTCCATGGGACTCTCAAGAGTCTCCTCCAGCACCATAATTCAAAAGCATCAATTCTTCGGCGATCAGCCTTCTTTATGGTCCAGCTCTCACTTCCATACATCACTTCTGGGAAAACCATATCTTTAACTATATGGACCTTTGTCAGCAAGGTGATGTCTCTGCTTTTTAAGATGCTGTCTAGGTTTGTCATTGCTTTTCTCCCAAGAAGCAGGCGTCTTTTAATTTTGTGGCTGCTGTCACCATCTGCAGTGATCATGGAGCCCAAGAAAGTAAAATCTCTCACTGCCTCCATTTCTTCCCCTTCTATTTGCCAGGAGGTGATGGGACCATTGGCCTCATATGATCTTAGTTTTTTTGATGTTGAGCTTCAGACCATATTTTGCTCTCTCCTCTTTCACCCTCATTAAAAGGTTATGTAATTCATCCTCACTTTCTGCCATCAAGGTTGTGTCATCTGCATATCTGAGGTTGTTGATATTTCTTCCGGCAATCTTAATTCCAGTTTGGGATTCATCCAGCCCAGCCTTTCGCATGATGAATTCTGCATATAAGTTTATTAAATTATTAAATATAACAGCCTAAAGGACCTGTAAATAAAACTAAACTAGCCAAATCAAAATATAGTTGGGAAGTTCCCTAGGGCAGGAGGAACCAGCTAACAACAACAACAACAACAACAACAACAACAACAAACAACAAATATTTATTACGGTCGTAGACCAGCATAAGGAGGGAGGGGTACAATCATTTAAAATCTAAAAAAGTTTTAAAAAAACTAAAAGGACTTAAAACAGAAAGTATATACAGAAGTCTGTAAGAATCCAAAAGAAGCTAAGAGAGTCTAAAAGAAGGGCTAAGAACATTAAACAAGAGTGGAAGAGAGTAAAAGGTTAGTATATATAAGACTATGGCTACCAATCTACAAAGCACTCTAATACAAGTGCTCATTATATCTAGTTTGTTACACAGATAATCATCCGACGAATTTTGAGCACCGCTGTGAATCTGGCAACGTTGTATGTTATAGCAGGGTTGGTATCTGAAAGCAGCAGGGAGGTGTAGAATTGTCCTGCGCGCCCTGTGTACTTATGCAGCGATGGTAAGATGAGGCTAGTACGGATGTCTCTATAATAAAGACACTGGAGAAGCTCATGCTCTGTTGTCTCTATTTGTCCAGAGTCACAGGGGCATTGCTTCTCCAGATAAGCAATCTTCCTATATCGGCCTTCAAGGACAGCCGAGGGGAGGGCATGACATTGAGCCAAGGTAAAGGCGCTCCGGTGCTTAGGGACTTCAAGTTTAGCTAGACTTTCCATTGGGGAGGCAGAGCGTTAAGTTGTGGGTGAACATATCAGACGACGCAGCGATTCTTCAAACAGCTCTTGTTTATTCACAGGCCCAGAACAGAACTGGGCTGAAGGGTTCAGCCAACCTGCTTATATAGAGTTCAACTGCAAAGCAACAGTAACAACTTTCTGTAACTATCCAATCACTGAACGTCACTTTCAATTCCTTATTTGCATATGTGGACCTGAGTGAAAACTATCTATAGTATCCCCCTGCTGGCCCAGGGTGAGAACTTCAGTACATAACACAGAGTACAGGAGGATTCACTGGCAAGAAAAGTTGGGGTCCGGCAAGAAAAGTTGGGGTCCAATTGGCACTCAGTCTCTACAACACGTTATTTTATGAGAGCTTTTGTCTGTTCGTATCCCATGCTGAGTAGAAAACCTAAAGAGAAGCCTGGGATTGAGATTTTAGTTGCCACAGCCTGTTTCCATGTGGATTGAAAATCATCATTCATAGTTAGTGGGGCAAGGCCAAAGGGAAATACAGTGGTACCTCAGGTTACATACGCTTCAGGTTACATAAGCTTCAGATTACAAACTCTGCTAACCCAGAAATAGTGCTTCAGGTTAAGAACTTTGCTTCAGGATGAGAACAGAAATCGTGCTCCAGCGGCGCGGCAGCAGCAGGAAGCCCCATTAGCTAAAGTGGTGCTTCAGGTTAAGAACAGTTTCACGTTAAGAACGGACCTCTGGAACGAATTAAGTACTTAACCTGAGGTACCACTGTAAAGATAGTCTGAGCCAGTAGTTGAGTATGGTCACCCACACTCTAGCCTCCATTTTTATGAAAGCTGTCCCTAGTCTCAGGGTGGCATTTTTCTGGCCGTATTTATAGGCAACACTGCCTCTGAGCAAAGGATTGGTGAAATTAATGTTTAAAAATGCATTATATTAGGGGAAAATGCTTGCAAAGATGTGCATATTAGTGGCATGAAAATGCACACAAACAGATGCAGAAACAGGATGAACTGAATTTAAGATTTAAAAGATGAGAAGTGGAAAGAAGTGGAAATTGTGTCCACCCCTACATGTAAAGTGTGTATCCCTTTTTGTAAATACTTCCTATGACTTTTTGAATGCTCTCAACTTCTTTCTCAAGTGTGGGCAGCAGAATGGAACATGTTATTCCAGCAGCCAGCCCGTCGCTGCTTGCTGTAGTAATGAAGGTGCCTTGAGGGAAGTGAGATTTCAGTTATGGTCTCCCAGGGAATTAGATGGCAGAGGCAAATACATTAAGCAGAGGAAGTGTTCCTTGCCAGCCCAGGCTTCCACAAAATCTTCGGTTGATTTGCTTTCAAATGGAAACTCCTGCTTTCAGATTTTAGTGTGAATGCTTTGCCTGGTATAATTTTTTTAAAAAACCCCAAAAAAACCCTGTGAAACACAAAAGCTCATACAAACAAGATACAGGATGTGACAAAAACAAGCCAACGGTTTGAGCAATTTGGGAAATCAAGTCCAGATGTCATACGGAATCAATCCATCAAAACTGCCCTAAAAGCCTCTATAAATATAACGTATTTGATTTCAACCACAGCAAAGTTGCAAGGCAGCCTAAAACTAGCAAATATAGTGGTACCTCTGGTTACGTACTTAATTCGTTCCGGAGGTCCGTTCTTTACCTAAAACTGTTCTTAACCTGAAGCACCACTTTAGCTAATGGGGCCTCCTGCTGCTGCCACGCCACCGGAGCACGATTTCTGTTCTCATCCTGAAGCAAAGTTCTTAACCCGAGGTACTATTTCTGGGTTAGCAGAGTCTGTAACCTGAAGCGTATGTAACCTGAAGCATATGTAACCCGAGGTACCACTGTACCACCAGCCTAAAATATCCACACACACACACACACATTAGAAGATTTAAAAAATAACATTATGTAGAGGAGAAAAATCAGTTTCTGTTATCCTGTTATTCACAAGAGCTACAGTTGTTCAATAAAATGTTATGCTCATAAATAAGGGGATTAAGGAAACGTACCAGTGTTACAAAAGGCTAAAACTCGGTATCTCTTCAATACCTCCACTTTTTCTGTATCCCATCCTAATCTCTGTAGTCAACTGATAACACCTCTTGATGAAGCTTGATTCCATTGGTGAAGCCCCAAGTAGCCATTGGGAGCCTATCACTAATTTCAGAGCTTCCTTCATGAATGGAGGAACACTGCTCAACTGAGAGGCAATATCCTTCAGCACTTAAGGTGACTGTCAGGAGTTATATAGTTATAGAATAGCTGTGTGTAACTGGCCTCTTGAAATTCTCCACCTTATTTGTATGTAATGAAATTAGGAAGTTAATATCACCAGTAGGAGAATTTCCCCCCTAAAAATTTGCTTCTGGTAGGGGTGCTCACCATTAGCAGAGGCAATATGAAAGTTTGTGATGGCCTGGAATTCAGACTCGGAGGCTGAACCTGAGGGATCCCAGCCTGCACAGGAGTCCCCACCTCCAGAACCAGCTGAGCCGGGGCTGGGGCAGGAGCCTGAAGGGTCCTCACCTGTGCTGGATCCTCAGGTGCAGGCATCAGCTGAGTCTGCTCTGGCTCCGGAGGTGATGGAGGACCCATTGCCTGCAGGTGCTCCACTCTCAGCCCCATCACGGGAAGAGGAGGTTGCCTCTGGGTCTGGTAATCCTCCAGTCTTTCCTGAGCTGCAGAGGCTCAGAGCACAGAGGCGAACTAAGTTCCCGCAGGAGGAGTGCTCGCCTCCAGGCCAGGAGAGGTGAGTCACCTGTGGACCGGGGCCGCCCTATGCCTCGGGGCAGATAAAAGCCAGACAGCCCCAGTCCCAAGTTGCGGGAGCAACATTGTTGGTAGCCAGTTTCTGCCTGCGCCCTGTCCTGCCTTTCTGCCGGAGCTCCTCATCTCACCTGACTCCTTGCCTTGGACCCTGCTTCAGCTTTGACGGACTGCCTCCATACTGCACCCTCGACCTTGGACTGGACTCGGACCTCACCTCACGGTTGTCCCACGGGACCAGCACAAAGTTCCTTCCTTCCTTCCTGGGCCATCTTACCCATAGGCGCTAGGGGTTCAGGGCACCTGGTAGCTGGTAGCTGGGCTCTCAGGGGCACCAGCCCGAGAGTCTGGGGTCCAAGAGTTGAGTCCAATTTATTTTAAGATTAACACAATTTATTTCTGAACTGATGGTTCTGAGAATAGGATTCCCCACCGCCACCTCCCTAGAAATTGCAGAATTTCCATCTGAATAGGCTCTTCTGCTGCGGGTGGCTCTGCGCTGCGAGTTCAGCTGAGGAGGGCAAGCAGCGGCGCCCTTCTGCGCGCCTGGGACTGGGCAACCTGGGGGCGGCACCAGGGGGATCTTTGCACCCCAGTGCCGCATATGCTTAAGACAGCCCTGCTTCCTTCCTTCCTTTTTATTTTTGCAGCAGCAAGTGGTAACAGCAGCAACTGTGTTAGCAGCCTGGCCACCATTCTGCATTCTCCACAATGCCCTGATCAAAGCATTATTCTGGGACAACATACGTGGGATGGTAAATGATGACGACCACACACACAAAAAGATAGAGCCTATTCAGATGGAAATTGTGCAATTTCTAGGGAGGTGGCGGTGGGGAATCCTATTCTCAGAACCATCAGTTCAGAAATAAATTGTGTTAATCTTAAAATAAATAGGATAGCGCTTAAGGTTTCCTATGTCCTTTGCTGGAAACTAAGGCACATGGATTCTTACAATAGAGATTTTGCAATGCCCATTTTTTTTTCATTTTTTGACAAGCACCATCTTGAAAGGGATAAGAAGTTGGAAACATCAAAATATATGTTATATATAATCTCGATTAAGTCTAATTGTTATCTGTTTTGAGTTGATGTCAAGTGTGTGTGTGTGTGTGTGTGTGTGTGTGTGTAATATTACTCTAAATAGAAGTTACAGGAGACTAGGCCTTTGGGAGCAAGGATGGTTTAAGCATTTCTGTGATCCTGATGAAATGATCCTTCTGAAGGTCTCCCTGACTCAGGAAAGAAGCTTCCACCAATGTCAATCACAAATAAAAATATTAATAAAACGTTAGTATCTTATCATTAGGTATAGTCAGAGCTCCCCCCCCCCCCAGCTGGAACTTGCTGGAACTCAGTTTCTGCACCTCTCAGGTTTGTGCCACTTTTCTAGAAAAATAGCACTGGGTAGAATCATCCACTTCAGGCAGATTTTTGGTGTCGCGAAAGGGCAGCAAATTGTTAGTTAATTTGTTATTATTGGATTTTTATTTCCAAGAAGAGGTGCTTGTGAGGGCACAGCGCTGCCGTGGCCGCTTAAGTGTGGCTAAACCCTGCCTCCAAGCCAGACCCATTGGTGGTGGCGGGGGCGCAGCACGGCAGCCAGAATGTCTGATGCAGGGGGCTGAAAACGCCCTCCCCCTGCTGACGCGGGAACAGGCTCCCGCTCACAACCCCTCCCCTCTGGAAGGAGGAGAGGTCTTGTTGACTGGAGTTGATGGCTCAACAAAGCCTGTTCCACTTGGAGAAAGAAGAAAGCCTTTCCCCAAAACAACGGTTTTTACTTCATCTATCAATATTACCCCACCAGTTCAGCATATTTGGTTTTTAAAAAATGAGTTCTGTGTTTTATACTTTCCCCCTCCCCCCTTTTTTGCCTTGAGTTATGGGCATGCTTTAACATAGAGCCTCGCTTAATAAAGCAAAAAAACAACAACACACAACTTTATTAATGGCCTGCCTCAGGTGCTGAGCAGAGACTCATGGTTTAACAGCTCCTTCTGAATAGACAGGAGTGTAGCTTGTTCAGCGCTCATGTTTAGCCTGTTGGCATTTGTAACATATAAGTAGATTATGAGGTTTTGGCTGGCTAGTTGTCTCTTTCACATAGCTTTCCTGAGCACATTGTCATTATAGATGCTACTCCCTTACAGAAGTTTACCATTACTTACCTCTGTTTACATTTCTGATTTCATGAACTGAACTAATCTCATTTAAACAATATCCTGAACATTGTAAGATCTACCCATGGAAGATCAACCAAACAGTAAAGGAAAAATGATGTAACCTCCTCTATGTGGAGCCGTCCTTCCATTTGCTGCAATTATGCAAATTGTGCTGGAAAAACAGAGATCATAACCCACCTACTTTCAGCAGCCAGAAACTTTATAGCCAGACACTGGAGAGACCTGTCAGGAGTAAGCATGGACCAATGGTATCAAATAGTATGGGAAACAGCCTTATTAGAAAAACTAACCAACAAACTGAAACTGACACGGGGAGAACTAGAAGAAGACGCCTTCACCCCATTATGGCTCCCCTCTATCACACACACAGCCCAACTAGACAACAACAAGAACCCGCCAACAGCATTCAAATCAATCTGGCTAACCTGATCCAAACACACACACACACACACACACACACACACACACACAAACACCAAAGTTCACTACAGCCAATCACAAATAGCCAGCCCCACCCTAGGCCAATCCCAACCTCTCTCACAACCAAAGGAATACAAGCAAATAGTAAAGAGAACTCACACAAGTGATGCTGACGCAGAACCCCACACATACACTAAGTAGAATAATAGCATTGCCACCCAACCCCACCCCACTCACCATTCCCCACTCCTCCTCTATCCCCCTTTTCTTCCTAATGTAACACTAATGTCTCAACAAATGAAACTGATCTGTAGAAAATGTAACTAGAAAAAGAGACATTGCACATTGTTTTGTAAACCAAGAAATATTTCATTAAAATATTTTTATTTTTATTTATTTTTAAAAGGAAGTGTCTGTGTGTTCAGTGGAGTTTACTCCCAAGTAAGTGGGCATAAGATTGCAGCCTAGGGCTACAATTGTATGTACTCTTGTGTCAAGGCTTAGGGAAAGCTATTCCTCCCCCAGTTGCAGCAAGAGCAGAAATTACAAGGTAGAGTCCTTTTTAATGAATTTCATTAATCATAATAGCGAGAGAAAAGAACACAGCAAGCCTTAACAATGGCGTTGCTCCAAACTGGGCTTCCCCTCCCTCCTTCCCAGCAACAGCATCTTCCTTGACGGTGGCTACTCATGGTCAAATGTCTCTGATTCCTTTGTTCTTGCACTCTTAACGAACGCCGAGTTCTGGGAGAAGGGGGATCAGAAATACTCTCCGGTGGCAACATGTCATCTGGCTGTCCTGCCACAGCCCCACCTCCTTCTTCTAACATTTCCAAACTCTTCTGTTTGCCTATCTCTGAGCTGTGACTTTCCTCAAAATCCTCAAACCCCTGCTGTAAATCAATTGTGGTGATCTCCACAATTCCTCCTCCTCCATCTCACCCTCTTGAGTCCAATCCCTGACATCTTGATTGGGAGTAAGTCTCATTGAGCCCTGCAAGACAGGATAGCTCAGTCTGTAGAACATGAAACTTTTTTGTAACAAAGTGGACAGAAATAGGAAGTGGCATGGTTTCTGAGCGGGAGAAGCAAAGTCTTCTGAGGGGTGGGGCGAGTCTAATAAGTCTGCTGAAAAATAGTTGCATGGAATCCTATGTTTCCGAGCACAATTCCAAGTGTTAGTGCTGACCTTTAAAGCCCTAAACGGCCTTGGTCCAGTATACCTGAAGGAGCGTCTCCACCCCCATCATTCAGCCCGGACACTGAGGTCCAGCACCGAGGGCCTTCTGGCAGTTCCCTCGCTGCAAGAAGTGAGGTTACAGGGAATCTGGCAGAGGGCCTTCTCAGTAGTGGCACCCACCCTGTGGAACTCCCTCCCAGCAGATGTCAAGGCAATAAACAACTATTTTACTTTTAAAAGACAACTGAAGGCAGCCCTGTTCAGGGAAGTTTTTAATGTCTGGTGCTGTATTGTTTTTAATATTTGGTTGGAAACCTCTCAGAGTGGCTGGGGAAACCCAGCCAGATGGGCGGGGTAGAAATAATAATAATAATAATAATAATAATAATAATAATAATAATAATAATCCCACCCCACTTTGAGCACTTGTACTGCTCCAAAAATAAGGGACACAGATCAGACATTCTGCCAGTTAAGTACCAGACTGATGAGAAATACACCTAAGAAAAGACCAGGGGTCTTTTCCCCAGGTCACCCGGGGTCACATTTTAGAAGCTAGCTTTGCAAACTTTGCAGCTTCTTCTGCTTCAGTGTTTAAAGGATCAATTTCAAGGTCTCCCTCTGTAAAATGCTACAGCTGGGCCTCTGCTGGTGGGCTCCTTCATCAAACCGTTACTAAGGTGGCCGTAGACAGCTGGGAAGCTGCCATTTCCAATTTCCCACAATGCCTCAGAGTACCCAAAGTAGTGTCACTCCGCCACACTGCGAAAAAAAAAGGAAGCTTGTAGTAGTCATCAGCGCTCAGGTTTCAGTTTAGGCTTCGGCAACAGTGGGCTTTGCTTGTTTCCTGGTGCTGCCATCAGACCTGCTTGTGGTCCACGTGGCCTGATGACAACCAGTTTTAGCCGAAAAGCATTTCCAACCTAGTCTACAAGAATCAGTACATACAGTAGGAAGGAGATCTCTGGATCCCCCCAGAATGAGAGCCATCATCTGTACAAAGTCCAAGGCTGACATTTCTGTCTCTCTTTTTGTAGATAACTCCTGGCATGCGGCTGGACCTTTAATGGGTATGAGTTACTCGTGCGTAAACTGGTTAATTTGCCTTGTTAAAACTTTCTGACTGCACAGCCCCTTCTCATCGTGGCTGTCTCAGTCACTGGCAGAATCCGTCAGTGGGCGTTTCTTGAACCTCTTCCAACATAAAAGTTGTTTGACACCCAGTCTCCTCCTCCTCTCACTGCGCGGGAGTCTTCTGCGCAGGGAAGGCGTGGGTAGCGGAGGACCTGGGCTCTCCTCACTGATGTCCAGTGAAGAGTCCTGGAGCCCTCTCTCCACTTCCCCCGTCTGCCCCCCTTTATCCCTGGTGTTGCGCTGATTGGCTTCCCCCTCTACTGAGCTGTTTCTCCCCCTGCTGCTGGGTCCTTTGCCAGCATCATCTGGGAGCCTCCCCTTCACCTCTTGCTCCGATGTCAGTTCCCTGACAGGACCCTTCAAATGTATTTTCACCTGCTTGTGCACCAGAGCTGGGCAACTACTCTGGGCTGAATCAGTGCATGTCAAAATGTATAAAAAGGGATCAAGTACTTGTTGGAAATGTAAAGAAAAAGATAGGACATTCTACCACACGTGGTGGGAATGCAAAAAGATTATAAATTATTGGGAAATTATATATAATGAATTAAAAAAAATGTTTAAAAAGACCTTTGTTAAGAAACCAGAAGCATTCCTTCTAGGAATTTTAGACCAAGATGTAAAAAAAGAGAATTGGAAATTATTTATGTATGCAACAACAGCGGCAAGAATTATATTAGCACAAACCTGGAAGACAGAAGAAATACCAACGAAAGAACAACGGCAAGGGAAACCTATGGACTATGCAGAACTGGCAAAACTAACAGAAAAAATTACATGAAAAGGACAACAAAGACTTTAAAAGAGAATGGGAACCATTTACAACATATATGAAGAGACAACATAAAGAACTGGACTCATTGGCAGGGTTTGAGTAAACAGTCACAACTGCATACAACAAAAAATAAGACTATATGTATTGAGAAAATTTTGGGGAAACAATACACAGGGTGAATAATATGGAAATAAAAGAAAACGGGAGTATGGGGGAAGTCCCGGGGAGGAGGGTCGAAATCTGAAAAATTGTTAAAGATATATTGTTAGAAGAAGTATACATGGAAAAATCAATAAAAATTATTTTTTTAAAAAAATGAATCAGTGCATGTAGTCAGTGGCTTCACAATGAAAAGCTCTCGACAATGAGAGCCTGTCAGGGTGTTTCCTCTCCCCCTTCCTTCTGGCAAAGGCAGGCTGGAAGACATAAAAACAAGTTCAAACACTATCATTTATGCATAATTCTCTCTTGGCATCTTTCCTAGGTTGCCACAATTTGCAGCCAGAAACCACTTATTTCTCTTCTCCTGTCTCTCAAAATAGTCCAGCTTTAAGTGGATCTAATTCCATCCCAGAAGAGAAACAGCCTTGTCAGGGCTTGGGTGTGTGTGTGTGTGTGTGTGTGTTGGAAACATCAAGACTTCCATTTATTGCACAGCTGCATTGCTTCGAAAAGCTGGTGCTAAGCCAGAGCTCTGTACCCACAGAGAGCTGTCTGGAATGATAAACACACAGCTGCCTGTGGAAAGGGCCACAAGGATAATAGATCGCCATGTCTCAGCTAGACTGTGTCTGGGCCTCCACAAAACTATTAATCTGCTGTGTGTATATTAAGTATTGCAAAACACGTGCAAAAATGGCGAGCCATTCCGCAATGGCTGGCAACGAGGGGATAGCAAAGGAGCTGTAAATATTTTCCAAAGGTATATGCCAGCTCTGATTTACAGCTGTTAAGCCCTCTTGTTGCAAATAGTTCATAAAGCCTATGACCTAAGTACTTGCCCACAGGGCCACAATAACATTTATCTAGTATAAATTAATGTGTTTCAACCACTAATTCAATTTGGCTAGCTAATTCTTATGGTTTTGGCACAGCCTGACCTCTGCAACAAAAGTGGAGTTCTTACAGGGATGACTCACAGTTCTGGCTGTGTTTTGTTTCAGTCTCGTAAGTGATGTTTGAACAAAGAGGCCTATTGGTTGAGCGGCTATAAAACTCTTTCTTGAGAAAAGGTTGGGATCAGCGCTAATTGAAACTTCCTTTTCATAGGTGACTGATCAAAACCAGCTGTGGACGTCAAGCAGGAACATATTTAGAGATAGATTACATTAGGAATCCAACAACTTCAGGACTTTGCGGCTGAAACTCTGACATTCAACAGGGACGCAGTGCTTCTAGTTAGCAAGAGAGACAGAAACTGATTTAGAGTGTTCATTCAGTCATCATTCCCCTGTTTATTGCTTAAATGTGTGTGTGTGACTCTCCAAGTATCCCTATTTTCTAGAAACAGTCCCGGATTTACAGAAGCTGTCCTGGTTTCTGATTTGATCCCAGAACGTCCCACTTTTCCTTAGGACACCCCTATTTCCATCGGAGAAATGTTGGAGGGTATGGAGTTATGTGACCCCTATACAACCTTTAGAAGACATCTGAAGGCAGCCCTGTAAAGGGAAGATTTTAAATATTTAATGTTGCATTATGTTTTTATATATGTTGGAAGCTGCCCTGAGTGACTGGGGCAACCCATGCAGACGGGCTGGATAATAATAATAATAATAATAATAATAATAATAATAATAATAATAGAATAGGGTGTCCCTATTTCCACCAGAGAAATGTTGGCAGGTATGGTGTGTGTGTGTGTGTGTGTGTGTGTGTGTGTGTGGCAATTAAACTGAGTCTCAGCAATAATGAAAAAAAGATTGAACCTGAAGATAGAGGACCTCAATGGTTGATTCAGACAATTTTAGTCTCTGGAATTAATGGTTTTATGGGAGGCCCTTTTTAGAAGGTACTTGATTCAGAATGTGGTTTGCGAGCCCTGCTGTGTCTGAGGACTCCTGCTCCTTCTGCAGAATGGGGCCTTGGATTCCTGCCCCAGGGTCTTACCCTGAATGTACCACTAGATGCTCTATCTATTTGCTAGAATAACATGGCTCGACTCTTGAAAGCAGTGACTTTAACTATTAAATTTTTGTGGTTAAGAAAAATATGGGAATTGGCTGAAAAGTCAAATATAACAAGTCTTTTGAAATTAGGAGGCATATGCCAGGGAAATGAAAAGCTAGTACTATTTTTCTCCAATGAACTGATCTCCTTTATTTCATACATCCAGCAACATTATATTACCCATTTGCAGAATTGGCACCTGAGAATAACAGCTTGTTAAAACACGTCTCCGAGATGCTGGAAGGGGGAAAACACACGTTTAATAGGGTTTTTCCTTCACAAATCAAGGGGAACAGCTCTCCACTAATTAGCAGCCAAATCCTGACCACATTTACTTAGAAGTCCCATATAATTCAGTGAGATTTACCTCCGAGGAGGAAGGAGTGCTTGAAGAACTGGGTTTCTGCGAACTCTGCTGCAAGCTGTCACGATTCACACCTGCTGGACTGACGGGCAGATCAGTACGTAATTATCATTTGGATTTCACACTTCTCTGAATTTTCTGACACAATTTTCAATTCAAAGACATACCAAAAATACGTTGCAAGTTGTCTATTTTGGGAGTAAAATGCCTTCAGGAATTCATGCGTTGAGGATAAAATTGTTTTTCAACACATGTTGTGATATTTATTTAAGTACACATTAAGTGACAAATTTTCGGTTTTGTCTCCAGCTTTTGCATTTTAAAAGCACAAGCCTAGAACGTATTTGATCAAGAGCTACTCCTTGAGTTCAGTAGGGCTTACTTTCTGGCAAGTGGCTGCAGTAGCCTGGATTGGCCTGTGCCCCTACTGAGGTACAGGGCAGTGTAAGTGAGCTAAAGGATGCCAAACCAGTACCCTTTGCCGGCCAGCAAGCCAGAGGAACCAGAGAGGACTGCCAGAGCCAATTCCTAGACCAGATAGGTGGGAGATTGCCCTCTCTTGATGAGGTTACACTGCCTCTGAAGGAGCACGTTCAAAGCTTGGGGATATTCCTGAATCCTTTGCAATCACTTGAGGCTCAGTTGGCCTTAGTGGCCCAGAGTGCCTTCCATCAGCTTTGGCTGGTGGCCCACCTAATTACTGTTGTCTATGCTCTGGTAACCTCAACGTTAGATTACTGCAATGGGTTATACGTAGGGCTGCCTCTGAAGACGGTTCGGAAACTTCAGCTGGTGCAGAACTCAGCGGCCAGGTCGCTCACCAGAACAAGATGGTTTGAACATATTACACCGATCCTGGTCCAACTGCACTGGCTACCAATTAGTTTCCAGGCCAAATTCAAAGTGCTGGTCTTGACCTATAAAGCCTTAAATGGCTCGGGACCACAATACCTCAAGGACTGCCTCTTTCCATATGAACCTACCCGGACCCGGAGATCACCTTCTGAGGTCCTCCTTTGTGTGCCCCCTCCTCGAGTTCCAGGGGGGTGGCGACACGAGAAAGGGCCTTCTCTGCAGTGGCTCCCCATCTGTGGAATGCTCTCCTCAGGGAAGTTCACCTGGCGCCTTCATTATACACCTTTAGGCGCCAGGCAAAAACGTTCCTTTTTAAACAGACCTTTGGTTGATTTGATTGACATCCTATGCCCTTTTAAACTGTGGTGGGGGTTTTTTTGGGGGGGTGTTATTGGGTCGTTGCTTATATTTTGATTATATATTTTGTGGTTTTATATTTTTATTTGGCTCTGTGAACCGCCCTGAGACCTCCAGGTATAGGGTGGTATATAAATTCAATAATAATAATTGTTATGTATTCAGTGGTCTGTGTTTGCCTGAGCTTGAGTCTGGACTAAAGATTCTGAGCCCCTGTGTTCTGATTTGATACATGATATCCAATCGCAGAACATTTCAGGATCTGGGCCTCTGCCATTGGCCCTTAAACTCTGAGTCATGATTCACAGCATGGAAGTTTAGACAGCCAATCACGCTGGGAGTGGGAGTGGCCTGGGCCTTCAGAAACGTATATAAGCAGTTGCTTTGTCCCTGTTGTCCAGCTCTGTTAGTTCAATAAAGGTTCTTGCTGTTATCACTGTGTCTTGCCTTGTGGAAACCCACCTATACTATAACAATAATAACAACAATAATGTGTACCCACTACCACCATGCCTGTGTAGTAACCACTAACCCCAGGATTGTGGAGGAGCAGGTGAAGGCAAGCACCCAAGGAAGTGGTCATGGGCAAGAGGCAGAGGAAGAAAAGCCTCTCCAAGCACGTGTTGCCTTTTTTTTATTTATAAATTTTTTATTGCGTTTCTTTCCATAATTTTATACGTTCCACATAACACAAAAAGAGTAAATACAAGAAACAATTTTTTTTTTTAACAAAAAAGAAGAAAAAAGAGGTTATAGATATTTAACTATTCAACTTTCAATAAATCCCTGTTTGGACTTCCCCACACCTTCCGGATCTGCGTTCTTTAAATTAACAATGTCAGCAATTTGTTACCTTATTTCATACCTTATTGTAACTTTCAATTGTTATGTGTTCAACTTCAATGTGTTGTATCTCAATTTTAATGCCTTTAAAATAAACATAACATATTTGATTCAGATTGTCTCCTTTTCTCTTTTATCACTTATTTTACCATTTACTTAATCATATTTGCTAAAGCATAACATTTCCTAATCATGCACTATCTTAAGATTCATACAGCTTATAATATTTTTGCAGATAGTCCTTAAATTTTTTCCAGTCCTCCTCCATTGCTTCTTCTCCCAAATCGCGGATTCTGCCAGTCATTTCAGCCAATTCCATGTAGTCCATCAACTGCATCTGCCATTCTTCCAGCGTGGGTAAATCTGGTGTCTTCCAGTGCTTTGCAATGAGAATTCTTGCTGCTGTAGTGGCATACATAAACAAAGTTCTGTCCTTCTTTAGCACTTTCTGATCCACCATGCCCAGGAGGAAGGCCTCTGGTTTCTTAGGAAAGGTATACCTAAATACCTTTTTCAATTCGTTATAGATCATTTCCCAGAAAGCCTTCACTTTTGGGCAGGTCCACCAGAGATGGAAAAATGTCCCTTCTGCCTCCTTACATTTCCAACATTTATTGTCAGACAGGTGATATATCTTAGCTAGCTTGACTGGGGTCATGTACCACCGGTATATCATTTTCATAATGTTTTCCTTCAAGGCACTACATGCCGTGAATTTCATTCCGGTGATCCATAACCTTTCCCAGTCTTCAAACATAATGTTGTGTCCAACATCCTGTGCCCATTTTATCGTGGCAGATTTAACTATCTCATCCTGTGTGTTCCACATAAGCAGCAAGTTATACATTCTCGATAAAGTCTTGATCTTTGGTTCTAACAATTCTGTCTCTAGTTTCGATTTTTCCACCTGGAAACCAACTTTTTTATCCATTTTAAAAACCTCTTGAATTTGAGCATAGTGTAACCAATCTCGCACCTTGTTTTTTAATTTATCCTGGCTCTGCACGTGTTGCCTTTCTTGAGTTTGTTTTCTCCTTCCCGCTGCCCTCCTTCCTTCTTTCCCACCTTTTCCATTCCCTGAGATTCCAAGGAGAAGCCTTTTCCCTGTGGAAGTGAGTGAAGGCCTTCTCCCGACTTCCACACAGCATGTAGCTGATGGGAAGAACTTCACCCCACTTCACTGGGGAATGTTCCTTGCGGAGAAGTGGCAGGAACACCAATACACTGGTACCTCAGGTTACATACGCTTCAGGTTACAGACACTTCAGGTTACAGACTCCGCTAACCCAGAAATAGTACCTCGGGTTAAGAACTTTGCTTCAGGATGAGAACAGAAATTGGGCTCCGGCGGCACGGCAGCAACAGGAGGCCCCATTAGCTAAAGTGGTGCTTCAGGTTAAGAACAGTTTCACGTTAAGAATGGACCTCCGGAACGAATTAAGTACTTAACCCAAGGTACCACTGTGTATAGCTTTATTCCTTGACTCACCATGTGAGATAATCCCTGGGGCTGCAGCTGAGAGTGCAAAGCTGAATTCATGCAAGTAAAATGTTTGTGGGATGTGATCTCACCATATACACACATACACACATGGATGTGGCAGCAGATGATGTAGCAAAAATTACACTGTATGTTATACAATATAATGCCTGAAATGATCGTCAACATTGGCTTCGTTCTGTACAGAGATGGAGCTGAGCAAAATTGATTTTACGTTAGACATTTTGCGTATCTGAGGTTTGTTTTAATTGTAATCTTCCGTTGCTGCACCTTTAAAGGTCAAGAATCTTTTCATTATTCATGCTTTCATATTTTGTTGGCGTCTAGGCTCCTGACTTGCATTTTAGACTGGATGGTTTCTTTCTCCTAAATATCTTGAGTCTCTTGAGTTGGCTTCCTTTTCAAAGGTTTCATTTTGTTATTCAAAAAAATTCCGAAGCTGAAGGTGAAACTGCAATAACTGCTTAGTCTCAGCTGTAATCAAACATTCATTTTTTAAAAATGTCTATTGGAGTGAAAAGAATTGATTATTGAAAAATATATGTGCATCCTAATCACAAAGAAGGGAAAGGAAAAGGGGGGAATTATTTGAGAAGTAGAGATGCCTACGGTTTGGCGATATAATGTATTTTTCTGACACTGCTTCCTTCCTGAATTTCAAAAATCTGTTTGAAGTTTAGACAGCTCCAGACAGATGAAGTTATAGGCATTGGTATGGGTGTGGGGTGGGGATTTAAACTTTGAAATATAATCAATAGCTTCTGCACAATTCAGCAAGGGGGAATCTACAAAGAAAACACAGCCCTTCTGTGTTTCTCAAATGTTCTCTAGTACAGTTCTTTCACCTTGCTTCACCCCTCAAGACCACAGTTTGACTACCTTGACTCAAGGACCGCCTCTCCCCATGTGATCATCACCTGAGGCCCTTTTTCATGTGCTCCTTCCACAAGAAGTCCAGAGGGTGGCAAAACGAGAACGGGCCTTTTCTGTGGTGGCTCCCTGCTTGTAGAATGCTCTCTCCCAGCAGGCTCGCCTGGTGCCTTCATTACATATCTTTAGGCACCAGACAAAAATATTCCTCTTCTCCCTGGCTTTTGACTAATTAAACAATCTATGGCTTTTTAAAATGTGATTGGTTGGGAGGTTATTGGTTTGTTTGTGTTTTTGTTTTATTATGTATTTTGTGTTGTCATTTTATATTTTTTATGATGGGAACAACCCTGTGATCTTTAAATGAAGGTCAGTATACAGATGATGATGATGATGATGATATAACTTCTTCTTGTTTATTTATTTATTTATTTATATACCGCTTTATATTTTTAAGAAAAATCTCAAAGCGGTTTATAGAATATTAAAACATCAATAAAACATCAACAAAACAATCTGAAGAAAGTCAGATATAGAGTATACAGTCAAAGCAACATAATTAACAGAAAACTAAAATATTATCTTAAAAGATTTCAAAATAAAACATTACAAAGGAGGTCAACTACAGAATACATATTTAACACAAACAAAGTTAACAAAAAAACACCTTATTGTGGTGTATCTTTCTCAGTAAGCATAATTTAGTATGGTTGCAAGATATGTGCAAGTTGGTGACCATCAATACGGCTTTAATTTTTGCTTTTTTAATGCAGTATATTACAAACCATTCTAGGCAACATGGTTTGAAAGGTAGTGTAGACTTTTCTTAAATAATTATTGTGGGTTTGGTGAAGTCATATCCATTTCCCATTTCCTCATCCAGTTTGTTTCTTTCTTCCTGCTCCAACCACTCAATATGCCACATGGAATCCTAAAGTTATAAGACAACAGTTTAAACCCATGTGAGATGTGTAACTCTCAGCTATCTTTATCACTGCATACTGATGAAGAAGTCAGGATTGTGTCGGTAATGATTCATTGGGCTAAAGATTTTGGTTACAATATAAAGTTAGAAGACTGGGGAAAATTCTGGAAAGAAGGAACAAAATTAACAGTTTGTAATGCCTTAAGAGAAAATGTGATAAAAATGATGTATAGATGGTATATTACACTGGTGAAGCTAGCCAAATTCTATAAGGTAGATAATAAATGCTGGAAACGTAAGGAAAAAGAAGGTACGTTTTATCATATGTGGTGGGAATGTAAGAAAGTGAAGTGCTTCTGGGATATGATATATAATGAAACTAAGAAAATGTTGAAATATACATACAGTGGTACCTTGGGTTACATACACTTCAGGCTACATATGCTTCAGGTTACAGAGTCCACTAACCCAGAAATAGTACCTTGGATTAAGAACTTTGCTTCAGGATGAGAACAGAAATTGTGCTCCTGCGGTGCAGCAGCAGCAGGAGGCCCCATTAGCTAAAGTAGTGTTTCAGGTTAAGAACAATTTCAGGTTAAGTACTTAACCTGAGGTACCACTGTATATTAAAAAACTGGAAGCTTTCTACTGGGAATTGTAGGTATAGACATTAACAGACAAGATATTAAGGTTTTCCTATATGCAACAACTGCAGCAAGAATTTTATTAGCACAGAAGTGGAAACAAGAGGAATTACCGACAAAGGAAGAATGGCAGCTGAAGTTAATGGAGTATGCGGAACTGGCCAAAATGATGGGAAGAGTCCGAGAACAGCGGTACCAGAAGTTCATCAACGACTGGACTAAATTTGTAAATTATTTGAAAGACAATTGTAGTCAATCAAACACGTTGGTAGGATTGCAAGAAGCTTTGTAAGGAAAGGTATAAAAATCACTGCAGAGAAGAATGAGAAAATATGATGCTTTGATGTTTTTGATTTGAAAGCAATGGTTAAGAAGTGAAAATGCAGAAATTTGAAGTGAAAGATAGAAAATCACAAGGAAGGTTTGAAGCAAGTCATGGCCCTAAAAAGCCAAAATGAATAATATAAGAGGAGAGATTGTAATGGAAGTATTATTGTAAAATTAATAAAAATGATATGGCAAAAAAGAAGAAGTCAGGATTGCATCAAAGGAGTGTGTGTGTGTGTGTGTGTGTGTGTGTGTGTGTGCCTACAATAAGGAATCCATAATGTTCTGTTGTGCCTGAAATTCTCCCATAAATTCACAAGTGCTACATTGCGCTGCATGAGAAAGTCTGGTTTGTGTTCTCCAAAGAACAGAAGACCTCCCCATCAGGAACAATGTATTTGTGGTTGATAAAATGTTGTTGCTGCTGCTGCTGTTTAAAAAAAGAAAACACTTTTTCAGAAACTGCCTCTGCCAATGACGAGAGGAGAGTAGGTTTATGGGTATAGGGTTAACTTCCACAATCCAGCCTTGTCATAATTAGCATTTGATTTGAAGCAAGTCTTATTTGAAATCGTGTGCTGCATTATCATGCATAAAACAATGTCTCACTAATTATAGCTCCTGACATTATACCCCACAAAAAAAAACCACAGAAGCAGATGTATGCAGCACTTCACATCTCCATGCTTCAAAATGCCAAAAGAAAAATGTTAGAAGGGCTTCAAATAAATGTTCAAACACAGATACATAAATAATTCCTTAAGAATCCTTCTATTGTGCCATAGCAGTGTTTAGCCCTAATGGCATTTGTGTCAGGAATACAGACGATAAACAAGTTTGCTGCTATTCCGCACAGAGATTACTCCTGTGTGACTATTGTGCAGGAGAAAAATGAACCGAATCTGTAGTAATAATAATGATGCGCTAATGATAATATAATAATAACAATGTAAGTGTATTGAAAATGTCACACAATGCCTCATTGTGCCAACTGATATCTGAGAAGAGAAAGGTCTCTTTTTTTATGAAAGCAATCTTCCCCAACCTGATGCCCATTTTGGTCCCATCACCTGAAATGATAAGAGAGGAAATCATTTCTGTAGCATCATATAACAATCAAAGTATTTCAACCATTCATTATTTTTTTCTTGTAACCTATGACCATTGTTTGGCTCTATAATTTATGAGTGCATATAAGATCCGGCCATAAATCTACTCATAACGTTAGACCAGGAAAAAAGTGCTTAAGGATTCTGGTCACAACCCAAAGATCTGTACACTCAAGCGTGCTTGGACCTGTTTTTCTTGGAGAGTAGCAGGGCTTTCTTTCAGCCGGAACTTCTGAAACTCAGTTGCGGCACCTCTCAGATGGGCGCCATTGCCATTGTAAGAGAACAAGAGAAGCGTTCATGGTGAGTTCTGGCACCTCTTTTTCTACAAAAGCAGTACTCCTTTTCCCCAGGGCCGATGCACCCATGAGGTAAGGTGAGGCAGCTTCCTCAGGTGGCAGAAGGATCTACTGGAACAGTAGATCCTGATATCCATCTTTATTCCCTCTTTGTTCCTGGTATAGATCTTCACCCATCCCTTCTTAACTGACAGGGAGGGAGGCATCATTTTGTCATTTGTACTGGGTGCCAAAATGTCTTGGGCCAGCCCTGGTCATGCCACAAAATACTTTTGAAACTGAGGACCACTCTAGATATGCTGTGCGAAACAATCATTTTAAAAAACAAAACAATAGCAGGCGATTTGCTATATCCCAGTAGCGCAATTTAGATGTAGTACAAAACCAGCCAGACACCTTTGTAATCGAATAAAGGAATAATATATTGTTTATTTGTAATAAACTAAAAGGTAAACTATATAATGTAACTAAATAACAACCAGCACCAGCCACCAATTGTGGCTCTGTATTTTAAACTTAATCCTTCACAAAACTACAAGCACTCCTATAGAGTACGGTATATATAAAGCAAACCACGTCCCATTAAATGCACTTTAAAAGGTGATTTCTCCACAGACTGAAATGTGAAACAATAAATACAACGTTAGAAGCAGTTTGTACTTCTAGGAATGTGCACATAATTTTATTGGCCAAGCTGGTTCTAGGTTATTTTCAGTGAGGAATCATTGCAAATGAGCGAGTGTCGAGGTTTGTCTTCGTAAGCCAGCTCCAGCTATCATTATCACCAATATACCACACAGACTCGGGCATCTGTTCCGGTAAACTTTTGATTGCTTGTAAATTGTCATTACTACAGTAAATGCCTGTGACTGAAGCCTTTGGATATCTTTAGTGCTACACTTGTCAGCTCTACTTAGAAATAATAGTGACTGACTGTAACATGGTTCAGAGATCTTAAATGAGGAAATCAGTGCTGTCTGGAAAAGAGGATGCATAGGCATGTAATAAATGAATGCCTTCTGATAATTCTAGATAACCATGTTATGTTCCATTTAAAAATATAATGATCAGGGGATGACAGGGCGACATTCGAGAGTCCACACTAGTTTCTCAAATGGCAGATGTTGCTATCACAACAAAGATGGCTCGGGGAGAACTCAGGATGTTATCCTATACCCACTTACTTGGAAGTAAGTTCCATTAAACTCAACAGTGTTTAAGGTAAAGGGACCCCTGACCATTAGGTCCAGTCGTGGCTGACTTTGGGGTTGCGGCGCTAATCTCGCTTTATTGGCCGAGGGAGCTGGCGTACAGCTTCCGGGTCATGTGGCCAGCATGACTAAGCCGCTTCTGGCGAACCAGAACAGCACACGGAAACGCTGTTTACCTTCCCGCCAGAGTGGTACCTATTTATCTACTTGCACTTTGGTGTGCTTTCAAACTGCTAGGTTGGCAAGAGCTGGGAACGAGCAACGGGAGCTCACTCCGTCATGGGGATTCAAACCGCCGACCTTCTGATCGGCAAGCCGTAGGCTCTGTGGTTTAGACCACAGCACCACCCGCATCCCCCAACGGTGTTTACTTCCGAGTTAATCAAGGGCTTAAATGGCACCCGACTAGCAAGGTCTGGTGGGCTTCTATGCACATTCAGTTGAATGCTTGGAGAAACCTACCCATAGTCAGGAATCCCAAGAGGTTTTGTAAGATCATTCCTTTTCATGTGCTGTAAAAATGTCAGGGACTCGCTGGATGAGGTGGGAGCCGCTTGCTCAAGAGCTCCCCCCCCCCCCGGAGGGCACAGAAGACAATGACATAGATCCAGGGGTAGAGAAAAGGGGGTGAGGTGAGTGCGGGCCGCCCCTGGTGTCACCACTGACAGGGTTACAAAATGCGTTTATGATTGCAACACAGCGGCAAGAGTCTTGATAGCACAAGGATGGAAAAATGAGGAAATCCCGACAAAAGAACAGTGGCAAGAGAAACTGATGAATTATGCAGAACTGGCTAAATTGACATATAAATTGCGAGACAAGGACAACTGTGACGTCAGGGAGGAATGGGAACTTTATACAAATTATTTAAAAGCACAACAAAATGAATTGGACTCCTTGGCAGGTTTTGAATAAGCATACCCAAATTTATTGATTGATAACATGGTAGATAGATAATGTAAGGATTTGCATAATTTTATAACATGCAGAGAATAATATGTGTTGAGAAATCAGAGAGAGGAGCTGAAGGGAGGGGAGGGAGCGTCTGGAGTGGGGGGGGAAGGGGAAAAATAATGAATATGATATTGTAATAGGTATGAGTTACTTGTGCGTAAGCTGGTGCCTTTCTCGGTTAATTTGCCTTGTTAAACCTTTCTGACTGCACAGCCCCTTCTCATCGTGGCTGCCTCAGTCACTGGCAGAATCCGTCAGTGGGCGTTTCTTGAACCTCTTCCAACATAAAAGTTGTTTGACACCCAGTCTCCTCCTCCTCTCACTGCGCGGGAGTCTTCTGCGCAGGGAAGGCGTGGGTAGGGGAGGACCTGGGCTCTCCTCAGTGATGTCCGGTGAAGAGTCCTGGAGCCCTCTCTCCAATTCCCCCGTCTGCCTCCCTTTATCAGTGTTGCGCTGATTGGCTTCCCCCTCTCCTGAGCTGTTTCTCCCCCTGCTGCTGGGTCCTTCACCCGCATCATCTGGGAGCCTCCCCTTCGCCTCTCCCTCCGATGTCAGTTCCCTGACAGATATGTTTTGATAAGTTGTTATGTTGAAATTGCTAATAAAAATATTTTTTAAAAGAAACAAAATGGCGAGCGGCACTCACTGCTGGGCCTGCAGTGCCCCTGAGCCACACATTCCTCCTAGGAGAGACGCAGTGGCTTGGGGGCACGCAGGCTCCCCGCTGCCCAAACGGTCCGCCCGCTGCCTCCCCCCAGCTGTAGGGCAGCTGTGTGGGAGGAGGCAGGAAGACTCCAGAGGCCCCGCAGTGTGCCCCACCCGTATGGGTGGCTCACCCCGCCCCTGAACTCACCGCCCCAGGCGCCTGAGCGGCTTCCTTCACTGATGCATTGATCCCAGATCCTAGTGGTGGGATACCAGCAACACCTCAGGCGAGGGGACAAGCTGGGCGGTACTAGAAGCAGGGAGCATGAGGCAGAAGCAGGCAGATGACCCAGCACAGGGCAGGGTGATGAGCTTACCAGTTTGGATGCAGGGAACCAGGCAGAGGGCCTTCTCGGTAGTGGCGCCCGCCCTGTGGAACACCCTCCCATCAGATGTCAAAGAGATAAACAACTACCTGACATTTATTTATTTATTTTCATAAGATATTTATTAAGATTTTCAAAGTATTACAAAGTGAAAATAAAAAAATAAGAAAATACAAAATAAAAATACAAAATAAAAATGGTTAAAAACAACTCATTCTTTCCATTACTTATTTTTCATTAGCTTATTTCCCGGACCTCCTCACGCCTCCCTTTTTTGTATTCCAGTTCATTTTGTTGGTTCAGCAAATCCTTACCCTCTTTGTTTATCCTAGTCTTTAATCTTAAAATATTGTAACGTTAAATTTTTACCTATTAATAATCCATTTTTCATATTCCCTTATAGTATTACAGCTGAAAACCACTTAATTTCTATCCAACATCATTCTAACATTCATTAATTTTACAATATTTCTGTAGATAGCCTTTAAATTTCTTCCAATCTTCTTCCACCGACTCTTCTCCCTGGTTTCGGATTCTGCCAGTCATTTCCGCCAGTTCCATATAGTCCATCACCTGCATCTGCCATTCTTCCAGGGTGGAAGAAAATTCGTGAAGCGCAAATTCATGAAGCGTTCCATATTTTTCACATACAACTACCTGACATTTAGAAGACATCTGAAAGCAGCCCTGTTCAGGGAAGTTTTTAATGCGTGACATTTTAATGTATTTTTAATCTTTGTTGGAAGCCACACAGAGTGGCTGGAGAAACCCAGCCAGATAGGTGGGTTACAAATAAATTATTATTATTATTTTATGATGATGATGATGATGATGATGATGATGATGATGATGCAGGCGCTGACAGAGATGACAGAGTGGAGCCAAACCCTGCAGCTCTCCCACAGCCCCAACAGGACAGCCTCTCTGCTGATGGCTCTCTGGCCCCACTGACTCCTAGAATGCAAAGGATCTTACATGTTGCCGAGCAATGGCCCAGAGAGTCCCAGAGAGTGGTTCCTGCCACTCACTGTAGCAGAAGATTACAATGGGAACAGGATTCAAAGGGCTAAAGAGTGAAGGAAGGGCTGCACACCAGTTCAAGGAAATTCTTCATGAGGAGGATGGTGGTGGTTGATGATGGTGGTTTCTAGGCAGTCACCCATCCAGGTACTGACCAGACCCAGACCTGCTTAGCTTTAGCAACGAGGCAGCCTCACACATGCCTTTGAAACATCCCCTGCTGCTGTTGTTCCACTCTTCTCTGTGGGAGTGGAAGTGTCCCTGCAGCAATATCAGTGTGTAATGCTGAGTAAAAGGAGAAGGAATAGCAGATAAATGAGGCCAAAGCTGAGCCTTTAGGATTTGTTCTGCTGCTATTAACTCGGTGCAGTATTTCTTGTACGGCTTTAATTAAGATTTTCCTCAGGCTCTTGTGGCATAATTTTCCCCCTTCTACATACCCCACACATTTAGAATAAGTATCGGCATATATGAATAGAAAATTAAATGGATAGAACATTATTTGAAATACTTAGCGAATAAGGTAGGAGGGGAAAGAAAGGCCTTATCCATCCAGCTTTCGAATGGAGATGAGATTTCAAAGAGAACGTCACAGAGCAGTCATGGCTGCTTGCTCTTTGCTCTTTGCTTTTTGCTCAGCCAGGTGAAAAGATGGTTTAATTATAAAACAAGTTGAGCCTTCAGCTCCATGACCAGCATAAGTGATTCCTTTCATTTTCTACGGCAGGTTCATGCCCAGAATTTCTTTAAAACACACACACACACACACACACCATTCGAAATGGCAGCACAGGTGAAGATGCTGTTGCTGCCTCAGGAGGCAGAGAATGCCCTAGGGTGGCTTCAAAAAAGGATTAGAAGGGTCAGCAAACTTTTTCAGCAGAGGGCCGGTCCACTGTCCCTCCGACCTTATGGGTGGCTGGACTATATTTTGAAAAAAAAATAATGAACAAATTCCTGTGCTCCACAAATAACCCAGAGATGCCTTTTAAATAAAAGCACACATTCTGTTGTTGTTTAGTCGTGTCCGACTCTTCGTGACCCCATGGACCAGAGCACGCCAGGCACTCCTGCCTTCCACTGCCTCCTGCAGTTTGGTCAAACTCATGCTGGTAGCTTCCAGAACACTGTCCAACCATCTCGTCCTCTGTCGTCCCCTTCTCCTTGTGCCCTCCATCTTTCCCAACATCAGGGTCTTTTCCAGGGAGTCTTCTCTTCTCATGAGGTGGCCAAAGTATTGGAGCCTCAGCTTCAGGATCTGTCCTTCCAGTGAGCACTCAGGGCTGATTTCCTTAAGAATGGATGCATTTGATCTTCTTGCAGTCCATGGGATTCTCAAGAGTCTCCTCCAGCACCATAATTCAAAAGCATCAATTCTTTGGTGATCAGCCTTCTTTATGGTCCAGCTCTCACTTCCATACATCACCACTGGGAAAGCCATAGCTTTAACTATACGGATCTTTGTTGGCAAGGTGATGTCTCTGCTTTTTAAGATGCTGTCTAGGTTTGTCGTTGCTTTTCTCCCAAGAAGCAGGCGTCTTTTAATTTCGTGACTGCTGTCTCATGTAAAAAAACCAGGCAGGCCCCACAAATAACCCAGAGATGCCTTTTAAATAAAAGCACACATTCTACTCATGTAAAAACACACTGATTCCCAGACCATCCACAGGCCAGATTGAAAAGGCGATTAGGCCGCATCCGGCCCCTGGGCCTTAGTTTGTCTACCCATGATTAGACCAATTATTGGAGGAGAAGGCATGGCCTGCATAGATGCAGTCATTAATGCTTCTGAATACCAGTTGCTGACAACCACAGGAGGGGAGAGTGGTCTTATGCTTGAATCCTTCTTGCGGGTTTCCCACAGGTATCTGGTTGGCCACCTTGAGGTACTGATGTCATTTGCTGCTGGTTGGGTGACCAGATGCAAAAGAGGACAGGGCTCATGGATCTTTAGTAGTTACATGGATGAGGGAATTCCAGGAGGTGTAGCTGGTATGACAAACCAACCTGCTGAAATTCTCCTCTGCACAACTCTTTAGGGACGCTTTTAATTTTTGATGTTTTGTCATGTTTTTAATATTCTGTTGGGAGCTGCCCAGAGTGGCTGGGGAAATCCATCCAGATGGGCAGGGTAACAACAACAACAACAACAACAACAACAACAACAACCAGATGGGTGGGGTATAAAGAAGAAGAAGAAGAAGAAGAAGAAGAAGAAGAAGAAGAAGAAGAAGAAGAAGAAGAAGAAGAAGAAGGAGCTGTTTTTCACTCTGTCTAAATATCCCTTCATCTGGACAATTTGGTCACTATATATATATATATATATATATATATATATATATATATATATATGCAGGTTTTGGTGTCTTCGGGTGTCTTCCCGTGTAAGAGTCGGGGTGTCTGTGCGACGTTTCGACGAGGTCTCACTCGTCATCTTCAGGCTGGTGCTTTCGGCTTCTTGTTACTGGAACAGAGCTGGAACAAGAAGCCAAAAGCACCAGCCTGAAGATGACGAGTGAGACCTCGTCGAAACGTCGCACAGACACCCCGACTCTTACACGGGAAGACACCCGAAGACACCAAAACCTGCATTCCTGTACCCGTGAAAATCTACGAAAGCAAATATATATATATATATATATATACACAGTGGTGCCTCGCAAGACGAAAAGAATCCATTCTGCGATTCTCTTCGTCTAGCGGTTTTTTCGTCTTGCGAAGCAAGCCCATTGACGGATTAGCGGATTAGCGCTATTAGCAGCTTTTAGCGGCTTATCGGCTTATCGGATCAGCTGATAAGCGGCTTAGCGGCTTAGAAAAAGGGGGGGAAGGGAAAACCCCCCGCAGGAACTCGCAAGCCATTTTCGTCTTGCGAAGCAAGCCCATAGGAGATTCGTTTTGCGAAGCACCTCCAAAACGGAAAACTCTTTCATCTAGCGAGTTTTCCGTCTTGCGAGGCATTTGTCTTGCGGGGCACCACTGTATATATTGGTTAACACTGCAAGTTTGTTGCATTTTGTATGTGATTTTAATTCTTGCATTTTTAAAATTTTCTATATTGCTATATCTATATTTTATTTTAGTAAGCCCTGGGGGGACTTTTGGGATAGAAAGTGTAGAATACCAATTATGGTAAAGAAATCAATATTTAAATAGAAAGCATCTTGAAAAGCATGACAAATAGAAAAAAAACAAAACCCAGTGCTTTTTTTCAGGAGGTATTCAGGGGTACGCAGTACCGGCACCTCTTTTTGTTGTTGTTGTTAAAAACTATACCACTTACTGTAACAACTTCATAGTGAGTACCGGCACCAGTTTTTCTAGGAAAAAAAGCACTGTAAAAATATAATCCAGTGTCTTATACATCAGCAATGAAATTGCTCTTCACAGCCACACATTTTTTCTTTCCTGCTCACTCTATACTTTAGATTTTTTTTTTTTTTTGTAGCAGAAAAGCACCCTATCTTTTGCAGGGAACAGTTTAAGTGGCTCTAGCTGTCAGATCAAACAACTCTGGGTCATCCAAGAGTAGAAATGCTTGCAAAGAAGAAGAAAAAAGACTGCACTAGTTTAATAGATCAGAGATACAGCCCTAGAGCAAACTTCCATAGTAATTATACAAATCATTTCCACAACAGCATAATTGTGGGGGATCTTTGCCAGATATGCTTGTAAGAGCCGACTTTTCCACACCTTGCTCTTTTAGGCCTACAGCATGCTGCTATAAAATTCAGGTTTTGTAACGCATCATACCTCCCAGTCTGAAATTTTGGATCAACATGGCAGGATTAAAATCAAGATTGAAAGTAACTTGGTGGCATCTCACTGATTCTTACAAGTTTTTCATATTTTGGTGCAGTTGCTTGAGAATCAACTTAATTTAGGTTCTGGAGTCAGAGGTGGTCTAACACGGTCCATTTCAGTGTTACCTTCTAGGATTTTAAATTTACGGTGAATTATGTTTATATTTATTAGAAATAGCATTAGGAAGAGGGCTAATGTTGCAACTGTTGATTGAGTTTTGGAATCATCCCAGCAACTTGGAAGATTTCCAACTCCATGAATGCCACATGTTTTTTCAAAAAAATGATGGTTTTAGTAAGGAAGCAATCTGGATTCATACAAGTCATTGGGAGCCCTGCCATTAACCTTTAAGCTCAATGCAACAGTCTTCAACACTTGGAAGCAAAGCTCTTTTCCTAGAGCAGTCCAGATCCTCCATGCATCCAATGAATGCCTACTCAGATCTCCAGCCGAATCAACACAAACTACTGAACCACCATGAGAGGATACTTCTTTCACTGATAGACCCAAACCTGGTTGATGAGATAACCAAAGTATGCCAAAGGAGGTTATTTGAATCACCTCTTCTTTGTATTGTAAATGCTTAAGCTCCAAGCTTCTGTGCTCCATGGTTGATTGCTAGAGGTAGAGGCGCTTTGGTCTAAAGCACTGAGCCTCTTGGGCTTGCCGAACAGAAGGTCGGTGGTTCAAATCCCCACAACAGGGTGCACTCCCACTGCTCGGTCCCAGCTCCTGCCAGCCTAGCAATCTGAAAGCACACCAGTGCAAGTAGATTAATAGGTTCCGCTGCGGTGGGAAGGTAGACAGCGTTTCCATGCGCTCTGGTTGCCATCATGATGTTCCGTTGTGCCAGGAGCGGTTTAGTCCTACTGGCCACATGACCTGGAAAGCTGTCTGTGGACAAACACCGGCTCCCTGGGCCTGAAAGTGAGATGAGCGCTGCAACCCCATAGTCGCCTTTGACTGGACTTAACCATCCAGGAGTCCTTTACCTTACCTTTACCTAGAGGCCGGCCCATGAGGGAAAATGGGGCACTGCCCCACCACTCTGTTTTCAGCCAGTCCCCTTCTGCCTACCCTCTTTCTTTCTTCAACTCCAGGGCTGGCCCTGGGTCTCAGCTTCTTCCTCCTTGGTCTCGGCGTTGCCTTTGTAGAACTCAACACAGAGGAGGATGAGGGCAAAACTGGACCTTAGATGGCTCTGCTTGTCACTGAGTCTGCCCCAGCTTTCCATAGGCCTCCCACACTACTAGTTTCAGTGACCATTACCCACCACTGCAAAAACTGAAACACTTCTCTGTTTTACACAACAACCTGACATCCTTTTTAAATACAGTGGTACCTCAGGTTACATATGCTTCAGGTTGCATACACTTCAGGTTACAGACTCCGCTAACCCAGAAATAGTGTTTCAGGTTAAGAACTTTGCTTCAGGATGAGAACAGAAACAGAACAGTTTCAGGTTAAGTACGGACCTCCGGAATGAATTAAGTACTTAACCCGAGGTACCACTATAATAATAATAATAATAATAATAATAATAATAATAATAATAATCCATTGTGTTTCACTCTTCGTTCTCAGACTGAGGCACATTTCCCCCTATTTCTTTTCCTCTGAGCAAACCAGCTGCCTCGTTTTTCCCTGGCTTGGATACAGACTTCGAGTTTATTAATATGGGAGACAGTTCTGCTAGTTGACAATTCAAGATAAAGTAAATTGGAAGTGGCATCAAAGAGCATGTGGCTGTTAACGTGCGTCACCGAGGTTCTTTTTTCTGCCATCCCAAAAGGTCTTGGCTGTATGGCCGACACATGCAACCTTTACCAGTGACCCCGTGTTATTAAAGGCTAGGCACTCCCATTGATTTGTGAAAGTGACAGGTGCAGCAAGCGGCTGTAAATTAGCCAACTCTCGATGGATTTTCAAGGATTCTTCCATTGCTCCGCCCACCAGTGATTTGTTCACATCTATTGGCCGGGCTGCTTGTGCAGAAGCACTTAAATGTTTATCTGACATAAATCTGCTGTACTTCTGTGAATACAAATGGGTGTCCTCGTTTTCTGCTGAAAAGCAGACTTTTAAAGTTGCTTCCCCCCCTTCTCTCCCTCCATTTCATAGCTGCTCTGCTGAAGTTTAGCTAGGTCACACCAGGTTAAAGCACAAATCCCCTTTCAAGCTGGAAACTCTGGGTTTTATTTAGAAGATTTTTTAATCTTGTGCATAGGGGGAATTTTTGTGCTAGGGAAGATTAAAGGTCTAAGTTTGTTGTCAATTGACACCCGCTTTCTGCATTGCACACCTAGGGCAACAAAAGTTGCACAAGCTTTCGTATATTCCTGCCATTGAATTCTAATACTGTAAATTTAACCCTAGACAAATAAAGGAGCCGTACAGCTTGGATCGTGTATATTTCATTCTGCATGCAGTAACAGTTGCTGTTGTTGTAAATTGTTCATGGCTAATGCAGCAAGCATAAATTAATTTTGTTAAGTGTCCCTATTTTCCAGGGACAGTTCCGGATTTACAGAAGCCATCCTGGTTTCTGATTTCATTCTGGAATCTCCTGCTTTTCCTTAAAGGTAAAGGTAAAGGTACCCCTGCCCGAACGGGCCAGTCTTGACAGACTCTGGGGTTTGTGCGCCCATCTCACATCTATTGGCCGGGGGCCAGCGCTGTCCGCAGACACTTCCGGGTCACGTGGCCAGCGTGACAACGCTGCTCTGGCGAGCCAGAGCCGCACACGGAACGCCGTTTACCTTCCCGCTGGTAAGCGGTACCTATTTATCTACTTGCCCCCGGGGGTGCTTTCGAACTGCTAGGTGGGCAGGCGCTGGGACCGAGCAGCGGGAGCGCACCCCGCCGCGGGGATTCGAACCGCCGACCTTTCGATCGGCAAGCCCTAGGCGCTGAGGCTTTAGCCCACAGCGCCACCCGCGTCCCTAGCGCCACCCGCGTCCCTAGCTTTTCCTTAGGACGTCCCTATTTTCACTGGAGAAAGGTTGGAGGGTATGGAATAGGAGGTCCCTATTTTCATCGGAGAAATGTTGGGAGATTATATTATATTTGCGTGTCGAGGTCCCCAAGACACCCCCAATAAATTCACACTTCACACAGAATTTTTTTTGTTTAAGGTTTTTGGCATACATTTTTGGCCACAACTTTATTAAAATACAAAATGTGAGTGGTTGCTTAGGCATTGGTTGCAACTATCTGTCCCCGCCCAGGGACAGAACTGACATCCGCAAACCTGCAAAGTCAGTAAGGGAAAACATTTTTGGGGAGAGAATGGATCTGGGTGCCAGGCCCTCACCTCTCCCCAAATGCTCCCAGGGGCTCTTGCGTGGCTCTAGCCCCTTGCCAGGGGTTCGGACAAGAGCATGACGAGCCCCTGGATTCCTTTAAAGGAATTCCCTTGCAGCAGCAGCATTGGAGGCGCAGGCACAGCCAATCCATGCCCCTCCACCAACCAATTCATAAAACCAATGCCTAACCGCATCCTTACAAGTTGTGACGATTTGCTACGCAGTAGGCAAAAACCAAATGGTGCCAGCCTATCAGCCAAATGGACAAAATTCCTACCAGGCCCCTGCCCCAATGGCAGACGACCCCTTGACAGGCATAGCAAGGGTGATCCAATGTGCGCAGCGAAAAGAGGAAACTCAGCGCTGTGTGCAGGGAATGTATAGCCTCTAGGCTGTCAATCAAAATAAGCAACATTAAAATCTCTCCAACAACCAAAGGAGCCCAAATACAATTGTGACCATCCAAACTAACCCGCCCAGCAACAAAGGGGGGGGGGTGTCTTGCGAAACCCAACCACAACACGTGCTCTCCATGCAGGAGAATACACTTTGCAGCTGCATTTGCCCCTCCTGTGCTTTTTAGCAACTGGCATTCATAAGCATTTCTCCTTCCAACTGTGGAAGCGGAACACAGCCATGATTATTCTAATCATCTTTTGAATGTTTTTAAATCCCTGTTTTTAACTCTTTTTATTGAGAATTTTAGTGTTCTTGTTACACACACACACACACACATTACATTAGTATTTCTTTAAAAACAGAGCTATTTGGCCTATTGCATTGCAACATATTATAATATTATTATTATATTATTATATTATATTATATTATATTATATTATATTATATTATATTATATTATATTATATTATATTATATTATATTATATTATATTATATTATATTATATTATATTATATTATATTATTATACAGTGATACCTTGGTTTGCATACCTCTTGGTTTGCATACATTTTGGATTACAAACACGTCAAACCCGGAAGGGCGTGTCCCGGTTTGCAAACTTTTTTTGGATTACAACCCATTTTTGGGGGATCATGTACAAAAAAAATTTGGAGGCCCCATTGGCGAAAGTGCTCCTTGGGTTACAACCTGTTTTGGTTTACAAACGGACCTCCAGAACGGATTGTGGTTGTAAACCAAGGTACCACTGTAAATTAAAAAATAGTGAAGCATTTGGCTAGAAGCATGGGGGGAAGGAATTCTATTGCCGTGTATTATTTAAAGACAAATTGTTGCCTGGACCTAAAGTTCCATGACAAAATGTGAAAGTTCAAAGGTCATGCTCCCATGAAATTCCTATTCTGTCTCCTTCTCCTAAATCACTTCCAGTTATGGTGTGTTGCGGCAAGTTCTCCCACATTTTAACGAGTGGAGGGAAGAAGGAGTTCTCTCCTTTTTATTTGGGAGAATATATGAAGTAGACATTCAGCATCACACAGAAGGTGAAAAGCTACAAAGCCATTAATTCCCTATTTTCCCTGCCATTCTTTGCCTGACTTGCTATAGTTGTTTTCCTTTGCTATTCAGGGCACTGAAAACATTGGGCAAGCAGTTTGCACTCCACATTGTGCGACTTTTGTCTACCACCCTCAAAGTTTCCACAAAGAGGTCACAATGCCGCCTTTTTTCAATTTAGCCTCCACAGAATATAACTTTCCACTTTCTTTAATTAACTTCTGTTTGATCCCCAAGACACCGGTTAAGTCTGCACACAATCCGCCTTAGTTGTTTTCAAAGACGCTAGAAAAGTCTCACTATTTTCAGTTCAACAAAGCTGGGTTTTGCTTTGCTATTTAACACTCATTAATGCTTATCACTTCTTGGCTTTTACTTAAATAAGCAGTTCAAGCATATTCTTGAGTTGTGGGATTTTTTTATTTTATTTTTTACTTGAGGGAAAGAAATACTGAAATAAAAAGTAGTATTTCAAGGTACCAGAGCTCCATCATTAACAAATTCACACTGGAGTCCATAGCTAATCAGATATTCCAGTCTCTGATGAGTGCCTCAGATGATTCATATGTTTAATTTTGTTTTATATTTCACGAGCATTAAAATGAAGAATTGATTTAACCCCATTTTTATGCACTCGTTCCCAAGCCACTCAACTCTCTGGCACCCCACCCCTCACCCCCTTTTCAAACTCCAAAATTGACTGTTTCTATGGAAACAGGCGCAGATGTAACATTTGCAATTCACAAGAAAGAGAAAGAAGAGGAAAATGGATCAAAAAGTGTCACTTGCATTATGCAAAATTTCATAGCTCTCTGTATGAATTGCACGCTGTGAAAAAGGACCTTTGTGAACACGAAAGTTAGAAAGGTCATTCTGGCATCAGAGAAAATATTCCTTAAGTTTATAAATGAGAACTCTTCAAAGCCTTGGGTGAAAAAAAGAAAGGTAATCGTTGATTTTTAACTCCTCTAAATCTATCAAGAAAAGTTATTTCCTTTTCTTTATTATACGTATGAGTCTGCCAGTTTCTTTTAAGACATTTACAGTGTCGCCTAAAAAAGAAATTTGATTTCTACTTTTCATAGTTGCTTATCAAAAGAAAGTGTGCCCATAACTCCTAGGAAGTCCTGCATCTTTGTTCCTTGTTTTTCAGCTCCTTAAAGCAATTATCTGTATATGTGTGGTTGAGTTAAGGAGGGAGGAGGGAAAGTACAGGGATGCTGGCAGGGAGATAAGCATCTTGTAAAAGAGATACAGACTCCATGTCAGAACCTCATCTTAGTTCCACTTTCCATGTAAAGTTCTCTGGTACAGGTACCATCTCATTCATTTGAGGTTCTACTGAGAAAGAAAGCAAGGAAAAAGAAAATTACGAAAGATCTCTAACCTCCAGTAATATTTTTTTTATTAAAGATTTTCTTGTTTTACACAAGTAAGTGTAATGTCTCTCGTATTTTTTCCATGTAACATTTTTACAAATCCGTTTCATTTGTTGAGACATTAGGGGGAGAGAAAAAAAGAAGGGGTGGAGGGAGGGGAGATGGGTGGGGGCGGGTGGTGATGTTTCTGTTATGCTTACTCTATGTAGGGTTTGGTGTCAGCGTTGCTTGTCCTGTTCACTTGTGTTCCTTTGGTGGTGAGAGAGGTTGGGGTTGGCCTAGGGTGTGGTTGTTTGTTTGTGATTGGCTGTGGTGATCTTTGTTTTCGTGTGTGAGTGGGGTGGGTGGGTGTTTTGGATCAGGTTAGCCAGATTGATTTGTATGCTGTTGGTGGATTATTGTCATTGTCTTGTTGGGCTGTGTATGTGATAAAGGGGAGCCATACCGGGGTGAAGGCGTCTTCTTCTGTTTGTTCCCGTGTCAGTTTCAGCTTGTTGGTTAATTTTTCTAGTAGGGCTGTTTCCCATACTATTTGGTACCATTGGTCCATGCTTACTCCTGATAGGTCTCTCCAGTGTCTGGTTATGGTGTTTCTGGCTGCTGAAAGTAGGTGGGTTATGAGTTCTTTGTGGTGTAAATGGGCTTAGTTGTCTTGGAAGATGTTTAGTACGGCCAGTTCTGGGGTGATGTCTAATACTTGCTTCGTTATTTTACATATTTCTTGCGTGGCTGTTTTCCAGAATAGTTGGATTTTGGGGCACTCCCACCACATGTGGAGGTATGTGCCTGTGGAGGTGCACCCTCCAGTAATATTAATGCTGGAGGGTGCACCTCCAGTATTAATACAGATTTTGGTGAACCTCCAGTAATATTAATACAGAAACCCATAGTTGTGCAGGGGCTTCATCTATACACCTAGAACCACCCTTCCAGAAATAAGTGAACTAAAATGATAGGTCTTTTAAAATCCTTTACACAAGTAGAAAAATATATAGTGGAACCTTGGTTTTTCAAACATAATCCGCTCCAGAAGACTGTTCGACTTCCGAAATGTTCAAAAACCGAAGATCAAAGGGCGGTTGGCGAAATCCATTGAAAAAAATGGAGAAACGCGCCTTGGAAGACGTTTGACTTCTGAGGCATGTTCGAAAATGGAAGCAATTACTTCCAGGTTTTTGGCGTTCGGGTTCTGAATTGTTCGTCCATGGAGACATTCAAAAACCGAGGTTGCACTGTAGTTATATGTCAACTCCTGAGGACTGCAAATAAAACATTTTAAGTGTGTATTAAGTGCAATATACAACGTGAAACTAGACGGCAATGGTGAGCCTTGTGGAAAATTCAATGTATTTTTTTAAATGCTTTTTTTAAAAAAGCATTTTCAGAACGGTTTTTATATGCATGTCGATTCCACCTCCTCACCCTGTCTCGGTAGTAGTAGGTACAGTGAAGACCAGCTGCCCAGGCTGGCCAGGATACAAAAGGAATGGGTGATTTCCCATAGTTTTTATGTTGTTCCATCTTCAGAGGCTGGAAAACACCCCATTTCAAGGCTTCATGCTGCCATCCTTTAGCAGGAGCTTACAGAACCTCCAAGTGTCCCTATTTTCCAGGGACAGTCTCGAATTTACAGAAGCTGTCCCAGTTTCTGATTTGATCCCGGAATGCTGTTCTTAGGACGTCCCTATTTCCCTCAGAGAAATGTTGGAGGGTATGGAGTTATGTGACCCCCCCCCCTGAGCCAAAGAGATAAGTAACCATACAACCTTTTGAAGACATCTGAAGGTAGTTTCCTGTATAGGGAAGTTTTTAAAAACGTTTAATATACATATACATATATATATATATATATATATATAATGCACACACACACACACAGTGGTACCTCGGGTTAAGTGCTTAATTTGTTCTGGAGGTCCGTTCTTCACCTGAAACTGTTCTTAACCTGAAGCACCACTTTAGCTAATGGGGCCTCCTGCTGCTGCCGTGCCGCCGGAGCACAATTTCTGTTCTCGTCCTGAAGCAAAGTTCTTAACCCGAGGTAATATTTCTGGGTTAGCGGAGTAACCTGAAGCGTATGTAACCTGAAGCGTCTGTAACCCGAGGTACCACTGTACCACCAGCCTAAAATACACACACACACAGTGGTACCTCGGGTTACAGACGCTTTGGGTTACGCTTTTTCAGGTTACGGACGTACCGAAAGCCGGAAGTACCAGAATGGGTTACATCCGGGTTTTGGCGCTCATGTATGCGCAGAAGCACTAATTCAAACTTTGTGCATGCGCAGAAGCTCTGAATCGCATCACACACGTACGCAGATGTGGCACTGCGGGTTGCGGGTGCTGCGGGTTGCAAACGCTGTGGGTTGCAAACATGCCTCCTGCACGGATCACATTCGCAATCCGAGGTTCCACTGTATATATATATATGTTGGGAGCTGCCTTGAGTGGCTGGGGCACCCCATTCAGACAAGAGGGGTATAGATACTAAAATTATCATTATGAAGTCCCTGTTTTCATCAGAAAAATGTTGGACGGTATGAGCATACTGCCTGCCCAGGCAAAGCAGAAATGTGAAGTAAGCCTGGGCTTTAGATCTTGGTTCTGATCATTTATTCAAAATAATATTCAAAGAATATTCAGGTAAGTTTTTTCTGGGTAGTTCTGGGTTTGCCTTGGCCCAAATATTCTTCATCCAAATGACGCTATAAAATATGTTTTTCTCTGCAACACTGATATCCCATGGCTCTCAATTAAAGGCTGCAATGAGGCAGGAGGTATAAACTGACTATCCTCACATGACTCATGCTCAGAGCTGTGCTGGCTTTATATGTATTGCATAGTTTCTAATTTGGTTCCAAATGACTGTTTTTCCTGGACAAGCATGACTACCCTTTGTGAAAGCTATCAATAGCCTTGGCCCCTTCAAATAATTCTTTTTAAAAAATTAAAAGGCAGTAGATAATAAAAGCCAGAATGCACAGGATGCTATTACCATGCTTGACAAAGAGCTATTCAAGATGTTTGAGCAGCACTATAAGATTCAGTATCCAGCCTTGTTTTGATCCCTCTGTTTAGCAATTTCAGCCCCGGAATTCGCTGTTGTCCTCATATCAGTGACATAGCATGGGATGCCAGCGCCCGGGGCTGTGCAGGGTGTTTGATGGAGTACACATGCACATTCAGCCACCTTACGGAGTCCATATCACCCAGGAGATCGCAGCCACAGAGATAAGAAAAGAAGTAATTTCGTTGTTTGGAGACGTCACTTCCTGGTTCACATGGAGAAGCCGTCTCAGGTTATATAATGAGATTAAAAAGATGTTCAAGTTCCTGATTCCCAGTAAGCTTTTCTTTTAGGCATCCTTGATAGCAATGACCCAAAAGAGTCAGTTAACTTATTTGTTTATATATATAATGGCAGCAGCACAAATACTGCATGCCGAAAGATGGAGAAAGGAGAGGTTTCAAGAAAGCAAGAATGACTTTTGAAAACGATGGAGTATGCAGAACTGGCAAGATTAACAGCAAAAACTAGAGACCAAAATGATGAAAAAATTCCTTGAGGACTGGAGACTTTTTATTGAATATTTAAAGAATTACTATTGTGGTTGTTGTTTAGTCTTTTATTCGCGTCTGACTCTTCATGACCCCATGGACCAAAGCACTCCAGGCACTCCTGTCTTCCACTGCCTCCTGCAGTTTGGTCAAACTCATGCTGGTAGCTTCGAGAACACTGTCCAACCATCTCATCCTCTGTCGTCCCCTTCTCCTTGTGCCCTCCATCTTTCCCAACATCAGGGTCTTTTCCAGGGAGTCTTCTCTTCTCATGAGGTGGCCAAAATATTGGAGTCTCAGCTTCAGGATCTGTCCTTCCAGTGAGCACTCAGGGCTAATTTCCTTAAGAATGGATAGGTTTGATCTTTTTGCAGGCCATGGGACTCTCAAGAGTCTCCTCCAGCACCATAATTCAAAAGCATCAATTTTTCGGCAATCAGCCTTCTTTATGGTCCAGCTCTCACTTCCGTACATCACTACTGGGAAAACCATAGCTTTAACTATACGGACCTTTGTCGGCAAGGTGATGTCTCTGCTTTTTAAGATGCTATCAAGGTTTGTCATCGCTTTTCTCCCAAGAAGCAGACATCTTTTAATTCCATGAACTGCTGTCACCATCTTCAGTGATCATGGAACCCAAGAAAGTAGCGAGGTGAATATGCCAGCAGGACTTGACATGAGCAACAGCATGAATTATTAAGATAAATAGGTTAAAACAAGTGTGCTGAATTGTATATGTGAAGTATGCAGCATTCAAGGGTAAATATGGAAGCCATGGAAGGGGAAGACAGAAAGCCAACAGGTAAAGTAATTTATGGTCTATGTTAAAATTTGTAAATGTGTGTGTGTGTGTGTGAAAAATCAATAAATAAGATTTATTTTTATTTTTATTTTTAAAAAAGAGATTCCTATCTCATGCAACAGGCGATGTGAAACACTGTGAAAAGCTATTGTGCCAATGAAAGGAGATGATATGGGACTGGTTAGGACAGTTAGTCTGCCTTGGTATGTGATAGCTTCCTGTGTTCCAATAACATCCGAAGGATTTTCTTTTTACAAAGATATTTCTAAAAAACATGCCAGTGTGTGACATTTTCTCATTTGAGCATGAATCATCAGAACACTTTGAAGAATGCTAATTATGTCTCTTAAGATTTCCTTGTAGCTTTGCAACTTACTTTCATGTCTCTCAGTCTTGTTTGCTTTTTCGCCTCTCTAAGAATCGTGTCCCATGGTTCAACCGATTGGTTTTCCTTTCTATCCTTCTAACAAGCTACATAGTGAGCTAATCGAGTCAAGAGATTTGTCACTTTCTTTCTCTTGCCCTACCAGGACTTCCAAATGACTGCTGAGAAACCAATTCTGACATTTTCCAGCCATGGATTTCTTGCTGTCCACAATGAAGAAAACTGGACTTTAGAACTACATTGCTTGCAAGTTCTTAAAAAGTAAGTTGAAACAAAACTTTAAGGAACCATCTCTCTGGCTTGCAGAGAAATAACCAAGCTGACTTTGCAGGACTTATAGTATAAATTCACAATTTTCCTATATTTTTCTCTTGGCAAACCCTTTTTACAGAACCAAGCCCTACCGAGGTCAGTGATGCTTTTCCTAGGTACGGGACTGCAGGATTGCAGCCTTATTTTACCAGTTTTGTTTACAACCCGCTGCCCCCCGCCCCCCAATATTGCTTAACCATAATATTGGCAAGCACATTTTACTCCTTTTTTCTTTCAAAGAATGCTGATCACTTGATAGGCTTTAATCAAGCTCTGAAAGAAATGGGGAAAGCAAGACACAGCCAGGGGCACTGCAAATGCCAAAACATTATAGAGCTTTTCTATTTTTAAAAAACTCCCTTCTTTTAATCCAGGAATTATGCATGCTCCACATGTTCTTGGCACATTAGAAAAATGAGAGCTCAGATGCTCACGCGATTCAATGTGACAAAAAAGTCTACCGCTGTTAATTGTTGTGGGGAAAGAAACAGTGTCAAAGAATGGACGGCATCTCATTACATGGGCCGAATGTTTCCTCACTATCAAATTTTGCACATATGTATATGTGCAAAATTATACATATTGGCATATGTGTGAGAAAAAGGGGCATAGCTCAGTAAGAGGGTGGCTGCTTTTCATGAAGAAAGTTCCAGGTTCAAGTGGTTAAGAGTGGTAGATTTGTAATCTGGGGAACTGGGTTCGTGTCTCTGCTCCTCCACCTGCAGCTGCTGGGTGACCTTGGGCTAGTCACACTTCTCTGAAGTCTCTCAGCCTCACTCACCTCACAGAGTGTTTGTTGCGGGGGAGGAAGGGAAAGGAGAATGTTAGCGGCTTTGAGACTCCTTAGGGTAGTGATAAAGCGGGATATCAAATCCAAACTCCCCCTCCTCCTCCTCCTCTTCTTCTTCTTCATATAGGGATGGGAATGTTCCCTCTGCCAATCTGTAGGGACAATTCTGAGCTAGACGAGCCAGCTGCCTGAAGCTTCAGGTGCATTCTTAAAATGTTCTTAACTGCTATTATCAGCCCTGGAGCAAAAAAAGAGGAAAGCACAATGGAGGTGCCTATATCTTTTTTACATACCTAGATCTTCTTTTCTTTTCTTTTCTTTTCTTTTCTTTTCTTTTCTTTTCTTTTCTTTTCTTTTCTTTTTGCTGTTGCAGGACTAATAGCATCTGGGGGGGGGGCGCCAATTTAGATCAGGGAAAAGAGCTTGGAGGAATTGGAAGGCTAGACAGTCAGAGTTTACCCCAAGTGCTTTTGCGTTAAAAATAAAAAGCTGGACGATCTGATCATGGAGCATACAGCTGGCTTTGCCCCAAAACTGCCCACAAAAACTGTCTCAGATATATTAATTGTGTTTGTACCTAACCCAATCTCCGCCAAACAGTAGCAAGATCCCAGAGTTCCTGGCACTTAACTAGGGTGTGTGTTCCTTTGGAATGAGGCGTGGCGGAGACAGCGGTGCCTGTAAGAAGTATGGTTTGTTCACACATATTTACACCTGAGTTTTTCTGGAGGAGGTGCAGAAAATCACAGCCCGCCCTGTGGAACGCCCTCCCATCAGATGTCAAGGAAATAAATGACCTTTAGAAGACACCTAAAGGCAGCCCTGTTTAGGAAAGATTTTAATGTTTGATGTTCTAAAAGGTAAAGGGACCCCTAACTTTTAGGTCCAGTCGCGGATGACTCTGGGGTTGCGGTGTTCATCTAGCTTTATAGACCAAGGGAGCCAGCGTGCGGCTTCCTGGTCACGTGGCCAGCATGACTAAGCCACTTCTGGCGAACCAGAGCAGCTCAAGGAAGTACCATTCATTACCTTCCTGCCGCAGCGGTACCTATTTATCTATTTGCACTGGTGTGCTTTCAAACTGCTAGGTTGGCAGGAGCAGGAACCGAGCAACGGGAGCTCACCCCGTCGCGGGGATTCGAATTGCCGACCTTCTGATCAGCAAGCCCTAGGCTCTGTGGTTTAACCCACAGCGCCACCCGTGTCCCCGTTTGATGTTCTACTGTGCTTTTAATTCTGTTGGGAGCCGCCCCGAGTGGCTGGGGAAACCCAGCCAGATGGGCGGTAAATAAATAAATGTCTCTTGGTGCAGCTTCTCCTAGCCAGGACACATGGAGTTCAGATCCTCCTTTCTTCCTCTTCCCAAAAAATCTTGCTCATAAACCTCTGTTTAAAGGGACACCTTTTTTTCCTGGAAACCTCCCCCTCCCAGTCTTTTGCAAACTAACACATAGCTGGGGGAGGAAGTCCTGTCTGTGTTCTTTGATGGCACCTCTGCCAGCCCATCTCCTGAACAGGAGAGCTGGCTTAGCCAGTTTTTTAAACACTGCCCCGGGCACCTTCCCTTAGTACTCCAGATATTATCTAAATTTTCTATTTACTAAGTGAGGAATTTATGGGGAGCCCCCACCCAACCACAGGTAATAAGTGCAGAATAACAGGTTTATTTTTCCACTAATTAGTTCTGCATTCCAGATACTTGATGGCCTGTTTGAAAGCCAACAAGGAATTAGCAGCCTTTGTTTGCAGTCCTAAAATATTCTCAAGTATTCCACCACAAGCACACACACTTAAAGGTGCATATTCTGTGCACACATTACTGTCTGTCATTCCTGTGCAGTGGGGAAAGGATGTTCAGTAGGTATACCTTCACCATATTCTCTCCAGCTGTTCTCCAGTAGTCCACATGGTGCAAAAGAAAACCCTGCAGTTTAAGGGCTCTGAAAATGATATCCCAAGGGATTTGCAGGTACGGCCTAGGACCCTTGTAGCTACAGGACTGCTTCTCCTGGTATGTCCCACGGAGGACCTTACGGTCTTCAAACAAAAACATCTTGGAGGTCCACAGGGAGGTTAGGCTGGCCTCAACCAGAGCCAGGGCTTTTTCGGCTGTGGCTCCAATCTGGTGGAACGCTCTGTCACAAGAAACTAGGGCCCCGCAGGACTTGACATCTTTCCGCAGGGCCTGCAAGACAGAGCTGTTCCACCAGGCCTTTGGCAATCCTCACAGAACTCTAGCCCAATTGGCTGCCATTAATTTGATTTGAACTGATTTTATAATGAATTGATTTTAGAATGCTGTATTATTTTACTGTTGTTAGCCACTCTGAGCCCAGCTTTGGCTGAGGAAGGGTGGGATATAAATAAAATTATTTATTTTAGGAAAGTTATTTTAGTTCTTATACATTATTTAGTTTTTAATGTATGATATTTTAGTGTTTTTTTGGTTTCTATGGAAGCCGTCCAGAGTGACTGGGGAAACCCAGCCAGATGGGCGGGGTACAAATAATAAATTATTATTATTATTACGTTAAGATCCCAAGACCTCCCTCAATAAATAAAGACACAATTGATGCAGAATTTTGTTTAAGGTTATTAGCATAATTTTGGCCACAACTTTATTGATTACAGATCGTGAGTGGTTTGCTTAGGCATTGGTTCCTGACTAGCTGCACCTGACCTCAGCAGGGCAGGACTGACGCCTGGACTCCGGCAGATGTCAGTAAGGGAAAACATCCTGAGGGAACATTGGACCAGATTCAGACTCAAGCTCACCCCAAATGCTCCCGGGGCTCTGGCGTGGCCCTAAACCCTGGAAGGGGATCGGACAAAAGGAAGGCAAGCCCCTGGATTCCTTTAACGGAATACCTTTTCGCGCATTGGGAGGGGCAGGTGACATCTTGACATCTGATGGGAGGGCATTCCACTCTGAGGGAGCCACCAGAAGGCCATCGGAGCTGGACCTCAGTGTCCGGGCTGAACGGTGGGGATAGAGATACTTCTTCAGGTATACTTGGCCAAGGCCATTTAGGTCCTCTCTCCCTCTTGCTCTGCAAAGCTGCAAAATCAACGTAAACGGTACAAATAGGACCCAAATTCTGCTTGTAGGCAGAATTCAGTGAAAACTTTCATCCCACTTAAAGAATCCTGGGAACTTTAGTTTATTAAGAATGCTGGGAATTGCAGTTCTGGGGGAGGGTAAGCTACAGTTCTGAGGCTTCTTTCGGGGGACCCATTAAATGTATCAGGCATGTCCAACTCCCAAGAGACTGCGATCTACTCCCAATATAAAAAACTGGCAGTGGTCTACCCATTGGATTGACCAAAGTTGTTGAGCTTTTTTGGGGGATGATAGATGATAGATGCTTTGTGGAGGGGTGATCAGGATCGCGCGATTGACCAGGATCGACCAGGGACGCCCGGTGATCGACCAGTAGATTGCGATCGACCGGTTGGACATGCCTGAAATGTATGATGTGAGCAATGTATGATGCAAGCCAGCCACTTTTGTTGTTGTTGTTTTTGTTGTTTAGTTGTATAGTTGTGTCCGGCTCTTCGTGACCCCATGGACCAGAGCACGCCAGGCACTTCTGTCTTCCACTGCCTCCTGCAATTTGGTCAGTCTCATGCTGGTAGTTTCGAGAACACTATCCAACCATCTCGTCCTCTGTCGTCCCCTTCTCCTTGTGCCCTCCATCTTTCCCAACATCAGGGTCTTTTCCAGGGAGTCTTCTCTTCTCGTGAGGTGGCCAAAGTATTGGAGCCTCAGCTTCAGGATCTGTCCTTCCAGTGAGCACTCAGGGCTGATTTCCTTAAGCATGGAGAGGTTTGATCTTCTTGCAGTCCATGGGACTCTCAAGAGTCTCCTCCAGCACCATAATTCAAAAGCATCAATTCTTCAGTGACCAGCCTTCTTTATGGTCCAGCTCTCACTTCCATACATCACTACTGGGAAAACCATAGTTTTAACTATATGGGCCTTTGTTGGCAAGGTGATGTCTCTGCTTTTTAAGATGCTGTCTAGGTTTGTCATTGCTTTTCTCCCAAGAAGCAGGCAAAGCCAGCCACTACAGCAGTCAATTTAAAAACTGTTTCCCATGGCAAACTTGTGGCCAGCAGGCAGTTTGCTTCCTACGTCTTGCACCTTTGCATCTTGCACAGCAGCCCTTCATTTATGTGCATGGCTGAAGCGTCCTTATCGAATGTCGTCGGAGGCCATCTGAATTAAGAGAGGTGTCTGTGGGTTTTCAATTGGTACCTAAATTGGCCAGCTAGGCTTACAAGCGAGCGTGCAAAAACTTCGCTCCAGCTGCAGGGTAGATGCCTATTACAGGAGAATTTTCTATAAGTGGGAGCTAAGTTGCCAAGGCAGGACTATTTCAAAGCAGACCGCACCTTAGCCTAGAGCACTCTATGCTGCCTCCCGTTAATTGATTGCTTTCAGAAGTTCAAAGCGAATGCCCAAAACCCAGAAGTACAACAGATGGCTTCAGGGGGTTCCTTGCACTTTCATGCTGTAGCTGCTAACTGTTGCCAAAAGTTCTCATGTTGTTAATATCTGGATTTTATTTCAGACACAGTTTGGAGCCACTTTCCCCTTCTTTCGCTATCGTGAATCACCTGGTGCGGCAGTTGAAGCCAGTCACTGTGAATTTTGAGAAAAACAATAGCATTGTTGCGTGTCGAGGTCCCCAACCACCCCCCAATAACTCACACATCACACATCAATTTTGGTTTGGGTTTTTGGCACGAATTTGGCCACAACTTTATTTAAATACACTCAGGTGAGTGGTTGCAGAACTGACTTCCGGATTCCAGCAGAAGCCAGTCAGGGAAATAATTTTTGGGGAGAAAATGAAGCTGGGCCTCAGTCCCTCACTTCTCACCCTCATGCCCCTGGTGGCTTGCACAGCCCAAGTCTGATGCCAGGGAAAAGGACAGAAAGAATGGCGAGCCCCTGGATTCTGTTAACGGAATTCCCTTTCCGCACCACCATTGGAGGGCTAGGCACTTACCCCTCCACCAACCAATTTGAACCAATGCCTAACCGCCAACCTTACAAGTTGTGACGATTTGCTACGCAGTAGGCAAAACCAAATGGCACCAGCCAATCAGCCAAATGGACAAATTCCTACCAGGCTCCTGCCTCAAAGCAGACGACCCCATGACAGGCATAGCAAGGTCAAGCGAACAACCCCCCCAATACAGGGAGGGTGGGCGGGTGATCCGATGCAAGCAGCCAAGAGAACGCTCAAAGTTCAGCGACCAGTATTTAAAACCTCTGACCCCTCCTCCAAAATTGGCAACAAGCAGTTCTCCCCAGCGACCCGATTAACCAATTAACTGCCTGGGTCCCTCCACAAATCCGCCCAGCAACAATGGGGTGGCTTGTATCCCCCACCGCAACACGCGCTCTCTGCTAGGGAGAACACGTTTCCTCATCAATGGGCATGGTTCTCATCATCATTCCCACCTCCTGCTGTGTATATTCTCTGCTTCTTGGGGGGGCAACAGTGATGCCCATCTATATGATTTGCCTGCTCAGTGCTTATTACAGTGGTACCTCAGGTTAAGTACTTAATTTGTTCCAGAGGTCCATTCTTAACCTGAAACTGTTCTTAACCTGAAGCACCACTTTAGCTCATGGGGCCTCTTGCTGCTGCCACGCCGCCGGAGCACGATTTCTGTTCTCATCCTGAAGCAAAGTTCTTAACCTGAAGCACTATTTCTGGGTTAGCGGAGTCTGTAACCTGAAGCGTATGTAACCTGAAGCGTATGTAACCCAAGGGGCAGGGGGGAATAAAGTTAAACCATTTAAGACATTTTGTCCATTTGCTCATGGTAACCGCCCCCCCAAGCCTCAGAGCCACACCAGTGAGGAACAGGAAGAGGCTGGAGTTTTCCAGATTATGTCTGGGAAGGTACACACCTCTTGTCTCTATATGCTGTGCATGAAAATTAGAATCCCACAACTGTAATTAATTAAAGTTAAACATAGGTGACTGGGAGCGGCCACCAAGACCACATAACACCCGGTCTTGAAAGACCTACACTGGCTCCCAGTACATTTCCGAGCACAATTCAAAGTATTGGTGCTGACCTTTAAAGCCCTAAATGGCCTCGGTCCAGTATAGCTGAAGGAGCGTCTCCACCCCCATCGTTCTACCTGGACACTGAGGTCCAACTCCGAAGACCTTCTGGCAGTTCCTTCGCTGAGAGAAGCCAAGTTGCAGGGAATCAGGCAGAGGGCCTTCTCGGTGGCACCCGCCCTCCCACCAGATGTCAAAGGGAAAAACAACTACCAGACTTTTAGAAGACATCTGAAGGCAGCCCTGTTTAGGGAAGCTTTTAATGTTTAATAGATTATTGTATTTTAATATTTCTGTTGAAAGCCGCCCAGAGTGGCTGGGGAAACCCAGCCAGATGGGCGGGGTATTAATAAGAAATTATTATTATTATTATTATTATTATTATTATTATTATTAGTGTTCTCCAGACCACCTATTTATTGAATATTCATCCTGATTTGCTTGCAGAAAGCTTATGGGGCAGACAGATTATATCCAGCTTTTATTGAGCATTTATTTCAATTTGTTGGCAGGGCAGTCATACATAACTGAGCATCCATCCTGCATTCGTCCTGATTTGCTTGTAGGGTGCTTATATTTCTTCTCATTAATCATTTGCTTGCCCCACACTTTTCAATGCATTTCGTTGGCCCTTTCCTAAATGCAAAAACTGCTTTTAAAGCGGATTTATCATGCTAAGGCCTTGGAGCACTGTACAGTGGTACCTCAGGTTAAGTACTTAATTCGTTCCAGAGGTCCGTATTTAACCTGAAACTGTTCTTAACCTCAAGCACCACTTTAGCTCATGGGGCCTCCTGCTGCTGCTGCGCTGCCGGAGCACGATTTCTGTTCTCATTCTGAAGCAATGTTCTTAACCTGAAGCACTATTTCTGGGTTAGCCGAGTCTGTAACCTGAAGCGTATGTAACCTGAAGCGTATGTAACCTGAGGTACCACTGTAATTGCACAAACCTAAATTTACAGGATGCACTTGGAATTTCTCTCGCAAATTAGTGGCAGTCTGAAAGCACCCTTGTTAATGAGTCTTTTTTCACCCTTGCAAAACCAAAACTCTGTGGAATCTCCCAGGCAGCTTCATATGTAGAAATTTAGGGCTTCAGATCCTGTTGTGTGGATCCATTCCACCTTCTTCCATTAAGTAAATTAAAGGAGAGCTGTTTCTGATTTGAACCTGGAATGGTACATTTTCCCTAGGACATCCCTATTTTCATGGGAGAAATATTGGAGGGTATGAAATAGGATGACCCTATTTTCATGTGGAAAATGTTGAAAGGGACATCTCTATTTTCATCAGGGAAATGTTGGAGGGTATGGTGTTCCTATTTTTGTTGGAGAAATGTTGGAGCATATGCACTGATATATTTCAGAAGTTCCATGAATAAATAAATGAAATGACTGTGTCAGTTTTGGTTTCACATTTTTCTAGTCTCAAACTCAGCAAATAGAGCTACAGAAACTTCTCGTTGTGGTTATACTAAACCATTGTATTAGTCAGAGAATTTCACAATCAGTCCATTTCTGGCTTTCTCTTTCAATTTTTTTTACAATTGAAACATTGCACAGCCCTGTCTCCAAATCACTTTCTCTTTGCCTGCTTCATCCATGAGCTGGCTTCCCATTTGGTGTTTATGCTATGAAAATGTTTTGATTTTTGATGTTGAACGTGCACTCCCAGAGGTTGCCGGGTTTCAGGCAGAAAGATAAAGCTTTGCTCTTTATGTTGCCTTGCAGCAGAGCAGTAATACATGCCACACACTGTGTTTAAATCCTCGGTTTTATGAAAGTAAGAATAATTTCTACTTTGTGGTTCTTTTGACATTCAAGTGGTGTTTCCTGAGGGAACGAGCCAGCCAGCAGAACATTTTCTCAGCTTCTCATGGTTTCACAAACTATACACAGCTTTCAGGGAAAATTGCTGGTGGTGTAGGGGAAAAAAGGCAAAAAATGGACTGAAATTGCTAGAAAGAAGCAGAGTTCATTTGACATTGCTGGCTGCAATAAAGACACCATATATTTGTGAAAATAACTGCTTGAGCGTTGCAATCCATAAACAAAGCAAAATCCATACCCACGGTAATTGGTTGAATGCAAAATTAAATGCTGTAGTCCAAATGAGAAGCTGTAAGTTGGTTTTCCAATAAAAGGAAACAGCAAATAAAGAAGAATTACCAAGTCCATTTTAAATAATTACAGCTGAAATGTACTGGCCACAAATTGAATCCTGTTGTACATGTACTTCAATGAAAACTTGAATTTGAGGTCCTGATGGGAAGTGTATCAAATTCTTATTATACAGCAGGTTAGTGTTTGGTCCTGTAACAGTTTTATAGGCTAATTCCTGAGTTTCGTGGAGGATGATAGCATTACTGGCGTGGCAGAAAAATCTGCAGCGTTTTATAAGCTAGGAGAAAAAAAGAGGAGGGATCTTTCAACCTAGTGTTTTTCTTCTTACAAGAGTAGTCAGTGTGGTGTAGTGGTTAAGAGCGGTAGACTCGTAATCTGGGGAACTGGGTTCGCATCTCTGCTCCTCCACCTGCAGCTGCTGGGTGACCTTGGGCCAGTCACACTTCTTTGAAGTCTCTCCAGCCCCACTCACCTCACAGAGTGTTTGCTGTGGGGGAGGAAGGGAAAGGAGAATGTTAGTCGCTTTGAGACTCCTGAAGGGGAGTGATAAAGTGGGATATCAAATCCAAACTCTTCTTCTTCTTCTAGTCAACCAGGCCACCCCCTGTTGCATTCTGAAATGGTACAGTCCAAGGGGGATTATTCTGTGTGATATCTCTGAATGTGCAGTCCAGCTCTGAAGGAGGGCAGTCATGACACACACGTGGAACATCACCTTCAGATGTTGTTCCATACTATAGGAATCCTTCCCCTTGAAGACCCACAAAGTGGAATCTGTTGGAGAACCTTTCCAATTCACAATCACTTTTAGGGCAGCAGTTCAGTGAAAAACCACCAAATCACTACGGTTCTGGCCAGTGTTCCATAGCTGGGGCATCATAGAGATGGGAGGGAGTGACCTTACAAATTTTAGCCTAAGACACATATTTGTTTTAAGTGTGTGTTTTCCTGAACTTTAAAAGAGGAACAAAGCAACTGGTTGACATTTGGAACTAATGATGACACAGTGATAAGTCAACGTAGCTTTACTGAAGGGTGGAAATTTGTGATTTGCATCACACAGCTCATACTATTTAATCTGACATTGAAGGTCAGGAGCCAATGCATGGAGAGAAGCATCCAAATGTTTTTGTGGGTGTGACATGACTCAATATAAATACTTTCCCCTCTGCTTGGTCCTTCTTCTATGTCGGTTCAAGCTATAACCCTGCAGTTTGAGTTTATCTTGGCTGTAAACTGCTACAGGAATTTATATGCTCCCTTGCTCAGTGCTCCTCAGAGGCACAGGCAGCTGTCTAGCCAGCAGTTTAAAGAAAGAACTGTAATGAGCACTTGAGTGAGCAGAGGAAGGGAAGGCAGCCATCATACAAGTTCCTCTGTCTCAGCAATCTTAGCTAGCAGTCATTACATTCAAATGCCATGACTGCAGCCTGAAATGTCAGCCCAAACACTTTCCTTATGCATTTGTCCTTTACATCTGCCTATAGATGTAGTTACCTACCTAGAGGTCAGAGGCATTTATGCTTCTGAATACCAGGAAACCACAAGCGGGTTTCTCATAGGCATCTGGGTGGCCTCTCAAAAATGAGAGGCACAAATACAAGATGGGTGACACCTGGCTTGAGAGCAGTACATGTGAAAAGGATCTAGGAGTCTTGGTTGACCACAAACTTGACATGAGCCAACAGTGTGACGCGGCAGCTAAAAAAGCCAATGCAATTCTGGGCTGCATCAATAGGAGTATAGCATCTAGATCAAGGGAAGTAATAGTGCCACTGTATTCTGCTCTGGTCAGACCTCACCTGGAGTACTGTGTCCAGTTCTGGGCACCACAATTCAAGAAGGACACTGACAAACTGGAACGTGTCCAGAGGAGGGCAACCAAAATGGTCAAAGGCCTGGAAACGATGCCTTATGAGGAACGGCTAAGGGAGCTGGGCATGTTTAGCCTGGAGAAGAGAAGGTTAAGGGGTGATATGATAGCCATGTTCAAATATATAAAAGGATGTCACATAGAGGAGGGAGAAAGGTTGTTTTCTGCTGCTCCAGAGAAGTGGACACGGAGCAATGGATCCAAACTACAAGAAAGAAGATTCCACCTAAACATTAGGAAGAACTTCCTGACAGTAAGAGCTGTTCGACAGTGGAATTTGCTGCCAAGGAGTGTGGTGGAGTCTCCTACTTTGGAGGTCTTTAAGCAGAGGCTTGACAACCATATGTCAGGAGTGCTCTGATGGTGTTTCCTGCTTGGCAGGGGGTTGGACTCGATGGCCCTTGTGGTCTCTTCCAACTCTATGATTCTATGGTTCTATGGTTCTATGGAGAGTGTTCATGTGCTTAGCTCCCACTTGAGGGTTTCTCATAGGCATCTGGGTGGCCTATGGCTATGAGAGCAAGGATGCTGGACCAGATAAGTCATTGGCCTAGCCCAGCAGGTTCTTCTTACAGACAGTTCCAAGGCATTTCATCTTCTCAGTCCTTTCCTATTGGTTTTGAGTTCAAATATATGTCTTAGCTTGCGATTCAGTCCAACGCTTGCGTTCAGATTGTGGGGATGTCTTGAACTGAAGAAGGCTTGTACTAGTGCTATCACTACCATTGTTTGTTTGCTGTCTCAAAAATCTTTAAGAGAAAAAGAAAAACTGAGAGAAGAGAGAGCAACCAAAGGAAACTACAGCTACTTTTTGTTTGCTGCCCTGGGCTCTTTTGGGAGGAAAGGCAGGATATACATTTAATAAATAAACAAATAATAAAGAAGTTGCGTGTTCAGAGCCAGAGACCTCCCCACTAAATAAATTCACACTTGACTCAAATTTTAGTTTTGGTTTTTGGCAGAATTTAGGCCACAACTTTATTGATTACAGAGAGTGAGTGGTTGCATAGGCTCTGGTTCAACTAGCTCCCTGCACCGTTGCAGGCAGTGCTGACCCAGGGTTCCAGCATAGGTCAGCCAAGGGTGAACACCTGGAAAGGCGAAAAACCAGGAACAGACTATGTTCACCACCCAGATGCCCCCCTGGACTCAGGCACGGGCACCACCCCTTTTTGGGGGTTGGCCAAACCAAATTGAGTCCCTGGATTCCTTTAACAAAATACCCTTCGCATAGGGATGGCGAGACCATGCTCCCATCCCTATCACCTGCACCAGTGCCTATCCACAACCTTATAAGTTGTGACGATTTGCTATGCGGCAGACAAAACCCACATGGCAACAGCCAATCAGGCAAGTGGGGAAATTCCTGCCGTGTCCCTGTCCCAATGACAGATGACACACAACAGCATAGCAAGGTCAATCACACAAAGCCCTAAAAGTAGGGAGAGGTGGGCAGGTGTTCCGATGCCCGAGCCGAAAGAGGAAGCTCTGGGTCACGTGCGTAGGTATATATAGGTCCCTTGATCCGTTTAGCCTGCGTCCTATTGGCCAGACTGAACCCAACATTGAGGGACCTACCAATCAGGTGTTGTGGCTAACCAATCAACCCACCCACAACACAGGGGGTCAGTCTCCAAGTCTCACTGCAACACGTGCCCTCTTTTAGGGAGGACACGATTTGCCCCCTCTCCCAGCTGAAATGGAGCTAGCCACCCAGACTGAACTGAAGACCTGCTTAGGCCTCAGCCTGGAGTTGTCTGTTGCTGAATCAGAGCTGAGTATCAACCTGAGTATCAAATGGTGCTATCCAGCTGCTACCTGGAACTTGAACTTTGCCTTGCTTTGCCTGAGAGGAAACAGGAATTTGCCTTGCTTTCCTTTGTCTTACTGGAAACTGAACTTTCCTTTCCTGGCTTAGCTTGCCTAACAGGTACCAGAACTCTTGCCCAGAACTCTTTGCTTGGACTGGAACACCCCCTGACTTGAGCCCAACACTTGTAACTAAGTTACGGTGTCCAAATTGCAGTGAGACATTTGACCCAGAAAGTATTTTGTAAGATTACGGCAGACTTGAGAGGCTTCAGCATCCAAATATATTCCAGTGCAACTTTTTGAATACAAGCTAAATAGCTTCTCTGCGGGTGTCCAATCCTATAATTCTCATTTTTGAAGCAGTTTTGGACTCAAAGCCTTTCAAACATATGGGACTATTTCCCAGTGATTGTCAAGTATGCCAAATCTTCTGCCAGAAAGGCATATTTTCAGCGCAGAAATCCAGTTCTCCCACATCTCTCTTCAACATCCCATAACCTCTCATTTACTCAATAAGGTTCAGAAGGACACAAATGAAATAATTTGTTGAACAAGGCAGAGTTCCAAAAAACACACAAACCACCCTGAAATGGCATCCAAACAGACAGTAGACTGTTAACCCTCCTTAGAGATGTTAAACCTGATTGCATTCCATGCAAATCAGACTTCGCTGCTGATTCTGACACATCAATCTGTCTTGCTCGAGATATTATGGCCATGAAAACTTCATTTGCTATAAACATTAAGACACATTAAGAGGCTTAAGGTGAGGTGAGGTTGTTCTCCCATCCCGTGTTCCAAATCACATTTGCACATTGCTGTACTCACCAGAGAGGAGCAAGAATTCCTTCATTCAATGTGCATTACCTGTTTGGGTTCCCCATGTCTGCACCTCCCCCAAAAACTCCCATTCAATGAAGCTGTCATCTGGGCATGCACAGCATCTATCTCAAATGTACATACCTCAGCTTTACATGAGAAGTTAAGGCGTCTTACAAGTTCAAATCGGATGGAAGTTGGTTTGAAGGGTAAGGCATCAAACAGCAGTATTTCTCATGAAACTACAGGGTTGTTATGTTGTTGATGTTTAGTTGTTTAGTCGTGTCCAACTCTTCGTGACACCATGGGCCAGAGCACGCCAGGCACTCCTGCCTTCCACTGCCTCCCGCAGTTTGGTCAAACTCATGCTGGTAGCTTTGAGAATACTATCCAACCATCTCGTTCTCTGTCGTCCCCTTCTCCTTGTGCCCTCCATCTTTCCTAACATCAGGGTCTTTTCCAGGGAGTCTTCTCTTCTCATGAGCTGGCCAAAGTATTGGAGCTTCAGGATCTGTCCTTCCAGTGAGCACTCAGGGCTGATTTCCTTCAGAATGGATAGGTTTGATCTTCTTGCAGTCCATGGGACTCTCAAGAGTCTCCTCCAGCACCATAATTCAAAAGCATCAATTCTTCGGCGATCAGCCTTCTACAGGGTTGTTATGGATTGTGCCTAATGGCATGTGTACATAGCTTCCCACCCCAGAAGCGGGAGCATACTGGAGCCAGAGTAAATGATACTGTGTCCACAGATGACTGTGTTCTAGATAAACAGAAACATAAGGACCAAGCCAAACATGAGTATTCTACATACACGGGTGGCGCTGTGGTCTAAACCACTGAGCCTTTTGGGCTTGCCAATTCGAATCCCTGTGATGGGGTGAGCTCCCGTCGCTCTGTCCCAGCTCCTGCCAACCTAGCAGTTTGAAAGCACCTCAAAGTGCAAGTAGATAGATAGGTACCGCTGTGACGTGAAGGTAAATGGCGTTTCTGTGCGCTGCTCTGGTTTCGCCAGCGGCTTAGTCATGCTGGCTACATGACCTGAAAAAACTGTCTGCGGACAAATGTCGGCTCCCTCAGCCTGTAAAGCAAGATGAGTGCTGCAACCCCAGAGTCGTTTGCGACTGAACTTAACTGTCAGGGGTCCTTTACCTTTACCTTTACCTTTATCATCTGGTTTAGGTTTGCCATACGTCAGGAAAACTCCTGACATGTCCTGGTTTTCGGGTGTAAAAACGGATGTCAGGAATTGTATTTTTCGAAATATGGCAACCTTAGGGCCTATTGGAAGAAAAGGGTTCTTAAGACCTGTAGATTAGATTGCAAGCACTTCAGTCCTTTGCAGATGAAAACCAACAAACTGGAGCATTCAGGAGATTGGGCTATCATAACTGAGTTCCCCGAATGTGGGCAGGTTTTTGTGTGTGCGCATTTTATACACGCTAATTGCTATAGTAATCAAATAGTTAATTAAGCCAGCCAAGCCCATTTAGGGCAAGATCTTCTTTTATCCAACCTTGAGCAAGTACAAACTACAACGGCATCTGTGGTGCCTTCCTACCACAGATGAGTTCTTTTCCTATTCTAAGCTGCCATCGATTTTGTCACCGTCTGGGGGTGGAGGTGGTTACAGACTCAACCTCCTGCTGCCTTTGTTGCTGTAGCAGAGCAAGTGCTGTTTCCAGGTGGTTTTTACAGAGGGATCAGGGAGTTAAGTCTATTTCAGCATTATTAGCCTGCAAATGTTTCGTTTTTATTGAATTGATCTTTGTTTTACATTACATTTCCCAAGGCATATTAGCTAGCATTTTCCCCCAGATTGGAGTGCTCATTTTGTTACTTCCTGACCATGTTTCTGACCCCTCTAGGCTCCATTGTTCTATTATTAAACAAACCTGTTCGTGAGCGCTATGAAAGGAGAGATCATGCATGTCTAGGGCTTATTTTTATTGAATTGCGGTGAAAATTGCACCTTGTGGGAGGGTTTATTATATTTAACTACTTAATAAGGATTTATTAAAATAAACAGCCCAGGAATCAAGATAGACTTTCGCGTAGGTTAAATTCACACAAGATCATAAAATAATGTTCCAAATGTTAGCATAAACTAGATTGGATAAACTAAGATTCATGGGGTTTTTGCTTTTTGTTCAAGCTACGTTTTTAATGCAACGTCGAAGACACAGGAATGAGTTGCCTTTCCAGTTACATCTGACATCTTTACTCAACTGGATTGTAAACAGAGATGCCAAAACATTTAATTGTTCAGGCCTGCTTATCAGCACTTAACTGTTTTTTAGTATCTGGCTACAGAACTCTTTTCAACAGGAAATGGCTATTTTATTGTCCTCTGCTTCATCATAGCTTTCTTTTTCATGGATAGCTTTTCCAAAATTGCCCATGGGAAGAACTGTATATAAAAAAGCAAAAAAAAAAAAAAAAAAGTACGTGTACAACAGGTGTGAAATAGATCATGATACATTTCCCATAGCCAGCTTCTGCGAGGAGGGGAGCATTTATATTTTTTGTATTTTTCATTTAGTGAGTGGGTGAGAGTACTGAAGATCTAGGTGCTTATGCCACCAGCATTCATCACCCAGCTCTCAACCAATGTCTTTGTCTTCTTAGACAAAGTATGCTACTCCAAGCAAGCAAAATCTGGCCTAACAATGGACAGCCCTCCATGTTTCTTAGCAGGGCAACCTGACTCTGACCCACTGCTTGCTAGGCAAAGGCTAAGAAGAGGGAAGGGAAGAGGAAGGAGGCACTTAGTACAGACCTACCAAGTGTCCCTATTTTCCAGGGACAGTCCCAGATTTCCAAAAGCTGTCCCGGTTTCTGATTTTGGAAGCTGAACGCCTGATGGGGCTTCCGCGGCTTCCGATTGGCTGCAGGAGCTTCCTGCAGCCAATCAGAAGCTGCGCTTTGGTTTTTGAATGTTTTGGAAGTCAAACGGACTTCTGGAACGGATTCCGTTCAACTTCCAAGGTAAGACTGTATGTTGGAAGCCACCCAGAATGGCTGGGGCAAGCCAGTCAGATGCGCAGGGTAAAATAAAAATAAAAATAACAGAGGAACAGGATGTCCCTGTTTTCACTGGAGGGTATATAGTATCTCTTGTCTGTCTGAAATCCCACTTTGTTCACTAAATGTGAAGCTTCAGCATTTTCTGGAGTTCTGGGCTTGGAAATGTCTCTGCTTCTATTCAAGCATCGAAAGGAATGCATGGAATGGATGAATGGGCACGTTTTCTTTCATTTTCTCACATGGAACAGCAAGGTCTGAAGGGGCCTCATCTGGGTTCCCAACTGGAAAGAAAGGCTTTAAAGTGTTCCAGGCAAACCTGTCCCCTTCAATCCCCAAAAGATCTCGCAGGAGCATCAAAGGTGGACCACGCACAGCCAGGTATGCCCTCGCCCCTTTCCCCTTTCCAGGTGTTCCCTCATTAGTTCTTTTGAATGCTTGCATAAGGCTTCCCTTTGCCAAGAATAGACCTCTTTTCCTTCTCCCACAGCTGCCTGATCATAAATATTGCTAATTGCTAATGTGTTTGGGTTGCAGCTACTATGAAACGAGTACAGCCAATTCTTTTGTGATATTAAATATATTCTTGGGAGTCCGTTGCAGTTAGTACACTAACACACCTTGCCTCTGGGGCAGGTTCAGCAGGGGACTATTCCAGACTCCATTAATAACATAACGGAAAGTGCCTTCAGGTTTGCTCAAATCGTGACTCTTGGTGTGAGAACAGGGATGACAATATCCATCAGAATGGCTCCATTTTCTTGCATATAATTCATAAGATGCTGACTTCCACCAGGTCAGATTAGTTGCACATTTAACTTGTCTGTTCTGACTAGCAGCGGCTCTCTAGGGTTACAAGTGCAAACCTCACAAATGTCCTGGGGGGAAACGGGACATCCCATTTTGTCCCGCGAGACCAAAGCAGCCATTTTGGTCACTGTGGCATCATGCAATTTCATGCCAAGATCTCGCCCCCCACCCCACCCCACAAAAAACACTTTTTCAGGCTGCAGTGTTGCACAGCACCCACAAGTACTTGTCTGGGGGCACCGTGAGAGCACAGCCCCCTCACCCAAGTGTGTCTCTTGGCCTCCATGATCTGGTATGGGGCACCTGACTCACAGTATAATGGAAGATACATGCCCTGGTTTTAGAAATCAGTGTGTTGTAGAGTAAGCAATTGCAGGCCTCTCACTAGTGAAATATATTCGGAGTCCTGTAGTGATTTCATGTTCTTTATTGCAGCTTGTAAAACAGTGATTGAATTGCCCCCCCCAAAAAAAAAAAACCCTCAGGCTTTTATATACATTATTTACACAATGAGTCCCGTCTGATTGGCTGATTCTGCTTCCCTCCTGGAGCCTGATTGGTCTTTTCCTGCAGGCCAATCAGTTGTTGCATTCTACGCTCCTACCAGCCTAATAGGCTGATTAACTTCCTCCTGGAGCCTGATTGGTTGAATCCTGCAAGCCAATCAGTTGTTGCATTCTAGGATCCTACTTGCCTATGGTTCTAGGATCCAAGCTTAGTACATAACACAGTGGCACCTCTAGCTCAGTCTCAGAAGATTCCTGTCACAGTATATACAACACAGACTCAATAGTAGGGATCTTCTTTTTGCATCATTTCAGCTAAAGATGCTGGAGATTGAACTTCGGACCAACTCACGTTCTCCATCTACTACAATGGTTCTCCCCTTTCTTAACTTCTTGGGCTGAGTTGTATCAAGTTGTATCAAGTCAGCCAATTTTGGTCCTATTAATTCACACATATATTGCTTTAAACCAGCGGTCAGCAAACTTTTTCAGCAGGGGGCCGGTCCACTGTCCCTCAGACCTTGTAGGGGGCTGGACTATATCTTTTTTTTGGGGGGGATGAACAAATTCCTATGCCCCACAAATAACCCAGAGATACATTTTAAATAAAAGCACACATTCTACTCATGTAAAAACACCAGGCATGCCCCACAAACAGCCCAGAGATGCATTTTAAATAAAAGGACACATTCTACTCATGTAAAAACACACTGACAGTCCGTGGGCCGGATTGAGAAGGCGATTGAGCCACATCCGGCCCCCAGGCCTCAGCTTGCCTACCCATGCTTTAAACATTGAGGTATTCTGAAGACCAAAAAGAAAACCCCTGCAAAGATTATGGCTATTGAGGCTATAAAGACATAGGCTGAGGCAGTGAATAAATCGGAGGGCGGAGGGGGGGTGAGGGAAGGCAGATTATATTACAAGCAACTTTTCAGACCCCCAATGTCCAAAGAAGTATAATCAGGGAAAGCAAAGACACTAGTTAGCTGGAAACTTTGAATTCTTTTAATCCCTCGGGTCAGTTTAAAGGGAAATGATCTGACTGTTCGGCATCTGTTAGTGATTGGAGGCAAATAAAAATTGTTGTGTGATTTCCAGTTCAAGCAGTGCATAGCACACACCACTATTATGAAAGCAAATACTGCAATTTCTCAATTGACCTCAGCTGACTAATAAACCTTGTGATGGTTCTAACATATGGGATGCTGAAACAAAGAGGAATAAAACATGCACACGTGCATGCCCATTTCTTTTTCTCACTCGCTCTTTTTTAAAAAAAAGAGAGAATAATTTATTACCAACGCTGCATTTGGCCAAAGCCTTGCAATTCCCAAATCATCTTTTATATTTAGTCTGCTATACTGAAAACAAAGCTGTGGGGGCATTTGAAATTGTAACATATGGTGTCCCTTTCACATTTGACCTGCTGCAAATCGGAAACCAAAAAACGCTCTTGGAAGGATTGTATGTGTTGAGTCTGAGCAACGGGAGCCTGGGTAGAGAGAAATGCTCTGTTGAATTTGCACAATTCTTTGTGTACAGTCCTGCAAATGATCCCGTTTGGGCTTGTAATGTTGCTGGATTACATCTGTTGGGAGGAAAGCTGCAGTCCCATGTCATGAAGAGGTTGCTACAAAGATTACTTTCTCTAAAGGAGCAGGAAGGAGATATATAGAGTGCCTGACAGACACCTCCAGGAATACAGTCTCTGCCTTCATTCCATTGCTATGACACAATTGCCATGTGCTCGCCTGCCTCCTCCAGCTATGAGGTTAGCGCCACTGCAAGTAACAGCCTCAAGCTGTTCTCTGAAACAAAATGATCTATATCTTTGGTTCTTCAGAGGCTGCACAAGGGGTGAAAAGAACTGGATGTGTTTTTGGAAGGTCCATTTCTGCCAGGTTCCTAGTACTCTCAGCATGGACCTACTGGAGTCAATCACAGCAGCTGTACAAACATGATTCAGGAGGCTGGGGACCATTTGGCTGGTGATTGGGGAGAAATGTGAGCCAAAACAATTTGCATTTTCTAAAACAAAATGTTTCAGAATTTTAAGGTCTTAGGTATATAATAAATGTTCATAAATGTACCAAGCAAACACGTACATAAATATATAAACCACGTCTGAAGACAGTCCTGAAACCATTTTGACTCCCAAGCTGACCAAATGTTTCTCTGCAAGGAGGGAGGAGGTAAAAAAAACACCTTCGATGTTACAGGAATTTAGTAATCACAATTTCAAAGGAATGGGCAGACTACTAGGAAAGGCAATCAGATAAGGCATTATCAGATAACCTGGCAGACAGGAAAAACAACAACATTCAAATTTCTGTTATAGACCGCCTTTTCTGTGATGTAGGTATGATGTATGGAGGGGTGGTTTTGAGCTCCAGGGAAGGCACCTTTAAAATGTCTATATAAGAGCAGGCACACCTGGGTTCTGGGTCCTCCTCCTTTCCTGTGTGTGAGGGGAGCACCCTGTTGCAACAGATCGATAAAGATCAGGCTTACTAGCTGCTTTGCTTCTCAATATTCTCTGGTTGGCCTCTGCTATTTTCTCCTACCAATAGGGAACCCACATAAGGACTCTATATGGGCTCTTGGATACCCTATAAGAGGAAAAGGGCAGATTTTGTTTACAACAGAACCGAAATGCTTTCAAAATTCACTGTCTTCAGCTTTTGCAATACAGTTCTCCAGTCAAGAAATGTGTACCAAAATAAATCATCATCATCATCATCACTATTATTACCCCGCCCATCTGGCTGGGTTTCCCCAGCCACTCTGGGCAGCTCCCAACAGAATATTAAAAACACGATAAAAGATCAAACATTAAAAACTTCCCTAAACAGGACTGCCTTTAGATGTCTTCTAAAAGTCAGATAGTTGCTTATTGCCTTGATATCTGATGGGAGAGTGTTCCACAGGGCGGGTGCCACTACCAATACGGCCCTCTGCCTGGTTCCCTGTAACCTCACTTCTCACAGGGAGGGAACCGCCAGAAGGCCCTCGGCGCTGGACCTCAGCATCCAGGTTGAACAATGGGGGTGGAGACGCTCCTTCAGGTATACTATGGGTATACTATGATATGGTCTGCAATAATCGTGTATACAATGGTACCTCTAGTTACGGTCCTAATCCCTGAGTTTGCCAGACTGGGACATTTCCATATCATAATCCCGCAATTTCAGCTTTTTATAAGGCTGGTTCACACATTGCGCTGAACACAGGTACAAGTGTAGACATGTACAAGTGTTTATACATGTACAAGAGTGAATACTTGTTGATTTGTAAACTGCTGTATACCCAGGTACACTGACTGTACACTGACTGAACATTATATGCTACTAAATACAGATCAACCGTATCCAGATTTTGTACTGTTGTTTAGTCGTTTAGTCGTGTCCGACTCTTCATGACCCCATGGACCAGAGCACGCCAGACACTCCTGTCTTCCACTGCCTCCCACAGTTTGGTCAAACTCATGCTGGTAGCTTCGCGAACACTATCCAACCATCTCGTCCTCTGTTGTCCCCTTCTCCTTGTGCCCTCCATCTTTCCCAACATCAGGGTCTTTTCCAGGGAGTCTTCTCTTCTCATGAGGTGGCCAAAGTATTGGAGTCTCAGCTTCAGGACCTGCACTTCCAGTGAGCACTCAGGGCTGATTTCCTTAAGAATGGATAGGTTTGATCTTCTTGCAGTCCATGGGACTCTCAAGAGTCTCCTCCAGCACCATAATTCAAAAGCACTAGTTGTGTACTAGTTGAATGAAATGTGCGAACACCCCCTCAAAATTGCTGCATTTCCATCACCAAAAAAAAATTCTGAAACCTTTGTTCTGCTACATGGTCCTGCAACACATTAGAAAGATTCAGCATTCAAATGTATGACCTTCATGCACTGCCTATGGTCTGGCAGGCTTTGAGCATGTTGCAACGGCAAGGATTTTGACAGCACCAATGTTTACATGGCGATAAAGCTACCCACACACTTATTTTAAATATATAGCTCTTCTTTTCCTCCCTTGCATATTTCTTGAGCGTTGGTAGTTTGAGAGGGATAGGAATTTATCGCACAAGCACTCTCTAACCTTCTGTTTAGAATATATAAATGTGTAATTTCGCTTTTAGCAGAGTGCTGATTTCTCAAGACCTCTTTTTACTGACTCTTGGGATGGGTTTGTCAATTCTCTTGCAAGCTGAATGAGTCTGGCAAATGAGTGGCCTTAGAGCTGCAGAAATAATACAAAGGGATTTGTAATGTTAATTTTTATGTTGCATTGAATTCAAATGCCTGCTAAATTATTTTTGCATAGGCTCCAAGCTGGTATTCTAGCTCTTGGCAGTGCTCAGAACTATTCCCTCACTCCTCCCATGCTGCTTTTGTTTCCTACAAATCTGCTGACAACATCTTTACAAATGTCTCCAAAGGAAACAAAACAGAGAGGCTGAAAAGTTAAAATCCTTTTAAACTCAACTTCCAAACACATGCCAAGATGGTGTGTGGGGAGAGAATCCATTGAAGTTTGGTTCTGACACAGAAAAGCTATTTGCAAGAAGGAGGGGAAGGCTTTCATATCAGAGAGGGGGTCTGGTCGGGGAGGTGTCACAGAACTCAAAAGATCGCATGGTTCATTGAACACAAACCTTCTACTCTGTGCATGGACCCCATAACTAAGCATGAAATATGTCCATCGAAGGACTCGCAAGGAATTGCTGCTGTATGGTCTTCTTTGGAGTAAGACGTAAGAGCATTGATGAATATCAGTACGAGGTAAAAGACAATGTTCGAAGCCTGGCTAACAGGCTGTTACCCAACTGATTAAAGCCATGAGGCCACCAGTTGGGTTTGGTTGATGAGACCCTTCACATATATATTTATGTGAATAACAGCCCTGTTTAGGGAAGTTTTTAATGTTTGATGTATTATAGTATTTTAATATTTTTTGGGAAGCCACCCAGAATGGCTGGGGAAGCCCAGCCAGATGGGTGGGGTATAAATAAATTGTTGTTGTTGTTGTTGTTGATGTTTTTATCAGAGGCCAGAATTATTGGGCACATGCCATGCAGGGCCCACTTCCCAGTTGGGTTCCCACTGCTAACTTTCACTGCTTACTTCCCCGGCTTGCTCTAACCACAGTTTGTTGTTGCTTAAATTTGTACACCACCCTTCACCCAAAGATTACAGGGTGGTTCACAACATAAAATTACAAAACGAGAACACAAAATGCATAATAAAACAAAAACAAACCAATAACCCAAGTTTCCCCAGTGCCTGAACTGTGAAACTATGGTTGGTGTAAACCAGGGTTTCCCAAGTTTGGTTCTGCAGCTGTTTTGGAACTATACTTCCCATTATCCCTGTCAACTGGTCCTGCTAGCTAGGGAGGATGGGAGTTGTACAGTGGTACCTCAGGTTGCAGACACTTCAGGTTACAGACGCTTCAGGTTACAGACTCCGCTAACCAAGAAATAGTACCTCGGGTTAAGAACTTTGCTTCAGGATGAGAACAGAAATCGCACAGCAGAGGCGCAGTGGCAGCGGGAGGCCCCATTAGCTAAAGTGGTACCTCAGTTTAAGAACAGTTTCAGGTTAAGAACGGACCTCCAGAACAAATTAAGTTCTTAATCCGAGGTACCATTGTAGTCCAACAACAGCTGGAGACCCAAGTCTGAGAAACACCAGTGTAAACCATGTTTATGCTCCAGCCCTGGTTTGCCATGACCACTGAACTGGGCAAGATATGATTACAAAAAATGAGAAAAGCAGGAGGGGATCATTGTGATCCACATGCCAGGGTAATAAAAATGGAGGACATGTCTTGACCTTAAGAGTGTTGCAGATTACCAAACTGTGGTTTGGTTCTCAGTTGCCATGATGACTGAATTGAGCTTATGTTTTTGAATGTTTCATATCGATAGAGAGGTCATTCTGAAAGATAACGAAGAATAAATAATGAAGTCACACCATGACTTCTGAATAGAGAATAGAACCTTATTAGAAGCCAGACAGTTAAGAGGCTGTCAGTCAAAGAAGTCCATAGGTGTAGAGCAGACCTTCAGTTTATTTAATCTAGATGTGAACTGATATGAGAACAGCTGGTATTTTACACTCTTGGCATAGTCATATCACACCTTATTAACAGTGTAGCTATTCCCTTTTTTCCTATTCATAACATAAAAAAGCTGGAGATGAAAGCATGACATTCTAAAATATATTTGGTGCAAAGGAAAAAGGGTGTCTCACATGACTACAAAGGAACTCTTTTAAATCAAACTTTAATTAAGTATGCTTTTATGTCAAAATGGAATGGAAAGCCTTTAAACTCTAATAGGAAATGTTAGTTTGTGCTTACCTTAAAATTTTACCCAAAAAAATAAAAAATCATTTTGATTCAAATGGGAACATAATCCAGGTGGAGAAAAACGTTTCATGAAGCCTACTCAGAAGTAAATCCTATTGGGTTCAACAGGAACTCTTAGGCAGATGAATTTATCAGCATCAATTTATTTATTTATTCCCTACCTTTGTCCTTAGGGTGGTTTAGCTATTGTTTTTTTTTAGCTGTATGTTGATTTACAGAGTACTTTAAATACTATTCTGACTTTTAAAAATATATATATATATCAACGAACGTTTATATCAGCCTTCCTAGAAGAGCAGGCAAAGATTTCCCAAGAGAACAGTTGAGACCTATTGGTATAATGCAATATCAGCTTGTATAATAATAATAATAATAATAATAATAATAATAATAATTGCTTATACCCCGCCCATCTGGCTTGGCCTCCCCAGCCACTCTGGGCAGCTTCCAACAGGATATTAAAAACACAATAAAACATCAGACATTAAAAACTTCCCTAAACAGGGCTGCCTTCAGATTTCAGGCTTAACTTTCCATATTGTGAAAATGCACAATTACGTTCTCATGATAATCATCGCATTCTTCTTATGGCCACAGCCTTATGGTTTTCTGAGAACTAGATCCTCTGTAACACAAAACATCAAGCTTTGCTTCTTTCCCATCCAGCTAAATAATGTCTTGGCCTTGATTTTCGACAACGGAGACTAGGCTACATGTGATACAGAGCCAAGGCTGGCAGGAAGTTTAATCCCTCTGCAGGGGCTAGGTTTTTTATCCTAATAGTCTTCACCAGGATATGATAGATGGGCAATGGGAGTAAGGAATGGGGAAAGGGAAGGAAGCTGATTGTAATACACCGTGAGAGTCAGAAAAATACCCACCGAAGGAGCTATAAGAAAAGGACAGAGTCTGATAAGAGTTTGGGGAATATAACATAATTTGTTTAGAGGTACTCAAATGGGACTCATTTTACTCTTATTATCTAAAGATTGTCTGTGGGGACCGAACACTAATGTTCTCAAGGAGTAGATAAATTGCTCCGTTGAAAGCACTGTGGTTTGTTCATGGCTTTTGCATCTGACTACTTTGTGAATGTAGAGGAACCGTAGACAAGAATCACAAGAGGGGGGTAAATCTATTCCTTAGACTGTGAGCAAAGTAGCTGTGTTTGTCTTTGGTGATTTACTAACACGCCAGGCCAAATGGTGATAGCACTGTGGCATGTTTGTGTGGCGCATGTATAATGTACCCACGCGTGCATAGGAAGCGTATATTTTGTACAGAAAGGGGATTTTAAAACAATAGCATGTTTACCTGTTAATACTTCCAGACAATGGCTTGCTCTCTTCCCAGTAGCTATTTGTCAAAGGACAGATAAGGAAAGAAAACGCACATCTCTCAAGAAAACGAACTGTATAATTGCAGAACTGGTTTTTACTGTTTCCAGTTTATTGAATCTGTAATTCTTCGTATTTTATATTTTATTTCATGGTACACTGCTTTGGGGACTCTTTGTTGTGAAGTGGTATATAAATCTGCAGATAAATTAGGGTTGTCATATTTCAAAAAGTAAAATTACTGACACAAGCAAAGTTGTTGAGCTTTTTTTGTAGGAACAAACCCAAAAATAGTGATTTTAAGCTTCTGGAGCTCTTTACGGTGCTTTTTCCGTCGCGTTGCCATGCATCCGAGTTTTCCCCTACGTTTTGCCGATTCAGCTTCCCTGACGCCATTTTTACACCCAAAAACCAGGACATGTCAGTAGTTTTTTTTACATATGGCAAGCCTAAACCAAATGATGCATTAGTGTAAACATATCTGGTTGCATTCAATTAATGGAAGCCATAGTTTCCACTGTGCATCTGGTTGACCGGTGCAAGAAGCAAGATCTGAGTCAAGATGTACCTTTGGTCTCCAGCAAGACTCTTGATATGTTGTCATCCTATGAATCCTATAATGTACAGAGATGCTGTCTTCTGCTATACTTGCCTTAATGCCTTAGTAAGTCCCTTACTGATAAAAAATAGAGGCACAAAGTTGTACGATTTGAGGTTCTGGGGTGGATGAGTGGTTAATTGGATGCTGCTTGATTAATTAATTGCAGTTATGAGTCATTTCCCAGAAAATATCTGAAAGTCATTTAACAATTTGTAAAAATATTAACAATAAAAAATGCCCACTTAAAAACTTGCTGGTAAAGAAAGGTCTTCAACAGCTATCAAAAGGATACTAGAGGCATCATTTGATATCTGAAGGATAGGAACCACCACATTTAAGGCTCAGTTCCTACATCGTATGGAATGGACTCTTCATAAAATGGTATTTTCAAGAAGCCCTCTCCTGCAAAACGTAGTGGTTGGGTATAATAATACCTAATCCTCGCTTTTTGAAGAAAGATGCAAACCAAAACACACGCATCCTTTAAAAATTGTTAACTGATGTGGAAATGTGGGGAAGTGAACTCAAGATTGGGGGGGGGGGGGAAATGAGAAACTGAGAGAAAAAGAAACAGACATATTATCCCACTCTTACTCCCCTCCCTTAAATCCCCATCAGTCCAGATTATTTGACTGTGATCTGCTATGCCCGTTTGGCACCATCGTTAACATCTTTTTGATTCCAGGACGAAAAGCCTCTCGCTTCTCCCAGATATTTGATGGATTGTGACAATTTTGCTCTTTATTGATACGTTTTTGCTGCTGTTTTATTGGGTCTGCTTTCTCGTTTTCTCTTAAAAATTTTGTGAGAGTTGCTTAGAGACCCTTTGTGCTGAAAGTGACTAATAAATTGAATTAATGATTATGGTGGTGGGGTATGGTTTTCCTGCTCCTGCTCTTCCTTAAATTTATAGCCCCTGACAAAAATTGGCTCAAATGCTAACAAAAAGCACTGGTGCTTTACTAAGGTATCTGTACATGGTTGGAATTACATGTGTCAGTAGAGCTACATGATTTTTTCCTTTAACTTTGATATCTGCTGCCAGGGACTGTAAATTTAATGAGAGCACCTGCTGCCCTCTTGCTAGTTAATTCACAGTGATTTGCCTCAACGAAAGAATTTTTTTTTAAGCCTCTGTTCTTCAGTAATAAATTACCAGCCTATATTATAGCCTAAAGGGTCTTTGATTCATGTAATATTACATTTACACTAAGCACTCCTGGCAGTGGGGACATTTAGCTTCTGAATTGAGGGGGGGGGGTCTATTTAGTGGAGAGGGGAAGTGGATGGTGAGATTAAAATAAAATGAGAAGATCAATTGCCTGAATGCTGACAGCCGAAGGGAGGGTTTTGTCCTCGACCTCACGGGCCTCAAGCAATTATTTTCACAATGCCAAAAGTCTCCAACTAACACAGATTTTACTACATCCAGTGACAGAATACAATATGGGGCCATTAAATGTAATGTTTGTGGGGGTGGGGGAGAACAAATAATGACTTTCGTACAATTTTCCTGCTCGTCGTTTTTCCCCTTCCTTAAATCGGAGATCACACATTTGTTCATGAAATTAATGCCACTGCGGTGAGAGAGAAAAAAATAATAATGTAAACAGCAACCTGTGCTTTCTTTTATTATTTTCGTTACAGCTTAGAAACACTTTTGAAAAGAAGAGGAGGGGAACAATAAAAAAGAACATTTAATAAGACAACTTTAAATAGAGAATTCAATGAGCAAAATCATAGTATTGATGAGGATCAGCTATGGCAACTCTGATGCCTAGGGACGCAGTTTCTGGGGTGCTTATCCTGTAGGAGTCCCACTGCAATTAATGGGATACTGAACCCCTTCTGCTTTGTCTATTTCACAAAGCTGAGGAGAAATGGCACCATTGATGGGGGGTCAGAGGTTGGTTTGCTTGTTTGAAGTGCCAAAGAAGTTCCTCCTTGCTGCCAGTTCTACAAACAGACCTTATATGCATCACCATAGCCTAACCCAGGCTTCCTCAAACTCAGGCCTCCAGATGTTTGGAGACTACATTTCCCATCATCCCTGACCACTGGTCCTGCTAGCTAGGGATCATGGGAGTTGTAGGCCAAAAACATCTTGAGGGCTGACTTTGAGGAAGCCTGGCCTAACCCAATCATCCTTACCAGGAGGTCAGCAAACTGATCATATTGCATATACAGTGGTACCTTGGGTTAAGAACTTAATTCGTTCTGGAAGTCCGTTCTTAACCTGAAACTGTTCTTAACCTGAGGTACCGCTTTAGCTAATGGGGCCTCCTACTGCTACTGTGCCGCTGCCATGCAATTTCTGTTCTCATCCTGAAGCAAAGTTCTTACCCAAGGTACTATTTCTGGGTTAGTGGAGTCTGTAACCTGAAGCATCTGTAACCTGAAGCGTCTGTAACCCGAGGTACCACTGTATTAATATTGCACAGTTTGAAGCGACAGGATGCATAAAAACGGACTCCATTTGGAATGGAAACATTGTCCAGTCCCGTTAGATATTATTCAAAGCTTTACTTGCAGAGCTTTCTTCAAAGCAGAACAAAAACATCAAAGATTCATCCAAATAATTCCGTAGAATATCTTTTGCTGTTTAGCTCAGCATCTTAGAAATAAAAGAAACTTCCAAGCAGACTTATAAGCAAAGGTCCTTAAAGCTTTTCCTGGAACTGTTTTCCAGGAGAACCATTTACACATCCTTAATTCCACAGAGCCTGGGAACAAAGACTCAGCCACCACAATTCCAAGATGGCAAATTTGCAATTCAACATCTCTCATGTGATCACAATGTTAGAGCTACTAGAAAATAATGACAATAGTTAATTGTCATCCCATCTAGGCAGCTCAGAGAGCTCACCTTTGCGCAGTGGCAGTATCGTAGCCAATGAGGTTAATCCGAGGCGCGATTATTGAGAAATTTAAAATATATCTTAAGGACTATTATAAACTTGATGAATGCTAGAATGTCGAGGTTTTCAGAAAGAAAGGGTTACAGTAATATAAGATTAGATTAAAGAAAAGATTAACATGACAGAGGTTGGAAAGAAATATTTGGAAGTTGCTAAAAAACTATGAACATTGGGATGCAGAAAGGGGAGGTATGGGGAAGTCCGAGAAAAGAGGATTATGAAAAATTGTTATGAAACTATGCGTGTTTGTATGTCTTTTTATGTGTGTGTTTGTTTAAAAAACTTTGTAAAACTAATAAAATTTTTATAAAAAACAACAACAGAGAGCTCTTCTTGCTTAGTGGAGTTTTCCAGTGTTAATCCTTTTGGCAAATACACACAGGCATTTTCCATTCCGGTGTCAATTAAACAATTAACAGACCAGTCTTTGCCTAGGCCTTAGCTTGGTGTTGCCATTATTTGGGTTGAATTCGACTCCTAGCTAAAGTCACTTTCCAATTCCTGTAGTGGGAGGGCACAGTTACCCCATTCAGGACCAGGGAATCCTCCACACGGATATGTGAATTGAACAGAATTTATCCCCATCCCTATTTGAGATGTAACCTAGTCCCAGAGCTGTTTTATATTGTAGGAGTGAAGAGCAGAAATAATAACAATGGTAAATCATAACAACAACAACCACGACTACTACTTTTGGCCATCAAAAATAAAACATCTCAGCTGCTACATTTGTTGTTTTCCAATGAGAACCAAGGTAGTTGAAGCTGGCAGCCTTCTTAAAATTATTAATGGCACATCAAAGACTCTGATAAAGAGCTCCTGTGTTAAGCAGCTCAATACAATAAAATCTCATTTTATTAGTGGTTTATAAGTAATTCAGTTTGAATAACCGATAATTGTGATTTGTTATGGTCAGGCATTAAGTGGAATTGTAAAGTTTAATAATTATTTGTTTAAATAATGAAATGGTTTGGTGTGCGGAGGATCGTCCAGCGCAGTAAAGATTTATTATCTTTAATAATCGGATTAAACAAATAGATCTCAGGAGAATCTTTCAGCTACCTTAAGTGAAGTGGTAATAACATTACTAATTAAAGAAGCGCATTGGTTGCTGGAAAGATAGCTGCACAGCTGCACAACTGACACAGGACCCCGCTGCTTGTAAATCAGACTTGCTGAGCTGAATTCTAAGCCCGAGCAATAATTTGAAATTGTGCCTCTTAGACTCGTAATTTCACATACCAATCACAGGTCATATTGAATGGAAAGTACTGAGATTTGTCATAACTGATGACTAAGCTTAAACTATAGTAAGAGTGTGGATTTTTTCCCCCTTGTGTTTAATGCAAGATGGGCTTCTTTTCATAGATAGCAAACGAATGCTGAAACTGAGCACAGAAATTAACAGAAGGGAATCTATGAGTTGTATCCAGTTGTGTTCCTTCATTCCTAGAAAGCTCCTGGGTTCATTTTACCTTTTTTAAATTAAAAATTACATATTTAGGCATTGATTGGTTTAAAAGTAAAAATGTCACTAGAAAAAGAAACCAGCCATCAACAGTGGTCTGGCAGACAATAAAATGCATCACTGTGTAATAAAAAAAAAATCTGCCCTTATTGCCTTATGGGGGACACAAGAGCCCTTATAGAGTCCTCTGTAGGTTCTCCATTGGTAGGAGAAAATAACAGAGGCCAACCAGAGAATATTGAGAAGCAAAGTAGCTAGTAAGCCTGATCTTTATTGATCTGTTGCAACAGGGTGCTCCCCTCACACACAGGAAAGGAGGAGGACCCAGAACCCAGGTGTGCCTGCCCTTATATAGACATTTTAAAGGTGTGCCTTCCCTGGAGCTCAAAACCACCCCTCCATACACCATACCTACATCACAGAAAAGGTGGTCTACAACAGAAATTTGAATGTTGTTGTTTTTCCTGTTTGCCAGGTTATCGGATAATGCCTTATCTGATTGCCTTTCCTGGTATTCTGGCCATTTCTTTGAGATGGTGATTTCCCAATTCCTGAGTACGCGCCTGGCCAGCACATTTATGAACACACACACACACACACACATATATATGACCTTATTTTTTTTATTTCAACTGGCTGTTGTGCTTTTAATTCTGTTGGGAGCTGCACAGAGTGGCTGGGGAAACCCAGTCAGATGGCATAAATAATAAATAATTATTATTAATTTGTTGTTGTTGTTGTTGTTGTTGTTGTTGTTGTTGTTGTTGTTGTTGTTGTTGTTTGCCTTTCTATCTATATACTGTACCTCATAACAACTTTAGCCATAACAACATTGTTTATTCACTCACCTTTAAAAAAAAGTAAAGGGATGATAACGTTGGCATTTATATATTCTGCACAAGACCCATTTAGAAGTTTATAACATTGATAGTGTAAAACCAACGAGGCAGAAAATAAGACATATAGTTCTGTATATCTTTCCTGTTGACATTTTAAAAATATATATCAAAAACAGCCTTGGGGAGTGAGTGTTTGAACAAAGAAATGATGTTGGGGAGGGCAGCTTAACCCAATTCCTTCTGGCCATTTTTGTCCTGCTCAGAATCAGCCTCAGCTGTGCTTTTGCCACATGGTGGGGAAGGTAAACTTCTAACACACACAAAAATGGACAAAGGATATAGCGGTATTCCCTTCTTCATTCAAGCTCACACATTTAGTAACATTTCAGATCTAGGTTGGGCCACAGCAAGCCTCACTAATGGTTCCTCATCATTCTGGAAAAAAGTAACAATGTGGGATGTTGGAGGGTTCTGTCATGGGCCCATTGTTGTTCAACGTCTTTGTAAATGACTTGGATGGAGGAATTAGGGGATGCTCATCACATTTGCAGATGACAGCAAACTGGGAGAGGTAGCTAATGCAGCAGAAGACAGAATCAGGATTCAAAATGACCTTAAGAGATTGGAGAACTGGGCCCAAACCAACAAAATGAATTCCAATAGGGTCAAATGTAAGGTTCTACACTTAGGTAGGAAGAATCAGCTGCACAGGTATAAGATGGAGAACGTCTGGCTTGCCTGTAGTACATGTGAAAAGGATCTAGGGGTCTTAGTAGACAAGAAGCTTAACATGAGTCAACTGTGTGATGCAGCAGCAAAATCAAAAAAGAAGAAGCTAATGTTATTCTAGGCTGCATCAACAAAGGTACAGTGTCCAGATCAAGGGTAGTAATAGTACCACTTTATTCTGTCTTGGTCAGACCACACCTGGAATACTGTGTCCAATTTTGGGTGCCACAATATAAGAAGGATACTGACAAGCTGGAATGGATTCAGAGGAGGGCAACTAAGCTGATAAAGGGTTTGGAAACTAAGCCTTATGAGGAACAGTTGAGGAAGTTGGGTATGTTCAGTCTAGTTAAGAAACTGAGAGGGAATGTGAAAGTCATTTTCAAATATCTTAAGGGCTGTCACGTGGAAGACGGAGCTTGTGCCAGAGGGTAGGACCCAAATCAATGGATTCAAGTTGAAAGAGATTCCACCTAAACAGGAAGAACTTTCTGATGGTGAGAGCTGCTCAACAGTGGAACGAACTCCCTTGGAAGTTGATGGACTCGTCTTCATTTGAGGTTTTTAAGCAGAGGTTGGATAACCATCTGTCCTGAATGCTTTAGTTGAGATTCCTGCATTGCAGCAGGTCAGACTAGATGATCCTTGGGTCCCTTTCAATCCTATGATTCTAAGCCACAAATATTGTAGTTGTTGTTCTTTAGTCGTTTAGTGGTGTCCGACTCTTCATGACCCCCTGGACCAGAGCATGCCAGGCACTCCTGTCTTCCACTGCCTCCCGCAGTTTGGTCAAACTCATGCTGGTAGCTTCGAGAACACTGTCCAACCATCTCATCCTCTGTCGTCCCCTTCTCCTTGTGCCCTCCATCTTTCCCAACATCAGGGTCTTTTCCAGGGAGTCTTCTCTTCTCATGAGGTGGCCAATGTATTGGAGCCTCAGCTTCACGATCTGTCCTTCCAGTGAGCACTCAGGGCTGATTTCCTTCAGAATGGAGAGGTTTGATCTTCTTGCAGTCCATGGGACTATCAAGAGTCTCCTCCAGCACCATAATTCAAAAACATCAATTCTTTGGCTATCAGCCTTCTTTATGGTCCAGCTCTTGCTTCCATACATCACTACTGGGAAAACCATAGCTTTCACAAATATAGATGCTTCCAAATCCTATACCATAAGAGGGTTGAAGCTCCTGCCTTTCCTCACCTAAATAGTGTCCCTTCTTTTTGTAAACCCAAAACACTGAAAGAGATTTTGCCTCAGATAACTCTAACCTAGGATTTGGGGGGAAAATCGTTCCATTTTCCAGGGTTCATTTGCACTTCCAAGCTCAAGGGACCACAAGCACAAGCTCTATGCCATTGGAGAAAGACAAATGATTTAACAAGCTTAGCAAAATGGAAATATCTCTACCTCCCATCACGCTGAGTATATCTTTCTTTCATTAACGCTCTGCTGTTTTCTTGAGCCATGTCTTCTGTGTCTTTCAACTGTCCTCTCTGCGCTGAGGAGCATGGAGGGAGGTCCTGAACTCCATACAATGAATGAGACCTGCCATGCTAAGAGTAATTAGTTTATTGACGTCACTTTGGCTTTCAGATCACATTTAACTGAGCTGCTACTCCTTGAAACAGTAGGTCATTTGTAGCACATTATGCAAATGTAAAGACTAATCTTTTGCATAATACATAAGGACTTAGTTTTTCCATTAGCTAATTTATCGGTCTACACAGGAGCTATGAATGCCGATTTTTATTAAGCTCTTCATTAAGTCAAAATTGTAGCTGAAGTCATGTGTGCTACTTTTATATATGCTGGAAATATTATACCATCGGAGGACAGGGAAGGAGGGAAATAAATTGTGTGTGTGTGAGAGAGAGAGAGAAATACGTACGTATCTGTTCTGAATGCAGTTGCTCTCTACGTAGAAACAGTCATGATTGTTTCTGGCAGCTTACTCTTCTGGTCTAACTGGGATGGCCCCCACTATTAAATTGTGTGGGTGTGCCCCCATCACATGATTGAATAAGTGGGGAGGGGCTTACCTGGGGCCCCCCAAATATTTTATTCCGGTTGGCACCCCTGTGGCCAATAAACTTCCTTTTTAATAATATTTTTACTGGTTTTCAATATAACAAACATCTTATAACAATAAACATTAAGAAATAAGAAATAAAAATTTGAGCAACTATCATTTTTCATAATGTTTGTACATTCAACACAGTACCAAAATATGGGATTTCTCCAATCCCCGACTTCCCTCTACCCCCTCCCTGTTTCCATTACTACATTGTTAAATTGTACATGTCCAAATCATAAACAAACAAAAAAGATTGACAAATTAAGTTAATGGAATATGCAGAGATGGCCAAACTAACTAGTAGACTTAGAATGTTATCAGGATGGTAACAAATTTAAAAAGGAATGGGAAAACTTTATTGCAAATATGACAAAGCATTGTATACAAGTAAATACATCAGCAGGATTCTAAAAACACTTGCAATATTATCATAATAGATAAAAATAGATATGAACGTAGCCAATAAACTGCTAACTCATTTAAATGTGTAATCTAGAAATACCCTAGGCCTATCTCTTTCATGCATATTTTGACTATTGCTATGCACGGGCTCATATTGGTACCAGGGAAACAAAAATCACTTCATTGAATTTTGCAGTCCAGGTTCTCCTTTTACTAAAGGCACAGTCCATCTTCCGTATTTACCGGGATTCCAAAATTATGCTTTCAGTCAGAGGCAAACATTAAGCAGCCTGAAAACACAGCACCAGTTCTCCACTTGGTGAAGCCAGAATAAATCTTCTGAACAGAGCATTTCCCACTGTAAGATGCATTTTCAAGTAACTCGTTTTTATTTGCTGCAGAGCGCAGAGAAATCAAAGGCAAATATGTTTTCATTAAAATAAATTAATGTTTATTAAGATTTCTTGAGAACTGATTTCTTACTTCGCCAAAAGCACATCCTGCATAACAGCTAGTATATATAATTTATATGTGATGCTTAGTACAATATGTACATGTAAGTAACTGCATTCCTTAATAGAGCTCCGTATTATCTCCTATGGGATAAATGTAGTTAACAATGGGAGAGATCTACTAAATCAAAGCAGCCTTTGGTAATGGGTTGAAATCCACCAATAAACTGCATATGATATTTTAATACTATGCGACATTCCTGCTCACATTGCAATAAAATGGCATTTAACAGTTTTAACAGTCAGAGACAACCACTGAGGAGGAATGGTGCAATTAATATTGAGAGCCGGTTTTAGAAACAAACAAACGAAAAACAAAGCACCGTTTTTACCTGGTGTTTACAGTGCACGGTAACTTTGGTTCGAATTTTGGAATAGCAGTTTCCAGATAGGGGTGGTGCCATTTTCCAACCAACAACAAACCTATGGTTACGTGGAACATACTCAATAAACACACAAACCGTAACCGGCTGTACTTTTGAATAAATAAGGTATACTATTCATTGTATCTATTTGTAGATTTCAACAGAAGTCTCATAAAGTTCAATGAAAAAAGCAGAAGACCTAGTGGATGTTCATTCTCTAGTCAGTTCATGCATAAGGTCCATACATGTATAAGTATCTATTCTACCTGTCTGTTCAAAGAGTCCAATAATGAACCACATGAAGGGTTGTTACAGTTCCACAGAATCCTTTCACAGAGTCTAAGACAAGGATTATTATTAGCCTCGTTTCGCCATCCTAGGCTTCATCAGTAGAACAGTAAGCTTACTGCAACCACTACTATGCTATAAGATCCACTATCATGTAATAATACATATGAGCCTGTTCTAATAATCAACTTGTTTTTATTACTGGTTGTTAGCTGCCCTGAGCCCGGTCTTGGCTGGAGAGGGTGGGGTATAAATGAAATATTATTATTATTATTATTATTATTATTATTATTATTATTATTATTATTTACACTACTGAATTTATCTTAATGCTGCCAACGTTTTCAGCTGTACACAATTTCCCCCATATATTCAATAAACGTTTTTCAATCTTCTTTAAACATATGTTCTTCTTGTTCTATAAATTTGGCCCGCAAGCTGCGCATATTCCATCAGTTTAAGTTGCCATTCTTCTTTAGTTGGGACCTCAATCGTTTTCCATTTTTGGGCTAACAAAACACGGGCCGCAGTAGTGGCATACAAAAATAACATTTTTTGACACCTGGGAATTTCTGTCTGAGTTATCTATCCCCAACAGAAAAGACTCTGGGTTGTTGTTGTGGTGTGTGTGGTGTTTTTTTTTTGGGGGGGGGAGTACTGTTAAACATTTTTTTTTCCAATTCATTATGGTAGTGCTTTGTGGATCACTGCATTGTGGATCATTCCCCAATACTCTTTTACCCTTTTACAAGTCCATCCTCTGCCCTTTTCTGATGGTGTACTAGATTCTGTGTGGGGAAAGGGTGTGTGCAAAAGACTCCTCCAAGGTGGAATATATGGCTAAATGGTCTTAGCAGAGTACTTCATAGGACAAACTGAAAAGTCACAAAGTTGCTAGTAAGCCTTTAGGTTGGATCCAGAACAAGTAAGTTACACTATGGGCTTAGGTCCCCTTGAACACATGTGACTGGATTTCAATTAGACAGAAGCACAACTGAGGGATCTTGTCCACATTTCCACTTGTCCTGCCCCTTTCCCCCAGGAAAATCCACTCCTTGCTGCCGAATCTGAGCAAACATCAATTGGGTTTTTTGTGGATTGACGTTTGCTCTGATTCAGAGGTAAAGAGCGGGTTTTCCCAAGGAAAACAGGTTGTCAGGTTTAGCACTTCTCTCACGCAGGACATGACATGCTGGCAGTTTAACTAGTTGAGGTTTCTTAGCAATAACAGGCTTCCAGCAATCCGAGCTTTTCCCTCCAATTTTTTTTATTCATTTTATAACATTTTATCACTTACAAATAATACTATTTTAAAATACACTATCTTCTACTTCTAAACTCTACAGCCTATATCCACTTCCAAAGCTATTCTAAGATTTAAATATTAACATATTTTTTCAAATATTCCTTAAACGTGTTCCAGTCTTCTTCCACCATCCCTTCTCTCTGGTCTCAGAGTCTCCCGGTCAGTTCGGCAAGTTCCATATAGTCCATCATCTTCATCTGCCATTCTTCCATAGTTGGTAAATCTTGCTTCTTCCAATTCTTCGCTAGCAATATTCTCACAGCTGTTGTGGCATACAGAAAAAAAGTAACATCCTTTTTGGGGATTTCACCCCCAAGTTTCTATCTGCATCTGCCTCTACCTCCCCCTCTGCAGATTCTTCTCTGCTGGCCATGTCTCTGACACAGGTCCACCACATATGAAGGAATGTACCCTTGACCTCGTTGCATCTCCAGCACTTTCTCAGCTTGCGGGGATGTTGGGATTGCAAACATGCTCTCCGTTGGAGTGGCTGGGTCTGTGAAGGTGGTGCTTGATTCTAGACAGCAAGATAGCACCCTCCTGTATGGGATCCTGTAATGTCGCTTCTGCTTCCTGTTCTGCCTCATGGCTTAACACAGCCCTCCCTGGTCTCTACTGAGGGTCTCCGCAGGAAGGTTGGTGGGACGAGAGCTGGATCCTTGCTTCCCCTTCTGAAGTGGCTGAAGTCAGTTGGATTGAAAATAAGCGGTATTGGTAAAAAGATTAACAAGAATATGTGAATTCGGATTGATAATGGTTTAAAATATATAGTTATAATAGGTTAAGATATTGAGTAAAGATAAATGATAGATGGTAAGGATTTGCTGAATTAACTATGTGAACTGGAATACAAAAAAGGGGGTGTGAGGAGGTCAGGAAACAAGTAAATGAAGTATAAGACATGAAAATATTGATTTCTTTTTAATTTTTTCTTATTTTTTATGTGTTTTGTCTTTGTATTTTTGTATCTCTTTTTCTTTTATTATTGTTATTCTTTTTTATTTCTTATTTTTAATCTTGTAACCTTTTATTGTCTGTAAAATTTCAATAAATATCATTTAAAAAAAATAAAAAATGAAGTGGCTGAAGTCAGAGGGGAAAAGGAAGATCCCTCCATTTCCAACCCATGTTCCAACCACTGGGCCTCTCTCCATTTCTTCCCCCCACCCACCCCATGCATCGGAGTCTGCCATTCCAAAAATGAAAGTACCCAGAATCCTTTAGGAAATGAGCATAGATGTATGAAACAAAGCAGGAGCGATTTCTGTTTCCCGATGCAGGTGAGTCCTGAGGAACAACCAATGGAGAAGGAAGGAAGCAGGCTTGACTGATTGTTTTCTTATTTCCCTGATGTCCAACAAGTGGTCCATTAAAAGTAATAACCACTCTTTACAAATGACAAAGAGATCATGTATGCATTAGGCAGATAAACAGTACATTGCTAGTAAAACTGATTGGACAAACAGTTCAGGGTTCTGGCCCTGTGCCCAACTTTACAAAAGAATGTTTATTAAATTATTAAAATTTATGGGTTGATAACACACTTATACAATTTATAGCAGCTGTAAAGTGTTTTTAAGTTTTAGAAACACAATAAAGTTGATTTAATAATCCCTTAATCTTATACTCAACTTCCCCTGGAATTTTCTTCAATGTCACCTCATAAATTACAATTTATACTACATTACAGAAACACTAAAATAAACACTACATGAGATTTCGTCAGATTCATATATTTTGTTGAGTTAACCAGGAAGCATATCACAAATAGCCATTACATACTAAGCCCTGGGCGTCACATGCAAAAAGAAAAAATCCATCTGCCAATGATAACATGGAAATTTTTGCTCTCCTTTCACCAAGAGCTCTCAACTAATGACTCTTCAAAGAGGCTGAGCATGCAAACTGTGTGTGTCTGTGGTAATTCAACTGTATAAAAGCAGGAGTGAATCATATTCAAATGATAATTAAATAAAACTTGTTTTTCTTTTTAAGAAAAAGAAAAGGTTTAAGACAGAGCCTACCACCCCTCTTTCTAACCTAGAACAATATCAAAAGCACCATCATTTTACAAAATATGTCTACTGCCAATGAAATAGTGGCATTGACGGATTGATTGATTGATTGATACCCCACACTGGAGTCTTTCTGCAGAGAGGATCAATTTAAAAATACAAAGGGAGAAAATATGCAGTGAGCAAAGTGTGAAAGTGCATGTTCAGATTCCATTCTAAATGTTGCAAGAGTTCGTTTTCCTAATGGAAGACAGCCAGAGTGGAATGCACAACATAATGGAACCAAAAGAGTAATGCCAGAATGGAACTGGATAAATCTATGCCATGTTGCAGTAGGCCAAGGGTAGCCAACTTGTGGTCCTGCCATCAGTCCCGGCCAGCATGGCCAACGAACAGGGATTATGAGAACTGTGGTTGAACTGGAGGGCAGCAGATTAGCCAGCCCTGCTCTAAAAGGTAAAAAGATAAAGGACCTCCGGACGGTTAAGTGGGGTCATGGGGTTGTGGCGCTCATCTCACTTTCAGGCCCAGGGAGCCGGCGTTTGTACACAGACAGCTTTCCGGGTCATGCAGCCATGCTTCTGGCTAAACCGCTTCTGGCACAATGGAACACCGTGACAGAAACCAGAGCATATGGAAACACTGTTTACCTTCCCACTACAGTGGTACCTATTTATCTACTTGCCCTGGTGTGCTTTCGAACTGCTAGGTTGGCAGGAGCTGGGACAGAGCGACGGGAGCTCACCCTGTCGCAGGGATGTGAACCGTTGACCTTCCGATTGGCAAGTCCAAGGGGCTCAGTGGTTTAGACAACAGCGCCACCCGCGTCCCCTGCTCTAGACCTTGCTGGAGCATACTACCTACAGTCTAAGGACTTACACATCAAAAATTTAAAAATAAGAGCCAGTGTTGTTCAGCAGAAGGAGAACACATGAATTCAGGACTGTGTCATTTTGCAAGGAAGGAAAAGAAGACTGCTCTAGAGGGGACATCTCTGATCAGAGTTAGGTAGTCCATGCCTATTGTAGTTTACAAGGCAATTTTGTTAAAATACTTAATAACAGTATATTGTATATGTTGTTGTTGTTGTTGTTTAGTCATTTAGTCGTGTCCGACTCTTCGTGACCCCATGGACCAGAGCACGCCAGGCACTCTGTATATACCATATACTATAGTATGTGTATGTGTATATATATATATATATATGCTTTCGTAGATTTTCACGGGTACAGGAATGCAGGTTTTGGTGTCTTCGGGTGTCTTCCCGTGTAAGAGTCGGGGTGTCTGTGCGACGTTTCGACGAGGTCTCACTCGTCATCTTCAGGCTGGTGCTTTCGGCTTCTTGTTACTGGAACAGAGCAGAGTCTGGTGTTTGAGTTCCTATAAATACTGTTGAGGGGTGTGGTGTATAGCCTCCAACGTTCTGGGCAAAGAGGAAGTTCCTAGATTAGTGTGCCTTTTCTTCTTTTGTTCCTTAATTACTTGAGGGATATCTTGGGTGATTTCATGAGTGGTATTCAGAATATCACTGGGTGGGTCATTAAGTGTAGATTAGTTGCTAAAGCTTTCGTGTCTTGACCTCTTGAGCTTGTGAAGAGTTTTTCTGAGAAGATGGCTGTGCTGCATTTAGTTGTGCTCTGGCTTGGCTTCGTGTATAGGGGCGAGCTATGGTTTTGTGCCTTGTGCCAGCCAGATCTGTGTAGGGATTGCAGGGGGGTGCAGCATCCGGAGGTGCCACTATAGTTTGGCTACTGGATGGAGTCTGTAATATGTCTGTGGAGAGGGTCTCACCGGTCATCGCAAATTTGTACATGGAACACTTTGAAACCAATGCTTTAGACAAGTCAGAACACAAACCCAAACTTTGGCTCAGATATGTTGACGACACCTTTGTAATTTGGCCACACGGGAAAGAAAAACTAGATAGCTTCCTCACACATCTCAACAGCCTACACCCCAAAATACAATTCACTATGGAAATAGAAGACAACAACCAACTCCCCTTTCTTGACGTCCTAATCTACAAAAAACCTGATGGCTCCCTAGGACACACTATCTACCGGAAAAAAACACACACCAACCGCTACTTACATGCACAATCACACCACCACCCTGCACAAATAAACTCCGTAGCCAAGACTCTCATCTCCAGAACCAAACGCCTGGCTGACAAAGACCACTTGACAACTGAGTTACAGAATCTCTCAAATGTGTTAATCGCCAATGGATACCAGAAAAACAGGGTTACGAAGCTAATCCAAAAAGAAACACCCCCCAAAAACCAAGACACAGAAGAAAACAATGGCATGGCCCTCCTTCCTTATATCAAGGGCACTACAGACAAAATCAGCAAAATCCTCCATAAACACAATATCAAAACAGCCTTCTGCACCAACCAAAAAATAGCCAATATCCTCAGAAACCCAAAAGACAAAATCCAGCTGGAAAACCAAGGGGTCTATGAAATACCCTGCAAAGTCTGCCCAGCCACGTACATTGGACAAACAAACAGACGAATAAATGCACGTATCGCAGAACACAAGAATGCCGTCAAAAAAGAAGAAAAAACTTCCTCTCTTTTCCAACACATGAAAGAAACAGGACACGAAATTAATTTTGCAGATTCCAAATTGCTCTTTAACATGGAACATCACCACAAGAGAATAATCATGGAAGCCATCGAGATAGAGAAACACCCTCACAACATGAACAAGCGTGACGACACGTCCCGCCTGCCAGACATCTGGAAATTAGCCCTCCCCACAAAAACCGACACCAGAACCAGAGGCACACAGAACGCCGTCACCAATCAACCACACCAGACCCAAACCCAGACCCTCTCCACAGACATATTACAGACTCCATCCAGTAGCCAAACTATAGTGGCACCTCCGGATGCTGCACCCCCCTGCAATCCCTACACAGATCTGGCTGGCACAAGGCACAAAACCATAGCTCGCCCCTATACACGAAGCCAAGCCAGAGCACAACTAAATGCAGCACAGCCATCTTCTCAGAAAAACTCTTCACAAGCTCAAGAGGTCAAGACACGAAAGCTTTAGCAACTAATCTACACTTAATGACCCACCCAGTGATATTCTGAATACCACTCATGAAATCACCCAAGATATCCCTCAAGTAATTAAGGAACAAAAGAAGAAAAGGCACACTAATCTAGGAACTTCCTCTTTGCCCAGAACGTTGGAGGCTATACACCACACCCCTCAACAGTATTTATAGGAACTCAAACACCAGACTCTGCTCTGTTCCAGTAACAAGAAGCCGAAAGCACCAGCCTGAAGATGACGAGTGAGACCTCGTCGAAACGTCGCACAGACACCCCGACTCTTACACGGGAAGACACCCGAAGACACCAAAACCTGCATTCCTGTACCCGTGAAAATCTACGAAAGCATATATACTATATACTATATACTATATACTATATACTATATACTATATACTATATACTATAGTATATAATATATAGTATAGTATATTTACTTTGAGGACAATAAAACACCGTAATCGGATTGCTCACTGCGAATGAAATGCTTAGTCACCAGGGAAAAGTTATACCTTACTTTACATATAAAATTTCAGGAATTGGCCAGAGTTCTCCATAGCTGCTTTTGGGGAAACCTATAAACATATGCCCTTGAGATTAGGAGAAATGGCCACCCCCACCCCATACGCTCACTTCTTGTTTCTCTCTGCAAATTTGTAGTTTCAATGGCACTGGTTGGTGGTATAAGCACTAAACTTAATCATTACCATACAAATGAGACTTTCCAGGTCTTGCCCTGTGTAAGCAACAGTTTATACTCAGCCCGGATGGTATAAATCAAGTTCATTGGACATAAATATCCCTGACTCCACAGTCCGCAACAACCTAGGAACCTATCAGCGTTCAGGTAATGCTTTCATTTTCATTTTCTTTTCTTTTTTTCATTTAGAAATGTTCCAGGTTTTTATTATCCGTATTAAGGACAGATGTGTTTTGTTAGCATTACAGTTAACATTTTTCAAATTTATTGCTGACATTTTATATACTATGCCCCAAGGTTCTTCCTAAGACTGAAATAAACAGACTGTCTCCTTTAAGAGGAATCTGAGAATTAAATGTATTCCAGAGGTATAATGTGTGTGTTTTTTAATTGAGCAAACAAGAACATTTGGTTTTTTTACTGTAGTTCAAATCCTTCTCAAATCTTTTTTTAATGCTTTCCATGTACTCATTAGAATTTTTTATTGATTTCTAGGCAGTATCTTGCATTAATTTGGACTCTGCTGCAACCACTATGGGTAAAACAAACATCTGGAAATTTTTCAGTGTGTGATAGACTTCACAGACTCCATAGGAACCTTTTACACCACAGTAATCCTTTTAATGTAATTATTGAGGATATAACTTTTCAATAAAATATGCAACAGGACTTTCTCACCACCATTAATTTGTTGTTTTTTTGCATTTTTTGCAGTGTTGTTGTCTGTACAATCCCCAAAGCAAGCTATCATCCACGTAATTAACTTTTTGCTTTCCCCCAAAGATAGTGAATGAACTCATGTTCTGGGGAGAGATAAAATTATTTTTGTAGACTTCAAAGAAGCTCTGAGTGAATATAGCAGGACAAAATCATTTTATCTGACACTGTAATATAAAACCCATCATTTCATCCAACACTGTACATCGCCACTGAATTTTAAAAAAATTCAAAGCAGAGTCAGATGTAGGAATGAGGAAGAAATTTGGTTCAGATTGCATTTTAATGTAAAACTACTTGATTTGCATTTACCAGAAAAACACGTGAACTGAAACAAAAGCTATAAAAAAAAATGCACTTTTCTGAATTTTGCTGTGCAGTTTTCCAACCAGGTATACATTATAGGGTTACCTGTTCCAGAGGCACCCAAAATCACACATGGCCAAAAGCTGCTGGCTGGCTGGCAGGAGGAGGAACTCCCATACAGAGGACCTCGCTGTACCTCTGCTGCCTTCCATCACTTCTCCATGCACAGCCATGGCCTTGAGAGGGCCATAACAGATTGCTTTCCCTCCTCTCTGCAGCAAGGAAGGGAGAGTGGAGAGTGCAAACCAGCTCTCATTGGGTGTGAGATGGGTAGGGAAACAATGGAACCAGACAGCGGAAAAGGAAACCTAGTTTCCTCAACTGTGGAAGGGAAGAGAGAGGGAGAGAGGCAGGCAGAAGCTCCATTCCAGCCTTTTTCTTCCACTGGTGGACCAAAACATTTCTTCTTTGTGCTAGTGTCAGTGGTTTAGTCATGCTGGCCACATGACCTGAAAAGCTGTCTGTGGACAAACACCAGCACCCTCGGCCTGAAAGTGAGATGAGTGCCGCAACCCCATAGTCACCTTTGACTGAACTTAACCGTCCAGGCGTCCTTTACCTTTTTACCATGTGAAAAACACAATATTTTTTGGTTTCTTCAAATTCCTGGGCAATGCCAGGCATTCCATGCTAGTATTTAATAAACGCTTTCCATGTTTCCTCAAATAAGGCCCTTATCTCTTCCCACACTTAGTTTTTCTGTTAATTCCTCTAAAAGACCACCTTGCCAAACTTTTTTTGATTCCACAGGTCAATATTTACATTCTGAAGTGTTTTTCAATTTTGAGCTGCACCAGCTTGTGCAGCTGAGAGTGAATGACTCAACAGTTCTTCATGATTAAGGTCAACATTTCTATCCAGAAACAAGTTTAACAACACCAGTGTCAGAGATGGATTTATCCATTGGCCAGGAAACAGGCAGACAGGATGCACATCAAGGAATGCAAGTCTTTGGTTCTCACAATTAGCAGAAATCTTTGCTGCTATACTTTTCACCATCTTGCTCTTGTCAACATGTGGAAAGGGTTGGAAGCGTTTGTTGAACCAGCTTTCCAGGCAGCTCAGAAGTGCTGCTGGCATGCTCCACGTCAAATAAACATCCGGAGTCCAAAGCCATCCTTTCTCCTGGAACTTCCCAGCGGGTTAAGAGAAACAGACCTTGCTTTTTAAGACAATGCACTAATCCTTACTATGAAGAGCAAGGAGGAGGAAACTTATCCTCATATTTCTGCTGTGTAATTTATTGCTGTTAAGATGGACCTTCAGCTCTGGAAGAGAAAGGGGGGGGAATCAATATTAATCCACTCATACTTGTAATGGAAGGATGTGGTCACATAAAGTATGGCTTGAGAGTGCCGGGCCAAAGCCCGAGCCCGAAGACAGATTCTTGTACGTTTGCGATGGAAACAACAGACTATAACATTGTATTTGATATGGAAAAATCAATCACACCATTACAAGCTAGACTCCGTTCCACTCGGAGACAAGAATATAAAGTACTTCAAGCAGTTGTTAAACAGAAGCGGTTTCATGATTATTTAATCACTTTAGAGGTCAAAGCAATTAAAATATCACCTGTCAATACTTCCTCTAAGATTTGTTTGTTCTGGCAATGAATGTTTTTGTGGTATCTCTATGTTCTTGATTTAAGCGGTGATGCCCCAACATAATAAAACCAGCACAGTCATGACATACAGCATGGTTTTCCAACTGGAAATAACATAAGGTTTTCACAACTGTAGGCTAAGCAATGAAGTAACACAAACCATCCCATAAATGGTGGTTGAGGGGGTACATCAGATGGATATTCTCCACAGCCTCATCTTCTGAAACAGCACTCCACACTATTATTTTCCTAAGACCTTTGATGCTTATATTTTTTAAATATTTATTACATTTTTATACTGCCCTTCATCTGGAGATGAACCACAGGGTGGTTCACAGCGCACAAATACGAAATGAAAACACAAAATTGGACATTGTGGATTATGTGCGCTGTAATGCTTTGTGAATTTTATAATATGACTTTTATTGGGGTTATGCTGTTTAACCTATTTTTTAAGTTGTTTTCTTAATAGTGCTTCACAGAAGGCGGTTGTTTCACAGATGATTTGTCAGTTATTTTATATGATTTATGTTGCAGTTGTGATGTTCTGCTATGTTATTATTTATGGTATGTAAGCCTCTTGGTGACTCATGCGAGAGAAGAGCGGCGTAGAAATATAATTCAAATAAATAAAATACATAAGAAAAGAAAACAGGCCAATAACCTACCTGCCACAGAAACATTTAAAAGGCCATAGAATGTTAATCAGCCAGTGACAGATTGAGGTACTTTATTTTATAAATAACACATTTGGTGTCATCACAGCAGCAAAACCAGTGGTTGGCTTGGGCAGGTAAGATCAGCCTCCATTTTACTTTAATTCAGAGGTAAGGAAACTGTGACCCTCCTGGTTTTGCTGGACTAGAACTCCTATCATGGCTGACCAAAGACATTGGAGGGCTACAGACTGAGCATCTTTTGAGGAGGAGCGGTGTTAAATGGCAAAATGAATTTGCCAACTGCGCCATGCCTTAATTTGATGCCTCATCCATACAGTTATCTGAAAATTTTCCATGAAGAGTAGCTGCAACATGAGGAAGATTTTTTGTAAAAAAAAAATAGATTATTAGTTCATACATGGTGGGTGAAAGGCACAAAAGAAAGGCAAAGGAAATTCTTCAACCATACTCTCAGTTTCTAACTTCTTTTTGCTTCTTCTTTGAGGTGATTTCATAGATCTTTGTGAGATGCTTCCATGACGCATCTAACAGAGACTTAGCATTCCCTGTTTTGTTTGTTACGCTGTTTTGGCCAAGCCATGTCATTGTCTACCTACCTGATATTATATATGGTGTCAGATATGGGCAGATAAAGACATATCTGAGCCAAAGAGGGTTTAGAGGCACCTCTGATCAGCTGATCACCCACACTTACAAAAGTGCTTTGCAAGCAACAATCAGCTGATTGTCCATGTAGGCAAAAACAGGCCGCCTAAGATCATTATGATGTCAGGTGATTGATAGATGGGCATTCCCACCTACCTGTCAAACTTGGCCAATGGGTGGATTGGGAAAATAAGGATATGGCCTACCAGTCAAATCCAGTTCTCTGCCCCTACATTAGAGCCAACCTCTTTCTGTATATAGATTGCTCTGGTAAATGGTCACGACAAGTGTTTATTTTCAGACTTCTAGACACATGAATCAAATTAGGGTTAAGAACTCCTATGAAAAGGACAAGAGAAAAAAATAATCACTTTTAAAAAGCCATTTCTTAACAAGGATTCATAGTTAAAATGGTTATTTAGATCAAGAATGAAATAAAGTTTGACATGAAAAAATCAAAACAAGTTTTTTAATTAAAACCATTTCAGATCTGCTAAAATTGCATTTTGTTTAAAATCTGTACAATGCCAACAATAATTAAGAAGAAAAACTATATATTTCACCCAACATGTCTGTAGCAAGAACAAAAGCACTAACCAAGCTTTTCCTTTATGGGAACTTTACGTGGGTTTCCAACCAGCTATGAAAATAATAGACTTAAGTATTTGCTTGCTGTACAGATTAATTCTTTATACATTTGCTTCCTAGCAGATAATATGCAGCATAATTCTATGCATGTTGATTTAGAAGTCAGTCCCACTGTCTTCAATAGGCCTTACGCACAGGTGATGTGAATAGATTCACAGCTTTGAAAACCTTTTATCCACAGGATAGTATTTTGCAAAACTAATGTCATGAGTGCATGCTATGCAAAATGTCTTCCTTAAACAGGACATTGTATTTCGGTGACTTTTACAAAGACCTAGCCAAACAGATAGAGACTAGTAAAATAGCATTCTGAAGAGGAAACAGTGGACAGTATTTAATTTGTGTGTCCCCCCCCCCCCCAATCTTCTTTTCTTCTTATTCCAGCGCTCACTTGATACTCCTCCAAATTAATCAGTTCTGGGAAATGCGACCACAATGGCAGACCTCACTATGCGGAATGTTTTACAACTAAGCTGTTCCTTTCTAGCCATGAGTTGCCACCGTGACCGAACAACTGATGGCCAGCACTGTTTTTGTCAGATTTGGACAAGTGAATCAATAAAAAGACACAGCAAAGGCTCAATGTGAACAGACACCACTAATACGACTAGCCTTTTGGGACCCACAGGAGTGTGAAACTGCTTTTCCATGTTAATTTCTCTCCAGCACTCTTGGGGTTATCCTCACCTTTGGCCCCTGTTAATTAAAAATTGCCTCTCGTTAAAGCTCCTTGGCAGACATTTTCCTCATGTCGGCCCATTTTGCTGGCTGCTGGGAGAGGAAATGAGAAAAGAGAAGGGCCTGAGATTGTTGTAAAGGAAACATTGCCCAAATCCTATGTTGTCGTCCATGGTTACTGTGAATGTAAAGCACAGTTTCTTTTTCTTATTATAATTTCTTATTATAATTTACTGACAGAGTACATGTAGAATAAACATTGTTGTTCTAATGCATGTTATTGTTGTTCTAATAAAAGATATAATATTTTGGAGTTCCCTGAAGAAATTTTTCACTCAAAATGCTCAAGCATTCTAGCTCCTTAATTGGATATTATATCAGATAGATAGATGATAGATAGATAGATAGATAGATAGATAGATAGATAGATAGATAGATGATAGATAGATAGATAGATAGATGAATAGATGATAGATAGATAGATGATAGATAGATAGATAGATAGATAGATAGATAGATAGATGATAGATAGATAGATAGATAGATAGATGATAGATAGATAGATAGATAGATAGATAGATAGATAGATGATAGATGATAGATAGATAGATAGATAGATAGATAGATAGATAGATAGATAGATAGATGATAGATAGATATAGATGATGATAGATAGATAGATAGATGATAGATAGATAGATAGATAGATGATAGATAGATAGATAGATAGATAGATGATAGATAGATAGATGATATGGTAGGTAGGTAGGTAGACAGACAGACAGACAGACAGACAGACAAACACATACACACACCAATCACAGATTTTTTTGGAGTGAATGGACCACTGGGTTTTTCATTTTATTTTGTTAATATAGATTCGTTTCACTATCTATATTTTCACTATCCAAAGTCAAGTTTGAATGGGAAGATATAGCTCAAAACTTTGCTCATTATTTTGTGACATTTTAGTTAGGCCTAATGAAGATCCTGTCCTACGGTAGATTTTAAATTTAGCTAGTTTCTGTTGTCTTGTTTCCCTTTTAATCTGGATTTCCTTTTTCCCATTAGCCCGGCTGTGCTGAAGGTAATTAGATTTCTCCTGTTGACATCTCTTTGTTGCCAATGCCTGCATTGTCTCCTAGCTACAGTTTGCATTGATTCTCCTTGACATGAGGTTTATTGTCACAGTACCCCTAAATCTCAGTGAGCCTCTTTTCCCATCCATAAGTGGACACATCTGTGGATACCTTTTGTCTTCAGTCTTATAATTCTGACTATTACTTTTCACACCAGGCAGCTGTTTAATTTGTTAATGGAAGCTGAATCCATACATCACACTGGCAATATGGTTGACGCTAAAGTGCAAACTGCATAGACATAACCCGAGACAGCCGGTTGTTTTATTGTGAAGTGCATTGGATCAGTTTGACAGGATCTGAGAATCTCTCTTTTCAGGATGTTTTTACCCACACTGTTAAAAATATGTCCTCCAATTTTGGGTGGGAGAGGGTTTTTTAAAAAATAAAATAAATAATAATAAATCTGATGCAGTTAATATGACTTGGAGCATTCTGATAAAGAAGAGCACTCAGTAATGGACAGCACGTTGGGGGCTGACCTCCCAAAAGATGAGTCCCTACTGCTTACTAGGTAAAAAAGGTAAACGACGCCTGGATGGTTAAGTCCAGTCAAAGGCGAATATGAGGTACGGCGCTCATCTGTAGATCGCCAGTGGCATGAAAAACTGAAATGACCTTTCAAATTTCCACTGTGGGATATGTTTTGAGTGTCTTAAGCCCAGCTATCATGTAGCATTTTACACACTGCAAAGCTGCAATTATTATTATTATTATTATTATTATTATTATTATTATTATTATTCATATACCACCCTATACCCGGTGGTCTCAGGACAGTTCACAGAATAAAATCAAGATATAAAATGACAAAATACATAATAAAAATAAAAACAACAACCCAATAGTTCCCCCCCCAAAAAACCCACATTTTAAAAGGGCATAGGATGTAAATCAGATCAACCAAAGGCCTGGTTAAAAAGGGGCATTTTTGCTTGGTGCCTAAAGGTGTAAAGGTAAAAAGGTAAATGACCCTGGACAGTTAAGTCCAGCCAAAGGCAACTCTGGGGTTGCGGCGCTCATTGCGCTTTCAGGCCGAGGGAGCCGGCGTTTGTCCACAGACAGCTTTCTGGGTCATGTGGCCAGCAGGACTAAACCGCTTCTGGTGCAACGGGACACCGTGACGGAAACCAGAGCGCACGGAAATGCCGTTTACCTTCCTGCAGTAGCAGTACCTATTTACCTACTTGCACTGGCGTGCTTTCAAACTGCTAGGTTGGCAGGAGCTGGGACACAGGAGGCGCTGTGGTCTAAACCACCAAGCTTCTTGGGCTTGCTGATCAGAAAGTCAGTGGTTCAAATCCCCATGACGGAGTGAACTCCCGTTGCTTACTAGGAGGGAACATTGAAGGGCCAAGGTGATAGGGAGGTTGACATAGTGCAAATGCATCAGCAGAGCCAATCTGCTTCTCCTGCCCATGAATTTGCACCACACCAACATCCCTGCTGCCTCACCCACCTTCTCTCAGTAAGCATCACAGCTGTCAGGAAGTCAAGTAAACATAGATACCCCACCAGGCCATCGTCTACTGGCAGTACCCATGCAGTTTGCTGTCTCAGTGACTAAGAAGAACCCTGTCATATGTTCGACAGGGGGGGGGAAGCATTTTCATTCAGATATGTGGTAAATATAAAGTGCAATCCCATTGGTGCAGGGGACAGAGAATCCATGTTGGAAGAATGGCCAAATCCTAGGCCCTGCCAGTCCCACACTGGCTAAGGATGAAGGGGGGGGGTGCAAGGACGGGGGAGAAGAACTATGTCAGCTCCAGAACTTGATTATTTTTCATTTCCTTGTAAGGATTGTTGTGACAGTAGTGCTGGAGGAAAAATCAATCTGCCCTTGACACACCCTTCTTCGCCCTCCCCATCACTGGAAAACAAATGGCAGTGGAGGGACAGACACAGTGATTTGTGGGGTTGCAAAAATGCACACTTCAGGGCTGCACCTCTTCACCCATCGTAGGATTTTGTCCTAAATGTTTTGAGCAGTTTTTACCACTGAAATGAATTTGTGTGTAGCGAAACAAAAAACAAAAATGCATTAGAGAAGAATTCTTTTTATGTCGTGATATGCTTCACCTTTCGACATATTGGCCTTTAGAAATATTTCACACAAAGAGAGAAAGAGAGAATGATAGAAAACCCTTTAATAAACTTCAGATTAATCATAATTCACTTCTAGGAAAGGAGAGTCTCCAGCACAATGTTTCTTTCTAAAATGGAGTTTCTGAATGATTTATATCACTGAATAGACGTGGAAAATATGTAGAACTATACACATGTAAATATCCACATGGGTTTTACAGGAAAGAGTTGTGTATAGGTGCTGACAGGAATCTGGTAGTTTTCTGAAAACCCGCGTGTCTTTCCATTAGGCAATTCTACGGAGAGAGAAAAATGTAAAGTCAGAGCCATCTATAATTGGCTGGGATCTTGAGCCTCCATCTTCATGCCATCCTTAATATATTTCAGTTGAAGGAGACAGAAACTTAGTAATGAATATTTCAGCGTGGAAATCTTTTTCAGTTACAATACAAGAAAGGTTTCAGCATGGGCAATTGGACAGAATTAAGCACCAGTCCCTCTTCAATATCATTGAACATTATCTATTCAGCAATTTCTGCCTTCCGATTATGAACTTGTCCAACCACATTGTTGTTGGTAGAATTTAATCAGATGGAATGCACTTCTATTTTAGACAGGAGTTTTCTGTATTTTTAGTATGTGTGTGTGTACACACACACACACACACACACACACACACACACACACACACATTGCCTCAAGGAACGAACAGATGTAATAGATAAGAGGTGAAAAATAGTTCTTTATTTGATGCTCATATGTGCCACAGTCATGACTTATGGAAAACAGACTTCAGCATGATTTCTAATTCCAGTATTTGGCCTCACATCCAAAAGAAGACTGATAAGACAAAACTGGAAGAAATATTATATTGATTAAAATTTAACAAATTGGAGGAGCTTTAACCATTAACAACAACAACAACAACAAAATATTTTATTGCGGGGTACTCAAGTGTATTTAGTACCGGCACTTTTCTCTCCCCCCCCCCGATACATTTAACATGTGGCACTTACTGTAACAACTTCATGGTGAGCACCTTTTTTCTTTTTCAAGAAGCATCGCCTCAGCTCTATGAGTGCAGCTTTCTCCGGATTGAAGTGCAGAGTGTATGAAGACTGAGACATTTCAAAGCAACTACTCTATTCCAAACTTAAAAATAGAAAGTGTAATGCTGGTGGTCAACAAAAGAGGTTTAAAGACTCTCTCAAGACAAATCTTTAAAAATGTAGGATAAACACCAACAACTGGGAAACACTGACCTGCGAGCGCTCCAGTTGGAGAACAGCCTTTAGGATTGCTAGGACTAGCAAGGAATTCTGCCAGTTGCACTATCTGCAATCACTGTGTGATTGTGGATGACAACGTTAAAAGGCTTATGAAATGCTAGCAATGGCTAAAAAAACCCAACAGTTAAGTCCAGTCGTGAACGACTCTGGGGTTGCAGTGCTCATCTCGCTTTACTAGCCGAGGGAGCCTATGTTTGTCCGCAGACAGTTTTTCTGGGTCATGCGGCCAGCATGACCAAGCCACTTCTGGCGAAACCAGAGCACGGAAACACCATTTACCTTCCTGCCGGAGTGGTACCTATTTATCTACTTGCATTTTTTGACGTGCTTTCGAACTGCTAGGTTGGCAGGAGCTGGGACCGAGCAACGGGAGCTCACCCTGTTGCAGGGATTCGAACCGCCGACCTTCCGATCGGCAAGCCCAAGAGGCTCAGTGGTTTACACCCGAGTCCCGAGTCCCATTGCTAGCAATGGCTAGCAAATGTTTAACTAGCTAGTTAATTTTGAGCCTACAAGTTCTAGTTTAGTTCATTGCTCCTTCCACATGTATAAATAACCCACATTTTTATAAAAAAAAATCCTTCCAGTAGCACCTTAAAGACCAACTAAGTTAGTTCTTGGTATGAGCTTTCGTGTGCATGCACACTTCTTCAGTATCTGAAGAAGTGTGCATGCACACGAAAGCTCATACCAAGAACTAACTTAGTTGGTCTTTAAGGTGCTACTGGAAGGAAATTTTTTTATTTTGACTATGGCAGACCAACACGGCTACCTATCTGTAACTGGAACCACATTTTTATGTGTTCATTTATTATTACATTTATATCCCACCTTTCCACCAAGGGACTCTCTTCATTGTGCACCCGTGGCTCTCCTTATTCTTACAACAACCTGGTGAGGTACGATAGATTAGGCTGAATGACAGTGACTGGGCCATGGTCTCCTAGTGAGTTTCGTGGCTGAGTAGCATTTTGAACCATGGTATCCCAAGATCCTAGTCCAACATTCTTACCTTCCATCATGTATAATTTTTTAAAAACATAAACATTTAAATAAATGGCTCCAAAGCACAGAAAGAAGCATATCTCATCTACAGTCACACTTGAAACTCAATCAAATGTCTGAAACCGTGCGATTCAGCTGCTCAGTGACAGGCAAGCAAAACATGTCATTGGTTGCCAATGTACAATGTACATTTCCCCGCATAAAACAACAAAGAGGCTAGGATGCATTGTTCGTCGCGTCCAAAGATGTGGCAATGATGTACAGTATATGAAGGCAAAAAGCCTCTTCACATTTGGTATGTGTTGTGTGTTTTTTTTAAAGTAAAATGAGACAACGCAACTCGCTTGTCCTCGTGACAACTAGCTTCTTTGTCTAATTTCCATTTGTTTCTGTGGCAGCTAAAACACCTTGAAATTACCTTCTCCAGCATGGAAGAATGATTTTCCCCTTGCTCTAACTGTCAGAGTGATTAGAATTTTAATTAGTAAAGTGGAGAGAGCGCACAGGGAGGAAAATCACTGAGAGAGTGGGGGGGAGAGAGGGACACATGAAAGATTCACAATTGCAAGGGAGACAAAGAGACGTCTTAGAGCAGCGTCCCAGCATGACAGTTCCACCAGCAATTCAAGTGCAGCACAAAATTCCATATGGTGCTACTAACACACTGCTGGCCACGCACTCACCCCTTTCTGACAACATGAGGCTGCTGGGGGCAGGAGAAAACATTTTCATCAGTTGTCGCCCACAGGAAAGCAAATGATTTGTGTTTTCCTTTCTTTTCTTTTCAGGATCTCAAGACTGCAGAGGGCCCCGTTGCAAGATCCCTTGCGACCCTTTGATCTACTCCTAGCGACCTGGAGTGGAAGGAAAGAAAAAAATTCTGTAGATCGCCAGTGGCATGAAAAACTGAAATGACCATTCATATTTCCACTGTGGGATATGTTTTGAGAGTTTTAAGCCCAGTATGTAGCATTTTACACATTGCAAAGCTATTATTATTATTATTATTATCCTTATCCTTATCCTTATCCTTATCCTTATTAGAATTAGAATTTATATACCACCCTATACCCGGTGGTCTCAGGGCAGTTCACAGAATAAAACCAAAATATAAAACCACAAAATACATAATAAAAATAGAAACAACAACCCAATAGCTCCCCCCTCCCTCCCAAAAAAACCACATTTTAAAAGGGCATAGGATATAAACCAAAGGCCTGGTTAAAAATGAACATTTTTGCCTGGTGCCTAAAGGTGTAAAGGTAAAAAGGTAAAGGACCCCTGGACAGTTAAGTCCAGTCAAAAGCGACTATGGGGTTGCGGCGCTCATCGCGCTTTCGGGCCGAGGGAGCCGGCGTTTGTCACAGACAGCTTTCTGGATCATGTGGCCAGCAGGACTAAACTGCTTCTGGTGCAACGGGACACTGTGAAGGAAACCAGAGTGCACGGAAACACCGTTTACCTTCCCGCATCGGTAGTACCTATTTATCTACTCGCACTGGCGTGCTTTTGAACTGCTAAGATGGCAGAAGCTGGGGCAGAGCAACGGGAGCTCACCCCATCACGGGGATTCGAACTGCTGACCTTCTGATTGGCAAGCCCAAGAGGCTCAGTGGTTTAGACCAGTGTTTCCCAACCAGTGTTCCGCGGCACACTACTGTGCCGTGAGACACTGGCTGGTGTGCCGTGGGAGGGAGGCGGGCGAGTCGGGCGGTGAGAGGCGGCGGCGGCGAGGATCCGCGTTGAGCCGGGGGCGGCTCCGCGGTGGTGGTGCCGAGCGGCGGGGCAGCGCGTGCAAAAGGGAGGAGCGCGAGACAGCGGAGGAGGAGGATGCCGGCATGTCCGGGCAGCAGCAGCAACAACAGCAGCAGCAACTCCCGGCGACGGCTCCTCAAGCCCCGCCGCCGCCCCCTCCTCCGCCCGCTATCGCCGCCACCACAACAGCCGCCGCCGCCTCAGTTGCCGCCGTCCCTCAGTCCCTCGCTCTGCTGCCTCCTCCCACCCCCAAAGCTTGGAGGTTCCCCGGCAAGGGGGAGGGAAAAAACTTTCACTTTCGTGCGTCCCTCCCGGCGTGACGCTGCGCGCTGACGTCACGGGGCTGTGCCACGGTGGTGTGCCGCGAGATTTTTTTCCTTAAACAGGTGTGCCGTTGCCCAAAAAAGTTTGGGAAACACTGGTTTAGACCACAGCACCACCCATGTCCCTTAAGGTGTATAATGAAGGCCTAAAGGTGTTTAATGAAGGCGCCAGGCGAACTTCCCTGGAGAGGGCATTCCACAGACGGGGAGTCACTGCAGAAAAGGAACCGTTCTTGTGTTGTCACCCTCTAGTCCTCTTGAGGAGGAGGCACACGAAGGAGGGACTTAGAAGATGATCTCAGTGTCCGGGTAGGTACATATGGAAAGAGGCAGTCCTTGTGGTATTGTGGTCCTGAGCCGTTTCTGATACAGTTTCTTTGTTCATAGCATACACACTGATCTTTCGAATGCGCAACACACAACAGTTGGTGCTAGATAGCTCCCTTGGTTCAGAAAGTAGTTTGCAGCTGCCCCTTCTGGAAGTGGCCGATATTCTCTGGTGCTGATGGAGTGGAAAGAGGGACTGCACAAAGGAAAGGGGAAAATGAGGGTGGTTGAACAGCTCCCTTCACAAGCTCAAAGAACATTTTCAAGAGTTCCCACTGCTGTTGTGCTTGGTGGCAGCAGACACCACTCATGTGTTTGGCTTTGCCAGAAGCCTAAGGATGAAGACTTGTTGAGTGCCCTCATGCAAGAAGTGATCCTGAGTAATTCCAGAACCTCCACCCCTTACACAAAGGAGCTCTAACTTTGCATGTGGGTGGTGTGGGGTGTGTCCGGCACACATGCCAATGGTGGGGCCCACAGCAGTGGAAATGACCCTGGGTCCTCCCAGAGATGTGAGGGGTGGTCGTCCAAACCCTCCTCCTATCATATAGTCGTGGTCCTAATTGGAGAAATCAGCAGAACAACCCCACCCATCTCAGCCAAACCAAAAATCTCTTGGCTCACTAATACAGAATTATTACTCAACTTGCCCTCTCTAGCTATGCTAAAAACAAAATACGATCTTATGTCAAGACAATTTGTTTTTGTTTGTTTGTTTGTTTGTAGGATTTCTATAGCACTCAACACCACACATGTACAACAGAGAAACAGCTTAGATCATGAAATCAGGTTTGTTTGTTTTTTTAAAAAAATCTTGCATTCAACATGGGTTGAAATCATGTGCCACTCTCCTTCCTTCCTTCCTTCCTTCCTTCCTTCCTTCCTTCCTTCCTTCCTTTTCTTTCTTTTATGCTGGTGTATTTTATGCCACCTTGAGATGCCCCTCAATGTGGGAAGAGAGCACCAATTGCAAGTTCTAGACTTGTCTACCAGTAACTATTTCAGCTATTTGCTGTCTTTGACAGCTGAAATAGTTACAGCAGTCACAAAATTAAAAGATGCCTGCTTCTTGGGAGGAAAGCAATGACAAACCTAGACAGCCTCTTAAAAAGCAGAGACATCACCTTGCCAACAAAGGTCCATATAGTTAAAGCTATGGTTTTCCCAGTAGTGATGTATGGAAGTGAGAGCTGGACCATAAAGAAGGCTGATCGCCAAAGAATTGATGCTTTTGAATTATGGTGCTGGAGGAGACTCTTGAGAGTCCCATGGACTGCAAGAAGATCAAACCTATCCATTCTGAAGGAAATCAGCCCTGAGTGCTCACTGGAAGGACAGATCATGAAGCTGAGGCTCCAAGACTTTGGCCACCTCATGAGAAGAGAAGACTCCCTGGAAAAGACCCTGATGCTGGGATAGATGGAGGGCACAAGGAGAAGGGGACGACAGAGGACGAGATGGTTGGACAGTGTTCTCGAAGCTGCCAGCATGAGTTTGACCAAACTGGGGGAAGCAGTGGAAGACAGGAGTGCCTGACATGCTCTGGTCCATGGGGTCACGAAGAATCAGACATGACTAAACGACTAAACAACAACAGAAACTATTTCAGCATGAGAATCCTTAACTTTTCTATCTAACCATGCTGGCCAGTTACATTTGTGCTAGTGCAGATTTTCAGATTTCATTATTTTGAATGTTAATTATGGTGTTTGTATGTTTGTTTGCTTGCTTGCTTGCTTGCTTGCTTGCTTGCTTGCTTTAATATCTTGCCCATCTTGCCTAAATGGCCACATTTGTTTTGGCTGACTGTTTTTGTTGAAATGGCCACAGCACTTTTCCTTTTCATGAGCTGACCCATTTCCCACCAGCCTTGCTTCCGGAAGCCCACCATAACAGAGGTGGGCTAAATCATGCAGTCATTGTCCCAGAAAATTCACATTATACCTCATGTTCCAGAATCTCCAAATATGCTATTTCCAAACCACAAAGCTGAGGGCAATAATTTATCCCAGAATTCTCTGATGTGTTTTAGTGGCAAAGATTTGATAGGCATAGGGTTAAGGAATGAGGCTGCTCAGATGAACCCAAATAAATATTACACGGTCTACTCTCAACTTACATTTGGGTTACATTCCAGGGATAGCACTTAAAACCAAAATTGGGTATGGTCAAAACACTCTTTCCCAGCACCTCTGAACACTCTTGTCAATGTTTTTCCCCCCAGATGCCCACCCCCTTCCTCCCCAGTCAAATGTGTAAAGTTGAATTTGCACAAGTTAAATGTGTGTAAGTTGCTAGTGACCATGTTACACTGAAGGTGGCACTGTGGGTTAAACCACTGAGCCTAGGGCTTGCTGATCAGAAGGTCGGCGGTTTCGAATCCCCGCAACGGGGTGAGTTCCCGTTGCTCGGTCCCTGCTCCTGCCAACCTAGCAGTTCGAAAGCACGTCAAAGTGCAAGTAGATAAATAGGTACTGCTCCAGCAGGAAGGTAAACGGCGTTTCCATGCGTTGCTCTGGTTCGCCAGAAGCAGCTTAGTCATGCTGGCCACATGACCCGGAAGCTGTACGCCGGCTCCCTCGGCCAATAAAGCGAGATGAGCGTCACAACCCCAGAGTTGGCCACGACTGGACCTAATGGTCAGGGGTTCCTTTACCTTTTAAGTTGCTAGTACAGACACCTTGTAGCAGGAATAGCTAAAGTGGTGCCTCTTATACAGCTACTAAAACATTGTTTTATATTTTCAAAACATCATATTCTCTTCCCTCTATAACCACAACCTGCTACTGTTCTCTGAAGGATCTTTGTCTGGTTATAGGCAAATCTTCCTCTAGGGCAACAAGCAGGCTTCCTTGACCTTTTCTCTCAAAATGTAATAACACTTGACATGGTTGTAATTCATGAAAATCAATCCATAGAGTATTTTTTCTCATTTCAAGTAATTACAGGAGAGTTTTGGATCTAAATAAAGGTGAAAAAGAGGTCATTAGGGAGAAACCATGTTACACTGAAGATAAAATTAGAAAGCAAAGTTCAAAGCAGCAATCCATACTAGAAAGCTCTAAACCATAGTTAGAGGGTAATAATTACAGCTCAGGTCAGCAACCATCTGTTCTGAATAGCTGCAAAATATGTTTAGATCTAAAGTACACATTCTTTTTTCAACACTTCATATTTGTTTTAAATGTTGAGCAAATGCATTTGGCAGAATCAAACATTTAACAGTATGAGCCTATGTGCATCTATGCAGGAGAAAGCCCTAATAGGTTTTATGCTGTGAATTACTCTGAGATCCTCAGATGAAGGAAAGTATACAAATTTAATAAATAATAATAATAACAATTAAAAGTTCAATAGGGCTTACGCACAGGTAAATATGTCTAAAAATGCAACTTTATTTATTTACTTCCCAATCTCCAGGAAACACAACTCTCAATAGCTTTTTAAAACCTGGGATATAGCCTGGAATATAGTGAGTACCCTGGGTGTAATCCAGACCCCCTTGGTCCAATACTGAGGGGTGGGCAGTATTCAGGCTTGTATGATCTACTATGTTTTTACCAGAACCCCCAAATCCAACTGGAGCTAGGTGCAAAATATATAATTAGAATTAAAGAATTCTGAGACCAAGAATTTATTTTGAGTACCAGAACTAAATAGAGTGCCCAGTCCTTCCGCACACAAACACCATTCCTGGTTAGCCCAACCTTTCTACATTGTAGCAGTATAATTTTGAAGGGGGGGACATTTTGTTGTTGCTATATATGGCGGGCAGAAATCCTTGCTGATTTACTACAAATCACCCAGAAATCTATGAACAAATCTAGATCAACCTTCTGCCTTTCCCTAAACTTACAATACTACAATACCACAAAAATTCTACCCTGTAAATTATTGTTACACAATACCCCAATCTCTGAGTGGTGTGAGATTCCAGGGTTTCTCAGTACTTAAAGAGGGATCAGTTTTGTTAGAATGAGGGATGGCGGAGACTGTGGTGTCTTTATGATATATGGTTTATTTTAAAACATATACAACCTGAGCTCACAGCATCAACACCCCAAAAGTTATTGCTTCTCCCATTGTCACAACCTTAGATTCAAACAGAAATCAAGCATGGATCTTTGCCTTCTGTCTGCAGCCTGCTTCCCTTCCCCCACTTCTTCCTGGTTTTTTTACCAGCCAGCCAGGTGAGGAGGGGCAAAGGCCCACCCAGTTTGCCCAATGGGTACCATCACTTCCTTTGTTATACTAATGTTGGTCCTTAGGTGGCAATTGTGACCATTCTTTCACAAACTTGCTTAACTAGTTCAGCAAAGGAAACCTCCTTAAGATTTTAACCCTAAAGGAATTAGAAGGGACTCAAACATCATGTAGACTAACCCCCAGACTCACAATAATATTCATTCTTACACCACTTTTCTGTAGGTCTGTGCATGGCTTCCTAGTCTTCTTTCTGAAGCATGAGCACAGCACAAATCAACCAGCTTTCTGTCTTCTTCTACAATTTCAGTTCTCCTGAGGGTCGTCAATCAACAGCAGAACCTGTTGGCCAACCGAATCTCAGAAGCATGGGAAACTGTCAGAAGTTCCCCATCAAAAGATCTCAGTCCCTCCAAATCTCCCTATTTTCCAGGGACATTCCAGGGATTTACAGAAGCCATCCCAGTTTCTGATTTATTCCTGGAATGTCCCGCTTTTCCTTGGGACGTCCCTATTTTCATCATAGAAATGTTGGAGGCTATTGGGATCTCAGCAACTGAAGTGGAGTATAAGAAATAGATCACTATGAAATATGACCAAAGCTCTAAAGACAACAATTTCATGTTAATGCAAAATATCTATATATTTGGGTCTCTTGTCCAAATTACCACCACCATATAGTCAATGGAGGCTGGGGCAAAAACTAGGGCACCAAAAAGCTTTACAAGCTAAATTTGAGCTAGCGACCTCCTAATTCACACCTCAATTTCTTATCCACTGCATGACACTAGCTCTAAAATGCAAGGAGAAATTGGCTGCCCTTTTTGTAAAACTGAATAACAGCAAGCAAAATCTATACTGTATTCTGTTGTCACAGAATTTTAGCATTTATAAATGTAAATACTTAGTTCCTGTTGATTTGTTATGCAGTTTGAGACGCAATACCTGATGCAACGCAAGCTACTTCAGAGACTCACCATCTATTTAAGTATGGGAAATAAGTGGCCACAAAAGAGTCATTTGAATAAAATCACCATCGCTGGCTTAAACAGTCCCAGTAGCTTAATTCAAGACCTCCTGCAGTTTGTTAATGTCATCGCCAACCACTTTTCGTGCAAAAGAAAATATTACAATATCTCCTGTTGCAGATGAACACACACACACGTACAAAAAGGCAGCAAAAACCTCATAAATGACCCCGAGGCACAAACCTGTTAATCAAGGGTTTGAAATAAAACAGCACCTTAAAGATCAACAAAAAAGTTAATTGAAATTTTACAGATGAAGGGAGAAACAAACCAGAAGATGTTTGCTTTATCTGGTAGCCAGAAAGATGGAAAGACAGGTGTACAACCTTGCTGTAGTCTTCCTCTAACGAAAATGAAAATAAGTTATTGGATAATAACAAAGCTTTCAGTCTAAAGGTGCAGAAAGATGTTGCATTTAAAGGGGAGTCTTCTGCTAGTTGGAAAACCTAAATTTCAATTTATGATAAGCCTGTGGAGTAGGTTATGCTAAGAGTCAAGAAATGGTCACCCTTGAACCATTGTCTCTGATTGGGGAGGATTCCCATCCCCATGTCTCTGATTGGGGAGGATTCCCATCCCCATGTTAGAAACCCTTTGCATCATGAACCACCTTCCTTCAGACTCAGCCAATCATGTACTGACTGGAGAACATTTACAGCACATGCAAATGTCATCCAAGGGCCACAGCTAACCCCACATGTTCCTGAAGGGACATTTGCATGTTCTGTGGTGAATACCTGAAGTGGGCTTAATAGAGCAGTCATCCAAGAAAGGAAGGTAGATGGGAAAGAGAGTGGAGGAGACCACTTTTAGAGGGTTGAGACAAGGAGGGTGTGTTTAACAGGCATTGAAAGGTTCAAATCCCATCCTTGTCGCCAGCATTAAATAATGGGTGGACATAGCAGATGACACAGAGATTTCTCCAAGTAGTTCTTTATAAGTAAGCTGGAACTGAACTGAACAGCAAATAGCTCAGCTGGCCTGCTTTTATAGGCAGCTGGCTGTCAACATTGTAACATCAACAACCCAGGGTTTCCTGCCTAAATTAACTGACATGGACCTGAGTGAAAACTATATACTCAATACACAATACCCCAGGGTGAGAACTTCAATACATAACAGAAATGCAGTCGATTGGCGGCTGCAAGCAATTTTCAGCAACCCCCCCCAAAAAGCTGTAAAACTCTGGGCAATCCACCCCCAAAAAAAGCTTAACAACTGTGAGCCATCTCCCCCCATTTTCTTAAATCTGAGTCCCCCAAAATAGGGAGCATCTTATATATGGGGGAGTTTTTTAAATTAGTGGTCATCACCACCTCCTGTGGGAGTGGGTTCCATTGTTTAACTATGTGCTGGAGCCCCAACCACTTATCCATAAGGGAATGCAACCCCTCAAGATGGTCTGCTCCTGCTTCAAGTTCTTCACCCCTCCATTCATTCCAAAAATTCTAAGCCCTTTCGCTGATTTCATCTCTCAATTTTTTTAAAAAAAACACCTCTGTATTTAATGTTTCTTGCATTCCACATAACTGTTGATAACCCATTGGTCGTTTGGAAATGAGTTCAGACCATAGGAGCTCTCCATGGAGGCGACACATAAAGGCCAACACTGTCCTACAACCCACTTTCATGCTTGAGTACTATGATCCTCTGTGCTCATGAGTTCTGTGATCTGCTTTCTGAAAACACCTCTTCCCAAGTGCTATTCCAGAGACAGAGGCCAGATGTCCTGTGCTTTGCGAGCTATTTCTCAGCAGGGAAGAAAACAGCCTTCCCAGAGAGCCTTGGAAAGCTTCAGAGCAATATGTTTTCAGTTTAGAAGCCTGAAATAGGTTGTCCATTTCTCCAATCAACTGAAAGCTGGTTTGAAGAATTGCTGTCAGTTCCCTGCGCTTCACTTTTTCTCCTGCTGCTATCATCTCACATGGGACTGCCTGCAAATGGAGTGCCGGAGGGATCTACGCTGAGCTTTCTAAAGCAAACATAACACAAGTATTGTGGCTGGGTTACAAACGTAACGGCTGTAATACAAAACGTGTAACAACATCCCCTAATGGCATTCAAATCATGCTCCAAGTGTCAGGTGTTTTTCATTTCTGAGCCTGGGAAAGAGATATTCTCATGTGCTGATTTTGTAATGTCAAACAGCTATGTAAACTCTACTGCGTTAAGGCATGCTGTCAATGGGTTTCATCATGGAAGACAAATATCTCACTAGGCAGAGATGAGTGGATTTAAACTCCTTGGCTCTGGGCGCATTTTGTAAAAAAAGAAAGAAAGAAAAGGATTTGCTCAGAACAAAATCACCCTGAACTCCACTGATCCTTGCATTTTTCTGTCTCATGAAAAACTATTTTCTGTCAAGTATGCCCAAGTTTAGAAGATGAAAGCTGTGAACGTTAACTGCAAATTACCCTGTTCATCTCATTTTCTTTATGCTCATCCACAGCTAGTGCATAATAGGATGGTAAACGGGAGCTGAGTGATGACTTGATCCCAAGTCCACTTCACTGTGCCCATAATTCAGCCAAGGCTCAACTCAAATTGCCACCACTACCATAGTCCATTCTTATGATATTTCAGCAGGTGGCAAACCATAATTTAGAGTCAGCCCGTGTTGACTTTTCGCTTCCCTGGCATATATTGAGTCAATCTCCACCATGCCACATGCTTGTCAGTAGGGATTGACTTATTCTACAGCATTAAAAGTTATCGAAAAGCTGGGCCTGGAATTGCCATACAAAGATCTGAACTAGGCTCACTTCGCCACAAAGCATCAACATCCACACAATTTCAGCTGACTGAAGCCATTGCTGTGAAAACAGCCCCTATTATGGTTTTGATCTGGCCTTTAGCTATTCCTCTTGGAAAGGAGCCAACATATGCCAAAGCTTAATTCATCAACCCTCTCGAATATGCATTGCTAAAATTAGGCTCTCAAAAAGAAAAAGAGGGGAGGGTGAAGTCATGTCTCTGAAAATGAAAGATTGATTTCACAAATCACAAAATAGAAGAAGAAGAAGAAGAAGAAGAAGAAGAAGAAGAAGAAGAAGAAGAAGAAGGAAAAAGAAGAAGAGGAGGAGGAGTTTGGATTTGATATCCCGCTTTATCACTACCTGAAGGAGTCTCAAAGTGGCTAACATTCTCCTTTCCCTTCCTCCCCCACAACAAACACTGTGAGGTGAGTGGGGCTAAGAGACTTCAGAGAAGTGTGACTGGCCCAAGGTCACCCAGCAGCCACATGTGGAGGAGCAGAGACGCGAACCCGGTTCCCCAGATTATGAGTCCACCGCTCTTAACCACTACACCACACTGTAAAAAATAGACCATCAGAAGCAGCCACTAAGGGGACATTATGGGAAAGCAGGGTTGCTACCAGTCCTATATAATGCAGGATTGTCCCGCATTTCAGTGTAAAATGCTATGTCCTGTATTCTCTCTCTCTCTCTCTGCCAATATAAGGATCCTCTCCAAATATGTGTGTTTGAAAGGGTGTGTGATAGGTCATGTATTTAAGCTCTGGGAAGCAAAGGACAGGCGGATTTACAAATTTGTGTGTGCATGACCACTTCCAGAGGGGCCATCCTTTTAGGCTGCAATGGATTATAATGGATGAAAAGATAAATTGCCCCCTGAGCTGAACTGCCCTGCCCCACCCTGTCCTGTATTTTGCCAGAACAAAGGTTCAATCGCTGGCATTTCTAGATATGGTGGCAATGCCCACTGTCTGAAATGATGGAGTGAGGCTGCCTGTCATTGTGGACAGTACTGGGGTAAATAGACCATTGATCTGACTCATCTCCCTCTGTTACTGTGATAGTGAAGGCTGGATGGTTATGCCCACGCTGAAATTTCAGAAAGTGCCATTCAGTTCCCAAATCAACATAGTGACTTTGTTGAACTTCGCAGTATATGAAATAAAGCTCCTCATCTTCTCGGCGCAAAACATTTTGCAAGTGATCTAACTCCTAAGCCCATGGTTGATACGGCATAGACGTTTAAAAGTCCTGTTTGATATGTAAATGCTGCTCTTGACTTTGGCGTCTGAATTGGATACAAAATGGCCACAGCTGATAATCCATGAAATGAAAAAGACGGAACAAAACTCTCCCAACTGATGGCTTTTAGGACAAGGAAGGTTGAAGAAGTGCAGCGATGAATTAATAATGTGTGCTTGCTAATGAGATGACGGCTGATTGTTATGCAAAGTGTCTTGGAGAAATCCCCTATGCCAAGCCTCTCTGCCCTTGGGCACATGTCCAGCAACCCTCGAGCTGCTGCAGGCCATCGGAAATGATATGAATCACCATCAATGACTCTTAGTTATGCGTTTAAGAGAAACACTTGCAAAGCAAGTCCAGTCCTTCATTCCAGTGACCTTGTAAAATACCAAAGAGCAACGGGCATTGCAGAGCCAACTTGAAGAAAGATTGGTAGGAAAGATGCTAAATAGCTTCAGTGAAATGTCCACCCTGTAGGTCTTTGTGTTTTAGAATACTATGACTGTTTCCATTTTTGTCAAAAGAAAAGTTCCATGTAATCTAATTACAGTGGTACCTCAGGATACATACGCTTCAGGTTACATACGCTTCAGGTTACAGACTCCGCTAACCCAGAAATAGTGCTTCAGGTTAAGAACTTTGTTTCAGGATGAGAACAGAAATCGGCGCGGCGGCAGCAGGAGGCCCCATTAGCCTGGGCTTTGGGAAGGAGGCACCAGACTTTAATACTTTCATACTCTAATTTACCAGGAATGTTTAGGGGACTATTCTACCCTCCCTAGTCTACTGACCACACACCACTGATTATTTCTAGGACTGCAACTTAAGAGAAAAACTGGATCCTTCAAGCTCTAGTTGTTACCTAAGCATTTTCTCCAAGGTTTTCTGAGTTTGGGTGGCTAACCTGTGGCCCTCCAGACATAGGAGCCAACTGTGGGGGATGATGGGCCTTCATCTCCCCCAATAAAATGTTTGAGGGTCCCAGTGCCCCCCAATGTTAATGGACATTGCCATTCAAATGGTGTTTGTGAGTAGCATCGTGTGATTGATTACCCTGGGGCACCCAATATTTTTATTCAAGTTGGCACCCCTGCCCCCAGAAGTTGGTTGACTCCAGTTTCCAATGTAAGGATGAATGGTCCTCATCTCATCAGGTAATCTGCCTCCTTGAAAAACCAGGAATGATCATGCATGGGCCGCTAAGGATGAATGGTCCTCATCTTGGTGACACATACATAATCCTTGCTGGTTGTTCGAGGAAGCAAATCATCTAATGCACACATGCACCGAAAAGAAAAGAGATGCCTACACTTTTGAACTCAGATTGACCTACATGTGTGTGGTGACATAACATAATGATGATGAACAGCCCCATTACAGCACAAAAAGAAAGCTTGCTGTGGCAGTGCTGTTTTCATGCATATCTGTGCTATAGAAGCAGGGGAAAGGCCCTGCCTCAAGATAAAAATAATAATAATAATGTTGTAATAATCTGTCATTAAAATCAATAACTGTTTTATTATTCATTAGGCAGGCACTGCCAAGATGAAGCCTACTGTGTGCCATAAATTTACTGGCCTGTCACTTAATACAATATGATTTTACAATATTGCTAATGTGCACAAAGCATTCAAATATAGAATATCGGCACATGCGTGATTGATAACAAATAAGGTGAGGATAAATTTCAGCTAAGTCCTCACGTTACTTGACTCAGGTCAAAGAAAAATCAATACGATTCATAATGTATCTCTGCCACAGAAGCTTGGATGAAAGCCTCCTGAGGGAAAAGATGAAGCTTTACTTATCCTTCATTTTTCTCTTTTCAGAATGTTGGTGCTATGAAAAAGGGCAAAAAGAGGGCAGGGTTTTGTTTCTCTTCAGTGAAGAGAAGGCTGTACTCTCTAAATAAGCAATGCAGAACAGCTGGTGCAGGGAATCCTGTATTTATAAATTTTCTGCACTGACATGAGCGCTGATTCCTCAACATTTGCTTCTGTGGTGCTCAAGGTACCCACTGGGTAACTTCTTTGTCTTCTGCTCATGTGCTGAGGACAGATTGTGCAATTATGTACCATGCAGTGTTTTGCCAACACAGTACTCAGTTATATAACTTGCCCTAATTTTATATGTGGCCGATGAAGAAGCTATCTAGATTGGCATGGGAGAAGGTGCTCCTTCAAGTATTTAGGTCTCAAGTTGTCCCATTAGACAATTAGTTTCAAGTTCTCTCATCCTGGTCTGCCTGGGAGTTGAGATCTACAGAGCAGGCTCTTTTGGGTCCTCCTACAGTTGAACAAAACCTCTTATGCAGGAACCCCTTGAACGGTCCTCTCTGCTGTAGCACCTCAACTGTAAAATGTTCTCTCTGTGATGTGGCTTTCTTCTCAGGTTCTTGGCGATTAGATGGTTGGTTAATGTCAGGGCTTTTTTCTTTTTTAATTTTTTTATTGGTTTTTCACAATTTGTATAAACACAAACAATACACAGTACAAACATACAAACACATAAACAAACATGTATAATTTTGAATCCTTTTTTCTTAAACCTTACTTCGCCGACTTCCCCGTACCTCCCCTTTCTGCATCCCAATTCCCAAATTTGTTTCAGCAAATCCTCCCCCTTGATTTTATCTAATTTTCCCTTGTTCTTTTCTTTTACTTAATCTTTTACAGCTGTAATCCCCTTTTTTCTATAACCTCAACATTTTAGCACTCATTAATTTTACAGTATTTCTTAAGGTAAATTTTGAATTTCTTCCAATCTTCTTCCGCCGTCTCTTTCCCCTGGTCTCGGATTCTGCCAGTCATTTCAGCCAGTCCCATATAGTCTATCACCTTCATCTGCCATTCTTCCAGAGTGGGTAGATCCTGTGTCTTCCAATAATTTGCGATGAGAATTCTTGCTGCTGTAGTAGCATACATAAAAAAAAGTCCTGTCTTTCTTTGGCACCAATTGGCCGACAATGCCCAAGAGAAAGGCTTCTGGTTTCTTAGGAAAAGTACATTTAAGTAACTTTTTCATTTCATTATATATCATTTCGCAGAAGGCCTTAATCTTCGGGCACGTCCACCAAAGGTGAAAAAAAGTACCTTCAGTTTCTTTACATTTCCAACACTTATTGTCAGGCAAATGGTAGATTTTTGCTAGCTTGACTGGGGTTATGTACCACCTGTAAATCATTTTCATAATATTCTCTCTTAAGGCATTACATGCCGTAAATTTTATACCGGTGGTCCACAACTGTTCCCAGTCAGCAAACATAATGTTATGACCAATGTCTTGTGCCCACTTAATCATGGCTGATTTAACTGTTTCATCTTGTGTATTCCATTTCAGCAACAAGTTGTACATTCTTGACAAATTCTTAGTATTGGGTTCTAACAGTTCTGTTTCTAGTTTTGATTTCTCCACCTGGAAGCCAATTTTCCTGTCAGTGTCGGGGCTTTTTTTCAGCCAGAAATCACCAGAACTCAGTTCCAGCACCTCTCAGGTGGCATCATTGTCATTACAAGAGTACAAGGGAGATGTTCATGCTGAGTTCCAGCACCACTTTTTCTAGAAAAATAGCACTGGTTAGTGCTGTTGCCCCCAGCATCTGCTGAGTGTCGTGATTCTCAGTCTCATGCCCTCATTTTTGCTAGGGATTGGGGAGAAATTCGATTCAGTTCATACTTAAAGGCAAACCTACCTAATTTGCATTTCCCAAACAAGACACAAACCAAAATAAAGATGTCCTTCAAAAATTCACACATCTCTGAATTTTGCAATGTACTTCTGCAATCAAGGAATGTGTACAAAGATGCATATACAAGGATAAAGTGTAGATTAAAAATGCTATCTAGTCAGGTCATTGCTTTATATAGCTCAGCAGTGACTCTCCAAGGTTTCAGGCAAGGGGCATATCTAGCCTTAAGTGTAAATGATGGGAAGCATCTCTATGCCAAACAAATGCTCTGTCACTAGCCTGATTATTTTTAGTGGGTTAATAATAATAATAATAATAATAATAATAATAATAATAACAACAACAAATAATAATAATAATAATAATAATAATAATAATAATAATAATAATAATAATAATGTAATAGAGTCTTGAGAGTCCCATGGACTGCAAGAAGATCAAACCTATCCATTCTGAAGGAAATCAGCCCTGAGTGCTCACTGGAAGGACAGGTCCTGAAGCTGAGACTCCAATACTTTGGCCACCTCATGAGAAGAGAAGACTCCCTGGAAAAGACCCTGATGTTGGGAAAGATGGAGGGCACAAGGAGAAGGGGACGACAGAGGATGAGATGGTTGGATAGTGTCTTCGAAGCTACAAACATGAGTTTGACCAAACTGCGGGGGGCAGTGGAAGACAGGAGTGCCTGGCGTGCTCTGGTCCATGGGGTCATGAAGAGTCGGACACGACTGAACGACTAAACAACAACAATAGAATACACACACACACACACACACACACACACTGGTACCTTGGGTTAAGTACTTAATTCGTTCCCGAGGTCCGTACTTAACTTGAAACTGTTCTTAACCTGAAGTACCACTTTAGCTAATGGGGCCTCCTGCTGCTGCCGCACCGCCAGAACACGGTTTCTGTTCTTAACCTGAAGTACTATTTCTGGGTTAGCGGAGTCTGTAATCTGAAGCGTATGTAACCTGAAGCGTATGTAACCCGAGGTACCAGTGTGTGTGTGTGTGTGTGTGTGTGTGTGTGTGTGTGTAGATGATAGATAGATAGATAGATAGATAGATAGATAGATAGATAGATAGAGATAGATAGATAGATAGATAGATAGATAGATAGATAGATATAGATATAGATAGATGATAGATAGGGTGGAAAGGTGAAGTGCATGTTTTCTGAACTAAATAAATGCAGAAATAAACTTATTACATTTTCTATCCAATCTCAAAGGTGCATTGGAACAATCCACATAGTGGTGTTCATATGAAGAGAGCATGTTAAAGGCTCACACAGTCCAGTTGCGAATTAGCTTTGAAAGGGCAATTTCCTTGGCTCCGTTTAATAAATGAATAGCCTCAGCCACTGAGAAATGTGCATGCTGGAAGCTGTCTTTTTGGTCATCCGTTTTGCAGGAATGCTCAGCTGTGTGATAGCTAAATTCAGATGGCAAAATTATTTCTCTTTTAACTGCATCTATTGAAAATCTATTTCTCATGCATGCACTGTATTCCCCTGACTAGTAATTATAATTTAGGAAGTTCAAGTAGAACCATGTATATCATTCCTACTGCCAAGAGCTCTCTGGTAAATCATTGTTCTTTTGACCTGAAACTCTTGACTCATTCTTTGGAAGTCTGCTGGGTTGGAAGCCAACTGCAAAGCTCTTATCTGCCTTTATACTGCACTGTGAAACTCACGGGGAGTTTTTGGCATTTCAATACTGTATGTCAAAGCACCATATTTTGCAACAACAAATGTAAAAGCCTAGAGCTCTGGTAGTGCATAATAAGCACATACACAATTTCAATTCCATAATCAGATTGATTTAAAAAAAATCAGAAGAGAATGGCTGAAATTTTGCAGGCTGCATCCTCTCTCAAGGGACATACAAACTTCATCCAGTTCCAACAGATAAAGTTCCGTACCTTTTCTTTTTTAAAAAAATGCATTTTAAAGGTGCCCTGCACACACAAAAAACCCCTCTGGATGTATTTGTCTACAATTTGGCACACTTGGTCCTCTATGGACAGACTTCCGTGCCTGCAAATTTCATCCATTTTGGCCAGGGGGAAAGTTGATAGTAAATTCCTCCTTATATTCCTTCATTTTATATACTGTACTAGGTGGCTCAGAACTGGAAGCACAGATGAAAAACTGACAAAGCACAGAGCAACTTGGAAACATCTAAGATTATTTTTTAATGCACAGATTGTGTGGACAAAATTAGAGTAGAGCTCACATGGGGGATGCTCACGAGAAGAAAAAGAAGCTACATTGCATTATCCTTAACATCACATGGTGTCCTTTCCCCCTCTCACATTAATACCTTGAGCATCCTTTGTTAGCAGTTCTTTCATATACAAAGCTGCATATGTAACCGTGTACATCTAATGGCAGGCACATGCATGAGAATGGCTGGATTGGGGCCCCCTTTTCACATTTGCACAATTTAAAGATGTTTCACACACACACACACACATTTTTAAAATATTTCCTTTCCGTTGCACCCCTGCACTGGAAACACGCAGGTCTGCCTTGCTTTCTACCACAGAATACTCCCATCATTCTGCTGAAATGATTACATCTGCCCAGAAAACAGAAGAAGTTGGTGCAATGTGTTTTCATTTGCATTCAGAGTTTGAGAAACAACGGAACTCAATTTTTCCAATAATAATAATAATAATAATAATAATAATAATACCCCGCCCATCTGGCTTGGCTTCCTCACTCTGGGCGGCTTCCAACAAAATATTAAAATACCGTAACACATCAAACATTAAAAGCTTCCCTAAACAGGGCTGCCGTCAGATGTCTTCTAAAAGTCTGGTAGTAGTTGTTCTCTTTGACATCTGGTGGGAGGGCATTCCACAGGGCAGGTGCCACTACCGAGAAGGCCCTGTGCCTGGTTCCCTGTAACTTGGCTTCTCGCAGCGAGGGAACCGTTAGAAGGCCCTCGGCGTGGACCTCAGTGTCTGGGCAGAACGATGGGGGTGGAGATGCTCCTTCAGTTATACTGGACCAAGGCCGTTTAGGGCTTTAAAGGTCAGCACCAGTACTTTGAATTGTGCTCGGAAACGTACTGGGAGCCAGTGTAGGTCTTTCAAGACCGGTGTTATATGGTCTCGGTGGCCGCTCCCAGTCACCAGTATAACTGCTGCATTCTGGATTAGTTGTACACCCCATATACTGGGAACCCATCTTCTTAAAAGTATTACTATTGTTTATTACTGAAATATACTCAGAGTCGCAAAGTGATTTCATGCTCTTTATTCAGCTCATAGTGGTGAGGAGGAATGAATGAATGTCCCCTCAAGGTATCTGCTTTATATACATTATTTACACAATGGGCTGCACATGATTGGTCAATTCTGGAATTCTACTGTAAGCCAATCAGGTTGTGGATTCACTTCAATCTGGAGCAGGATTGGGTGGTTCCTGCCAATCAATCATACTGCTGCATTGTTCTTGGACCAATCAGACTGCTGCATTCTGAATCCTATTGTTCTAGGACCAATCAGACTGCTGCAGTTTGGATCCTATTCAACTTAGTACATAACAATTACATTTCTATACCACCTTTATCTTTCAAGGATCTCAAGGTGGTATATGTGGTTCTCCTCTCTCTATTTCATTCTCACAACAACCCTGTGAGGTTAGGCTAAGAGATGGTGATTGGCCCAAGGTCAACCAGTGAGCTTCATGGCTGAATGGGGATTCAAACCCAGCTCTCCCAGGCCCTAGTCCAGCACTCTAACCATTATGCCACACTGGTAGATGCAAATGAGTTGCTTCTATCTCATCTCTTGCGCCCACAAACACTTTTCAAAATGTAGGAATTTGAAGGCGAATTGTCTTTCTCCACCAACAGTCTGGTGACCTTTATTTATTTATTTTAAGAAAGCAATAAAGTGTTAATTTTGTATGTTTTTCATTATCATTTTTTTGGATTTACACGAGGAGACCAGGCCTGAAACGTCAGCATGTTTCAAATGCTGGTGGTTTTGATAGAAGAAGTCACACTCAAACCACCAAAAGACGAACTTTCCGTTGCAGCCCACTAAATAATAAATACCAGGTCCTCAATTTTCATAGCAACAGATGTCAGATGTGCACATCACTTGGGAAAACGATGCCACTTTGCATAAAGCAAATCCAGCACAAATATTTTGCATTACGTGGACATAAATGACTAGTGGAAATAACAAGCAAATGATTTTTAAAAACCCATAAAATAGGAGTTGTTCCTCAGCTATATGCAAAACACATGTTAATAGATAGCATGTTTCAAAATGAATGTGCATTACTGGAGAATATCACATATTTTTCCTTCTAGGAATGTGTATTTAATATCGCACCTTGCTGTAATATACCCAACTGATGTGGTTCAACATCTAGAGCAAATTCTCTGCTTTTTCCTCCGCTCCATTGCTTCCTTCTAGCAGCTACATTGTACTACCCACAGTTCCATTAAATTCGTGAAGTCATTCTGCCTGACTCGCTCTGAATCCGCCACACCATTTACATTCCAGTTGGTCTAATCAATCATCTGTCTCTCTCATTTGAACAAGCACTTTGGTACACAGAACTTACTCCAAAGCAATATCCCCACACGACCTGAGACGCAGCGTGTTCTCTCTTGTACTCCTCATCTAGAGTTCCATTTCAGATTTCATGGGATGGAAACGAGACCATCTTTCAGCCAAGGCTTAGCAGTAGAAATATATTCAAGGTTAAAACTGAGGGCCTCATTTACCCTCCTACACTAGCAAGGTAATATACTAATCATGTATTGAGGTGGACGTGAGCCTAATTTATTCCTAGGTTGTTTTGCTGTCCTTTATTTAAAAAATATGGCATACAGTTGTACCTTGGATCCCGAATGCCCTGGAACTCGGATGTTTTGGCTCCCAACCACCACAAACCCAGAAGTGATTGTTCTGATTTGTGAATGGTCTTTTGGAACCCGAATGTCCCATGGGGTTTCCGTGGCTTCTGATTGGCTGCAGGACCTTCCTGCAGCCAATCAGAAGCCTCAATTTGGTTTTGGAAGTCGAACGGACTTCCAGAACGGATTCCGTTCGACTTCCAAGGTACAGCTGTATTTATCAGTAACTCCAATTCAGTGGGGGGGGGGGATGTGAAATTGTATTGTATTGTAGAGTTGCCCAGTACAGTCATACCTTGGGTTAAGAACTGAATTCGTTCTGGAGGTCCGTTCTTAACCTGAAACCGTTCTTAACCTGAGGTACCACTTTAGCTAATGGGGCCTCCCGCTGCCGCCGCACAACCAGCGTGCGATTTCTGTTCTCATCCTGAGGTAAAGTTCTTAACCTGAGGTACTACTTCCGGGTTAGCGGAGTCTGTAACCCGAAGTGTTTGTAACCCGAGGTGTCTGTAACCCGAGGTACCACAGTATGTAATAAAGCAAAAGGGGAAGTTGGGGGGAGTCGGGATGGGGGTAATAGAAAATGTAAAATGCAATTTGTGTTTTTTTAATTTAGTATTGATTGTGTTACAACTCTATTGGAAAATCTTAATAAAAAATAGATTAATAGGGATGGGGGGAGTGATCCTTAACTGGGAACACTGCCATTTTTAGGAGACGTGTTCTTTGTTCTCTCACTGTGATTAATACCTATTCTAACTGGTAAGACACTCCTTTCGTTCAATCTTTTGTTTACTGCCACGGCGGAGGAATCCTGACATCTAGCCTCCCAACAGGTGAGTTACTGCTGCTTACTGAGAAGAAAGGAGGAAGGGCAAGGTGGCAGTGAGGTCAGCACAGTGCAAATGCATTGGCAGGAGCATCAGATTGGCTCTGCTGTTGCGTTTCAACCACACCAACCTTCCTGCCACCTCACCCCTCCTGCTTCTCCCTCATGGTAAGCGGCAGCAATTCAGCTGCTGGCAGTTCAGGCGAGTACTGCCACGCCATCTGCTATGGATTGCATGCAAAGCATGGGATCTAAGACTGAGATACGGCCTCTGTGTGTCTTATTGCCCTTGTACTGAGGTTTTCAATGCAGAAGAAACAGCAGAAGAAACTCTTGCTTTCTTTTTTATTGTTTCAATCTTAGCCCAAGTGAAAACTCAGCTTATTTGCTTTGACAAGTACAGAGAACTTGGCAGAGAGGCGGCATCTTGTCTCATGCTGGGCTTGGGAGAAGGTTAAAGGGAAAAATAAGTCAGTTTCTCCGCAACCTGACACAAATGAGAGAAATCCCTTTCTCTCTGCTGTGCCCTCGGAAAATGATTTTGTTGATTTTGGATTCTCTCCATTTCTCACTTCCCCCCCCCCAACTCCATGTGACCACAGTTTCACATCAGTTTATGAATCTCTTTTTAAAATGTCCACATACTAAATTCATCAGCAATTTGATGTGTTGTGCTTAATATACAAATGAATCTTCCCTAATATAATACATTTTTGTACATTATTATTGCTAATATATGCCTTTTACACACACTACTCCCAAATTTTTTAAAAAATATTGTATGCATTTTTCTTGGATGGTGAACTACATAACAAAATTCTGAGATAGTGGCATTTGAATTCATGTATTGTTTCAGGATTGTTTCCGTGCGCTGCTCTGGTTTCACCAGAAGCGGCTTAGTCATGCTGGCCACATGACCTGGAAAAACTGTCTGTGGACAAACACCAGCTCCCTCGGCCAGTAAAGCAAGATGAGTGCCACAACCCCAGAGTTGTTCCCAACTGGACTTAACTGTCAGGGGTCCTTTACCTTTACTTATTGTTTCAGGGAGTGCAAATTTTAATGTGTACCAAACCAAATTTTGCTCCCCGCATACACATGTTTGTAGTAGGTGGCGAGGGAAAATACACGTTGGTTGGCTAGCAAACCAATGTTGGTTGGCTCTTGCTGCAATGAATGGTGATTTATTTTTATTTTTTTTTTAATAATTTTTATTAACAGGCCAATCACATCACATTAATTCCAAATCACATTAGTTCCAAATTACACAGCCAAATTTTTAAATTTTTGTTGGGGGTACCCATACGTCGTGCTCCGAAAGGGATCCAAACATCTCTCTTGCTGCTGCTTTGATGTACCTTCTCTTTGTTGTTCTCCTCATCTTCTTGTTGTTATCATATATTCCTTTCTTTGTGATCTCTGATAGTCTCCACAAGCGGGTTGAAAACAAACGTTGTTATATCCTGTGTGGATTTTACACTCCCCCAAGAGCCATGTCAAAAAAAAAAAAAGACGCCATTTCCGCACCTCCGTACAAAACATTCCCACAGTCTGTCCATTGATTTCCACAGGCCTGCCAGTCTTTCATCAATTTTCCCAGGGGGCCCTGCCAGGTCCGACTCACATTCCGATATAGTACCACGCCATGGTCCTCCTCCCCCTCCTCCTCCTGTAGGCAGGCCTGCCGTAACAAATCTCTTTTCATTGCTGCGTCACACAGAACTTTCATTCCTTCCCAATCTTCCCACCAGCTATTTCTTTGATTAGTAATTTATTTCCACACATTTCTTAATCCTCCTGCTTGTGATCAGTAATTGCAACGATTCTTTTCTTGGGGGGAGGGTTATTAGGTACTCACATAAGGCAAAAAAAGAAAAGTTCCCCCCCATCCCTTTTCAGTTCCGCTATATACCAATCCTTTGATGACTCTTCTTCTTGACTTATTGTTAAATCCAGCCCGTCGCTTCCACTTCAGAGGACCCTTTAATTAGCAGTCTTTACTCCCAATCTTCACTTGAAGTATGTGCATTTGCTTCTCTCTCTAATTGTTTATTTTGAGCTGATGCAGCTAGTGCGCAATCAGAGACAGCATCCGGGAGAGCCAGACCCACATAAGGGCTTTGTGTCTAATGCCCTCACCCCCTTCTTTCGAATCCGGGGGTGATTTATGGCCACAGCAGGCAAGGCAGCGTTCCCCATTTCCCTGGGGCAACAAGGGAGGCTGCATACTCCCATATCAGCCTCTTAATTACCTTGTATGAGCCGGAGAGATGGTATTGTCAGCCATCTTCCAATGCACCCCTAGTGGCCCCCAATGAACGGTGATTTAGATGGTTTACAGGACAAGGTGAAAGTGAATGACAGAATAGGAGCGTCAAGAGAAAATGTGCTGATCATTTCAAAGAAAATGCTACAGCCCCAGAGAACTGCCTGAGAGGTCCTAGTGTAACATTTTTACAACAAGGAAGGCGAGGCATTAATATAATGATATAGGCCAAAATAAAAAATTGAGACTCAGTGACTGAGACACTTTATCAAAAGATATTTTTTTTGAAAGACTTTAGTACAGCTATTTCCTTTAACTATTCCTTTTATGACCTAAAACTAACACATTGTAACATTTCCAATGTGCTACACATGTATGGAGCCGAATAACCAGTTGTGAGATTTATAATTAAAACAAAATGGCTGGGATTTTACCAGCCCGTATGTGTGAATATATGCTCCACCATTGGCTAAAAGTTGCTACACACCCAACAGACATAAAGTAACTTCACTCTTTAAAAATACTTTACAAATGCAGCAATATTTTTTTTAACAGAACTAGTCTATATTAGAAATGCAGCAAATATTTCCAGCATAAAAAGGAAGCGTTACAAAATATTTCCCGAAAGCCCCCTGGAAAGACTACATTTTTATGCTTGTTTGTTTTTCTGAATTGGAGGCAGAGCTGGTCTCAAGAGTTCTAAGGAGAAAGTGGACCCAAAAGTATCTCCCAGGGAGACACAACATATCAAGAGAAGGGAGAAAACTCATGCTTTGCTGAGAATCACCCAACTCCTTGGTGGACGTTCCCCAAGGTAAAAGACTTCTGGGAAAGGATTTATAATGAATCGAAAAAAGTGTTGAAAAACACATTTATTAAAAAAACAGAAGCCTTTTTACTTGGTATAGAGGGGGGTGAAATCCCCAAAAAGGATGTTACTTTTTTTTTCCTGTATGCCACAACAGCTGCGAGAATATTGCTAGCGAAGAATTGGAAGAAACAAGATTTACCAACTATCGAAGAATGGCAGATGAAGATGATGGACTATATGGAACTTGCCGAACTGACCAGGAGACTCCAAGACCAGAGAGAAGAGACGGTGGAAGAAGATTGGAAGAAGTTTAATGAATATTTGAAAAAAATATGTTAATATTTAAATCTTAGAATAGCTTTGGAAGTGGATATAGGCGGTAGGGTTAGAAGTAGAAGATAGTGTATTTTATAAGTGATAAAATGTGAAGTTTTTAATGGTTAAAGTAAGTGGGGGGGGGGGAGATGGTTAGAAATTATGATATATGTAAACTGCTAAAGATAAAGTAAAATGAAAATCAGATAGGGGGGACTTGGGGAAGCCCACTTAACAATGTTTAGAAAAATAAGGATATGACAAGAATTTGTATTGTTTGTCTTTTCTGTTTGTGTTTTTTATTTGTGTTATAAAATGGAGAAAGAAAATTGGGGGGGGAGAGAATCACCCAACTCCAGGCCAGGAATGATTGCAGGGATAAGGTTCATCATGAATAGCTGAGACTTCCTCCCTTGCTTAAAAACTTGGCAGAGAAATGTGGAAACTTTCTGGAACAAAGCTGCGTCTCTCACGCAGTCTTGGAACTCCTGCTACTAATCTTGGACTCTCGAACCTTGGCCTTTGCTCTCAGACTGGATTTATTTTGCTACTCCTCTGGTTTGTGAAAGCACCTGGAGCTATTCCCTAGCTGCTGGGTCTGTATTGTAAGACTTCTATAATAAAAGTTCACTTCTTTGCTAGCAAGGAAATGCCTCAGTTGTCTGGTTTGGGATGGGAGCCAGGACAGTAGGGGGACTGGGAATATGACAGAGGGGGCAGGAATAGCTCATTACCTCACAAGGGATTATGGAATAATCCACAAAAACCCTGGATCTATTTCTCTTCAATTTGGCAGGCTTAATAAACACTTGAGGGGCTCCTGTACCTGTAAATTTCATCCACTTTGGTTAAAAGAGGAGAAAGTTGCAGCAGTTTTAATAATCCAGTTTATTTTCTGTTCCAGAGGGCTTCATTTTATACAGATTGTCTTAGAACCCAGAGCAATGATCAAAGCAAAGGGAACACAGAGCCACTCATAAACAAATTGGATTATTATTATTTTAAGTACACTGATAACAGATATAATGTACAACTTTGAGGCCATGCATGCCCCTAGAAAATGCACAAAGAGGAACTTCTTAATAGGGCAGCTGAGGGTGAACAAAGCTCATTTATGTTCAGAGACAAATCTGATTGGATACATGATGGCATCACTGTAGTGGTGACATCACACTTCTTTAAAAAATAAAAGGGGTCAGAAGCAAATTTTGATCAGCTTTGCAAAAAGGGTCATTTGGAAGTGCCCTAATCTGAATGTGAGGGGTGTGATGGCATGCTCATTCATTCCACACCCCCAATAAATCACAAAAGGAATTTGTTTTAATATATAAAAACCTCTTGATGTATATTTTTCACCTTTTTCTTAGTTCAGTTATACCTCAATCAACATTTTACCCAGTTTGGTACCACCTGCTCTGTCCTGACCAACTGAACCATTATTCTTATTATTCTTATTCACGGACGTCTCTAGTGATATTCCATCAGGATTTATGAGGTACTTACAATCCCACAAGGAAAGCAGCTTCTGATATCTTCAAGACTGTACACATTCAGTGTATTAACTCCCACAAGCCTAAAAATTCACCTCCGGCAGCAGATTTTTCAGTCCATAGCTATAATGTCCTTATACAGAGGGAAAAAGTTGTTAGGGTCAATTCCTTCCCTGTTGTAATAATTTAATAGTGCAGCTAAATCAGTTTTTGAAAGAACGCCAAGTAACTCAATAAAAATGCTTACCTATGGTCTGTCCCCTTTTCTTTTTAAAATAAATGTCATTGCAGAGAAAAGATCACTATGTTCTACAGTAATAAAATCTACAGCAATATATTCTCTTCAGTGGCTAAGGCTATCGGGAAGAAATAACTCAGTCCCCTAAAAGAATTTTGGGTGAAACCCAAACACTCAAAGTCGATTAAAACAAAACATTTGGAGTGGGAAAATTTGGCTGCCATTTTTAAAAATAAAATTTGGATGAGAAACTTGGAGCAAGTATATTTTCATATTGTAAACAACACGTTCTTTGAGCTTCATGTTCTTTTATACTTGCCTGCTTAGAAGCGGTGAACCACAGCCCCAGGGCTGAATTTGCCCCCCAACCTCTCTGTTGGCACCCCCTCAGGCCACACCCACCTCTCCAGGCCACACCCCTCTCCATCCCTGCTGCTCCATGCCTTCCTTGAGTGCCTGCTTACCTGGCTGGAGGGTGGAAAGAAGTGTATCTTCTGAATTTTGCATGGTTAAATTTTGCATAACCAATTGTACATAGGTAAGAGTATCATCTGTTGCTTTACTCACTTTTTCCTCTGACTTCACCCACTTTTTACTCCTGGCCTCACTCACCGGTAGCATGCAGCTTCTCAATGATTGCCCATATGGGGATGCAATCACTGGGTTGAAAAATGATCTCTACCTTGGCTTACAGCAATCACTGTTATTACAGGATGTTACACAAGCGTACATGTGGACAATCTCACCAGCCCAAGAATCCTATTCACATCACTCTGTCAGCTAGAATTCATAGTTAGGTTGGGTGTCAGGCATCAGAGGATCCAACCCAGGAATGGATAAGACAAGGGAAGTTCTTACCATTGCCTTTTATTCAATACTCCCAGAGAGAGGCTTAGAAATGCAGCCTCTTGCACAAATGGTGTTGCTCCGAGTGAAACCCCACCCCTCCATCTCTCCTACTTCCTCATGAGTCATTGCTACGGGTACTGGAAAGGGCCTTTCGCCTTTGAGCTCTCTGCTCTCCTACTTTCAATGCCTGCCGGGTTCTGAGAGGAGGGGCTGGAATGCTTTCTAAAGACACTGAATACATCAGCTCTACCCCAATTCTGTTCTTCCTCCTCTTCTCCCATTATTTCCTAGCTTCCCCCCTCATCTGCCTCAGAGACCCAGTGTGATGTAGTGGTTAAGAGCGGTGGACTCGTAATCTGGTGAACCGTCTCCGCTCCTCCACATGCAGCTGCTGGGTGACCTTGGGCTAGTCACACTTCTTTGAAGTCTCTCAGCCCCACTCACCTTACAGAGTGTTTGTTGTGGGGGAGGAAGGGAAAGGAGAATGTTAGCCACTTTGAGACTCCTTAGGGCAGCAATAAAGTGGGGTATCAAACTGAAACTCTTCTTCTTCTTCTTCTTTTAATAATAAATAAGTACAAATAATAAATAACACTCTGGGACTGACATTTGAGTAAACAGGCATAGGATTGTGTTGTAAGTCACCAGTCAGCTAACAAATGGTTCTATAGCAAAACTACGGGAGTTAAATATTACCCAGAAGGTCAGCAAAGGAATTTTAATGGGTGCAGACGGCTGAATGAAACACTCCAAGCAAATTCATTCTAGGTATGTGCCATACATCACAACCAAGGTCTTGCATTTCATGATACCTATAGAGAAAGATGAGGGGAAACTGAATTCATGATTAACCACATAAATATATTCATAATTGTGATCATAATTGTGGAATGATAATTTGCTGTACACGGTTACTGAAGGAAAAGTAAATCATTGATCAAACACGATCTTTCTCTGTGAGTCTGGTCAGAGCCAATAGGTAATTGATCTGCAGTTCTAACCGCTTTACTCTTTATGAATAATTACCCAGAAGTAATGCCATTTCTTTTGGCTAGGTGACATAATTGTGGAATAACCAATTAGACCTGCAGTTTCAAATCAATATTTTGATAGGTCTTTAAGCATTCTTTTTACAAAAGCCAAAAAAAGGCCTATGTTAAAAGAAATACACACACTTCAGTGATGATTTAGTGCTCTGGCTTCGTGCCATAAAATGAATGATTGATTAACGTTGTGCAGTATCAGGGAGAATTTTGTCACCAAATGTCATTGCGTCTGCTGCTGGGAGGGTTTCCTTTACATTAATGTACAAGAAATAAAAACAATAGCTAGAGCTGCCGATTAAAACTGATTTCAGTTTTCTGACTCCCTGGTTTGTTTCACGATGTAGAAATCACGGGAACGATACCAGCCATGTTAATGCAAGCATTTAATCTAAGAAAACCAGCACCAAGAGCCACTTAGAGTCAAAGTGCAGGCTTGCTACAATATGTGCAGAAGTTGCAAAGGAAATGATGGTGGGGAGATGTCAAACACAGCAGAGAGGCATGAAAGGGAGGAAAACATCAAGGACTGGATTCACTTCCATGCTTATGGATGGGCAGCTCCCAACAGAATATTAAAAACACGATAAAACATCAGACATTAAAAACTTCCCTAAACAAGGCTGCCCTCAGATGTCTTCTAAAAGTCAGATAGTTGTCTATTTCTTTGACATCTGATGGGAGGGCGTTCCACAGGGCGGGTGCCACTACCAAGGAGGCCCTCTGCCTGGTTCCCTGTAACCTCACTTCTCACAGTGAGGGAACCTCCAGAAGGACCTCGGTGCTGGACCTCAGCGTCCAGGCAGAACGATGGGGGTGGAGACGCTCCTTCAGGTATACTGGGCCGTGGCCATTTAAGGCTTTAAAGGTCAGCACCAACACTTTGAATTGTGCTCAGAAACATACTGGGAGCCAATGTGGGTCTTTCAGGACCAGTATTATATGGTCTCTGCAGCCACTCCCAGTCACCAGTCTAGCTGCCTCATTCTGCCTTAGTTGTTAAGGAGGCCAAAGTTATACCACAGGCCTGGACTGAAAAGAAGTCTCCACTCTGGTCCCTTACGCCAGGCCAACCAACATTGACTTGACTGGCTGTAGGGTAGATCAGGGCACCATTAGCTGTCAAGTGGGCCCCAGGATAAGCAGCAGAGAGAAAATGGCTGCCACGATCATGGCAAAATAGTGGATATGGAACGACCCAGTTCAGACAAACATTGCAGAGATGTGCATTGCTGTAGAAAGGATTTAGCAGAAACTAACAGAGTAAACCAGCTCAGAGCTACCAGATCCAAGGTGCCTATTGGAGAAAGTGCAAATACCTCAAAACACAAGTCTGAATCTCCACTAGGGTGGGAGGTATATGCTTGGTCTGAGCATGAAATTATCCCCATCACAGTGGAGAAATGGCTGTCGGGCTAACATGACATGCAGCTACATTGCAACACATAGTTTGTTTCAATCATTTGGAGCCCCGGCAGCATTTTTTTAATAAAAAAAAATTAGTCCTTGACATCTAATATTAGCTTCTGTCAGTCTGAGGTTTAGACATTTTTCAAAAAGATTAACTGAGGTTTGGTGAATAAAATGTGTGTGGACGTGAAGAATTCACTTTAGTGGGTTCTATAGCAGTAATTATCGAGCTCTGTGCCAGGGTTTGCTGTTGTGACATGGAAGAAGTTAGCTGAGAAGAAACTGAGTAATTAATGGGTGGGTGGTATTCACCCATAGGGGATGTTGTATCTCTGCAAGATTAAATATTCACTCATTGCTGGGGGCAACTAGTTCTACTCTCTTCCTGCATCATGTATGCCTAGATCATTTGAGCATTCCTCATCCCGAAAAGCAGCAAAATTATCCAAACTCATTAACATGTTGATGCAGAGTGTGGCAGCTGTGAAAAAAGCAAAGCTGTGTTAGGGATTTTTAGGAAAGGGGTTGATATTTATGGCTTGTATCCATTGCACCACTAAGAAATCACTCTAATAGTGCAAGGATTTATGCTTGTGCAACAGGAATGTCCCCTCTCTGTGACCCTCCAAATCTGTTCTAGGGTTTCCGAGACACTCCAGAATAGATTAGGTAAGGCTGTGAGACGCACACAGGGTTGGGGGAAAGACCGCTGCACAAACATAGATCCTTGCCCTGCCGAGACAGTTGTTTAGCACTGCACTGGATGCAGTCAAAATTTCAATATCTCTTTTCCTTTATACAACTCTGTGATGCAAGCACACTTGGGAGTATGGTGTGTGGCTTTCAGTAATGCACTTCAAAAGACGCAAATGATTGTGGCGCACCTTATGAGGAAGGGGTACAATGAGGCTTTTTAGTTTAGACAAAAGGCAAGCCAGAGGTAAGCATGATAGAGGTATGCGTGGTGTGGACAGGAAAAAGTTTTTCTCCATCACATATTACTGTATTGGCCTGAATATAAGCCTCACCTTTTTTTCCAAATTCCAACTGGGAAAAGTTAAAAGTGTGGCTTAAATTTGCGACCTTACAAAAATTGGCTTTTACTATATCGCTGCTGAAACGGTAAAACGGAATGGGTGTGAGTGCCTGTGGAATTTTATGGGAGCGGCTTAAATTCGAGTATTGTCTTTTCTTCTTTTCCCCCCTTGAATTTTAAAGGTGCGACTTATATTCGGGCGCAGCTTATATTTGGACCAATACGGTATATGTTGGAATTGTCGGGACAAACAAAACAAAATACGTCTTCACCCAATGCATACTCAAACTGTGGAATTCTCCTCTGTAAAGGACCCCTGGATGGCTAACTCCAGTCAAAGGTGACTATGGGGTGCGGCGCTCATCTCGCTTTCAGGCCGAGGAACCCACGTTTGTCCACAAACAGCTTTTTGGGTGATGTAGCCAGCATGACTAAACTGCTTCTGGTGTAACAGAACACTGTGACAGAAACCAGAGCACATGGAAACACTGTTTACCTTCCCACCGCAGCGGTACCTATTTATCTACTTGCACTGGTGTGCTTTTGAACTGCTAGGTTGGAAGGAGCTGGGACAGAGCAACGGGAGCTCACCCCATCGTGGGGATTCGAACCCCCGACCTTCTGATTGGCAAGCCCCAGAGGCTCAGTGGTTTATTCCACAGCACCACCTGTGTCCATAAAATATAGTGATGGCCATCAATTTGGACTAAGGAAGTCATTAGTGCATGTAATAATATTGGCTGAAGTATACCTCCAAATCTGAGAGAAGGAAAACTCCGATCCTAGACCTTCACTTCTTTGCAGTGTATCTTTGGCAGAAGAAAAGGCTTGGGAGTATTCCCTGTGGCGTAATCTGGGCAGCCCAGGAGCTCTGAACACACTGCCCAGGCTTGTGCCCTGGGAAGTCACTTTGGTGCTGGTAACCCAGTGAGTTGACTTCACCCCCAGAGGTGTACTCCATTGCCTCTCAAAACAGATGGATGCCAGCAATACCCCCGATTGCCAGGAACTGAGGATCATGAGTGGCAAAGTACGACCATAAGTATCTGATTAGTCACCGTGAACCTAAAATGGTGGTCTAGGCCAGTCTTTGCCCAGATCCCACAGAGATCTTATGCTCCCTTTTAACACCTGTATTGCACACTTTCCTGCAAAGCTGATTTCACAACTATGGAGAGGACTCTAAAATTGCTCAGAAAAAACGCTGCAACTGAGCTGCCAGAATAATGCACTGGGTGAGGAAGTCTAATGTAACGCCTGGATATGGAAACCCAAGGGCAGAAATGAGAAATTACTTTAGATAGCCTCCGCGCTGAGAGTGCTTGAATTGAAGCACTGCATTCAATAGGTAATTTGCAATGCTCACATTTGGTTTAGGTACACTGTTTGCAGTCATCAGGCATTCTTCTCACAAACACGTTGAATTAATGTCAAATTCACAAAAGCAGCCTAAATTATTCTCTGTGTAATTTTGCAGCTTGACCTGAAGCCAAGGTTTAAGTAACAAGTTTTCCTGCACAGTGTAGGCTACTCTCCAGGCTTTCTCCTGCTAATGGGATCAGGGACCTCTACCTGTAATGTGTGTGAATTGTCACTTAGGTAATGTATTTCTTGGAAATGTTCTAACGCAGACCTTTAAATCCAATACACTTCTATGTAGCACTGTGCTGAATTTTTGCCCATGAAAATACAGCTGAGATGAGATTTGGGGAGCTACCGGTTATTCCCCCCAAAACAACTAAATAACGCCTTTCTCCACTGATTTCATTGTGATTCTCAGCACCTGTTTTCTCCTGAATTGCTGCTTTAAATCATTTATTTCTTAGCTTTTCCCCTTGTGTTTTCTCAGCAAATCAAGGATCGTATATGGATTATGATGATGTCACAGTGCCACATAGTTATCAGATTTGATGGTGCGATTATGTCATTAATTAAGACAATGTTTTGCTCAAACCAGCAATAGGGAAGAAATTCAGTTCAGATCTACCTAATTTGCACTTCGTGAAACAATACCTGAACTGAAACGCACCCATCCTTCAGAATTAGCGCTTATCGGTGTTGTTATTGCTGTTGTCCATTTATTGATCATCTTCTATACAATCATCTTAATATGATGTACAGCAAAAGGCGGGAAAGAGTTTAAAAACAACACACCACACACAGATACCTAAAACAAAAAACAACAAAAAAACCCTCTGTAATGGTTCTAGGGGTTGCTTGTGCGTAAGTTGCCGCCACTCCTGGCGAGGTTACCTGGTTAAACCCTTTCTGACTGAACAGCCTCCAGCATTGTGACTGTCTCAGTCGCTGGCAGAATCCATCAGTGGGCATTTCTTGAACTTCTTCCAGCAAATAAGTTCTTTGACACTCAGTCTCCTCCTACTCTCCCTGCGCGGAAGTCTTCTGCGCAGGGAGGGTGTGGGCAGCGGAGTACCCGTACTCTCTCCGCTGGTCTCCGGCGAGGAGTCTTGGAGCCTCCTCTCCGATTCCCCCATCTGCCCCCCTTCTCCACTGGTGTTACGCTGATTTCCTTCCCCAGCAGATGGGCTGCCTCTCTCCCTACTGGGACCCTCTCCGGCATCCCTCTGGAGCCTTCCCTCCGCCTCTAGCTCCAATGGCAGTTCCCTGACAACCTCGTACAAAATACTCATGGCAAGCACTCGTTATCTATCTTGGATAGCGCATTGGAACAAAAACGTCTTCGATTGTTTCTGAAAAGTACAGATAGTGGGACCCCATTGTATCCCAACTAGACTGCTGTTCCACAAAAGTATGGCAGCCAATGCTAAAAGCCTTGCTCCAAGCAGGGGCGTAGGAAGGGGGGTGCGGGGAATGCGGTCCGCCCTGGGTTTCATCCCTGAGGGGGTGACAAAATGGTACACTGCGGGGGCAGCACTTACCGCGGGGCCTGAGCCACGTGTCTCTCCTGGCAATGATGCAATGGCTCGGGGCCAAGCACTGCCCGAAACAACTGCATGGGGCTTGCTTCTGCCAGGCAGACTCCGTGGGCAGGTCACTGTGGCGCCCCCCTGGGCAGATCATTGCAATGCCCTCGTGGGTGGCTCACTCCGCCCCCGCCGCTCCGGGTGCCGGAGCTGCTAGTTCCGCCCCTGGCTCCAAGTTACTCCGAGTTTTATCCTTCCTATTGCATATCTCCAACCTTCCTTTGTCCCATCCAGTAAGATTATTGGGATGGGAAATGCAATGGTTGAGAGCTTTTATCGTGCCAGGATATGCACTTCCTTTCTCTCCCCTCACCCTGCATTCTCCTGTGACCTTCAGTTTGCTCCAGCGGGTTTGCTCCTCAACCTCCCAGAGCAGATTTTTGGAATGTGTGATGGAGTTGCAGGGGCAAGAGAGGACAGGGAAGTCCTGTTCACATGTACAGAACTCTTTTCCACAAATGGGGCATTCCAACCAGATATCACCCAGAGTGTGTTGACAGGAAGGGGGACAGACAGAGGGAGGGGGAATTTAAACAAAGTTGTCTTCATTCCATTTCCACCATTCTGTAAAACAACACTGTCCAACTATTATTACTTTTTCTTTTTTTTAAGCCCAGATAATGAATAAGAATCAACTGAGATCAAAGGAGGATATTTCTAAAACAGGGATGAAATATCATCAAATCTTCTTTTTTTAATGAAAAACTGTTTTTGGCAGTTTAACTTGCACCATTTCAGTTTTCAGCTGAATTGTTGTGTTGGAAAAACATAGTTTCTTTCCCCCTTATTGCCATTCTGAATCTCTTGCAAGTAGATCACTGAAGCAGCAGCACACACAGCCAAGGTAGCTGACTGTTAAATTATTTCTCTCTGCCTTTGGCACATCTAAGTAAATGGTGTTAAAGCTAATCTCTGGCAGCTTGTGCAAACACCACAGGAATATCTTGATAGGAAAGATATATTCACCCATGTTATCATCAGACTGCTTTAGATGCAGAAATCTAATTGCCAACGTAGTGTATGAGCATCTTTAAATTAAGTACACTAACTTTTACCGGTGCTTACCTCATTCATGTAGAAAGCAGAGAATTTCAGAGTGAAATCTGATCTATTATTATTATTATTATTATTATTATTATTATTATTATTATTAGATGTGGGTGGCACTGTGGTCTAAACCACAGAGCCTAGGGCTTGCCAGTCGGAAGGTTGGCGGTTCGTATCCCCATGATGGGGTGAGCTCCCGTTGCTCGGTCCCAGCTCCTGCCCACCTAGTTCGAAAGCATGCCAGTGCAAGTAGATAAATAGGTACTGCTCCAGCAGGAAGGTAAATGGTGTTTCCGTGCACTGCTCTGGTTCGCCAGAAGCAGCTTAGTCATGCTGGCCACATGACCTGGAAAAACTGTCTTCGGACAAACGTCGGCTCCCTTGGCCGTAACCCCAGAGTCGTCCATGACTGGATCAAACGGTCAGGGGTACCTTTACCTTTACTGCCCTATACCCGGAGGTCTCAGGGTGTGCACCCTCAAAAATTGTGCACATGGGGCCATAGCCCCCCGGTAACCCTCACTCTACGTCCCTGTCAGCACCCTTAACAACTTTTAGCACCCAGGGTTCGTTGGGAGAAGCCATCACAGTTTAAGGGGGTATGCTACCGCTTTAAACATAGAGTACAGATGGGGATTTTTACAGATATAAGTGGCATTTGCTATTTTCTGCACAGGAAGATGCTCTTGATACCTATAGTGATAAATCATGTTGCCCTTGTTAACAACACACATTCTATTCCTTTATCATTTTAAATGCAAGCTCTTAGTTGGTTTATAGTGCAACCCTATCTATTCTTTGCGATTCGGAAATAAATTCTAATCAGTTCAATGGGACTCATTCCCAGGTATGTGGGTACATAACGCAATAAGGATTACTGCCTTAATTAATATTAAGGCCACAAAAAGGAACTCCATAGCTTTTCTTCTGACTTCTTATAATGCTACAAGGCATTTGCTTTTGCAGATTTCAAAATGGCAGACTGCAAAGCTTCCATTTCCTAAGCATTATCAAAACGGTTAATACGTTATTTGGCCATGCTTACAAATGATTGCAATGCTCTTTATAACACCGAAGAAGTCCCTCAGTGCGTTCCAGGCATTGTTTGTGAATCTCTGTACCTGATTAGTCCATGTACGCTGTAATAACCCAGAGAGCACTGAACATATGCTGTGGGAAAATGCTGTCAAGCAAAAACAAAACAAAACAAAAACCCCTGCAACAACCTCTAAGTTAATCTCATTTATCTCTGTCACCCAGAATATGAATACTCACTTATTCAGCAGTTGTGTATAGGAGCAATACATTTAAATTATTATATTATAATACTTATTTAGAAATGGTGAACTTAGAATGGCTTTAAGGAAATGCTGAAAATGATCTGTCATTTAATTTAGTTAAAATTCACACTGCAGTTAATAATCAACTCTACCAAGCTGAACAAGGCATATTATGGGCATCCATAGGCTCCTCTTTCTATACCCAGTCCAGTAAACCACATGTGCAAGTGGCTCCTATTGCTGGGTGCAAAACAAATGGATCTGCAGTGGCAAGTAGACAAAAGCAGACAATGGCATTGTTCCCATGTCATGCTAAGCTAAACCATGGCTTAGCGTGAACACACAATCGTGCAGGCTCCCCAAAACACTTCCCTGTTCATTTTGTTGCAGCAGCACACTGAACTAAGCCATGGCTTGCCTTGCCATCCAAACCCAGCTTCCTGCTTTAGCTGTCTAGACCAGGGGTCAGCAAACCTTTTCAGCGGGGGGCCAGTCCACTATCCCTCAGACTTTGTTGGGGGCAGACTATTTTTTTTTGGGGGGTGAACGAATTCCTATGCCCCACAAATAACCAGAGATGCATTTTAAATAAAAGATAACAACAACAACAACAACAACAACAACAACAATAATAATTTATTATTTATACCCCGCCCATCTGGCTGGGCTTCCCCAGCCACTCTGGGCGGCTTCCAAAAGAATATTAAAATACTATAGTACATCAAACATTAAAAGCTTCCCGAAACAGGGCTGCCTTCAGATGTCTTCTAAAAGCCTGGTAGTTGTTGTTCTCTTTGGCATCTGGTAGGAGGGTGTTCCACAGGGCGGGCGCCACTACCGAGAAGGCCCTCTGCCTGGTTCCCTGTAACTTGGCTTCTCGCAGTGAGGGAACCGCCAGAAGGCCCTCGGTGCTGGACCTCAGTGTCCAGGTAGAATGATGGGGGTGGAGACGCTCCTTCAGATATACTGAACCGAGGCTGTTTAGGGCTTTAAAGGTCAGCACCAACACTTTGAATTGTGCTCGGAAACGTACTGGGAGCCAATGTAGGTCTTTCAAGACCGGTTTTATGTGGTCTCTGCGGCCGCTCCCAGTCACCAGTCTAGCTGCCGCGTTCTGGATTAGTTGTAGTTTCCGGGTCACCTTCAAAGGTAGCCCCACGTAGAGCGCATTGCAGTAATCCAAGCGGGAGATAACCAGAGCATGCACCACTCTGGCGAGGCAGTCCGCAGGCAAATAGGGTCTCAGCCTGCGTACCAGATAAAAAGAAGCCTGGAAAGTATTGAATTAAGGTGTGTGAGAGAAAGAAAAGAGAAAGAAGAGGTAGAAGCAAACTCAGTCTGATAAACCATGGTTTGCTGGGCCATAATTTGTATGTCTTTCTTTATGTGTGTAAGAAAGAAAAAACAGAACACCTATTCTATTACAAAAGGGAGAGGGAATCAAGTCAGGTTTCTTGTTAATAAGCTTTAGATGGCTGTATAGCATCAAGGATATACTAGGTTTGACATTTCATTTCAGATAGTTAATGATGTTTTTACCTAGGCAGTCACTCACCACTGGTTTTTGCAGCAAGGTCTTCATAAATAACGTGGTTTCTCTTTCTATTTTACAATCTGACAAAATGAAAATTGAGAAGCAATATATCAGGCACAGAGTTCTTATGCCTACAGTTTGCTGAGTCATCCAGAAAAAACTGAGAAAGCATCTTCTGACATAACTCTTTCTGTTTAACAAATATTGCCTACCATATACCATTATGTCTCAATGTTGGCTTTCAAAATTGCTGTCATGTTAGAAGCACATTACAGCTTTTCAAAAACACAGTTGCTAAGTACCACTGAAATTCATTGACTCCAAAAAAATTCTAAATAATCTGAAATAATCTTTCATTCATTTTCAAGTAGCCAAAAGAAACACTTCTCCGTTCGTTAAATATCAACAATGGTGATTTTTCAGAATGAAAAGAAAATCTAGCTATTTTCATTTGTTTGTGGCAGGGCATGTCAGAGCGCCAACCACACAGTGCGCAGACATGAATGCCAAAATGAAAAAGCCTTACATTCAAGTAAATATGTGAAACGTCGTTTAAAAACAGATCACCAAAAATGTATTTTAATTCATCTTTATTCAAAACACAACATCTGAAAAACATCTGAGTTAAAAAATATATATTTCAAGCTAGTTTTTTGGGGGGGCAAGTTGTTGAGCTTTTTTCACGCAAACCCCCCCCCCCACAAAAAACAATTCAGACATGGGTTTTTAGCAATTTTAGGAAATTCCACCTGAACCCTTTCTGACAGATGAGTGCCGGGTCTGGCAGCCCTATCTATTATCTCCTATCCCTGCATTTGCCAGCAAAATCTCCAAAGGAAAACTTGTTTACCATCAAAGAACAAACACAGGCTTTCCGGTCCTTATATTTCAAAAGTAAAATTTACTTGCTGCACTTTCATAAATGAAGGGAGTAACAACAATAATCATTTACCGTCTGTCTTCATGTACTCCCCCCCTTTTTTTAACCCTGGAATATCATCTAGTTCTCTAATACAAATTACTCTTCCTAGGGGTGGAAAGGGATATGCAATAAACACTATGGTACGAGCATTTAAATCCATCAGGCCTGACATTTTAATGGTAGGCTTCTCGATTTCTGCTGATGCCAGCATTTCTGGTCCCATGGCAGTTGGCTGAAAAAGAGATGTGCCTGGTAAAACATCTTAATGTTGAAAGCTGTTACAAAGTGGCAAGGACATTTCATTTTGCCCTCCTCAGATGAAATGATCCGTTCCTCTAAAGAGCTTATCGAAATATGGCTGGGTGGGGAACAAGAGAACGAACTCCGTTAAGGCTGGCCCAGAATCAAAGTCTCAAAATGCACAGCAGGCGAACCAGTCCACCCCTTTAGATCGCGATGCCGACAGGCAGAAAATCAGCGCTCCTTTTCATATCTTCATAGTTCAGTGTATTGTTCAATGTATTGATTGGTGGTGCTTGGAATTTATTTATTTATTAACTGTATTGGCTTTCTTTTGGGGAACTCTATAAACCGCCATTTGCTTTTTCACGGAAAGATCTGAGCATATACAGTGGTACCTCTAGATACGAACGGGATCCGTTCCAGAGCCCCGTTCGCATCTAGAGGTAAACGTATTTAGCGACGGCACGTCTGCGCACGCGGGTGTCGCTTTTCGCCACTTTTGCACATGCGCATGACATCATTTTGAGCATTTGTGCAGGCACAAGCGGTGAAACCCGGAAGTAACACGCTCCGTTACTTCCAGGTTGCCGCGGAGCGCAACTAGAACGAGCTCAACTTGAAGCATATTGAACCCGAGGTATGACTATATCTGGGATGAGAACGGACTCTGCCTGGAGCAAGGGCGACTAGCTTTTCTCAGCTGGGGGGGCCACACTGACTGGCAGCCACCCCTCTAAGGGCCACACGTTGACAGTGGGCACGGACAAAAGGGTGCATGTTTACTCACACATGTGTATGCGGTACAGTGTGTGCACACACACATGTATATATCGTGAGCAGGCGCACAACATAATTTCACTCTCACACTTGCTAACTCATAGCATAACACAACACCCCTATATTGTCATTTTGGCACCTGCCTCTGTCAATAACTTTTAAAATAGAGAACTGTCCTCTTCTTAACCCATGGAAACTCATCCCCTGGTATGGGGGACATTTGCAATTGCCCAGTGGTGGCCGCAGTTTGTTGGTACTAGGAGGGCAGATGGCAAAGGGGTCAGTACTAGGAAGAATGGCAGCCAATGAAAGCATACCCCCACAAACACAACCGTCCCATTTTAAGCAGGATATCACAGAAGCCAATCTCAGCTTCTGTTTGCATCCTGGAATGTCCTGTTTCTTGGCCTGGTGTTCTGGCGGGAGTCGTTGTACCAGAACGCTGGACCAAAAGATGCTCACTTTTGCACATGACAGCAGGGTCGCACCAGAGCTATGATGTACCCTGCTGTCAAGTGCTAGAATGCCTGACCAGAAGGCACACCTCGCCTGATGTCCCAATTTGGGGGATGGAAATGTTGGGGGGCTATGTGAGGGCAGAGTGCCACCATCTGGACAGGTTGAAAGGAAGACAGCAGGCAGGTGGGAGTTGGCTGAGGAAAAACTGTGCTGGAGGGGCTGTGCCCCATGGAACAGTCTCTACTGCAGTGAGGGACGTGGGTGGCACTGTGGTCTAAACCACTGAGCCTCTGGGGCTTGCCAATCGGATGGTCAGTGGTTCAAATTCCCACAACAGAGCGAGCTCCCGTTGCTCTGTCCCAGCTCCTGCCAACCTAGCAGTTCAAAAGCACACCAGTGCAAGTAGATAAATAGGTACCGCTGTGGCAGGAAGGGAAACAGTGTTTCCATGCTCTCTGGTTTCCATCATGGTGTTCCATTGCACCAGTAGCGATTTAGTCCTGCTGGCCACATGACCTGGAAAGCTGTCTGTGGACAAATGCTGGTTCCCTCGGCCTGAAAGCGAGATGAGTGCCGCAACCCCATAGTCGCCTTTGACTGGACTTAACCATCCAGGAGTCCTTTACCTTTTACCTCTGCTGCAGGAAGCCTCTGGAAAGCACTCCTTGTGAGTGTAAATCTCAGTGGATGGAACAAAAGGCAGACATTTCTTTTCCTGAGCTCATTCAAGTAAATGTGACTCTTCGGTTTGACACATGGATGTGGAAAATGAGGCTATGCACATGACTGAGGGTCGGAAGGCGAGGAAGGCTTAGCCTTATTCTCCTTTTTGGCTAGCAGCAAATGAAACAAAAGAGTTCTTGATACTCATTTTGAGCAAAAAATAATCTCTCCGGAGAACCGAGCAAAGGATGAACCACAGATGCGGTAACGAGAGTTGAACAGTTGCAGCGGGCCTGTAAAATTAATTAGACCCTAACTATTTGCACCCTGCTGTCTCCTTAAAATGATCACAGATTTGTTCGTGCAGCTTGTTATGACAGGCTATAGAGGAGACTCTTTCCATTCTCACCCCTTCCTCCTCCTGGCTTCATTAAAACGCCTTCTCTCTGTGTTATTACAGACGTGGGAGAGAAACAGAGACCCTACTGTAGGCTAGTTCTCCCTTGCATTTAACAAACCAGACCTGTTGTGGTTTCCCCTGCCTTTGAATCTATTCATGTGACGGTATTCTTGAATTTTAAATGAGAGAAGGGGGGTGATGTCTTTTATATTTATTAAAGACAGTCAATTCCTTTGACTCTTTTTCACATTCCATTCCAACATGCTATTAGCACTCAATAGGGAATTCAGAAGTACTCAGATGTGATTAGATTGCAAAAGCTGAACTCGACCAAAGAACATACTCAAAACAGCTGCTGGCTAAGAAGTGACCCAAGACAGACATGGGGTTATAGTTTGATGTGTTTATGTTACAAGGGATTTGAAAGGAAAGGCTTAGAAGCAGAGAACTAAGGGGGAAATGTACTTCAAGAATGCTGCTGTTGCTTATCTTAAATGCTTGTTTGTTAAAAGCTTTTCAGATCACATTTAAAGTTTCCTCCAGAGTTTATGGGAACAAAGGGATACCATTACAGAAAAGTAAGAATCGTGTGTTGCTGCAAAATTAAGGTTGCCCCCTCCCACTTAATGATGATATTTACACCATTATACCCTGAAATATTTCCATTCTTTACAGGGCACCTTCACACAATAACAACTGTGCATCTATTCTTAGAAGCCTGGGGGGGGTTATTAAAAAAAAATCTAAATTAACCACCACTGTGTACAATGGATCCCTAAGGCAAAAGAAGCACACCCACATATTAAGCCATTTTTTAAAAAGAGCTGTTAAGTCACATTAGTCAGCTGTTCTGTGGAAAGATAAGGCACCATCCTAGGGATGTATACGAAAAAATGAGTGACTATTTTACAGGAGCAGAAACGAATGAATTTAACTATGATTTTCTATAATATACTGTGTTCTATTAGAATTATAGCTAGAGTAGCCACTCACACAGCGAGAGAGAGATATGCCCCAATAAATGATGAGGACACAAATTTGCATAAAACCTGCATGTGCTGATTTATGTGTGTAGATGCAAAATTAGAAATAATTAATGGAATTTAAATTTCACAGAAAGCCAGCTAATTAATTTCCCATCCAAGTTCAATTAACTGCAAGCCCTACATCAGATCAACCCAAATAAGTTTCTCCCCAATTAATTTGCCCCAAATTTAATCCCACCACCAGATCCTGCTCCAAATAAATTCCTTTTCAGTTAATTAACCAATTCATCACCTCCCCCTAAATTAATAGCAAAATAAATAGGGTGCACAAATATTTATGAGGGTGGGGAAATTCTTGTTATGAGATCAGTTGCCCTGTAGGTGGTCTTTGGCCCTTTTTTCAAGAATCCGGTGATTAAAGGTTAAAGGTTAAGATTGTTCTACACCCCACGGTTGGTGAGAGAACCACCAACATTGTTTGTGTGCCAAGATGTCTCCATGACACATACCAAGCCCAGTCTGCAATTTACACCATGGTCACTTTCAACTGCCACAGTGTGCTTCCAGAGGAATCATGTAGAGAACTTGTCCACTCCGGCGGCGGAGCAAGACGATTGGGCGTCTGGGGCGGCGCATGTGCCCTATGCCCAGGGGCAGGGTGAGCTGGGACAGGATGCTCCGTAAGGCCTCTGAGGAGTCTGCCTGCCTCCTCACACTCAGCCCCCCTACAGCTGAGAGGGAGGCAGTGGGTGAACCGTTTGGGGCAGCGCAGAACCTGTGGGCACCCAAGACGTGTGGCTCGGGTGTGCTGCAGGCCCCGCAGTGAGTGCCGCCTGGCATTTTGTCGGGTGACAGCCGGGGCCCCTCAGTGGTGACAGCCGGGGCGACCCGCCCCCACCGCACCCCCTTCCTCCATCCCTGGTCCACGCCATATCTCTGAAAGCAGCAGTTTGGGTGTGTTCCTGTCCACTTTTCCTTACCCACAGCCAGTGAGGCCCAGCAATTCAGCTCCTACTTGAGCTCCTGGGCAGTGGTGGGGCATCCACAGAAGGTCCTAAAGCTCAGCTATTGCTGCTGACCTACTGTCACACCATTCACACTGCCATTTAAAATATCACATGATCCTAGGATGCAATGCTATTTCCATTTCCAGGGACGCTGCATTGTGGTGGTGGGGAATGTCTTCTCTATTGGCTCAAAGTAACATCTTCCAAGAGGGACGCGGGCGGCACTGTGGTCTAAACCACTGAGCCTAGGGCTTGCCGATCAGAAGGTCAGCGGTTCGAATCCCTACGATGAAGTGAGCTCCCATTGCTCGGTCCCAGCTCCTGCCAACCTAGCAGTTCGAAAGCACGCCAAAGTGCAAGTAGATAAATAGGTACTACTCTGGTGGGAAGGTAAACGGCGTTTCCATGCTCTGCTCTGGTTCATCAGAAGTGGCTTAATCATGCTGGCCACATGACCCGGAAGCTGTACGCCGGCTCCCTCGGCCAATAAAGCGAGATGTGCGCCACGATCCCAGAGTCGTCCGCGACTGGACCTAATGGTAAGGGGTCCCTTTACCTTTACCATCTTCCAAAGTTATCACATACCGTTGCTTCCAAGGTCCGCAATACCTCAAGGACTGCCTCTCTCCAAATGAACCTACCCAGAGCCTGAAATCATCACCTGAGGCCCTTCTTTGTGTGCCTCCTCCATGAGAGCTCCAGAAGGACTTGGAAACCACCCAGAGTGGCTGCCCAGATGGGTGGGATAGAAATAATAATAATAATAATAATAATAATAATAATAATTCTGAAGATACTATTATACTATTTCTAAATTTAATACAACCTGATATGTATTCTGTGGTCATCTACTAATTTTGGGAACTGAATAAAAGAAAAAGAAATGGGGAATGGGGAAGGAAGAACGATTGCCTGCCTTTTCTGTATGTCCAGTACCAGACATATAGGAAAACAATCTGGTATGAAAGAGGTCTTCTGGTCAGACTAGGAGGAGCTTTGGTAACCTACTTTATTTTAGCTGTTTTAGCTATTTTGGAGTAGCCTTGATATTTTAGACTCACTTTAAATATCAAGGCCAAAATACTCCATGCAATCTTCTGGGGCTGTTTAACACAAGAAGCATATATTAATGGAAAGAAAATACAAAAATGCACCATGTTCGGGAAAATGGATATATCACAAGAAAGTGTGCTTTTCTTTTCTTTTTCAGGCCTTTGACAAAAATGTAAAGAATTGAAAAATGTTTCTCCCCTCCCCTTAGCAATTGGTTTTCAAACTGTAAGCTGTCCCAAATCACTGAACTGGAACAGGATAAAAATATTTTAAAAATAAATTCAGTTTCACCCATGAAAAATGGTTTTCTTTCTGTCACTTTATTCTCTATTAGCAGGCACATTTTATCTCTGTGTGTGGTTGTTTGCATTATAGCCACTCTATCAGGGAAAAGCCAAGCTTTTCTGTTTTTTCTCTCTGTGTGTGTGTGTGTGTTTTTTTACTGCCCATGAGTCTGCCTCACTTGGCTACAGATGGCCTGTCAAATCTATCAAGTTCCTGATTGGAATAGATTACTGAGCTGATGGAGCATTGGGATTAGGGCCATCTTTCTGCAGGAGGCTCTGTAATCATGATGAGAGGCTGTTGTTGCCTGGGAGCTCAAAAAACGACAAACTGCACTGCACGCAAGGATCAACAAAAGCTTTCTGTAATACAGCAGGGATTGAAAAACAATAGTGTCTGCTTCATGTCCATCTAAGCCCCAAGAACACAGGCAAGGTAGTTTGAATGCATTCAGAGAGAGAAAGGGAGAGAGAGAGAGAAGGAGGAAGAATTTTATTTATTATACACACATTTAAGCTAGTGGTTGAAAAGGAAAGATTCAGCATAAAGGGTAAAATGCACTCCTCGAATACACTCACTTTAGTAGGGAAGCACAGAAGCTGCAATAAAATCAAAAGTTGTGTGCTTTTTTCTTGAATTTGCTCCCCAGTTGCTGTGGCTAGATTTAAACAAAAAACAAACTCAGATGATCAGCGCTTAAGTAATCTATTTTCTTCCAGGTAAACTGTTCCTGACAATAACAGGTATGTGGGGATGTCTTAAAGCACTCCTCTCTCTCTCAAAGAGAGATTTCACCAAAATCCTTTTATTTTCTTCAAGATAAGAAGGCCCCAGAGATCTATGGGAAGAAGGATGCCTCACAGTTTTTCCTCCTTTGTTTACAAACTGTGGCAGCGACCATCTTTTTTCTTCTGTTAAGGGTGGCTTGAAATTTGAAATGTTGTTTTCCCCGGGAAGAACAAAGGCTTCCTGGTTGTGCAATCACCAGGAGAGTCTAGTAGTATCAAAGCTAGAAATGGCTTTAAAGAAATTATTTTCACTGGTTCTCCAGAAATCTGGCAAACCCTTTAATAAATCTAATCTTACATTTTAGCATCAGAAGCTTGGGTCTGCGGGGATAATTCATGCACCAGCTCTACCCACTCACACTGGGCACATGCGACGAAAGATTTGGAATGTTTCCTAGTTGACTACAATTTCCATTTTAAATGTTTGACTGCTGCAGAAGTGTTAGTGTCTAGCTGCCTCTTTTTATCTAAGGTTTCCTACCAGCCTTGGTCTTCTTCGTGGTAGCTGGACCCTCCAAGCATCCCTATTTTCTACGGGAAATCTTGAATTTGTGGAAGCTGCCTGGTTTCTGATTCAATCCCAGAATGTTCTACGTTTCCTTAGGATGTCCCTATTTTCATTGGAGAAATGTTGGAGGGTATGGAATAGGAAACCCCTAATTTCATCAGAGAAGCGTCCGCAGGGACATCTCTATTTTCCTCAGAGACATGTTGGAGGGTATTATAATTTATAATAATAACAATTTATTATTTGTACCCCGCCCATCTGGCTGGGTTTCCCCAGCCACTCTGGGCAACTCTGAGCAGAATATTAAAAACACGATAGAACATCAAACATTAAAAGCGTCCCTAAACAGGGCTGACTTCAAATGTCTTCTAAAAGTCAGATAGTTGTTTATTTCCTTGACATCTCCTAGGAGGGTGTTCCACAGGGTGTGGGTGCCACTACCGAGAAGGCCCTCTGCCTGGTTCCTTGAAACCTCACTTCTCGCAGGGAGAGAACTGCCAGAAGGCCCTCTGAGCTGGACCTCAGTATCCGGGCTGAACGATGGGGGTGGAGACACTCCTCCAGGTCTACTGGGCCAAGGCTATTTAGGACTTTAGAGGTCAACACCAACACTTTGAATTGTGCTCAGAAATGTATTGGGAGCCAATGCAGGTCTTTCAGGACCGGTATAAGTATTTCATGTCCTTAAACAGAGACACAGGGCATCTCTGAACTTGCTGGTGATTCCAGGAACTCCAGGCCTTTCACAGCATGAGTAGTCACTACTTGGGGATGCCCTTCTGCTTGGGTCCTGCTTGTGGATTTCCTACAGGAATCTGGTTGGCTGCTGTGAGAACAGGATGCTGGACTCAATGAGCTATTGGCCTGATCCACCAGGCTCTTCTGATGTGTGCTTCCATGAAAATAAGCCTCATTGTCAGGGACCCTGCTGAGGAGGGCTGCACTGAGGAGGAATGGTGGGAGCCATCTTCCCAGGAGCGGGAGGACAGTATAGATTTGGAACAGTGGTTTGCAGAGGGGCATACTTCGGAAGGCAGAAGCTGGGAAATACTAGATAGAGAACAGCTAGGAGAAGAAACACTGAGAGAAAGAGCGTTAACAGATTCACTGTCCCTGGGAAGCATTAATCCGCTCTCCCCAAGGTCAAGAAGAGCCGAGAAAGCGGCAGAACAGAAAGCACACAAATCACAGAGGGCAGAAGCTCAGATTACAAGATGCAGAAGTGACGTGGATTAATAGGGACAGAAGCGGATGGAATCCTTAATTGGGAGCACCGCCATTTCAAGGAGATGGGTTCTTTGTTCTCTCGCTGTGATTATTAAAGTTTCTAACTGGTAAGAAGCCTTATTTTCCTTTGTTTTGTTTATCTACTTCCATGGGGGGAGGAAGCCGATTCCCTGAAGCCTGACACCCATTGAGTTAAAGGCTACTTATTCTCAAGTAACAATCCAAACATCTTTTATGCTGGGAAGGTGTGTATTAGATGGAGATGTCTTTCTGCCCAGTTCTCCCACCTCAGTCAGCCTTCCACCAGCTGCCAGGTGTGCAGAACAGTAAATGAGCGATGGAACATGGAACTGTGGAAACTCTTGAAATGCAGAATTCTGAAGAAAGGGAGGGACTGAGCCAGCCCAGGATCCACTGGATCCTGAGCCATTCTCATTGCTTGTTGTCACCCCCCCCCCCCTCATTGAAGGACACTGTCCCATTGCAGGCAGTGTTGAAGTAAGATTCAACTACCAGCCCCATCAGTGGGGGGCTGGACCATCTTTTCCTTCGCATCAATCAGCCAAATGTATTAGACCAGCCCTGCTTCAAAGTTTAAAATGAGAAAGAATGTGACTTTTCACATTGCAGATTCCAATTATTTAATCTTAGCTTAAGCATTTATATGCAAATCGGAAATTTTAAAAAACTGGGATTTCTAAACTTTGAATAGATGTATAGTTTATGTATAAAGAAACTGATGGCAATATTTGCGGGGAGAACAAAGGCAAGTGAGAAATTACTACCCTTTCTGCAGATATCCATCCATCCATAATTCTTTAAGCCTGTGAAAAATCAAATATTGGTCATAGCTGCATCTCCCTTGTTTCATTCTCCCTCTCCACAATTCTAATAACATGCATTATACTTTCCTTGCTATATGTACCTTTCATTTCACTCAAAGCCTTTAATCCTCCTCTTTTTAGATAAAATGCCACAGCCATACCACAGTAGGTTAAGAATGATTGACAAGTGCATATAATTATGGCTTCAATACCAAAGTATGTTTTACAGTCTTTTTTTACAAAAAAAAAGCTCAACCTTGAAAATAAAGAAGCTATGCCCTTTCTGTGGGATAAAAGGATCATATCAAATTGCTTCATTTCTTTTGCAGAATGAAAGAAAAGACTTTTTAAAACAAAGAACACTTCCCTGAAGGCTGCAAAAGGAAGTCTTTTGCAATAGATAATACCACAGCAATGAGAAAATCAAACAAGGGCAAAAAATAGATTTCAGGGCATATTCCCCTTTTTAACCTCACTTGTCATTCACTAGCCCACAGAAGGCAAAGGAGACATAATATATATATATATATATATATATATATATATATATATATATATATATATATGCTTTCGTAGATTTTCACGGGTACAGGAATGCAGGTTTTGGTGTCTTCGGGTGTCTTCCCGTGTAAGAGTCGGGGTGTCTGTGCGACGTTTCGACGAGGTCTCACTCGTCATCTTCAGGCTGGTGCTTTCGGCTTCTTGTTACTGGAACAGAGCAGAGTCTGGTGTTTGAGTTCCTATAAATACTGTTGAGGGGTGTGGTGTATAGCCTCCAACGTTCAGACATCTGGAAATTAGCCCTCCCCACAAAAACCGACACCAGAACCAGAGGCACACAGAACGCCGTCACCAATCAACCACACCAGACCCAAACCCAGACCCTCTCCACAGACATATTACAGACTCCATCCAGTAGCCAAACTATAGTGGCACCTCCGGATGCTGCACCCCCCTGCAATCCCTACACAGATCTGGCTGGCACAAGGCACAAAACCACAGCTCGCCCCTATACACGAAGCCAAGCCAGAGCACAACTAAATGCAGCACAGCCATCTTCTCAGAAAAACTCTTCACAAGCTCAAGAGGCAAGACACGAAAGCTTTAGCAACTAATCTACACTTAATGACCCACCCAGTGGTATTCAGAATATCACTCATGAAATCACCCAAGATATCCCTCAAGTAATTAAGGAACAAAAGAAGAAAAGGCACACTAATCTAGGAACTTCCTCTCTGCCCAGAACGTTGGAGGCTATACACCACACCCCTCAACAGTATTTATAGGAACTCAAACACCAGACTCTGCTCTGTTCCAGTAACAAGAAGCCGAAAGCACCAGCCTGAAGATGACGAGTGAGACCTCGTCGAAACGTCGCACAGACACCCCGACTCTTACACGGGAAGACACCCGAAGACACCAAAACCTGCATATATATATATATATATATATATATATATATATATCCAGTCTTCATTGAATTTGATCTCTAGTTCTTTACCCAAATTCCACTTCCATTTTATTCTTATTAAAAGCTCTGAATTTGACAGAACAGATGCAAATCCAAGTTTGCCTGGGAATAAAATAGATCTTTCATCCTAAAATGAGAAAGGATTCCATGTGTCATATTCGAGCAGGCTGAGACCCTATCTGCCCGCAGACTGTCTTGCCAGAGTGGTGCATGCTCTGGTTATCTCCCGCTTGGACTACTGCAATGCGCTCTACGTGAGGCTACCTTTGAAGGTGACCCAGTAACTACAACTAATCCAGAATGAGGCAGCTAGACTGGTGAGTGGGAGTGGCTGCTGAGACCATATAACACCGGTCCTGAAAGACCTACATTGGCTCACAGTACATTTCTGAACACAATTCAAAGTGTTGGCACTGACCTTTAAAGCCATAAACGACCTCGGTCCTGCATACGTGAAGGAGCGTCTCCACCCCCATCGCTCAGCCCGGACACTGAGGTCCAGCTCCAAGGGCCTTCTGGCAGTTCCCTCACTGCGAGAAGTGAGGTTACAGGGAACCAGGCAGAGGTCCTTCTCAGTGGTGGCGCCCACCCTGTGGAATGCCCTCCCCTCAGATGTCAAGGAAATAAACAACTAAATAAATGACCAAGTACAACAATGTGATGTCAATATAATATGTTTATTTGGTTTTATGTGTTCAAGAGAATCCATCAAAAGTGCATATTTTGTCTGCAGAGAGTACACATTTCATTTATATTTCATACATTTCATACTGTTCAATGTTCTGTATAGATTATATAAAGAGTTTATATTGACATCGCATTGTTGTACTTGGTCATCGTGTTGCCTTTGGATTTACTACAAATAGATCCCTTGACAGTGGTGTGTTATTATTGCCTCCCATGTTGCAGTGGAAAGATTAAGGGTCACAATGATGGTCAAGCTGTTATTCTGGCAACTGTGGTGGAACACAACTTAGTTGCTGGAAAATCCAGCCCTTTTTCCTCCTGAGAAATGAACATCATGGAAATTCATCACAGTCCTACCAGTGTGGTCAAGATGCTTCCTTCCAGACATCAGCTTTCCTGGATGATTATAGCATTTTTTGTCGTCAGTGCACAATTCATTTGGCAGCAGCGCTGATCCACACACCGATTCTACACCATCTACAGGGATCAGCTTAATCAACAGAGAATACATTGCTCAAAACCAAGCAACAGACAGTTTCCCAGATATGCTCTAGATGTTAGGATGTCTATAAGTGCCCTTATTGTTGTCATTTCATCAACAATCCAAAAAGGGTTTTTGCTTTGTTTTTTAAAGATAGACTTTGTATTTCTGTTTGAGCTGGATTAAAGCCAGATGGTAACAACTCTAAAACCAGTGCCACAAACATATGTTTCAATTAAACCTATTAAGGCAGTGATTAAATTCAAAGGTGGTCCAGTTGTTTACAAAAGGCATTATTATCCATATTTTACAGTGCTCATGAGAGGTTGCCCTTTCACAGTTTTATTAAACTAAATTATGATGTTTTAGTAATGCCAAGACTCTGAAAATGCTACCTTCCGAAGCAAGTAACCTGAGGAAATGCTTGCTATTTGTTCATCCAAAATCCAGTTGGGGGTTAGAAGAAAAAAGAGGGGGATTGATAGCACTGCTAAACCATTGCTTAATTTTCAAGGACGGTGGTTACTGTTAGCAACACTGCTTATATACGAACATCAGATGCTGTCTTGCAGGCTTTGTGCTATGTATATGAGATAACTGGATGGAAGCTCAATTGTTAATTGCTGGAGGAAAACATTACTACTTACCCTCAAGGCAAACCAATTCTCAAAAGTCCCAACTTTCATTCCCTTGGTTTCATAGCTTTAAGAAGGAAGGTGCTTTGTATACCTTCCACAGGAAAGATTTTTGATATTGGGGCATTTTCTTAGAAACAAAGTAGGCATAGCATTTCTCATGTGGTCTGCCCTTATGTGATTTATTTTATAACCAGCTTTATTTTATAAACCAGATTAATTTCATAACCATATTTATTTTTATAACAAGAGACAAAATGGTGGGAAATTATTATTTTTGCTGTGACAAAAATATGCTCCAGAGTCTTGAATTCAAATAAATAAAGCAGGATGGCAGAAAATAACAAATCAATATCAAGCAACTTTGGCTAAAGAAAAGAACCATAAGTGTACATTTATGTTTGCCTTCCAATATTTTGGAATTAAATGGGTTCTGAGCAGCAGTGCTAGACTGAAAAGGTTTATTATGCTGCTGCTTGGTTTAGGGTTTTGGTATTAAAGGGATTAGTTTAAAGCTTTAAATACTGCAACCCAACATCAATATGCAAGACAGAAACACTTACATTAATTCAGGGCCAACAAGCAATTATACGAAACAGGAACACTCAACCCAGTTTACAGACATACAAATCCACCTAGGTAATTTATAATCATGGACTTGCTGACCTTACTGTATGTTCAGAAAAGAGGAGTTCTCGTGTTAATGCAGGCCAGGAAAGCCACCACATTGTACCATGTCTGATTCTTTCATTTGCTTAGTAGCGAGACAAAGACTGTGAAAATTACTTCCCAGAATTTCCTTGTTTCAGAAACACAAGATTTTTTAAAGATTAATTCATTCATCTAATTCATTCTTTAAATGAGCCAGTGCACAGTGCACGAAAGACAGAATCACCACAATCTGATGTCATTATTATTATTATTATTATTATTATTATTATTATTATTAATCATTTATACCCCACCCATCTGGCTGGGTTTCCCCAGCCACTCTGGACGGCTCCCAACAGAATATTAAAAACACAATAAAACATCAAACATTAAAAACTTCCCTAAACAGGTCTGCCTTCAGATGTCTTCTAAAAGTCAGGCAGTTGTTTGTTTCCTTGATATCTGATGGGAGGGCGTTCCACAGGGCGGGCGCCACTACCGAGAAGGCCCTCTGCCTGGTTCCCTGTAACCTCACTTCTTGCAGTGAGGGAACTGCCAGAAGGCCCTCGGAGCTGGACCTCAGTGTTAGGGCTGGACAATGGGGGTGGAGAGGCTCCTTCAGGTATGCTGGGCCGAGGCCGTTTAGGGCTTTAAAGGTCAGCACCAACACTTTGAATTGTGCTCGGAAACATACTGGGAGCCAATGTAGGTCTTTCAGGACCGGACCAGTGTTATATGTTGTTCATCTGAATCTGCTCCACACCTTTACCTATGAAGCTACCTTTTGTAGACCTACAAATAGGAATTCTGAATTTGAATTGGAAGTCCATAGGTAGGATCTCAATGGCTGTGCTCAAATTATAGGGGTGAGGGCAGAGAGCACCTGACATACTTATATTTTGTATGCTACTGTTTTGGAAAGCTATGGGGACATCCTTTGCCGGACAGTGGGGGGCATCTGAGGATGTTGTTTGTGAATTTTATTAAGGGCTCCCAATATTCGCCTCATAATCTGAGCCCTTCCCTGATGTATTTGTGTTTTCTACTGCAGCTCCTGCCTGGAGAACTAGACATAGACAATATTTTTCTTCTGAGCCATAATTGGAAAGTGACCCGGATATCCACCAACCGTAATAGGCAAGAATTTGGACAAAACATGTTCTCTAAGGGTCTATTCACCATGTGATGAATGCAGCATTAAATGGCAACTGGCATGTGTAAATGAAGCATCTTGTTTCAGACGCCAGAGGCAGTAAGCACATGTTCCTTCAAATGCTTTCCAAAGGAGTTACCGTATTTTTCACTCTATAACACACACCAGACCATAACACGCACGTAGTTTTTAGAGGAGGAAAACAAGAAAAAAAATATTCTAAACGAAACAGTGGATGTATGATTTTTGTGGTTCATGCTGTGGCCACAGACATGTGATCTGACAGTGAGTTTGGAGTAGCCCAATGCAAAAATCCTGAGGATCCATGTGGATCCATGCTTTGTAACCACGTTTTAAGTGGGGAGGGAAGGAAAAGCACTCAAGGGACAAGGAGCACGCATGGGGTGTGTGGAGAAGGATGCTGCTAATAATGCTATTTGCTAATAGGCAATTCTTGCCAATTGCCACAGGAAGTTCCCAGAGCACTCTGAATGTCAGTTCCAGAGTGTTGGGGGCAGTGCCGGATTTACCTATAAGCTAAACAAGCTATATCTTAGGGCCCCACTCTCTTGGAGGCCCCCCAAAAAATTAAAGGGAAAAAACCCCTGGTTGTACATTTCCAAAATATAAGATAAAAAATAAAAATAAAAACCTACATACAGCAACAGTGTTTTGTGTTGTGTAGGCTCCTATTTGTTATGCGCAAATGGCTTTAGATACCTATTAGGTCCATAAATTACCACATAGCATATATTCAACACGAAAAGCAGCAACAATTTGTTGTTGACAAAGGACAGCTGGACATAAAAAGGGCCCCATTACCTTCAGTAGTTTAGGGCCTCATCAAACCTAAATCCGGCCCTGGTTGGGGGATTCTCTTAAGTACAATGGACGCTCGGGTTGCGAACGTGATCTGTGCGGGATGCACATTCGCAACCCGCAGCGGCACGTCTGGACATGTGCAGGTTGCAATTCGGCGCTTCTGCACATGCACAAAGCACGATTTAGCACTTCTGCGCATGCGCGACCACCGAATCCCGGAAGTAGCCCATTCCGGTACATCCAGCTTTCGGCGGGTGTGTAACCCAAAAAAACACAACCTGAAGCGGCTGTAACCCAAGGTATTGCAATGTGGCATGGGGGCTTCTGGGGGAGAAATAATCTGCAAAAATAGTCTCTGTAATGGGCATGTGAAAGGCCTTTGTATTGAGAGGAGTTAGTAGTGTGCAACAATGGCTCCTCTCATGTCCAGACCTAATTTTCAGGGGTCTGGGACTATTTACTTACGCAGCTCAATCTCTTCCCTTGTGTTAGGATACCTGCTGATAAGGTGGCAAATTTCTTATCTATCGCTCAGTCGCAGGAAGCTCTTAATGGGGCTTCAAGGTCTCCTACCTGTTAAAAGGTAGGAGGTGTTTCTAAGTCACCCACTGCCTTTCTTCATAAGTTGGTGGAGAGGGTGTGTGTTTGTCTTCACATGCCTTACATTTTCAAATCAGATTGAAGCCGGCCTGGGGTGATACACATCAGTATCACTCAAGAAAATACAGGATCAATGTGGGTCATGCAAACACTGTGTGCATGTTGCTTCACAAACCAGCGATGGGAGTGCACTGAATGCAGGGTACACAGCCAAGGGAGAATGTACACAGCTGTGGGAAGAAAAACTGACTCAACATAGTCACCAAATTAAAATGAGTTTAGGCTTTCCACAATTGTTAGCTTGAAGGGCATTGATTTATGGTGCATTAAGCTGATCTTACACACTTTGAACGAGACATGTAGTCAAGCTGTTATTGTTCATAGAGATTTTCAAATATGTGTATATATTGTGCCTTAAAGTGTTTTTGTAGAACGCTATCTTATCCAATGCCAGATTTCCAGGAAATGGGAAGGAGAGAGATAAGCTGCAACCCTTATATATCAGATATAAGTAGTAATCCCACAGTAATCTTTACATAAATTTGGCTTCTGTTGGAGGCTCATATTTCAGTACATCTGTCAGAATTTCTTTTATGATGTCTCAAAGCTATCAGCTTACATGAGTCCTTGTCCCTTCATCACCATGATGCCAGATAGCTGATATTTACTGAGACGTGGGGGACGGGACCTTTTACATTAGGGCTGCAATCCTATAGATACTTACTTGGAAGTTAATTCCAGTGAATGGGACTTACTTCTGAGTAGGTAGGTAGGTATAAGATTGTATTGTCATTTTTTTGTCAGACAATAAGCATTAAAAAACATTAAGCATTTCTTCACAGGAAAAAGCAATGCTTCAGAATTTCCTCTTCACAAACATATCTCCTCTGTTAAAAAGTGGTATCAGATACTTCTATTAACCTAAAATGGGAATCTCTACTGAGAAGAAAGGAGAAGAAAGAATGTGTGGCAAAGTAGAAAGGTTTTTAATATTTAAAATTTTGGGGAACCAGCATAGATTCTGCTTACAAAGAGCATAGGATATTTAGAACCAAGCTTCCCATGGAGAGAGGTGTTTTTCCAAATCAGCAATATTCAGAGACTTCCAAGCGTGGTAAACTAAAAAGTGGAATTTATTTTTATATACTTTTAGCAATTCAACGCAGGGTGACCGCGGGGACTAACCCCCCACTTCCACCCAGGAACCACACTCTACAAGGGCTGCGATTTTTAAAGGAGAACGTACAAACATAACAAGAATCTGCTGAATCAGTCCCACATCCTGTTCTCACAGTGGCGAACTAGATGTCTGCAGGAAACTCGCAAGGAGAATGTAAGTAAAGGTAAAGGACCCCTGGATGGGTCAAAAAAGACTATGGGGTTGTGACACTCATCTCGCTTTCAGGCTGAGGGAGCTGGCGTTTGTCCACAGACAGCTTTCCAGGTCATGTGGCTGACATGACTAAACCGCTTCTGGCACAATGGGACACCGTGATGGAAGCCAGAGTGCACAGAAATGCCGTTTACCTTCCCGCTGCAGCAGTACCTATTTATCTACTTGCACTGGTGTGCTTTTGAACTGCTAGGTTGGCAGGAGCTGGGACAGAGCAACGGGAGTTCAGAGCGTCACAGGGATTTGAAGCACCGGCCTTCCGATCAGCAAGCCCCAGGCTCAGTGGTTTAGACCACAGCACCACCCGTGTCCTTAGGTCATAAGTGCAACATTTCTTATAAATGGGATAGGATGTAAAGTTCTCACTTGGGAAGATGACATTTTGCAACATGTGCTTCTCCAAGATGCTAAAGTCCAATGAATGTATGTGCAATTGCTTCTTGGTTGTTTTTTTTAAAAAAAAGATGTATTGGAGTCGTGTGCAGAAAAACAAAAATAAGCCTAAAATATACACCAAGGGTAATACGGTTAAATAATAGGACAACACTAGAAGATGATCAGAGAACAACAGCAGGAATACAGTACAATTATATATACAGTGGTACCTCTGGTTACAACCGCTTCAGGTTGTGAGCTCCGCTAACTGGGAAGTAGTTGCTACTGCTTGCGAACTTTGCCCCAGAATGTGAACGGAAATTGTGCACCAGAGGCACATGCGCAGCAGGAGGCCCCATTAGCGAAAGTGCACCTCAGGATAAGAACGGTTTCAGCTTAAGAACGGACATCCGGAATGAAGAGTACGGGGCCTCAGTATGGAGATGCGGATGGTGCTGTGGTCTAAACCACTGAGCCTCTTGGGCTTGCTGATGAGAAGGTTGGTGGTTCGAATCCCCGCAATGGGGTGAGCTCCCGTTGCTCTGTCCCAGCTCCTGCCAACCTAGCAGTTCGAAAGCACGCCAGTGCAAGTAGATAAATAGGTACTGCTGCAGCGGGAAGGTAGACGGCGTTTCTGTGCACTCTGGTTTCCGTCACGGTGTTCCATTGCAGCAGAAGCGGTTAGTCATGCTGGCCACATGACCCGGAAAGCTGTCTGTGGACAAACGCCGGCTGTCTCAGCCTGAAAGTGAGATGGCCAAGGGAGCCGGTGTTTGTCCACAGGCAGCTAGGTTGGCAGCAGTTGGGACAGAGCAACAGAAGCACACCCCCATTGCATGGTTTTGAACCACCGACCTTCTGATTACCAAGCCCAAGTGGCTCAGTGGTTTAGACCATTGTGCCAACTGTGTCTCTTCACCAGGGTCTTGTGGTAATAGTGCTGAATATTTGGTGCACCTTTACCTCACGTACAGTGCATTTCCCCCCATTTTTTTACTAACTGCACCTCACTTGTATTGAAGCACATTTATTTTATAGCTCAAGAGAGAAGCAATGCCTTCCTCTGGTTTGATTATCCTTTGATTTTGTATATATTGCAAGGACATGAACATTTCCAGGGTGCTTTACAGAGTTCCATGGGGGGGATCCATATGTGTATTAATTACTGTATGAACTGAAGGCATATGGCTTATACCATTAAGCACATTAAAAGAAATTAAGCTTTCTACTAGCTTTGAAAATCCAGTTTAATAGTAGTGAGCCCAGCAGCCATTTTTCCACTGTTTTATTTTTTAGTGAATTATTCTTGGTAGCTGGATTCAAAACCTGATATTTACTTTCAATTTTGGTTTCAAAGGGCAGAAACAGCACTGTCTAGACTTATTGTACTTTGATACCTAGTTGCCATAGCAACATATGTAAATTATTAATCTTTATATGTAAAACAGCTCCAAAAGGAAAGATTACTTTTGTGTTAGAATGGCAGATAGCTTTAAATATATCCTGGTGATGAAAAATGAGATTCTTAAGATCAGCAACAATTCTATATTTATTTTTACCTCGATTTTTCCAGCATTATTATGCCTTCAAAAATGTGTGAAAGATTACCTCACCCTAAAAGATAATTAGAAAGTCATATTAATAGCAGCTGAAGGCTCAATTATTTAAGTCAGCAGTTTTTAAACTTCCCACCTTTGGGGAACACTTTCCATTTTGACTTGTGTGCTAAAAAAAACCAAGTACCTGAAGAATGTCTTCTGAACCCAAGATGAGCCCTACTGGAACAGAGCTGGCAGAATGATTTTGAGACAGAAAACAGCAATTAACTGAAGTAAGGGGGGGGATCAGTTCTGCTACATAGTTGAAGCAAGAAAAATTAAAATAAATCAAATTAGCCATCTGCACTAGGGTACACTGTTTGGAAGGACTCCAATTTAACAGGACCATTTCAGGAGTGGTACCATCAAGGCAGATTTTGGGGGAAGAAGTCGAGGACACCGCTGACAGAATTGGCAGGAAGCCTCCCCAAACACAACAGGAGTGTCTTACCAAATTTTGAAGGAAGGGGAGACATATACGTTTGCCATCCAAAGAGAATCCTCAAGTAAGAACCTGGAGCCGTGTCTAAAATTTGTTAATGGCACCAAGGAATTTTGGAGTAAGTGACGGAACTACTGTAACCTTGCTACTGAAACTCCTAGGGCGACAGGTGAAAAAGGTGTTTCTTCGAAGGAGACTATCAGATTATATATTAAGTGGCAGGGCAGTTCCATTAGGGGGGAAAAATCACTTGCCTATCCACATATGTATCTTCACGTTTTCAGAGCAATATCAGATATTTGTGGAAGTTCAAATCTTTGCAGTTTCGAATCAAGTGGAGAAAAAGCAGCTAAGCCTTTAATCTTGAGCAGGAAGAGTTCCCCAGTGAGACTTATTGCTGAGGAGGAAAAGAAAAGGAAGAAAGACCATGAAAAAATAGAGAATCGTTGCCCCTTTTTTCCTGGGAAATAACCTCCAGGCTTTTTCTTTTTAACGGCAGCTGACATCAGTGGACAATTGACATTAACCCTGACAAATAGTACTCTACTTCAGTGCGTGAGATTTATTTAATTATTTGTTTTACTTCGTAAAAGTTCCACCTCTCTGATGGTTACAAAAAACCAAACAAACCTCAAAGCGGTTTACAAAGAGAATAAGACAACAAAGTTATCGATGCAAGTATGGAACCTGTTAATAAGATAGTTTCGTTTCCTGCCAGCTAATGATTCCTGAGGAAAGTGAGTTCGAGAACATCAAATCTGAGTCCCTTCAGAGCTAATTCCTCAAGCCATTCCTCCTTCAGGAGCAAAGTTTTAGGGTGATCCTTCCCCCCCTTTTTTTCTTTAAAGAACCATTACACTGGGGGACAAAATTTTTGTTGCATTGACACCTGGAGTTGTTCTAACCTAACTTTGACGTGCTGGTTTCATATCTGAAGTTGGTTTTGTTCTGTAAGCTCTAGTTTTTTTGCAATTCATGTTTTTCACTTTTCACCATAATCTTTGTTTTTCACAATGCAAGAATTCAATATTTTATTAAACACATAGCCAAAGTAGTACAATATGAGTATAAACGTATGTGGCTTATATAGCACTGAACATGACATGTATAGCATTGAAAATGACATAAGGTATATATCTATGTACAGCTGGAGGTATGCAAAAAAATGAATTCCCTTGGGATACACAGTATACTGGGGAACAAAGGCTTGTTTACACATTTTTGTCTACTTGAAGAAGCCATGGTCCAATCTGAAAAATACAAATATTTAGGTCACAAAACTATAACAATAAAGAAAAATTAAGTTTGCAAAACAATAATTACCATGTGGTTAGGGTAGATCAACACATCAGTGTCCACTTATCCCCAGTGTAAATATGACATATCGGCAAAAGTCAGGAATTGCAAGATAGCTATAGATTGTACACAAAAATCGATTTCAGATTTGAAATCAGCATTGAAAGAACATATAAGAACAGCTGAAAAGTCTCATGCAACAGAAAATGAAAAGAAATTGTTCCCCAGTATATCAGTAGGCCCTTCTCCCCCCCCCCCACACACACCCCAAAGATCACCCATAGCACCTCAGTCTAAATCACTGTCTTGGAAAGATAAAAGATGTTGTAAGTAACATTCGCCTCGCTTGCATTATCTACTTATTTCCCCGTTGACATTGTGTGCAATTATTAACACTGTTAAATTATATTTGAAAAAGTTATTTTCCCATATGGTCTGAGGGATGAGAACATAATAGTGCTGATCTGCCCCCCCCCCACCTCAGCAGTTGTACTAACTACTACAATCTATATTCCTTTTCTCCTTCTTGCCTAGGGAATGCTGTGCCCCAAGAAGCAATTCACAATTTTTCACAGTATGTTGGGCTTCTCTGTGTGATTTAAAGTCTAGTCTGTCTCTTCCTATTTTTAACAACAAGCATCACGCCAGCATGCTGGTACTTTTGCGTGCTAGATTGCTTTCCGCAGATACATTTTACAACCGGTTTGTTAATCCTAGGGAGAATAAATTCTGGTATTAAGTACGAAATAATTAAAATGACTCATACAATTGGACACAGAATGAAAAGGATATTAGAGCTCCTAAAGGTAGCGGGCTCTTTGCAAATCACTAGCACCAGTGCAATAATCGTGACACATGAAATGGAGAGAGAAAGAAAATAATCTCCAGGGCAATGTTTTATAAATGTTTGTTGATTGTCTCATAATAGCAATAATGACCTTGAAATTGAGCATATCCCGGGGTTTAAGAAGCAGCTGGGGTGAACGGTCCCTTGGACACACTTCAGGGCATCAATGCCTCCCCCCCCCCATGTCATTAATCTTTCTTAACACCATGTAGCTTGATCATTTATTCCGTACACGCTGAAAAGATTTCAGCTTTGAACGTCATTGCGTAAAGTGCTATAATTTTCAAGCAGGGCTCATGCAGGCAATCTTCAGAAACATCCTGAACATTAGCGCTGAAAAGAAGCATGGACTAGAGAGCCATGGGAGGAGGGGAACCTTGGCAAAAGAATAAATACTAATCAGGAAGCCTTTCAGCTGAGAAACTGTGCAATGCAGAGAGTAGAAAGATCAGTAAGAGCATATTCAGTGGTAGTCAATCCAGGGTGGGGAGAGCCAGCGTGGTGTAGTGGTTAAGAGCGGTGGACTCATAATCTGGTGAACCGGGTTCGCGTCTCGGCTCCTCTATATGCAGCTGCTGGGTGACCTTGGGCTAGTCACACTTCTCTGAAGTCTCTCAGCCTCACTCACCTCACAGAGTGTTTGCTGTGGGGGAGGAAGGGAAAGGAGAATGTTAGCCGCTTTGAGTCTCCTTCAGGTAGTGATAAAGCGGGTTATCAAATCCAAATTCTAATAAAATCATAGAATTATAGAGTTGGAAGGGACCTGAGGAACATCTAGTCTAACCTCTCGCAATGCAGGAATTCTGCTCCAAGCAATCCCTGGTGGGCTCGAACCACCAACCTTCAGGTTAACAGCCAGGCGCACTGACCCACTGAGCCACAGGACAGCTCCAGAGCAGCAGCCCCATATACACCATTATTAGCTTTGTTATACCTCCATCTGCTTCCTATCTGTTTTTAGTCCATCTTCGGGGCTTATCCAGAAGTTTGTAATTCCTCAGGATTATGTCTTGTGCATCCCCTACTAAAGGCAAAGGACCCCTGGATAGTTAAGTCCAGTCAAAGGTGACTTTGGGCTCGTCTCGCATTCAGGCCAAGGGAGCTGGTGTTTGTCTGCAGGCAGTTTTCCAGTTAGTGTGGCCAGCAGGACTAAACCACTTCTGGCACAAAGAGACATGGTGACGGAAAGCAGAGCGCACAGAAACGCCAATTACCTTCCTGCCACAGCAGTACCTATTTATCTACTTGGACTGGCATGCTTTCAAACTGCTAGGTTGGCAGAAGCTGGGGCAGAGCAATGTGAGATCACCCCATCATGGGGATTCGAATCACCATCCTTCTGATTGGCAACCCCATGAGGCTTAGTGGTTTAGACCATAGTACCACCTGGGTCCCACATTCCCTACTACCGAGATAAAAGCTAACACTGTGGTGGTAGGACAAATCATTGAATGGGTAGGTTTAAGATGCTAAGATGGATGTATTTTATTCATTAATAACAAGCTGAAAAGACCCTCCAGTCCCCTCCAGACTGGTGCTTCATCGCTGGTTTATTTGGCAACATGTTCTTGGCATAATAGTGCCATAATTAGCAGTGGATCTATTCTGCTTTAGTCTGTTCTGCAATGATTCCCAAATGCTACCACATCATTGTTGCACAGAGGGGCTATAGCACAACAAGGATGAGACAAAAATGAACTAGAACTTATTTTGGTATGAAAAACTGCAGGTACAAATGGAATTGAAAGCATGTGCAATAAAAAGGAGGTCCAGAGAGGCCCAGGCCATTGGGCTGGCCCAATAGCATCACCAACAAAGAAAATTTCCATCACTTAAAAAAGAAAGAAATTAAAGGGCAAAAGAGGACACCAGTTCACATAAAGTTTGCATATGATATATTCCCCACTATAGCTCTAGCAAATTGTGTACCTCGGATGGGGCACTGCTGAGAGTATCATATGCCCCAGAGGTGCTTTTAGTCTGTACTAGAAACTGGGATTTTAGTTTTGCAGCCCCAGCCCTCTGGAATCAATTACCAGCCAAAATCAGACAGGGACCTAGTGTGGTGAACTCTAGGCACCCACTGAAGGCACTTTTGTTTAAGAAGGCTTTCCTTGAGCTGTAACAAAGTCATGATATATTTGACCAGTGATGAGTACATAGAGCTGCAAGGGAATTTGTAGGGAAGGCCCCCCCCCTATATATATATATATATATATATATATATATATATATATATATATATGCAGGTTTTGGTGTCTTCGGGTGTCTTCCCGTGTAAGAGTCGGGGTGTCTGTGCGACGTTTCGACGAGGTCTCACTCGTCATCTTCAGGCTGGTGCTTTCGGCTTCTTGTTACTGGAACAGAGCAGAATCTGGTGTTTGAGTTCCTATAAATACTGTTGAGGGGTGTGGTGTATAGCCTCCAACGTTCTGGGCAGAGAGGAAGTTCCTAGATTAGTGTGCCTCTTCTTCTTTTGTTCCTTAAGACACCCGAAGACACCAAAACCTGCATTCCTGTACCCGTGAAAATCTACGAAAGCATATATATATATATATATATATATATATATATATATATATATATACATATGCAGGTTTTGGTGTCTTCGGGTGTCTTCCCGTGTAAGAGTCGGGGTGTCTGTGCGACGTTTCGACGAGGTCTCACTCGTCATCTTCAGGCTGGTGCTTTCGGCTTCTTGTTACTGGAACAAGATTACTTGTTCCAGTAACAAGAAGCCGAAAGCACCAGCCTGAAGATGACGAGTGAGACCTCGTCGAAACGTCGCACAGACACCCCGACTCTTACACGGGAAGACACCCGAAGACACCAAAACCTGCATTCCTGTACCCGTGAAAATCTACGAAAGCAAATATATATATATATATATATATATATATATATATATGCAGGTTTTGGTGTCTTCGGGTGTCTTCCCGTGTAAGAGTCGGGGTGTCTGTGCGACGTTTCGACGAGGTCTCACTCGTCATCTTCAGGCTGGTGCTTTCGGCTTCTTGTTACTGGAACAGAGCAGAATCTGGTGTTTGAGTTCCTATAAATACTGTTGAGGGGTGTGGTGTATAGCCTCCAACGTTCTGGGCAGAGAGGAAGTTCCTAGATTAGTGTGCCTCTTCTTCTTTTGTTCCTTAATTACTTGAGGGATATCTTGAGTGATTTCATGAGTGATATTCTGAATACCACTGGGTGGGTCATTAAGTGTAGATTAGTTGCTAAAGCTTTTGTGTCTTGACCTCTTGAGCTTGTGAAGAGTTTTTCTGAGAAGATGGCTGTGCTGCATTTAGTTGTGCTCTGGCTTGGCTTCGTGTATAGGGGCGAGCTGTGGTTTTGTGCCTTGTGCCAGCCAGATCTGTGTAGGGATTGCAGGGGGGTGCAGCATCCGGAGGTGCCACTATAGTTTGGCTACTGGATGGAGTCTGTAATATGTCTGTGGAGAGGGTCTGGGTTTGGGTCTGGTGTGGTTGATTGGTGACGGCGTTCTGTGTGCCTCTGGTTCTGGTGTCGGTTTTTGTGGGGAGGGCTAATTTCCAGATGTCTGGCAGGCGGGACGTGTCGTCACGCTTGTTCATGTTGTGAGGGTGTTTCTCTATCTCGATGGCTATCACTCAAGATATCCCTCAAGTAATTAAGGAACAAAAGAAGAAGAGGCACACTAATCTAGGAACTTCCTCTCTGCCCAGAACGTTGGAGGCTATACACCACACCCCTCAACAGTATTTATAGGAACTCAAACACCAGATTCTGCTCTGTTCCAGTAACAAGAAGCCGAAAGCACCAGCCTGAAGATGACGAGTGAGACCTCGTCGAAACGTCGCACAGACACCCCGACTCTTACACGGGAAGACACCCGAAGACACCAAAACCTGCATATATATATATATATATATATATATATATGGAGGGAGGAAATTTTTAAAATGGATAGTCAGTTTGTGCCTTTGGACCTGTCATGTCAAAAACTGGGTGAAGTCATGGCAAAGTCACATTTCAGTCTGCCCTCTTGAGTCAAAGTGGCACCCAGCATGCAAATGGTGATAAAGTCCACCTCCCTGACTTTGGGAACTCTCATGCCAAGTTTTGTGATGGTATCTCAAGACGTGGCTGAACCTATGCCAAAAAAGAAAACCAGAGAAAGTCATGGCAAAGTCACATTTCAGTTCACCAACTTGATTCAAAATGGTGTCTGGCATCCAAACACCATCAAGGGCTGTTACCCCCGATCAGGGCCACCTTTAGCATATGTGGCGCCGGAGTGCAAAGATCCGCCCACCACCCCCAAATGTTCATCTTGCTGCTGCCACCTCCTCCTCCCGAGTACAGTGGTACCTCGGGTTACAGACGCTTCAGGTTACAGACTCCGCTAACCCAGAAATAGTACCTCGGGTCAGTGGCGTAGCGTGGGTTGTCAGCACCCGGGGCAAGGCAAGTAATTTGCGCCCCCTAACCCGTGGATTTGCGCCCCCTAACCCGTGGATTTGCGCCCCCTAACCCTAACCCCCAGATGTTGCGCCCGGTGCGCCCGGCCCCCCCTGCACCCCCCACGCTACGCCACTGCCTCGGGTTAAGAACTTTGCTTCAGGATGAGAACAGAAATTGTGCTTCGGCAGTGTGGTGGCAGCAGGAGGCCCCATTAGCTAAAGTGGTACCTCAGGTTAAGAACAGTTTCAGGTTAAGAATGGACCTCCAGAACTAATTAAGTTCTTAACCCCTGGTACCACTGTGGTAATAAATGCTACTTTCATGGAGGGAAGACTGGGGGTATGTGGCTGAGGGAGGGGAATCCTACATTCAGGCAGGGGAGCCTGGGGGTGTGGGGTGAGGGAGGGAGGGATGCTTGGGAAGGAAGCTGCAAGCCCACTAGCCGTATAGTTGGCGGGGCGCAGCTTCCATCCTAAGCCTCTGCAGGGATCGCTCTCCTCCCGAGGAGGCTTAGGAGGCAAGCTGCAAGCCCACCAGTCATATGGTTGACGGGGCGCAGCCAGCGGGCATGCAGGAAAAGGGGAGGCCACCAGCAAAGCCGCGCAGCTCCCCCACTCGCCGGGGCGCCCCTGAGAGGCCGGCGCCCTGGCGCAACGAACCACTAAGCCCTATGGGAAAGACGGCTCTGCCCCCAAGCTTGGGGACATTCATGCCAAATGGGGCAATGATATCTCAAGACACAGGTGGTGCTGTGGGTTAAACCACAGAGCCTAGGACTTGCCGATCAGAAGGTCGGCGGTTCGAATCCCCACGACAGGGTGAGCTCCCGTTGCTTGGTCTCTGCTCCTGCCAACCTAGCAGTTCGAAAGCACCTCAAAGTGCAAGTAGATAAATAGGTACCGCTCCGGAGGGAAGGTAAACGGAGTTTCTGTGCGCTGCTCTGGTTCGCCAGAAGCGGCTTAGTCATGCTGGCCACATGACCTAGAAGCTGTACGCCAGCTCCCTTGGCCAATAAAGCGAGATGAGCACCGCGACTCCAGAGTTGGTCACGACTGGACCTAATGGTCAGGGCTTCCTTTACCTTTACCTTTACCTATCTCAAGAGGCAGCCAAACATATGGAGAACAGACAGACAAACCACAAATATACAGTAGATTTTGTGTGTGTTTTGTTTTTACGGGTGACTGTTTTGGGGTTTTTTAAGAGTTTGTTGAATTTATTTTATTGTTCTTACAGCTTGTGCGTCTGCACTGCAATGCATTTAATGAAATAAATAAAATAAGCATGAAGGCCAGGGTATTGTCAAAGCAAGTCAATTGATTACGTTATTTCTCTCCCTCTCTCTCCATCCCTCCAAAGCCGCAAAAAGCAACACACTTGCCCAGGGAGAATAATCTTGCTTTCTGATTAAATGCAATCAGTGAGCATTGCCTGGCAACCTGGTCTAATGTATTAACAATCATATCAGGAGATAACTGTTAATAACTTCCAGTATTATATGGTATCAGAAATGAAGGTCAAAAGCTGCGACACAAAAGCTAAATAGGCATTGTGAGATTTTTCCAAGACACAAAGTCTTGGCTTGCACCAAAAAGGTCACCCTGATAAATTCTTTAGTGGCTGGCTTCACCTCTAATGTAAGTATGACTGGCAAAAGTGCTACATGGTAAAAACTGTGTAACATTATCTCATTCATTTCTTTAAAAGTTTTAGCTATCAAACTCACTGTATGTCACAACGTTACTGCAGCTGAGTCCACCGGGAGATCCTCATTAAAAGAAAACATGGGTTTTTGAAAACGGAGCAAACACATTCTTGCCGTTACATTTTTAATTAAATTAAGACCTAACTATTAGAAAAACAGGGTTAAAGCAGAATCACAACACCCTTTGGGGCAGCGCAAGTTGAGAAGCGACTGAAGAGGGTCAAAATTACTGGAGATTCATAAAAGCAGAACACACATTAGATTGTTTTCCCTAGCCAGTGACACAATCCATACGATACGATAATCTTTATTGTCATTGTCCCATACAGAACAACAAAATTGAAAAAAATCTACATCAGACATTCAAAAACCAACACGCATTTTATCCCAGCTATCCCAGCCTGGGCAACCCCCTCAAAACTCTGATATCCCATAATTAAGTACAATATTCTCCCATAGAGACTACCTTACACTGCGTTTAAAACCCAAATCGCATATGGATAGAAATTGCTTCTCAGGTGGCTAGTCCTAGTCTTTATAAACCTGTACCTTCTTCCAGAAGGCAGAAGCTGAAAGAGATCATTTACGGGGTGCGCATTATCCTGCACTATCTCTGCAGCCTTCTTATGACATCTGGAAGCATCCATCAACTGATACCAAATATTTCAGATATATTACTACTCCCCATTGTGTCCCTTCCCAGAATTAAAAAAAAACAAAAACAAATGCCTGTGTGAATGAGAGGAGTGACCTTGAACATGGGTAGGCAAACTAAGGCCCGGGGGCTGGATCTGGCCCAGTCGCCTTCTAAATCTGGGAATCAGTCGGTTTTTACATGAGTAGAATGTGTGCTTTTATTTAAAATGCATCTCTGGGTTATTTGTGGGGCATAGGAATTCATTCATTTATTTTTTCTTCAAAATATATTCTGGCCCCCCACAAGGTCTGAGGGACAGTGGACCGGCCCCCTGAAAAGGTTTGCTGATCCCGGCGTAGAATTAGGGCTCTGCGAACATTTATTTCTGCATTTATTCCAACTATTCTTCATCAATTAATAATAAAACGAATCGCAGTCAAAAAGGATCAAACATTTCTATGATAGCCCATGTGCGAGGTGCAGAATTCTGTTCACCATACTGAAGTGGTATGGGGATGTTGTGCGGTTTCTTTATTTTATTCTATTGCATCTCTCAGAGAATGAGATGGTTGGATGGTGTTCTTGAAGCCACTAGCATGAGTTTGATCAAACTGCGGGAGGCAGTGGAGGACAGAAGTGCCTGGCGTGCTCTGGTCCATGGGGTCACGAAGAGTCGGACACGACTAAACGACTAAACAACAACAAGTGGTTTGTATTCTGCAGCCTTCCCAGGTGCCCTTGCTTCCCGAAAACTCCACGACAACCTCAGCTCAGCTTTCCTGTTGGTGCAGAAAGGTGGGAGCCTTCCTTCTGCATGCCTGACAGCTGTTGTTTCTTATTTGGTATGTGCACAATGCCTTTAAAGCAGTATAAATCCACTTTGGAAAGCCATAGCTTTCCCCAAAGAATCTTGGGAAGTGTAGTTTAAGTGTGCTAAGAGTTGCTAATAGAATCCTATCCCCCTCACAGAGCTGCAGTGGTTTAGCAGTCAATCCCTCTTCTTGGGGAACTCTGGGAATTGTAGTTTTGTGAGGGGAGAAGGTGTCTCATAGCAACTCTCAGCAGCTTTAAGAAACTACAGTTCCCATGAATCCATGGCTGCTTCTTTAAATGTGCAGAGAGGGCATTAGGTTTTCCTAAAACTAACAGATTATCCTGTCCGTGATAAATCTCAATATTTGTTTGGTTCCTTAAGAGTTCCTGGACAACACTGGGTGCTTTCAGCTCGCCTAGTATATATATCTTGGAAGACTGCTTGCTTTGGACACATCTTAACCTATCATAACCAAATTTTGCATGATGGATTCCCTGAATTCAATGAACAAGTTTGCATGCAACTGGGCACCATTTTGAATTAAGATGGTGGACTGAACCTTTCAAAACAGCACAGATTTTAACCACCAATTTCAAAACAGCACATTTTTATTTTTTGTTTCTTAGATCTCCCAAGCAATGCTGGGTATAAGGCTGCTAGTACTTCATACTTCATGTCCCTTGATTATATAGCTTGTTTTCAAATAAAATATATTTAGACAAGGAATTATACACTGGAAATCACTGCAACAAAGATACAAATTACTGTCATTAATATTAAGAGATGAAAAATTAATGCAATACGTATTCAACATAATTGATATCTTAGCTTTTTAATAATCTAAAAGTCACCTTTGAAATCTTTATTGCCAGAGGGATTCTAATAAAATCTACCCAAAGACTCTGTTTTAAAAATGTCTCTAGACTAAATTAATTATTTCAGTGAATACCAGAAGATGTATTTTGTAGTTTTTGAATGAGCGACTGCTATAAATTTAGGGAGGGTGCACTGTTTTATTAATCTTGTTTGCTAAAAAGCACTTCTTCATATATCAGTGCAAGAATAACACTGGAGCTTGTGCAATTTGTAAAGCATTTGACATCCTCAGATGAAAGCCTATAAAAATGAGAACTATTATTATCTGTGTAAGAGACAGCGCTTGACTGCAGTGTAATATTCTGCTCTCAGCAGGGCCTCTCTCCTAGGAACTGCCAAGATTCCGTCTCCCATTAAATAAATGGGAAAGAGGAACATTCAGTGTTTTGCAGAATTAAACCCTGATGTGTGAAGAGAGACCAATGCCTTTAGCACTTTGCCATGTAAAACTTCCTACTACACTTCAGAATGAAGAGGAGAAAATAAAAATATTATTTAAAAAACACACACAGTGTGTGCACACACGTGTATGTAAATGTATTGCAGATGAATTCAGAAAAAATAAGGCAAATTGGGTGTGCCCATGACATCTAAAAAAGTCCACCATCTCTTTAGTTAGACAGTTTCACCCATAGAAATTTCTGAGATAGACATAACTATAAGGTAAAAGTAAAGGACCCCCGAAGTTATATTATGAAGTGTCCTGCCTATGCTGGCTTTGGGATTGGATACTGTTAAAAAATTATTAAAGGATCAAACCACTTATGCAATCCCACACACACTTTTGGCTGCCATGGCTGTGGTCCCCTATTGGCTTTTCTCATGGGTCAACAGCCCTTCACAGGAAAAAGTTTCCCACCGCTGACTTAAATAAATAAATTGATTAATTTATTGTTTGTTTTAGAAACCATCCTTCCTTCAAGGAGCTCAGGGTGGTCTGTATCATTCCCCATCCCTTTTACCCTCACAAGAATCCTGTGATCTAACCTTCCCCAAGGTCACCAAGGGAGGTTCATGGTCAACTTGGCTTTTAAGACCAGGACTTCACAGCTCCAGTCTGACACTGTAAATGCTAACCACATTGGCTTTGAATGAATCCACAGGTATCTACACTTGTGGCCAAAATTGTGGAAACCTCTCGGGAAAAGTGTATTTCAGAGGTTTGATGGCTCATAACTCCACTTTCTTTTGGAGTAATACCATTAAATTATATATCAATAGAAAGATAATTTAATGAAGAATGTAATGCGACAAAGCTTGTTCAATTATCTGTATTCAATCAAAAGTTATAGCCAAATAACCAGAAAAAAGGAAGCACAGCTTGCTTAGGTTGATATGCAGGAACGTTCCTTCGTTTAAATGTAGCCAATGAGCATCAGCGTTCAGAAAGTCATTCAGGTGTTATGAGCCATCAAACCTCGGAAATACACTTTCCCCAAAAGGTTTCCACAATTTTGCCTAATAATGTACTTCCCCACCTGCAGACACACATGTATTCATTATGGATGAATATGTGGAGACAATAGCCAAACTGGAAGAAAGCCTGAGTTAACACAGAGCTTGACGTAGTCCTAGTATGGCCAATGTCGACTTTGCTCATTTTCTCTTCCGTGTTTGCTACCCTTTTTGCCATTCCGGGATCCTGACGCAAATGCATAAGGAAACACACTGCATCAATGCAAACAGGCTAAACTATTAGTATGCTTCTTCATATTTAAAAACCAGCTTATAGAAATAATGCCAGATTAGAGGGAAATAATACATTGCACACACAACAGACATTATGTTAATCCTCAAGATCGCTAAACATCAATAGCACCTAAAATTAAATCACAGCTATATTATGTGGTATTTATAGTCATCAGTGCGCATGGTACAGTCCAGAGTGACAGAAGCAAAAGACAAGCCTTGCCCCCTAAGAGGCTATAAAACTAAATTTAGAAAGGGAGGGTGAGGTGGAGAGGCAGTGGGGATAAGGAAGAGGAGCAAATGCAGATATGTTTTCTTAGCATCCCTTCAATGAGGGCTGCAGCAAAGGCTTCACAGAAGAGATAAATATTGAAATGAGGTTTGGTGGTAAGGAGAGAGGAAGAAGACTGGCTCCACTGTGAGGGACAGAGGATAAATTTGTTTGCTAGTGGAAAGACTCATTTCGACAGCCCTGAACCTGTTTGCAGGCAGGAACACAATTCCCAATCAGATGTCCCGCTTCTCTGAATTTTGCAAGGTTATTTTCTTGTACCAAAAAGTGTGCACAGAAATACAGTGGTACCCCGCAAGACGAATGCCTCGCAAGACGAAAAACTCGCTAGACGAAAGGGTTTTCCGTTTTTGCGTTGCTTCGCTAGACGAATTTCCCTATGGTCTTGCTTCGCAAGACGAAAACGTCTTGCACTTTTTTTTTAAAGCCGCTTGAAGAGGCGCAGTTGCGACGGACCGTGCTTCGCAAGACGAAAAACATCGCAAGATGAAAAGACTCGCGGAACGAATTCTTTTCGTCTTGCGAGGCACCACTGTACGTATTTCATGGTTTAAAATATTATATGACAAGGAAGCACATTGAAAAGCACTGAAAGGTTCATATTTGGGGGAATGGGTACAAAAATTGTGTATAATGTTGAGTTTGGTTTCAATGAGAACTTTTCACGCATTCTTTAAAAAAAAAAATGCACCCAACTGTCATGGAAGCTTCAGCTGAGATTCCTACATTGCAGGGGTTTGGACTTGTTCTATGGAACAGGATGGAACAGTCCTACAATTGAGTGCCAGGACAAATGAAACGGAATGCATTTCGACTGATCTATTCATCCCTATGTGCTATGCATGAGGGAGAAACATATTAATACCATCCTTCCCCAGAAGGGCGGGGGGTACAGAAAGGAAGGGATTGGTGGTTGAATTAGTGCTGGGCTGAACCACAGTCAATGAGTGGAGCCATCTTTTCCCCAAGTTAACCCTTGGAATGACAATGTATCACAATGGAGCATTGTTCTTGGAGTCTTCTGTCTAAGGAATGTGTTTGTACAGCTGAGAGCTGCCAAGCCACAAGGCTTCTTGTAAAAAGAAGAAGGAAAATTCTTTGGCTGCCTTGTCTTTAATTATTATTTGTTGTTGTTGTTGTTGGCCTGTCCATCTGGTTGAGTTTCCCCCGACACCCCCTGGGCTCTAGCAGAATAGTAAAAACACGATAAAACAAGAAAAATGAAAAACTTCTTGACACAGAGCTGCCTTCAGATGTCTTCTAAAAGTCAGACAGTTGTTTGTTTTGAAGGGAGGGTGTTCCACAGGGAGGGCACCACTACCGAGAAGGCCCTCTGCCTGGTTCCCTGTAACTTTGCTTCTCGCAGTGAGGGAACCGCTAGAAGGCCCTTGGCGCTGGACCTCAGTGTCCAGGCAGAACCATGGGGGTGGAGGCGCTCCTTCAGGAATACTTGGCCGAAGCGGTAAGACTAAATATTATTAAAATTTTGCCCCCTGCCATCAGTCACTGAATATCCAGCACATATTTTTGTGAGGAAATAAGTGGTACTATGAAAGTACAAGAGTTGGGGGGAAATTTGGCGCGTCTTTACTTTGAATGGTGCTGCAAGATTCGTTAAAATGTCGACCTAAGTGAAACATACCATTTGGGAACTGCTACAGAAAACAAAAGTGTTTTTGGGCCAGCCTGGAAGAGGTGACACCCAGTGGGTGTTCTGCTAGAGAGTTTGGAGCATATGGGATAGCACAAAAAATATATATGTGCACGGTTGCTTTGAGAGAGCGAAGAAAACTAGTACGAACAGCATTAGAAAGGGAAGAATTCCATTGAACGTTTGCATTATCTAGTGATCTCCCTCCCCCCACTCTAGCCCCAAATAGTAACTCTCACAATAACATTTTCTTCAGTGATTTCTTTTCACCCCACTGGGAATCACACCAATTTTGAATCCTCAGTATTTCCACCTCTAATTGCTGGAAGGGTTCATTATCAGCTGTCGAAAGTGCAATACATCAATCTCGTAAAGCTGCTATACAAAAGACTTTCACACATCTGATGGACTGCTGTGCTAAATACATCTTAATTTGTGCTGCATCTGCTGTTTTCTAATTTGTTTGTCATGCTGTGAATGCTACAGTCTTTGCTACAGCGGCTCCCTGGTTTTACTTGGAAAAGGAGGGGGGATCCCTAGTTACTCGGAAAAGAAATGGCAGCGTGCCATCATTGTTCCTCCGTTTTTCATCCAGAGTATCATGTTTTGTTTTGCCTTTTATAAATGGGTAACATAATAAACGGCTTTCATATGGCCACCTATATATGGCACAAGCTTAGGCTGAGATATACCTGCGCAGAAACATGGAGTTTAAATTGTTGTTTTTTTAAAAAAAGAAATGGAATGGAATTATAGCTTCTTTTTCAAATTGTTATTCATTCCCACCCACCCAGCCAAAAAAATATTTCAGTATTTTTCCCTTAAAGTGATTGTGAGGAATATGAAATAATTTAAAGGCTTGCCACGCTGAACAATTACTAAATCTGAATATTTCATGTTTCAGATACGCTGCTGAATACATTTATCCCGGCCAATTCCATCACGTTCAGTGTCTTTTTCAGTCTCTGGGTAAATACAGCAGCCCTCCTAATGAAATGAAATGAATCTGGCGTCCTCAGATCAGTGCCTGCTGAGTCACAGACCAAGACCAAATAAGCCAAATAATGTGATACAGGATCCAAAATGGATCAAAGGCTCAGAATAACGAGAAGCCTCCATCTCAATTGCTATGGTGAGGTGGGGGGCAGAATGCCAAGCTGCTGTTATTCCCTCTCAAAGGGGAGAGTCTGCTTTAACAGGTATACCAGGTTGGCACACTGATGAATCTTCACCACAGCCACCTCTGCTGTCAGTCCATTAACCTTCACGATCACAGAAATCCATCCTTTGAAACTGGAAGGGAGAAAGCCTCCTTCAAAAGCCACGCAGATGGGATTCTCTGTGTGTTCAAGAAGCTTTGCGGGGCACGAGGTTAAGAAGACATCCGCCTGACAATAACATACATTATTTTGAAGCCTAAGGAGTGGTTGACTGACATCAGTCGCTGGGGGAGATCGCTTAGGGATATGGGGCAGAGAGTAAGAATGGCACCACCACCCCCACCACCCCCCTCCAGCCCCAAAATTTAATAACGTCAAGGATTGCAGTCAGTGCAAAAGAGCAGTTGCACAACGCAACGCTGGGTAACCTAAGCAATTTGTGTGTGCGCACGTCGTCGTAGATAATGTTCGTAACATAGCTGCCAATCTCTTTCAGTTAGCCCAGAAATCTTCATGTCAGGCGCCGAATGTGCAATATATATCTCACTTTTGTTGATACACAGACCGAGGCTTTGCATGAACATATGGAAGGCAGATTCGCAGCCCTTGTTTTTTGTAGCACATTCTCCCTCACATTCAGGTGTGAGGGGGGTGGGGAAGCCATTCACATGGCGCCAATCACTCGGTGTTGTCAACCCTGTGGTAGGGAACACATGCCAGCCTCTCCTGCTTCCTTCTCTCCACTTTTTCTTGTTCTTTTTTCTTTCTTTTTTTAACCCAAGAGGGTTTTATGATTGACAAAGTCCCAAGCAAATCAGAGCTGTCCTAAAAGGACTGTGTGTTTAATCAATAAGGCATATTGTTCAACGGGTGCCAGCGTGGGTGGAGGAGGAAATCCTCATAAAGGTAACAGCATTTGTAAAGGTTAATCAATTCAGCTAATTGTAAATGCTCTCAATTGTCAGCCTCTAAACAGAGCCCTTCTTTTGTAGCTAGTAATTCACCGTGGGATGCCGCGGTGCTAAGCCGGAAAGCCTGAGAACGAGGAGAAAGCAGTCAAATTCCTCATTACGCTCCTCATGTTGTGCTCAGGCTGTGTCTGTAAATGTCAATATATTTACCACAGGGACAGAGTCTTTTCTATCTGCTAGAGCTACCTTCCTAACACACTAAACAAAGTGAAGGGCCTAATCAGCATGGTGCAAAGAAACGGAGAGATCTTTTTGGTTCCAACTAATCATGACAGCAGTTGCTGCAGGAGGGTTTAATTTTTTGGCAGTAAGCAAAATGAATCTGCCCCAATTAGGGATGCAATGAAGGCTCTCTTGTGAACATCTTTGGGACAAAAGGCATGCTCCTTTCAAGGAAGGTTGAAATGTTTCTCCTAATTGCCAAACAGTGTGTGTGTGTGTGTGTGTGTATATATATATCAGGGCCGTTTGCAGCCATTGTTTGGTTCCCCCTCTCTGCCACTCTGATACCTCCAATCCCTGCAAACCCTCCAGCATTTTCCCGATGAAAACAGGGACATCCTCTTTAATAATAATATTAATAATAACCAGTGCTTTTTTCCTGAAAAAAAAATGTTTAGGGGTACTCTCATTATCCTACTCATATTGAAATACTGCCCCTCATGAGGCCAAACTTAGTCACAAAATGTTTAGGGGTATGGGTACCCCTGCATCCCCCCAGAAAAAGCACTGGTATTATTATTATTATTATTATTATTATTATTATTATTATTATTACCCCACCCATCTGACTGGGTGACTGTAACATATCTAAAGGTAAAGGGACCCCTGACCATTAGGTCCAGTCATGGCCGACCCTGGGGTTGCAGCGCTCATCTCACTTTATTGGCAGAGGGAGCCGGCGTACAGCTTCCGGGTCATGTGGCCAGCATGACTAAGCCGCTTCTGGCGAACCAGAGCAGCGCACGGAAATGCCATTTACCTTCCCACTGGAGCAGTACCTATTTATCTACTTGCACTTTGACGTGCTTTCGAACTGCTAGGTTGGCAGGAGCTGGGACTGAGCAATGGGAGCTCACCCTGTTGCAGGGATTCGAATCGCCGACCTTCTGATCGGCAAGCCCTGGGCTCTGTGGTTTAACCCGCATCCCTTGAACAAGGCTTAGCCAATGCCTAACCTTACAAAGCTATGATGATACAAGGTAGGCGAAAACCAAATGGCTGGGGCCAATTTGCCAAGTGGAAAAATTATTACCCAGCCCCAACAATATGGCGGCCAACATTAGTCCATAGCAAGGCCGCTGTCATAGCAATGCATGAAAAGAGGGCAGGCGGCCATGCCCCTGGCTGTGCTGATTGGTTAGCTGGGGGCATGATGTGGCCGGGAGCCCCCATGACGTGGGCGGCATCCCTCTGCCCACAGTCAAGTCACTGGGAGGTCCTGGATACCCTGCCACAACACTGCAGGTGAGTGGACTAAATAATATGCTTATTTTTTGTGATGTTTGAGGACAATGGTGTCTTCATTGTCTAATATATGTATAATTTATTCCCCTGTCAAATTGTACGTGTGAGTGTACCTGAACACACTCATAGAGATGAAATTTTTAGAGATTTGATTTTCTTTCCATATATTAATATTTTACATCACTTCGAAAAGTTATTGGAGTTTCACTCAAGATTTGCTTCTAGATTAAAATACTGTAAAGAAAAGAACCTTTGAAGCACTTTAACAATTCCAAATCGCTCTACCCAAAGCAATTTAAAATTATTAGAGCAATTTTGTAAGTATGTGAATTTCAAGGTGATCAGAGACCTGAAAATGTGCAATATAGAGCAATTTAAAATTATTAGAGCACTTCATAGATAGAGAGAGAGAGATGTGCACTTGACTTTGTAAGTCACCTGGTTTTGACTTCTAGGAATGTCCAATCCAAATAGGAAGAAAATTCCACTCCATAGGCATCATTGTGAATGGCTGAACACAGAGCTTTTCAGTCTGGCTACATAATGTTCAGTTGCCCAGCAGAATCACAGCAATAGCATTCTGGACTGAATTTAGAAAGGTGCACAGTATGACAACTCTTCCAAAAGCACCATAAAACTGTTTATAAAATCAAATGCATACATTGGTTCTGACCCTATCGAATCAATTGGTCTTCCACAGCACGTCTGTTCTCATCTCCTGTTGACTTTTCTCCAGGGATCAGGTTAACAACCGCTCTGCCACATTTTCTGGTTTTAAGCAGTTTGGTTCAAATGCAGCCCATTCTTTTTGTACAGGCAAGGGTTGTCTCAAAACATCCTCCTTGCCTCCCAAATCCCAAAACTTACTCCTAACACCATCACTTCTCATCTGTATATTGACACTCCTCAACTGTGAAGCTCTAGCTGGCTGTGCATGTGGAACTTGTATCATTTGAGGCAAAGCTACCCTAAAGGTTCTGGCTTTCAAACTCCTACATAGCAAGCTAAACTTGGTTTCCAGGACTGTGCAACTACATGTTACCCTACACCACTGCCACTATGGTTGGCCACAATGAGAACAGAATGTTCCCTTCAACAATTTCTATGATGAAACTAGGGCCATCTATTCCATCATCATCATCATCATTATCCTTAGATCCCGCCCATGTGACTGAGGTGCCCCAGCCACTCCAACATATGGCCTGGCTTCCAACTTATATGTCTTCTAAAGGTTGTATCTCCTTGACTCTGGAGTCTCATAGCTCCATACCCTCCAATGAAAACAGGGGCGTTCTAAGGAAACGCATGACATTCTGGGATCTAATCAGAATCCAGGGTGGCTTCTGTAAATCTGGGACTGTCCCTGGCAAATAGGGACACTTGGAAGGTCTGATATGAGCTATTTGCCCGATCCAGCAAAGCTCTACTTGTGCTCCTATGACTCTTTCAAAATTCTGATTGTCACCTACAGTGTTGATCAGGACAAAATTGCAGGCAACAAACTTCCTTTGCAAGAGCATTCCATAACTGGGATGCTGAAATGGAGAAGACCCCTTTCCCAGTTACCACGTGTCTTTTTCAGATGGGTGTCAACAACTCTGGGGAACCTTTCCTTAAAAAGGTCAACAACTTTGGGGTTGTCCCCCCCCCCTTAAAAAGGTCGACAACTCTGGGAAATGGGGGAGGGCAGAGGGATCTTTGCACCACGGTGCTGGATATGCTTAAGATGGCCTTGTTGGCAATATCTGTCTATCCAGGCCGAAAGATTCTTCTCAGATGGCCCAGCAACTCCTTTTCCACTGTTAACAGAATTGCTCTTTGCTAGGCCAGCCAGGCTGGTTTGCATAATCCAGCCCAGGGATTCCTTGTCTGGCACAGTTCTGCAGCTTCTGCTTTCATGTATATCCCAATTAATCAAAATCCTACCATTTATTAATTTCTAGAGTTTAGAGGCGCCGCCCCCCAATCTATAACAGTATCTTAAATCTGCTTATTGTCATATATATCTTCATCCATCCTTGGAACAGAAGCCTGACATAGGAAAAACCCAAGGAAAATGCTTTTTAGTGGCAGGGTACTTCGGCTCAGTGGCGCATCATGGCCTGTTTTTCTCTGTAACTTTTGAAAATAAGTGGCTTCTATGTTTTTGATGCATTTCTGAGATCGTCTCACATCTGTGTTTATCCTCATGCTTGTTCTGATGGGGGCTCAAAGATTTGCTTGGAGGATTGGAGGATTCTAGGATCCGATAGCATTCGGCCAATATTATCAGTTATCACATGGAAATCTGAGTTGGCAGTCGCTTTATTTTTCCAGTCATCTAAGTAGCTGCAAAGCAATTCACAACATTAAAAACCTCCTGCCACTCCAGGACATTCAACAGTAAAAAGGCTAGCACATTTGTTACAGACAGCATGCCAAAAAAGTGTGCGCTATGAATAGGACTGACAACAGCTGTGGAAGAGGAAAATTTCAAAACAGGGGTCCACATAAAAGCTGAATATCAAATCCCAAAATCCCAAGTGATGTCCATTTTGACAGGCCTTTGTGAGAGCAAAAGAAAGCTGAAATCCTTTTGAAAAGGGCATTTTAAAGTTGAAATATTGCTTCCCCTCTTGAAACCGGGTGATTTGCCTAAATGCAAGCTTTTTTTGTTTTGTTTTACTAAATAAATTAGGCCAATGGAAGCAGAAGAGCAGCCATCCAAGAAACCCATCAGTTCAAGCTTCCATTGGGTCCTTTATTCCAAGCAGATGATAGAAGTCTTTCATGTTATTGCCATTTTATCGGACGTATAGTTTCTATTATGGGGTGCATTTCATGGGGTAGTTATGCACCTCCAAATGTTCCAGACCTGCTGCGAGGACATTTATTTGTTTGTTTGTTTGTTTGTTTGTTTGTTTGTTTTTACTACAATCAGTAGACAAATACAAACAGAACTCCCCCCCCCCATTCATCTGGACATTAAAGTCATTGCACAATAAATTAAGATGTCAAATGTCAAATGAGGCTGCCAAATCTTCCCATTTTGGGATGGTCGCATGACGTGCACAGCTCAAGTTGAGTCTTGATCGAGTCACATTCGCAAAGACAGTGCTTTATTTTGATTTTTTGTGAAGGTATAATACAATGAATGGGAGTCGTCAACAGAAAGGAAAATGTAAGAACACAAAGTATAACTCAGGTCTTCATCAATTCGAGGTATCAGAGGTCAGATTGGAGTTGTTTTCATTAAACAACACTGTGTTCCTCTGCTCTTGTTATCTTCTTCTTAACTACCTGGACATGTCCTGCTACTGCCTGCTAACCTTTCTTCTTTGAGCATGCCAACAGTGGCCAGAGTGAGATGGAGCAGGATATTCCACTCACCTTTTGCCCTCTCTTGGTGTGCAGTTTGGACCTACAGAGAGAGAGCAAGCCAATGGGGAGTAAAGGCAAGTTATCTTATACAAGGGTTGTTGTCATCGTTGTCTCCAAAAAAGCTCCTAAAGTTGGCACTGCAAATATAGGTTCTTTGTTGGATTAATAACTAACTAGTCCGATGTGTTTCAAAATCTGTAAAATATATAATCATTGCCCAATTTCCCATCCACCATCAGTCATAAAAAGATAAAAACCAAATTCCGTTTCCCCAGAAATATATATTATATATAAATATTTGCACCCCTGTATTTGTGATCAACTGGTTTTACACACACACACACACACACACACACACACACACACAAAATACAGCCAGCCCTGTTGGTCCATTAGAAAAATAACATAGCATATTAACTTTATTGCTGAAAAAGAATTCTCAAAAGGTTGTATCCAGAAGTTTGGATCATCCAAACTTCAGTTGTCCCAAGCCTAGAAAGCACAGTTACAAGTTATTTTTGCCTGTCCCATGCTTTCTATAATGATGATGATGATAATTAATAATAATAATAATAATATATTTGTTATACCTCGCCCATCTGGCTGGGTTTCCCCCACCACTCTGGGTGGTTCCGAAAAGAATATTAAAACCACGATAAAACATCAAACATTAAAAATTTCCTTAAATAGAGCTGCCTTCAGATATCTTCTAAAAGTCAGATAGTTGTTTATTTCCTTGACATCTGATGGAAGGGCATTCCACAGGGCAGGTGCCACCACTAAGAAGGCCCTCTGCCTGGTTCCCTGTAACCTCAATTCTCGCAGTGAGGGAACCGCCAGAATGTGCTCGGCGCTGGACCTTAGGGCTGAATGATGGGGCTGGAGATGCTCCTTCAGGTATACTTCGCCAAGGCTGTTTAGGGCTTTAAAGGTCAGCACCAACACTTTGAACTGTGTTCGGAAACGTATGGGCATTCTAGGCATATGTCTAAGCAGTTTTCCATCTGCTCTGCTGCATTCCTTGGGAAAACCCACTCTTTACCTCTGAATCAAAGCAAACGTCAATGCACGGAAAACCCAGTTGATGTTTGCTCAGATTGGGCAGCAAGGAGTGGATTTTCCTGGGAGAAAGTGACAAGACAATTGGAAATGTGGACGATCCCTCAGTTGTGCTTCTGTCTAACTGAAATCCAGTCCCATGTGTTCAAGGGGACCTAAGCCCATAGTGTAACTTACTTGTTCTGGATCCAACCCAAAGGCTTGCTCGCAACCTTGTGACTTTTCAGTTTGTCCTATTTGAGGTACTATGCCAAGTCCACTTAGCCATATATTCCACCTTGGAGGAGCCTTTTGCACACACCCTTTCCCCACACACCATCAGAAAAACACAGTGGGTAGGGAGGTTAAAAGTGTATTGGGAAATGATCCATAATGAATTGGGAAAAAATGTTTCTCTTAGGAATAGTAGGAAATGAAATAAATAGAAAGGATTGTAAACTTTTTCAATATGCAGTAACAGCGGCAAGAATATTATTGGCCCAAAAATGGAAACAGAAGCAATTACCAACATTGGAGGAATGGAGAATGAAGCTGATGGACTATGCAGAACTGGATAAACTAACAGGGAAGATTAGATATCTACGAGACCAAAAGTTCATCGAGGACTGGGGAAAATTTGTAGATTATCTGGAATGTATATGTGATGAGAGAATAACGCTAGTAGCATTTCAAGAAGCTCTGTAAAAGTATGAGGAGTACTGTAAAAAGGAAAATAAGATTGGAAGGGTATACTAAAAGGCAATATTAAATTTAGGAAATGCGAAATTAAAAAAATTAAATATGGATGATTGGCAGAGAAGCTGATGGAAGTCCAAAAGAGAAAATTTGTGAAAATTTTGATATGGTATTACATGTATGTTTGTATGGAAAACTAATACAAATTATTACAAAAAGAAAAAAGAAAAAATGTTTAAAAGTACTTTTCCAAAACAACAACAACAACACAGAGAGTCCTTTTTGTTGGGGATAATTCAGAGTGAAATTCCCTGGTGTCAAAAAAAAAAAAAAAAAAAGGTTATTTACGCATGCCACTACTGCGGCCTGTTTTGTTAGCCCAAAAATTGAAAACGAGCGAGGTCTCAACTAAAGAAGAATGGCAACTTAAGTTGACAGAATGTGTGCAATTTGCAGACTTAACATATAGAATAAGAAGAACATATGTTTAAAGAAGATTGGAAAACATTAATTGAATATATGGGAAATAATTGTGTACAGCTGAAAACGCTGGCAGCATTAAGATAAATTGTAAACAGTGTAAATAAGTTTTGATGGGTGTAATAATGGAATACAGAATGGTGTAGTTTTTGTACAATATGCAGGGATTTATGATATGCAAAATGAACCATGGAAAGAGAAGAAGGGAAGTCATTGATATCTTAAGGATGTAAAAATGAGCATTTTACATTGTCAAACAGAAAATTTTATTAAAAAATTATATACAAACAATAAACAAATAAAAAATAAAAGGACAGAGGAGCTTACACCACTGAAACGCATTTGAGCCACCCAAATAGCAACAAATACTCAAAGCAGAAATAATACAGTTCCATTTCATTTGTTCCAATGGAGTCCCCAGAAAAGCACCAGTGAAGCTAATCAGTCTAGCTTGTCCTAGCCATCGCCAAGGGGTGAAGCGAAAGGAAAAAGAGTCAGGAGGTTCTGCAATTGTCGCTTTTTCCTGCAGGGATACACATCTGTAGCCCAGCAGCTGCAAATGACTTCAGTACACAAATACTGTTATTTTCATTATTGATATACATTTAACAGCATTTCCAGCTGTCTCGGTGACGGGGTGTGTGCGAATCTCACCCACGAAGCTGTGAGTCGAAACGGGACCCCCGGAAAACAGCATTTCATGTTCCGGGAACACAAAAGCACTTCATTCCGCAGGGGATTTTACACGGAGAGTTCGTGAACATGAAGAAAGCGGCAAGCATGCCTAGCAAAGGAATCGTATTCTTTTTCTCTCTGCTAGGTTAACCTGCAGTTCAGCTTGAATATTTACCCAGAGTTTATGGTGTGCCTGGAAGGAACAAGCAAATATTTTGACTAAAATAAGAAAGAGACTGGCATTTTCACAGAATGCCCTCAGAAAAGAGATTGAGCTACTCTTGGTTGCACAGAATCTGTAAACATGAGGCAAACGACATGATCCGCTCTATTATTGGATGACGACTTCCACCAGCCCCCCCCCCATGACCATTGGTCAGGAATGACGGAATTTAAGAGTCAAACAACCTCTGAATGACATCATGTAGACTACCCCTGCTCTCGACAGTGACCTGACACTTTTCCTTGCCTTCCAAAATATTGTTATATATTGTGTTTGTACTTTAAGAAATAAGTATTAAGGATGCCATGCACGGGGGGGGGGAGGGGAGTCACTAGGGAACACCGAGAAGAGGAAAGATGCAACTGTATATGGTTTAATATGATCAGGAGCTCATCAAGTTAGTGGCTAAATATCTCTATTTGGTTTTTTGTCGTCGAAATGCACTGCAGACGTCTGATCTCCCTGGAGACCAAGAGATGTGACGATAGACTGCTCTGCCTCCTTTCTTTCAGCAAATGTTTTGTGCCACTGGGGAAGTGGTAATTCTGTATTGATTTGTTTTGGCTGTTGTATGTGATGCCAATAAAAGGTTTCATTATGATGATGGTGGTGGTTTAATGTGGGTATACAATGCAATGTTAAATGTGGAAAATACATCATGTGTTTAAATTATAGCTTGAATAGTCAAAGTTATGTATTTTATTTATACCACCTGACCATATGTGTATGAATAAATATATAAATAAAGTATTATTTTAAAAAATTGTTATAGATTTGAGAGGGGGAACCTCCCCTCCACAAACCCTATAATTAATAAATGGTAGGATTTTTGATTATTTGGGGTGTGAAGGGAGAAACACAAGCTGCTGAGAAATTCCTGGGCTATCCTATGCAAAACGACCTGGTCAAGCTAGGGCCATTAAGAAACAATACAGGGCCACTGAGGGCCATTGGCAATGCAAGAGAATCGTCCTCACATGCCCTGAGGTGTGAACAGAGACAGGGGTTTGGAAGGTTGCCATGGTAACTGGGTGTGAGATGGTAGGAAGAGCCTTTAGCAAGGGTTCCTGGGATCCATCTTGGGCAGGATGGCTGCAGGTAGGCTGCGAGAGATGCCTCGGTTTCAGTGCCATGGGGGAGAAGCCCCTCTTGAAATAGCCAAGCTATGAACTCCCTTCATGCAGACTGAATGTGCAAATAGGTGAATAAAGCCATATTTCTCAAAGCTATGATAGTCTCTGCTGCGTCTCGGTTCTCCAAAGGACCACAGACCCTGGGTGAGTGCTTCAAACCCCCTGGGTTCTTGCTACCGCTGGGCAGAGAGAAGTGGAGACACCCAACTTTTTTTAACAATTTGAATATGCCCATTCATATGTTGGCATGGGACCTGCTTTTGCCAAGTTGGGTCCCATGCCACTTTGATATCATCCAATCAGAAAGAAACATTTATTTGTTACACCTGAAGTTTGCACACCTCTTGGAAACTAGCAACACTGGAATGTATGCAGTTTGGTGCAAGTCGAAATGTCTTCTTAAACACTGGGTAGTTCTGACTTTGCAATCTTTTTTCAATTCAAATTATCCTGTGCTGTGAATATAAGTACAGTGGTACCTTGGGTTAAGAACTTAATTTGTTCTGGAGGTTCGTTCCTAACCTGAAACTGTTCTTAACCTAAGACACCACTTTAGCTAATGGGGCCTCCTGCTGCCGCTGCACAATTTCTGTTCTCATCCTGAAGCAAAGTTCTTAACCTGAGGTAATATTTCTGGGTTAGCGGAGTCTGTAACCTGAAGCATCTGTAACCCAAGGTACCACTGTAAACATAAAGCTTCCCAAAAATCCTTTCATAAAAACAATTTTGGACCTCTCCAATGGAATTCTGTCATTCTATTTTGCCTCAAGGAGATGCAAGACTTAACATCTGCTTTTGCCTCATAGACTGCATGAGACAGTACCACAGCCAGTTAACTGGCCTCTGTCAGCTTAAATCTGAGGAGTTCAGTTCAATAGGGCTGCCAGCTGTTAGACTGATTTCTGCAAGCCACTTTCTCAGGAGTAGTCCTGCTGTTTTCAGGAAGGATAAGAGAGCAGTGCAGGCTTTAATCTTTGTCTCTGTCAATCCTTCCTTCAACCTGATTAAAAAGAGAACGGTTATTCCTGAAATCCTGTGCACACACCATTTACTCCCAGGGCTATCATCCAGGAGCAAGATGTTGCGGCATGTAGGATTTCACATCAAGGTGAGGTTTTTCCATCCCACAGCCAGATGAGGTCTCCTCCAAACACACTTTCGAGGAATTTGCAGAGAGAGACAGAGATCTTGCTGAGTAGCTGGCAGGCTGAAAGTCAGAGCGCTTTTCCCAGACCACAAGTGTGTTGGAGGATCCTGCTAAACTCTCACAGCAGTAATCCATTACGCCCGCCAGCAATATGTGTGTCTCTAGATTGATCATAGGTTCTCGTTCTCTTAAGTATCCCAAGCATAACAACAGTGCCTCCGCGGCTCCGTCCAGTTCCCCAATTGACTAATTGTTCTGCAGAGATGCAGGGAAGTTCCATTCCATACACTCGCTGCTGTCAACAACATCTAGGCAACACATCAACAAGGACCGTTGCATAGCTTTCCCCAGCTCTCTCTCCCCCCCCCCTAATTATTATTTCATCAGTGCCAATTTTCTTTCTCTGGCCTGAAATTTAGCGTACTGCATTTATAAAAACGAAACCTAGATGCAATATTGAAGTGATGTGAGTCTGAGCATTTCTTGGAAAGAAGGGCAGCCCAAATGATCCATTGCATCTCTCCAGCTCCTCTATAAAATAACATACCCTTCTGTTTCCACATACCTATAATCACTCCCAGCAAAGGGGGGGAGGGGCAAGGAGAAATACACATTTTTAATTCAACTGAATTCTCATAAAAAATGTTGAGTACAGACAATTTAGCAATTTTAGCTCCCAAGACGTCAAAGGGTAATGCACTAGATAGAAATCTCTCATTTTTTTAACCTTCCCATTTTCCTCTAGGTAATATGACACGGGGGCAATATTTCTCTGCTCTCAGTTGTTCCAAGTTTGATTTCTTCAGGCAGATGCAAACATTCAGGGGTGTATCTAATTAATTGCCTGAGCGGTACAACTAATAATTATGCACTGGCACTTCTAAACCCTCCTTTTCCAGCACACCCTCCACCAAATTTGCTCTAGGGGAAGAGATTTACATTGTGCAAGTGGAAGCCATTCTTCTCCTGCAATCATTTAGTTGGATTCAATTCACAGAATGTAGGTGTGGCGATCACACAGGGCCCCCGGACGTTTGACGGTCTATTGACCCTGTGCCACCACTGTGATTGCTTTCTTCGCTGCCACCAACCCATTTCTCACGGGTAATCACGGAGTCCAGACAGTTGTTAACATTAACAAATAATCAAGTTTATTTATAGGCATGAACAAGCTTATGGTTTCAGTTAATTTTCCTTGGCAGTTTCTTAATCTTAGTTCCTTAACTGTCCTATGTGTTCCTAACAACTTCAAACTGATTATTCCAACTATCTATCTGACTCCACCTAACAATTCCTCTCACTCCCTCACCACACAACTCGACCAACCCACAGACTTAACCTCCCTCTTCTTCAACTCCCAACTCCCAACTGACTTCCACACAACTCCGATTCTCACTCTCCCTTGCGTTCCCACTGGCCAATCATCTTCACACACATTTAACCCTTTCCTTATGACCCACCTAGGAGGCAAACGCCACAGTAGGGTTGCAATCCTATAACGACTTACACAAGAAAAAGTCCTACTGAACTCAGTGGGACTTGATTTTGAGGATACCCAGTTAGGATTGCTCTGTGTGACCTAGGATATCAAACTTTTGTTCGGCAATCGCTTGTTATTTGCTATAGGTTCTGGTATTATTAACTAGAGTTCATATTTCATTTCGGGTCAGGTTTAAGGTGCTGGGTTTGATCTTTAAAGCCCTTTGTGGCTTAGGGCCCTAGTATTTACGGGACTGCCTCTCCTGGTATGCCCTGCAGAGGACCTTAAGGCCCATGAATAATCATAGTTTAGAGGTCCCAGGCCCAAATGAAGTCAGACTATCCTCCACCAGGGCCAGGGCCTTTTCAGTGATGGCTCCGACCTGGTGGAATGCTCTGTCCCATGAGACCAGGACCCTGCAGGATTTAACTTCCTTCCGCAGGACCTGTAAAACAGAGCTATTCCACCTGGCTTTCAATTGTACTTAGCCTGATCTTTTATTCCCCTTCCTTCCCCCCTCCCCTTTTTATGAAGATTACCCATTTTGGGGTCCCACAGCTAATTCTCCCCTGGTCTCGTCACTGGCCCAAATAGGACTAATTTAGCCAGCTAGCCCTGGTGATCATCTAATGTTTATTGAATGGATTTCCCCCCTAAATTGACTTTTGAATTCTGAATTTATTGTTATTCATGTTTTATACTGTATTTTATGCTGTTTTTTGTTGCATCAATTAAGTGTTTTAAATTTGTTGTTAGCCACCCTTAGCCCAGTTTTCTGAACCGGGAAGGGCAGGGTATAAATAAAAAAATATTATTATTTATTATATTTTGATTGGGAAACAAACTAGAGCAGAGGTTTTCAATCTTTATGGGTCCACTGACCAACTACATTATTTCTGTGGCACCCCTGTGGGGCCCCGTAACCCAGTTATGTCACCCCTTGCCTGCAGAGCTGGCAGCCTCTCACCCTCTTCCAAACACCCTCCATTGTGGCGTGTTCCCTCAGCCACCTCTCCTCTCTCCTTGGGAGTCCTCTGGGCAGTCACTGCCACCGCCCCTGGTCTCTGAGCTGCCCACCCTGTCCCAAAGAAAGGCGCCTCCTCACAGGGGCCTGGGAAGCACCCCCTGGCCAGCCCCAGAGGTACCATTCACCTGCGGAGCTTGTAGCCAGGGTTGCTGCAACAAACAGCTGTGCAAGCCTTTGGGAGGCAGAGATGCAAGAACGCCAGTGTTGCCCACGGCACCCCTGACCATTATTCAAGGCACCCAGGGTGCCACAGCACACTGGTTGAAAACCAATGAACTATAGTATTATCAATCTGTCCTAGCACTCAAGTACAGTGGACGCTCGGGTTGCAAACATGATCCATGCGGGAAGCATGTTCACAACCCGCAGTGCCACATCTGCACACGGCAGGTCACGATTCACGCTTCTGCGCATGCACAAAGCGCAATTTAGTGCTTCTGCGCAAGCACCGAAACCCGGAACTAACCCATTCCGGTACTTCTGGGTTTTGCAAGGTGAGCAATCCGAAATCACGCAATCCGAAGTATCTGTAACCCAAGGTATGGCATATTCTGCGAGTTTTTCCTCCGTTGTTCAACATGATTTGGAAGAGCCACTGAAGAGATTGGGGTAAATAGCGCCCTTTCCTCGACAAAAAACCTCCAAACATTCCAGATCCAAAGGAATGAATTTCTTCTCCTTCGGTTATTTTCCTACTTGCTGGAAGAGAAAGTGAGCGGTGAACATTCTGTTGGTGTTAATGCACTGTCATCAACCCCAGTCCCCATCCCAAATGCCCTCCTTCCTTGTTTCCACAAGGGTTAGGGTACAACAACAGCTTACAACCTGTAATGTGTATGGGTTGCTCGTGCGTAAGTTGCTGCCTCTCCAGGCTTTGTTGCCTTGCTAAACCTTTCAGTCTGGGCAGCCCTTCACTTTGTGGTTGCCTCAGTCGCTAGCAGAATCCGTCAGTGGGCGTTTCTTAAATCTTTTCCAACATAAAAGTTGTTTGACACCCAGTCTCCTCCTACTCTCTCTGCGCGGAAGTCTTCTGCGCAGGGTGGGCGTGGGTAGCGGAGGACCCGTGCTCTCCCCGCTGGTGTCCGGTGAAGAGTCCTGGAGCCCTCTCGCTGATTCCCCCTTCAGCCCCTCTATATCCCTGGTGTTGCGCTGATTTGCTTCCCCATCTGCGGAGCTGCCTCTCTCCCTGCTGGGCCCTTCTCCAGCATCATTTGAGAGCCTTCCCTCTGCCTCTAGCTCCGATGTCAGTTCCCTGACACAACCCCACCATGTTAGTCTCATCAGCTGTCAGAGACTGGGTAGAGGAGGACACTGGAGAGGGAGGTGATGTCAGGGACTGGGCAGAGGAGGAATGGTGGAGACCACCTCCCCATCCTGACCCTTCCAGGGAGGAGGAGGAGGAGGAGGAGGAGGAAGACAGTATAGATTTACAACAGTGGTTTGTGGGAGGTCACGGCTCAGAGGCAGATGAGGGGGGAAAGCTGGGAAATCATGGGAGAGGAGGAGCAGGCAGAGTCGGAGCAGCAGCTGGCTGACACGTTGTCACTAGAAAGCATTCCAGACCCTCCATCTCCCAGAACCCGGCGAGCCTTAAAAGTAGGAGAGCAAAGAGCTCAAAGATAGATGGTATGTAGCAGCACCCATAGAGGAGATGATGATGATGATGATGATGAATGAGGAAGAGGAAGAGATGGTGGATGGACAGTCACTCAGGACAATGCCATTATCCAAGAGGCTGGGTTCTATAGCCGCTCTCTGTAAAGTTTGAAATGAATAAAGGACCATAAGAAACCTTCCCTTGTCTTTCTACTTTCCTGGGCAACCAGCTAGGAGCAGCTGACAGCATCCTGACATCAACACAGAGAAGGTTTTTCAGTATGTGAAGACAAACCGAAACACCAAATGTCTCTCAAATGGCATTTCAGGATCGGGGCCACTCAGCAGTGAGTAAAGGAGGTTCAGGTCTACCAGGCCACATGGCCATCAGCCAGACTGTCAGCTTCATTTTTGCTAGTCTTATAATCTGCATTCAACAGGAAAAAAGCAGGAAAGCAGCTTAAAAAGTCTAAGCACCTACACAACCTTATTTGCAAAAAGTGGTTGGCCACATACATCAAAGCTGATAAGCACAGCAATGCCTCACAGAGCACAAAAGGGCCACACAAAACCACTGTATGAAATGTGTGCCTAAATAATAATTTGAGGCAATAGATATTATATTGCATTTGCATTGTATATCATATATGAATGCCATAATATTTTCAGTGACCGTTGTTAGATATTCATCTGAACAGAACAAAATATTATGGTTCGCAATCCAAGCACTAAGAAAAATAACTTTCCACAAGCACCTCAGAAGTCTCTCCTTTCTTCCCTCTTCCATCCTTTTTCACCAGAATAGCTGCCATTTCCTTGAGTGAAGTGTTGGGGCCTCCTGGGATGTTATGTAAGTAAGAACCAACCAGAAGTTTGGAATTTCCAAAAATATTCGATTTTAAATATACTTTATATGCCTTTGCAGACACTTCCCTTGGCAGGGGAGCGCTGCATGCTGTAATTTCTCATTGGTGACAGACGTTAAGCCGCAGTCCAACTCAAAAAAATTGTAAATAAAGGGTTTTGCTCCTTAGCCATTTATTATTTTCATACATGGCTCGTAAGCTTCTTGCTGTGAGAACTGCTGGAGGGGAAAAAATATTCCCCAAAGTATAAGATATGTTACCTTACGTGTGTCTGCCTTGGTACTTGGTACAGCACCATTCCAGATCTGAGGGGCAGGTAGCAATCATCCATAAAATAATCTCCCTCACCAGTGTCTGAGTTTGAGGGACTATTTGTGGTGTTGGGCCAGGGAGATAGAAGAGGGATTTTGTTAGTGTTCCTACACCATACTGCACTACAATCTCGCTAACCAAGCAGGCAGAAGGTTGTTAAGTATAACTGTTTAATTGTACATTGAAATGGAAAATAGCTCTGTATGTGTATTGCTAAAGGGAACATGGAAAATTCCAATGAAGCTAAGCAAGGCTCTCTGGTTGATTATTAACTGAAAATATATCTCTGCTGCTCTCTCACATGGTGCTTGAATCACATGAGAAAGGTATTCAGTTGCAAATCTCCATTTTGTGGCAGTGGGTTCTTTTTCCTCAAGCCGCTGAAGACAAATGGTGTGCTAATGATATCTCTTTCTTCAGAGAGAGCACAGCCTCGTGTTGTAATGGAGTCCATATAAAGGGAAATAACTTGAGTTCAGTTCTGTTTGAGGTCATTTCATATTTTTAAGATGCTGAGCAGATGGACAAGCATATGATTTTATGCAATTATTTGGATGTGTCCAGGCCTTTTCCCCCCAGCCGGAACTCACTGAAATTCAGTTCCAGCACCACGCTGGTGTCATTGCCATTCTAAGAGAACAAGGGAGGTGTTCATGATGAGTTCCAGTACCAATGGTCTGATTCAGTGCAAGCCAGTTTGCCTACAGAGTATTTGCACACCTAAGACTTGGGAGAAGCAAACACACATCCCTAGGATTGCCTTCTTTCTTATGCCCAGTCCTAATCTCTGTTATCAGCTGATTAACTGACGATGACACATCTCTTACTTACTACAATCATTCCTTTGATGGAGGGCCCAGAACTGCAAGGACCCGGTTCACGCATGAGCTGCAGTCACATACTTTCTCTGTACAATCTTTGCTGCATACACAATTGCACTGCTCCAGACACGCTTGTGAAATGGGATGTGCATGGTTAACGCCTGCCGTGGCCAACAGCCTGTTTTCGCAACACATTTTCCAGCTGCCATAATTGTGAAAATACACGCTGGCTCCTGTTAGCTCCACATTCATAGATCCCTTGCTTAACTATGTGAGCCCGTACACAGGAGAGATCACAAGGAGACAATAATAACCCATCAGCTCACATGAGTCCTCATTAAACTTTGAGGCTGGCACAGAATTGGATGTGGATCCCTGAACCCAAAGCTCTGTATACCAGCTTCTTGTAAACAAGAAGACTCTTTTGTCACTTGTTTAAGAAGAGATCTCAATTGTAAATATTCATGGGGCCAGCATAAAGGTAAAGGACCCCTGACAGTTAAGTCCAGTCGTGAACGACTCTGGGGTTGCAGCGCTCATCTCGCTTTACTGGCCGAGGGAGCTGCCGTTTGTCCGCAGACAGTTTTTCCAGGTCATGTGGCCAGCATGACTAAGCCGCTTCTGGCAAAACCAGAGCAGCACACAGAAATGCTGTTTACCTTCCCACCGGAGCGGTCCCTATTTATCTACTTGCACTTTGACGTGCTTTCGAACTGTTAGGTTGGCAGGAGCTGGGACCAAACAACAGGAGCTCACCCCGTCATGGGGATTCGAACTGCCGACCTTCTGATCGGCAAGCCCTAGGCTCAGTGGTTTAGACCACAGCGCCAGCCGCGTCCCTAGGGCCAGCTTAAGCACCCTCATTTCAGAACTGCAAGTTGGTTCCTGATATTAAATGGGTGGGTGTTCCCCTCCCCAAAAAAGCAGCACTCCCCCCCCCCAGGTTTCTTCTTAAATATCCATGTGGAAGTTATAAAAGCATGAGGCTTTAATGTTTATTTTTCATTAGTAGTATCGCAATAAACCATTATTAATATGGTATGAAATGAGAAATCTACTGCGCAGCTAATAAAAGCCTTTAAAGCAGTAATCTCTCTGAATTCTCCCATGTATTGGACGAGCCTTTGCGGTACAGGAATCAATGAAATTCACACTTAATGCAATGGAACAGTAGGGCAATTATTTCAACATTCCCTCCTCCTCCAAGTACCTTAGGCTTTTGTTGATTACTGAATAGTCTTGCTCTTTAAAGTTACAGCCAACGCTAAGGCTTTAAGTTGAACTGGATTGTGGACAAATTGTCATATAATGTATGTTGACAGTTTAATAACATGGGTTACTATCCTTCATTTTCTTTATGATGTAATACATCTTTATAGGAGTCTCCTGGGATTTCAAGGCACAGAGAACTCAATAAACCAAACTACTCCGAGGAAGGTTTTACCTCTTACATTGTATACTTTGGAAATTTTCCTGAGAAATAAAGAGGTGCTACAAATTTGAAAACATTTTCCTGACATGACTTTTTGTTTTTCTTGTCGTGTATTAAAATTTTTATGGTACATTTCATACTTTCATCTTTCCCAAAGATCCATATGTGTGTGTGTGTGTGCGTGTGTGTATGAATGAATAACTAGCTTCATTTTTAGTTGTCTGTAGGAATTTCTCATTCTAGAAAATGTTGTCAATGTTCCACATTTTTTCCCCCTTAAACAGTTTTGTGATGCAGTGAGTGAGAGAAAGTTAGAAAATGAGATCTGTACTGTAGATTACACAAAGATGAACACATGTGTCTTCTTGTGCTTTCCATATATCCAGTGCAGGTCTTTTTTATGAAGGGTTCACTTGTTTGTGTATTAGATTTGAAGCCCACTTTTTGGCAAAGTTCTCCTGATGACTCTCAGCGAAAACAATGAACGACAGCCATCCTAGTCAAGAAAACAATCAGCGAATCAATAAAAGATCACCAATCAGGAGCCAATAGCCGAGGTGCCCTACCTGGTTCTCTTTAAAAGTTGTTGGACTTGGAATGTCGTTGAAGATTAATTGATCATTGGTCCTGTTGACTGGACCACAAACATCTGGACAATGACCTGGGGGGAGGAGGGAGTTTTTAAAGTTTTAATGAAGGAACCATTGTGGTAGATCTGGCATATTCTGGCTCCTGTGACAATATCACCCCAAGAATGCATAATTCCCATCATAAAACCTCATCAAGTCTACCAGTTCATGCAGAGAAACTTTCTGTGGTCCAGGTTGTGGAATTTCCATGAAGAAAGGGCCACTGTTCATGAGCAAAATTTACACATTTTTTCCCATTCCATATACAATCTTTCTGGTCCTGCAGACAGGTCCCTTGCGACTCTCCAGTTCTACTTAATTCCCCGCATGTTTTCTGTTACAGGTCGCACACATTCAGACTAATTAGTTGGAAGATTTTGGCAGGGGAAAGCACACAGATGTGTTTCAACCGCAAAATCAAAATCTGGAGAATAATTCAATTCTCATATTACCACCATTCTATTTGTACAGGTGTCTGGATTTAATCTAAAATAAGCAAGAGGTACTCTAAAACTATTGTAAATCAACACTGTTTTCAATACAGAACATGCACGCCCCTTTAAACAGCATATTTTCAAATAATATAATTTTGTGTGGTGCTTATCCTAATGGAACAGCTGGGCAGGTGTTACAGAAACAGAGCTTAATCTTACTTTGAAATTAAACATAGAGTCATGTGGTGGGGTAGAGTCTTACTGTGTTAAAATTTAAATAACTCCAAGACAACTATATTTCATCCAGTTCTTCAATTGCCATTTGTTATTAGTATCACATAGTGCAATGGCATGCTCATAACATCAACAATTCCTTTAATAACATACAGTGGTACCTCGCAAGACGAATGCCTCGCAAGACGAAAAATGTGCAAGACGAAAGAGTTTTCTGTTTTTTTAGTCGTTCCGCAAGACGAATTTCCCTATGGGCTTGCGAGTTCTTGCGAGTTTGTTTCCTTTTTCTTAAAGCCGCTAAGCCGTTAACAGCCGCTAAGCCGCTAATAGCCGCTAAGCTGCTAATAGCCGTGCTTCGCAAGACAAAAAAACCACAAGACGAAGAGACTCGCGGAACGGATTAATTTCATCTTGCGAGGCACCACTGAAGATTAAAAAATTCAAATACCTTCTCCAGTAAAGGTAGTAATGTGCAGCTTTTGGATTTTAATGTGTAGAGTCAGGCAGGTTCTAGATTTGGGGTTGCCTCCTGTTCCTCACCTTCCCCACCAGCACTGGTCTTACTTTATATAAATTCAATATTAATAATAATATTAATTTATTATTTATACCCCGCCCATCTGGCTGGGTTTCCCCAGTCACTCTGGGCGGCTCCCAACAGAACACTAAAAACAGAATAAAACATCAAACATTAAAAACTTCTCTATGCAGGGCTGCCTTCAGATGTCTTCTAAAAGTCAGATTGTTGTTTATTTCCTTGACATCTGATGGGGGGCATTCCACAGGGCAGGTGCCACTACCGAGAAGGCCCTCTGCTTAGTTCCCTGTAACCTCTCTTCTCGCAGTGAGGGAACCACCAGAAGGCCCTTGGCGCTGGACCTCAGTGTCCAGGCTGAACGATGGGGGTGGAGACGCTCCTTCAGGTAATTACACAAGATGAAGAAGAAGAAGAAGAAGAAGAAGAGTTTGGATTTGATATCCCGCTTTATCACTACCCGAAGGAGTCTCAAAGCGGCTAACAATCTCCTTTCCCTTCCTCCCCCACAACAAACACTCTGTAAGGTGAGTGGGGCTGAGAGACTTCAGAGAAGTGTGACTAGCCCAAGGTCACCCAGCAGCTGCATGTGGAGGAGCGGAGACGCGAACCCGCTTCCCCAGATTACGAATCTACCGCTCTTAACCACTACACCACACTGGCAGTGACCTCAGGCAGCAGATACCAGGAAGCAGCACTGTGTGCCCCTACCACTTGGATGCATCTCCCAAGTCCACCAGTTGGAGATCAGAGCTATGCATGACACAAGAATACATGCTCTAGACTAGGCCACCGCCCTCAAGCTGTACTAGAAGATGCTGTGCCAGCACCAGTGTTGAAGTAAGAGTCAACAGCCAGTCCAGTCGGCTTCTGCACATGGGATAGAGTTGGGCGCCATCTTGTCCTTTGCCTCTGGGAGCAAGATGTCTGGGCCAATCCTATTCTCCACTTGGCTTCCACTTTCCCATAGCTGGAGTAAGTGGGAGGAAGATGCCCAGGCCTGCAGATTGATACCAAATCAACGTTTGACAAAACGTATAGAATTATCTCAAAAGCAGACTGAAATGTGGGTTAAATATCAGGATGTTTTCAATCAGTTTCTTGTGCTCTGTCAGCAATCCATTCTGCCCTCAAGCTTTGCAAGCTAACTAGTTTCACATCCCTTGCAACAAGGCTATCCACATATTCCTCCATGCGGGCCACATTAGAAACCTGCCAGGCCCTCAGGCTTATGTCTAATTGGCATATGCATTTACATATAGTTGTTTTATCTTGAAATAGAAATGCAAGGACATAATCATGACATTTACTACTGCTCGCACTGCTGATTGGAAATCATTATTTTTGAACCATCAAAAATCAGATTAAGTTGAGTGAATGATATGGTGACAATTCTTAAAACATTTAATGCTGAGAGGGGGAAGAACTATTCATTTGACTGCTCTTTATTTTATTTTATTTTATTTTATTTTATTTTATTTTATTTTATTGCAACAAGGGTGACAGGTTCAGTGTAAGTGGGGTCCACGTAGGGGGCAGAGAGAGAAATGGAGACACTTTCCAAGGGGCTGGGGGTCCAGAGAAATCAAACCTTAGACCGGAAGCTCATTATCATGCTCATTACTTTCCAAAAGAATGGATTATAACTATTTCCATTAAATAAATATATATTTAAGAATCTGCATTGAATCTGTTTGTAATAATTGCATAGTTTCAACCATATGTGTTGATAAACTTTAGCTGACTTCCGGAAAAGGTAATCTTTATTCAACCTTTTTTATTATTGAGTTGTTTTGTTCTTGTTAACACAGTTGAATTGTAGCATTGGAAGGGACCCGAGAGTCATCCAGTCCAACCCCCTGCAATGAAGGAATCTCAACTAAAGCAACCATGACAGATGCCCATCCAACCTCTGCCTAAAAACCTATAGTAAAGGAAAGTGTACCACCTACCTAGAGGGTCCATTCCACTACCAAACAGCTCTTATCATCAGAAAGTTCTTCCTGATGCTGGGCTGGACTCTCCTGTCTTGTATCTTGAAGCCATTAGTTCACATCCTACCCTGGTGGCTTCCCTCCACCCACCCCATAATCACATTATAGGATGCTCTGCCTCTCTTTTGAACTTAAGCACCAGCAGTCTGGTTCCATCCCAGTTCAGGTAAAGCCCAGCCCTTTGAACTGTAGGCCTTGGTCTCCAGGTTCCCCTTCTTTATCAGCTTGCCTGCTGAAATTTTGCTCTAGATCATCTCAGAGATGGAGATGGAGATGGAGATGGAGATGGAGATGGAGATGGAGATGGAGATGGAGATGGAGATGGAGATGGAGATGGAGATGGAGATGGAGATAGAGATAGAGATAGAGATAGAGATAGAGATAGAGATAGAGATAGAGATGATAGAGATGGAGATGGAGATGATGGAGATGGAGATGGAGATGGAGATGGAGATGTATAAATTTTTATTAGTTTTTTAACATATCATTTTCAACATTAATTAAACATACTTTTACATCTTATTCAATTTTTTTGACTTCCATCAATCCTGTCTGAAAATTTTCCAATCTAATCTCTTAGTATGCATTTCTTATTTTCCTTATTACATTTCAAACTCATAACCAATATCTCTATCTTTTTCTACTTTGTAACACTTCGTATATTTCTCCTTACAAAACTTCTTGTAATCCTACTAGCGTAATTTGTTGGTTACAGTTGCTCTTCAAATAATTCATATACTTCTTCCAATCTTCTGTAAATCTCTGGTTCCGCAGGTTTCAAATCCTTCCTGTCATTTTGTCCAATTCTGCATAGTCCATGAATTTTGTCTGCCATTCTTCTTTCGTCTGAATTTCTTCTTGCTTCCATTTCTGGGCTAACAATACTCTTGCCGCTGTTGTTGCATATAGAAACAATTTAACATCTTGTCTATTAATGTCCTCAGCTATAATACCAAGTAAAAATACTTACCTGGCAGGGGAGACACCTTGATCACCCCTTTCTGTTTCTCAAAACATCTCTTTCTCTACGTGATTTAGGTTGGGGCCGCTGTGCAGGGAAAGAAGGGGACTGACCCTCACCTGCTATTAATGCATAGCTAAAAGCAGTTGGGAATGGGACGCTGGTGACGCTGTGGTCTAAACCACTGAACCTAGGGCTTGCCGATCGGAAGGTCGGTGGTTCGAATCCCGCGATGGGATAAGCTCCATTGGACCTAACGGTCAGGGGTCCCTTTACCTTTTAAAAGCAGTTGGGAGGAGGGCGAGTTGAACCAGAACCACAGCACGGAGGCACCCCTGGGAGTTTTGCTCTAGATTATCAATGTGGCCTGCCTGTTGGAGAGATGGGTCCATTTTCACCCGTCTGTTATTTCCAAATGTAATGTACAAACTGAGTGCTGATGGATATGCATGGCAGCAATTCCTCCATGAAGGCAGCAGCTGGAAGAAGTGCCACCGCGGCGATAGAAATTACTGCTGATCATATGCACGGCCCACACATTATGTTCCTGGAAAAGATCGGAATCCCATGCACCGAGAAATAAAGCAACATCTCTCCATGCGTCTCCTCAATGCTATTTTTTAAAAAGTTCATTAGCATAACTCAGCTCGGCATGATATCCCCTTTTCAGTTGTGGACCCCAGAGAGAACTGATTGATTTTTGTCTTCATTTGCAGCTTCAATTGAAGGAAATATTTGTAAATAACAATTGAATGCAATCTATCAGACGGCCTTACGATTGCCCTTTCTATGGAGTTTGGCACTGACGTTGCAATCTTCCCCTAACCCCAGCTTTTAAAATAAACTTTCCCTTTTATACTTTCCCTTCTGCTGTGTTGTTGGGTATCCTTCCCTCTCCCATCCCCCCAAACAAACCATGAAGAGTGTGTAACTTCATGCAGGTCAAGACCGGAATCATTCTTGCTATTGAAGTTCTGTAGTTTGGCTAATCAGGTTGCGCTGAGTAACTGACAGAGCTCGTTAGCATCATGCAGCTCTCCTTATGCGCCACCCGCCATGCAGAATGCCAAGCGATGAAAAAGAAAGTTGCCTTGCCGGTCCCAGTATCTCATACAAAATAGATAAGGCAACACTCTTGTCAATTAATGCAAAAGTTTGATTTGCCATCCATTGATTACGGTTCTGTCTTTTTTGCTAATTGGGTCCAGTCTTATTCAGGAAGGCTGCAATAAACTCTTACTTGGGAAGACAGCATACACTGTCCAATATTTTCAAGCAAATTTGGGTTAGTAGAAGTTGCTTGAGAACCCATCTCCTTCCCCAAAATTAGCACACACAGTGTGCATGTCTGAACTGGTCATGTTGTTCGGATGCGTGATTATCATCTTCCAAAACAACTACTTTATTCCAAACTTAAAAATGGAAAGCATAATACTGGCAGTCAACACAAGAGGTTTAAAGATTCTCTCAAGGCAAATCTAAAACAATGTAGTACAGTGGTACCTCAGTTTATGAACTTAATCCATTCTGGAACTCCGTTCTGAAACAAAAACTGTTCTAAAACCAAGGCACGCTTTCCCTAATGAGGCCTCCCGCCACTGGTGCCCTTCCACCATTTGGATTCCATTCTTAGACCAAGGTAAAGTTCGCAAACCGGGACACTACTTCCAGTTTTGCAGAGTTCATGAACCAAATCATTCATAAACAAGACTGTTCTTAAACCAAGGTACCACTGTATAAACACCGACAACTGGGAAACACTGGCCTATGAGCGCTCCAATTGGAGAACAGCCTTTACCAAAGATGTTATGGGCTTTGAAGATGCTCAAACTCAGAATGAAAGGGAGAAACATGCTAAGAAGAAGGCACGCTTGGCAAACCCTCACCATGATCAACTCCCACCCAGAAACCTATGTCCCCACTGTGGAAGGACGTGTGGTTCCAGAATTGGCTTCCACAGTCACTTAAGGGCTCACTGTTAAGACCGTGTTTATGGAAGACAATCCTACTTGGCTACAAGTGATCGCCAAAGAAGATGTATCAGAGTATGAGCGACGTCCCCAGAACCTTATCCACTGATTCACTTGCATGCACACGGAAAACCATAATATGGAGGGGAGCTGATTCCTGCCAAAGTGAAGGTCACTGGCACTCCCAATCAGCTGATTGGCGGCGTTTGCAAAGCCCATTTTGGGCAGGGATTTCCCTTTGCAGCCTGGCTTGAGCTCATGAATAAGAAGAGCCTGCTGTATCTAGCCCATCTTTCCACAGTGGCCAACAAGATTTCTACGGAAATCCCATAAGCAACCCCCTGTCAAAGTGGCTTGTGAAGGAGCTTGGGATCCTTCCGGCTGGCCAGAACCTGTTCTCCAACACCTGGTGGTGGGCCATTAGCTAACAACGGTCACAGGTAGCAACAAGTCAATATGGTGATACACATTTCCTTCTACAGAATTGCTGGATGTTGGTGTTCCCTAGCCAAGCAAGACACCTAGCTAAGTGGCCAAAGTCCCTAGGAAGAGGCCTTGCCCATTTAGATCCCCCACTGCCTCCACGACATGTGAACCCTTCTCCTAGTAAATCTGGGCTCTACATGCAAACATCTCAACCCCACCTCTGATAGGGATGTGCCATAACCCGTTTCCGGGGATGTGCTTCTTCGTTTTGTATGGATGGAATGCATGCGCATTCAGTGGGATGATGTTGCCACACCATTCCTGCCGTCATGTGTCAATTGATTGATTCCATTCATGAGTATCAGAGGGAAGAGTTGTTTGCCATCAACCAAAATGATTCACAGGCAACAGCAGAGTTGCCAGGAACACTATGGAAAGGCCATGTGCATGGCTGTGTTGCCATTTGTGTCTAAGGAAATTGTGGCGCTGTTGACTTTGTTGCTGGATAGTGCTGAGCAATATGTCGATATATCATCGCAAACCAGATTGAAATCCATAATGCATTAATTCATATCTTCATGATATCGGTTTCATAGTTTTTGACTTGGCAATATATCACGAATCATGATGTGTGTGCACACTATACAAAAATCACAATGTGGGGAAAACTGTGAAGTCATACCTCGGGTTACAGACACTTCAGCTTGCGTTTTTTCAGGTTGCAGACCTGGAAGTACCTGAACAGGTTACTTCCGGGTTTTGGCGGTCGTGCACGTGCAGAATGGATGGAACAATCTAAACAATACTAAATCGTGCTTTGCGCATGCACAGAAACACCGAATCACAACCCGCGTGTGCGCAGACACGGGTTGTGAACACTGTGGGTTGCGAACGTGCATCCCGCACGGATCACGTTCGCAACTTGAGCGTCCACTGTACAGTGTTCCATCCTTATTTCAGACAAGAGAGAGAGAGAGATCTTTAGCCAGTAGTATATCATGAAGTTGAAAACCAGCTATTTCCCAGCCCTACCATTCGCCTCTACAAAGTTCCATCCTTATTTCAGACATCATGATATTTATTTATTTATACATACATACCCCACCCAACTGACTGGGCGGCTTCCAACAGAATATTAAAAACATGATAAAACATCAAACATTAAAAACTTCCCTAAACAGGGCTGCCTTCAGATGTCTTCTAAGAGAGTTGTTTATTTCCTTGACACCTGATGGGAGGGCGTTCCACAGGGCGGATGCCACTACCAAGAAGGCCCTCTGCTTGGTTCCCTGTAGCCTCACTTCTCACAGTAAGGGAACCGCCAGAAGGCCCTTGGAGCTGGATCTCAGTGCCAGGCTGAATGATGGGGGCGGGGAGGTGCTCTTTCAGGTATACTGGGCCGAGGTCATTTAGAGCTTTAAATACAGTGGTACCTCGGGTTACAGATGCTTCAGGTTACAGACTCCGCTAACCCAGAAATAGTACCTCGGGTTAAGAACTTTGCTTCAGGATGAGAACAGAAATCGCGTGGCAGTGGGAGGCCCCATCAGCTAAAGTGGTACCTCAGGTTAAAAACAGTTTCAGGTTAAGAAAGGACCTCCAGAACGAATTAAGTTCTTAACCCGAGGTACCACTGTATTGCAATGTTTAGCTGGAGATATAAAACGGGATGTTGAAAACCAAATATTGTCCAGCCCTACTGCTGGAAGCACCTAAGATTTGCTAACTAGTATAAGCCCCTGAAGTCACAGCTGCCTGACATAGCAGGATCACAGAATGGGTGTGCCTGTGAGCTGATAGTCATAAATGGTAGGCAAGAAGTTTCTGATTCCTAATGCCTCCTGCAGAACTGCAGTCGTACACAGTGTTTGCATACAGCATTAATGCACCAAATATGTAAATTATTAGACTGCAATTCCAAAAAGGCCATTGCAAAGCAATAAAGCACTGAATTGGCCAGGTTCCTGCATGAGTTAAGTGCTAATCTTTAACACACATCAGCTCTAGCTTGGCTTGTCTCGTTAGGTAAACAAAATGTGTCTTGACTGTCATTGCCATAAACTATTAATGTACTGGAAGTCTCTAAACCTTGCTAAGCATAAGGCCTATTATCACACTTAAGAGCAAAGCAATCTAATAAATCGCTGGCTGTATAAAAACTAAGTCAGCTGGCAGAGACGGTAATCTCCCTAATGGATAGTAAGAGCCTAATCTTCAACTACAGCAGCTGCAGTTCCAGAGAAATTATGTTTCTGCTGCTCGCAACAAATGCATTTGTGCTGAATTCTGTTATTTAAGCTCTGGAAGGATCGTTAGAAATTGCCATATATTAGGAGGGAGGAAGGAAGCAGCTAACTAAACACTGCTCAAGAAGACTCATATTGCAGACACAATATTTTTATTGCTCTCTAAATTTCAGATATTTAAGCCCAAATAAAAGCAGAGCAAATGCGCCTATTGCCCATTTTCTGAAAACATCAAGCCGTGCTCATACATAAATAATCTTGTATATTTACCAAGTCTTGACTCGGTGTACTTAATTGAAAACAACTTCCTTGTCTGGCACCGGTACAAGGTCCTTGTGGCTATATTTAACCATAAACACAATATTGTCATATATTATATAATAGAGCAAATAAAATTGTGATTATGTTATGTTTATGGTGTGCTTATGGGCCGTTTCGTTTGATACAAAAACAAATACCCAAATAAATGCAATATTGTACAGCAGAAACCCAGGAGAATATCCGCAGCAAAGAAACAAGGCTTTGTTTGTAATGCTCCAAGCACATGAAGCTGCTATTAGACTATCTAGTCCAGTGTTGTCAATTCCAGGGTTTCCCAAACTTGGGTGCCAACTGCTTTTTGGACTACAACTCCCATCATCCCTAGCTAGCAGGACCAGTGGTCAGGGATGATGGGAATTGTAGTCCAAAAACAGCTGGTGGCCTCAAAAGTCCTTTTTCTGGGGGGAATCGCAGTGCAAAATTGCGAGAGGTCATGGTGCCCCAAAATAGCCACTGTCCTCTTGTGAGGAAAAACAGGATATCCCCGATTTTCTTGTGGGTTATGGAACTGGGGGAAGTGCAGAGGAGAAAGGGAAGGGAATTCCATTCCTCAAACAGAAGTCCTTGCTCTAATGGAATGAGTGTGTTGGGCACCACCCATGCAAATACAATGAATTCTATTCCTTACTGCTTAAGACAAGAAAATATAGGCAATAACTTCTTACTTTAGCTGACATTGGGTCCTCCCTTAAAAAGGGCACGTATTGCGGTGAGACCTGGAAAACCGACACCCTATGCTGTGGGTGGGTATGATTGGTCAGCCACAACACCTGACTGGTAGGTCCCTCGAAGCTGGGTGCAATCTGGCCAATGGGACGCAGTCCAAACGGTTCGAGGGACCTATTTATGCCCATGCACGTGACCCAGAGCTTCCTCTTTTGGCGCGTGCATTCGGAACACCCACCCACCTCTTCCTACTTTTAGGGCTTGTTGCGCTTGACCTTGCTATGCCGTCGTGTGTCGTCTGTCATTGGAACAGGGGCATGGCAGGATTTTTCCCACTTGGCTGATTGGCTGTTGCCATTTGGGTTTCGCCTGCCGCGTAGCAAATCGTCACAACTTGTAAGATTGCGGATCGGCTCTGGTTCAGGTGATAGGGATGGGAGAACGCTCTTGCCATCCCTGTGTGAAGGGTATTCCGTTAAAGCAATCCAGGGACTCGATGGTTTGGTCAACCCCTGTGAGGGGGTTGTGCCCGTGCCTGAGTCCAGGGGGACATTAGGGTGGCAGAGTTAGCCTGTTCCCAGCTTTCTGCTTATCCAGGTGTTCACCCTTGGCTGACCTGTGCTGGAACCCTGGGTCAGCACTACCTGCAAGGGAGGGAGCTAGTCGAACCAGAGCCTATGCAACCACTCACTTTCTGTAATCAATAAAGTTGTGGCCTAAATTCTGCCAAAAACCAAAACCAAAATTTGAGTCAAATGTGAATTTATTTAGGGGGAAGGTTTCTGGGTCTGAACACACAAATGGAACTCCAGACAGGCCACATGAACATAGAAAGTGCCCCCATTTACAGGTGTGAGAGAAGCTGCTTCCTTTCCAACTCCAGCCCTTCTTTCCACATTGAATCCTGTTTCAGAAACCCCTCTTACAGTCCTCAGAAGCAGCTGTTTGGGGCACAAAAGGGCTACAGTAGGAAGAGAGTGTCAGAAAGGCTTGGAGTAAACATGGAAGACCCAGCACTGCGTGTCGTCCTTTGAATCCCACATACAGCACAGTTTTAATCATGTCAACTCAGAATTAAGTCCAATTATATTCCATGGAGCTTACTCCTTAGTGTTTCTTAGAGGCAGCCCAAAATGTATTAAATTAGTTCTCTGTTTCTTGTATTAAAGCACTCTTGAGCACATATGCTTTCAATTTTACAATGGATCGTTTTCAACAGCTCTTAGATTTTCCCTCAACATATTAAAGAATATTTCAGCTACAGCATTCTGTAAAATGGTAATTAAATGCAGGTTTTAAAAACAAAACAAAAACAAATATCACGTAAAGTGTGTGCAAGACCCAGGTCATTTTAATTCTTGCTTTCCTGAAAACAACGGTAGGTTATAAGTTTCTATAAAGATAAAAAGAAACAGCATATCCGTGGAATAATGTTATATAGAAGGTCTATCAACTATATGTATACTTGTTCAACTGCATGCCTAATTACTGTTATATGGCCAAAACTAAGTAATTATTATTCAGAATGGTTACATTTTTTTTTTTAAAGTAGGAGACAAAATGGGGTGGGAAAGAGTGGCATTATATATTCTGCTGCAATCTGGGTCTTTAATCTTCAGCAAATTCATTTATTAGCCAGTTACTTAGATTCCGCACAAGTCTTCTAATTTGTAAAATGGTCATTTCTATTACACTTTGATCTCTTTAAACAGAAAATAATGCATAGCTGTGTAAGATGACTTGTTGTTTAGTCGTTTAGTCGTGTCCGACTCTTCGTGACCCCATGGACCAGAGCACGCCAGGCACTTCTGTCCTCCACTGCCTCCCGCAGTTTGATCAAACTCATGCTAGTAGCTTCAAGAACACCATCCAACCATCTCATTCTCTGTCGTCCCCTTCTCCTTGTGCCCTCCATCTTTCCCAACATCAGGGTCTTTTCCAGGGAGTCTTCTCTTCTCATGAGGTGGCCAAAGTATTGGAGCCTCAGCTTCACAATCTGTCCTTCCAGTGAGCACTCAGGGCTGATTTCCTTCAGAATGGAGAGGTTTGATCTTCTTGCAGTCCATGGGACTCTCAAGAGTCTCCTCCAGCACCATAATTCAAAAGCATCAATTCTTCGGCGATCAGCCTTCTTTATGGTCCAGCTCTCACTTCCATACATCACAACTGGGAAAACCATGGCTTTTACTATACGGACCTTTGCTGGCAAGGTGATGTCTCTGCTTTTTAAGATGTTGTCTAGGTTTGCCATTGCCTTTCTCCCAAGGAGCAGGCGTCTTTTAATTTCGTGACTGCTGTCACCATCTGCAGTGATCATGGAGCCCAAGAAAGTAAAATCTCTCACTGCCTCCATTTCTTCCCCTTCTATTTGCCAGGAGGTGATGGGCCCAGTGGCCATGATCTTCGTTTTTTTGATGTTGAGCTTCAGACCATATTTTGCGCTCTCCTCTTTCACCCTCATTAAAAGGTTCTTTAATTCCTCTTCACTTTCTGCCATCAAGGTTGTGTCATCTGCATATCTGAGGTTGTTGATATTTCTTCCGGCAATCTTAATTCCGGCTTGGGATTCATCCAGCCCAGCCTTTCGCATGATGAATTCTGCATATAAGTTAAATAAGCAGGGAGACAATATACAGCCTTGCCGTACTCCTTTCCCAATTTGGAACCAATCAGTTGTTCCATATCCAGTTCTAACTGTAGCTTCTTGTCCCACATAGAGATTTCGCAGGAGACAGATGAGGTGATCAGGCACTCCCATTTCTTTAAGAACTTGCCATAGTTTGCTGTGGTCAAGACAGTCAAAGGCTTTTGCATAGTCAATGAAGCAGAAGTAGATGTCTTTCTGGAACTCTCTAGCTTTCTCCATAATCCAGCGCATGTTTGCAATTTGGTCTCTGGTTCCTCTGCCTCTTCTAAATCCAGCTTGCACTTCTGGGAGTTCTCGGTCCACATACTGCTTGAGCCTTCCTTGTAGAATTTTAAGCATAACCTTGCTAGCATGTGAAATGAGTGAAATTGTGCGGTAGTTGGAGCATTCTTTGGCACTGCCTTTCTTTGGGATTGGAATGTAGACTGATCTTCTCCAATCCTCTGGCCACTGCTGAGTTTTCCAAACTTGCTGGCATATTGAGTGTAGCACCTTAACAGCATCATCTTTTAAAATTTTAAACAGTTCAGCTGGAATACCATCACTTCCACTGGCCTTGTTATTTGCAGTGCTTTCTAAGGCCCATTTGACTTCACTCTCCAGGATGTCTGGCTCAAGGTCAGCAACCACACTACCTGGGGTGTACGAGACATCCATATCTTTCTGGTATAATTCCTCTGTGTATTCTTGCCACCTCTTCTTGATGTCTTCTGCTTCAGTTAGATCTTTACCACTTTTGTCCTTTATTATGGTAATCTTTGTACGAAATGTTCCTTTCATATTTCCGATTTTCTTGAACAGATCTCTGGTTCTTCCCATTCTGTTGCTTTCCTCTATTTCTTTGCATTGCTTGTTTAAGAAGGCCTTCTTGTCTCTCCTTGCTGTTCTTTGGAAATCTGCATTCAATTTCCTGTATCTTTCACTATCTCCCTCGCATTTTGCTAGCCTTCTCTCCCCTGCTATTTGTAAGGCCTCGTTGGACAGCCACTTTGCTTTCTTGCATTTCTTTTTCATTGGGATGGTTTTAGTTGCTGCCTCCTGTATAATGTTGCGAGCCTCCACCCATAGTTCTTCAGGCACTCTGTCCAGCAAATCTAAATCCTTAAACCTGTTCCTCACTTCCACTGTGTATTCATAAGGGATTTGGTTTAGATTGTATCTTACCTGTCCAGTGGTTTTTCCTACTTTCTTCAGTTTAAGCTTGAATTTTGCTATAAGGAGCTGATGATCTGAGCCACAGTCAGCTCCAGGTCTTGTTTTTGCTGACTGTATAGAGCTTCTCCATCTTTGGCTGCAGAGAATATAATCAATCTGATTTCGATGTTGCCCATCTGGGGATGTCCATGTGTAGAGTCGTCTCTTGTGTTGTTGGAAAAGCGTGTTTGTGATGACCAGCTTGTTCTCTTGACAGAACTCTATTAGCCTTTGCCCTGCTTCGTTTTGATCTCCAAGGCCAAACTTGCCAGTTGTTCCTTTTATCTCTTGATTCCCTACTTTAGCATTCCAATCCCCTATAATGAGCAGAACATCCTTCTTTGGTGTCACTTCTATAAGGTCTTGTAAGTCTTCATAGAACTGGTCAATTTCAGTTTCTTCAGCACCAGTAGTTGGTGCATAAACTTGGATTACTGTGATGTTAAAAGGTCTGCCTTGGATTCGTATTGAGATCATTCTATCATTTTTGAGACTGCATCCCAGTACAGCTTTCGCCACTCTTTTGTTGACTATGAGGGCCACTCCATTTCTCTTACGGGTTTCTTGCCCACAGTAGTAGATATGATAGTCATCCGAACTGAATTCGCCCATTCCCGTCCATTTTAGCTCACTGATGCCCAGGATGTCAATATTTATTCTTGCCATCTCATTTTTGACCACATCCAACTTACCCAGGTTCATGGTTCTTACATTCCAGGTTCCTATGCAATATTTTTCTTTACAGCATTGGACTTTCCTTTCGCTTCCATGCATATCCACAACTGAGCGTCCTTTCAGCTTTGGCCCAGCCGCTTCATCAGCTCTGGATCTACTTGTACTTGTCCTCCGCTCTTCCCCAGTAGCATGTTGGACGCCTTCCGACCTGAGGGGCTCATCTTCCAGCGTCATAACTTTTATATGCCTGTTGTCTTTGTCCATGGAGTTTTCTTGGCAGGGATACTGGAGTGGCTTGCCGGTTCCTACTCCAGGTGGATCACGTTTGGTCAAAACTCTCCACTATGACCTGTTCATCTTGGGTGCCCTGCTCGGTGTAGTTCATAGCTTCTCTGAGTTCTTCAAGCCCCTTCGCCACGGCAAGGCAGTGATCCATGAAGGGGTAAGATGACTAGAAGTGATCAATGTTGACTTCTGTACATCATTATTTTTCAGTCAATAATTCTGCCCATGCTAACGAAGATATAACATTAATGTTATGATTATGATAAGCCTGCTTTATTGTTTGTATATTTTGCTGACTGCAAACGCGTGTTATATTTATGGATTAAACGGCGAGCAAGAAATATTTCAAATCAACCAATTGGCCTACTTTGTATGTTGCAAGAAGCCAAACGATGGTTTACCAGGACTGTGTAAAACTTCTGGCCCCCAGAGAAGAGTTTGCTCCTGCTTGCCCTTCACTGGTCCTCCTAGCACTGTATGGTTGGTGTGTTTTCCTTGACCGATCTCCTTTGTTTATGAGAAAAATAATTGCATTTGAAAATTAAGAAAGGTGAGACAGGACTGTGGGGTTTTTGTAGTACTCACCCACCTTCCAAAGTGGCTAAAAGGTGTTTGTGAGCATCCTTTATTTCACTGCGCATATCTACTCTGCATTTGGTGGTCTTCTCGGCTGCACAAATTTCCTGAAAACCCCATGACATCTGCAGCTGCTCTTTCCTGTAAGAATAGGGTGCTGCTCAAAGAAACCCTTGTATAAGGAAAGACTTCCCTGAGAACCAAACCAATGGCCACACATTTTTAGGTGTCACTATGATAAGCCTGCTTCTTGGGGGAAAAGCAATGACAAACCTTGACAGCCTCTTAAAAAGCAGAGACGTCACCTTGCTGACAAAGGTCCGTATAGTTAAAGCTATGGTTTTCCCAGTAGTGATATATGGAAGTGAGAGCTGGACCATAAAGAAGGCTGATTGCCAAAGAATTGATGCTTTTGAATTATGGTGCTGGAGGAGACTCTTGAGAGTCCCATGGATTGCAAGAAGTTCATACCTATCCATTCTGAAGGAAATCAGTCCTGAGTGCTCACTGGAAAGACAGATCGTGAAGCTGAGACTCCAATACTTTGGCCACCTCATGAGAAGAGAAGACTCCCTGGAAAAGACCCTGATGTTGGGAAAGATGGAGGGCACAGGGAGAAGGGGATGACAGAGGATGAGATGGTTGGATAGTGTTCTTGAAGCTACTAACATGAGTTTGACCAAATCGCGGGAGGCAGTGGAAGACAGGAGTGCCTGGCGTGCTCTGGTCCATGGGGTCATGATGAGTCAGACACAACTGAATGACTAAACAACAACCACAACAAGTGATAAGGTAAATGGATTTCCATGTCCACCAGAATTATAATGAAAATCTTAAGGACCCTGAGAAAAAGACAGAAAGAGGCAGGCCTCTTTTGTAGGGGAAGAAAACTTTCAAGAAATTGGAGGGCCCATTTCAACACAGCGCTAGTAAATACACGGAGTCAAATTGCCCTGTCAGGTTGAACCTGAGGCAACAGAACAAAATGCGCTGAAAGCCTGATTCCTTTTGTACTGAGAATATATGCCACTCCTGTGGTTTCCTTTGCTCTCCCTTTTGCTAGAGTAATCTGTGGTGTCTGACAACTTTTCCGAGAGCCGCTCCTTCAGATGACCTCCAAACAGATATGGGTTAGCTGAATTGCTATCTTCTTTTTCATCTGGCTTTGTTCATTCTTTCCACTTCCTTTTTGTTCTTGTTGTTGTTTCCTTTTCAGACAAGGAAGATGGAGTTCCAAAGGAAAGCAGAAAGAGAAATATATCACCACACAGTACCAAATACTTTCTTATCTGTTATTAATGGCTTATTCTTATAAAGAGTGTTTTTCAGCCGAACAAATCATTGGGCAGAGGGCAACAGACAAAGACTTTCCTGCGGCTCTTGTTTCCATCATAGGCCTCTTGAAATGGAACAGGGCCAGCCAGCTGAGAGAATCTACCACCTAACTTTTGGATGAGAATTAGCTTAAAGAACTCCATGATGCCCTGCTCTTTTCTGGAACTTTGTCCATTAAATACATAGTATTTTATATTCAGCATATTGGATATTTCAATGATCAAATGATAGCACACACAACGGAGTAGAAAGAAGGCCATTAAAATTTTAATATGCATATTTCAGTGCATATCAAAAATCAATCAGTGGTTGATTCCCTTCCCCCATCAACCTCTATTTTACATAACACAAGGTGAATGGTCCCCAAAACTTTAAACCATGGGCAGTAAAATGGATCTGGCCAGAGAGCCACATGATTGTATCCCCTACCCACCAGGACCAAATTTGGCAGATGCCCACCTGTCAATCACCTGATGTCACAGTGTTGTCAGGTGATTTGTTTTTGTCTTTTGAAATTAATAATAATAATAATTAATAATAATACTAATAATTGAGTTTCCCCAGCCACTCTGGGCTGCCTTCAGATGTCTTCTAAAAGTTTGTAGTTATTTTTCTCTTTGACATCTGATCAGAGGGCATTCCACAGGACAGGTGGCACTACTGAGAAGGCCCTCTGCCTGGTTCCCTGTAACTTGGCTTCTCGCAGCGAGGGAACCGCCAGAAGGCCCTCGGCGCTGGACCTCAGTGTCCAGGCAGAACGATGGAGGTGGAGACGCTCCTTCAGGTATACTGGACCGAGGCCGTTTAGGGCTTTAAAGGTCAGCACCAACACTTTGAATTGTGCTCGGAAACGTACTGGGAGCCATTGCAGGTCTTTCAGGACCGGTGTTATATGGTCTCGGTGGCCGCTCCCAGTCACCAGTCTAGCTGCCGCATTCTGGATTAGTTGTAGTTTCTGGGTCACCTTCAAATGTAGCCCCATGTAGAGCACATTGCAGTAGTCTAAGCAGGAGATAACTAGAGCATGCACCACTCTGGCAAGACAGTCTGCGGGCAGGTAGGGCCTCAGCCTGCATCCCGATGGAGCTGGTAAACAGCTGCCCTGGACACAGAATTGACCTGCTCCAACAAAGCCCTGTTCCAACAAATATTAAAAATACATTAAAATGTCAGACATTAAAAACTTCCCTAAACAGGGCTGCCTTCAGATGTCTTCTAAATGCCATCCAGGCAAAGGCATGGCTCAGCTGATCACTGGAGTTTGAGAAGTCCTGTGCACAGAACAGGTGTTGTAATGTATATTTTTTAAATCTATATTGGAGGGGGTACCTTGAACATCCTTATTTGAAAGCTGGGGTAAAAGATGTAAATGAGCAAGTGCATGGATATGAATCAGAAGCAATCGCCCACTTCTAAACCTGGAAAAAACACCCTATGATTCTCAGGTGCTCCTCTCTTCTTACAACACTCTGAACGGCAGCTTAAGCATCTCAATGCATTGCACACCCCCAAATATTCCCTGGCATTAGGTCCAGTGCCAGATTTACATAAAAGCTAAACAAGCTATAGCTTAGGGCCCCACTCTCTTGGGGGCCCCCAAAAAATTAAAAATTAAAGAAAAAAACCGAATGCACATTTTCCAAAATACATATTTTCTTATGTGCAAATAGCTTTAGATACCTATTAGGTCCATAAATTACCATATACCAGCATGATTTTGATCAAACTGTGGGAGACAGTGGAAGACAGAAGTGCCTGGCGTGCTCTGGTCCATGGGGTCACAAAGAGTCGGACACGACTAAACGACTAAACAACAACAAAGCATATATTCAACACAAAAAAGCAGCAATTTGTTGTTGACAAAGGACAGCTGGACATATAAAGGACCCCATTACCTTCAGTAGCTTAGGGCGTCATCAAACCTAAATCCAGCCCTGATTGGGTCTATGGAAGGGCCATAGCTCAGTACCACATAAAAAATTAAGTGCACAAAATTTTACAAAAGCGATGAATGGGGCTCATCAACCTGGTAAGATAGCCCAGCTAAGAGAAGGAAACCTCTGATCCTAAACCTCTGCTGCCTTGTAGGATATTTCCTGGAGAAGAAAGGGATAAGGAGTAAACCTTACACAAATCCAGAGGGGAGTCCATAAGATGGTTGGATGGTGCCTTGTCGGCCTCCTTCGGGCAACTCCAGCAACCAAGCTGGTGCCAAAGCGCGTTCTCCTTCATGGAAACCACGGGTTGCGGTGGGGTTAACAAGACACCTCACTGTTGCTGGGCGGGTTAGTTTGGATGTCCACCGTTGTAATTGGGCTCCTCTTGTTGTTGGGGAGAGTTTGATGTTGCCAATTATTGATTGACTACCTTAGGTTATCATAGGCGCCGACTCCATGGGGCTTGAGGGGGCTTGAGCCCCCTCAAAAAAATTTTTGGGGGGGCTCAGCCCCCCCAATAATCTCGGGCGCCGCCGCCGTCCCCCGCCTCCTCCCCACCTGCTCCCTCGCCAGCCAGCCAGCCAGCCGCGCGCCCTAGCCGGAGAGCCCCGGCCGTCCCCCGCGAGAACAGGGGAATCCCCGGGGGCGGGGGCTCCTGCCTCTAGCCCCAGGTTTCCCGCCTATCAGCTGTTCCGGAGCTGATTAATAGGCAGCAGCACGCTCTCCCCTATTCTCTCACGAGGGGGCGGCGCCACTTTATTTGCATATTCATGAGCTTATTTGCATATTCATGAGCTTATTTGCATATTCATGAGCTTATTTACATTTCACGAGCTTTCCCGGGCCCCCCCAATATTTTTTATAAGTCCGCGTCCCTGTAGGTTATATATTCTCTGTGCTTCCTCTCTTCTCTCTGCGCATCGGATCAAGACAGATGGATGCCAACAACAACAATTTCATGAATCGAAAACAAGATAAAAGAACAAATAAATCCAGGAAGGGGGAGGGATAATGTCACAAAATATCACCTCCCCACCATACTATATCCCAAGCTTCTTGCAACAGAAAGTTATTAAAGTTCAACCATTCTTCTGGCTAAATAATATAGATACCGTTTAAACATAGGTAGGCAAACTAAGACCCGGGGGCCGGATCTGGCCCAATTGCCTTCTCAATCCGGCCCACGGACAGTCCGGGAATCAGCATGTTTTTACATTAGAACGTGTCCTCTTATTTAAAATGCATCTCTGGGTTATTTGTGGGGCATAGGAATTCGTTCATCCCCCCCCCCCAAAAAAATATACGGTAGTCCAGCCCCCCACAAGGTCTGAGGGACAGTGGATCAGCCCCCTGCTGAAAAAGTTTGCTGACCCCTGCTGTTTAAGGGTCCTAAGCTCAGCAGACACTCTTTGGAGACAAATTTTTTTGTGGAATGGCCTCCCATCAGATGTCAAGGAAATAAACAACTATCTGACTTTTAGAAGACATCCAAAGGCAGCCCTGTTTAGGGGAGTTCTTAATGTCTGATGTTTTATTGTATTTTTAATATTTTGTTGGAAGCTACCCAGAGTGGCTGGGGAAACAAATTATTATTATTATTATTATTATTATTATTATTATTATTTGAAGTTTTTATCTCTACAAAATAACAGAAAGAAAGAAAGGTTTACACATATGTATATGTTAGTAACACAAAGCATCCCACCACCTCACCCCACCACCACCATTGGTTCGATATAACTCGAAATGTGAGTTAAAATCTGACTTCCTTCCATTGTTGCTTGACCTTAACTTATCTTTACAGATGTGTTGTTATATTGTATTTGACAAATATTCTGATTTTACTTGCATTTGTAACCTTTTCCCCTTACAAACTTTGTTCTTTACATATCTATTATTATTATTATTATTATTATTATTATTATTATTATTATTATTAGTTTTGTTTTTGCAATTGTGAAACTATTTTGACAGCAGAAGAATGAATTAAAGAACACAAGTAGGCAACAGGAATTAAAAATGGCTCCTATACCCCATGAATTATAATTACCATTTTAAATCTGCAGTTGCGTTTCTCCACCAGTTAGCCAGCCAGGTAAGATGATGATGATGACGACAACAATAACAATGATAATAATAACTTATTATTTATACCCCGCCCATCTGGTTGGGCTTCCCCAGCCACTCTGGGCGTCTTCCAACAGAATATTAAAATACAATAGTCCGTCAAACATTAAAAGCTTCCCTAAACAAGGCTGCCTTCAGATGTCTTGCATGGTTTTACCACACAAACAGAGCTCCGCACAGTCTGGAGAAACCCAAATGTTTCCTTTGTTTGTCAGCTGTGACATTTAGACCTAGCTATACCTCAGTTGTGGCAATTTCTAAGCCGGCGTGAGTTCCCATATCATTGGCTGTGCCTTTTCCAGATCAGCTGAGTCGGCTTTCAGATTGTTCCCTCATTCCCCACCCTCCACAGTTGTTACATCTTCCTTTGTCTTTCTTGTGCTTAGCCAATCCATTATATACAGAAAAATAGATCCATACACATAACTCATCTTAATAAATAGAATTTTAATGCCATTTTTACTGGAAACAGAACATTGGGGTTGGTTCCTGACTCTATTCAGTCACTCCAGAAAACAATCATGGATTCTCTTGGTTGTAGACTCCTACTGCATTGAATGCTGACTTTGTATCTTATTATACATGAAGGTTATTGTTATTGTAATGTATCTCAGTGGTGTACCAAACGTTACTTTAATGATGTAATTAATATGCTTGGATTTTCCATCTGATGTTCTTAGGCACCACTTGTGTTAGCATGTGATACCACCAATTTCAAAGATATTTGGAAACAGCCGCTTTTTGTTAAGGGAGTTGGCAGAGAAAGAAAAGGCGTAATAATCCAAGTCAGATTCCTTAACACTTGAAAAACATTTGTGTCAGATGTGTTCAGATGACATGACAATTTGGAAGGATGATGTCTCTGAAGTTTATACAAGCTGCATTATTTATAGTCTGTCACTTCTTTCTCTTCTTTTCTTTAAATTCATGAATGTAGAAACAATAATCAAGGCTTCAGGCAGGTTCAGTTATTGCCCTGACACATCAATCTTTGAAAACGCTGACGTGCAAAATCAGTTAGCGTTTTTGTGGAATGGCCTGCGCCGAAGGGTGCATTTCAGCTGGTGCATCATTTCATTAAGTTGCGCTTAAAATTTATAAGTAAGTTCCCTTTTCCTTTCAAGCAACCATCGTGTTTTCTTCTACACCATTATATGGTCTGGAAACCCCATGACTTCAGCAGCTGCATAAGGGACAGAAAATAACAGCTGGATATTTTCCTGGCAGGGAGATACAGTGATGGTGGAAGCTGCCCCTGTTGATTTCTGTCAGTTATGCACCTGTCCATAAAAAAGAAGGAAATCCTAGTACTATTATTAAACATTTGTTTAGTACAATACTGTACTACAGAAAAGCTTCCTAATCATGGTGGTTTTTTTCTCTCCAGAGGTTTTATACTACAGCTCTCATCAGCTCAAGCCAGCATGGTCAATGGTCAGGGATGATGGGAGTTGGAGTTCAAAACATCCGGAGAACACCAGGTTTTATTTATTTTAAAATTTATTAAATTTATATCCCATCCTTTCTCCCAAAAGAGCCCAGGGTGGTGAAGGTTAAGAAAGACTGCTTTTTACAAATTACTTAAAAAGACAACAAAATGACTTGGACTCCTTGGCAGGTTTTGAATAAACATCCACAAATTTATTAGTTGAATATATGATAGACAAGGCAAGGATATGTACAATTTTATAATATGCAGAGAACAATATGTGCAAAGAAACCAGATAGGGGAGCTGAGGGAAGTCCTGAGGAGGGGAGGGGGGAGGGGAAGAAATAATGTAATTGATTATTTGGACTGATCATTTGTTGTGTTGAAATTGTTTAATAAAAATATTAAAAACAAAACAAAACAGAAAGACTGCTATGGAAGACGCTAATGTGATCAGCCTAGACTCCAGAGGAAAAAAAGAATCTATATCAGAGGCTAATGGAGAAATAGATATTTTCTAGAAACCAGAAAGGACAGACCCTACTGCAATGTTAAGAGGAAACAGTCCGTCTTTTACGTACTCCAATTCACAAGACTTTGGAGCAGTTCCAGTCTGGGTTTTACACAAGGCTCGCGAGCTCTAGAAACCAGGTCCTAAGCCAGTTGAAGAGAGAGATTTGTTGTGGACATTTCTTCTGCCTAGTGCGCGAAAGAGCTTGTTCTAAACTCTTCCATCCCTCATGTAAAGAGCACATCTTCCACCTCCCAAGCAGGGAGATAGGCCACTGAATCATTCCCAAGTGCTTCTCAATGTATTTCCTGATATGTCGCCCATACAGCTCACATCCTGCAAAACACAGTGATTTCCATCTCAGCATATGACTAATGAAGAATACAGATGAAGCGGAAAGCAAAATAAACTAAGCCCAGCTACCGTAGAGAACAAAAAGAATACCGTATTGGCTCGAATATAAGCCACAATTTTTCCCCCACATTCCGACAGTGAAAAAATAAAGGGCAGCTTATATTTGCAGCTCCCAAGCCTACCCTGAGCTGCAGGAAATAAGGAGGGAGGGGGGAAGGCCACCGGCAAAGCAGCGAGTCTCCCCCCACCAGGAAGCAGTTCAGGTATTGTCAGCTCGGGTATAGTTCAAAGACCACACTTATTGCCAATTAATTAGGGACTGGCAGGCTTCCCGGGGCAAGAGCACATACCTCTCATCAATCTTCTTGACACGCAGAGAAGATAAGCTGCATTCCGTTCTTCTGCCATTCTTCTGGGCCCATAACCAAAAATGTCGGAATCTCCATTCGACCGAGCTGATAAAGCTCATCTTCCAGAATAGCCCTCTGACGTGATTAACGACCTGAACCTTTGATGAGGCCTCCAGGCACGTTCCCATTACGCAGAGAATCAAAGCAGCACACGGAAGTGATGAGATTTATGGCTACATCACTATGCTTTATTTCTTACTATGCAGACAGAAAAGAAACACATCCTCTCTCTGTGAAAGCAGAGAGCAACTGAACCAAACAAAGGAACAGGAAACCAGTAACGTCACATCTGTCTCCCGTCTCCCGTGAGACTTCCAACAGCCTGGAATGTCTCTGGAATGTAAACAGAGTATTGTGACTCCAAAGCACTGCACAGTGGCAAACAGAAACTATTTTTTTTTTCTCCCTCCTCCCTTAAATTTTAAAGGTGCGGCTTATTTGCAAGTGTGACTTATATTCAGGCCAATATGGTAGTTGCTATGTCCAGGGAGGATAGCGCTACAGATTGCTAGGCAAGCTCCCAGGATTACAATAAGTGTACTTAATATTTATAAAGTGTCCAGAGTGCTTCATATACATTATCTCAGTAATGAGGAAGCCAATCCACACCTGGCTAGATAGGGCCTTGTGTTTGACTAGCAGTGCATACAAAGAAATAATCACAAAAGGTTTGAGAATGAAAGTCCCTCTTTTAGGCCAAAATGAGACATCTAAATGGAAGATTCCTTGAACAGATAGGGCTTTCCCCCTTCCGTCAAGTTTTGCAGACCCAAGGCTCACACCTGGATCTGTTTGTGCTCAGGTAAGTGTTGCAGAGATGTGATACATCCATCTGGCTCATTGAGGGTATCACGAAAATACAGGTCTCCTTTCTGAGTGGGAGTGGTTCTCAGAATGCCTCAAAAATACAAAAAAAACATAGATACAATTTGCTGCTACAGAGATATGGGCCACTTCATCCCATTCCCACATCAACCTGCAATAAATGAATCCATCATTTGATGAAATGATATATAATGGGAAATGATATATAAGAAATTGAAAAAGATGTTTAAAATAACATTTGTTTTAAAAAAAACAAACCAGAAACTTTACTTTTGGGAATTATAAGGACAGAACTACCCCAACTGTATAGAAATTTTGTCACATATGCAACTCCAGATGTTTGGGACTACAATTCCCGTCATCCCTGACCACAGGTCCTGTTAGCTTGGGATGATAGCTTGGGAGGGACAGAGTTTGCCTATGCGTGTTGTAAACCGAGATGGGAAAACATTATGTTTCGAATGGCAGCTTAGAAATGTCATAAATAAATCTCAAAACATGTTTCTCTCAAAATGTGCTATAGTGTGTGTATGTTTCGAGATGTGAACTCTATCCCAACTTTTGGAGAAATGCAAAAGCCAACGAATAGCTGAAATCTGATCCACACATTCATCTGCAAGAGGAGTCTGGATCAGGCTGCTTTGTAAAGGAATTTGTAAAGGTGACATTCCTCCACTCCCGATTGCTCTTAACCAAAGGCACAGGCAAACTCAAAGGACATGGCTGTGCACTCCAGCTAAAGCTAAGCAGAATTTCTAGGAAATCCTAATGTCTGGTATTTTAAAGAAGGTGCCAAGAGACACAGGGAATATATGTTCATCATGAAAGTAGCATCTACAGATCAAAAGCACAAGTGTTCTTTCATGAAATTTTATAATGAGGCAAATGTACAAGTGCAACTCCTAATTAATAGAAGCATATGCTAAGACAAACAATCTGTTAAGAATGTTAGGAATTTAGCTTGGATATTTTTATTGCCGTTTCCTCCACATCCACCCCACCCCCCGCCTGCTGCCTCAAAACTAATCCCAGCTGAGTTCTGGATTTCCATTCTTCATATCCTGTAAGTCATATTTCAGCTGGCACAGCCAGTTTTTCATTTAAACAAACAGGGATAAAATTGTAAATCTAGTCACGTTTAATGTTCTGCAGCTAAGAAATACAAAATGCAGCAAGAAAGGACGGATGTTGTTTTTGCCACAATTGATCTCTTTAAAACTGTTGCTCATTTAGAAAACCAGAGATACATAACATGTGCACTGCATAGCATTAAAGGGGAAGAGCAGCCCTTTGAGCTCTTCCATGTTGTTTTTATAGAGTCTATAAAACCAGCATCCAGCTGTAAGCCAATAACCTGAGAGTCTGAGATGTGGAAAGGGACGCTCTTATCATGTGTATCATCTAAAAGGAGACAAAGCTGTTTCTCCTTTAGAATAGTTTAGGTGCCTTCAGATGGCAATATGGATATCACATCAGCAAAACAAATGGCAATCTGTAGCCTTCTATGTGCATCTTTTCATTGGGTGGGAGGGAGAAGGGCTGCAGGAGCTCATTAATGTGTGACCCCAAAATTTCAGATCCCCTGCCCAAACTGATGCAAAGTTTGTGAGCCCCATGTTTTGTGCCATGCCCCAAAATGAGTAATTGACACAGCAAATTGGGGGTGTTGTTGTTGCTGTTGTTACCCTGCCCATTTAGCTGGGTCTCCTCAGCCGCTCTGGGTAGCTACCAACAGAATACTAAAAACACAATAAAAGATCAAACATTAAAAACTTCCCTAAACAGGGTTGCCTTCAGATGTCTTTTAAAAGTCAGATACAGTGGTACCTCAGGTTACATACGCTTCAGGTTACATACGCTTCAGGTTACAGACTCCGCTAACCCAGAAATAGTGCTTCAGGTTAAGAACTTTGCTTCAGGATGAGAACAGAAATCGTGCTCCAGCGGCGCAGCGGCAGCGGGAGGCCCCATTAGCTAAAGTGGTGCTTCAGGTTAAGAACAATTTCAGGTTAAGAACGGACCTCTGGAACGAATTAAGTACCGGTACTTAACCCGAGGTACCACTGTAGTTGTTTATTTCCTTGACATCTGGTGGGAGGGCATTCCACAGGGTGGGCGCCACTACCGAGAAGGCCCTCTGCCTGGTTCCCTGTAACCTCACTTCTCGCAGTGAGGGAATTGCCAGAAGGCCCTCGACACTGGACCTCAGCGTCCAGGCAGAACGATGGGGGTGGAGACGCTCCTTCAGGTATACTGGGCCGAGGCCATTTAGGACTTTAAAGGTCAACACCAACACTTTGAATTGTGCTCAGAAACATACTGGGAGCCAATGTAGGCTTTTCAGGACCGGTGTTATATGCTCTTGGTGGTCACTCCCAGTCAACAGTCTAACTTCCACATTCTGGATTGGTTGTAGTTTCTGGGTAACCTTCATAGGTAGCCCCACGTAGAGCACACTGCAGTCGTCAAAGCAGGAGATAACTAGAGCATGCACCACTCTGGCTAAACAGTCTGCAGGCAGGCAGGTGGCATCAGTTTGGGTTGTATCTGAAATTTTGGGGTCACACATTAATGGAGCTGGCTGCAGGGACAAGTGCCTAAGCTCTGCTCCCCCACTGATGCTCTAACCTCCTCCACAAATTGGCAGGTGGTCTTTTGAAGTAGGGAGCCTCCTGTAGTTTTAGAGACTCCATGCACATTTTAGAACCCAGATTTTTCAGGTGTCTAAAACCCACAGGTAGCTTCCATCAGGACAGGAAGCACCCCAGTTCAGAAGATCATTAACCGCAAAGTCCAACAAGGAAATGTCTGCTTAAAAAAAAGAAGCTAATGGTAAAGGAACCCTGGGCAGTTAAGTCTAGCCAAAGGTGACTACAGTGGTACCTCGGGTTACAGACACTTCAGGTTACAGACGCTTCAGGTTACAGACTCCGCTAACCCAGAAATAGTACCTTGGGTTAAGAACTTTGCTTCAGGATGAGAACAGAAATCGCACGGCAGTGGTGGCTCAGCAGCAGCGGGAGGCCCCATTAGCTAAAGTGGTGCTTCGGGTTAAGAAAAGCTTCAGGTTAAGAACGCACCTCCAGAATGAATTAAGTTCTTAACCTGAGGTACCACTGTATGGGGTTGCGGAACTCATCTCGCTTTCAGGCCGAGGGAGCTGGCGTTTGTCCACAGACAGATTTACGGGTCATGTAGCCAACAAGGAAATGTCTGATAGTGTTGAACATGGGGGGAATTTATATCCCTAGGATTAATATATATGTATACTTTAAGAAGATGGGATCTCCAAGAGAACTTAGATAAAGAGAGTCCATACTGTAGCTCTCTTCATAAGGTGTTTCATGCTGAACATATGGATGGCAAAAAGGACAGGATCAGAGAGTGGTGCAACATTGAAAATGAAGCTGCCTGTGTGGTTCCATTCTATGATAGTCCTACACATGAATCATGCTTGAAAAGGGGGTTGTGTATCCATAGGGAAAAGCATTTTGTTGTTTAGTCGTTTAGTCGTGCCCGACTCTTCGTGACCCGATGGACCAGAGCACACCAGGCACTCCTGTCTTCCACCTCCTCCCGCAGTTTGGTCAAACTCATGCTGGTAGCTTCGAGAACACTGTCCAACCATCTCGTCCTCTGTTGTCCCCTTCTCCTTGTGCCCTCCATCTTTCCCAACATCAGGGTCTTTTCCAGGGAGTCTTTTCTTCTCATGAGGTGGCCAAAGTATTGGAGCCTCAGCTTCAGGATCTGTCCTTCCAGTGAGCACTCAGGGCTGATTTCCTTAAGAAGAGGAACAAGCACTTTTTTTGAACAAAGAAGCAAAGTTTCTCAGTGAGGCAGTAAAATAATCCTGCTCCTTCAAATGGATTCCCCCCCCCCAAACCTCAAATCCAAAACTAAACACTGGAAAATTCAGGCTAAGCCCTCCTTTTTACACCTGCATTCAAGCCCCCCAAAATGATACAGTGATATAATATGTTAAAACAAGTTGAATGGAAAACAAAGAGCTGCATGTTATTAAAGAGACTGAAGCTTTTACCGGCAATAAAAAAAAAGGGCAAAAGTGAGCTTGCTAATAAAAACCAAATGTCTCCCATATGTTGCCATATGGTCCAATGCGAGACTCTTGGTCATATAGAATTAATCCAAATAATAAACCACAGCACAAAGCCAAACATTTCTAGAATATGGAAATGTATCTGTGAGGGAACTGCCATCAGTGTCGGAGGGAGAGAGCAAAAGCCAGAGGGATTCCAGAGAGCGTCCCGGGAGTGGGAGGAGCAGCCCATCTTCTGGGGAAGAGAATCAGCGTAGCACCAGTGGAGAAGGGGGGCAGAGGGGGGAAGTGGCGAAGCGGTCCCATGACTCCTTGCCTGGGACCAGCGGAGAGAGTAGAGGTCCTCCGCTGCCTACGCCCTCCTTGCGCAGAAGGCTTTCGCGCAGAGAGAGTAGGAGGAGACTAGGCGTCAAAGAGCTTCTTTGCTGGAAGAAGTTTAAGAAACGCCCACTGACGGATTCTGCCAGCGATTGAGTCAGCCAAAGGGTGAGTGGCTGTCCAGACAGAAAAGGTTCACTTAGGCAACCCAGTCAGGTGTTTGCACCCCGCCGGGGAGATAAGCACCGGCTTACACACGAGCAACCCCTAGAACCATTGCAGTATCCAAAAGGACTATCATATTTTGAAGAGCAGAAAAGAGGAGACATTTGCCGACTTATACTTTTAGCTATAAGTGATGATATTCCAGCTGAACTATTTAAAATTTTAAAAGATGATGCTGTTAAGGTGCTACACTCAATATGCCAGCAAATTTGGAAAACTCAGCAGTGGCCAGAGGATTGGAGAAGATCAGTCTACAGCCCAATCCCAAAGAAGGGCAGTGCCAAAGAATGCTCCAACTACCGCACAATTGCACTCATTTCACACGCTAGCAAGGTTATGCTTCAAATTCTACAAGGAAGGCTCAAGCAGTATGTGGACCGAGAACTCCCAGAAGTGCAAGCTGGATTTCGAAGGGGCAGAGGAACCAGAGACCAAATTGCAAACATGTGCTGGATTATGGAGAAAGCTAGAGAGTTCCAGAAAGACATCTACTTCTGCTTCATTGACTATGCAAAAGCCTTTGACTGTGTCGACCACAGCAAACTATGGCAAGTTCTTAAAGAAATGGGAGTGCCTGATCACCTCATCTGTCTCCTGAGAAATCTCTATGTGGGACAAGAAGCTACAGTTAGAACTGGATATGGAACAACTGATTGGTTCAAAACTGGGAAAGGAGTACAGCAAGGCTGTATATTGTCTCCCTGCTTATTTAACTTATATGCAGAATTCATCATGTGAAAGGCTGGGCTGGATGAATCCCAAGCCGGAATTAAGATTGCTGGAAGAAATATCAACAACCTCAGATATGCAGATGACACAACCTTGATGGCAGAAAGTGAGGAGGAATTAAAGAACCTTTTAATGAGGGTGAAAGAGGAGAGCGCAAAATATGGTCTGAAGCTCAACATCAAAAAAACAAAGATCATGGCCACTGGGCCTATCACCTCCTGGCAAATAGATGGGGAAGAAATGGAGGCAGTGAGAGATTTTACTTACTTGGGCTCCATGATCACTGCAGGTAGTGAAAGCAGTCACAAATTTAAAAGACGCCTGCTCCTTGGGAGAAAGGCGATGGCAAACCTAGACAGCATCTTAAAAATCAGAGACATCACCTTACCAACAAAGGTCCGTATAGTTAAAGCCATGGCTTTCCCAGTAGTGATGTATGGAAGTGAGAGCTGGACCATCAAGAAGGCTGATCGCCAAAGAATTGATGCTTTTGAATTATGGTGCTGGAGGAGACTCTTGAGAGTCCCATGGACTGCAAGAAGATCAAACGTATCCATTCTGAAGGAAATCAGCCCTGAGTGCTCACTGGAAGGACAGATCGTGAAGCTGAGGCTCCAATACTTTGGCCACCTCATGAGAAGAGAAGACTCCCTGGAAAAGACCCTAATGTTGGGAAAGATGGAGGGCACAAGGAGAAGGAGACGACAGAGGATGAGATGGTTGGACAGTGTTCTCAAAGGACGAGATGGTTGGACAGAGTTCTCAAAGCTACAAACATGAGTCTGACCAAACTGCGGGAGGCAGTGGAAGACAGACGTGCCTGGCGTGCTCTGGTCCATGGGGTCACGAAGAGTTGGACACGACTAAACGACTAAACAACAACAACAACTTTTACCTATGGATCGCTATGACAACTCTCATTATACAGACCGATGAAGAAGAGTACTGGAAAAAGAGGACTTATGGCAACTCTCTCTTTTTTAAAAACTTTATTCCAAAACTGAAAAAGAATTACAAACATCAAATTCAAAATCCATATTCATTTTCTAACATAAGCCTATTACATAATTGACTACATTAAAATATACCTAATTGCTATAGACTTCCCTTTGCTATATATAAATGCAACACAATTAGAAATATTATATTACAATTTTTTATAAATTCCCCTATACCTCCCACTCCCCTTCATGCATGTGTGAACTCTACATGAATAGCTAGTTGGCCTGGGCATTATACATAGTTGATTATTATGTTCTGCATAGATATTACACATAGTTGATTATACATAGTTGACTATTATCCATAGCTGATCGTGAACACAGTTGATCTGAGCATTACAGCTTGAGACCAATTTACTTGTGAGGTTTTCTCGCTCCATATTTGTCCACTTGCCTGCTTCAATTTGCAGAAGTGGCGCAGTCCCAGGTGCCACATAATATTTGCTTCACACACTTAATAAATTTGTCTTGCAGTGTGGCAAAACCCACACTTTGCAACTCCTTGCCTATTGACATCTTTGTTGTACTCTTTTTTTGGCATCTGCTTAAAACATTTTTGTTTAGGCAAGCCTATTCAGAAATGCGGATGTTGACATGTTTTAATCTCTTGTTTGCCTGCTGTTGATTTCAGCTATCTTTTACATGTTTTTAATTACTTGTTTAAAACTGCTTTCATTGATAATGTTGATATCTCTTGGAAGCCCCTTTAAGTTTTTATTACAAACAGGCCTGGATTGTGTTTCTTTGAGGTTTGGCTAGTTGGTTGGTTTTAAGGTTTCACCATCTTAACCTGACATCTGCTGACACAGGTGTATGATGAATGGTCTTGTGTGCTACCTTTCCCCATAATCAAGCTTTGTCTAGATGACTTGAATATTCCTTCTTGGATTACAAAGGCGAAGAGACTGTCACCCAGGATTGCCCCAAGATGTTTTGCTGCCAAAAGCAAATGACAGAATGATCCCCTTTCCCCATCCCCTGGACGGTTAAGTCCAGTCAAAGGTGAGTATGGGGTTGCAGCACTCATCTCGCTTCAGGTCAAGAGAGCTGGTGTTTGTCCGCAGATAGTTTTTCAGGTGATGCGGCCAGCATGCCTAAACCACTTTTGGCACAACAGGACACCATGACGGAAACCAGAGCACACGGAAATACCGTTTACCTTCCCGTCACAGCGGTGGTGGTTGTTGTTTAGTCGTGTCCGACTCTTCGTGACCCCATGGGCCAGAGCACGCCAGGCACTCTTGTCTTCCACTGCCTCCCGCAGTTTGGTCAAACTCATGCTGGTAGCTTCGAGAACTCTGTCCAACCATCTCGTCCTCTGTTGTCCCCTTCCCCTTGTGCCCTCCATCTTTCCCAACATCAGGGTCTTTTCCAGGGAGTCTTCTCTTCTCATGAGGTGGCCAAAGTATTGGAGCCTCAGCTTCACGATCTGTCCTTCCAGTGAGCACTCAGGGCTGATTTCCTTAAGAATGGAGAACTTTGATCTTCTTGCAGTCCGTACCTACAGTATTTATCTACTTGCACTGGTGTGGTTTCGAACTGCTAGGTTGGCAGGAGCTGGGACAGAGCAATGGGAGCTCACCCCATTGCGGGGATTCGAACCGCTGACCTCCCAACCACCAAGCCCAAGAGGCTCAGTGGTTTAGACCACAGTGCCAGTGTGTCCAAATGGACAGGTGACTGAAAGTTTCTGGTGGCGAAATAATGCCCTCCACTGCAATCAGAGCCCTGTCCTTTGACAGAACGGAATGGCTGGAGGCTTAGGAGGAGGAGCCAGGAAGCAGCTGTTAAGTATCATTGGTTTAATTGACACAGAAATGGAAAGTGTCTGTGTATTAATGAAGGTTCAACATGAGGAGATTCCACTGAAAACCACGAAGAGCACTCTGGGCTCTTGATGAGTTGATAATTAACGAATTGTTGTTTTCCACTAGCTAACATGTGAGTGTTGTAACCTTAGATCAAGTGACAAAGGTACTGAACTGCAAATCATCATTTTGAAAGTGTGGTGGCTTCAGTCTTTCTCTGAACACCACAGAGAAAGAAATGGTGTAAATGAAGCTCTTCAAGAAGCTGCATAGCCTTAGGCAGGCTGCAATGGGGACAAGGTTTGGATTTTTGGAGTCTTTTTTTTATTTCTACTGAGATGCTGAACCTGTGCTGGACAGCACAAGACATGGTGTGGATATTTTAGATGTATCTTTGATGCTTCTGCTCTGTTTTTGAGAGTTCTGCAAGTAAACTTTGGATAGTATTTTTATGGGTCTGGACAATTATTTCTTCCAAACCGTGTCCGTTCTTACGCTTTTCACTCGCTCCAAACTGCAAAATATTTATTCATTATTATCATTATCATCATTTAAATTGGTATACTGTCGTATACCCTCAGGTCTCAGGGTGGTTTACAACGTAAGAACACAACGTAAAAACACAAAATACATAGTTAAAGCAAAAAGACAATGCACACAGATTTTAAAAGGGCACTGAATGTCAGTCAGCCCAAGGCTTGGTTAAAGAGCAACGTTTTTGCCTGGCGAGAGCATTCTATAAATGGGAAGCCACTGCAGAAAAGGCCCATTCTCATGTTGCCACCCTCTGGACCACTCACGGAGGAGGCACACAGCCTCGGAGGATGATCTCAGGGGTCTGTGTAGGTAAAATGGTAAAGGAACCCTGGATGGTTAAGTCCAGTCAAAGGCAACTATGGGGTGCGGTAAAGGTAAAGGGACCCCTGACCATTAAGTCCAGTCATGGCCGACTCTGGGGTTGTAGCGCTCATCTTGCTTTATTGGCCGAGGGGCCCGGCGTACAGCTTCCGGGTCATGTGGCCAGCATGACTAAGCCGCTTCTGGCGAACCAGAGCAGCGCATGGAAACGCCATTTACCTTCCCGCTGGAGCAGTACCTTTTTATCCAATTACACTTTGACGTGCTTTCAAACTGCTAGGTTGGCAGGAGCAATGGGAGCGCACCCCGTCGTGGTGATTCGAACCGCTGACCTTCTGATCGGCAGGTCCTAGGCTCTGTGGTTTAACTCACAGCGCCACCCGCGGTCCGATGGGGTGCGGTGCTCATCCATAAAAGCATTCTTGCTCTATAACTCAGAAGCAAGGACCACATATTTGTCAGAGTTTCTTCTGTGCAGTATGGCATAATGGCAACTGGTTGGCACTATACTGGCATAATTCTGTTAAAAGATTTAAATAGCCCACTGAATAATATCAGCACGACCGCTATTAATTTCCACCTTTTTACTGCACACTTCAGCTAGTATGTGACCTCTGTTGTGTAACGGCAGTTACACTCCAGGGATTAGAGATTAACAACATGTGCTCCGAGTGGTTTATTTTACAATTGCTGTGAAATAAAAGCTGATGGAAAACGAGCCACTGCTGAATTACTCTGCCTACATAAAACAATATTTCTTTTTTTCCCCCTTCTTTTTTATCACTGATGAAAAGCTTTTATTTTCCTTCCTTGTTCAAAATTTTAAGTATTCGCTTGTAGTGTTAACACAACACAGGAGAACAGCAGCCTTTTGTCAGGAGAAAGGAGAGGAGGGAAAGAATGCTAAGAGCTATTTCAGCGCGTTATTTGTTGCCAGCTTATTGGAATAAATTTAATCAGTCGAATCTCTGTCACAGATAATTAACACACAATTTAGGTCTTTAAAAGCATCCAGCAAGCCAATGGATGTTATTTTTGAGATAAGCTACAGTCAGTCAGTCTGTCTCGCTTTCATGAGGGAAATGTCAATGAATTTGCTATGCTAGTTTTATTAGGTGGTGGTTGTTGACGAATCCAATCCCAAATATCTCTCTCTCTCTCTCTCTCTCTCTCTCTCTCTCTCTCTCTCTCACTCTCCTGTGTGTTAAGAGACTTGTTTGCTGTGAATTTACTCACTGCTACACACACACATATATAATGCGCTAAAGCTACTTGAAGAAAAAACTCCTCCTGTTACAGAATGATACCGAAGAATCTTGAATGCTGCAATTCAAATTTGACTTCTTGTGCGACTTCATATTATGGACGTATTATGAACAGGAGACAATCAAATTAGTAGGAATTTGTTTATTTACTTACAATATTTTGGAACAACAGATTTCAAGACTATATCTGGCCATTCATATTTTTGTAATGTTCATCTATTAAATGACTATAAATATGCACCTCATAAATTGCAATGGATTACTATTTTATCATTTCTATTTTAACAGGTCAGAAAGGTAATAAGAATCCATCACGTTTTAAAAAAACTTCCACTGATTTTCCATAATATCAATTTCTTAATCAAAATTAAGAAAGATTTAGATAATGTGAAGAACATCTGTTGATTAAAATGGGAGGTCACCGAAGGTTGTTTCAGACCACAATGAAGATATATGACACTGGTCATTATGAAAGCTTATCTAGCATGTTTTGTTTTTCTGGAATTCTCCACAAAGTTTCCATGCTTAACCTGTTGGTTTGTTCCAAGCAGACATGCGACGGAGTGAAAAGCCATTAAATCCAAATAAAAATTCCAATCCCTGCATCAGAAAGAAGCTTGTAATGTTTGCAGATTTTCACTGAAGCTTATTCATGTCAGTTGCAGGCTTCTCTTTCATAGCAGATTTTAAAATCTTGAGCATTTCTCTTACGATTTCCTCTGCAAATTTGGATGCATCTTCATGGGAAAACTTGAATCACTCTCAGATGCAACTTACATGGTTTCCTTCAGTGACAGATCTAATTTAGAGGAGGAGTACTATAAAACCAGGATTCTGTGGGGCCATATCAAAAACACAACATCTGTTCAGAAAAGTGAAACAAACAAACAACTGTAGCACAGCTATAGGACTGAAAATATGGAGTGACAAATGCATATAAATAAAAAATGTGAAACTATAGCCTTTCATTATCTCTATCACCACCTAGTGTTGACCTCCCTGCCTTCTGCCCACCTGTCTCAATCAGCAGCAACACTGGCTTTTAGCCTTCACTTCAGTGGACGTTGAGCATTCTGGGTGATCTGTGCTCTTTTAAATGTCTTCTGAGCTCGGGATAAAACTCATAAACTGCAAATAACCCCCATCTCAAGCAGCAGCAGCAGCAGCAGCAGCAGCAGCTGATTCATTGTGTTGATTCAACCTCCTCTTCAATGGCACAAACTGAATCATTCTTCAAGACTGACAAGGTTGATCACCAGTCATTATTGCTGTGAACATTTAGAATCTCCTGAATCAGAATAAGGAAGCATTTTGAATCATGATGAACAAGGAGGGACATTTCAATAGCAAGTTGGCATGTAAATCATCAATAACGCCCCACTTTCCATGGAATTAGCTGGCTTTTTATTGTTTCTTGGTTGGAAGAACTTCACTATTAATCATCGATATTTATACATAAACATTAAGGCTGCAATCCTACACACAGTATGAACTGCTTAAAATCCCATTAGGGAGATTTAAGCAGCTTGTGTGTAGGACTGCAACCTGACGCATCTTCAGACTTACAGATGCAATGCAGAACTGATTTTTGTTTTAATTTCATCACCTCTTACAAAGGCAGATGACTGCTTTGCATTCTGCTTTAGCGCTCAGGCCCACGCATGTTTAATTCATGACTATCAGATGATTGGATATGGTATAATTTACACTTGCAGAATTCACAATGCTTTATGAAGTTATTTGTAGCAACACTGGAGCCGAGAGAGAATATGATTTAGGATGTGGATGTTTTCTGACAAGCTACAACAAAACTAGGTTTTGTTTTGTTTTTTAAAGAAGAGGGCCATTATCATTGTGAGTTGGGGGGAGACTGGATACTTGAGATCCCTTCTAATTCCTTGATCCAACATGAATTAAATTCCTGGAATAGCCAGGCTAGCTTCCCAGTGACACAATGGCCCTCTAAGTATGGGCCATTAAGGTAACAAAGGGTGTGATTCTGTGCCACACAGAAAACGGGTGTTCCCCCTCCTCCAACTCTTTAGTAGTTAGAAAGACAAAGGCCAGAGGTGGAGAGTTGAGGTGTCAGAGAAGGAGAAGCTAGGACCCAGCAAGCTTCGTAGCTGGGAGACAAAGCTATGCCTGATCTCTGTCGGAATCCAAGGCTGTGGCTATCAGTTGACTTGGGGTGCTAATGCTGTAAACCCCTCCATCGTAGGCTCAGGTTGTAGAGAAGTGTAAATAAACCATATATCCTAAAGACACCGCAGTCTCCGCTGTCCCTCATTCCAAAGGAAACATGAACCCTGGGTAAGTGCCAGTAACAGCTGGAATCTTGCACCACTCAGAGAATGGGTCTTACCCACCACCACCACCAAGCAAGGCAGCGAGATTTTAAACTTGCCACCTTGTTTATCGGGTTTTAGGAGGCTTTTGATATTTCATGAGAGCCTCCCAGAGCCAGGTAAGTTCTTCTGTGCATTTAATTTGTGTGATTTCAGCTGGTCAGCTTTCAACTGTGTATAGTTGAAATCACACATATTAAGTGCACATAACTTGTGTGTGTGTGTGAGAGAGTGAGTGAGTGTGTGTGTGTGTGTGTGTGTGTGTGTGTACACACACACACACACACACACACACACAAGCAGATCTAAAATTTTGAAATTATTGAAATGGACTGATGGGATCTGGGGGGCACAGTTTTGAGAGGTAAGGTTGTATTTTGCGACAATGAGATTTGCATGCACCATCCTTAAATTCCTCAGTTCCTTCAAAACTTACGAGTTTTTCCTCGCGGTCTTCTGACTAGCAGAGTTCTGTTTTATGTTCAGGGTTACATTTACCAGGTTAGCTAATACAGGCTTTAGCTTGGATTTCAACTTCAAAGTGAACATGTTGTTGACTCATAAGCACTCGCTGACATATCAAAAAGCTAGAGTAGCCTAGCTAACAATTTAAAAAAATTGGCCCGAGTCAAGTCTTATCCAAAAGGTACAGGCAGTCCAAGTTGTTCTCAAAACAAGGCAAGGAACTGCCAGGAATCTATTAAAAATAAATGACAAGAGACTCAGGTCAATTTTATGTGCTTAGCAAAGAATATGAAGGACAACATGCCCTCCTGAAATGTGTGGTGTGTTTTTTCTCTCCACAGAGGAAAGCATTCACTGCTGAGAGAGGTCACCGTGTTTGTCTCTTCAAGCAAAAATAACAAAAAGCCTTATGGCATTTTAAAGACTAACAATTTATCATGTGTAAGCTCTCAAGCATCAGATGAGAGTGTTATCCTGAATTGAAAGAAAACACACACAGAGAGATGGGGAAAGAATGCTATGCAGTAAGAGTAGAAGAAAATTAAATGCAAAACAATATAAACCGTTATTATTACAGTATTAACAACAGTCGTTCACATAGAACCATTATGTTGATAAGACAGACATTGGTAGCATTGGTAAGTCAATTAACACATGCAGAGTAATTATTCAAAAAATGGGTCAATTCAATCCTGCTTTGTCAATATTGCTATTTCGGGTGTCCAATTTGTTTCCATTCATTCTTTTTCATAGATACTGGCCCATTTGTTGCATGTAAAAAGCAGAAGAACATTGTTGGGTGATTGATGGTGGAATATCATGTTGGCAGATTAGTAGGTGACTGAACCCCTGATATGCGGGTGACATTATTAGATCTTTTATAGTGTTGCTAGAGCATAAAAGGAGACGATTTGGACATAATATCCTCACTGCATGGTTAGGAGGGGGAAACTCAGACTGCATGCCCAGCCCCACCATTCATGCATTGGGAGGTCTAAAAGGGGTTTAATTCTCTACATGTAAACGCACATCCTCATGATGGCAAACCTTGTGCAATCAGGGCAGCCTATGTGTTTAGAGGAGGTTTGCCAACACATAGCCTATGGGGTAGCAGGACTAGCAAAGGTGAAATGGTGAGATAGATAAATAAAAACTTCCAGTGCAATTTTCTACACGTCTACTCAGAAGTGAGGGACGCGGGTGGTGCTGTGGGTTAAATCATAGAACATAGGACTTGCCGATCAGAAGGTTGGTGGTTCGAATCCCCGTGACGGGGTGAGCTCCCGTTGCTCGCTCCCTGCTCCTGCCAACCTAGCAGTTCGAAAGCATGTCAAAGTGCAAGTAGATAAATAGGTACCACTCCTGGGGGAAGGTAAACGGCGTTTCCGTGCACTGCTCTAGTTCTCCAGAAGCGGCTTAGTCATGCTGGCCACATGACCCAGAAGCTGTACGCTGGCTCCCTCGGCCAGTAAAGCGAGATGAGGTCCAGTGTCAGCCACGACTGGACCTAATGGTCAGGGGTCCCTTTACCCTTTAACTTTATTCAGAAGTGAATCCCAGCAAGTTCAGTGAGGATTATTGTGGATAGGGGATTACAACTTGACACTATAATCCTCAACGCACTTTCTAGAGAGCAAGGCCCATTGGACAAGTGGGATTTACTATGCATGCATAGAACTACACGGTTAGCCTTCTTTGCTAGTGTTCCTGACAGCTCAGGATCATGTCCCAGGACCACAAAAGAGGACAGAAAGCAGAGGCTGGGTTCCGGTTGGCTGCGCTAATGCTGGATCGGGAACCTTCCCTTTTTATTCTTCATCTTGCAGCTGCAAAGAGGACAGAGGCGAACTGTAGGTATCGGAGCATTTGCCGTTAAATTTAGAAACTCCTCTGATATTGTGTACTGGGACAAAGCCCTTCTATTTTCTTTTCCAGTTCCTTTCAGCTTTTCTCCAGTGCCATTTCGGCTACAAATAGCTTGTATTGTTTGCCTGCACATAAAGTGAGTACAAGTTTTGCTTTTATATAAATCACTCTTCCCTGTTGTAGCCTGGCAGAGGATTCAGACGCAGAATTCACAGAGGAGTTGGCAACGCATAGTTCTTAGTGAAGTCCTTTCAGTTTGTGGACAATTCTTCTCCACCCACATAATGCTAGATGTTTGTTGCCGAATAATAAGCAACGCGATACTGTGATTAAACTGAACACAAATCAGTCTTATCTCACATTAGGATTTCCCCCACAAACAACTCCCTGAAGCTGCTTAAGAAGACTTGCGCAGTCACCAGCTTCATTAAAGTTTGGTCACTTAATTTGTCAGCCAAGTTAAAAGCGCCCCCAGAGCCAAAGTTCACTTTGAAACAATCTAATACAATGTAAATGTTTGCTTTATTTGGAACCTTACATTACTGTATACCTTAACACAGCCTTAAACTAACCACAAGTTTCACCTACACAGATTTTCACATCGTAAGCATTAAATTAAAAAACAAAAAAACCCATAATTTTTAAAAAATCAGATTCATGATTGCTGCAATCTCCCCGCAAAATGTGGTTTCTTTCTCTATACTATGGGTTACCAACATTATTGGGCCTGCAGGCACATTTGCAAACTGGCTGGGCCTCAAACCCAGAACACAACCTATTACAGTGGTACCTCGGGTTAAATACTTAATTCGTTCCAGAGGTCCGTTCTTAACCTGAAACTGTTCTTAACCTGAAGCACCACTTTAGCCAATGGGGCCTCCTGCTGCTGCTGCGCCGCCAGAGCACGATTTCTGTTCTCATCCTGACGCAAAGTTCTTAACCCGAGGTAATATTTCTGGGTTAGCGGAGTCTGCAACCTGAAGCGTATGTAACCTGAAGCGTATGTAACCTGAGGTACCACTGTATATTGGTTGCAATAGAATGATTCTGTCAAAGCTAATTTCAATGAGGGATATTGCAGATACTAATATTGCGAAGCATGAAGCAACTGGGTGCATAAAAAAAAAACCCCAATAGCGATACATCCCAAAAATCCCATACACTATCTTGTGCATGCCCAGCACAGCCTCAGCATCTTATAATAAATAACTTTACTTCTTCCAGAAATCAAAACTGCCTCCCTCCCATTCCTGCCTACAGTAGCCTGCACCCTGTCCTTCAAGGTGGTGATTTGCAGCTGAATACCTTAATCATGTGATCTAAGGTTAAACACTCTTGTGTTATAGCCGAGAACATTCTCAGTTAATCATTAACTCAGTTGGAGGTCAGAAAGCTCTTAGTTCACTGCCATGGAAAATCCCCACTGTTAGCAGTACACAGGAATTCTTCATTTCAGTGCTAATTAAACAATTATACTTAACAAGGGACCCTGTCTGCACCAAGGAAGGCTTTTGTGGGCACATGTGTGCCCACAGTCTCCAAGTTGCTGACCCCTATGATACACTGAATGTTTGTGATAAAGCTGCCACAAACCAGTCTCAATGCCAAATGCAACTTAGCACGCTTTTGAGCCCACCTACAGATGTTGCTGCTGTTCGGTAGAACTGAACTCCAGGAAAACAATTTGATAGCAAAACCTTTGACTAAAGTCACTGCAGAGCAACAGAAAAGCAGGCATCATTACAGCAGTTGCAGAGGTATCTATTGTTCTCTTTAGTAAAGGTAAAGGTACCCCTGACCGTTAGGTCCAGTCGCGGACGACTCTGGGGTTGCGCGCTCATCTCGCTCTATAGGCTGAGGGAGCCAGCATTTGTCCACAGACAGCTTCTGGGTCATATGGCCAGCATGACTAAGCCGCTTCTGGCAAACCAGAGCAGCGCACGGAAACATTGTTGACCTTCCCACTGGAGCGGTACCTATTTATCCACTTGCACTTTGACGTGCTTTCGAACTGCTAGGAGGGCAGGAGCTGGGACCGAGCAACAGGAGCTCACCCCGTCGCGGGGATTCAAACCGCCAACCTTCTGATCGGCAAGCCCTAGGCTCTGTGGTTTAGACCGCGTCCCTACATTGTTCTCTTTAGCCTCTCTAAAGATAAAGTGGCCAAACAGTAGGAATCCTTATTATTATTGAAAGGGAATCAAAATTTCAATGCGCAAGAGCCTAAATAGGAGAGGGGGATTATCAGTTGAGTCTGCCTTGACACATTTTAGAAGGATGGGATCTAATATGTTGTGTGCATTATTCAAGTATAGTAATTACGGAGAAAACATATGATAAACACATGCTCATGAGATAAAGCATGAAGACGTGTGCTCCTCTCTAATGGAATTATAAGGAAGTGGGTTTGAAATATGCACAATGAAAATAAGTCATCAAATGTGTCATGGCTTACAAAACACAATGAAAAGGATTGATGTGTTTTATGCAGGCTTTAATGTGGATGTGGGTTTGTTATTTACACAAAAAGTTCCCTGCAGACGTTAAATCAGCATGGTGAAACAAGCAACAGCTTGTGTAAAGCAATCCTATTTAGTTAGACGTTCAGGTTACCAAAAAATTCTAAACACTTCCCCATATGCTGAACATTATTTTTAGTTTCTCTTAACGTACAAAGAGGTACGCATATTTTCAGGAAACAAGATACACACATTCACATTGGGATGTTTTTAAGAATTATGCAATCAATCATTTCAAGCTACGTACCTCTTGCTTTAATGATAGGAAGGAAATCCTGTTTTAATAAACGGGCAGCACAACCTGATACAGGCCAATTCTAAAGTAAGTCCCATCAAGTTTAGGGAGGCTTACTCTTAGGTAAGCAAGTATCCTGGAAACTGTAGTTTGTTAAAGATACTGGGAATCTTCTTCTTCTTCTTCTTCTTCTTCTTCTTCTTCGGCGATCACTTGTGGCCGAGTAAGATTGTCTTCTATAAACACGGTTGTAACAGTGAGTCCGTAAGTGACTGTGGAGGCCAATTCTGGATCCACACCTCCTTCCACAGTGGCATCAGTGTCAGCCCTTGTGGAAAGATAACTGCCCAAGTAGGAGAAGTGATCAACATTTTCCAAAGTTACACCATTGAGTTGGATTTGCGGTGCTGCAGAGGGGTGTTTTTGTGCATGCTGGTGCAGCACTTTGGTTTTTTGGATGTTGAGCGATAGACCAAGCTTTTCATATAAGTTTCTGCAAACATATTTAGCAAGTGAGACTGGGAATTAGAGTTCTGGGGGAACTACAGTTACCAGGATTTGGGGGAGGGGTGAACCATGTGTTTTAAATGCATTCTGGGTGTGCTTTAAATTTGTGGTGTGGATTTGCCCGACGTCTGGGGGAGGGCAAAGTTTATCAACTCCCACCCTAGGGAAACTTACAGATTTACCATTATGGTACTATACAGTGTTATCCTACAAATACCTAAACTAAACCCCATGGTTTCACTGGGGCCAAGTCCCTAGTAACAATGGATAGGATTATGTAACCTCCACAAGTACTGAGCATCTGATAATATATTATCTTTGCCCTCTATATGCTGAATGTGTTGCATTGCTGACAATGGTGCCAACTTGAATAAAATATTGGGGGGGGCAGGTAAGCCCCGCCCCACAAAATCAATCACAAGATGCAGCACACACACATGCGCGCGCACACACGCACACACACACACAGTCATTTGAATGGCAATGTCCATCAAATTTGAAGGGCCCTGCCAAATATTTTATTAGGGGAGCTCTGAAGGGACCTCACCCTTTAAGAGTTGGTTCCTATGATTGTTGATATTTCTCATTATTGCAATTAAAGCTTACTGACTGAATCATCCATGAATTTATTTCACTCAGAAATAAATGTGTGTACAAAGTGTGATGGAACAAGCCAAGTCACGTATGGCTGAGACAAAGAAACTAGGGTTGCCATATTTCAAAAAGTGGAAATCCATTGTTGTGATATTTTTTTTAGCAAAGGTTGTTGAGGGGATATTTCCCGCTCGGACACTGTTTCCAACGGCTAAATTCCAGCAATGTCCAGGAAATCTGGACATATGGCAACCCTAATCCAAAGACTCACCCCCCCAAATAGATATAGATATAATAAAATACATGGTTGGAGGGAAAATATATAATAAAATACAGCGTTGGGGAACAAACACTTCCCTCTAAGCAGCCTTCTCTTCATTGCAGTTTCCTTTTCAAAATTCATCCAAACCCACTAGCAAGAAAGCTTTATTTTTTTCTCCCTGACTGAAACACAACGGGGAAGTTGATGCTTTACAAGGCCAAGTGACACGGTGGAACACCATCTTTCTGCTCCCCTGCTGATGAAAACAAGAATCTCTGAAGTCTAATAAAGCACCTGGTAATGTCAGGCAAACAAGAGCTAATAGAGCTAAAACCCGGATCGCCCTTGTGAAATAAAACATGTTCTGTCGGGAGGAAAAAGAAAATCCTGTTGAGTAGCTTGCCACTGTGCTCTAAGCTCCCCGTTTGTTTTTTTCTAAAATAAAAAGTCCCCATTATTTCTATCTCGGCCAACCAAGAGCCCATTAAATTGCTAGTGTTGGTATCTAAAAAAAATGTGGCAGGCAGAGAGTGGCTTGTGTTCTACTGGAATATAGAAAAGTCCATGGAAAAGTGGCCGCTGCTTTGAAGAATCTGCCGGGAACGTGTCTCTAGGGATTGCTTCGCATGTGAGATGCAAAAGGAAATGGCGCTTTTCTGTACTGCAAATGATTTTCCAGGAATTGATAACAGTACACTGGGAAGAGGAAAGGGGGAACGGGGTGTGGGGAGTGTTGATTCTGTTGCAGAGACCTATATGGATGACTTTTGCCTAAATTCAATGGATCTAAACTACCAGCTTGATTCTAAGCATGTTTACTCAGAAGCCAAGTTGACAGTGTTTAATGGCACTTATACATGAGTACATAGGAATTCTCTGCTGGATTCATATAGTCCAAACTAGATGGAAAGTGAAATATACTCAGAGTCCTGCTGTGATTTCATGCTCTTTATTGCAGCTTGTAATACAGTGATTGAATTTCTACCCCCAAACCTCAGGCTTTTATATACAGTGGTACCTCGGGTTAAGTACTTAATTCGTTCCGGAGGTCCGTTCTTAACCTGAAACTGTTTTTAACCTGAAGCACCACTTTAGCTAATGGGGCCTCCTGCTGCTGCTGCTGCGCCCTCGGAGCACAATTTCTGTTCTCATCCTGAAGCAAAGTTCTTAACCCGAGGTACTATTTCTGGGTTAGCGGAGTCTGTAACCTGAAGCATGTGTAACCTGAAGTGTATGTAACCCAAGGTACCACTGTACATTATTTACACATTGAGTCTCGTCTGATTGGCTGATTCTGCTTCCCTCCTGGAGCCTGATTGGTCTTCTCCTGCAGGCCAATCAGTTGTTGCATTCTATGATCCTACCAGCCTAATAGGCTGATTAACTTCCTCCTGGAGCCTGATTGGTCTTCTCCTGCAAGTCAATCAGTTGTTGCATTCCAGGATCCTACCTGTGTATTGTTCTAGGATCCTAGCTTAGTACATAACAGAAAGGAAGAGGAAGCTCTGTTGTGCACACACAAACCTGTTGTGTGAGCAGTGCTGGCTACAGCCCTAGATGTACAGATGCAAATTTGACTTCAGAGATATGGGTGGGAGTTGGAAGCAAAACCTTGCTCTCGGGGCTTACTTAGAGCTATGAGTGGCCCAACAGCATTTTCTGGGCCCAGTATACTGAATGCATATCTACCAAGTGCCCCAGAAAAAAACAGGACATCCAGGTTTTTTGTGTGAGTTCACGGGGGCCATTTGGGGGGCCACAATCTTGCACGCTCTCATGTTGCGCTCTCAACATTGAAAAAAGTGCTTTTTCCAGGGCAAGAGTGAGGCACTGGCCCCAAGACTCAGGTAGGAGCAAGTCCCAGAAGACACATGTCCCATTTTTGGGTCAGAAAAAGTTGGACAGTATGTGAATGTGGCCTGGCCATTTCTCCCCACCTACAATCCCTTGCCAAGAATGTCTGCTTAGGAAAATACTAGAACTAAAAGAAGAATCTCTGGGCAAATTGTGATGGCCTGTAATCAAAGTACAGACATGCCTTGGTTGATGAACACCTTGCGACTTGAACGTTTTGGCTCCTGAACGCTGCAAACTCGGAAGTGAGTGTTCCGGTTTGCAAACGTTCTTTGGAACCCGAACGTCCGACATGGCTTCCGCGGCTTCTGATTGGCTGCAGGAACTTTCTGCAGCCAATCGGAAGCCGCACCTTGGTTTCCAAGCATTTTGGAAGTCGGACGCACTTCTGGAACGGATTCCATTTGAATTCTGAGGTACCGCTGTATATTAACACACACACCTAATAAAATATTTTAGGTTTTTTCATGGACTATTAAAAAAAATTATAGTCAAATGAAATTGCGGGCAGGTGTCAAGATAAAAGCGGTGGAAGAAAAATCATTAAATAATTGTAATAGCGAAACTTCTTTAAATAGAAAGAGACATAATGCAGTAGAAAAGGTTTGATTAAAAATGCTGTGAGGGTGGGAAGTCAACTTAAAAGAATTATTTTAGAGGTTTTTTTAAGGGGAAAAGGAATTGGAGGTACAGGGTAAGGCCCAGAACGGCTACCCTATTATTATTATTATTATTATTATTATTATTATTATTAGGACATAAGTTATAATAATTTTTTTTTGTAAACTGTCAAGAGATGGTGTAGCATTGTAGTGAATTCAAGTGGAAAGCTTTGTGAGCTCTTATGTTTGAAAATAAAAAGGGTGGGCTTCTTCCTGAACCCGACAGCTAAATATGAAAAGCTGTTTACCAGTTTGCTCGCTGCTGCCTCAAATATATTCAAAGTGCATCATATAAGTACTAATTGGGTTTGAATCCCTCAAGAGTGCATTTGCTGTGACAATAGCATTTCCTTTACATATCATCTCGGTGTTTGTAAGAGAGGTGAAAATTAACATTTCCTGCTTTTGTCAGAGTGAAGCACGTTTCAACGAGTCTCTGAAAACATCTGAAGCATCCCTTGCATTCTAAGATCATCCAGCTATTATATTTTCAAGGGTTGTCTCTCAATGAACTATGTCAGACGTAAGATAAGTGATTGCTGCTCCTTTATAATAAAAAAAATAGCAAAAATTCGCAGGGGCTTGATCATCGCACTTCACCATTTATGGCTTGTCTTTTTTTAAAAAAAGAAAATAAATCACCCATTTCAATTGCCTCTGGAGCTTTGTGTAGCGCATGCTTTAACTTCAAAAAGACATGCAGGTATTAAAAAGAAGAAAATGGGAGTAATGTGGCATGATCAGTACAAATTCCAGGCAATATGATTTATTTATTTTTAAAGGCGAATGTTGTTGTTGTTTTGTTCTTCTTTCCTTTGCTTGGTGGAAGGAAGGAGGAGGAACTGAAAGGAAGAAATACACAGACCAGGAAGTGAGCCCCATTTTGAGTCTCGTCAAACCCTGAAGGAGTCTGGATTGCACTCAAAATGGACCACAAGGGACCCAAATGGGTGTTTAGCATAGCATTTTCAAAAGCCCAACTTTTCAGGTGCTCACACCAACTCTAAGCAAGGGCCCCTCCAGATATAACCCTGATTATTTGTGAAATCAATCATTATAAGGGAAATCACCCGTGATCTCACTTTCAATACCAATTGTGCCTGCAAACATTTCGTATGATCACAGTTATTAATATTGCACATTTGGAAGCAAAAGGATGAATAAAAACTGATCTTCTCGGGATAAAAATTGCCCAGTCCAAAAATATGGGTTCAAAGCTTTACTAACAGAACTTGTTCCAAATCAGACTTACAACAATAACGATTCATCCACAAATAGTCGCAAGCACAGGTCCAGCATCTTAGAAATATGGAATTACTTCAAACAGAACTGAAATCAAAGCTCTTTCTCTCCACACACATACACCATTCCAGCCTGAGGCTGTTCTTTCCTAGAGAGAGATTAGCATACCCTTTGTCTTGAGAACAAAGACTATATCACACAAAAATGGAGATTTGCAATTGAATACGCCTCACATGACCTAAAGTTAAACACCTTGTGACAGAACTGCAGGCATACATTCTTAGTTAATTATCAACCTGTTAGGCACTCAGAAAGCCTTACTTAGCTCCAATGGAATTTTCCATGCTCCCTTTAGCAATACGCATACAGGCAGATACAGAATTATTTTCATTTCAATGAAACAATTATCCTTAACACATATCCCATAACTTCCTGCTGAAATCCCATGACTTTTTACGACACTAATGTTCGGGTTCATTGTTGCCCCATTTTTAGTTGTGCCGTATCCTCTCTGGATAGCAAGTGATTTGTAGTTTGCACTGCCAAACAAATTAAAGCAAAATAAATCCACCACTGTTGCAGCTTCAGTATACACCTGCAGTGAGACACCAGTCTGAAGGGGCCCATATATATATATATATATATATATATATATATATATATATATATATATATATTTGCTTTCGTAGATTTTCACGGGTACAGGAATGCAGGTTTTGGTGTCTTCGGGTGTCTTCCCGTGTAAGAGTCGGGGTGTCTGTGCGACGTTTCGACGAGGTCTCACTCGTCATCTTCAGGCTGGTGCTTTCGGCTTCTTGTTACTGGAACAGAGCAGAGTCTGGTGTTTGAGTTCCTATAAATACTGTTGAGGGGTGTGGTGTATAGCCTCCAACGTTCTGGGCAAAGAGGAAGTTCCTAGATTAGTGTGCCTTTTCTTCTTTTGTTCTTTAATTACTTGAGGGATATCTTGGGTGATTTCATGAGTGATATTCAGAATATCACTGGGTGGGTCATTAAGTGTAGATTCGTTGCTAAAGCTTTCGTGTCTTGACCTCTTGAGCTTGTGAAGAGTTTTTCTGAGAAGATGGCTGTGCTGCATTTAGTTGTGCTCTGGCTTGGCTTCGTGTATAGGGGCGAGCTATGGTTTTGTGCCTTGTGCCAGCCAGATCTGTGTAGGGATTGCAGGGGGGTGCAGCATCCGGAGGTGCCACTATAGTTTGGCTACTGGATGGAGTCTGTAATATGTCTGTGGAGAGGGTCTGGGTTTGGGTCTGGTGTGGTTGATTGGTGACGGCGTTCTGTGTGCCTCTGGTTCTGGTGTCGGTTTTTGTGGGGAGGGCTAATTTCCAGATGTAATTTCCAGATGTAATTTTGCAGATTCCAAATTGCTCTTTAACATGGAACATCACCACAAGAGAATAATCATGGAAGCCATCGAGATAGAGAAACACCCTCACAACATGAACAAGCGTGACGACACGTCCCGCCTGCCAGACATCTGGAAATTAGCCCTCCCCACAAAAACCGACACCAGAACCAGAGGCACACAGAACGCCGTCACCAATCAACCACACCAGACCCAAACCCAGACCCTCTCCACAGACATATTACAGACTCCATCCAGTAGCCAAACTATAGTGGCACCTCCGGATGCTGCACCCCCCTGCAATCCCTACACAGATCTGGCTGGCACAAGGCACAAAACCATAGCTCGCCCCTATACACGAAGCCAAGCCAGAGCACAACTAAATGCAGCACAGCCATCTTCTCAGAAAAACTCTTCACAAGCTCAAGAGGTCAAGACACGAAAGCTTTAGCAACGAATCTACACTTAATGACCCACCCAGTGATATTCTGAATATCACTCATGAAATCACCCAAGATATCCCTCAAGTAATTAAAGAACAAAAGAAGAAAAGGCACACTAATCTAGGAACTTCCTCTTTGCCCAGAACGTTGGAGGCTATACACCACACCCCTCAACAGTATTTATAGGAACTCAAACACCAGACTCTGCTCTGTTCCAGTAACAAGAAGCCGAAAGCACCAGCCTGAAGATGACGAGTGAGACCTCGTCGAAACGTCGCACAGACACCCCGACTCTTACACGGGAAGACACCCGAAGACACCAAAACCTGCATATATATATATATTCGACCTCGTCGAAACGTCGCACAGACACCCCGACTCTTACACGGGAAGACACCCGAAGACACCAAAACCTGCATTCCTATACCCGTGAAAATCTACGAAAGTATATATATATATATATATGCTTTCGTAGATTTTCACGGGTACAGGAATGCAGGTTTTGGTGTCTTCGGGTGTCTTCCCGTGTAAGAGTCGGGGTGTCTGTGCGACGTTTCGACGAGGTCTCACTCGTCATCTTCAGGCTGGTGCTTTCGGCTTCTTGTTACTGGAACAGAGCAGAGTTTGGTGTTTGAGTTCCTATAAATACTGTTGAGGGGTGTGGTGTATAGCCTCCAACGTTCTGGGCAGAGAGGAAGTTCCTAGATTAGTGTGCCTTTTCTTCTTTTGTTCCTTAATTACTTGAGGGATATCTTGGGTGATTTCATGAGTGATATTCTGAATATCACTGGGTGGGTCATTAAGTGTAGATTAGTTGCTAAAGCTTTCGTGTCTTGACCTCTTGAGCTTGTGAAGAGTTTTTCTGAGAAGATGGCTGTGCTGCATTTAGTTGTGCTCTGGCTTGGCTTCGTGTATAGGGGCGAGCTATGGTTTTGTGCCTTGTGCCAGCCAGATCTGTGTAGGGATTGCAGGGGGGTGCAGCATCCGGAGGTGCCACTATAGTTTGGCTACTGGATGGAGTCTGTAATATGTCTGTGGAGAGGGTCTGGGTTTGGGTCTGGTGTGGTTGATTGGTGACGGCGTTCTGTGTGCCTCTGGTTCTGGTGTCGGTTTTTGTGGGGAGGGCTAATTTCCAGATGTCTGGCAGGCGGGACGTGTCGTCACGCTTGTTCATGTTGTGAGGGTGTTTCTCTATCTCGATGGCTTCCATGATTATTCTCTTGTGGTGATGTTCCATGTTAAAGAGCAATTTGGAATCTGCAAAATTAATTTCGTGTCCTGTTTCTTTCATGTGTTGGAAAAGAGAGGAAGTTTTTTCTTCTTTTTTGACGGCATTCTTGTGTTCTGCGATACGTGCATTTATTCGTCTGTTTGTTTGTCCAATGTACGTGGCTGGGCAGACTTTGCAGGGTATTTCATAGACCCCTTGGTTTTCCAGCTGGATTTTGTCTTTTGGGTTTCTGAGGATATTGGCTATTTTTTGGTTGGTGCAGAAGGCTGTTTTGATATTGTGTTTATGGAGGATTTTGCTGATTTTGTCTGTAGTGCCCTTGATATAAGGAAGGAGGGCCATGCCATTGTTTTCTTCTGTGTCTTGGTTTTTGGGGGGTGTTTCTTTTTGGATTAGCTTCGTAACCCTGTTTTTCTGGTATCCATTGGCAATTAACACATTTGAGAGATTCTGTAACTCAGTTGTCAAGTGGTCTTTGTCAGCCAGGCGTTTGGTTCTGGAGATGAGAGTCTTGGCTACGGAGTTTATTTGTGCAGGGTGGTGGTGTGATTGTGCATGTAAGTAGCGGTTGGTGTGTGTTTTTTTCCGGTAGATAGTGTGTCCTAGGGAGCCATCAGGTTTTTTGTAGATTAGGACGTCAAGAAAGGGGAGTTGGTTGTTGTCTTCTATTTCCATAGTGAATTGTATTTTGGGGTGTAGGCTGTTGAGATGTGTGAGGAAGCTATCTAGTTTTTCTTTCCCGTGTGGCCAAATTACAAAGGTGTCGTCAACATATCTGAGCCAAAGTTTGGGTTTGTGTTCTGACTTGTCTAAAGCATTGGTTTCAAAGTGTTCCATGTACAAATTTGCGATGACCGGTGAGAGGGGTGATCCCATAGGTGCTCCTTCTATCTGTTTGTATCTTTGTCCATTGTGGATGAAGTACGTGTTGGTTAGGCAGTGGTTGGTCAGGTCCAGGATGTATTTGGGGGGGTTGTATTTGTTTTGAATGGCTGTCAAGGCTTCATTAATGGGCACTTGAGTGAAGAGAGATACAACATCGAAGCTCACAAGTAGGTCATCGGGATGTAGGTATTGTTTTTTTATTGTTTCTATGAACTGGAAGGAGTTAGTAACGTGTGAAGCGATGGATTCTGCATAGGGCTGAAGTTGCTTAGCGAGAAATTTAGCGAGATTTTGTAGAGGTGAGCCTATGGAGCTGACTATTGGTCTGAGTGGTGTTCCTTCTTTGTGTATCTTGGGGAGACCGTAGAGTTTGGGGCATCTGGATGATTTTTCTCTGGGGATGATTCTTAGCTGGATTTCTTCACTGATAGGAGAGGCTTTTATTTTGGATTTGGTGGTTTTTTCCAGATAGGTGGTGGGATCTGTTTTTATAGGTTGGTAGGTAGGGTCTTGGAGTAGATTTGATAGTTTTGCTTGGTAGTCCGATGTGTTCATCACAACAGTGGCGTTGCCTTTGTCTGCTGGGAGAATGATTATGTTGTTGTCTTTCCTCAGGTTGGTGAGTGCTTTCTGTTCTTCTTTGTGTAAATTGCTTCTGGGTGGTTTGCTGGAGCAGAGGATGTTGGTGACTTCAAGTCTGATTTTATTGGCTTCATCTGGGTCGATTTTGGTCAGGCTAGCTTCGACTCCGCATATGATGTTTTCCGTGGGGATGCGTCTCGGGGCGACTGCAAAGTTGAAACCTTTGGAGAGTACTTTGGTTTCAGTTGGGGTGAGGATCCTGTTTGATATGTTATGTACTGTTTGTTTCATGGGTTGTTGTGGAGGGTGGCTGGGCTTCTGGCGTTTCTCTAGTTTGTAGAGTTTGTTGGTGTGTCTGTCTGTCTTATGTGAGGTCTCAGTTTCAGCTCTCCAGACGGCTAGTTGTTTGCATTTGTCCCAGAGTGCAGGGTGGATTTTGTTACATAGTTTGAGGTGAAGAGTGAGCAGATCTTTGTTGGTTTGGTTTAGTAGGTATCTTTTCTTATGTATTTCGTTTCTGATTAGGGATAGTTCAGTTCGTTTCAGGATCCTTTCGGTAGCTGGGGTTTTAGAGTGGAATTTAAGTTGGAAGCATGTGGGAGTTAAGTTGTTGTCTCGGCAGTTGCGTAGGAACAGGAGATCACATAAGATGGTGGCTCTTCGGATTTCTAGTTTCTCGTAGGTTCTTGTCAGCTGGAAGGTTTCCTCCCCGTAGAGGTGAGATATTTGCTTTCGTAGATTTTCACGGGTACAGGAATGCAGGTTTTGGTGTCTTCGGGTGTCTTCCCGTGTAAGAGTCGGGGTGTCTGTGCGACGTTTCGACGAGGTCTCACTCGTCATCTTCAGGCTGGTGCTTTCGGCTTCTTGTTACTGGAACAGAGCAGAGTTTGGTGTTTGAGTTCCTATAAATACTGTTGAGGGGTGTGGTGTATAGCCTCCAACGTTCTGGGCAGAGAGGAAGTTCCTAGATTAGTGTGCCTTTTCTTCTTTTGTTCCTTAATTACTTGAGGGATATCTTGGGTGATTTCATGAGTGATATTCTGAATATCACTGGGTGGGTCATTAAGTGTAGATTAGTTGCTAAAGCTTTCGTGTCTTGACCTCTTGAGCTTGTGAAGAGTTTTTCTGAGAAGATGGCTGTGCTGCATTTAGTTGTGCTCTGGCTTGGCTTCGTGTATAGGGGCGAGCTATGGTTTTGTGCCTTGTGCCAGCCAGATCTGTGTAGGGATTGCAGGGGGGTGCAGCATCCGGAGGTGCCACTATAGTTTGGCTACTGGATGGAGTCTGTAATATGTCTGTGGAGAGACATAAACACAATATCAAAACAGCCTTCTGCACCAACCAAAAAATAGCCAATATCCTCAGAAACCCAAAAGACAAAATCCAGCTGGAAAACCAAGGGGTCTATGAAATACCCTGCAAAGTCTGCCCAGCCACGTACATTGGACAAACAAACAGACGAATAAATGCACGTATCGCAGAACACAAGAATGCCGTCAAAAAAGAAGAAAAAACTTCCTCTCTTTTCCAACACATGAAAGAAACAGGACACGAAATTAATTTTGCAGATTCCAAATTGCTCTTTAACATGGAACATCACCACAAGAGAATAATCATGGAAGCCATCGAGATAGAGAAACACCCTCACAACATGAACAAGCGTGACGACACGTCCCGCCTGCCAGACATCTGGAAATTAGCCCTCCCCACAAAAACCGACACCAGAACCAGAGGCACACAGAACGCCGTCACCAATCAACCACACCAGACCCAAACCCAGACCCTCTCCACAGACATATTACAGACTCCATCCAGTAGCCAAACTATAGTGGCACCTCCGGATGCTGCACCCCCCTGCAATCCCTACACAGATCTGGCTGGCACAAGGCACAAAACCATAGCTCGCCCCTATACACGAAGCCAAGCCAGAGCACAACTAAATGCAGCACAGCCATCTTCTCAGAAAAACTCTTCACAAGCTCAAGAGGTCAAGACACGAAAGCTTTAGCAACTAATCTACACTTAATGACCCACCCAGTGATATTCAGAATATCACTCATGAAATCACCCAAGATATCCCTCAAGTAATTAAGGAACAAAAGAAGAAAAGGCACACTAATCTAGGAACTTCCTCTCTGCCCAGAACGTTGGAGGCTATACACCACACCCCTCAACAGTATTTATAGGAACTCAAACACCAAACTCTGCTCTGTTCCAGTAACAAGAAGCCGAAAGCACCAGCCTGAAGATGACGAGTGAGACCTCGTCGAAACGTCGCACAGACACCCCGACTCTTACACGGGAAGACACCCGAAGACACCAAAACCTGCATTCCTGTACCCGTGAAAATCTACGAAAGCAAATATCTCACCTCTACGGGGAGGAAACCTTCCAGCTGACAAGAACCTACGAGAAACTAGAAATCCGAAGAGCCACCATCTTATGTGATCTCCTGTTCCTACGCAACTGCCGAGACAACAACTTAACTCCCACATGCTTCCAACTTAAATTCCACTCTAAAACCCCAGCTACCGAAAGGATCCTGAAACGAACTGAACTATCCCTAATCAGAAACGAAATACATAAGAAAAGATACCTACTAAACCAAACCAACAAAGATCTGCTCACTCTTCACCTCAAACTATGTAACAAAATCCACCCTGCACTCTGGGACAAATGCAAACAACTAGCCGTCTGGAGAGCTGAAACTGAGACCTCACATAAGACAGACAGACACACCAACAAACTCTACAAACTAGAGAAACGCCAGAAGCCCAGCCACCCTCCACAACAACCCATGAAACAAACAGTACATAACATATCAAACAGGATCCTCACCCCAACTGAAACCAAAGTACTCTCCAAAGGTTTCAACTTTGCAGTCGCCCCGAGACGCATCCCCACGGAAAACATCATATGCGGAGTCGAAGCTAGCCTGACCAAAATCGACCCAGATGAAGCCAATAAAATCAGACTTGAAGTCACCAACATCCTCTGCTCCAGCAAACCACCCAGAAGCAATTTACACAAAGAAGAACAGAAAGCACTCACCAACCTGAGGAAAGACAACAACATAATCATTCTCCCAGCAGACAAAGGCAACGCCACTGTTGTGATGAACACATCGGACTACCAAGCAAAACTATCAAATCTACTCCAAGACCCTACCTACCAACCTATAAAAACAGATCCCACCACCTATCTGGAAAAAACCACCAAATCCAAAATAAAAGCCTCTCCTATCAGTGAAGAAATCCAGCTAAGAATCATCCCCAGAGAAAAATCATCCAGATGCCCCAAACTCTACGGTCTCCCCAAGATACACAAAGAAGGAACACCACTCAGACCAATAGTCAGCTCCATAGGCTCACCTCTACAAAATCTCGCTAAATTTCTCGCTAAGCAACTTCAGCCCTATGCAGAATCCATCGCTTCACACGTTACTAACTCCTTCCAGTTCATAGAAACAATAAAGAAACAATACCTACATCCCGATGACCTACTTGTGAGCTTCGATGTTGTATCTCTCTTCACTCAAGTGCCCATTAATGAAGCCTTGACAGCCATTCAAAACAAATACAACCCCCCCAAATACATCCTGGACCTGACCAACCACTGCCTAACCAACACGTACTTCATCCACAATGGACAAAGATACAAACAGATAGAAGGAGCACCTATGGGATCACCCCTCTCACCGGTCATCGCAAATTTGTACATGGAACACTTTGAAACCAATGCTTTAGACAAGTCAGAACACAAACCCAAACTTTGGCTCAGATATGTTGACGACACCTTTGTAATTTGGCCACACGGGAAAGAAAAACTAGATAGCTTCCTCACACATCTCAACAGCCTACACCCCAAAATACAATTCACTATGGAAATAGAAGACAACAACCAACTCCCCTTTCTTGACGTCCTAATCTACAAAAAACCTGATGGCTCCCTAGGACACACTATCTACCGGAAAAAAACACACACCAACCGCTACTTACATGCACAATCACACCACCACCCTGCACAAATAAACTCCGTAGCCAAGACTCTCATCTCCAGAACCAAACGCCTGGCTGACAAAGACCACTTGACAACTGAGTTACAGAATCTCTCAAATGTGTTAATTGCCAATGGATACCAGAAAAACAGGGTTACGAAGCTAATCCAAAAAGAAACACCCCCCAAAAACCAAGACACAGAAGAAAACAATGGCATGGCCCTCCTTCCTTATATCAAGGGCACTACAGACAAAATCAGCAAAATCCTCCATAAACACAATATCAAAACAGCCTTCTGCACCAACCAAAAAATAGCCAATATCCTCAGAAACCCAAAAGACAAAATCCAGCTGGAAAACCAAGGGGTCTATGAAATACCCTGCAAAGTCTGCCCAGCCACGTACATTGGACAAACAAACAGACGAATAAATGCACGTATCGCAGAACACAAGAATGCCGTCAAAAAAGAAGAAAAAACTTCCTCTCTTTTCCAACACATGAAAGAAACAGGACACGAAATTAATTTTGCAGATTCCAAATTGCTCTTTAACATGGAACATCACCACAAGAGAATAATCATGGAAGCCATCGAGATAGAGAAACACCCTCACAACATGAACAAGCGTGACGACACGTCCCGCCTGCCAGACATCTGGAAATTAGCCCTCCCCACAAAAACCGACACCAGAACCAGAGGCACACAGAACGCCGTCACCAATCAACCACACCAGACCCAAACCCAGACCCTCTCCACAGACATATTACAGACTCCATCCAGTAGCCAAACTATAGTGGCACCTCCGGATGCTGCACCCCCCTGCAATCCCTACACAGATCTGGCTGGCACAAGGCACAAAACCATAGCTCGCCCCTATACACGAAGCCAAGCCAGAGCACAACTAAATGCAGCACAGCCATCTTCTCAGAAAAACTCTTCACAAGCTCAAGAGGTCAAGACACGAAAGCTTTAGCAACTAATCTACACTTAATGACCCACCCAGTGATATTCAGAATATCACTCATGAAATCACCCAAGATATCCCTCAAGTAATTAAGGAACAAAAGAAGAAAAGGCACACTAATCTAGGAACTTCCTCTCTGCCCAGAACGTTGGAGGCTATACACCACACCCCTCAACAGTATTTATAGGAACTCAAACACCAAACTCTGCTCTGTTCCAGTAACAAGAAGCCGAAAGCACCAGCCTGAAGATGACGAGTGAGACCTCGTCGAAACGTCGCACAGACACCCCGACTCTTACACGGGAAGACACCCGAAGACACCAAAACCTGCATATATATATATATATATATATATATATATATATATATATATCCTAAGAATGTAAGTTAAAGTGGGATAAAATGACCTTGAGCCTCCGAAAAAGCAAAGCCCTTATTATTTCAGTGTTTCACTAGGATGAAAGCCCTCACATTCAGCAATTGCTAGAAGTACAACTCCTTTAGACTAGTTCTCAGCTACCATCTTCTTTTTGTTCCTTAGCTCCTACAATCTGCTTCTCTGATTTCTATACCCACTTGCTATCCTACCCTCCTGCTAACATGCGCTTCATACTCTGCCCTTGGATTTGCTTCAGTCTTAGGAATTCACTGCTTTATTAGGGCACCTTGTGATACCTACAGGCTCTGCATCCAAAACGTACTGTCCAGTCACTGGGTTCTGTTAGAGACCTGCTGGCTTGTTTCCTTATAAATAAATCAAATCCTGTCCATAATGGGACATGTCTGTCCACTCAATCTATTCTATCCCATTTAGAAATATGCTTTGTTCAGTCGCCCATGGCTCAAGCCACTAACCACATTTTGAATATTATTAAGGAAGACACAATAGAAATAAAAATGAAATGAGGATCTTGTAACCAAATGGCTGAAAGGTGGTCCACACACTTCTGAATAGATGGATATAATAGGTGGATACAATACTTCTTTCCAGCTGCCTATAAATATGCTCCAAACTCCTTTGTACTGAACTCCTGGCCTACCTGGTGACAAGTCAGTATGCCAAGTCCTGAGTCCAGGGTCAATCCGTGTGACCAAAGCACAGTCCCACAGAGATCCTGGAACATCCAAGCTGAGGTCCATCAACATGTGCAGCTGAGAAGACCAAGCATCTCAGCTCTGGTGCCCTTTTATACTTTGCATGCCAATTGCGGCATCTGGGCTTGGCAAGTGGCTTAGGAAGGGGTGTGTGGTGAGTGCAGGCCACCCCAGGTGTCATCACTGAAGGGAGTGACACAATAGAAAAGTATGAGTTTTTAAAATAAAATTTTACAAAGTGGGCTCATGAAACTTTTTAGTTCAGTCAACAAACGCAACAAAACACAGCTGGCACTGGGCACCATACCACGGGGCCTTCAACGTGCCCAAGCCACGCATCTTTCCAGGGAGTGATGTGGTGGCTTTGGTGCCTGCAAGCTCCGCACTGCTTGAAACGGCAGCGTGGGCCTTGCGTCTGCCCACCTTACAGCTGAGGGGGAGCGGCGGAGAGCCTTGCGCAGTGCACAGTGCACCCTTCCCTGGCTTGCCCTGCCCCCATGGGCAGCTCACTCTGTCCCCAGGTACAGGGCGCGTGCACCGCCCCGGGCACCCGAGCGGCTAACTACGCTGTTGGGCTTGGTGATACTCACCTGTTTCAGGCCTAATCCACTAAGGAATCACATACCTCCCAGAGCTAGAGAGCCCCACCTCCCAGAGCTAGCTAGATGGATGGAGGCTAAAAGATTGAGGTTGAATCCTGACAAGACAGAAGTACAGCGCTCTACGTGGGGCTACCTTTGAAGGTGACCCGGAAACTACAACTAATCCAGAATGCGGAAGCTAGACTGGTGACTGGGAGCAGCCCCCGAGACCACATAACACCGGTCTCCACCCCCATCATTCTACCCAGACAATGAGGTCCAGCGCCGAGGGCCTTCTGGCGGTTCCCTCACTGTGAGAAGGAAATCTACAGGGGACCAGGCAGAGGGCCTTCTCGGTAGTGGCGCCTTCCCTGAGGAACGCCCTACCACCAGATGTCAAAGAGAACAACAACTACCAGACTTTTAGAAGACATCTGACGACGGCCCTGTTTAGGGAAGCTTTTAATGTTTGATGCATTGCAATATTTTAATATTTTGATGGAAGCTGCCCATTATTATTATTATTATTATTATTATTATTATTATTATTATCAGCTAGTGAGCTGGGCTGTGGGCCCTGGCCTGTCTCAGCCTCCTGGAGCAGCCCACCCGCTGCTCCCTATGCCCCAGAGCCTGCCATGTTCATGGAGACAGGGCCCCTCTGGCTCTGGTGATGGGTCCTGCTGCCCTGGTTCCTGTGCACCAACCCCCATCCCCTCATCATCCTCCTTCACCCCACGAGTACTTCCTACGCCAACCTCTCCTTCCCCATCCCCAGCTTGCCCCAGTTCCTCCCAGTCACTGGGATCCTCTTCCTCCTCCCCATTGCTCTGCCAGTTCAAGACATCCACTTTGGAGCTATAAAGAGTAGAAAAGCATGGCTTGCCCCAATTGACCTTAAAGTTTACAAGCACAACAAGCAACATTCATTGTTAGGAATTATTATTTATAAAATGTTTCCAAACTTTGGCACTATAGCGTAGTTGTGTTGGGGGGGGGGCAAGATCCAATACTGCCCTCAGGCTTACAGTTCTGAAAGGGAAAAGATTATAACAAAGGAACATAGAGCTACTCCATTGGGGTCGCATTGCCTCCAAAGAGTATTTGAGAAGTTCGAAGATTTGTTTAAAAATCTATCCTACACTTTCCTAAGAGTAGGTGAAAAATAGAAAAGTCCTTCCACCCAACTGCATCTTGATTTATATGAGTCTACAGTGCATGAATATTCACCAGCTGGTCTATTTCCAATATAAACTTTCTAACTCACTAAATCTAACAGAGAAAAATTTAAATTAGTCATTATAGCACACATTTTCAACACAGTGGGGGATGAATAAGAAGTGCTATTACTGCTAATAGGAGCTACAGACTAGGTTTTATTCCCAAAAGTGCAGAGGAGACTTATAGACACTTTAACAATTGATGAATGTCTCATCGACACAGCTTTCGAGTTTGACTCTTTGTAGCATATGAAAAACATTCCCTTTTCTTTGTTTCAGGGTGAAAAACAAAGGTTTTTGAACATCCGTCTGACACAATATGCAACCCGATTAAATTTTGTTCCTTAAAAACAAGACCAACAGCCCACATTAAGATATTCACATCAAAAAATCTGGATAAATTTGTGTCCTTACGAAAGCAACCATAGACTAAACAAAAGAACAAGTTTCCCTTCTGGTGAAAATCTTATTTTTTTTAAAGTTTGGTAGCTAGTCTGTTAGATTTATCTTGCTTCATGTTTATATCTAATTTAGAGCTTAAATTGTGGTTACTGCGCAATCATCAGTTGCTACGCAGAGAGAAGGATAATTGTGGGTTAATATCCTATGAAGCTACATGGCTATATTATTTGTATTGCCTCCCTGTCTAGTTTAAGACTTTTTCTATTACCTTAGCATGTAATTAGAGCTAGATGAAGCCTGAAAAGTTATCTAATTCTCAAGCTCTGGTCGCATTCTGTGTAAGTTCCACGGGAGAGCAAACCCATAAACCAGTATCTTTTTTCACACAGGGTATGTGTGGTGCTCTTTGACAACCACACAAGAAAATTAGCAGCCCCAACCCTATCCCCACTTCAGTCACAGGAACAGAATCAGTAGAATTAATTGCTGTTAACGCAGCATTTGTTTCTTTGTTAATTTTATTTGCGGAATTTCTAGCCCTTCTCTCTCCCCCCCCCATTTCACTCAGAGTCTTCAAGCCAACTTACAGTATGATTTTTATAATAAAAAATAAATGCACAAGAGGCATCTAGAAGCACAGCAACACAATTAAAATGCTTTACTTGATATGTGAGGCGAGGTGCCATTTAATGTAATAACAGTTGTCAACTAATTGATAACTCTTGGGGGGGAGGGAATGCTGTTATTTAGCTAGTACCTAATAAAGGATAAATGGTACAATTACTTCTCATAGAACATTGTTCAATTTGGTTGTATGCTTTTTGATGTTTTGTTTATTATTTATGTATATGTAATGTAGCGGGTGGTGCTGTTGTCTAAACCACAGAGGTTTAGACTTGCCAATCAGAAGGTCGGCGGTTGAAATCTGAGCTCCTGGGATGCTCGGTCCCTGCTCCTGCCCACCTAGCAGTTCGAAAGCTAGGTGCAAGTAGATAAATAGGTACCACTCCAGCGGGAAGGTAAACGGCATTTCCGTGTGCTGCTCTGGTTCGCCAGAAGTGGCCTAGTCATGCTGGCCACATGACCCGGAAGCTGTCTGCAGACAAACACCGGCTCCCTCTGCCTATAGAGCGAGATGAGCGTGCAACCCCAGAGTCGTCTGTGACTGGACCTAATGGTCAGGGGTCCCTTTACTTTTACCTTTACCTTTATGCCACCTTGAGCATGGTTTCCGCTGTAGAAAGACGGCACACAAATAAGATGACTGATGATTGATTGATTGATTGATTGATTGATTAAAATTCAATCAAAACAGCGCAAGGAGACTCCCTGCAATCTTGTGTTGTTCAAAGGGGAAGGGGAGAAATGGCATGTATGTTTCTTTTGATCCACCTTATTTTTATGGCTTTATGTTGTTTTTAATTGTTTTTAGTATTGCGTTGGAATGCTGTAACCCACCCAGGGTCCTTAGGGTAAAGGGTGAGAAAGAAAAAAATAAAGTAGTTGAAATTAGAGGATGGAGGTTGCAGAGACACCTCTGTGGAAAGGGAATGACAGAATTAAACCAGGGCCAGATTTAGGTTTGATGAGGCCCAGCTGTCCTTTGTCAACAACAAATTGTCACTGTTTTTTTGTGTTGCATATATGCTATAGGGTAATATTATGGACCTAATAGGTATCTAAAGCCATTTCCACATAGCAAAATATATATTTCATCAAAGTAATTGTTGAACTGATATACAATTAAGAAGAAGAATATTAATAGTGGGGGGAAATGGGGGGGCAAGAGAGTGGGGCCCTAAGCTATAGCTTGTTTAGCTTATACGTAAATTCGGCACTGAACTAGACACTGCCACAGAGAATGCCCTCTCCCAGACTTACGCACAAACACACAACACACGGAAACATGCAAACCTCTGGAGGGGATGAAGATGGCCCCCTCTGATTAACTTAACACCCGAGAGGGTCTATAAGGCTGGAGACAGCCTTTAGATACAGTGGTACCTCGGGTTAAGAACTTAATTCATCCCAGAGGTCCGTTCTTAACCTGAAACTGTTCTTAACCTGAAGCACCACTTTAGCTAATGGTGCCTCCCGCTGCCGCTGCGCCGCCACCGTGCAATTTCTGTTCTCATCCTGAAGCAAAGTTCTTAACCTGAGGTACTATTTTTGGGTTAGCGGAGTCTGTAACCTGAAGCGTCTGTAACCTGAAGCGTCTGTAACCTGAGGTACCGCTGTATTTGGTGCTCTGAAGGTGAGACAGAAAAATGGAAGGCATTTTTTTATGGGGCAGAAAATAAGAAATTGAAAAAGAGGCTTCTACACAGCATTCCTTTATTATTTTTGTACCTTAGCACTAAGGATTCTACTGGTAAAGAAGCGATGGATCATTGTTTGGTAACTCTCTTGATTAATGTGAAGTTGGAAGGGGAAGTCTATGTGTCAGTGGAAAGAATAAACTGCATATGATTTGATTGGGGAGGGGTGGAGAGAGATGGTAACAAGTGATATTATAAGACGTGATGTGGTTTCAAACAGCGCCAGCCATTGTGTGTGACAACCTCATTGGAGGAAGCCGAACCTGTTACTATGACAGCATGCTTTGACTATAACATTCAGAGAAGATAAATCATTTCAATTTAGTCCGTCCAGTTGCTTTATTATTAAAGCTGACAAGGAAGCAAGAGCCAGCGCCACAAGAGAAATCACAGCAATATACATCTGTCACATCATAATACGGCAGGATCAGAGATCATCCAGGGGTGTCCTAATTGTAATTTCAGAAAACCGAGTAGGGTTTACACGATAGCATCCACCTATATCTCTTGAGCATGTATTTCCAATTTGCTGCCTGTTTGCATCCATTCAGGAATGAAGTGCTGCCTGTTGCTAAACGCGGCACAAATAAGTTAGGCCCGCCTGCGAAAGATCAGCACGAAATGCAAAGCGGCAAGGTAAACGAAGAGGCAGGGGTGGCGAGTCCACCCGTTTTTTTACAAGCCTGTGTGTGGTCTGTGAAGCACAGCCAAAGAACAGAACCTCAACGAAAGCTTCATACGGTCTCTATAAACAGCGCCCATGTGGTCCAGAAGGATGCCGTAGACTCACGATGCGGCCAAGTTTCTCGTCTGTAAATGGGAATGATAACAAACCGCCTTGCAGAACTGGTGTGGGAAGCGCCGCTGTTAAAAAGAGCTCTGTAAATTAGGTCCACGACTGGACCTAATGGTCAGGGGTCCCTTTAAGGTCCCAACTCTGGGGTTGCGGCTCTAATCTCGCTTTATTGGCCAAGGAAGCTGGCATACAGCTTCCAGGTCATGTGGGCAGCATGACTAAGCTGCTTCTGGCAAACCAGAGCAGCGCACGGAAACACCATTTACCTTCCCGCCGGAGCAGTACCTATTTATCTACTTGCACTTTGACGTGCTTTCAAACTGCTAGGTTGGCAGGAGCAGGGACTGAGCAACGGGAGCTCACCCCGTTGCGGGGATTCGAACCACCGACCTTCTGATCAGCAAGTCCTGGGCTCTGTGGTTTAACCCACAGTGCCACCCGCATCCCAGGGGTCCCTTTTGTTGTTGTTTAGTCGTTTAGTCATGTCCGACTCTTCGTGACCCCATGGACCAGAGCATGCCAGGTACTCCTGTCTTCCACTGCCTCCTGCAGTTGGGTCAAACTCATGCTGGTAGCCTCGAGAACACTGTCCAACCATCTCGTCCTCTGTCGTCCCCTTCTCCTTGTGCCCTCAGTCTTTCCCAACATCAGGGTCTTTTCCAGGGAGTCTTCTCTTCTCACGAGGTGGCCAAAGTATTGGAGCCTCAGCTTCAGGATCTGTCCTTCCAGTGAGCACTCAGGGCTGATTTCCTTCAGAATGGATACGTTTGATCTTCTTGCAGCACCATAATTCAAAAGCATCAGTTCTTCTTGATGGTCCAGCTCTCACTTCCATACATCACTACTGGGAAAGCCATGGCTTTAACTATACGGACCTTTGTTGGCAAGGTGATGTCTCTGCTTTTTAAGACGCTGTCTAGGTTTGCCATCGCTTTTCTCCCAAGGAGCAGGCGTCTTTTAATTTCGTGGCTGCTGTCACCATCTGCAGTGATCATGGAGCCCAAGAAAGTAAAATCTCTCAATTCCTCCATTTCTTCCCCTTCTATTTGCCAGGAGGTGATAGGCCCAGTGGCCATGATCTTCGTTTTTTTGATGTTGAGCTTCAGACCATATTTTGCGCTCTCCTCTTTTACCCTCTTTAAAAGGTTCTTTAATTCCTCCTCACTTTCTGCCATCAAAGTTGTGTCATCTGCATATCTGAGGTTGTTGATATTTCTTCCGGCAATCTTAATTCCAGTTTGGGATTCATCCAGCCCAGGCTTTCGCATGATGAATTCTGCATATAAGTTAAATAAGCAGGGAGACAATATACAGCCTTGCCGTACTCCTTTCCCAATTTTGAACCAATCAGTTGTTCCATATCCAGTTCTAACTGTAGCTTCTTGTCCCACATAGAGATTTCTCAGGAGACAGATGAGGTGATCAGGCACTCTCATTTCTCTAAGAACTCACCATGGTTTGCTGTGGTCGACACAAAGGCTTTTGCATAGTCAATGAAGCAAAAGTAGATGTCTTTCTGGAACTCTCTAGCTTTCTCCATAATCCAGCGCAGTCCCTTTACCTTTACCTAAATTATTAGAAAAGGCCTACCACGTCGAAAAGTTGGGCACTTCCAATGGAGCCTTTAAGGCATTAGTCACTCTCCAGGCGAGGTCCAGAAAAGATCACAAATGGGATAAAGCACACATAGGAGGTGTTGTATTTAAAAATGCCTCGGACTGCAATCCAATATACACCATTTCATTTCAAGGCGGTTTACAAGCTGAAGAAGTAACACAATACAGTCGTACCTTGGTTCTCAAACTTTATCTGTTTCTGGAGACCGTTCGACTCCCGAAACTGTTCGAAAGCAAGCCATGGCCTCCGATTGGCTGCAGGAGATTCCTGCACTCAAGCGGAAGCCACATTGGATGTTCGGCTTCCGAAAAACTTTCACAAACTGGAACAATTACTTCCGGGTTTACGGGGTTCGGGAGCCAATTTGTTTGGGAGCCAAGCCATTCAAGTTCCAAGGTACCACTGTACACAGCAAAGATCACAGACCTATTAACAATCTGATCCTATTAAAAAAAATCCTAATAAAAACATAACTTTAAAATAAGCACCTTATATCAGATAAAGCAATATTCAACAGCCCGTTGGAATGTAATAGTAACCAGCAAATAATATTTAAACAGTTTATATTTAGCAATGACAATAAATAATTGCCAAACTATGAAAATAATGGAAAGTCACAATGCATAAAATACCACAAAGCTGCATTAAAGGCTCAGATTGAGAAACAAGGACATATGAATCATACAATTTTTTTTTAAAAAAAATTCTCCAACCAAGTGATGTATACAATAATTTGTATATTAGTGTGTATGGAAACGCATGTATTAGTGAAAATTACATTAAAAATGCACTATATCATGGAAAATAGGTTGCACAAATGGACACAGTAGGTGATATGTGTGTTAAAATGCTGATGTATTTTCCAGAGGACTTTTTAAAACAACTGAAAACTGATGCAGAAATGTGGAGAACGCGACTCAAGATTGGAAAAATGGGAAACTGAGAGCAACCAGCTTTGACAGATTTGTCCAGCCCCATCACCAGGGAAAGAGACAGCGAGGTTAATCGAGTCAAAATGTCTGTAAGATAGTTTCACTATGACAACCACCCTGTCTCCGCGATGTTATTCTTATGGTGGCCTAAAATGATGGCCATAGACCACTAGTTCTCAAACTTTCTGCCCCATGGACCACCTGAAAATTTCTGGTCTTGTTGGACCCCTTCATGATTTTTCTGCCTGCTGTAGTAATTGTTATGTGGTGCGCTAGATACTGTATGATTTTAATTGCATTTTTATTGCCTGTTTTATTTTGTATATCAAATTTTACTGTACAGTCGTGCCTTGGTTTTCGAACAGAATGCATTCCGGAAGTCAGTTTGACTTCCAAAACGTTCAGAAACCAAGGCACGGCTTCCGATTGGCTTCCGGTTGTGCAGTCGTGCCGGAAACAATAGCAGAAGCCGCATTGGACGTTTGGCTTCCTAAAAAATGTTCGAAAACCGGAACACTCACTTCCGGGTTTCGATTGTTCAGGAGCCAAAATGTACAAGTACCAAGGCATTTGACAACCAAGGTATGACTGTATTACAATATGTGTGCCATGAATTCAAATTGCATTACAATAAAACGCATTCTTGTTCAATTATTGTACAATTAAAAATCAATATGACTATTTAATGCGGGCATGCCACAGACCACAGTTTGGGAATCCTTACCATAGTTAACTACTGTATGGTTTGCATTTTGCAGCTGGTCCTTTGGTGAGCAAACTTTAGCAAACAAGCCCTGCATCCATCACAATGGTAAAGCAGTTACAGATAGGCAGCCGTGTTGGTCTGCCATAGCACCTTAAAGACCAACTAAGTTAGTTATTAAGTTATTAAGTTATTAAGTTAAGTTCCTAAGTTAGTATAAAGCAAATATACAAGGCATTTAGAAGTTTGTTCCTTTATTTTAAACGAAGTAGCTCTTATTGCTATAGGCTAAAACAGGTTTTCAATTTAATTCTTGAGCAAATCTGCTAATAACTTTGAAGGCTCTGCGCACACTTAAACAAAATTGTTCGTGTTATTTAAAATACACTTAGTGGTTTCGTTAATGTATTCAAATTAGAAAACAGAAGAGGAAGCTGAATTCATTGGAGTGTTACCTTTTTGGTCCTATGCTTTCGATGTCAGAATGATACATATTGTTCAAGCAGCTTTATAAGGGGATAAACCTAAGAAGACCAGGGCCACAATCATTTAATCTTTTATTTTGCCTATCTGAAAATCTTAATTTTTATGAGTTTCCCTTTTTTCCATTAAACAAAATAGTATGAGCACAAGAGGAAGCTTAAACATATGGTTTATTAGTTTTCTCTCCTTTCTCTTTTTCCCCCTTTTTGGGTGTTTTTTATTACTTTTTTCTTCTTTTATTGAGTTTTAGGTGCAAGTTATACAAGATGATAGTTTATGCTGCGTTAACTTTGCTAATGGAATTTATGTATAAATACTATGCGACAACTTCACATTTAATATTTTTAAAACAACAAAAGAAAGATATGTATTGTTCAACCAAGCCCAATTTTGCTTCCCCTCATGCCTTGGGAGATGTTTCCCTCCCTTTAAAAGTGGCACAAGAGTGCCTTAAATGAGTATGCAAAATATTTATATATAAATATATTTATATTTAAATATTTATTCCATCCAAAATGGAACCTGACATAGCTTACCGCAGAAGACAATACCCCACCCTGTGCAAAAAGAGATAAAACGCTTAAAGCATGTAAAATGCACAGTTATCTTATTAAAAAAAGAGAAGCTGTTAATATCTACAGTGCAAATAGCATACCATTTGCCTCAAAAGTTTGGATGAATAAATACGTTTAGAGACATTAGAGACAAGAGGCATTCCTATTAGTAGGGTATCACCACTAAGAATGCAGTCCCATTTCTCTTTTCAGAGAAATGACCTAGGACTCAGATTTCTTAGAAAAGAAACAATGATTTGAATGCATTATAAACATGGAACACCAGAGGGCGCAAGACAGCAGAAAAAAATTCTATGCAGATTTCCATAGCACTTTTTTTTTTGTTATAATGGTCTGATTTCTGACTTTTAAAATATTTATATTTTATTAAGGTGATTTCAGTTATAAGAATTAAAGTGATACAGAAAAAAGAAGGAAAAGTAGGAGGGAGAAAAGCAACAACAACAAAGATACGTATAAAAGCAAAAATATGCAAAAACGAGAAAGCATACATTCCCCAAACATTCTTGTATAAATTGGTATAGTGTTACTGTTCTAGTGCTTCTGTAAATGTAGCCTACTACATTCCAAATTGTATCGTATTTATCCATACAGAGTCTGTGCCTGTAAGCAGTCCGTTCATAAATTACCAGTGATGTCATCATATCTTTATTTTTTCCAATTCCAATTGGTAATCTGATTTCTGACTTATTTATAGCATGTTTTTCCTGCATGTAGATCCAACCCTTGACTCCTGTGTCGAAGCGCAAGTATGGGCTATAGTGACATCTCTTTTCCCCCCACACTGGCCTAAGCAAACATTGGCTCAAAGGTTGGAACTTTTCTTTTTAGAAAAAAATAAAATTATTTATGCTTTTCAGATTTATACATTTCACTAATTTTACAATCATTCCAACATTTCAAAACTTGACTACCTTCCCCCTCTTTCTGCAGTTCCTTAAATTTATTTTTAATATCTTCTGCACATCCAAATTAACTTAATTTGCTCATTTATTCATCTACTTTAAATATATACTCTTATTAAATTGTGGGTTATTACAATAATCCTGCCAATGTTCTTATCTGCTTACAATTTATCTGTAAATATTCAATAAACCATTTCCATTCTATTATAAAAAGTTTGTTATCTTGATTTCTTATCCTTCCGGTAAGTCTCGCTATTTCTGCATATTCCATAAGTTTTTGTATCCGTTCTTCCTTTGCTGGGACTTCTGCTTCTTTCCATTTGGAGGCGAGTAAGGGACGCAGGTGGCGCTGTGGGTTCAACCACAGAGCCTAGGACTTGCCGATCAAAAGGTCGGCGGTTCGAATCCCCCATTCTTTCCAATTCATTATACAGTGGTACCTCGGGTTACATAAGCTTCAGTTTACATTCGCTTCAGGTTACAGACTCCGCTAACCAAGAAATAGTGCTTCAGGTTAAGAACTTTGCTTCAGGATGAGAACAGAAATTGTGCTCCGGCGGTGCAGCAGCAGCAGGAGGCCCCATTAACTAAAGTGGTGCTTCAGGTTAAGAACAGTTTCAGGTTAAGTACGGACCTCCAGAACGAATTAAGTACTTAACCCGAGATACCACTGCATATCATTTCCCAGTAAGCTTTAACCTTACTACAAGACCACCAAAAGGTTGGAACTTTTCCTGGCCCCCTCGCATGGCTGCAGAGCATGAGATTGCAGGAAATGAAATTTTATAGGAGAAAGAGAGACAGAGACTATTGTTGCATACACACTGTGTATTGAAAGCGTCTCTCGCAGAGCTACAATTCCCAGCACCCTTTGAACAAACTGCAGTTTCCATGATCCTCTGCCGGAATGCACTTTAAATACATGGTGTATATACAGCTTCTGTGTTTGCTATCAGGAGAGGATATATTGTTTATTAATATTCTTCCAACTTGCGCTAGCAAGTTCCTTTACTTAGCTGAGCACATTCCCCTTTACACAGCAGAAAGCTTGTTGCAAACTCGTGTGAGTTTCTTAAGACAATACGCAATTCAGTCTGACTTGTCCGGATTGAAATGTGTTCTAATATTTTCCTGGTAAGACCCCTCCTAAAAGAATAAAGACCCCACAGTCTTATTCATAAGTAATAAAAAGAAAATTTACTCATGATCAGGCAGAGCACAGTGTGAACCCTGAAGGTAGGTTTAAGGCTTAAAGTTACAAATGTATAAAAACTGGTTTACCCCATAAGGGAGATGACCAGAGGGGCTGCTTGGCTGGCAGCCAGCAGTTCATTGCGTGTTCAGACCTTTAAACCTCCCCTTTAAATAAATTCAGACAAGACTCAAATTTTGGTTTTGGTTTTTGGCAGAATTTAGGCCACAACTTTATTGATTACAGAAAGTGACTGGTTGCATAGGCTCTGGTTTGACTAGTTCCCTGCCATGCAGGTAGCGCTGACCCCGGGCACCAGCATAGGTCAGCCAAGGGTGAACACCTGGATAAGCAGAAAGCCGGGAACAGGCTATCTCCGCCACCCAAATGTCCCCCTGAACTTAGGCACAGACACAACCCCCTCACAGGGTTGACCAAACCATCAAGTCCCTGGATTCCTTTAACGGGATACCCTTCACACAGGGATGGCAAGAGTGTTCCCCCATCCCTATCACCTGAACCAGAGCCTATCCGCAACCTTACAAGTTGTGACAATTTGCTACATGGCAGGCGAAACCGAAATGGCAACAGCCAATCAGCCAAGTGGGAAAATTCCTGCCGTGCCCCTGTCCCAACGACAGACGACACACGACGGCATAACAAGGTCAAGCGCAACAAGCCCTAAAAGTAGGGAGAGGTGGGCGGGTGTTCTGAATGCACACGCCAAAAGAGGAAGCTCTGGGTCACGTGCATGGGTATATATAGGTCCCTTGATCCGTTTGGCTAGTGTCCCATTGGCCTGATTAAACCCAGCATCAAGGGACCTACCAATTGGGTGTTGTGGCTATCCAATCATACCCACCCACAGCACAGGGTTTGGTTGCCCAGTCTCACCGCAACACGTGCCCTCTTTAAGGGAGGACCCCATTTCCAGGAAATTTGCAGGACAAAAAGAAGATGGAAGAGAGAGTGGCAGCATGCCTTGGCCTTTTACCAGGTCTGGAAAGGTCACGCCCACCCACTAGTCACATGCAAGGAAGGATGCTCCAGGCCAGGAGGAACAGGAAGTTTCGACTGGCTGGACCAAACATTCCCTTGCATGTCCACTCTAGCAAAACAAGGAATTTTGTATTTGACTGCTCTCAGTGGATTGCATCCCACAGGCTGTTCGTGTCCACCTCTGGGCAGCTGCTAGCAAGGGCTGTCTTGCAACTGTCTGGAAAGACTACCACCATCCCGTTATATCTTCCCATACATTTAAAGCACATCTTCCGACACTGGGCAAAGATTCTTCGGGCATACAGCCTCCCTCTTCAACATAGTAGAAGACAATGCTGTGTCTGCCCTATAATTTGTGGAAGCCGGTGCTGTGATAAAATACATTTTTAGTTACCGTATTTTTTGCTCTATAAGACTCACTTTTTCCCTCCTAAAAAGTAAGGGGAAATGTGTGTGCGTCTTATGGAGCGAATGCAGGCTGTGCAGCTATCCCAGAAGCCAGAACAGCAAGAGGGATTGCTGCTTTCACTGCACAGCAATCCCTCTTGCGATCCCTCTTGCAGAAAATATTCTGGGATTCAGAATTTTTTTTCTTCTTGTTTTCCTCCTCCAAAAACTAGGTGCGTCTTATGGTCTGGTGAGTCTTATAAAGCGAAAAATACGGTACATAGATCAGAGAATGTGATACAAACGTACCAAAGCTCTGAACTTCCTCCAGTACACTCCCCATGAACAGCACAGAAACAACACTCAGGCACCATATTTGGTTTCCTGAGAATCTCAGCTTTCTTTCCTTTCTTTCATAACCCACTAATGGCATTTTGTTTCCCTTTCAGGGAAGAAGGTAGCCAAGCGTCCTACACTCAGTGCAAAAGAGGTACCGCTATGGTTGGTCGTAGTTTCTAGTACTACATAACTTGCCTGACTTTGGGTTTTTTGGGCTCTTTCGTGCCCTTTCAAAATTTAATCCAGGAAAAAGAACTGCAAGCAATGAAGTATAATTAATGAAATATGTGCTGTCCGAAGTCTGGTTCTAACTGATTCACAATTTGTTATTGTAGTCTTTTCTCTCATGTTGCTTAATAGAAACATCTCATACAAGTTTTATTTGACTTCATAGGAAAAATTATGAAAACCATTCATTCCGTTTCTCCCCTCTTTTTTAAAAAAACAAAAAACTTGAGCATGTTTGTTTTCAGCATGTGTCTTTGATAAAGCTTTATTGTTTGATATAACATCCAGCCTGACAAATGGTTGAATTACAATTCTGAGTAGTCTCGAGTGATGAAGTTAAAAAATGCAGAACTAATCCAGACTAACCTTTCAACATTTGTACACGAAGGGAAAAAATCATGTTTTCTTATATGTAATTTCAGCTCATAAAACAGCAGTGATATTTTATGTTACCCTTCTGGCTGAATGGTATTTTTAAACCACATTTTCAAATCTGATTTGCCTGTGCTAGACTGGTAGTAAGATGACAAATTCTGAAATCGGCCAATTAAATGAAAGAGAATGCTTGATCTAAAAAGTTGAATAAATCTATGTGCACGCTACAACTTTGAAACATATTTAAATGACATTTCCCCTCAAAAAGTGATGGCACTGTAGTTAATTAAGGCTCTCTAGGAACAGCAATGCTATGAGGGGTAAACAACAGTGCCTAGAATTCTTTGAGGAGGAAATAGGCTTCAAATGTGCTTTAAAGTTATAATGTGTACACCAGCAAAGTTAAAGGACTCCTTGGACAGTTAGGTCCAGTAAAAGTGTCTATGGGGTTGCAGCACTCATCTTGCTTTTCGGGCCGAGGGAGCTGGTGTTTGTCCACAGACAACTTTCTGGGTCTTGTGGCCGGCATGACTAAACTGCTTCTGGCGCAATAGGACACCGTGACAGAAACCAGAATGCACGGAAACGCTGTTTACCTTCCTACCACAGCGGTACCTATTTATCTACTTGCACTGGTGTGCTTTCAAACTGCTAGGTTGGCAGGAACTGGGACAGAGCAACGGGAGCTCACATCGTTGCGGGATTTGAACTGCTGACCTTCCAATTGGCAAGTCCAAGAGGTTCGTTGGACCGCGTCCATGTCCCTATTTCGCGGTGACAACACGAAAAGAGGCCTTTTCTGTGGTGGCTCCTCATCTGTGGAACACTCTCCCTAGAGAGGTTCCCTGGCACCATCATTCTATGTCTTCAGGTACCAGGCAAAATATTCCTTTTTACCCCAGCTTTCGGCCATTATATTATCTATAACCTGTTAAATGTGGGGGCTGTCATTATGATTATTTTTGTATTTTGCTGTGTATTGTGTTTTTTATTATTTTTATTTTATTATTATTATTATTTTATTGTGATGCATAAATCATGCTCTTACTGTTTCACAACATGCTGGGATCTTTGGGTAACAGGTGGTATATAAATGTAAAGGTATTAGGTCCAGTCGTGGCCGACTCTGGGGTTGCGGCGCTCATCTTGCTTTACTGGCCGAGGGAGCCGGCATACAGCTTCTGGGTCACGTGGCCAGCATGACTAAGCCGCTTCTGGCGAACCAGAGCAGTGCACGGAAACGCCTTTTACCTTCCCGCTGGAGCAGTACCTATTTATCTACTTGCACTTTGACGTGCATTTGAACTGCTAGGTTGGCAGGAGCAGGGACCGAGCAACGGGAGCACACCCCGTCGCGGAGATTCAAACCGTCGACCTTCTGATTGGCAAGCCCTAGGCTCTGTGGTTTAACCCACAGCGCAATAAACTATAATAAGTAAGGAAAGAATAAAAGTCCTGTGCTGCAAATCCATAAATTGATCTTCACTCTTTCCAGTTTCCATAAGGTGACAATTATGCATATATCTTGGGAAACATTGCAGATAGAAGGGGTGAACTGTTGACAGCAGCTCTGTGGTAGAGCACATGCTTGGAAGCCAGAAGACAGAAGATCTACTTCTCAGTATCTGCAGGTACGGCTGGGCCAATGCTATTTTCTGAAACCCGGGAGAACGACGGCCCGTTAGTGAAGTCTAACTCTATATTGACAGACTAATGGTCAACTCATGCTAAGGCTTCTGACAGAGTAGCAGCTGCCAACTACTTTAATAGGGACCAGGTGATGTTCTTCTGTGCGAGAACAGCTACTCAGCTCATTTGGTGGGTGAAATCTGGATCTGCAGTGAAGGTGAGAGTTCAAGTGAGCTATGGAGTAGAATGGGGCCAAACTTTGGTCAAGAAATTCTGGCTCATGGTTGAGGTAGACCCAAATGCCTATATTAAGGGTAGCAATTGCTCTGCTTTCACCGGACCCTGCTGGAATTTGGGAAACAGAATGCCTTGACAGGCTTTAGTCAAACCGAGATCATATGTCGATGTGAAGAAGACACAAGATTTATTGCTAGTAGCTCTGAGCGACCTTCATGAGTTTCCCTGCGCCTTGTTGAGGTTCAAGAATCTGTCAGTCTACAAAGTAATGCTGATTGCTTCTTTTAGCCCATTACTCCTATTGTTGCTACTGTTATATTTCTCTGACTAACCTTAACAGAATTGCCTCTTATATTTCATTCATTCATTTTATTTTTAGCAATAACTGAAAGACACATCTTTGTCACTTCTTTGTTTTTATTTTATTCCATTTTTCCAGTTTGATATTCTTTTGGTCTGACTCTAGTCCCTTTCTGGTTTCCACTACTAGCTCACTGGAGAAACTCTGTTTTCAAAGAGCGTCCATTTTCCAGGTTTCAGCAGATAAACTGATTACCTAGAAAACTGTCATGATCCCACCCATGTGTCACATCCGAGTACGCTACACTCCATGTAGACCATTGAAATCGATTGATCCATAGTCCACTTGTCTATGGATTTCAGTTCATCTATTCTGAGTATGGCTTAATTGGACACACACAAGCCATTGTATTTACTGTATGAATGCTGTGGTAGGGAGATGAAAGTATTGAGTGAGCCCTTACATCTTTCCAAGAGTTGGTTAGCTGCTCCAGCATTTCATAACCGTTCTTGTATTGCAGGATTGTACCCAAGGATGTGTCCTGGCGACAAAGTTCCCCATGAGAAATTGCTCTGTTTTTAATCTAAATTTATTTTGCTTTCCTTCCAATTCCTCTGAAGTTTCACCATTGTGACACAGTGGAACCTTGGTTTTTGAACTTAATCCGTTCCGGAAGACCGTTCAACTTCCGAGACGTTCGAAAAGCCTGCATTTCCAGAAGCATTTACGTCTGGAAAACTCAATACCTAAGCCATGTGGGATGTTCAGCTTCCAAAAGGTGTTTGAAAACTGAAGCAGTTACTTCTGGGTTTTCAGCATTCGAAAGCCGAAACGCCCGACTTCTGAGACGCTCGAAAACCGAGGTTCCACTGTACCTCATTGTGATATTTCAAACAGTGGAAATCCAAACAGAAACGTTGTTGAGGATTGGGGGGGCAAAGTTGTTGAGATTTTATTGACAAAAACCCCAAAAATGCCATTTTTGAGCTATTTTTATGGGAAATTGGCAAAAACAGCATGCCATACACCCATATTTTCCCAGACATTTAACTGATTTCTGCCCAGACACTGATAGAAACAGCAGCATTCTGTATGTGTCCGGGAAATTCCAGATGTATGGCAACTCTACCTATTGCCCCAAACACATTATTTACCAGGAAGGAATCCCAATGTTGGTTCTGGATAAGGGCTAGTGTTCCTTTAAGAATTTTAGGGGGGATTTCTTTCTTTTAAAGAAACATCTGCTAAGGCCATAAGAAAACATTTTTCTCACTTCTTAATCATGATTCATTTTCCAAGCCCTATTCCATTTCAACAGATTTCAATTCTTGATGGTGTTTCGTCCAGGGATGAAATAGTTTTTCAGCTAGCTTTCCAACTCAGTTATCCAAGACACAAAAAAGAACCTTTTCCACCGGGTGGGTTTACAACAGCTGATTTTCATAAGTGTGGCAAGGAGCTTTTACAGCAACAATGCAGCGGACAGTGATTTAAGTAGACAAAAAGCATACCACTAATCTGCAAAAGGAAACAGAATACAGATTCCTCCCGCCTCAGTTTTCACTTGTCCATTTCTGAAGACTCCTTCACCTTCTGGCAGTCATGCACGAACACATCAAATCAGAGACAAAATATAAGCATTCCTCAAAGAGGTTTACAATGGCAAGCACAAAGCCAGACCAGCTGTGCTGGCTTCGAATATATTTTCAGTCCTCGAAAAAGACAAAATGTTACAATGGGCCATTAGCATCTTTAACAGTTTAAAAAGAACACCTCAGTCCAATCAAATGCACACACACCCCCTTCCGTTGCTGACATTTTTATTGGTTTTTTAAAAAAATAGCAGCGAAAAGAATAAGTTGAATCAACCACATCCATATTTCATTTTAGATTGTGGCATTTACTTACGGCAGAACTCTGCTGGACTTCAGCAAACAGCTGGGTGTTAAAGGCACGACTCACTGAGTTTGAGTGACACTTATTTTTCCCTCAGGAGTAAAGGGCGAGACAGTTTGAAGAGGAGGATTTATGCACCTGAATAGGTGTTGGAGGTTAAGGCAAGGACAGGTTCATTTGTTTTTCTCTAAGACAGAAACCCCCAGTTAACTTTGAATATCTTACCAAGTCAGAGGAACTTGTGCCAGAGGCGTATTTGAGGCATTCAAAAACCTAGATTCAGCTAATATTAACCTCTTTTTAAATGTTGCATGAACCCCCAGCCTCGACGGATGAAGATGGAGGCAGCATGCATACGAACCACCATTGAAAACTGTGAGACTGCATAAAGATTAACAGGGTGGTAGTGATAAAGCTGATTTTGTTATCACTCCAGGCTTACCACACTAAGTTTTCAGCCCACTCTTTTCAGGCACAGGTCCACACTTAAAAGCTCCATGTCCCAGTGGTGTAGTCTGGGTTGCCGGTGCCCAGGGCTGTGTGGAGGGATGGGTGGAATGGAGAAAAACGGATGGAGTATGCATGCGCATTCAACTGCCTAACAACACCTGTATTACTCAGGAGATTGCAGCCGCAGAGACAAGAAAAGAAGATTTGTTCCATTGTTTGGAAAGGTCGCTTCCTGGTTCACATGGAGAAGTCGCTTTCAACAGAAGCACACAGCTGTATTGAGGCAGCGCTGGGTGTTGAAATTTTGCGCCCCTAACAATTTTGTGCCCGGGGCAATCTCTCCTTTTGCCCCCCACACTATGCCACTATCACGTCCAAGCCTATGCCTCTCTTTGTTTGCCCTGGAGCTTTCTCCACAAAAACCCACTCTTTAGCGCTAAATTGGTGAAAACGTCCATTTGTCAATTTGTCCAAAGTCCTGCCCGCCACCCCTTATAACACACAATTTGATAACACTGCTAATGTGGGATCTATATGTATGTGCCACAAACAAACCTATGGCACATAAAAATAAAACCCACTAACATGTTTATTTTGACATGAGCCAAAGTGGTTTAGTGCATAGCTGTCAACCTTCCCTCTTTTTTTGCGGGAAATTCCCTTATTCCAGCACCGTTTCCCGCTGCTTCCCGCTGCTATCCCAGATTGTTAGATATCCCTGGGACAGGTGAGGCTGCTGATCCCTTATTTTCAAATCTGAAAGTTGACAGCTATGGTTTAGTGGTAATATCAGGCTAGGGCCAAAGAGTCCATGATTCAAATCTCAATTTAACCATGAAGCTTACTAGGGAAACTCAGCTCAGACATCCTCTCTCAGCTTAATCCAAGGAATCATTTTCATTCCCAGATAAAATTGTAATAGATAAGAACCTGCTTTATCAGATGTCTTTGCTTTTTTTTTTAGATCAGGTACCTTTTTCATTATCCAAAATACAGTCAGAAAAGGCTTGGGCAGTAGGCTTGCTAAATACCCTGTATTATGAACTCCTACTGGTTGTTGCAGAATGCCACTGAACAATTCCAACCTGTATGAATGATGTTCTTTATAATAAGGAGATGCGGGAGGCAGTGGAAGACAGGAGTGCCTGGTCCATGGGGTCACGAAGAGTCAGACACGACTAAACGACTAAACAACAACATAGTAAGGAGAATGGTGGCAAGTCCACCACCCAGATATTTCCTGTGAGTATGTGTTTCTGAGGATATTTCTTTCTTGGTTTGTTTAAAGCATTCCACCTCCCAGATGTTCTTTAGTCAAAAAAAGCAAAAACAAAAAACCCCACCACCACCCAAAAAATAAGGGATAAGGGATGGGGGAAATCTGAGGATATCACTGGCAGTGTTTGTCTGCCTCTACACAATGGCGATTATAAACACCTCCGCTTTTCTGGTGTCAACAAGATGGAATGCCGTGTTCATCTTTTAAATAGCACACAGCTCAGCCAACTGGAAGATAGAGTTGCTTTTAGTAGATAAGAACAAAGAACAAATGGGAAGACAGATTAGATTACTGTCTGTCACCAAGCCTTATGAGACTATCGAAGGCCAGCTTTAGTGACTAACTACAAGCAGCCTAAAATATCCAGCCGTTTTATAATGCATCCCTTTCCGAGACTGCCTGACTATTCTGTGATTGAGCACCCCCAGCCAAAGCAGCAGAGCAGATATTCCCTCATTGTCAGCAGTTCGTGCTCATTCATAGTGCCTGCCGAAACTGGGCTCTGAAAATAACTGCTTGGGAAATACGTTGAGTCTTATCTCGAAAGAGTGGCTCTTGCAGTGTCATGTGCAAAGCATTTTTCTTTTTCTTTTCTTTTCTTTTCAACCCCCCCTCCCCAACATTTGATGAGAGCAAGTAGCAAGCAGCAGTTTTCTGTATCGCTGGGGTGTGGGGAGATGTATTTTCCATATAATTGAAAAATGGAGAAGACAACATTAGGGTCATTTGACATGTTACGCGGAGGCAAACAGAGAGCTCCCTAAAATGGAAATGCTGAAAGGGAAACAGAATGGCAGAAGATGGACAAAATGAAGTCTTGAACGACCAGGGATTTCGATCACGCAGGGTAGCTCTCTGGAGAGAGGTGACTCTCCATTTCAGCCTCAGAGTGAGGCAGGGTTCTGAACTGGGTCGATGCAATGCACCAGAGCAGGCAGGGCTTGGATTAGGCCAGTGCATAGTTTTGCAGATGGAATTTGCTACCACAAGATGAAGTGATGGCCACCAATTTAGATGGCTTCAAAACAGGATTAAACAAATTCATGGAATATAAATCTGTCAGTAGCTACTAGTCATGCTGGTGATACACTGCATCCAGAATGGGCTGCAAATAGCTCTCAATACCAGGCATTGGAGAACAACAGCCAGAAAAGGCTACTGTACACAATACTCACAGGAGATAGATACAGAGACAGAGACAGATACAGTCATACCTCGTGTTACATTTGCTTCACATTGTGGCTTTTCAGGTTACGAACGCGGCAAACACTTCCGGGTTCACTGCACGTGCGCGTGCATAAGCAATCTGCGTACTTCGCGCATGCGCAGTAGTGGAGCCCTACTTACGGACTTTTCAGGGTGCAAACAGCACCGCGAAATGGATCACGTTTGTAAGTAGAGGTACCACTGTACCGATACAGATACATAGATATATGTATGTCCAAAATAATTTACACATCACTTGGGAAGACAGTTGAACTAATGTCAGTATACTGAAAGAAGCAAGATCAGCAGTGTCGAAGCAATGATTCTTCAACATCAACTTTGTTGGACTAGTCATACTGTGCGGATGCCTGATGATCATCTTCCAAAGCAACTACTCTATTCTGAACTTAAAAATGGAAAGCTTAATGCTGGTGGTCAACAAAAGAGGTTTAAAGACTCTTTCAAGGTATATCTTTAAAAATGTAGTCTAAACACCAACAACTGGGAAACACTGGCCGGCGAGTGCTCCAATTGGAGAAGAGCCTTTACCAAAGGTGTCATGGACTTTGAAGACTCTCAAACTCAGGACAAAAAGGAGAAATGTGCTAAGAGGAAGGCACGCTTGGCAAACCCTCACAGTGATCAACTCCTACCCAGAAACCTATGTCCCCACTGTGGAAGGACGTGTCAATCTAGAATTGGCCTCCACAGTCACTGTTAAGACCGTGTTCATGGAAGGCAATCTTACTCGGCTACAAGTGATCATCAAAGAAGAAGAAGAGAGAAAAAACGTAGATATAGATCCCTCTGTGTCCTTTTCTCTGGTATACATAGTCAGGGAATATTTGGGTGGTAGGCTTCCAGACAATATATTATAAAGCACTCTTGCAGGTTCCCTTTTGTTTTGGAATGTCAAATAATAAGACCTCGGAAATATCATAAAAGTTCTGAAACAGCAGGAAAACATGCCTGCTATTCGTTAAATGCTATTTAAATCAGCCCAGTACTATGCCTGAAGCAAAATATTTTTGGATCTATCGTGTTCCTACATTTGCGCATTCCAGTTTATGACTCAGAACATGTAATGTTCTTGGCAGACATTGACATGGCAGGAAGATGTGCCTTCTGAATCCAGATGTCCACACGACTCATGGAAATCAGTGCACATTTGCAAATGCAATTGATTCACCTCATTTCTCAAAAAGCTCTTTCAGTTGGTTTGTCCTCAGCTCTTCTCTTACATATGGGCTATGACACTGCCCTTAATTCAGTAAAACAAAGATTGTGGGATATTGTCTTCTGTGATTTCCAGGCCTATTTATGCTTACCAACAGTATACAGTATGTCGGGTCGTTTTTCACAGCTGAATATTTAAGGAATTTGACAGTTCCCAATTACCGTAGCCTTTCTTTCTTTTTTTTTAGCAAGGCCAGATTTAATGTGTTTTCCTCAGAAATGCTCCCAAGTAGCTTTTCTGGTGTCCCTTACTTTGCAAGATTATGTCTCTGTACTAACCAGGAAGTAGAATGCATGAAGCACATTATCCTGCCCTGTTGTCAAGCAGGCCTGACAACATATGATTAACCCACTACAGTGGTACCTCGGGTTAAGAACTTAATTTGTTCTGGAGGTCCATTCTTAACCCGAAACTGTTCTTAACCTGAGGTACCACTTTAGCTAATGGGGCCTCCCGCTGCCACCGTGCCGCTGGAGCACGATTTCTGTTCTCATCCTGAAGCAAAGTTCTTAACCTGAGGTACTATTTCTGGGTTAGCGGAGTCTGTAACCTGAAGTGTCTGTAACCTGAGGTACCACAGAACTGGCAAATCTACCAGGCAAATTTGTCCAGTTCTATACCAAATCCTTTCCCACATTTTTGTTATATCATGATTTAGAAACCCAGCATGATATGTCACAGAGTATTGCCAGTTCTCCCTTTGCTCTTGGAAACCTTCTTGCAGACCCTCCAAGTGTCGTTATCTTCTAGGGATAGTCCTAGTTTCTGATTTGATCCTAGAACGTCCCACTTTTCCTTATGTTCTACTTTCCCTATTTTCATTGGAAAAATGTTGGAGGGTATGGAATAGGACATCCCTATTTTCATCAGAGAAATGTTGGAGGGTGTGTCATAAGAAGCTGCTGTAGGAGAGGGACTGTGAGCAATCTCAATGAAGGATTCTTTCTAGGATTAAGATGGAACTGTGAAGCTCCCTTGTTTTTTTTGCTGTGGGATGCTGCTTGTTGTTTAAGTAATACAGTGGTACCTCGGGTTAAGTACTTAATTCGTTCTGGAGGTCCGTTCTTAACCTGAAGCACCACTTTAGCTAATGGGGCCTCCCGCTGCTGCTGCGCTGCCGGAGCACGATTTCTGTTCTCATCCTAAAGCAAAGTTCTTAACCCAAGGTAATATTTCTGGGTTAGCGGAGTCTGTAACCTGAAGCGTATGTAACCCAAGGTACCACTGTATTCTGAGTTACATGGCCCTCAGAGTTTCCCTTTGTTGTTATTCCAAGCGCTATTCTGTTCCTGAAATTTGTTGGCCCATAGAAGCTTGCAGCAAATGATTGTCTCAGCACATTGATCCCTGATATAAATTACGACCTATTGCTAGATATGGATTGTCGGCACTTTGCATAATCACTTGGTGGAAGCATGTGGTTCCCTAGATGGTTTACGGAGACGTTAAAATATACAAATGCAATCCAAGCAAAGCACCATAAAACACTAAAGCTAATTATTTTTAAAAATCACAATGGCCAAAAAACAACAACATTTAAAGCCACCATAAGTTAAAACCTGTATAAAACCATGAGAGCAGAACTTACGTGCAAAAATTGAATGCCTTCAGATGTCTTCTAAAGGTTGTATCTCTTATACACTTATCTCCTTGGTTCGGAGGTCGCATAACTCCATACCATCCAACATTTCTCCAATGAAAATAGGGACGTCCTAAGGAAAAGTGGGACATTCCAAGATCAAGTCAGAAACCGAGATGGCTTCTGTAAATCTGGGACTGTCCTTGGAAAATAGGGACACTTGGAGGGTCTGTACTAGTAGGACACAGTGCATTTTCAGGGGGAAAGTATTTGAGAAAGTTGCTTCTCTGTCTATGCACTCAGACACCTCTGAATATATCATCATGGAATTGGGCATGATGGTTTGGCCCCCAAACTGATTTGGGGCTGGGTCTTAGCTGGGTTGGGCCTGGGTCATGTCTGAGCAAGAGCACTCAATCAGGCTTCAGATCTGAATGGCGGGCGTACACATCCCTCAAAAATACTTTTTTCCCCTTTAAGAAACTAACTACAGTGGTACCTCAGGTTAAGTACTTAATTCGTTCCGGAGGTCCGTACTTAACCTGAAACTGTTCTTAACCTGAAGCACCACTTTAGCTAATGGGGCCTCCTGCTGCTGCTGCCGCACCACCAGAGCACAATTTCTGTTCTCATCCTGAAGCAAAGTTCTTAACCTGAAGCACTATTTCTGGGTTAGCGGAGTCTGTAACCTGAAGCGTATGTAACCTGAAGCGTATGTAACCTGAGGCACCACTGTAAATCAGTTTAAAAACTCAATATATTTTAGTGCCGTATAATTCTTGGTAACACTGGATACTTTCTGCTAATATTTTATAAAATGCCATTTTCAAGCACCAGTTTAAGGCTTGCCTTCCCTTTTCTGTTCTGTTTCGCTGTTTCTATTCACTCCTGCCTCCCTTTAACCTTTCAGGACAGCTTCCACAGCTCAACCAGCCTCTTGCAGTATGGAGACTATAATGATCATTTGCCTTACAAGGCTGTTCTCATTCATTCATTCATTTATTTACTCACTCCGTGAATGTATACACGGCCTTTCTGTCTGACCCAGAACCATTTCCTCACCCTCACATTTGCCCTGTCCGTTCCCACAGAATCATTTCTACAAGCAGCTACAATAATGACAGCTATTTGCTTTGCCCTTAACATGCCAGATGTGTTGTCAATTCTTGTACTAGCTTTGGATGCAGTATGCAAATCACTAGCATTGAAGCCTGAGCCTCTGCTTGTTTACTAAGAGGAAAGCCCCACAGATCCCAACGGGGCTTTTTCTCAAGTAAATAGACTTTGAATTGCAGCACAAGAATTATTCGTTTGACCTCTGTAGAGCAGATGTGGCTCAGAACGGCAGCGTTCTTCTTACAACTCACATCCCCTCTGAGATGCTTCACGTCTCCAGTCCCTCTTACAAACTCGCCCTCAAGCAACCATGACTTTCATGAAGTTGACATACACTGAAAGATAAAATAAACCGAGTGACTAAAGTACTAGAGGTGGCTGTGTTGCGTGTACAAAATTAGAAAATGCTACTGCGCTGTTGTTTTTGACTCACATTTTCACATCTGCTTGTCAAGAAATTCCTGATGGGGAAAAAAGCACAGATGCTCAGAAGAACATTTCCCATCTGGAGGTTTCACCAGGATGAAAAATCATAGAAGAATATTTGATCACATCTGTCCAGTATTCTCCCTGGACAATTGTTTCTCCCAGTAAGTGATATCCTAAATTTTCAAGACAAGTGTTGCCTATATTTTCCCTGTATCAAACATCTCACACATTAACACTAAATGAGCCATTTATCCAATTTTTATAACTTTTATGCACTTTCCTCTTTAAAGGAAGAGCCTTTGTCGTAGACAAGACCTGAGAAAATGGATCTGGGTAGAGGACCCTATAAGTATGCAAGAGCCTGATGGATCTAGTCTAGCATCCTATTATCACAGAAGCCAACCAGATGCCTGCAAACAGGACCCCAGCACAACAGGCCTCTGCTCACCTGCAGTTTCCAGCAACAGATATTCAGAAGCATTCACTACTGCTTCCAACAGTGAAGGTAGAACATAGCTATCATGGTTAGAAACTCTATCTTTCAATGATACACTGGGCGAGGGATCTGGGACATAATATTCAACTTTCAGATTGGGAAAGATTATGGAAAGCTGATTTGAAATTCTCAGCATGTTGTACGCTGAAAGAAAATTATACGAAAATGATGTACCGGTGGTACTTGACTCCTAGTAAGTTGCCAAAAATGTATAAGACAAGTACAAATATCTGTTGGAAATGTAAAGAAAAAGAGGGCACCTTTTACCATATGTGGTGGACCTATAAGGTAATAAAAGCATTCTGGGAAATGATATATCATGAATTGGGAAAAAAAATGTTTAAAGTAACTTACCACTTACTAGCAAAGAATTGCATTCGCCAAAAGTATGAATTAGTCACAGGGAAAAGATTACATCTAGAGCTATGCTATTTAGGTATTTTAAAATAATAGCTGCTTCTATTATCGCTGCTTTTATATGTAATAAGTATCCTCTTATTTAGCAATGGCATATTCTCCCAAGCCTTTCAGAGATATTCCCTGGTTGTTATCTTTGTGAAAGCAGCACAATGAATCATCTTGAACTGACACTCTGTCCTAAGCTACATATATAATGTAAACCCTTGCCATTTTTTTCTTCCAATACGATACTTTAAATGAAAACACCATGGCAATCTTAAACAATTTACTTGAATCTAAAGCTCACCTTTTTTGGCCAAATTATGTTGAGAAAATTCAGGTGCGCATTACATTCGATGGCACGTTTAAATTCGCTGGCAAATACTTTTTTTTTGTTTCAAGGTTCTGAAAATTGAAGTGCACATTAGATTTGATGGTGTGGTAGACTCGAATAAATTTGGTATCTTTCCTCTGCCTCCCAAGCCAGAAATTTGCAATAGGTTTTCATGCCGTATGCTAAATATTATTTTTGCTCAATATAGTATAACCAAAGTAGTGTACAGATGTCAAATTTGTCATGTCAAAAATTTTCCCTTGGAGATGGCCTGGCTACATGCAACAAAGCACTTATTTTGCTTTCCCGGAAGATAGGTTTGTCACACTCCCTTCATGCAGGCAAGCTACCGTATTTTTTGCACCATAACACTCACTTTTTTCCTCCTAAAAAGTAAGGGGAAATGTCTGTGCATGTTATGGAGGGAATGCCTACAAGTGGCATGCCTACGGATTTAAACTACGTGCGTGTTATGGTCGGATGCGTGTTATAGAGCGAAAAATATGGTATTTTTAGATGCTGGAACCAATCAGTTCTGTTCTGTTATCTATACATCACCAGCCCTAATATATAATGAAGAAACCAGGAAATGTGGTACCCAAAAGGTATGGAACTGGAAGATAAGGAACTGAGAGACTAGAGGGCAGCTCCACACATGGAGAACCCACTTCAGATACTGGTGGGTGCATTTAGAGCCACACACTTAACAGAAAAGCCTCCTGTCAAAGCACTGCAAAACCAGAAATAAGTGGCTTGTGTATAAACCAAAGAGCTGAGCATTCTCCTGAGGCCAAGCACTTCCTGTATCCTAAAAACTTCCATACCCTTCAACATTCCTGAGATGAAAATAGGAAGTTTTCTCACTCCCCATCAACTGATGCTACATCAACCGCCACCCCCCATTCGCCTCCCTCCACTGTTAAGTTTTATTTGTGACATACAGTCATACTTAATTTTTATCTAGTTTACTGAATGTTGGGGTTTTTTATTGCTTTTTTGCCGTATCAAGTGCTATGAGAATGTAATAGATAAATAAATAAAATAAAAAATGCCTGTACATGTTGTTATTCTGCACCTTTAAAGAAGAAAACTGAGGATCACTCAGAAATATGTTTTCATCTCTCTTTCAAGGCTCATTGGGCCTCACTGAGTTGGAACAAATTGTTAGGGGTTGCGTTGCTTTGTTGGCGAACTCTTCCTTCACCTTTCGTTATAATTAAAAACTAGCTAAAGTGGTTTTCTTGGGCACCATTACACTTTAGAGGGTTTCGTACCGAAAGCTGTTGCTTAGAAGCACTATTTTAAAAAATAAAAAATAAAAATTGAAAGCCTGCTCTAAAGTGTTTCTTTCACTTGCAATTACCTCTAAAAAGCATTTCACCAGACAGAAGGTACAGACCCACCATGAAACAGCGTCTGCAGAATTATGAAACTGAGCCCAGTACGATGAGCGGTTCTGTGAAAACAAAGTTCATAGGCTCAGGAGTGAATGTTCTCATGCCTGTTCAAGGCCTTGAATGCCTAGGCAGGTTTGCCTTTTCTCCTGCTCCAGCTGCCAAAGGAATTTCCACAGCTGATTAAAGCTTGGGATAAGAATGGGTGGCAAAATGAGAGTGCTTAGAGCAATATGGGAAACCAATGGCCCTCCAAAAAGTTGTTGGACTGCAACCCCCATCATTGCTTACAATTGACCGTACATCTGGAGCCTCACGGGTTTCCCATCCTTTGTTGACAGCCACAGATGTTGCCTCTACCCTATGACTGGAATGCTGAAACTTCTCACGTCAAACCAGGGAGAGGAGGAGAGCCAGTGTGGTGTAGTGGTTAAGAGCGGTGGACTCGTAATCTGGTGAACCGGGTTCGCTTCCCCATTCCTTCACATGCAGCTGCTGGGTGACCTTGGGCCAGTCACACTTCTCTGAAGTCTCTCAGCCCCACTCACCTCACAGTGTGTTTGTTGTGGGGGAGGAAGGGAAAGGAGATTGTTAGTCGCTTTGAGACTCCTTCGGGTAGTGATAAAGCAGGATATCAAATGCAAACTCTTCTTCTTCTTCTACCCGCCAAGATTCTGCTGGTGAAAATCAGGGCGTGTGTCTTTTGGTGTTGTGCTCTTGTCAGCTGACTTGCGCGAGGAAGCTGTGGGTCACTCTCCTCTCCGAGCTCGGCCGCAGGGGCAGCACCAGAGAGGGGAAACAGGACATTCTGGGATCAAATCAGAAGCTGGGGTGGCTTCTGTAATTCCAGGATGTCCCAGGAAAATCGGGACACTTGAAGGGTATGAGACAGTGAGGACACAGGGAGATAGTTTGGTCCCAGATGCCATCTTCATTTGCCTTGTGGGGCTGGCACAATGACACAAATTCTTCCTGTGCTATGAAGAGAGGTGCTTTTCCGACATGTCCCCTTCCTCAGCTATGGAATGCTTTCCCTGAGGAAGACCATTTGTCATTCACATTGCTATCTTTTTGGAGTGAGACTAAGACTCTTCTGTCTTCCCAAACCTCATCAGATCTGCTTTAAAGTCCCTGTGAAGAGTTTGGATTTGGATTTGATATCCCTCTTTATCACTACCCGAAGGAGTCTCAAAGCGGCTAACATTCTCCTTTCCCTTCCTCCCCCACAACAAACACTCTGTGAGGTGAGTGGGGCTGAGAGACTTCAGAGAAGTGTGACTGGCCCAAGGTCACCCAGCAGCTACATGTGGAGTGATACTCTGAGCAAATGAGAGCAAATTGAAGAAACATTATCTTTGAGGACTGTATTCCGTTAAAGGAATCTGGCGGTCGTGTATTCCGTCCGAAGCCTGCTTGGCGGGAGGCCATGGCACGACCCTCGGTGACATCAGGGGAGAGCTTATAGTTGGATTAGCATCAACAGGCTCTACCTATTGGTGAATAAACCCCCCCGTTTTAGACTCACCCCTCTCTGAGGGGGTGGAGTCAGCTGACGTAATCCAATGCCTAAGCCAATACCTTTTCACTTGCTGTGATCAATAAAGTTGTGGCCTTTCCTTGCCCATTAACTTTATATCACGTGTCCTTGTGTTTTTATTCCACTATGCCGGGATCGGGTCCTCGAACCACAAGTGTGACTAGCCCAAAGTCACCCAGCAGCTGCATGTGGAGTGATACTCTGAGCAAATGAGAGCAAATTGAAGAAACATTATCTTTGAGGACTAAAGTGCATATCCTGCAAAAGCACCAAAAAACCCAAAAAACTTCACATCGGTTTGGCACGACAAAAGTGCCATTTGGACCCAACATGGGTCCTGCTTACACAAAATCTATCACGGCTTTATTTTTATTATTATTATTATTATTTTGTTATCTTCCATTTCTTTTGTCATGTTTACTCCGAGAATTCCAACCCAGCTGTTCCGTGACATGAAAGGCAAACATTTCTTTTATCAACAAAATATCCTGCCTAATTAATCTCTTGCTAGCTTCCTTTGTCTTTGTGTTGTGCGACGGTGCTTGTGTGTGTGTGTGTGTGTGTGCACGCCCATGTTTTAACCACAAGATTTTTGCAGCTAGTGTTACACAGAGCTGACAAGGACAATTATCGTTAAAAACTAAGCAGAAGAAAACTATGGTAATGAGGAGAGAGTGGCAATCCCATTCACTGAGGCTCTGTCAGTGATGAAAGGAGTAAACTGAACCTACCTTTTTTTTATAAATAGATAACAAAGCAATTACAACACGTAAAGCAATACAGAGAAAACAATCATTTACTGGAAAACAGAGAGAACAGCAGCTTCTGGCAAACACAAAGGGAAACAACTTGCAGAAAAGATAATTTGCTATATCAAAACCTATTATGAATAGATGACATGTTTTTAAAAAGTGCAAAACAAAACACTATAAGCAGAAACCTGTTAATTACAATGCAACCAAAGCAAGGGAAATTGCTAGTCTCTGGGTGGCTGGGGCAGAATCTAGGCTAGGGCATGTCTTCAGCTAGAGTTGCACATTCGTGTGATAATTAATTTGACATGGCCAAGTTGACTTTCCATTGACAGTAACAGCTTGTTTAGGTTGAAGAGGCTCTCAGGGAGAATACCAATGTGTGATAGATGTTTCGGGCCAACTGACTAGCACTTGATAATAGTGCATGAACGTGAAAACAATGGTGGTACAAATTTGCCCTCCTTTAGCGACATGAGCGGCTGGTGACATTTGTGGCGTGTGGCCTGTTTATTTACTTATTTAGAGTGCCACTTCTGCATCTTGTCACATACAAAATATGGCGTGCAGAAAACGTAAACAAAAAAAAATACCAAAAAAAAATATGCACACAAAAGAACATGAGCACAAATATACTAACAAGTATACGCGGGTGGCACTGTGGTCTAAATCACAGAACCTAGGACTTGCCGGTCAGAAGATCGTGGTTCAAATCCCCGCGGCGGGGTGAGCTCCCGTTGCTCGGTCCCAGCTCCTGCCAACCTAGCAGTTCGAAAGCACCTCAAAGTGCAAGTAGATAAATAGGTACCGCTCCGGCGGGAAGGTAAACGGCATTTCCGTGTGCTGCTCTGTTTCGCCAGAAGCGGCTTAGTCATGCTGGCCACATGACCCGGAAGCTGTACGCGGGCTTCTTCTACCAGTAAGGCGAGATGAGTGCCGCAACCCCAGAGTAGGCCACGACTGGACCTAATGTTCAGGGGTACCTTTACCTTTACCTATATATAGTCATACCTTGGTTGTAGAATGCCTTGGTACTCGGACGTTCTGGCTCCTGGATGTTGGTTTCTGCTCTCTTCACTGTGCAGCGAAGTGCTTGTCACAAGACAATGTTTACATTCCACAGTCAGAGTACTGTTGGGTTTTCCCACGGGAATGGGAAGCTGGATGTGACGTACACTGGTTTCCTGTTTTTCACTGATCTCTCGGTGTTCGTTATTCCGAGGAGAAGGACGGTTGCTTCTCTGCTCCCGCAGAGGCAAGATGCATGTTTGTAATTTCTCAACAATGAACTGAGAATAAAGCAACTTTAAGCATGTGGCACGTACTGTTCATCATTCCGTTGTGCAAAGGACTCTGCAATCACAACATTTTGGTTCCGGGCCCAGAAAGACGTAAATCAAGCTGAAGATTAAAGACTCCAGAAGCCAAGTCGGAATGCCGGCAGAGGAACAGAGGAACGGATCGCGTTATCTGCTCTGCGCGTCAAGTTTGATTGATGAAGGTATGTGCTCATGCTCCGGGCAGCCTGCCAGTTTCTAATTTATGGCTTTATGGCTGGACTTTGAACTTTTAAAGCCGTTTTGCCGCGATACAGGCAAAGGCACAAAGGCACAAGCTCACAGGCTTGGATGGCTGGAAAAGCGAAAGTACTTTTTACAAGTGCTTTTGGAAGCTGCTGTACTGTGACGCAGCTTGATTAAAGTAGCAGAGATGGAAAATGCAAAGCTGGTTGATGCTTTTGGGATTCCTAAGCTCAATAAGAAAAATTATACGGACTGGGTGCAGTATGCAGAGGCTGTTCTGCGGAAAGAAGGTCTGTTTAATGTTATTACAGACAAACCCCCAGCTCCAATTACAGATGAATGGGCTGCTAAGGATTCCAAAGCACGGGGAACGCTTACGTTGATAGTATCCCCAGAAGAGCTCTGTCTGTTGCGTGGAAAGACCACAGTCAGAGAAATTTGGAACACTTTAAGAGAAGCTCACTTGAGGACAGAAGCTGGTTCCTCAATGTACTACTATGCCAAGCTGCATGATATGGCTCTTGCTGAAGGTGGAGATGTGCGTAAACATCTGATGGAGATGCAGAATCTGAGACATGAGTTGCAACAGAGAGGACTCAACTTTCCAGAGGCTGTGTATTCCTTCATGATACTACATTCTTTGGGTTCAAGTTGGGAGTCCGTTGCCACTCAGATTGCTGTTCAACCAACTACTCAGCTCACAGTAGCCTATGTTACTGCCGTGATCCAGAATGAAGCAGATCGCCGGGGTGCTAGCTGCATGGGTATGGGGGAGTCTTCACAGACGTCATCCCAGAGTGCAGTGGAACCACCAGAGGGCGCCAAAGCTTTGAAGGCAGTGAAATGCTACTCGTGTGGACGTCTAGGCCATATGAAGAGGGAATGCAAATATCCCAAGGCCAAGACAGAGCAGCGCAGCGGAAGCTCATCGCGTGGAAAAGGCCAAAGCAAAGGCAAAGGTCCGGTGTCCAGGACAACGCAGCACAAGGCAATGGTCTCACGCTTCACTCCAAACGTCGCAAAGGTCCAGAAGACGTCTAGATCTTTCTTCGTTGTTGATTCAGCAGCTACCCACCACATGTGCAACGATAAGAGACTGTTCGTGTCTTTTACACCGCAGGAAGGTGCGATTCACCAGGCGGATGACCACACGATCCCCAGTCAAGGCTACAGAACTGTTGTTCTTCACAGTTTGGACTTATCGATACAGGATGTACTTTATGTTCCAGATGCCACACACAATCTTCTAAGTGTGATGCAGCTGAATGAACGGAACATTGACATTTCCTTCAAGAACAAGAAATGCACCATCACAAAGAAAGACGATTATGTATTGCATGCTGAATGTGTTGATCGTTTGTTTGTTTTGTATTATGATGATGTTGTGCAGAATGATACTTGTTGCATTGCAGGTTCTAACAAAAGTTTACATGCAGGATGTATTCATGATTTTCACAGGAAATTTGGTCATTTGCATTTTGAGGCAGTATCTAAAATGCCTGCCTTGGTTGAAGGTATGACTATTAAACCCTGCAGGTACCACATGAAGTGCAAGGCATGCGCAGCAAACAAGGTAAAAATGGCTGCGAAAGGTAAGGTGTCTAGTAGGCAAGCTACAGAACCATACCAGGTTGTTCATGCTGATTTAGTTGGTCCACTATCGCCCTCTTTGGGTGGCAATAGGTTCTTCATGGTTCTCATTGATGCATTTTCCAGGTATATTTATGTGTATAATCTCAAGCAGAAATCAGAGGCTTTTCCAAGGTTCAAGGAATTCTGTGCTTGGTTGGAAAATGTGCATGGTAAGAAGATAAAAATTCTTTTCACAGATTGCGGGGGAGAATTCACTTCTCAGCAGTTTGAAGCTTTTCTGACTGAGAAAGGAATTCAGCACGATTTGTCCAGTCCTCGCTCGCCATGGCAGAATGGGCTTTGCGAAAGGGCAAATCAGGCATTGCTTCAAGGGTTAAAAACCTTGCTGCATGATGCCAATCTTCTAGAGAGTTATTGGGCCGAATCTCTCTCATGTTTTGTTTACAGTTACAATCGCAGGTTATCTTCAGCGATTGGTTGTACCCCGTATGAGAAGATGTTTGGCAAGAAACCATACATCAAACACATGAAAATTTTTGGTTCTGACATGTGGATTCACTCACCACAAAGCTCCAAGTTAGGCAAATGTGGATTGCATGGTATCTTTCTAGGTTATCAGAAAGGTTCTTACAGAATAATGATGACTGACTCTAAGACAATTAAGCTCACAAGAAGTGTTGAGTACAATGCCAAGTGGGGGGAGAACGTGGGAATTTTTCAATGTTATCCTGATGACAGTGATGAGACTAAGGATAAGCAACAACAACCCACACCCACTGATGAAGGTTCTGATTCTGAGTCTGAAACTGAATCGGATACTTCAGAGGATTTCAAGAGTGCGAAAGCCTCTATGCGACCCTCTGAAAGCTCTGATCAGGAATTGGAAGAACCATTGTTCACAGTAGGTCACTTTTCTCCTAAGAAGGAAGAGGAGAGTGTTGAAGACCAAAGGCTAATTCGTAGGTCACAAAGAGCCACAAAAGGCAGACCTCCAAAGAGATTTGCTGATGAATTTGCTAAGACAGCAGTAGCAGCTGTTAAAAGCTCCAAGAAGGTATTTGAACCTTCAAGTTTCCAAGAAATCCAGGATTTGGATTCTAAGGAAGCTGAGCCATGGTTAAATGCCATGAAGGCTGAGCTTGATTCCTTAGAAAGGAACAAAACTTGGGAGCTAGTTCCAGTAGTTCCAGGAATGAAACTGCTTGGAAGCAAATGGGTCTTCAAAGCGAAGACTGATCAAAATGGCAAGATAGTCAGACACAAAGCCAGATTGGTAGCCAGAGGTTTTGCACAGGTACCAGGTGAAGACTATCACGAGACCTACTCACCCACTGTGAGATATGAGAGCATTAGGCTTATGCTCAAGCTAGCTGCAGAGGAGAATCTACACATTAGTCACCACGATGTAAATACAGCATTTTTGTATGGATCTCTAGGTGAATCACTTTATATGCTTCCACCTGATGGCGTACAGGTAAAACAGGGATTTGTTTGTGCTCTGAAAAAGTCCCTTTATGGTCTCAAACAAAGTGCACGGTGTTGGCACACAAAACTCACTGAAGCATTGTTTTCTCTAGGTTTTCAGCAAGGGAAAGCTGATCCATGTGTGTTTGTCAAAGAGGAGGGGCAAAAGAAGCTGTATTGTTTGTTTTATGTTGATGATATTTTATTCTTTTGGAAAGATGTCACAATGTACAATAACGCCCTAGCTCAACTGAAAGAGCACTTTGACATGAAAGATCTTGGTGAGGTAAACAACTACTTATCTCTGGAAATAGAGAAAGATCAAAGTGGTAACATTCTAGTACACCAGTCAAGAAAAATTGCTGATGTGTTAAACAAACTAAACCTGATGGATGCTAACCCTGTAGACACACCGATGACAACAGGTTATCAGGTAGAAGACACTGAAGAAGCATTTTCTGACACTACACTGTACAGAAGTGTGCTAGGCAAGCTAAACTTCATTGCCAGATGTTCAAGACCTGACATTGCTGTTAGCTGTAATTTGCTAAGCAGACAAGTTAACAATCCTACCGTTAAGGATTGGAAAGCTCTGAAACGCATAGCACGCTATTTGAAAGGCACTATGCATTACAGACTGAGATTTAACAATCAGAAGTCTGGTGGTCTTGAGATTTTTGCAGATGCAAGTTTTGGAAGTGACACTACAGACAGGAAAAGTACGTCTGGAGTTTGCTACATGTACAATCAGGGTCTATTTGATTGGTCATGCAAGAAGCAAACAACAATTAGCTTAAGTACTTGTGAAGCTGAACTGAATGCACTGTCTTATTCACTTAAGGATTGTGAATGGTTGTTACAATTGTGCAAAGACATGAAAATTCCTGTCAAATGTCCAATCCAGGTTTACCAGGACAACAAAGCATGTTTGGCTTTGCTGAATTCGGAAGGTTGTAAGCAAAGCACGAAGCACTTGCAATTGAAGGTGCAACATGCTAGGGAACATATTCAGAAGGGACTCGTAACGGTGTCCTATATGCCAGGTAATGAAATTCCTGCTGATGTATTGTCCAAGATTGTATCAAGGGATCAACACTGTACCTATGTACAGAAGTTGGGTTTGTACTGATATTGTACGAACACGCTGCCCAGTGATGTTCACAGAAAGGGGGAGGATGTTGGTTTCTGCTCTCTTCACTGTGCAGCGAAGTGCTTGTCACAAGACAATGTTTACATTCCACAGTCAGAGTACTGTTGGGTTTTCCCACGGGAATGGGAAGCTGGATGTGACGTACACTGGTTTCCTGTTTTTCACTGATCTCTCGGTGTTCGTTATTCCGAGGAGAAGGACGGTTGCTTCTCTGCTCCCGCAGAGGCAAGATGCATGTTTGTAATTTCTCAACAATGAACTGAGAATAAAGCAACTTTAAGCATGTGGCACGTACTGTTCATCATTCCGTTGTGCAAAGGACTCTGCAATCACAACACTGAACACCACAAACCCGGAAGTGAGTGCTTTGGTTTGCGAATGTTTTTTGGAAGCCGAACATCTGAGGCGGCTTCCGTGGCTTCTGATTGAGTGCAGGAAGCTCCTGCAGCCAATTGGAATCTGCGTCTTGGTTTTCGAACTGTTCCGGGAGTCGAACGGAGTCGACAGCCAAGGTACCACTGTACAGATAATGTTTTCTTCTCCTTCCAACACTCTCCTCAACCTCTCTTTTACCCAGGACTCTACCCAAGGACCTTGGCTCTCACCAAGGGCCCAAACAAATGCAAGGAACAGCCCCCCCCCCCAATCTCATAACGAAGAGGCTTCTTGGAATTTGCTGTCATCATTCTAGCCCATATTCTATGCTTGCTTAGAATATGGACAGCATCCCAAGTAGGTGGAGCTTCCTCATTCAGCTGCTCCCCCTGTGCCTGGTTCCAGGCTAGAGAAGTTTCCTAGAGGGTCCACAAAGGATGGCAAATAGTACACCCCCTCTAAAAATGGCTCTTTATATGACCTCTGCAGCCCTCTTCTCTTCCAGCTGCTATGACTTAGATGCCTACAGTAGGAAGGGCACAACCTAGAGCACTGAACTCTGGTTTTCTTTTGTCATCACGGCACAGGTGAAAATGAAATCAAGTAGACTTAATTCTGCGTAGGGTTGTGGCATTTAGAGGGGTTTTTAAAAATTGCTTTCATTAAACGCAGATGAATATTTTGGACAGGTCACTCCACTGTCTCTCGAGACAGACAGATGTCAATAACAACAGCTTGACATTTTGGCTCCTATAGGTATAGGCTGCAGAATAATTTTACTTTTATGTTGCTTTCTCTCCCCCCTCCCCTTACTTTCTTTTTCTTCATAAGGAAAAATACCCCTCTGGCTTCTAAATATGTGTTTTCTTTTTATTGCATGATTGTAAAAATAATGCTCGTCTAAAAAGCAGCCATTTGAAATATAGCACTATTTCATGCTCTCTTTTAAGAAGTCCAATAAATACAACATCTACTGCTGTTCATTCTTTTTTTCTCTCCTTTCCTCCCCCCCCCCCTTCACAGGGAGAAACGACATGCTATGCTATATTTACGTTAGCTGAAGCTCTGATTATGAGGAAAACAACCCATTAACAACCCTTAACTGTAAAATGGAGGATTATAAATAAGGCTAAAGCAGGGCAGTAATATAAATAAATATATCCTTAATAAACTCTTGACCGGTTAATGGAAGGGCTCTTGGGGGAAAGAAGGGAGAATGAGAGCAATTTGTCACATTAAAATAGCTCATAGCTAAGAGAAGGTATTTTGCCCCCAGTTACAAGATGACATGATGGGAAATAGATTCTGTTTCCATATGCTTCATATTCCAGCTCATTGCAATGAAGAATAATTGATTTCTACTCTATAATTTAAGAACCAGCAAGATACTGCTGAACACGGCTTTCAGTCATCAGTAAAAGCTGTCCAGAATATACCTAGTTGCTTTTTTTTTTCCTTTTGGAACAGAAGGTTCTTGGACTTCAGTTTCTTGCAAAGGAGACTTAAATTTAAAATATAGTTGTCATACGAAGGCAAACAACAGCTTCCAAAATCTGCACAACCTTTTCTATAAGACAAGGGCAAACGTTGCCAAATGTCTCTCTCCATTCAAGATCTGTTCTCTAAAAATCCGAAATCGGGATTCTGGGTGGGTTCAAACAAGCACTTGCATTGGAGCCAAATATTTTTTATTTCCCCTGTACACATACCCTCCAACATTTCTCTGATGAAAAGAGGGACGCCCTATTCCATAATAATAACAGTAAGAACAATTTTATTATTTAAACCCCGCCCATCTGACTGGCTTGCCCCAGCCACTCTGGGCAGCTTCCAACATATATAAAAACAGAATCAAACATTAAACATTTTTTTAAATAAAAAAAAACTTCCCTATCCAGGGCTGCCTTCAGATGTCTTCTAGAGGCTGCGTCATTACTTATCGCCTTGGCTCAGGGGTCACATAACTCCATACCCTCTGTAATAATAAAATTTAAGGTCTTATATATATAATAAATGTTCATAAATGTACCAACCAAGCACGTACATAGATCAGCACAGGAAGACCGACCTGGAACCATTTTGACTCCCAAACTGACCAAATGTTTTCTCTGCAAGGAGGGAGGGGGTCAGGGAGCCTTCCCATTGTCTCAGGAATTGGGAATCACCATCCCAAAGGAATGGGCAGACTACCAGGAAAGGCAATCAGATAAGGCATTACCAGATAACCTGACAGACAGGAAAAACAACATTCAAATTTCTGTTGTAGACCACCTTTCCTGTGATGTAGGTATGATGTTTGTGGGGGGTGGTCTTGGGTTACACCCCTTCTGTGATGTAGGTATGATGTATGGAGGGGTGGTCTTGAGCTCCAGGGCAGGGAATTTAAAATGTCTATATAAGGGCAGGCACACCTTTGTTCTGGGTCCTCCTCCTTTCCTGCGTGTGATGGGAGCACCCTGTTGCAACAGATCAATAAAGATCAAGCTTACTAGCTGCTTTGCTTCTCAATATTCTCTGGTTGGCCTCTGTTATTTTCTCCTACCAATAGGGAACCCACGTAACACTATACAGGCTCTTGGATACCCCATAAGGGGAAAAGGGCAGATTTATCTCTTACATTTATCCAGTGAACATAGTGACGTCCTGGGGGGAGGAGCTTGGGAATCCAAAGGGTTCATAATTATAATTTATTTTGTTGTTTTCATTTTCTTATATTATTGCTATGTAAACTGGGAAATTCGTGGAAGGGAACTTTGGTCGACCTTAGAAAAAATGTTTTAAGAATATGAACTGAGGTATGAATTCGATGATTAAGTTTGGATAAGGTAAAACTGGATTTTTCTTTTTTAAATGAACTAAACCAAATGAAAATAAGGTTAACAAAGATGAAGAAAGGGATGAGAAATACGGCAAAATTAATAAATGTTAGAATGATGATGGTTTAGAAGCTAAGTGGTTTATAACAGTAATGTTTAAGTTAAAAGAAAGGAATGGTTAAAACTAAAGGAAATTAAGGGAGAGGACTTGCTGAATAAATATTTTGAAATTGGAATACAGAAAGGGGAGGCAGGAGGAGGTCAGTGAAGTAAGGATAAGAAAATAAGGGATGGAAATTATACTTGGGTTTTTTTTTGTCTGTGTCTTGTTTGTTTTTTTGTATATAATTTCTGAAACTTTAATAAATATCTATTTTAAAAAAACCATAGTGACGTCCTAAGGAAAAGTAGGACATTCCAGGATCAGATCTGTAAATCCTGGGAAATAGGGACACTTGCTGGGTCTGCTATACACATATCAGCGTATCCCACAAAGTGTTGCGCACCAATTTTCCAATATTTATGGTCAGGTGGCGATAGGATGCCACTGGAGAACCCAAAGAAATCTGCCTTTATTGGAACCTGATCAGGCATATTAACAAATGTGAATGGGTGTATTTACTATTTGAAAATGGGATTAATATGCATATGCAAATCCTGCAAAACTGAGCATCGCTCACTATCGGGCAATAGTAATAATGGATAATAAAGAAACGAAGTGGAAATGCAGAGAGAATATGAAGAAACATTCTTGATCTGAACCAGCTGAGCCAGCCTTTCTTCTCCCTCTTGAAAAAAGGAGAGCAAGCTTTTTGCTGCTCTTGCCAAGCTTGCAGCCAGAATTTCCTCGCTGATGGAATACAAAGTAGTATATTTATTTATGGAGCTGCAAGGAATGGCTTTAATTAAAATAAAACATTTCATCCATCTTGGATCCAAATAGACTTTCAGATGAAAACATCACTTTGAATTTGATTTGGCTTGCTGGAGCAAAACCATTAGAATGAATCGCTGCTGCGTCCCTGGCTAGCATACTAAAACAATGGCTCGCATTTCTTCTTCCTTTGAGGAAGTTTGGGGCAATTAAAGAAAATGAAAAATAGTGAAAAGTAGAGGAAAACTTTCTGCGCCTAGTTTATGATCATCTAAAATACGGCTGGGGGAGGAATCAGCTAACCTCTACCTTCCCAACCCGTGATCCCAATGAATTTCCCTCCCCACAAAAAAAACCCCTTCTTATGTGCTACCTTTGGCATAAATAGACACTTCTCTCCTAAAAAAAATAGCAACTTTGGGAGAGAACTAATTTAATCAGGACTGTGGCAGGGAGGAAAGGATTAAAGTCCAGTCTTGCTTTGTGTGGTTGTGCACAGAAACATATTGCTGTTGTTATTTGTTAAATCCAATTGTGCAGTTAGCCTCACATCTAATTTGGCCCTAGCGTGTTCCTGATTTGCATTAACCTCAAGTTGTGCAACTCATTCCTTTATCGAGTGTTTATGCAGATGGTTCAAAGGCAGGAATGATCTTTCACTCGTATGCACACACTTCTCCAGCCAACTCTCTGAGAGTTTATCTTATCCCTGACCATTATGTACTAGGCTGATAAACAGCAGAGCAGATACAGGCCTAATAGGACTTGAACTGCCTGTGACTTTAATTAAGGAATGTGGGTTTTGGTGAGCTGAAGGAATTCTCCTTTAGTTCATAGCTACATTCCATGTGTCAGCGATGTAACTATTCCTTTAGATCATCTAAGAAAAAGAGGTGGAGAGGTGGAGGGAAGTTGAATATTTCATGTAAGATTACATTTATCTTTTTCCCACGTCAGAAGCGATAAGCAAAGCCAAATACCCTGAACAGAGAAATGATCCTTCAAAATGTGAGGTGGGGGGAGATTCTTGACATTTTAACAATAGCAGGCTATTAATATAATTCGCTTTGCGTGAACGCGGTCACAATGAGCTTTCAATGCAAGTTTCATGTGTGTGTTTTGCTTTGCATTAAATATATTTCCGTCACATCAAATCCAAGGCTAGTGGTAGCAAACTCTTTGAATGCCTGCTTCTAGCAAGGAGGAATTAATTCAAAACATCCCTTTCGCAAATGACAAAATCCAAATAAAACGGATGAATGTTGTATGCAAGAGCATGACAAAGGCTAACTGAGCAATTTCAGGATTTGTTACCCACATGCTGGCAATGACAAAATACTTTAAACATTATTGCTGATGCCTCAGATAGCGTAATCCTGCACAAATGCTAATAAATATAGACCCAGTACAATCTTTCAGTGGGGTAAAAGCACTCTCAAAAAGCCTGAAGCAAGTGAGATGATGGTTTTTTTAAGGCTAGCTAATTTTAATACAGTCATACCTTGGTTTTCGAAGAGCTTATTTCTCGAACGGTTTGGCTCCCAAACATCGCAAACCCAGAAGTGAGTGTTCCGGTTTGCGAACTATTTTTGGAAGCTGAACGTCCGGTGCAGCTTCCGTGGCTTCAGATTGGCCGCAGGAGCTTCCTGCAGCCAATCAGAAGCCATGCTTTGGTTTCTGAACGTTTTGGAAGTCGAACGGACTTCCAGAACAGATTCCGTTCAACTTCCGAGGTACGAATGTACTATGAAAAGCAAGGGTTTGAGTGACATAGAACTCTTTTACAGGCCAAGGAAAACAAGTGAAATATTCTCAAGGGGCCCAATCCACTGGAATAGTGTCCTTCTCAAGTCTCATTGCAACAAATGGGTACTATCATCTTCTATGTGAATCATCACAACGGTGCTTACGCAGAAGAATTCCCCGTAGATTGTGCCCAGTGCCAGCCACGTATGCTTTTAGAACCAAAGAAAAAGAACAAGTATTCAGTGATATGCAGGTACTATAGTTGTCAGGAACAGGAAATACCGTTCAAGTGTACCAAGGGATAGACCCAAAATTATGAAAGCCTTGGGAAATGATATATAATGAGATGAAAAAAATGTTTAAAATAACTTCCCCCCCCCCAAAAAAAATGGGGGGAACAGAGGTGTTTTCATTAGGAATTGTTCAGACCATGGTTTCCAGGAGTCATAAAAAAATATTTATGTGTGCAAAAACAGAGGCTCCAATTTTGTTAGCCCAAAAGTGGAAAGTGAGAGAGATCCCTAGTAAGAAAGACTGGCAACTTCAAATGATAGAATCTGCAGAGATAGCAGGTCTAACAAGCAGTATAAGAGAACAAGAAGAACAGGTATTTAAAGAGGAGTGGAAAATCTTTGTTGAGTATATTGAAAATAATTGTGCACAGTTAAAAACACTGGCAATATTAAAGTGATTCAACATTATAACATATTGTGAAGTGTTGTAAGAAAGGTAAATTGAATTAGCTGGATTTATTAAACTTTGCAGAAATTCTGGATAAGTTAAACGAACCTTGGAAGGGGAGGGAGGGAAGTCAATGAACATTTGGTATAAGAAAAGATGTTTAATTTGTAAAACTTGAAAATTAAATAAAAATTATAATACCAAAAGAATTATGAAAGCTGTCCTGGCTTCTGATTTGATCCCAGAATGTCCCTGTTTCCCCCTCTCTGTTTCCTACCACTTCAGAGTTTGGGGAGGAGGATGAGGCAGCAATGGTCCCCAGCAGTGGCAGCTGCGAGAGAGCATTCTGTTGCCTCTCCATGGTTGCTGCTGCCGTCCTCCGCCCAAGGAGGTTTAACAAACTGAAGGACATCGTCCTCTTTCTATGCTCCTCCCGATGGAAACATGCAGATGGGGACAGATATACCCCTGCTTTAAGTCATTTACATTCTGTCTTCTCTTGTATATTATTTACTACAAAGCTTGATGACTAAGCTCCTTAACAACGAAACATCAAATTACCGGGACGTCCAAGCCCTGAATCACTGGTATATCACAAGTGAATTCTTTATTTACTGCATTTTAAGATAAAACTTATTTGGGAAAGAAACTACTTTTGCCATTTTCATGGACGTTTATTGTTTGTTTACAGATACAGTCATACCTCTGGTTACGTACTTAATTCGTTCCGGAGGTCCATTCTTAACCTGAAACTGTTCTTAACCTGAAGCACCACTTTAGCTAACGGGGCCTCCTGCTGCTGCTGTGCCGCCGCTGCACGATTTCTGTTCCCATCCTGAAGCAAAGTTCTTAACCTGAGGTAATATTTCTGCGTTACCGGAGTCTGTAACCTGAAGTGTATGTAACCCGAAGCGTATGTAACCCGAGGTACCACTGTAGTTGCTTTGGTGATATTATCTTGTGTCGATTTCAGTAGTCATTGTCTTCTTCTTCTTCGGTGATCACTCGTAGCCAAGTAAGATTGTCTTCCATAAACATAGGTTTAACAATGAGTCCGTAAGTGACTGTGGAGGCCAATTCTAGACCCACACGTCCTTCCACAGTGGTTTCCGGGGGGGAGTTGATCACGGTGAGGGTTTGCCAAGCGTGCCTTCCTCTTAGCGCGTTTCTCCCTTTCGCTCTGAGTTTGAGCATCTTCAAAGCCCACGACACCTTTGGTAGTAGTCATTGTATTGCCACCCTGTTTATTGTTTTATTGTCCTTCTCCCTTGGCAGCTAGTAGTGGAAGAAGAAGAGTTTGGATTTGATATCCCACTTTATCACTAACCGAAGGAGTCTCAAAGCAGCTAACATTCTCCTTTCCCTTCCTCCCCCACAACAAACACTGTGAGGTGAGTGGGGCTGAGAGACTTCAGAGAAGTGTGACTGGCCCAAGGTCACCCAGCAGCTGCATGTGGAAGAGCAGGGAAGCAAACGTGGTTCACCAGATTATGAGTCCACCGCTCTTAACCACTACACCATACTGGCTCTGATGGATGCTGGAGAATGGTGGATGCTGGAGAATGGGTGTGAAGGGGGAGAGGCTGGTGCCGCGTGATGCCCCAGATCTGAGGGGCAGGCAGAGGACAGGGCTGCCCTGTGTGGGAAGAAAACAGGAGTGCAGCACAGCACGGTGCAAGGAATATTGTCACCTAGAACCAGGCACCACCTTCACCTGCCCCGACAGAGCACACTCTTGCAAGCTCAGCATTGAGTCTCAGAAGTGAGCGCACCATCCCACATCTTTAAAACCTTGCAAGGAGGGGAAATTTGTTGGGACATCTTTGTCGTTCTGCCTACTTCCAAACATCAGGCCCTGCTACCAAACTCCAGAACGATGACTCCTGAGCACACATCTGCTGCAGAATCTATAGCCTTACTTGCCTGAAGAATGATCTCTTACTTGCAGAGAATATCCTCTGTTAGTGTGTGTTTGGGGAGGGAGCCTGGAAAAAAGGGGTTAAAATCAGTAAATTATTTTCATAAGGCTTGCTGAACTAACCATGTCTAAAGATGGTGCCTATAACTCATTAGAGACAGTGCCAGCTTGATTCTATTAGGTAGAAATTTCCGTAACGAAATACACTTTTTAAAAAAATCAGTGATGGTCAGACAATGCTAGGCTCTATCAGACATGTCTCAGTAGCAGATCACAAAGATCTGGCAGGGGTATAGTGAATAAGATGACCACACTGGCCCCAGGTTGTTTAAAGATTTATATTTAATAGTAAGAACCTTGCAGATTGCTCAGTAGGCTATTTGCAACTAGTGCAGCTCCCTCAACACAGATGTAATATGCTGTCAGCAGCTCGTGTATAATAGCATCTGGGCTGCCAAATTCTGCGCCAGCTGCAGTTTCTGAACCAGCCTCAAGGGTAGTCTGACATAAAAGACATTATAATAGTCTGTCCTCAAGGTTACTAATGATTAAACCACTATAGCCAAACGATCCTGATGAATAGGGATGGAAAAAATTATAATTTTCCATTCTGCTCTGTATGTGTCACAAGCAGCGCCGTTTCTTTGCTGCTGCAGTTTGGGTTCCTCAAAAAAAAGGAAACACGTTATTTGGCCCACCATTTGCTATGGCCAAATTTAACGGTGTAAGTTATTATGTTATTGTTACATGACTCCACCCTGTTTAGGGAAGTTTTTAAATGTTTGAGTCTATTTTTAATATTCTGTTGGGAGCCACCCATAGTGGCTGGGGAGACCCAGCCAGATGGGCAGGGTATAAATAATATATGATTATGATTATTCATTTTGAGGGAGGAATAATAACATAACTTGGGGTGGGGGGGAATGGCAGCGAATTATGGACTGGATGGGAAGGGTTAACAGTGAATACCGACACTATATCTGGGGAACCGGGTTCCCGTCTTTGTTCCTCCACATGCAGCTGCTGGGTGACCCTGGGCTAGTCACACTTCTCTGAAGTCTCTCAGCCCCACTCACCACACAGAGTGTTTGCTGTGGGAGAGGAAGGGAAAGGAGAATGTTAGCCACTTTGAGACTCCTTCAGGTAGTGATAAAGTGGGATATCAAATCCAAACTCCTCTTCTTCAAACTCTTCTGTCTGATTTCCATTCCTGATTTCAGATGAGCACACCAACCGACACAATTTCCAGAATCGACAGAATTCTGCAATATCCCTACAGCTGATGCAGCAAGGCTAATGCAAAAGGCCCTCCTAGTCACTGAGGTAACCTGAACATCCAGCCCCTCTACCTCTCCTGTGCAGGTGTGCCAAGGCGTTTTGGGCCGCCTCGATATCTGTGGCCGTGGGCTGCCCCAGTGTTGATGGGGCGGAGGAGGCCAACCACAGGACCGAGGTTGGTGCAGGCTCCTCCTGATCACGAGAGAGGAGAAGCCACCAGCCACTGAAGCCCCACCATGCTGGACTCTGTGTTTTGTGTCCTCCCGACAATTCGCCTCTGTTCCTTGGAGAGTATCCCTGGATTCCTCTCTGTCTGAAACACCCTTGCTATTTATCCAAATACCTCTGTGCTTAATGATGGAACTAAGACAGGCCTTCCTCAATCTAGTGCCCTAAAGATGCTCATTTATTCGGCTTATTTGTGTCAGGATGCTGTCAGCAGCTCCCGGCTGGTTGCCCAGGAAAGTATAAAGACAATAAAAAGTTTCTTACAGTCCTTTTTTATTTCAAACTTTACAGAGATTGCAGCATCTTGGATAATGGCATTGTCCTGAGTGAATCTCCACCCTTCCCCATCTCTCCCACTTCCTCATTCATCGTCATCATCATCTCCTCTACATGCGCCTCTAAGTGCCCTCTGTCTTTGAGTTCTTTGCTCTCCTACTTTTAAGGCTCACTGGGTTCTGGAAGATGGTGGGTCTGGAGTGCTTTCTAGTGACAACGTGTCAGCCAGTTGCTGCTCCAGCTCTGCCTGTTCCTCCTCTCCCATTATTTCCCAACTTTCCCCCTCATCTGCCTCTGTGACCTCCTGCAAACCCCTGTTGTAAATCAATACTGTCTTCCTCTTCCTCCTCCCTGGAAGGGTCAGGATGGGGAGGTATTCTCCACCATTCCTCCTCCTTTGCCCAGCCCCCCACAATTTGCATGACACTTTTCAACACAGAGACATAAATCATGTTCAAAGTGACTCACAGCAAAGAGAACAGGAATGTAACTCAAACAACCACTTCAAAACCATTTCACAATAACAAAGGCACCGGGTTCTGCCCAACCTGGGGTGCCCAGCGCATGCGCATGATGTCACATGGTGGGAGGAGGCCTGGCAGAGGCGTAGCAAGGTCAGGTGGTGCCCAGTGCGGAAAATTTCTTCTCACCCCGCCCCCAATGAAATTCTTAAAAGGAAAAATAAAATACAATCGCAAGTGTTATTTTCTGGTTTACAGTGGTACCTCGGGTTACATACGCTTCAAGTTACATACACTTCAGGTTACAGACTCCACTAACCCAGAAAAAGTACCTCGGGTTAAGAACTTTGCTTCAGGATGAGAACAGAAATCGTGCTCCAGCAGCATGGCAGTAGCAGGAGGCCCCATTAGCTAAAGTGGTGCTTCAGGTTAAGAACAGACCTCCAGAATGAATTAAGTACTTAACCGAGGTACTACTGTATTTACTGAACATTGTGAGCATAAACACCTTTGGCTTAGCCGCCCAGGAGGTCATCCATGGTGCCCCGGAGCCCAAGCGCTGTTGGCGGCCACCTCGGCTTCCGTGGGCAGCTGCTTCCTTGGCAGGTCACAGTCGGCCTCGGCAGCATCAGCCCTTGCCTTGCCTTGCCTTCACCCTGCCCACAGCCCACAGCCAATTGGCCAGCTGGGTTGGGGGAGGGACGAAGGTCCCAAGAGAAGGAGGGTGGCATCCGGGACCCAGGAAGCCCCGCCCACCTCTCAGAGAGGAGCTTCAATAAGTTTATTATTAAAATATTTTTTCCTGTTTGTCACCCCTCTCTGTGGTGAAACCTGGGGTGCCCCGCCCCCACCGCAGCCCCCCTTGCTACGCCCCTGAGGCCCGGCAGGGTCCAGTGCAGCCACAGAAAGGCCCAACGGGGCCTGTTGTAGCTGTGTGAAGGCCCAACAGGACCCACCTCAGGCCAAAGAATATTGAAGGCGCTGTCCTCTCCTTGAAAATGGGGGGGGCCTCGTCCCCCACTCAATAGTGCCCCTGCACAATAGCATGGCAAAACAATAGCAAATATTGCCGAACTCCCAACCATAGCTGTCAACTTTTCCCTTTTCTTGCGAGGAATCCTATTCGGAAGAAGGGAATTTCCCTTTTAAAAAGGGAAAAGTTGACAGCTATGCTCCCAACTCCTGCCAGCTCCATTCAGCATGGCCAACAGTCAGGAATGATAGGAGGTGTAATTCAACAACACCCAGAGGGCCAAGAGTTGGAAAAGGCTTCCCTAAGAAGCCAAAGTCTTCCACACGGCAATATAGTCCATGATATGCAACTCTGACATTTAAGCTCTGTAAAGCGAGTGCAAGTGTGGCATATACATATGTCTAGATATATTAATAGGACATCTGTGTTATGTTTAGTGTCGGGAAAGCGCTGTGTTCTGCACTCTCCCTCTCTGAATTGTGTCCAGCGAGTCGGGGAATGAGCTAGCCGTCGAGGAGGACAGAAGCATCTTGTGTGTTGCAGCCTTCCAAAGCAGCAGGAACATACGAGGTTGTAATTCTGCCGACATTTGCAAGGTCTTAAAAAGTCACTGACTGCCTTTGCTCAGAAAACATCTGCAAAGCCAGCTGCACATGGACCACGCCAACGACTAAGAGGAAAACAAGGTCATAAATTCTGTTTTTAAAGTCGAGATGACAGGCACAAAGGCTGCTGAATGGCCGTTTTTTGCGGAGAGGTAAACATGAAACCTCTGCTGCAGTGGGAGGGATGGATGGACGGGCAGATGGACAATGCCCAGTTAGATCTTTAAGGAAAATATTGGAAACAGGTGGCGCTGTGGGTTAAACCACAGAGCCTAGGACTTGCCGATCAGAAGGTCGGCAGTTCGCATCCCCACAACAGGGTGAGCTCCCCTTGCTTGGTCCCTGCTCCTGCCAACCTAGCAGTTTGAAAGCACGTCAAAGTGCAAGTAGATAAATAGGTACAGCTCCAGCGAGAAGGTAAACGGTGTTTCCGTGCGCTGCTCTGGTTTTCCAGAAGCAGCTTAGTCATGCTGGCTACATGACCCAGAACCTGCACACCGGCTCCCTCGGCCAGTAAAGTGAGATGAGCGCCGCAACCCCAGAGTCAGTCATGACTGGACCTAATGGTCAGGGGTCCCCTTTACTCTTTATCCACAAGCAAAGTGAGAACACTCTCTCTGAAGTAGAATCATAGAACTGTAAAATTGGAAAGGATCATGAGGGGTCATCTAGTTCAAACCCCTGCCACGTAGACACCACAAAGCTTAAACTAAAACTCCCAGGGGTGCTTCCGTGCTGTGGTTCTGGTTCAAATGGCCCTCCTCCCAACTGCTTCTAAAAGGTAAAGGGACCCCTGACCGTTAGGTCCAATGGGAGCTCATCCGTCGCGGGATTCGAACCACCGACCTTCCAATCGGCAAGCCCTAGGCTCAGTGGTCTAGACCACAGCGCCTCCCGCATCCCATTCCCAACTGCTTTTAAATGGTAAAGGGACCCCTGACCATTTGGTCCAGTTGTGGCCGACTCTGGGGTTGCGGCGCTCATCTTGCTTTATTGGCCAAGGGACCCGGCGTACAGCTTCTGGGTCATGTGGCCAGCATGACTAAGCCACTTCTGGCGAACCAGAGCAGTGCACGGAAACGCCGTTTACCTTCCCACTGGAGCAGTACCTATTTATCTACTTGCACTTTGACGTGCTTTCGAACTGCTAGGTTGGCAGGAGTGCATAGCTAAAACTGCTTTTAGCTATGCATTAATAGCAGGTGAGGGGCAGTCCCCTTCTTTCCCTGCACAGCGGCCCCAACCTAAATCACGTAGAGAAAGAGATGTTTTGAGAAACAGAAAGGGGTGATCAAGGTGTCTCCCCGCCAGGCAAGTATTTTTACTGGTATTATAGGTGAGGGCATTAATAGACAAGATGTTAAATTGTTTCTATATGCAACAACAGCAGCAAGAGTATTGTTAGCCCAGAAATGGAAGCAAGAAGAAATTCAGACGAAAGAAGAATGGCAGACAAAATTCATGGACTATGCAGAATTAGATAAAATGACAGGAAGGATTCGAAACCTGCGGGACCAGAGATTCACAGAAGATTGAAAAAAATATACGAACTATTTGAAGAGCAACTGTGATCAACAAACTACATTAGTCGGACTACAATAAGTTTTGTAAGGAGAATTATATGAAACATTGCAAAGTAGAAAAAGAATAGAGATATTAGTTATGAGACTTAAAAGTAATAGTGAAAGTAAGAAATGTATATTAAGTGATTAGATTGGAAAAATTTCAGATGTGATTGGTGGAAGTCAAAAAATTGTATAAGATTTAAAAGTATGCTTAATTACTGTTGAAAATGATATGTTAAAAAAACTAATAAAAAATTATTTAAAAGAGAGAGAGAGAGAGATACAGAAAGGAGTAGAAAGCTTAAGCAACAGACCTTCCCATGTTACATTTACTTTATACATCAGATGCCTTTCCAAAAACGTTGACACAGGAACACAAACCGTCCGTACTGGGAAGTGCAAGGAGCTGCAAATGGGGCGTGCTCCCAGGAGAGTCCCATGACTCCTTCCATGATCTCACCCTGCAAAAGTGTTTTCTTTGGTGCGAGATTGTGGCACCCAAAATGGCTGCCACTATCTCACACAAGAAAACAGGATACCCCTTTTCCCCGGGACACTTGGCAGGTATGCAACTGGCCCCTGGGCCAGTGTGGTGAAGTGGTTAAGAGCGGTAGTCTCGTAACCTGGGGAACCGGGTTTGAGTCTCCGCTCCTCCACCTGCAGCTGCTGGGTGACCTTGGGCTAGTCACACTTCTCTGAAGTCTCTCAGCCCCACTCACCTCACAGAGCGTTTGTTGTGGGGGAGGAAGGGAAAGGAGATTGTTAGTCGCTTTGAGACTCCTTAGGGTAGTGATAAAACGGGATATCAAATCCAAACTCCTCCTCCTCCTCCTCTTCTTCTTCTTCTTCTTCTTCTTCTTCTTCTTCTTCTTCTGTGCAGGTCTGTTTTGACACACTTTTTTTTCTGCTGTTCATATGCTCTTCAAGTCGCAGGCAAACGCTCAAAGCAGAAAGCCACAAAGCTGATCTGAAATGCTTAGCCATTTCCTGAGTGTTCTCACCTCCATTAATTTTTTATTCTTTTGTACGTTTGGGAAGGATAGATTTTTGGAAGGACGGATCAAAAGACAGCTGTGCGGTTTTGAGCCTCCTGTTGAGAATCCAACAATTGCAAACTGAAACATCCAATTGCAGACTGGCAAATGTAACTTTCATTCTCTCACTTATAAAGGTAGAAAGGTATGAAGGAAATTATGCTGAACTTCTGCTTGTTTTCAGATTTATTTGTGGTCAAATCCTGGCTGTGTCTATCCCACTGGATTCCTCACCCCTAGGAATCCATGTGTGGTTTAGGACTATTGGAAGGAACATCTGAACTCTCTGGCTTAATCCATGGAACCAGGAGCTCAGCAGAACGTTGTGCATCCTCTGCCTAACATCTGAGTCCTTTCGTTTCCCTCACAACTTTAGAAGTTATCGGAGTTAACAGCAGGCACACAAGCAAAAACAATGGTGGTAGAATAAGCCACAATGTAGATATATCTACCTAATATAAATAAATGTAAATAAAATATGGTAAAACTTAAAAATACACATCTAATGCTTGACAGTTACCCCACCACCATTGCAAGCATTGGCCAGAACCCCAGAAGGTGGGAGCAAGTGTGTTAAAATTAAAATTATCAATAAAAGACAGTCAAATACTTATTTAACTAAAGGAGCATCTCCACCATCTTACAGCACAGACACTGAGGTCCAGCTTCAAGGACCTTCTGGCGGTTCCCTCATTGTGAGAACAGATGTTGAGGAGATAGACAACTACACGACTTTTAGAAGAAATCTGAAGGCAATTTTTTCATGTTTGGTGTATGTCTTACTGTGTTTTTATATTTTGGTGGAAGCTGCCCAGAGTGGCTAGGGCAACCCATTCAGGTGGGCAGGGTACTACTATTATTATTAGGAAACATTCAAACGATAATTAAAATCAACAGAGATTAACATACATGCCAGCATGCTACATGAGTAGATAAGCTTGCCTAAGCAAAAATGTTTTAAGCAGGTGCCAAAAAGAATACAGCCCAGTGTCAATAGTGTTGAAGTAAGGGTAGTGAAATTGCAGCTGAGAAGCTCAAATCATATATATATGACTGACCCCCTTCTTTGGAAATTAAACCAGTTTCCAGACTTTATCATTCAAAAACTTTACGTGCAGAAACATATAGTTAGAGATGAATTAAAACATATTTACAGTCACATGCTCATCCAAGCATGGGCTTAGGCAGCGGTTCTCAACCTGTAGGTCCCCAGATGTTGTTGGACTACAACTCCCATCATCCCTGAGCTCTGGCCTTACTAGCTAGGGGTGATGGGAGTTGTAGTTCAACAACATCTGGGGACCCACAGGTTGAGAAAGGCTGGCTTAGAGTCTCTTCTTCTAACTTCCAAACAAATACCGGTATATTTTCCTCTCTTCCCAAAGATCAGCACTTTCAGCCTTCTGTATCTCAATTAGGCCATACCTGGCAACTGCTATGAAAGATTTCCACTCTTTCCTTCTCCTGCGGTTTTGCTCTCTCTCTCTTTCAAGCAGAGAAGAAGCACTGCGACACTCTACTCAACTTAGCAGTGTCCACAGTGGATTCTAAAACACAGTCACCTTGCATCACATAAAATCACTGGTTACCTTCCATGTGTCTGATGTTAGCCAATCACATAAGAACTACTAGAATACTCTCTAGAATTCAGTTACTAAACAGTCAGATCTAAACACATCGTAATGCATGCAAGCCTTTACCATTTCAGTGAATTAAATTACTATACTTAACAAATAGGTAGGGAATTCCAGAGTTGAGGTGATGCTACACTTAAAAGCTGATTTCTTACAAGTTGTTGTTGTTGTTTAGTCATTTAGTCGTGTCCGACTCTTTGTGACTCCATGGACCAGAGCACGCCAGGCACTTCTGTCTTCCACTGCCTCCCGCAGTTTGGTCAAACTCATGCTGGTAGCTTCGAGAACACTATCCAACCATCTCGTCCTCTGTCGTCCCCTTCTCCTTGTGCCCTCCATCTTTCCCAACATCAAGGTCTTTTCCAGGGAGTCTTCTCTTCTCATGAGGTGGCCAAAGTATTGGAGCCTCAGCTTCATGATCTGTCCTTCCAGTGAGCACTCAGGGCTGATTTCCTTCAGAATGGATAGGTTGTGGTTCGAGGACCCGATCCCCGCGTAGTGGAATGAAAACACGAGGACACGTGATATAAGGTTAATGGGCAAGAAAAGGCCACAACTTTATTGATTACAGCAAGTGAAAAGGTATTGGCTTAGGCATTGGATTACGTCAGCTGACTCCACCCCCTCAGAGAGGGGTGAGTCTAAAACGGGGGGGTTTATTCACCAGTAGGTGGAGCCTGTTGATGCTAATCCAACTATAAGCTCTCCCCTGATGTCACCGAGGGTCGTGCCATGGCCTCCTGCCAAGCAGGCATCAGACAGAGTACACGACCGCCAGATTCCTTTAACGGAATACCCAAATATTGAAGGCATAGGCGATGGCCACACCTAGCCCTTCGACACACCACAACACATTATTCCAATGCCTAACCTACCCACCAATACCATGAAAGTTGTGACGATTGCTACGAGGTAGGCGGAAAAACCAAAAATCCTAATGCCAAATGGAAAAATTCCTACCAGGCCCCCCCCCCAGACAACCAGGGCGACCAACCTAAGGTCCATAGCAAGGCCAAAAGAAAACTGAGACCCTGAGCTCTAAGGGAGTGGAGGGTGGGTGACTCGCGATGGGACGACGAAAAGTGAGGCCGGAAGGCTGGTGCCGCAGCAATTTGGGCTGCTATACACGCCCCCTCGCAGGCACCTGGTTGGGTGCCTGCCCGTGGGCGTAGGCCAGCCAGGTGAGTGGGAGGCAGGGGGCTAACGCCCCCTGCTTGAGGCGGAGTCCGGCTCCCGACCACAACCACTCCCCTCTCTTGCAGGAGGAGAGTCTTTCTTACAAGTACAGAATGAGTATGATGTGACGCCTGTAATAGTGCCAGATCCAGCTATTACACCGTGCTGTTGAGTGTCTGGGAAGTAGAAGCTGGTCGTGGTGGTCATCTGTTAGGCTGTACACACACAGGAAGAAGAATTTCTTTGTGCTTACACACCACATGGCAGAGAACATGCCTTGTCCACAGAGGGTCCCAGATTCAGTCCCCACATCTTCAGGTGAGACTGGGGAAACTTGCTGCTTGAGGAGTCAGTGCCAAACAGTTTAGACAATGCTCTCTTATTCCAAGGTCATAGAAGAGAACATAGACTAAGCTTCTACCCCCATATCTCCCAGTGAAAAGTGAGACTCGAAAAATGTCCATTATTTCAGTCAACTGATGTTGTTGGTTTTCCATTAGAAGGCTGTAGCCAGCATTCACCCCTAGTTAGACAGTAAATTTATGGATTTATACTATGTGCAGCAAACATTATTATTCCACATCTTTGCCTGTTAATGCATTACCAGCTAGTTCCTCAAAAGTAATATATAATAATATTGTGTTACGGTGTGATTGCATCTCTTAGAGTGATTTCCTGCTAAAGGATCTCAGGGACACTGCCAAGATTTCATTCCCTAATAATATTAGACAGATGACATGTTTATTCGTTGTTAGCTTGGCCCTGCGTGTTTCCCGGCCTGTTTACTTGACAATAAATCCCACTGAGTTCAGTGGTCTCTGAAATAAGTGTGTGTACAATTGGTGCATTAGTTACTGTGTGCGTAAGCGTAACGACTAGAATAAAAAATGTTTCCTATACTGTGACCTCACAGCATGCTCACTAGAACTTACTTGGAGAGGCAAAGGTACAGCCCATAATACACAGCACTTCTAAGACGCTATATCTCCTTATCTGTTTCTTTAAATATATGAGGAAGGGATATCATCAGCTGGCGATTGCAATGGGCAGCTGTAATTAGGGCTTTCAATAATAGAAAAACGCATACATTGCTCTAATAAAAACAAGTTCATGTGCATATTCAGATCTCTAAACGCTCTAGTGTCAGCTGAAAAAGAGAACTGAGGGTGTACAAATGACAAGATGCTGTGCCACAGATCCTACAACCAATAACACATCTTTGTCAATTGTGCAGTCCTCCCCCCTCCATTTTGCCAGTGCATTCTGTCAGTAAGTGCAATTCAGCAAGCGGCTATTTTCTCTTGACTATTCACGCATTCCCATACAAGGGAGGCAAAGCTTCAACAATTTGACAGTATGTAAAGATGCCAAGATGCAGTAAGAAAAGCAAACATCTGAAGCAGAACAAGGAGGTATGAGCCAAGGCTGTTTGTGTATTTAATCCTTGGTCATTTCGGTACTTAAACATAAATTAGAATCTGACCTATACATAAACCAACAAAAGCATTTACAATCTGAACCATCTTTACATAATAATCTGATACTTAATCGCAAGATGTTTAGAACAGCATTAACTTTTACAAAATGTTCCCTGGGTTTTTTCTTTCTTTCTTTCTTTTCTAGATAGTCAGGCAGTAGATGCCATTAGCTACACATTTACTCGGTAGCAAATATTTTAATTTTGAAAGTGTGGCTAAACAAAAAGGACCATTCTTAAAAAATGGCACAATGCGTGTCATAAATAATGTAGGCAACTCGCTACTGATCTTATCCACAGTCTGAGGTTAAATGGCAGCGAGGTTGAAAAAGACACTTGCTGAGGTCAGTGAAAAAGTTTCTAAATTGTGAGTAAGCAGGAATACTTCTTTAGGGAAGGAACGGGGTTGCCATACCCCATCTTAATATTTCCGAAAAATTTACTCATCACTTAGGAAGTCAGGCGAACTAATGCCAGTATACTGGAAGAAGCAAAGATCACCAGTGTCAAAACAATGATTCTTCAACATCAATTTCGTTGGACCGGTCATGTTGTATGGTTGCCTGATTATCATCTTCCAAAGCAACTACTCTATTCCGAACTTAAAAATGGAAAGTGTAATGCTGGTGGTCAACAAAAGAGGTTTAAAGGCTCAAGGCAAATCTTTAAAAATGCAGTATAAACACCGACAACTGGAAAACACTGGCCTGCGAGTGCTCTAATTGGAAAACAGCCTTTACCAAAGGTGTCATGGACTCCTTCTTGCTTTGTATCTAGTGTGCTTCCACCACTGGTTTGGGGAGCATCATATGCACAAAGCTAGCCACAATCCATACCTGTACTGTATTCGGTCATTTCTTGCAAAATACTGTGCATTAATGTGCTGCTCCCCAAATCAGCTTCAATCCAAACTGAGAAAAAGAACAGCTTAGCTGTGTCTTAAGCTGTCAATGTGTACACAGCCTCAGACTCTGAGATCCACATCTCAGATCCCCATAGTAACTTCCATTGCTAGAACAGCTGTGGATATTGAATTTCTGTTGAAAAGGATCCATGAATGAGCAATGAACAAATTATGTGCTTCAGTTAATATTAACAGTGGAGTGCCAACTGGGTGTCTAAAGACGCAAGAAGTCGTGGTGATTTAAATCACATCTAATTCTGAGCCACGTTCATTAGAATGTGGTTATTTCATCAGTACTAAACTCTGCCAATTCTGAGGAATTGGATGTTTTAAGAGAACAAAATAATCACACCCCATTCTGAGCAGAGAAAACATACCATTCCTGTGAACACAAAGCTAGAGATTGACTGGTACCCAAGAGAAGAGCCTTTAGGCATGCGCATGAACTGGGATTTATGTGAGATACACAAAAGGCAGGGTTTTTTTAATGGTGGAATATTCTCTGGATCAGATCAGCGATAATGCAGTGGTACCTCTAGTTACGAACTTAATTCGTTCCAGAGGTCCGTTCTTAACCTGCAGTTGTTCTTAATTAGAAGCGTGCTTTCACTTGCTGCCACTGCACTGCTGGTACACGATTTCCATTCTCATCCTGGGGCAAAGTTCTCAACTTGAGGTAACTCTTCCAGGTTAGCAGAGTTTGTAACCTGAAGCATTTGTAACCTGAGGCGTTTGTAACTCAAGGTACCACTGTAATGTCTTGGGTCATAAAAACAAAAGGTAAAGGACCCCTGACAGTTAAGTCCAGTCACGAATGACTCTCGGGTTGTGGGGCTCACCTCGCTTTACTGGCCAAGGAAGCTGGCATTAGTCCACAGACAGTTTTTCCAGGTCATGTGGCCAACATGACTAAGCCGCTTCTGGCGAAACCAGAGCAGCGCACGGAAACGCCGTTTACCTTCCCACCTATTTATCTACTTGCACTTTGACATGCTTTTGAACTGCTAGGTTGGCAGGAGCTGAGACCGAGCAACGGGAGGTTATCCTGTTGCGGAGATTCGAACCGCCAACCTTCCGATCAGCAAGTCTGAGAGGTTCTGTGGCTTAGACCACAGCGCCACCCACGTCCCTGTCTTGGGTGATAGCTGCCCTCAAATAATTATCTGATTTAAGGGCACTGAGGCAATCTCTCACAAGGAAGGCAGTGCATATTACAATGAAGCTATAAGCAACACCCTTCCAAAAAAAAAGCCAATTATCTTGCAAAAAGTGATTCTAGCAGAATACAAACCAAAAAGTAGATAACAGGGTGTAAAAAGCTAGGATGTATTTACCTTGCAAAGGTGTCTGCTTGTCCTCAGTAACAGAACATTAAATAACATCAGACTATATCAACCCAGTGCTTTTTTCTGGGGGTACGCAGGGAGACGCATACCGCTAAACATATTGTGAATCTTTGTACTTTTCTCCATTTGCTGTATTTATTTTTGCCAATTTGAACTACAAAATGGTGATTTTCTTGAGTCAAAATGAGAGTACCCCTAAACATTTTTTTAGGGGAAAAGCACTGTGTAAACCTGTTCCTACAGTAACCTCTTTGGTAGAGATCTCTCCAGAACATGAGACATTCAGAACTTTAAAGTCCCATTGATTTCAATCAGAGCGTTGAGTGCATGCTTAGATTTCCTAGATGAAATCACTGAGATTTGCCATGCTTTATTTTAGCCAGATTGTGTCTTTATTTTATAAAATATAAATTATGGCTGTAAAGATATGCAGATTTTATTTGTTGCTGGAGTTTGTTTATCCAGGACATGGGGTTGTTTGTAGCAGAGCTGAGCCAAAAATACGGATGTGTTTTACCCAAAAGGGGGGGAAATCAACTCCCCCCCTGCACATTTCAGCCATTATTAAATAATTCCCAAATCATGTGGTTAGCAAGAAGAACCCTGCTGAGAGTGGGGTTGATTCAGAAGTGGCTGCTAAAATCAACACTAGAGCACACTTTGAAGCACACTGGAGCAGAAATACATTTTTCGCGGACTATGTGAGCATATTTCAAGGACACTGGAAGCCCCCCTTTTCACAATGAAAGCGTTGAGCCATAAAAATTTTAGCACAGCTCTCGTTTGCTGCAAGCATGTGCCTTATCATATGTTGTATTATGGATAGAGTTCCCCGTTAAGATCATTTCCTCTTCTCTTCTCAGATTCTTTGACTAAGTAAAAGGTTAAGTCATTACAACTCTAGGAAAAAAGCTTTTCAAAAGCTTGGCATTTGCTAGGGCTGCAATTATGTCGTTTTCACTAGTCATTTGACCAGTTCATGTCAGGGTAGCAGCATAGTACGGATTTAAAACACCAGTTGGGAACCGCAATTTATGGATATTGAATATTACAGTTTAAAAAAAGAAGCCTAAAGTCTTCTGGAAAGCACTGCCAAATGAAGGGATAATTCCCTGAGTCTAATAGGAAGACAAGAAAGGAAGGAGTCTGGAAGTCTGTGGGCTGTGAAGCTGTCATCCATCTTTCTCATTCTGAGCTACTCTACAGATGTAAATATTGTCAGAGTCTGATATGTAAGATTTCCAGATTTGGGGCTTAGTTACATAATATGGGTGGTAGCCAACATTGCATGAACTGGTGGAGAAAATATACTTTTGCCCAGTTGCAGACAATTCCCTCTTCCCACTGTAGCCCCTGACAATGCAGCTCAGACCCTTTGTCTCTATTTTCCAAGGACAGTCCCAGATTTACAGAAGCTATCTTGGTTTATGATTTGATCCTGGAATGTCCCACTTTTCCTTAGGATGCCCCTATTGTCATCGGAGAAATGTTGGAGGGTATGGAGTTATGCATATTGTGCCTATTTGCCTTCTTCTCACAAAATGTTGGATACAACCCTATGCTGTCTTGAACCTCAGTCTCTTATATGTTCATATGATCAAGTGTTGAATCAGAGACTAAAGTGGGTCTCCCGATTCAACAGCTACCAGGAAGATCAGGAGCCTCATCCTGTTAGTGTCGTACAAATATACCGTATTTTTCGCCCTATAGGACGCACTTTTCCCCCTCCAAAAATGAAGGGGAAATCTGTGTGCGTCCTATGGGGCGAATGCAGGCTTTCGCTGAAGCTTGGAGAGCGAGAGGGGTCGGTGCGCACCGACCCCTCTCGCTCTCCAGGCTTCAGGAAGCTATCAGCAAGCCTGGGGAGCCCGCGGGAAAGCAGAGCGCCCGGCGCGTCGGGAAAACATCTGCAGCCTAGGGAGCCCTGTGCTGCCATCCCGCTGTTCCCCGACCTGGTTTGGATTCCCCAACCTAGTTTGGGGGGGGGGATAAAGAGGGAACTTTTTCCTTTATTTCCCCCCCAAAAAAAAAAACTAGGTGCGTCCTATGGGATGAAAAATACGGTACCTTGATCCAGTCAAATACTCATTTGCAGTTTCATCTGGTAGTTTATTTTACTTCCAGATGGGTAGCCCTGTTAGTGCTGTGGAGCAAAAATAAGAAAAAATCTTGTGGCATCTTAAAGAAAAAGTTAATGTGGTGGCCTATCACAAAGCCACCTATGGCTGCAATTCTGACAGTGTCTACTCAGAAGTCAGTCCCATCAAATGCAATTGGGCTTAGAACCAGAGTTAGGATTGAAGCCCCTCTTCTTCAATTAATCACCTATGTCATTTTTTCTTGCAACATTTTATTTCATAAAATGAATATTTTATACAGAAAATGGTTGTGTGTGCGTGTCTGCTGAAACACGATGCTCAAGCTAATTTATGTTTTAATTGTTTGTGGTAAACATAATTTTGCGTTTGACATTTTGAAATAGTTTTGTGTGCCAAAGTATTCATACCATGTGAAAAAGAGCAATAATGAATGTTGTATTCTGTCGGTTTTAAAATTCAGCTGGGATTTGGCTGTGAGCGCTGAGTGGGGCAAGAGCACTCCTAAAACAAAAAAACAAAACAAAAACAAATATTTAGGGCATGAATGGATCATCAAAAATTCCAGTTCCAGATGGTTTGCCCCCACTTTATTTAAATGTTTAGAAACCACACCTTAATAATAACAACAGCAACACAATTCAAAGCCATCGAGACAGTATGCATCATACAAATATACAACATGAGCTGGTAAAAATAAATTCACATTGCATAGCTTTGTCTCAACAACCCTTTCGCAAAGAGTCTCAGGCTTTAAATGAGGATTCTAGATAAAGTATGTACTGTACAGGTAACAAAAGTGATCATTTCTTTCCATATGAAAATCACAACAAGGAAGGTTGCATTCCATTGGTTTTTAAAATTCCCAGTAAGAAGCAGGTTGAGGCTACAATCCTAACCACAGTTACCCATGAGTAGGCCTCATTAAATTCAGTGGGACTTACTCGAGTATGTTACTTGAGTTGAGCGCTTTGAGCTTTCTGAGTATTTCTGGACTTGTGATTCCAGGTCAAATTCTCACACCCAGATGATTTTGATAACATTCGGCAACTTTATTTGCTTTCTTTAACGTTACTTCAAAGGTCCAGCCTGCTCAGCCAATCGCCAATCATTTATGTCTGCTGCCCTTAGTCATTCACAAGCTGATTTCCTTTATTTTGTTTTCTTGAATCATTTGCGTGAAGCAACCCCCATTGATGGCAAGAGATGTCTTCAAACATGGCTTCTCTTCCCGTTCCTAAAAATATTGCACCAGCTTGTAAGAAATGCAATGAGTAGCCCGCTCGGTTTTGAAAGAGAATAGGGAATAGCCTTGCAGTAAGCGAATGTAAAATACTTGTGGTCCGCGTCTATCAGTGGACACCTCCAAACTTGAAAGAAAAAGTCTTTTTCCCCACCCCCACCCTCATCCAAATTTTAAAGACGGAATCGCCTTAGTACCCTAGAAAGAATCTCTCACCCTGCTTTATTCTCAAAGAGAATATGGAATGGTTCTCCAATAAGCCAAGGGGGAAAGACTGGTACTCAAGTCTTTCTCAGATGTTTCTCAGCAAGCCTGGAAGGTTCAATACAAAAGAGAGCCTTTGTTTTCAAAGGTCGGTAAAGCCATTCTTAATGTTTTCCCCCACAGTTTCCCTTCTTTCATTGTGCTACTATCTCCCAGTAAGTTAGGAACAGGAATAAAATAATATCCTGATTGGTATTTTTCTTTCCCTTTCAAATAAAAGCAACTCATACCTTCAATGAACATGTATTTCCCCTACACGTGAAACACTCTGCGCCAAATTGTTCTGATCTAAATTGTGTTTGTCTGAGTTATCTCAAAGTTTTGTTTGGGTCTTTGAATGGAACCCATTGCCATTGCATTCAAAAGAAGTTGTGCTACTGGTGTCAATTTATCTGCATGTGTCCATTTGTCTTCCCAGTACCACACACACAAAAATATTGTTGACAGCTCCTCGAGGTTCTCTTTTTTATATATAAATTTTTTTATTGGTTTTACAGATTTTTTAGGACAATACAAACATATAAAAAGACATACAAACACGTATAGTTTCATAAACTTTTTTCATAAACCGTGTTTCTCCGACTTCCCCGTACCTCCCCTTTCTGCATCCCAATGTCCAAAAAAATTTTAGCAACTCTAAATACATCTGTCAGTCCTCTGTCCTCTTACTCTTTTCTTCATCTAATCTTATTTCGCTGTAACCCTTTCTTACTCAAACCTCGACATTCTAACATTCAGCAAGTTTATAATAGTCCTTAAGGTAAATCTTAAATTTCTTCCATTCTTCTTCCGCCGTCTCCTTTCCCCGATCGCGGATTCTGCCAGTCATCTCAGCTAGTGTCATATAGTCCATCACTTTCATCTGCCATTCTTCCAAGGTGGGTAGATCTTGTGTCTTCCAATATTTTGCGATGAGTATTCTTGCTGCTGTTGTAGCATACATAAAGAAAGTTCTGTCTTTCTTTGACACCACTTGGCCGACAATGCCCAAGAGAAAGGCCTCTGGTTTTTTAAGAAAAGTACATTTAAATACCTTTTTCATTTCATTATATATCATTTCCCAGAAAGCCTTAATCTTCAGGCATGTCCAACAAAGGTGATAGAAAGTACCTTCAGTTTCTTTACATTTCCAACACTTATTATCAGGCAAATGATAATTTTTTGCTAGCTTGACTGGGGTCATGTACCACCTGTAAACCATTTTCATAATATTTTCCTTTAAGGCATTACATGCCGTAAATTTAATACCGGTGTTCCACAACTGTCAGGGGTTCAGGAGCAGAGGCAAGGGCAAGGGAGGAAACAGAGAGCGAGGAGGAGGAGGCAGAAGAAAAGATGAGTGATGACGACGACTCGAGATCTCCGAGTCTTTCCAGTGAATCAGAAGATTCACAGAAAGGAGCACCAGTGGCCAGGGCAAGGGGGGAGCCTAGGGGGACACCCCAGGAAGATAGAGCCAGAGGGGACTCAGAGGGGAGCAGTTGGAGATCGGGACCAGCGTCACCGCCAGAGAGCAGGGAAGAGGAAGGGGGCTAGGGATCAAGCGCTGGCAGCTCACAACAGGAGGGAGGGCACGAGTCAGGAGTGGCCACACCTCCATCAGGGAGCGAAGAAACGGTCAGACGGAAAGTGGAAGGTTGGGCGCGCGCGCCAAGTTCAAATGCACAGGAAAGTGACGCAGTAGGCAGCCCGGAGAGGGAGCCAGGTCCTAAAGCCCGGCGCAAGGAGACAGAAGGGTCCGGGGGGTCGGCGTCGGAGGAGTCCCAGAGGGAGGAGACCCCGGGGGGCAGAGGGACCCAGAGGAGAACAGTCAGGCGGAAAAGGTGGAGCAGGGCTAGGATATTAAGTTGGTGCGCAAGGGGAGGAGACTCAGACGGAGCTTCGCCGATCTAACCATAAGACGTAGAGTTGCACGCAGCAGCTTGAGAATGGGAACTGTAACTCAATAAAGACTTTTACTTAATGATCGCTGGCTAGCGTGATCCTCTGTGAGCTAGGATCGGGGAGCAACTCTGACAACAACCATTCCCAGTCAGCAGACATGATGTTATGACCAATATCCTGTGCCCACTTAATCATAGCCGATTTAACTGTTTCATCTTGTGTATTCCATTTCAACAGCAAATTATACATTCTTGACAAGTTCTTAATATTGGGTTCTAACAGTTCAGTTTCTAATTTTGATTTTTCCACCTGGAAGCCAATTTTCCTGTCCTGTTTAAAGATCTCCATTATTTGGAAATATTGGAGCCAATCTTGTACTTTAGGTTTCATTTTCTCATAGCTTTGTAATTTCAATTTATCTCCCTCCTGTTCCAAGATTTCCCAATACTTCGGCCATCCGACCTCCATATTGAGTTTCTTCACTGCCTTAGCCTCCACGGGTGAGACCCATCTAGGGGTTTTGTTTTCCAACAGATCTTTATATCTTATCCAGACATTGAACAATGCTTTTCTAACAATATGGTTTTTAAAGGCCCTATGCACCTTAATTTTATCATACCATAGATATGCATGCCAACCAAATGCGTTATTAAAACCTTCCAAATCCAAAATGTCTGTGTTCTCGAGGAGCATCCACTCTTTCAGCCAGCAAAATGCTGCTGCTTCATAGTACAATTTTAAGTCCGGCAGGGCAAATCCCCCTCTTTCTTTAGCATCTGTCAGTATTTTAAATTTAATTCTGGGCTTTTTGCCCTGCCAGACAAATTTCAAAATATCTTTCTGCCACCTCTTGAAACAGTCCATCTTGTCGAGAATCTGCAAAGTTTGGAACAAAAATAACATTCTAGGCAATACATTCATCTTTATCACTGCAATTCGGCCTAACATTGACAATTTCAAATTTGACCATATTTCTAGATCTTTTTTAATTTCTAACCAACATTTTTCATAGTTGTCCTTATACAAGTTCAGATTTTTTGATGTCAAATAAACCCCTAGTTATTTCACCTTCTTAACCAATGTCAGTCCTGTCTCTTCTTGAAATTTCTCCTTCTCCATGGCTGTTAAGTTTTTTTCTAAGACTTTCATTTTTTGTTTGTTCAATTTAAATCCAGCTACCTGGCCGAATTGCTGGATTATCTCCAACACCCTTTTCGTGCTAGTGTCAGGCTCTTGTAAGGTCAATACTAAGTCATCTGCAAATGCCCTTAACTTATAGTGTTTATCTCCGACCTGTACACCTTTAACCTGCTGGTCATTTCTAATCATGTTCAGCAACACCTCCAGAACTGAAATAAAAAGCAGTGGGGAAATAGGGCATCCCTGTCGTGTTCCTTTTTCTATCCTGAGTTCCTCAGTTACCACATTATTTACAATTAACTTAGCTTTTTGTTCAGAGTATATCGCACCCAGACCATTCTCAAATCCTTTGCCTACCCCCATCCCGTGAAGATTCTTTTTCATAAAACTCCAAGAAATGTTATCAAAGGCTTTCTCCGCATCCACAAAAATCAGCACTGCTTTAGTGTTAATTTTCACCTCTAGCAATTCCAAAATGTCTATTATATTCCTTACATTGTCTGATAGGTGTCTTTTTGGGAGAAAGCCTGCTTGGTCCTTATGAATCTTCTCCATCAACACTCTTTTAAACCTTTTTGCCAAAATGTCTGCAAAAATTTTGTAATCCACATTAAGTAATGATATTGGGCGGTAGTTCTTGAGTTGAGTCTTTTCAGTTTCTGTCTTTGGTATGAGTGAAATATACGCTTCTTTCCACGATTCTGGTGCCCTTTTCCCCTCTAAGATCTCATTACAGACTTCCTTTAACGCTCCTCAAGGTTCTCAGCCTGTCTGATTCATCCTCAAGGGGTTTTAGGCCTCGCACCAAGTCAGGGCTAGGTGTGATTTGTCTGGAGAGAAACAAACTGAGATTGGGCTCAGACATCATGACAGACCACACCCTTGTTTATTTTCTGGCAGTATAGGAGGAGCAGGGTAGGAATGGAGTGACAACCTTTCAGCACTGTGCTCCAACATGCTGCGTGTTCATGTCAAACCATAGTTTCGTTGAGGTTTGTGAGAAACTGCAGCTTTGAAGTGGACAATTAGTGAGTTGGCAAGAAGCCAAGTAAAGCAAGAGTATGTGAGAAAGTCTGCTTAGAGATAGGGAAACCTAGCAACAGGTGGTGATTGGCTAAAAGTTTTTCCTTGTGTGCTGGTCCCGTGGGTTACCCGAGAGGCAAGGTCCAAGTCCAGTCCGTGGTCCAAGGTGCAACGTGGAGGCAGGCCATAGTATCTGAAGCTGGGTGCAGGGCAGGGAGCCGGGCGAAGTCAGGAGCAGGCATGCAAGCAGGGAGCAGGACAGGGTTCAGGCAGGAACTAGCAACCAACAATGTTGCTCCCGCAACTTGGGACTAGGCTTTTATCTGCCCCGAGGCATAGGGCGGCCGCAATCCTCTGGTGACTTATCTCTCCTGGCCTGGAGGCAAGCACTCCTCCTGCGGGAACTTAGTTCCCTCCGCCTCTCTGCTCTGAGCCTCTGCAGCTCAGGAGAGGATGGAGGGTTACTTGACCTAGAGGCAACCTCAGCGTCCTCTAACGGGGCTGAGAGTGGAGCACCTGCAGGCAATGGGTCCTCCATCACCTCAGGAGCCAGAGCAGACACAGCTGGTGCCTGCACCTGAGGATCCAGCACAGGTGAGGACCCTTCAGGCTCAAGCCCCAGCCCCGGCTCAGCTGGTTCTGGAGGCGGGGACTCCTGTGCAGGCTGGGATCCCTCAAGTTCAGCCTCCGAGTCCAAATCCCAGGCCATCACACCTTATAAGCAGCATGACACAGTAGTTTGGTGTTGGAGTTGAGAGGTTGGTGTGTATAGTTTGAATTGAGTCTGTGTATATAGTAACTTACCAGGGACGCGGGTGGCGCTGTGGGCTAAAGCATCAGCGCCTAGGGCTTGCCGATCGAAAGGTCGGCGGTTCGAATCCCCGCAGCGGGGTGCGCTCCCGCTGTTCGGTCCCAGCGCCTGCCCACCTAGCAGTTCGAAAGCACCCCCGGGTGCAAGTAGATAAATAGGTACCGCTTACCAGCGGGAAGGTAAACGGCGTTCCGTGTGCGGCTCTGGCTCGCCAGAGCAGCGATGTCACGCTGGCCACGTGACCCGGAAGTGTCCCTGGACAGCGCTGGCCCCCGGCCAATAAATGTGAGATGGGCGCACAAACCCCACAGTCTGTCAAGACTGGCCCGTTCGGGCAGGGGTACCTTTACCTTTACCTTTTATATAGTAACTTGTACAAAGCTGTGCTATACTCTGTACATAATAAAAGCAAATACAAATCAAGTTACTGCTCAGCAAGTTGTGTTCCTGAGTCGTCACCCTGGACTACACGGACTAAGCAGCCGGTAGCAGAGAGTTTTGGTTGAGATCCACCAACAAGTTTGAATGTACCGTAACTGTCAGGGACTCGCCAAGCAGAGAGGAATCTCCAGAGGAGGAGAAATTGGCTGCACCTGAGTCGCCAAGAAGTAGGAGGCGGAGCAAGCCGTTAGAGCAGAGGCAGGCCAGCAGGAGTCGGGAAAGGATGTGGCTTATATATGGCCTTGGGAGGGGTCCGAATAATAATAATAATTTATTATTTGTACTCCGCCCATCTGGCTGGGCTTCCCCAGCCACTCTGGGCGGCTTCCAAAAAAATTATTAAAATACTGTAATACATCAAACATTAAAAGCTTCCCTAAACAGGGCTGCCTTCAGATGTCTTCTAAAAGTCTGCTAGTTGTTGTTCTCTTTGACATCTGGTGGGAGGGCGTTCCACAGGGCGGGTGCCACTACCGAGAAGGCCCTCTGCCTGGTTCCCTGTAACTTGGCTTCTCGCAGTGAGGGAACCACCAGAAGGCCCTCGGCGCTGGACCTCAGTGTCCGGGCAGAACGATGAGGGTAGAGATGTTCCTTCAGTATACTGGGCTGAGGCCGTTTAGGGCTTTAAAGGTCAGCACCAACACTTTGAATTGTGCTCGGAAACGTACTGGGAGCCAATGTAGGTCTTTTAAGACCGGTGCTATGTGGTCTTGGCGGCCGCTCCCAGTCACCAGTCTAGCTGCCGCGTTCTGGATTAATTGTAGAAGCCAGTCGAGTCAACTGACTCCAACAGCGAAGGATGAGTTGTGGAAGCTTGGACTGCTCTAAGCCTGTTATTGAGAAATGAACCTCAGCTACTTAAACTGCAGCATTCCGTGTCTTGTGTGGGAGAAGCACTAAACCTGACAGTAACCATGGTTAATATGACGTGCAAACCAGGCCCTCTACCAAAATCAGGCATTGCAACTGTGAGAAGACTTGCAACCATTTTTGTACAGTGGTAACCTGGTTCTCAGACTGCTTAGTTGTTAAACAAATCTGCTCCCAAACACCGCAAACCAGGAAGTAAATGTTACGATTTGCGAATGTTTTTCGGAAGCCGAACGTCCAACGCGGCTTCCACTTGAGTGCAGGAAGCTCCTGCAGCCAACTGGAAGCCGCGCTTTGGTTTTCAAACAGTTTCAGGAGTCAAACAGACTCCCGGAATGGATTAAGTTCAAGAACCAAGGTACCACTGTACTTTAAAGAAGACTCAGAAAACACCCTCCCATCAACATTCAAAAGTTTTTCACTTGGAGAACAGCTTTCACAAGGGATGTCATAATCATATGACACCTTGAAATTAAAAATGTCCTTTCTTGTAATTTGAAACCCCGCTAATCGTCCAAATAGAAAGTGTTCTCCCACAGTTTCTTTTCTGGGAACTGCAATACAGAGGATTCTTGCGCACAGTTAAGGTAACCTTGGAAATGTATGGGGGAGTTAATTATGTTACAGAAGTTTTTTTTTAAATAAAGGAAAAGGAAAAGATCTGTGGCCATATGCCTTTAAGAAAGGTATCTTTAATCTTTACTTTGGCAGTGGATTTCAGATGGACTCTTTTCCAGTCCTCTTTTGTACTCTTGCAAATGAGAAAGTTCTTCGCTATGACCTACATTGCAACTTCTTAAAGAAATTCTTTGGCATCCTGGCTTCTTCTTTCTGACAGGAAAGGAACCGAAGTTATTGATATGCCACACTGTCACCTAGTGAACAGATTCATTACTTCTCATGGGCATGATGACCCAATCAAAGTGAAACGCTTTAAGGTCCCATTGAGTTCAAAGGGGGGACCATTAAGCGCATGTGTTATTCTCCAGTTGAAAGCCATGGAAGTTAAGGTTCCTTTATGCCAGCTGGATTGTGCTCACCATTTACAATTATTGCCCATGTTTTCAATGAAACCATTATTTAACCTGAGAACTCGCTACCTTAGCAATCCAATTCCTGACCTTTGGTATGGGCAATCTATCTGGAAGATATTTGTATTTTGAGGAGTTTGTGATCTAACCTGGTTTCCCTTCCTACCTCTGTTTGCTTCCCCCTCTCTATCTCTTGTTCAGCTCTTTGATGGCTGAGAACAGCCTTCAATGCCCTAATCTGTGAAGGAAGTGATAGCGCTGGGTACCTTCACCTTCTTTGATGTCAGACATTGTTTGGAGAATGTGAGGCATTGGGAGAGGTAGCTAGTGAACATAGGCGCCGACTCCATGGGGCTTGAGGGGGCTCGAGCCCCCTCAAAAAAATTTTTTGGGGGGCTCAGCCCCCCCAATAATCTCGGGCGCCCTTCCAACAGAGCGCCGCCGCCGTCCCCCGCCTCCTCCCCACCTGCTCCTTCGCCAGCCAGCCAGCCAGCCGCGCGCCCTAATGGCGGGGGCTCCTGCCTCGCTGCTTCGCAGCACCACCGCCACTGCCAAGGCACTGCCGGAAATCCCGCGAGAACAGGGGAATCCCGACTGGCCACACCTCCCAGCCAGCCAATCGGCTGGCTGGGGGGCGTGGCTTGCCCTGTTTAGGGCCGGAGCCACTTTATTTGCATATTCATGAGCTTATTTATTATTCATGAGCTTTCCCGGGCCCCCCCAATATTTTTTATAAGTCCGCGTCCCTGCTAGTGAATCATCTGCACATAGCCAGTTGAGCAAGTCACGCAGGCTAACAGGCTAGCTATCTATAAATCAGATGGTGTTGGGCAGAGTCTGAGAAGCTCATGCGCGAACTGATAGCCACGTGGCCGTGCAGACTGAGGCTACCTGGAGAAGTCACTTGGCCACTTCTTGAGGGCTTCCAAGTGGCAGATTAAGGTGCTTGCTTGGTATATATTGCTTGCTGTTTAGAATAAAATCTTTAATGAATTTTGGGGAAAGATTGGTATAGAAATATCCGGAATTGTGGGTAGGAAGGTGGGAATATCTAAATTAATGGTTATTATTAGCCTGAGTAGCACCGAGTTAAAAACAAAAGAGGAATGGAAATGGGTAAAATTGGTGATAATTGCAGCCAGACAGGTTACAGCAAGTAACTGCGAAAATGCAGAAGACTAGGGGTGAACCAATGGAGGAAAAAACTGAATAATATTATAATTTTAGAATATCTAACTGTGAAGATACACAGAATGAAAGGGTTTAAGGTCAGTGGGAAAGAGGAGGATTGGTTTGAGAAGATATTGAATTATTGGGGTAGGTTTGAACAATTTTAGGGCAATTAAAATGTTAAAAGTTAAATAAACTTTGTGGAGGGAGGAGTATTAATGTATATAGAATTGTACATATGATTGAATTGAATATGTTATTATTGATTAAGTATACCCAATGTATCTGCATGCCTGGGGGGTGTCACTGTTTGTGTTTTGGTTGTTGGTAAAAAATAAAATAATAATAAAAAAGGATAAAATCTTTAATCTTCTCACTCACTTGCGTTTTGTACTACTTCTGAATCTCATTTAAAAGAACCACCTTGCATTTGGCAAGACACCTTTCCCCCTGTCAGAGAAGTCATCCTGCACTCATTTGACGTTGTTTCAGAGCATGGCTGGCCATTTGTTATCTGGCTTGGGGTATTGACAGCAGGTTCCCATTACATTACCAATAAAGATCTGAATGGTCTGGGCAATAGTGGACCTACATTTTTGGGGCACTGTAACTGTTACGAGGCCCCCTTCGCAACCAGCAATGAGGTTTGGGTAACCACTGTTATCTTCTTCAATGGGATTGTTCCACGATGGATCATCACACCTTTACAACATCTGTGCTACTGACTCTCAAACTTGTTGAAATATATACAATGAAATATCAGTCAATTTGAGTCAGGCGACTCAAATGGGGAATGGTGCTGTGGTCTAAACCACTGAGCCTCGGGCTTGCCTATTGGAAGGTTGGCGGTTCGAATCCATGTGATGGGGTGAGCTCCTGTTGCTCTGTCCCAGCTCCCGCCAGCCTAGCAGTTCAAAAGCACACCAGCGCAAGTAGATAAATAGGTACTGCTGTGGTGGCAAGGTAAACGGCATTTCTGTGCGCTCTGGTTTCCATCACAGTGTCCCGTTGTGCCAGAAGTAGTTTAGTCATGCTGGCCACATGACCCAGAAAGCTGTCTGTGGACAAGCGCTGGATCCCACAGCCTAAAAGTGAGATGAGCGCCGCACCCTATAGTTGCCTTTGACTGACCTTAACCATCCAGGGGTCCTTTACCTTTTACCTTTACTAGACCCATTTTTAAAAGCAATGTTCGAATCCCCACAACGGGGTGAGCTCCCGTTGCTCGGTCCCTGCTCCTGCCAACCTAGCAGTTCGAAAGCACGTCAAAGTGCAAGTAGATAAATAGGTACCACTCCGGTGGGAAGGTAAACGGCGTTTCCGTGCGCTGCTCTGGTTCACCAGAAGCGGCTTAGTCATTGCTGACCACATGACCCGGAAGCTGCACGCCGGCTCCCTCGGCCAATAAAGCAAGATGAACACTGCAACCCCAGAGTCGGTCACGACTGGGCCTAATGGTCAGGGGTCCCTTTACCCTTACCTAGACTAAAATTGCTTCTGGGGCCCCTCCAGGATTAGGGGCCCCGAAGCTTAAGCTTCATTAGTTTCACAGTAGATCCGCCCCCTGGGTCTGGGTCCACTGTCTTTGGGCACCACACCCATTTGTAAAGAACAATGGGTGCCTGTTTACTTTGAGCCACGATTCATAGTGGTGGTTAGGAATGTAAGAAGCCAGCAACTTCCATTCTGACCTGTTTTCATCACAGGAATAGTATGTCCTATTTCACTGCCTGAGGTAAAATGGACAATGGCACCCTGCTCTGCTGCCCCACCCTTCTCACCACCTTCATGACCACCTCACTGCGTCAGCCACTGGTAGACAGGCGGTGCCATCTCCCTCAAGAGACCTCACCAAAATCTCATGAGAGCTCTCGTGCTCTGTGAGCATTCTCACGAGATTTTGGTGAGATCTCCCACAGGAAATTGCAGGCAGTTTGATTTTTGATTCCTAATGATCCCTTGCATGGGGTATGCCTTTTTCAATCATCATCATCATCATCATCCTTGAGTGGAAAGGCAGAATATAAATTTGACAAATGACTAAATAAACATTGTAGGATGCTGGGTTTGCATCAAGAGAGTAAAAAATGCACAGAGTCCTGTTTAAAAGCCACGGAGAGCCAGTGTGGTGTAGTGGTTAAGAGCGGTAGTCACGTAATCTGGGAAACCGGGTTCGAGTCTCCGCTCCTCCACATGCAGCTGCTGGGTGACCTTGGGCCAGTCACACTTCTCTGAAGTCTCTCAGCCCCACTCACCTCACAGAGTGTTTGTTGTGGGGGAGGAAGGGAAAGGAGAATGTTAGCCGCTTTGAGACTCCTGAAGGGGAGTGAAAGGCGGGATATCAAATCCAAACTCTTCTTCTTCTTCTACATGTCCATGCTCACCTAAAATACATGGAAGAGATGAAACTTGCTCCCAGGGCAGTGAAAAGTCAGTATCCCTTATCTTACATCCCTCGTTTGGGCTGTGGGACTTCAAAGCTAGAAATGGAGGAGAGAGCACGAGAGGGAAAGCCTGTGAGACAGTGTTTTCTGCAAATACAAAGCTTTTATTTTATATTTGAAAAAATGATGAAGGTGAGCCCCTTAAGGAATTCCAAGGATAGAGCTTTCAAGAACCAGTGCATCGTAAGCGCATCTCCTCAGAGAAACGGTATTGTGATTCCATTTTGTGCTCAAGGTCACTAAAATACTCTGAAAATAAATTTGGGGCGACTGTGTGGTTGTTCATGCTGAACAGCAGAAGGCAGGCCTAGCCTTTAAAAAAAACATTTTTTAAAAAAACAACCCCACCTTCCCTCCACATCTGCTATGAGACTTATAATTCTCCCAATTCATTTTTGGGAGTCACGAAAGGAGATTTATGTACTTGCTAATGCTAAAGATCCGTGGGAAGTAAAGAGCAACAGAGAAACAGTGTGCTCATTATATTAAGAATGGCATTTCATTTTAAATTGCAAACTCCAACATTTCTACTTCGCACACGATCTGGGGGGGGGGGGGGACTGTTACCAAACAGCCTTTTTAAATGGCATTGAAAGATGCATTTGTTGGGCGGGGGTGGAATCTACAGCAAGATCTCTGCGTTATCATTTTGCTCATGAGTTTACAAACTGTTGCTGCTTCGTTTCTCCAAGCTCTTCTTGCAAAGGAGTAAAAGGGCTGCCGAGAAAGAATGACATAAATAAGGAATAAAATGGCAGACTTTAACCAGTGGCAGTGCTACCTTGACAGGTGCCATAGCCAGAATCACTTTTCCTGCAAGGAGTCTGATCTTGTATTGATAAGCAATCCTAATTAAGAAAATTGACTAGTGCTTGGTCTCTCAGAGCACAGAAAAATCAATCTAGCGCAGGACAGATAACAATGTAAACTACAAGGTAGTCGGTGATGTTATGTACTGAAGTTCTCACCCTGGGCCAGCAGGGGGATACTGTAGATAGTTCAGGTCCACATATGCAAATAAGGGATCGAAAGTGACGTTCAGTGATTGGATAGTTACAGAAAGTTGTTACAGTTACGTTGTACTGGAGCTCTATATAAGCAGGCTGACTGAACCCTTCAGTTCAGTTCTGTTGTGGCCTGTGAATAAACAAGAGCTGTTTGAAGAATTGCTGTGTCGTCTGATATGTTCATCCATAACTTAACAGGTGACAAACAAACCCAAGACAAATTCTAAATATGGGTTGGGGTCAGACTGTGTATGATGCTTCATGCTCAGTAGACAACTATATTTCTGTTTCCTCTCCTTACCCCACAGCCCCCCATGAGCTTCAGGAAGGGAGATAAAAGGATTCAGTTTGCATTTTCATGCAAAACTACAGATTTCACATTTCCCATACCAAATGAAAGGCAGCTTTCTTTCAAAACATACCTCCTACGAATTTTGCAGTGCCGTTCCCCAAGCAAGATAGGCATACATCAGGGGAAGGTGTGCACCAAATTCACACCTTTGTGAAAATAATATTCCAGCATGCATTAGAGGAAATCACATGGGGAAATGTATATATTAGGAGCAATGCACACAAATAAGTAGGAGTTGTCACAAAGATATTTTTTTTAACTGATTTGGAAATTAGTGTATAGGATTTTGACGAATTCTGAATTAAAACAGACTGCTTTGGACAAATCCTTGTCTGAGTCAAACCAAAGCAGGAACCACCAAAGCAATTTGGAGACTTGGATGTTGATAAAAATCTGCAGACAGCACGTCTGCTAAAAGGGAATCATTTCTCTGAAAGCTTGCCATACAAGGAAAATGCCACTATGGTCAGAGGGGAAAAGCGGCAGTGGCAGTATCCTCAAAATTAATTTCCACTATGGATTGCAAAAAAAAAAAAAGGTTACTATTATATATGCCATGTTCTGGCATTATCCTAAATGAAACATTTGGTCAGACTTTGATTTGTATTTAGAAGCTGTTCCCTATTTTGTATACTGATGTTCCTAAAATGTCAACAGTTTTATTTGGGGGAGGGTGTTAGTCTTGGTTTTCCACCTCAAAGCAAAGTGAGCAAGGTAGCCTATAGCCTAGGTGTTGTTGTTTTTTACTTTATTACTCAACAAAATTTTGATATTCCTTAGTTTGAGTTTAACCATCTTATAGTCTCTGGCTAGGTGACCGCACACCTTGTGAACAGACACAATGTAGTGATAGAAGATCGAATGGGTGAAGTAAAACATATTTTTTTAAAAAAAGGAAATTAATTTGGCAGTTTTCGAGTTCTAAGATAATATATGCACATGCACACACAATGCACATGCTAAATTGGATAGCCTAACAGAAAGTCTCGAGATAATTTAAGCTGTAATGCATCTATTGTGGGGTTTTTTGTAAGTCGAATGTTTCTCTCCAATGAGACTCAAGTAAACAATTCTAGATAAAGGTCAGGGGAAAGGTCGTTTCTATCAAAGGATTTTGAAAGAAGTTCCAGTTAACAAAGACTGAAGCAAATGCTAGGGTTAGCGTCCTAACCAACTGAAAGGACCTTTCACTTGAAGTGGCAAGAGGGAGAGCAAAAAAATAATGGTCCCAGCTGCTTCAAATGATTTTTGTACCCTCAGTATAATACCTTAGTACTATGTATCCACTGGCTTAAGATTGATCTATGACATGGGTAGGCAAACTAAGGCCCAGGGGCCGGATCCGGCCCAATTGTCTTCTAAATCTGGCCTGCAGACGGTCCAGGAATCAGTGTGTTTTTACATGAGTAGAATGTGTCCTTTTATTTAAAATGCATCTGTGGGTTATTTGTGTGGCATATGAATTCGTTCATTTTTATTTTTATTTTCAAAATATAGCGTGGCCCCCCACAAGGTCTGAGGGACAGTGGACTGCCCCCCCTGCTGAAAAAGTTTGCTGACTGATCTACGACTGCTGCCCTCAAGATGTCGAGTTGATGGGAGCTGCACCCCAAAACATATCGAGGGCAGCAAGTTGGCAAAGCCTGATCTTAGCACGAAAGAAGGGAAAAGCCAGAAATAAGAGGCAGAATGAGTGGCAGGTTTTGCTTATTCATAAGTCCGTATTTAAGTTTATGCCTATATGAGCTGCAGTGAAGATTGAAATTGAGTTGAGGTTGAATCCCGTCAAGACAGAAGTACCGTTTCTGGGGGACAGGAGTTGCAGGCAGGACCAGAATTCTCTGGTCCTGAATGGGGTAACTGTGCCCCCAAAGGACCAGGTGCACTGCTTGGGTGTCATTTTGGACTCACAGCTGTCCCTGGAAGCACAGGTGAGTTCTACTTCCAGGGCAGCTGTCCATAAGCTCCATGTGGTATACTGACCTACCTGCCAGCGCACTGTTTTGCCAGAGTGGTACATGTTCTGGATGTCTCCCGCTTGGATTACTGCAATGCACTCTACGTGGAGCTACCTTTGAAGGAAACTACAAGTCATCCAGAATGTGGCTGCCAGACTGCTAACTGGGAGCGGCCGCCAGGACCATATAACACCAGTCCTAAAAGATCTACATTGGCTCCCGGTACATTTCCAAGCACAATTCTAGGTGTGTTAGTGCTGACTTTTAAAGCCCTAAATTGTGGGATGTGATACATATGTAGCAGTCAAGTACAACATTCCTTGTTTTCCTAGAGTGGACATGCAGGGAAATGTTTAGTCCATCCAGTCGAAAACTTCCTGTTTCCTCCTAGCTGGAACATTCTTCCTTTGCATGTGACTGAATGTGGGCGTGACCTTACCTGTCCAGGTAACACATTCTCTCTCTTTTTCACTTCCTCCATCATTGAACCAGCTTTTTAGCTAGAAATGTGGGATGGTGGTAGTTGAGGTACCTGGCCTCAACCAGAAATTGGGCACTTTGTGTCACAGATCCCTTGAGGTAGGAATATTCTTCCAGCAGAGATTTGGTACGCATTCAGCCAACAGTTGCTTTCAGCCAACAGAGGACATTGGGATTGTCCCCATATGGGATAGATCCACATGCATATACAGTGGTGCCTCGCAAGACGAAAAGAATCCGTTCTGTGATTCTCTTCGTCTAGCGGTTTTTTTGTCTTGCAAAGCAAGCCCATTGACGGATTAGAGGATTAGCGCTATTAGCGCTATTAGCGGCTTTTAGCGGCTTTTAGCGGCTTTTAGCGGCTTATCAGCTTATCGGATCAGCTGATAAGCGGCTTAGCGGCTTAGAAAAAGGGGGGAAAGGGAAAAAAACCCGCAGGAACTCGCAAGACATTTTCGTCTTGCGAAGCAAGCCCATAGGAGATTCATTTTGCGAAGCACCTCCAAAATGGAAAACTCTTTCGTCTAGCGAGTTTTCCGTCTTGCGAGGCATTCGTCTTGCGGGGCACCACTGTATTTGTAACTAAGTCTGCCTTTAGGGATCCCACTGTGAACTGATGTGAGTAAACTTCTTTTATATACTTCAAACAAGATTGTGGCGGGTTTATTCTTTTAAGAGGGATATAAGGGAACTTACCAAGAACCTAATAGTGAGAGGCTTAAACAAGCCTGCAACCAGCTATCCACTGTGCGTTTAAAAGGGGAATGTAAAACTCTTCTAAGTAAAAGAACTTGCTAGCACAAGTTAGGAAGGATATTAATAAACAATATATCCTCTCCTGCCTCCCTGAACATTCCCACATAAAGTTCTGTATACCTGAAGGAGCCCTGTATACCTGAGCCCTGTATACCTGAAGGGGCAGGTAAGGAGGCTGGAGATCAGAATCATCTTTATGCTTCCTAATAAAGGCTGCACTAAGAGACCGGGAACCACGATTAACTGCTGTCTTGCAGAAGCTATGAGAGGGTCAACAAGAGACACTCTTGAGGTATAATGTTTTGCACCCCCCTCCACTGCAGACTTCCAGGTGTAAATGTGTGTTAATAAACCATATTTCCCAAAGACACCAGCCTCTGCTATGTCTCAATCTTCCCAATGGGAAAACAATCCTGGGTAAGCGCCTGGAACCCCTGGCATCTTGTGGAGATTGGGGTCAGGTGCAACAGTAATATTCCATCTCTTGTCCATCTCTAAGAGATATCCATGTACTGAGATGAGCTGAAGGAAGTGATACAACAAGCATTGTTGAGTCATTAAGTGGTTGGGAAAGAGTGCTCAGTCCATAGCTGTCAACTTACAGATTTGAAAATAAGGGACCAGCAGCCTCGAAAATAAGGGATCAGCAGCCAAAATAAGGGAATTTCCGGGCACAGGTATGTTCAACTTCTGAGCCCCTACAAGCCAAAGTCAGAAAGCCCAGCCAGCAACCAAACGAAGCCTCAAGCGGTGATTCCCACAGCGCAGCAACCCAGCAAAGGGGATGCAGCAAGGGAAACCACCATCACCTCTCCGCTGGGAAGTGCTGAGCAAAGACGAGTCCCTAGGCAATGTGTCCAATTTGATCGGCACAAGGCATGCAAGCTCCACCCCCCAGTCGTTCTTAGACTCCTTATTGGGTGAGCAAAGCAGCCAAGCAACACAGTTGGAGCCTCCCTCCTGCCTGGCTGGCAAGGAGGGAGGGAGAGGAGCTGCTTCCTTTGAAACCCGGGAAATTTAAGGGACATCATCAGTAAGGGACAGCAGCGGGACACAGCGCTGGGATAAGGGACTTTCCCGCCAAATAAGGGACGGTTGGCAGCTATGGCTCAGTCCCAGCTGCATAAACATCCTGGATTATCTGTTGGTTTCTAGGAACACCTTTCTTTCTCACTTAAAAAAATATATTCACTGTGTGAATGAGTTAGCCGTACTTTTCTATGTGCATATCTCTTCTTCCATTCTCTTCTCCTCATTTCCTTTAGAGGACAAAGAAAAGTAGAAATGGAACACGGGACGATGGCAGAAAAGATACAGAGATAGAACTTATCCCCTCTGTGGTCCTTGCCTTCTCTCTCCTGTGATGATTCCTCAGTGGGCTGTTTTTGAAGAATTGGCCTCTTGATTCTCCCCCCCCCCATAGTTGTTCTTTTTTGGGGGGACCTAGGCTTTTCCCCTGCTCTGCTAGTAGTTCCCTCTTGCCCTTATATGATACCTTTTTGGCTTACAGAAGGATCAGAAGTCACTCCTGAAATTCATAAATAGAAGAAATGATAGGACATCATTTCTCTTGGAGTTTGATTCATTTATATGAAAATGTTTACATATTGAGATGAACTGTTTTGCTCCTTTATTCCCAGGGAAAGAGTCTTAAAAGGCGAGGGTGGAGGAAGGAATTAGTAAATATTTGAACATTTAAATTCCACCCCCACTCCATTAGTCTAGTCCATACTCGCCAACCAGTTTTTACAGTGCTCTTAAAAAGAAGAGTATTTAATACCATTTGGAATTTTTATGGCATTGCACTCCCATGGGAAACAGTCAAAAGTAAATTTACAGAAATTATTAAGAGCCAGGGAAAAAAACACAGTTACAAGCTGTCAAACATAAAACAGTATCTGTCTATTACTGGAAGTATTTATAAAACCACAGCTGTGGAATAAAAATGTACGCATTTAAGTTTCAGTACAGGAAGCACTGTGGTTGTCTTCAGCAATAAACAGGAAAAAAACACTTTCTGGATGCCTGTCAAATACAAATATATTTATCTGCGCAAAAATTAAAAGGGGTTTTAAAAGAAGAAAAGGGGGGGCGGAATTGTTGAAATCAACAGAATGCATAACTGAAATCTCATATCCGCCAAGTGTCCTGGAAAATATGGGACATCCCATTTTTTGCATGCAAGAACACAGTGGCCATTTCGGGTGCTGCTGTCACCTATGTTGCACTTTTGCATGCCGTGCTCTCTCCCCAAAAAAATGCTTTTTCACAGCAAGATCACAGCACGAGTCACATGACTTGCCCAGGGGTGTGTCCTGAAAGATGCGAGTCCCAGTTTTTGAAATTAAGAAGTTGAACAGTTTGAAATCTGGGTTTCTAAAAGCATCAAGGAAGTCCATCTAAAAAAGAAAATGAAATGTCCATCTATACCCTGATGAGGCCCTGACTTCATACCTTAAGGACCAAGAGGGATTCCTTATTCAGGGGCGGACTTGGGAAATCCTTGGTAATATTGCACCCTGTGCGAGGCCAAAATCTGGTGCCCCAAAATGGGTCTTCCTGATTTTGGGCCCCCTTGACCCAGCGCCCTGTGCAGCCTTCACCACCCTAAACCTGGCACGGTCTTATGTTGAGCTTTCAATGCCATTCAGGGTACAAATGTTGCAAGTGCTTATATGTAAAAGGGTTTAACATTAGGAAATACATTTAAACAAGTACCTTCAAGCTTTTTAGACCCAGGACCCACTTTAAATCCAAATATTCATTCAGGGACCCATTTCTTAATTGTTTACCCTATATTTGCATGGTGTTCATGCTCCCATTGCAACCTACTTTGAATCAGGCTGTGATCCACTAATGGTCTCAGCCAGTGCTGTCTTTAGCATATGCGCCGCCGGGGTGCAAAGATCCACCCAGCACCCCCAAATTTATTTAGCCCCCAAATTAACTTTTATTTTGCTTATGTCAGACACCATGCTTACGCCTTATCTCTTGTTTACAAAAGAAGGGAGGAAAAAGAAACAAACTTTTTTATTTGTACATTTATTTACAATAGACTTATATTTAAGTATACAGTGACACCACACTTAAACTTACAGTGGTACCTCGGGTTAAGTACTTAATTCATTCCGGAGGTCCATTCTTAACCTGAAACTGTTCTTAACCTGGAGCAACACTTTAGCTAATGGGGCCTCCTGCAGCCGCCGCGCCGCCGGAGCACAATTTCTGTTCTCATCCTGAAGCAAAGTTCTTAACCTGAAGCATTATTTCTGGGTTAGTGGAGTCTGTAACCTGAAATGTATGTAACCTGAAGTGCATGTAACCTGAGGTACCACTGTGTAAGTATTGTTTAGGCACCTACTTAGGAGAAACATCAGTCGTGTCAAAGGTGCCACTGACCCCGCTGCCATATAGGAGCTGCTTAATAATAATAATAATAATAATAATAATAATAATAATAATAATTTATTATTTACACACCGTCCATCTGGTTGGGCTTCCCCAGCCACTCTGGGCGGCTTCCCAAAAAATATTAAAATACCATAATACATCAAACATTAAAAGCTTCCCTAAACAGGGCTGCCTTCAGATGTCTTCTAAAAGTCTGGTAGTTGTTGTTCTCTTTGACATCTGGTGGGAGGGCGTTCCACAGGGAGGGCGCCACTATCAAGAAGGTCCTCTGCCTGGTTCCCTGTAACTTGGCTTCTCGCAGTGAGGGAACCGCTAGAAGGCCCTCGGTGCTGGACCTCAGTGTCCGGGTAGAACGATGGGGGGGTGGAGACGCTCCTTCAGATATACTGGACCAAGGCCGTTTAGGGCTTTAAATACGTAACTGTCAGAGCTGCTACCAGGTCCCAGCTCACATAGGACCACGCCACACAGCGTCCACTTTAAAAGAGTCTTTATTGCGTTACAGGTTTCATTTCCGAACTGCAGCGTGCAGCTCTACACCTTCTGCTCTAGGTCGGCGAAGACCCGTCTGAGTCCCCGCCTCTTGCACACCAGCTTAATACCCTAGCCTTGCTCCACCTCCTTCGCCTCTCCCTACGTCTCTGGGTCCTTCTGCCCCCCTGGGCCTCCTCCCTTCTACTCTCCTCTGACGCTGACCCCCCTGATCCTTCTGCCTCCTTGCGGCGGGCTTTAGGACCTGGCTCACTCTCCGGGCTGCTTACTGCTCCAGCTTCCGCTGCATTTGAACTTGGCGCGCGCGCCCAACTCTCTACTTTCCTCTTAACCGTTGCCTCGCTCTCTGAGGAGGGCGTGACCACCCCTGACTCGTGCCCTCCCTCCTGCTGACAGCCTCCGGAACCCGATGCCTGGCTACCTTCCTCCCTGCTGCTCTCAGTCTTGAGCGTGGGTCCCGACTTCCAGCTGCTGCCGCCCTCAGTTATGAGCGTGGGTCCCGACTTCCAGCTGCTGCTCTCTGAATCTCCTCTGTTCCCTTCCTCCTGGGGTGTCCCCCCGGATCCCCCCCTTGCTCTGCTCACTGGGGCTCCCTTTTGGGAGTCCTCTGACTCACTGCTTAGGCTTGGAGATCTCGGGTCGTCATCATCACTCATTCTCCCTTCGGCTTCCTCCCCCTCGCTCTCTGTTTCCACCCTTCTCTGCGTCTCTGCTTCTGAACCCCTGACATCCATCCCCCCCTCGAAGCCCCCCCTTCCCCCCTCCCCGCTGTCAGGTGTGGGTGCTGGGCGCTCCATCATCATGGGAGGGAATGCTGGATACAGGTCGCTCCCCGTGGGTGGCCGCCAACTGAAGACCTCCGAGTCTTCCCCCTCGCGGTCGTCGACGTGGACTTGTTGCTCTTCCATCTCTGTACCGCCGTGCTCGAACCCGAGGTCCTCCCCGAACACGTCCATGTCAGTCTCTGCGTCGGTCGCTCGACCTGGCATCTCCAGCCACTTCCTGCGCCATCGCTCCTCTGGTCGATCGTCCCACCAATACGAGTTGCCTGATGCCGAACCTGCCGGTGAACCTTCTGGGGAACGGGTGCTCCGTGCGGGTTCCCCTTCTGAGTCGAATCCATGGAACGTGCTGGAAGAAAGTGTGGGTGTGAACAACCAGTCGTCGAAGAAGCTCGCTGGCATGGGTTTGTGTGGGAAGAGGGCATGAAACTCGTCCTTGAGCAGGGGTTCCTCCAAAGCGTAGTCTGGTACCCAGCTATTGGCGCTGGCCCGGGTGCCCTCTCTGGCTAAGAGGTATTCGACTCCCTCTTCCCCCCATCTGGAGTCCAAAATCTCCGTGACCTCGTTGATGTGGTCCTGGTGCTTCACCTCCCGCGTCTCCGTCCGTTCCCGGAGCGGACTTGGCGCCGTCCCTGGCTCCTGGAACCTGTGAGGTGCCTTGTAGGGAGTGAGCACCGACCTGTGGAACACCGGATGCATTCTGGAACCCTCCGGCAGCGCCAGTCGGAAGGCTACCGGGTTGATCTGCGCTTCGACTTGGTACGGACCGATCTGCTTGTGCCCCAACTTCTTCTTGGCAAGCGACCTGGTCGGCACTGCGTGGGCTGCCAACCAGACCCAGTCTCCCACTTGGATCACTTCGCCAACCCGCCTGTGCTTGTCAGCTTGCACCTTGTAGGCGTGCTTAGCTAGCTCCACAAAGCTCTGCGCTATAAAGTCTGCGTTGCTTCCAGAATCCACAGAAAGCGGCACTTCGATAGTGACGCCGTCGGGTAGCTGGAGAGATGCTGTGAGCTGCACTACTGGTTTGGGTGGGAGGGGATCCGTGGGTTGCAAGATTGCTGGGGACTGCTTCACAGATGCGTCTGGCTGGGCCCCAGTGCCTCCGTCTCCAGCCAGACATCGTCGTTTCCCTGCTGTGGTTCTCCTTGCTGCGTTGCTGCAGTCACCATTGCTGAGGCTGCAGTGTGCTTGTGGAGCCTCCGGGGACACTCCTTCGCCAAATGGCCTGGATCCTCGCAGATGTAACACTTCCTGTTCCCTCTAGGAGGCTTCGCTTTCCCTGCTGCCGGTGCTAGGGCTCTGGCTGCTGACTGAGCCCTTGCACCTCCAACCTCCATCGGTTCCCCTCCCCCTCCTGGCGGAGGTGTGGATTGCGCACGCGTTGCTTCCCTCGGAACGAAAGAGAAACTTCTCGCTGCTTCGCGCCCTCCACGTCCTTCATCTCTGCACCATGGACGTTCTTCCAGCCTCACCCCCACAGTCAGCGCCCTTTGGACCACCTCCTGCGTGCTTCGGGGCCTCTCCCCCCTTGCAATTTCATCCTTAACCGCTGAACTTAGACCCTCCCAGAAGAGGTCTCTGACAGGGGGCGAATCCCGATCCCATTCTAAAGCACTGACCAGCGCAAAAAATCGGGCGTGATACTGCCGGACGCTCGCCCTCCCTTGTTTTAGTCCATGAATCTCCCGTCTGGCAAGATCCACATCAATAGTAGACAAAAAACACGCATCCATCGCTTTGATAAAGGCATCTGCATTCTGAAGCGCCGGATCTTTATCCCTCCACAAATTGCGCAGCCAGGCTTTGGCATCCCCATGCAAATGGGACAATATGAACCCCACCTTCTCTTCCTCATCTCTAAAGTCTTTTGCCAGCAGTTGCAGTGCGCACATTACGTCTGCTCTAAAATTAGGGTACTGTTGCAAAGTCCCATCGAAGTGAGCCACAAGCCCTCCTGCTCTCCGTGCCAATCCCACGCCCTCCGGTCTGGGTCCCGGTTGCCCTTGCTTAACAAGCATTTCAAACCTGGCGTGTAGGTCTCTGTAGGCGGCTGTAGTCTCTTCCTCCCGTTTCTTGGAAGCCAATACCTCTGAGGACAACTGGGTCACTGCCTCTTGCAGCGCGGAGATCCTCTGTTCTTCCGTCATCTTGCTAACCTTTGTGAGCTCGCTTACAGACACCCCTCTTCCTCCCCTAGCGGCTTCTGCTCCCGCTGCGAGGTTTCAGGTTTCTGAAGCTTTGATGAGACGGGTCTTACTGTCAGAGCTGCTACCAGGTCCCAGCTCACATAGGACCACGCCACACAGCGTCCACTTTAAAAGAGTCTTTATTGCGTTACAGGTTTCATTTCCGAACTGCAGCGTGCAGCTCTACACCTTCTGCTCTAGGTCGGCGAAGACCCGTCTGAGTCCCCGCCTCTTGCACACCAGCTTAATACCCTAGCCTTGCTCCACCTCCTTCGCCTCTCCCTACGTCTCTGGGTCCTTCTGCCCCCCTGGGCCTCCTCCCTTCTACTCTCCTCTGACGCTGACCCCCCTGATCCTTCTGCCTCCTTGCGGCGGGCTTTAGGACCTGGCTCACTCTCCGGGCTGCTTACTGCTCCAGCTTCCGCTGCATTTGAACTTGGCGCGCGCGCCCAACTCTCTACTTTCCTCTTAACCGTTGCCTCGCTCTCTGAGGAGGGCGTGACCACCCCTGACTCGTGCCCTCCCTCCTGCTGACAGCCTCCGGAACCCGATGCCTGGCTACCTTCCTCCCTGCTGCTCTCAGTCTTGAGCGTGGGTCCCGACTTCCAGCTGCTGCCGCCCTCAGTTATGAGCGTGGGTCCCGACTTCCAGCTGCTGCTCTCTGAATCTCCTCTGTTCCCTTCCTCCTGGGGTGTCCCCCCGGATCCCCCCCTTGCTCTGCTCACTGGGGCTCCCTTTTGGGAGTCCTCTGACTCACTGCTTAGGCTTGGAGATCTCGGGTCGTCATCATCACTCATTCTCCCTTCGGCTTCCTCCCCCTCGCTCTCTGTTTCCACCCTTCTCTGCGTCTCTGCTTCTGAACCCCTGACAGTAACGTAATATTTTGAAGTAAGAGTTAATTTTGCATTCATGGCACCGTTGTGAATGACACGCGCCATCGTTGAGTCTGACAAGCGCCGCCGTGAATGACAAGCGCCGCTGCTGGCGAGGCGCATCTTTGGTAAATGAGCACACAAAGTCAAAAGTCCTTTAGTGAAACAGTAGGTATACATTTCGGTAATACATAGGTATATATGTATTTTGTTTTTTTAGCTTGATCAGAATTATTTATTATTTCATAACAGGTGGATAATTAAGCGCATAGGCAACTTCAGCGGTTGGCGCCTGGTGCCCCCCCCCCGAATTTGGCACCCGGGTGCCCCACACCCCTTGCACCCCCAGGTAAAGACGGCCCTAGTCGCAGCCCACCAGCTACAGACAGGTTTTTGAAAATACTATTTAGAGACTGGATATGCCTGCCAGCCACTGCTGACTAGCTATTCAGCTGATTCTCAAAGGTGAAGGCGCTGATTTAAAGGAAGAAACAACAACCACTTGCGTCCTCAGCAAAGTTTTCTTCACGTGTGTTTCCTTTTCCCCCCAGTGAGGTCACCCAAAACCAGCCTCTGTGTCTTTATAATAACATTCATGCTGTTTAAAGTTGAATGGTTCCTTTTGCTTTCCAGTGATGAATTTAGTCCCAGTTGTGGTTGCCTTTTAAAATGTAAATACTCAGACAAAAGGTGACTACAAAGATATCCTCGCAGTGGAATGATTAGCATTATCTGTCTTCAGGAAGCGGGGCTGGGGGCTGGGGAGATGAAATAAATGCTCCCTTTCCCTGAAGTCGGTGGCAGAAGCAATGCATATTCTTCTGAGAAAGGCGCTAGTTAGGCGAAGGTTATACAGAATGACTCCTGGCAGACAACGCTCTCTGTCCCGCTTTCTCTCTCCCCCCCTCATCTGAAATTCATGAAGATGAAGTGCTGCTTTTGTTTCCCGTCTCTGAGATGAGCCCCACTACTCTTGCCAAAAGCAAGCTAACACGGCGTAATTGTTTTTCATCTAAATTGCATGTCCAACCTGCTTAGTCTTCAAAGAACATTGATGATACAGCTTTGATACCCAACAGCGGACTGACAATGTACAGGGCACACACGCAGATGGTCATGATGAGCATTTTTAATCGTCACTTTATCTTTCCAGTGTGTGCCTGCGAAACAATGGAAGGGGAGAGAGAGAGGAGCCAAGTGCTGGGGGGGGGGGAGAGGAAGAGCAGGACACAGAGGATGTGGAAAGGGGGAATATTCATGAGACCAACGTGCTTCCTTCCCTCATTGATGAGAAGGCCTTTTCAAAACAAACAAGGAAATCGGCAGTTTGGAAAGAAGCTTCCCTGGAGCTGTTTTTAATCTGTTACACTCCCATACAATAGAGAAGGTTACAAAGTGAATGAAAATATAACCAGGGAAGACAAAGGAAGCCCGGCTATCCCTATCTGGAGAGTAGGCTGTTTATTTAAGCACAAAAGCAAATTTAGATTAGCTTTACATAAGAATGCATTTGCAAACTGGAATTGCATTATCGCCCCTTCCCTCGCCCTCCACAGCTCTATAACCAATCGGCGATCAAGATACTCTGGCAGCCTTTGTAACCTGTCGGTAAGTGGTCCGGATCATAAATGAGATGTTAATGTTATGATTTTCTGCACACACACACACACGCCTTACATACAGCCAAACTGTTTAATGATGATGCTCGCCGGTCTCCTTTGCATCGCTTGGTGGCAATGCGATTTCGTGTTACCTACCCGAGATGTGATATAAGCTCCAAAGAGGCTTTCGTGAAGTGAATAAAATAACCAAGGAGTTGTTATCTGAATTCATTCTCAGAGGTGGGAAGGCACAGCGGGAAAAGCATGAGGCTTGCATTATTGATCGCCGTGCTCCATTGTGTAATCTGGATCTAGGACAGGAGGCCTGCTTCCACTTTGCTGTTTTGTTCCGGTTAATTTAATTCTTCTTACCCAGTTTAAGCCATTGTTTTCTAATCACGGCCACTATGCGGTACAGAGAGCAGGGGTGGGGAGGGTGGACTGCTTACATCAAACATTCCCCCCAACATCTTTTTTGAAAGTTTAAAAGTACATAATTATATGTGCACTAAACATGATGAGACGCAAATAAAAGAGAAAAAGAGAAACGGCACCCATGTAGAAGGGAAAGTAAAGGAAGGGGGGGCAAAACTGTATACTTTACAAAATTGTTATCGTACTTCACCAGATCTTAACCTATCGCAGTATTTGTGAGAATGGATTCCAAATATCATTGAATTTGTCCATGGCAAGTCTGTGTTTATAAAAGAGGTTTAAAGACTCTCTCAAGGCAAATCTTAAAAAATGCAGTATAAACACCGACAACTGGGAAACACTGTCCTGCGAGCGCTCCAATTGGAGAACAGCCTTTACCAAAGGTGTTGTGGGCTTTGAAGACGCTCGAACTCAGGACAAAAGGGAGAAACATGCTAGGAGGAAGCCACATTTGGCAAGCCCTCCCCATAATCAGCTCCTACCCAGAAACCTATGTCCCCACTGTGGAAAGGATGTGTGGATCCAGAATTGGCCTCCATAGTCACTTACGGATTCACTGTTAAGACCGTGTTCATGGAAGATAATCTTATTCGGCTATGAGTGATTGCCAAAGAAGAAAATGTGCAAGTAGTTCATACAGTATGTTGCGAGTTTGTATAAGTCTTCAATGTAATTGTAAAAATGTGGCTCCCCTTCTACGATTGGACTGCATACATCAAACATGGAAAGGTGACTCCTGGGTTGTCCCTGCCGCTTTCTGTAATCACTGCATGAGCCAAGCACGAGAGATTTCTAATTCAAGACCAAGCGGTGTATGCTACAGTGTTCCCATAATCTGCAAGAAAGCAACCCTGCTTAGGAGGTCTGGGTGTGCATCTCTGCCCTGTGCAGACCTATAAGAAAAGCAGTATACTTCAAATATTCAGCACATGTTATTGTTTTCCCTTTGGGGTCATCTTAAATGTCTGTGCAACTGTTGGCTAATTTAGGTCCAAGAGGAGAAACCCACCTCAATGGCCAAATACCCACCTAATCTTCTCCAGATGAGGATGACACTGGAAATGCGGGCACTGTACAAGGGTTCCAAGCAATACACACACACAAAAAGAACGCCAAAGATCTGAGAACGTAGTAAGAGTCTTGCTGGATCTGACTAATGCCCCATCTAATCTGATGTCCTGTTCTCACTTTGGCCAACCAGATGCCTAGGGGAAGCTTACCTCAAGGAAGACCTGAGTGCAACAGCACAACTCCCCACTTGTAATTCCCAGCAACTTGCATTCAGAGCAGGTATGCCAACTCTAGGGGGCCAAGGGGTTTTTGGTCCCGTCAATATTTGCTGAAGGGGACCAGCATGCATTGTGCACATGTGACATCATGTGTGTCACATGTCACAGCTTCAATGGTCGGCTTCTCCAGGCGACACAAAATTGTGCATGCCTTCACACACACACACCGCAGGTCAGGCCCCCTCCAGCAGTGGAGAAGGAACAAAGCCTTTAGGCTTTGGGGGATCAGATCCCTTCCCCGGTGGCAGTAATTAAGCAGGTCAATGATAGGAGCATTCTTACCAGACAGTTTCTTTAATAATCACAGCAAGAGACAAAGGAATGCATATCTCTCTAAAAATGGTGTTGCTCCCAGGAAAGGTTTACCCCCTCCATCCCCATTAATCTACGTCACTCCTATGTTGGGTAATCTGAGCTTGTTGCCTCTGCGCTTTCTTGTTCTATCACTTTCCATGCTTGTCTAGTCTTGGGTGAAGGGGGGGGTCAGGAATGCTGTCCAAGGACACTGAATCTGCCAGCTGTCTCTCTCCTGGTGTTCCCTCTTGTAGCTGTTCCTCACTCAGTATTTCCCAGCTTTTCCATTCTGGACTATGCCCCTCTACAAACCACTGTTCTAAATCACTCTTGCCCTTGGGAAAGTTCAGGAGAAGAGGGGGCAGCTCCCACCATTCCTCAGTCCAGCTCCTGATACCTGCCTAATCGTCATTGGTAGCATTGTCATCTATGAATTTATTTAAACAGAGATTGGGGTTTGGAAGGTTGCCAGGATAACTGGGTGTGAGGCGACAGGAAAAGAGAATTTTTAGCAAGTCGCGCTGGGAAGGCGGAGGGCAGAGAAAAAAGACTGGGATCCATCTTGGGCAGGTTGGCTGAAGGCTGGCTGGGAGAGATGTCTCGGACTCCGTGACTGCACTGCTGTGGGGGACAAGCCCCTTTTGAAATGACCATGCTGTAAGAGCTAGACTCCCTCCATGCAGACTGAAAGTGTAAAGAGGTTAATAAAGCATATTTCTTAAAGCTACAACTGTCTCCGCTGTGTTTCAGTTCCCCAAAGGAACACAGACGCCTGGAACCCCCTGGAATCTTGCAGAGAGTCGGGGTGGCACCCAACTTTTGTAACAATATATTCATGCTAAGTACTGGCGAGTAGAGTCCTGTATATTCCTGGTTGGGGAGGGGGAAAAAACATTTCAGTACCAATTTGAAAACATCCATTCAAGCGTTGGGCTATCTCCAAACCTTTCATAGGCAGCTCAGATTATTTTAGAGCTATTTTCGGCCCCCTTCTGAAATAAGCAGACAGAAGGGCAAAGGTAAGCAACTACTGTTTCATTTCAGGACTATTGATCTTATTGACTGGGTCACCCAAGTCCTGCAGTGCATTAAGTAAGGAGGGAAAACTGAAAATTACATTAATTCAAATGGCTAAATCAATATTTAAACAGTGTAGTTAGTGGTAGTTTATTTCATGCACACCTTTAATGAAGCTGAAGTGAACTCAAACGGCTTGAAGGACATCTACTGTATATTAAGGCTGAGTAATTTCTGAAAACATCCATTTCAAAGCCTTCTTATAATAGGGGTTCTTTTCTGGTTTCTGGCCAACATTTTGGGGTTCCACTAAATGGGATGTGTTTATCAGGAAGCGGGACTCATAATGTCATCATCTTTTCATTCCAGGGGTTCCAGAGATGGTCCAAGAAGGGGCTGTAGCTCAGTGGGAGAGAAGCTTCTCCACAGGTAAGGTAAAAGGTGAAGGCCCCCTGGATGGTTAAGTCCAGTCAAAGGTGACTATGGGCTTGCAGTGCTGTTTGCGTGATGGAGGCCTGCGTCATTCCCCACCTCCCCAAACCTATTAAATGTTTGCCATGCAAACCGCTCGCAATTGGGTTGTTTAACTTGGGATTTATTTGAATAAAAAGCGGCAAAGGAACAGAATCATTCAAACAATGTAACATTGAGCACTAGAGACATCGTACTGCGGACAAATTGCTCCAGAATCACCAGGTCCACTTGCCTGTTTGTGTTTCAAAAATGGATCAAAAATGGGGGAGAGGGCCCGATGCAATCTTTGCAGATCTAATATTTTGGTGCTGGGATGAATGCAATGTTTTTGCCCGACTTCCATGGCTCCTTGGCACATTAGTTCATGGTGGTGGTGAGGAGGGGGGTAGTTTCTTTCATACTCTTCCATCTTTGAAAGCATCCACTGTGGCCTAATTATTTTCACTTAAAATGCTCGTATCATCCTTTTTAAAAAAATTCATGATTCTTATCAGCATGCTTCAGAAAGGTTTTACAGCTCCTTTGAAGATTTGTTAGGAATCGCGCGAGTAAAGGAAGCGTCATGTTTTCATAACGCCTGGGTCCTGGAGGCTCTTGAAAGACACAGTAATTGTGAATCAAGGAATAATACGCTCCTATGAAATGAGTTTTTAATTACTGCAGTGCACTGAGATGGTTCACTGGGGCCATAAATGTCATAGCAGAATATATTGGCTAACGCTTCTCACATCTTCTCCTAAATGCAGACTGAATTCCTTTCTTTTGTAGATTTGCAAAGTGGCAAAGGGTGAATTCATGGGAATTGCTCTTGATTTATCCTGTGAGAGCCGGAGCTTTCATTAGGTATCACATGCTTTTGTTGTCATGTTCGAAGTTGTCTTCTGCTGCCTTTTAATGGTTATCTTACAGGCTGTCATGCAAATGTTTTCTGACCATTAAGCATGACCGCAAAAAGCTTTATATAACCTCACAGGGTTCTTATGAAGATAATAAGGGGAAGAAGAAGACTTTGTACGCCACTTTGGGCTCCTTAAAAGAAACCTTCTCAACACGCTGCAAGATTTGCCATGTTATGAAATGGTGAAGCGGCCATGGTTTCACCTAGTTACACTATTTAAAGAACATTATCTTAATATTTGTGGGATGTGGGGTTATTTATACCTCTCTAAGTATGGATGTTGCTGTATTTGCCGTGGCAAAATTTGGACCTCTGGAGAAGCTGGGAATGTGGCTGTGAAAATTTATGCAGTTTGATATTTGACAGCCTTAATACTGTTATAGTGGGGGGTGCGGGAGCAGTCTAGATGATGATCTGTGTGACATTAGAATCTATGAAATGAAACCTGCTGAACGACTCAGACTAGTCCCTTTGTCAGGTAATGGCCTTAGCTGGCCAGTTAAGTGCTCCCATCAGCATCTCAAAAACTCCGCTAGTTGCCATAGCAACAGCTAAGTAATGGTGTTCTAGAAACATTGTAGGCATTTCCTCCATTCTCCTCACCAGGTTGGAGGCCACAACATCCTAGGATGGGAAAGAATAGGCCAAGCGCGGGATGAGAGGGTGCAAGTTTTGGCTGATGCCGAAAAATGGAGGCACAAGGCCGTCTCTTGCTCTGTGCAGGACCCCAAAGCTGTGGCTTGGGGGTCTCCCTGGGAACTTAATTGGGGGTGGAATCTACTGGAGTGTTAATGCTGTGACACCCACCCCCAAATCCTATGCTCAGGTTGTATATGTGTGTAAATAAAACCAAAAATCCTGACGACACCACAGTCCCCATTGACCTTCATTCCAAGGAAACAGAACCATAACAAATGCATTAGTTTTTCATTGCTTACGCCAGGGGTCAGCAAACTTTTTCAGCAGCAAACTTTTCCACTGCCCCTCAGACCTTGTGGGGGGACGGACTATATTTTTTGGGGAAAAATAATAATGAACGAATTCCTATGCCCCACAAATAACCCAGAGATGCATTTTAAATAAAAGGACAAATTCAACTCAAGTAAAAACATGCTGATTCCAGGACTGTCAGCGGGCCGGATTGAGAAGGCAGTTGGGTCGGATCCGGCCCCTAGGCCTTAGTTTGCCCACCCATGGCTTACACCAATGACTTAAAAGATGTAGTTTGTTTGGGGGGGGGGTTGCCATCCTGTCCTGCAGTTGCTCTTAATGCTTGTGGGTTTGCCCACCCCACTCCAACAGCTTTCCTTTCGGCAGAAAATACTGTATTCATTAAAATGGAAAATCACAGTGCCTGCCGCTTAACTGAATGTAGTGGGAGAAAGAAGTGATGTCTTAGTAGGCAGCACGATTCAGTGATCTCCCTGACAGTTTCCCTTTTGTCTGGTGCAAAACCGAGGCTCTCTTGCCGAGGGAGTGTTGCACATGGAAATGAGTGTTGCTTGAGGAGAGTGAGTTATTTTCAGTTATCATTAAAATGATACACCAGGGGTTTGATTTACATAAAACCTGATTAAATTTAGTATCTGCTCATGTATCGCTGCTAAATCAATGTCACTTCATCAGCGCATAAAGATTACCTTTCTTGTTCCTCCCGTTAGAGCACTGAAACCCTGCCTTTCCCTTCTTTATTATTATTTTTTGAAAGAGCAGAGCTGCATGTGCAAAGCCCCAGGTTACAACAGCAGGAATCGCTTTATTATTATTATTATTAATTTCTAGCCTTGATGATTACAGCCAAAAAACTGGTTTCCCCCCACCAGGAGTGTGGGTCCAGATTCTCTCCCTCTGTGCTATCCCTGGGGGCTCTGGGTCAGGTCGTTTCCACCATTCCTCCTCATCCAGCCATCTGACATCTGGTAAGTTCAGTGTTGTATGTTACCCCTGATCCAGAGGTCATGAGGTCCACAAAACTTTCCATAGGGGAAAAAAATCTGTTTTGACAGCACTAATTATCTCCATCACCACCCCAAATAAAAAGTATGGATATTACTGCTGGGAAAACTTATCCACTGGGCCATAGCTAAATGGCAGAGCCTTTGTTTTGTACACAGAAAGTCCCTTCTATCCCTGGCATCTCTAGGGCAGGCCTAGGAAAGATTCCTGAAGTTATAATGATAATACAGTGGTACCTCAGGTTACATACGCTTCAGGTTACAGACTCTGCTAACCCAGGTATAGTACCTCGGGTTAAGAACTTTCCTTCAGGATGAGAACAGAAATCGTGCTCCGGCGGCGTGGCGGCAGCGGGAGGCCCCATTAGCTAAAGTGGTGCTTCAGGTTAAGAACAGTTTCAGGTTAAGAACAGACCTCCGGAACAAATTAAGTACTTAACCTGAGGTACCACTGTAATAATAATAATAATAATAATAATAATAATAATAATAATAATTTATTAATAATAAATTATTATTTATCCTCCGTCCATCAGCCCAGGCCTACCCAGCCACTCTGGCGTCACCCAACAGAATATTAAAAACATGATAAAACATTAAAAACTTTCCTAAACAGTGCTGCTTTCAGATGTCTTCTACAAGTCAGATAGTTGTTTATTTCCTTGGCATCTGATGGGACAGCTTTCCACAGGGCAGGCACCACTACCGAGAAGGTCCTCTGCCTAGTTCCCTGCAACCTCACTTCTTGCAGTGCGGGAACCGCCAGAAGGCCCTTGGAGCTGGACCTCAGTGTCCAGGATGAACGATGGGGGTGGAGATGCTCCTTCCGGTCTACGGGGCCGAGGCTATTTAGTGTGAGAGCCACCACCAGTCGTTGTACAATATGAAACTTTTCAGACCAAGGACTTGGCTGTGAGCATCCTTCCTCTCACAGGCAAGCATATGAACTTCTTGACCCTAGCATAATCATCTAACAGAGATGGTTTCTTGTGCAACCTTATATTTCATCTTACAAATTAATAACTTGTCGCAATGGACTGAGAACGGTAGGTATTCATCATCTTCCCCCACCCCGCAACAACTGAATTTCTGATTTAATTTGCATATCTGCTATTTCTTCACAGGAAATAAGGCTGGACCGGCTACATTGTTCTCAAAAGATGTAATCAGCTAGAAGAGCAATAGCAAAATCGAAGGCAGGAGTTTTTAGTTTGCAACCAAGGAGCAGCGAGTGCATCTGAGAAGAAGACGAGAAGATCTTTTTACCAGCAACAACACAGCGAACCCAATGTAATGTCGTTGGCAAGACTCCTCTCATAACATGCTCTTCGCTTGCCATTAATCTGTGGCCTTTCCCCGAATGGCATCCAGGAGAAAAACTATAATGGAAACATGTAGGTTTAATGAACCGAGAGCATTGTCATGCATTGCAGCTACAAGCTAGAGTAGGGGTGGGGGAACTTTATGAGGCCAAGGGCCACATTCCCATCTGAGAAAGCTTCTGAGGGCCACATAGTAGTGGTGGGCAAGGCTGGAGGCTAAAGCAGGCGAAGCAGCAAATGTAAATTTACATTTGTTGCAGTACTCTAGTACCTCTCTATACTGCATCCAAGCAAGTAGGAGGTATCGTCATATTATAGTTCAAAGGGAAGGGGTGGGTTTACTGATTATTATTATTATTTTATGCATTTTGCATTTTTATGTTGATAAACCACCCTGTGATCCTTGGATGAAGGGTATAGAATGAGCAAACCTAGCAAGTAAAATTAGATACCAAGAAAAGACAGTGTTTAAAGAGGATTGGAAACTATTATTACGTAGATTATATGAAAAATCATTGTAATTTATTTTTTTAAAATGAGTCAGTTTGGAGTAAGCTCCGCAGTTAATCATTGTATGGAGGAAAATATAGATGTAAGATTGATTAGGGGGAAATGCAGAGCAGCAACTGTTAATTTAAGGAAACCATGGATGGATGAAACGGAAGTCAACTGTATTCTTTCTTTTTTTCTTTTTTCTGTTTGTATTTTGGAAATTTTATTTGAAAATGAAAATGAAAAGGGTACGATATAAATGTAATAAATATATGAGGACACATTCCACCCAGGCAAAAATACTCCAGAAATTTAGGAAGTAGGGCTGGTGTTGCCTGCAAAGAGTGCAGGAAATTAAGGAAAAGGGTGGCCAGAAAAGAGTCCCAAGGGCCAGACAGAAATGCATAAAAGGGTGCTGGGACAGCGGTTCCCAGTTCCTGCATCAGAGCAACATTATTCTAAGGGAGGCTTACTCGCCCTCGGGTACCACTGGGGACTCCACAACTACAGGACGATGCAGAATGCAGGGAGAGTGACAGGGGGTGCTGAATTTGGGGTTGTTGTTTTGTTTTGTTTTATGTTTAATTTTTTTATTTTTTACCAACAACCAAAACACAAACAGTGACACCTCCCAGGCGGCTGATACATTGGGTGTACATAATCAATAATAATATATTCAAATCAACCATATGTGCAATTTTATATACATTAACACTCCTTCATCCACAAGGTTTATTTAACTTTTAAAATTTTAAATGCCCCAAAATGTTCAAACCTACCCAAATAATTCAATATCTTCTCAAACCAATCTTTCTTTTTCTCACTGACCTTAAACCCATTCATTCTGTGTATCTTCACAGTTAGATATTCTAAAATTATAATATTATTCAGTTTTTTCCTCCATTGGTTCACCCCTAGTCTTCTGCATTTTTCCAATTACTCACTATAACCTGTCTGGCTGCGGTTACCGTCAATTTTACCCATTTACATTCCTCTTTTGTTTTTAACTCAGTGCTACTCAGATTAATAGGGACGCGGACTAATAGGACTTGCCGATCAGAACGTCGGCGGTTCGAATCCACACGACGAGGTGAGCTCCCGTTGCTCGGTCCCTGCTCCTGCCAACCTAGCAGTTCAAAAGCACGTCAAAGTGCAAGTAGATAAATAGGTACCGCTCCGTAATCTGGGAAACCGGGTTCGAGTCTCCGCTCCTCCACATGCAGCTGCTGGGTGACCTTGGGCCAGTCACACTTCTGTGAAGTCTCTCAGCCCCACTCACCTCACAGAGTGTTTGTTGTGGGGGAGGAAGGGAAAGGAGAATGTTAGCCACTTTGAGACTCCTGAAGGGGAGTGAAAGGCGGGATATCAAATCCAAACTCTTCTTCTTCTTCTTCTTCCGGCGGGAAGGTAAACGCCGTTTCTGTGTGCTGCTCTGGTTCACCAGAAGCGGCTTAGTCATGCTGGCCACATGACCCGGAAGCTGCACGCTGGCTCCCTCGGCCAATAAAGCGAGATGAGCGCTGCAACCCCAGATTCGGTCACGACTGGACCTAATGGTCAGGGGTCCCTTTACCTTTACCTTACTCAGACTAATAAGAACCAGTAATTTAGATATTCCCACCTTCCTACCCACAATTCCCGATATTTCTATACCAATCTGTTTCCAAAATTCATTAACTAACGGACAATCCCACCACATATGGCTGTACATTCCCATCACTCCATATTGCCTCCAACAATTCTTCCTTCCAGATTTTGTAATATGATAATAACCTTACAGGTGTATAATACCATTTTTGTACCAACTTCAAGCCCTGTCCCTGGATTATCCTAGAGGCCGCAACAAAGAGTGGTTGCCGAAAGATTCTTTCTGATTCTTCATCTAAAATCTGTTCCTGAATTTCTAACTTCCAATATTCTTTCAAACTTTCCTTTGTTGATTTCCTTGGGGGGGGTTGTTTCGCACAGGGTGCCCCTGACATTTAAGACCCCGGGATCTGCCACTGCTCTGGTCCCATCTAATTCTCTCCAATTCCATTTCACTCAAATCCCTTCCTAGAACTCTGCAGCCTGTAGCACAGACTCGTGTCTGACATGTCAGGTTTTAACCACGGCACCTCTTAAAAACATTTATTTTAGCGAAGAGTCAACTTAAACATTTCTTCGCCCGCAGCAGCAGCAAATTACATGCTCCTGTTTGTTGACAGCTATGGCAACATTGTTAAGAAATGTAAAGGAGCACTTATCTTGCCACATTCATACGTCCAACTGCTTAACATCAGGCATAACGATTTCCTGAGAATTTGATCAAAGGCGTGGAGTTTTCCACTCTCTGTGACATCCTTTCAGTCTTTGAGGGGGAGAGAGGGGAACCAGCCCAGAATGCATACCGTATAAAATTAAGCCTCGTTTTAATTATCTTGCTGCCTGCTTCCCGGGCTTAATTAACTTTTCTGAGTGCTTTTCTCCACCGTGTTGCAGGCTGGATCCATTTTTGCCTTATTCAGCATTTCCTCCTTTCCTGCTTTCGTTCCTAGGACAACGGAAAGCTTTTTAAGGCCCTAATTGCTATGCCAAAGACAGAGGTATGAGATGTGAAAGACAAGCTGTAACAAAAATTGGGGGAGTGCAGCCGTGCATACTAATGGAAGGACAGAAATCTACGTGTGCTGAGGGGTAATCCCTTCCAGCCTGTAAATGAACTGACTTTAAATATTTAATTATCTTGTTAAGTAAATTCAGATTACGGGACTCAAATCCTAGTCATTACAGGTCATCAAGCTGTTTTAGACGGAGTACAAATTGACTGGTAATAATCTGCGGTGATCAAATAAGTTTAGAATAAAATAACACCAGGTTTACATACTCGAGCGTTTTATTCCTAATATCCATGCAGATCCTCCTGCGATTTGCAAAGGCAGGAGTTAACATCTAGGAATACAGCTTTGCATATCGGGTTGGGGAATACAGGTCAGAAGCTGGTAAGAGCTGTTAGAAAACAGACGCACTGTTCTGCCCCCTGAATTTCACCTTCTGCTTCAAGTACATAAGCGGTTCTTCCACTTTAGCTACCTGATAAGTACGTATACCAGCTAGTCAAGCCATTATTATTTTTTCATTTTAATATTGAACTGGTGCCGTATTACGGCCAGATCTCTTCCAGTGAAGCAAAGCTCTGCTCTGAAGTCTACTTCCGATGTCACACAGCGCCATTTTTTGCTCACACAGATGTTCCCAGCATCTCCATTAGTACCAGGAATGTGACATATGAAAAAAAGCTTGTCCACGCAGTTTCAAGAGCCTGGTCTGAGGACTGCCAATGACACCCTTGCAAATGGGCCCATGAGTGCATTTGCAAAGTGGAGAAATTATGGTGTGCACCACACAGATTAACACGCAGCGGCTAAGCCAAGCACTGCATCCTAGCAACATTTAAACCAATGAACACCACAGATGTTTACAGTTGATTTTTTTTTAATTATGTTTTGTGGATATTTAGGGACTGATTTTATTAAATGTTATAGGGATGCAGGTGGCGCTGTGGGTTAAACCACAGAGCCTAGGACTTGCCGATCAGAAGGTCGGCGGTTCGAATCCCCGTTGCTCGGCCCACCTAGCAGTTCGAAAGCACATCAAAGTGCAAGTAGATAAATAGGTACCACTCCGGCGGGGAGGTAAGCGGCATTTCTGTGCGCTGCTCTGGTTTGCCAGAAGCGGCTTAGTCATTCTGGCCACATGACCCGGAAGCTGTACGCTGGCTCCCTCGGCCAATAAAGCGAGATGAGCACCGCAACCCCAGAGTCATCCACGACTGGACCTAATGGTCAGGAGTCCCTTTACCTTTTTATTAAATGTTGAATATTGTAAGCCGCCATGACCTAATTTACCAAACTGCGAAGTATACCTATTTAAATAAATCAAATAAATAAATTGGCTACAAGAGAATACTTCCCCCAAGTCTAATTTCAGCAGAGTAATGGGTGGCGGAAAAGATTTGGCGGGCATCAGGGAAGGGCCTGTGTACACCTGCAGGCATCACATCAGTGACCCACAACCTTGACCATGAAACAGCAAGAAAGAGGTGTTTTTTTCTGCTCCGTACCATATTCCAACCCACCCGTTCTTTTTTACATCCAACATTACAGGCAAAGTGAGAGAGAGAAGGGCATTCCACCCTTACTCCCAACCCTCCATCCAAACTGGATGCCAGGACTGTGCCTACTTTGTAAACACAAATTTCATGTACATTAAATTGTGAACCAGCCTGAACAGTCAAATAATCCTGGAAACAAAATGCCGCTTGGCTGAGATCCTATACACCCTTATTCAGGAATACGCCTCACTGAACTCAGTGAGGCATTGTTTTTATTTTATTTTTTTATTTTATTTTATTTTATTTTATAAATTCATTCACACCAATAATATTCTTGCAATAATATTAGAATTTTACCCAAGATTCTTCTGAATCTTAGGACTTCCCTCCTTCGTTCTGTGGGTTCTTTAAGTAACTTTTTCCACTGCATATTTTAAGTCCATCCTGTTTACAGTTCTCCATTTTATTCAAAGCCTTTGTGTCATTGCAAGAGTTACAGTGGTACCTCTGGTTACAAACTTAATTCATTCCGGAGGTCCGTTTGTAACCCAAAACAGTTCTTAACATGAGGCACGCTTTTGCTAATGGCGCCTCCTGCTGCTACCGTGCCACTGGCACGCGACTTCCGCTCACATCCCGGGGCAAAGTTCGCAACCGGGAGCAACTACTTCTGGGTTAGCGGAGCTCGTAACCTGAAGCGTGCATAATCAGAGGTACCACAATATTTAAAGCCTGCCAAAGAGTTCAAGTGTTTACAGTGGTCTTTTAAAGACAATCTTATATTTGTCCCATTCTCTGATGAAGTTTTGATCCTCCTGATTTCTGATTTCCCCGGTCAGTCTTGCCATCTCTGCATAATCCAAAAATTTCATCTGCCGGTCTGCCCTCGTAGGTCTCTTGTCATCCTTCCAGCTCTAGGCTAGCAGCATCCTTGCAGCTGTTGTAACATACATAAACAGTCTTTTCAGATCCTTCAGTTTCTCTGAGCCTACAATTCCTAACAAAAAGGCTTCTGTTTTTTATTATTATTTAAAAATAATATTTATTAAAATTTTCCAATCAAACCAAATTATATATTCCAAATTATACAAATTATCCAATAATCAAACAAATCCCAATGTTATGCCTAATTATAAATTATTATTATTATTTAGCTGACTTCCCATGCTTTGAGATCAGAGGGAATCCTAATCATCTCATATTTCTACTGCATTTCAAAATATTACAATAATTCCCTTAATACATTCTGATGTTAATCCTTCATTTTTTTCAACAGCCTCTGCATTCATTCTGCAAGTGAGTTTAAGTCCAAATAAAATGTTTCTGTGTGGATTTTGTCTTTTCTTCTTTATAGTCCAAATCTGTAGTCCAAGATTCCCCTCTGTAAATTCACATCCTCTCTTCACAAACTGGTGTTTCTGCCGAATCAGTCCAGGAGACTTCCACTGCAGGTAGCTGCCATATGGACACACAGTCCAGATAAGATCAAATCATGGCATCTGCCCCATGTTGTTCCTTAACCAGCTGCTATTCAAACATTAACTTTTCCCGGGGAGGGGGGTTACCAAGTAAACTGGAAGTACAAGTATCAGTTTCAGGTTATTTTAAACATTTTTTTCAATTCATTATATATCATTTCCCAGAATTCCTTTATCACTTTACAATTCCACCACATATGGTAAAAGGTTGCCCTCCTTTTCCTTACATTTCCAACAGACATTTGAACTAGTCCTATACATTTTCGCTAATTTACTAGGGGTTAAATACAAGTGATACATCATTCTCATATAATTTTATTTCAATGTGTGACACGCTGTAAATTTCAAATCCTCTCTCCACAGTTTTTCCCATGCTGCAAACTGTATATTGCACCCAAAATCTCTTGCCCATTGAATCATTTAACTTCTTCATCTTTGGTAAACCATTCCAACAATCATTTATACATTTTAGAAAGTTGTTTCGCATTATTTTGTAACAGCCGGCAGGTTATGCAAAAGAGCCCTTGCAGCTTGCCCACCTCTTCAGTGGGGAGGTGAGGCACCAAAACCACAACCCACAACATGCAGCTCAGGAGAAGGCACATTTCCCAGCAGACCGTGCGGCCGAAAGTGAAGTAGGAACCCTCTTCGGCTACCTTCTACAGCCAGAATGCATAGGGATGCTTCTCAACACACAACCTTCCAAATGTCAGCTTGAAAGCTCAGTCCATTGAACTGAAAGCAGCTCCAGCAGTAACCGAGGCTTGGAGGTGGGGAGGCATCCCTCGTCCAACTTGCGCCCTTAAATTTTTTGCATCTGGGCCAAGTATCCTCAGGGCCGTCTTAAGTATATCCGGTGCCGGTTTCCCAGAGTTGCTGACCTTTTTACAGCATTGCCGGCAGCCTTGCGGGGCTGGAGGAGGTGGGCAGCGGCTGGAGGGCAGCTCCTCTGGCAGGGAAAAGGCGGAGGCTCCGGGCGCGGCACTGCTTCAGTTAGGCGGGCATGGGCAGTGAGCTGATGCTGGGAGGTGCCATGCCCAGCCTCTGCCTCTTCCCTGGTGCCCTCCAGAACTTGGCACCCTGGCGCCCCTCACCACTTGCCTCTATGGACAAGACGGCCCTGAGTACCCCCTGTATGCTACACCACTGGGAAAGTGACAAGGCAAAAAAAAGTGCTTGAAAGTGTAGACCATGCCTGGAAATCACGGAGGAATTATTTTGTATGGACAAGCCCTTGCAGTAACATCCACTTGTTGAATTATATTCATTGTTTGCCAACAGTCTTCTAGGCACTGCATGCACAATAGTAGTTGAGCTATATTTTGCTCAGGAGGCCCACTGTCTTTGTTGGACGGGCAATGGAGGAATGGAAAAATGAGGTCAGGAACCCAATCTGAAACAATAAAAAGGAATCTCTTGAAGCCAGGTGACAACGATTCAGCCAAGGAAATGGCCTCCGCAGTCCAAAAGCATTCGGATTTCATCACCTTTTGAAGTTTTAACGTTGCGGCTGCTTTTGCTTTTCGGTGTCTGTTGGCTTTTGACAATGTCCAGATCAAATTTCATTTGAGCTCTAAATCACGCCGTCTAGCGCTACATTTCCTTGTAAATCATGGATAGCCTGCCTCTGTGATTCAGATAAAAAAGTAAAAGTGCCCACAGAGAGGGAATCCATTTGTCTCGCAGAAATCCGCAAAGCCCCCCTCCTTCCGTTGCTTGATTGCAAGACAACACCAAATTAGCGTCTTGGTCTTTGCACATCAATTAGACAAGGCATCGACATCACACAGCCGAGTGTGTTACAGTGGAGTTAAAAGGCAGCGGCTTTTGTGTTTTCCTACAGTGACCTCTGTCTGAAATCCCACTAACATCTGGTTATTTACAATTCAATCTGCTTGGAATCGTCCTGTTGGCTGCCAAAGCACTCTCTCAGCATCACAGAACCAATTAAGGGCACCATAAATAAGAGCAGCCCAGAGCAGAGGGGAAGGATGTTGCCTTATTCGTTGGATTTGTCCAGCAGCACTCGATTTGCTCAAAGTGAACATTAACAGAGCTAGTTTCTAATTGTGTTCAGCTGCCTGGAAACAATTCCCTCCCATTGCCAAATCTTTGAGCTGGTCTTTCAGTTAAAAAAAGAAAGAAACATGGGGTGGAGAAATATGGTGGTTGGGTGGTTGGGTAGCACCCTGCAGGTTTGGGAAGGGTATTCCCTGAGTGAGGAAATATTACAACGCTGTGCCCTCCTAATAATCAAGAAGAAGCAGGAATCAGGTCAACTTCAGTGACTGTATGTATCTTAAAAAAACAAATCAGTGGCTCAGCAAAGCATCTAGACAGGCAAGGCTAAGTGTCCATCTCATTTCCACTCAACTACAGAGGGAATCGTACCCAACGAGACATGGAGTTTTCCCAGACCCTCCAAGTGTCCCTATTTTCCAGGGACAGTCTCAGATTCACAAAAGCCACCCAGGTTTCTGATTTGATCATGGAACGGCGTGCTTTTCCTTAGGATGTATCAATTTTCATCGGAGAAATGTTGGAAGGTATGGAGTTATCCAACCCATGAGCCATCTAAAGGCAGCCCTGTGTATGGAAGATTTTTAATGTTTAATATTTTATTATGTTTTTATATTTGTTGGAAGCTGCCCAGAGTAGCTGGGGCAGCCCAGTAAGATGGGAAGGGTATAAAAAGAAGAAGAAGACAAAGAAGAGGAAGACATTTTCATTGGAGAAATGTTGGAGGGTATGAGTTGCTATCATAAACCAGACATTTTTTTTTTAAGGGACAGGCCATACACACTAAAGGTCACTTTCTATAGCTTCCCCCATTCCCTCGGGTGGTATATGGCCACTAATGGGCCATCGTTGCTACATCAACACATCTGAACCCCAACCCAATCCTGTCCGTGTCTTTCAATACACAAGGCTGCTGATTCATGGAGTCATTGTTTTGACTCCTAACATATTGGGAGCATGTCTTGCCCAGATCGGAGTCTCTCTTGATAAAAACGATGGTGGAAATCATTTTGTTCAGCAATGAATGCTGTTAGATCTCATTTGGATTAAAATAATAATAATAATCCTCTCCTGTAGCTCATGAATTTTGTGCGCCTGATGCTCAGAAGCTTCCCCCGCATCTTTTTCAAGCTGGCTGTAGCTCTTAATAGGAAAAAACCCATTGTGTTCCATTTGTCTAAATGCAAACGCATCATCTGCTGAAGCCACTAAGAGCTTATTGGATATGTTCGGTTGAGTCGAGTCCGCTTCGTTTTGCTTCTGCCCTCATTAGCAGGTTGTCTGGCAGTCAATGGAAATACAATAAAACCTCTGAATTTCAGTAGGCAAGAAAAGGCAGTGCAGAGCGAAAGAGAGCGAGAAAAGTAAATCAACCTGAAAAACACCTTTACATGCTCAACAATTTGCCTCTTTTCTGTTGCTATTACATAGTTATGCCCTATTCACTGGAAGTCTTTATTGCAGCCTATCATTTTACAGTCGCATGGAGGTGCCATCCAGTTCATAAAAGCTATCGGCAGTTGTCACTGCTTTCTGTTTTCTGCATTCGTTTCCCGTCGTGTGAGGTATGAGGACATTTGAAGCTATAACCAAAGCGAAACGTAAGCGGTGAGAATTGCATGCTATCCTGCCAACACTTATTATAACTCCTCCAAAATACAATGGAAAGATCTCTAACTGTGCTTTGCAAAGCTGGTTTTTATCACTGAGAGCCCTATAGTGTATGATTAGAATAAACCACATAGATTTACACCATCCTCCTTGTACTTGGACGCGGGTGGCGCTGTGGGTAAAACCTCAGTGCCTAGGGCTTGCCGATCGCATGGTTGGGGGTTCGAATCCCCGCAGCGGGGTGAGCTCCTGTCTTTCGGTCCCAGCTCCTGCCCACCTAGCAGTTTGAAAGCGCCCCTAAGTGCAAGTAGATAAATAGGTACCGCTCCGGCGGGAAGGTAAACGGCGTTTCCATGTGCTGCGCTGGTGCTGGCTCGCCAGAGCAGCCTCGTCACGCTGCCCACGTCACCCGGAAGTGTCTCCGGACAGCGCTGGCCCCCGGCCTCTTAAGTGAGATAGGCGCACAACCCTAGAGTTGGACACGACTGGCCCTTACGGGCAGAGGTACCTTTACCTTTACCTTTTACCTTGTAGTTAAAAATAATGCATTGTCTGTTGCAGGTACACAATCAGAATCTTTTTAATATACTGGGTTTTTTAAATTGTGCAGTGAATGTTAGAAAAGGAGAGGGGGACTATAACTTTGTTGAGACAAGGAGACTGAGTAAGATTGTCTTCCGTAAACACAGTTTTAACAGTGCGTCCATTAATGACAATGGAGGCCAATTCGGGATCCACATGTCCTTCCACAGTAGGGACATGAGTTTCTGGGAGGGGGTTGGTCACAGTGAGGGTTTGCCAAGCGTGCCTTCCTCTTGGCACATTTCTCCCTTTCGTCTTGAGTTCGAGCATCCTCAAAGCCCATGACACCTTTGGTAAAGGCTGTTCTCCAATAGTAGCGCTCACAAGCCAGGTATTGGTGTTTATACTACTTTTTTTAGATTTGCCTTGAGACAGTCTTTAAACCTCTTTAAACGCTTTCCATTTTTAAGTTTGGAATAGAGTAGATGCTTTGGAAGACGATCATCAGGCATCCGCACAACGTGGCCAGTGTTTCCCAGTTATCAGTGTTTATACTACATTTTTTTAGATTTGCCTTGAGACAGTCTTTAAATCTCTTTTGTTGACCACCAGCTTTACGCTTTCCATTTTTAAGCTCGGAATAGAGTAGTTGCTTTGGAAGATGATCATCAGGCATCCACACAACATGACCAGTCCAACAAAGTTGATGGTGAAGAATCATTGCTTTGACACTGGTGATCTTTGCTTCTTCCAATACACTGGCATTAGTTCGCCTGACTTCCTAAGTGATGTGTAGAATTTCGGAGAATCCGCTGAGGGAACCTTTTGAGGAGTTGGAGGTAACTTTGTTGAGACAAGGAGGTAGACTGAGCATCACTGAGAGCACAGGCACTGGCTGGCCCCCCAAAATTGGTGTCTTCCAACGCTGCACTGGCCAGACTTGTGCCTCCTAGCGGACAGCTGCCCCAGCCTCTGCAGTGTCGGGAGATGTCACTCAGACTGCTGCAGTCTTCTGCTAGACTGTGCCAATCCCGCTGAGTCCCCTGATAAGGAATTTTTTTATATAAGATATTTATTAAAATTTTCAAAGTATTACAAAATCAAAATAAAAAAGTAAGAAAATACAAAATAAAAATAGTTAAAAACAACTCATTCTTTCCATTACTTATTTTTCATTAGCTTATTTCCCAGACCTCCTCACGCCTCCCTTTTTTGTATTCCAGTTCAGTTTGTTGGTTCAGCAAATCCTTACCCTCTTTGTTTATCCTAGTCTTTAATCTTAAGCTATTGTAACATTAAGTTTTTACCTATTAATAATCCATTTTTCATATTCCTTTATAGTACTACAGCTGAAAACCCCTTAATTTCTATCCAACATCATTCCCCTGATAAGGAATATTGAGGGGGCTGGTGACACCGCTGCCCCCTAGAATTGGCGTGCCTGATTCAGAGCAAGAGAGAGCTGGCCACTGGATGATCAGCACTCCAACATGCCTTACAATAGTAGCACATACAGTAGACCACTGCTTTACTAGCAAAATATGAGATTACCTTATTTTTTGCTCTATAAGACGCACCAGACCACAAGACGCACCTAGTTTTTGGAGGAGGAAAACAAGAAAAAAAATATTCTGAGTCTCAGAAGCCAGAACAGCAAGAGGGATCGCTACGCAGTGAAAGCAGCAATCCCTCTTGCTGTTCTGGCTTCTGGGATAGCTGCACAGCCTGCTTTCGCTCCATAAGACGCACACACATTTCCCATTACTTTTTAGGAGGGAAAAGGTGAGTCTTATAGAGCAAAAAATACGGTAATTGGTTGCAAGTACAGATTCTTTCACTGCAATAATATACAGACTGAAGCGGTCTACTAGACCAGGGGTCAGCAAACTTGCAAACTTTTTCAGCAGGGGGCCTGTCCACGATCCCTCAGACCTTGTGGGGGGGGGCAGACTATATTTTGAAGGGGGGGATGAACGAATTCCTATGCCCCACAAATAACCCAGAGATGCATCTTAAATAAAAGCACACATTCTACTCACGTAAAAACACGCTGATTCCTGGACTGTCCGTGGGCCAAATTTAGAAGGCAATTGGGCCGGATTCGGCCCTGGGCCTTAGTTTGCCATGTACTAGACTTTGGCTCGTTATCAATTTGACTCTAACGATTGATGCGTTGACACTTCAGTTACAAATTGGCCTTTTGTTACAAACAATTGGCGCGTTTTGATACGGATTTATGCTAATTTTCAACACATCAGCCAGAACTGTTTTTATTTTGCCACGTTGGACTTCTTTGGTATTACTGTGCCGTTGCCCCTTTGCATCTTTGGTTCGGGATATGAAATTTGCCTCTCAAATCCAAATTCGTCACAATTCAAATAAACGGGCTCACCACACAATTTTGCCAAGGCAAATTAAATGTGATACTTGAAGAGAACAGTAGATGGCATAACTACACTGTGATGTTGAGGGAAGCTTTGGCACTGCTTCTTGTTCTCAATAGGAAGAATAATAATCCCGTCACTACTAAACACTTTCAAGTCTGGTTGATTCTCATAGGAGAGAACTGAGCATGGACTTAACTCTCTCATTGAAATCAATAGGAATTTAAACCTGGGCAAGTCTCTGAGAATAAAACCAGTCATAAATGGTAAAGGGACCCCTGACCGTTAGGTCCAGTCAAGGACGCCTCTGGGGTTGCGGTGCACATCTCACTTTATTGGCCGAGGGAGCTGGTGTACAGCTTCCGGGTCATGTGGCCAGCATGACTAAGCTGCTTCTGGCGAACTAGAGCAGTGCACGGAAACGCCGTTTACCTTCCCACCGGAGCGGTACCTATTTATCTACTTGCACTTTGTGCTTTTGAACTGCTAGGTTGGCAGGAGAAGGGGCCGAGCAATGGGAGCTCACCCCATCGTGGGGATTTGAACCGCCAACCTTCTGATCGGCAAGTCCTAGGCTCTGTGGTTTAACCCACAGTGCCACCCACCTCCCCAAACCAGGCATAGAAACTACCAAATCAAATACCATACCCTCCAACATTTCTCCAGTGAAAATAAAGGTAAAGGTAAAGGGACCCCTGACAGTTAAGTCCAGCGGCGCTCGTCTCGCTTTACAGGCTGAGGGAGCCAGCCTGTCCACTCCACAGACAGTTTTTCTGGGTCATGTGGCCAGCAAGACTAAGCCGCTATGGCGCAATGGAACACCGACACCAGAGCAGTACACAGAAATGCCGTTTACCTTCTCGCCGGAGCGGTACCTATTTATCTACTTGCACTCTGACGTGCTTTCGAACTGCTAGGTTGGCAGGAGGGGGGGCCGAGCAACAGGAGCTCACCCCGCTGCGGGGATTCGAACCACCGACCTTTAAATCGGCAAGCCCTAGGCTCTGTGGTTTAGACCACAGCGCCACCCATGTCCCAATGAAAATTGGGACATCCCATTCAATAATAATAATAATGATAACAATAAAAATAATGCCCCACCCATCTAACTGGGTTTCCATAGCCACGCAGGGCGGCTTCCAATGTATATGAAAATGCAATAAAACATTTAGAACTTCCTATACAGATGTCTTCTAAATGGTGTATAGTTACTTATCTCCTTGGCTCGGGGGTCACATAACTCCATACCCTCCAACATTTCTCCCATGAAAATAGGGAGATCCTAAGGAAAAACTTGCCAACAAAGGTCCGTATAGTTAAAGCTATGGTTTTCCCAGTAGTGATGTATGGAAGTGAGAGCTGGACCATAAAGAAGGCTGATCGCCGAAGAATTGATGCTTTTGAATTATGGTGCTGGAGGAGACTCTTGAGAGTCCCATGGAGTGCAAGAAGATCAAATCTATCCATTCTTCAGGAAATCAGCCCTGAGTGCTCACTGGAAGGACAGGTCCTGAAGCTGAGGCTCCAATACTTTGGCCACCTCATGAGAAGAGAAGACTCCCTGGAAAAGACCCTGATGTTGGGAAAGATGGGGGGCCCAAGGAGAAGGGGACGACAGAGGATGAGATGGTTGGACAGTGTTCTCGAAGCTACCAGCATGAGTTTGACCAAACTGTGGAAGGCAGTGGAAGACAGGAGTGCCTGGTGTGCTCTGGTCCATGGGGTCACAAAGAGTCGGACGCAACTAAACGAATAAGCAGCAACAACAACAAGGAAAGGCGGGACATTGTGGGAGCAAATTGGAAACTGGGACAGCTTCTGTAAATCCGGGACTGTCCCTGGAAAATAGGGATACTTGGAGAGTCAGAAATACTTGGGTGAATAGCCAAGGAGGAGAAGGAAGAAGACAATGTTGGCAGCAACTGCATAAGTACTGCTACCAACAGGGTAGGGTTTTTCAGCGCGTCCAGGACAACAGTACTGGGGGGGACGGGACAAGATTGATGATGGCAGTAGGTCAAAGGCCTGCTCGAACCTGATGCTATCCCTAAAAAATATGTACTACATATTTGGATTAATGGCCATTTAAATGCCTAAAGGTTTATTACTGATAAATTGCCTAAAGACTGGCATTGTTTTAAACGGCTATTGTTCTTTTCATAAGCACTGTATCCTACTCCCAACAACACCTTATGTACACAATATAGAGCACGAAACTATTTTCCTTTTTTTAAAAAAAAGAAAGAAAATTCTCAGGGTTTTACATAAACAAAAGCTGTCCATATATTTAATGCAATTCATTTTTGAAAGTTGAAACAAAATGTTAGCATTTGAGTGCTGAGTTATAATGAATCCATTATATCTTCTTCTTCTTCTTCTTCTTCTTCTTCTTCTTCTTCTTCTTTGGCAATCACTTGTAGCCGAGTAAGATTGTCTTCCATGAACAGGGTTTTAACAATGAGTCTGTAAGTGACTGTGGAGGCCAATTCTGGATCCACACATCCTTCCACAGTGGGGACATAGGTTTCCAGGTGGAAGTTGATCACGGTGTGGATTTGCCAAGCGTGCCTTCCTCCTAGCACGTTTTCCCCTTGCGTCCTGAGTTCGAGTGTCTTCAAAGCCCATGATACCTTTGTTAAAGGCTGTTCTCCAATTGGAGCATCACAGGCCAGTGTTTCCCAGTTGTTAGTGTTTATACTACATTTTTTAGATTTGCCTTGAGACAGTCTTTAAACCTCTTTTGTTGACTACCAGCATTACGCTTTCCATTTTTAAGTTCGGAATAGAGTAGTTGCTTTAGAAGACGATCATCAGGCATCCGCACAACATGACCAGTCCAATGAAGTTAATGTTGAGGAATCATTGCTTCAACACTGGTGATCTTTGCTTCTTCCAGAGCCAGTGTGGTGTAGTGGTTAAGAGCGGTAGTCACGTAATCTGGGAAACCGGGTTTGTGTCTCCGCTCCTCCACATGCAGCTGCTGGGTGACCTTGGGCCAGTCACACTTCTGTGAAGTCTCTCAGCCCCACTCACCTCACAGAGTGTTTGTTGTGGGGGAGGAAGGGAAAGGAGAATGTTAGCCGCTTTGAGACTCCTGAAGGGGAGTGAAAGGCGGGATATCAAATCCAAACTCTTCTTCTTCTTCTTCTTCCAGTACACTGATATTAGTTCGCCTGTCTTCCCAAGTGATGTGTGAAATTTTTCGGAGACACAGTTGACAACCTTACTATATGCTTGTGAAACATGGACCACTTATAAACGCCATCCATTATATCATCATTATATTGACAGCACATCCTTCTATCCTTAATTTAAAGCTTATATTAATACATGTTAATGTGGATTCCAGCTATTTAAGCATTCTTTGTACATGAGTACGTATTGCTTTCTTGGCATTATTGCTCATTTAATTACCCCAAATTTCAATAGTTCATCCTGTGCCAGCATCAGTGGAAACTCTGGAGCTCCAGGTGTAACTGTGCTCCCTGTGGCATAATGCAAGACTGACAATTCATATGGAAAGGAGATTAACATGAAGAGCCAAACGGTTTTGAGAAGTTTCTACTGCAGCTAGCTACGCGGCAGAAGAGACAAGCCACTTTAAAACCTGGCTTGCCTCTTCAGCCAATTTCTCAAGTGCATAAAACATGTTAAACGCACCTATTCGTTTCCCCTCTTCTTGTTTCTTGGTGGGCTAGGCTTGCATCTCTTTACAAAATTAGAATTATTTTTGAAAATGCATATTGTGGACAAATCAAGTGTGTTAGATAATTGCATTATATTGTGCACAATTCATAATAAATTGGATTCCTTCCTAACTAGAAGCAAATCCATCATTAGTACATTATCACCAACGGGAAACTGTGATCGAGCATAAGCTTTCCATCAGCTAAGGCTTAGAGATTGTTATCACAATTCATTATGAATAACTCCATTCACGATCATCAGATGTGTTGATGAATCAGTCATACTATGCAATGCTTTGAGGCTTTTGTATGAGTCACTGCTTACAGAGGTAGTGAGCACACAAACACCCCCCTCAAAACATGAAAGATTTGTTTCAGAAGGCATATAACTCAGCTGACAGCTAGAACTCACCTTTCCTACAGAAGAAACGGGATTATTATTATTATTATTATTATTATTATTATTATAAAAAGAAATCTTCCCACCACTCTTCCAGATAAATAGAAGATAAAGTTTTGTGTAAGTCATTGGGTATTATTTTTGTCCAATCCTTTGAAAATCCCCTTTATTATTTTCCCTAGGACATATCCATCTCCAAACAGTGCTTGATAAACCGCAGGATGTCATAACCATCAGATTTGATGGATAAATACTCTGCTATATGTCAGCTTCTTTTCAACAGTGTGCAGTTTGTCTAGATAGATTGATACCGGCAGGCTTTTCAAATCACTCCTTCACAGTTTTGACGCAAGACCTTGGCCTCTTGTTGGGTGTATCTTTGATCCTGCAACTGTTTGGTACGTTTTCTCTTTAAGTATCTCAGTTCCAGCAGAGACATGGATTCTACCATTTGGTAGAACTTGCAATTTGCCCTCCAAAGTAAACATAAGTCTTTGTCTCTGTGCAACATAGATTGTCAAGCTAGGCTTGTGTATTGAAAATATCTGTATTCCACCTTTCTATATATAAAAAATCAAGGCAGCCAACAGCAACAGAATGATCAAAACAATCAATCAATGAATTAATGGACAACAGCAATACATGTAAAATATTTGTGCCACCTTTGTTGTGCAAATAACACAGCCTTTGTTGTTTTGCCGCCAGAGGGCAACCTGTTTACCTATCTGGGAGTTAAAGCAAAACACAACCTCATGTGGATAAGGTCTCAAGGCACATGAAACCAAGCCTTATGAAGAACAGTTGAGGGAGTTGGGGAGGTTTTGCCTGGAAAAGATGAGACTGAGAGGAGATAGGATAGGCATCTTCAAATATCTTAAGGGCTGTCACATGGTAGAGGGAGCAACCTTGTTTTCTCCTGCTCTGGAGGGTAGGACTCCAACCAATGGCTTCAAGTTACAAGAAAGTGTTAGGATTCTTTTCCTGTGTTGCAGTCATGGGATTGGTTTTTATCACATGATGGTGTATGTTTTCATTCCACATTGTTGGAAGTGACGGAGACAGGATGTTTGGATTACTGCGTTTCCGTGATGTAGGACTTTTGTCCTTTGTTCTCTCTATCTTTGCTGTCTGATGCTGAAGAGGAAGGAGCTGAGTTATGATGCTCCAAGTGTGTACAGTGGTACCTCGGGTTACATAGGCTTCAGGTTACAGACGCTTCAGGTTACAGACTCCGCTAACCCAAAAATAGTACCTCAGGTTAAGAATTTTGCTTCAGGATGAGAACAGAAATTGCGTGGCAGCGGTACAGCAGCAGCGGGAGGCCCCATTAGCTAAAGTGGTGCTTCAGGTTAAGAACAGTTTCCGGTTAAGAATGGACTTCCGGAATGAATTAAGTACGCAACCAGAGGTACCATTATATATGTAAATAAACATAGTTTAGCCAAAATGCTGCTAAGTCTGAACGCTAACTGCCTATACTCTGCTGATCCTAAAGTGTGCTGATGCCTCTGAGGTATCATTTGCTGTGATGTTTGGGCTGGAGAAAGATTTTAAATCTTCCAAACAAACAACCAGGAGGGAAGAAGAAGAAGAGTTTGGATTTGATATCCCGGTTCCCCAGATTACGGATCTACCACTCTTAACCACTACACCACACTGGGAGAGACATGCCAGTCGGGCATGTGTGTCTGCTGGACTCCTACTCCTACTCATGTGTAGGACCTCCTGACAGAAAGGAGATTCCAACTAAATATTAGGGGAAACTTTCTGACAGGAAGAGCTGTTCAGCAGTGGATCAGTCTCCCTCATGAGGTTGTGGACTCTCCTTCGTTGGAGGTTTTTAAGCAGAGGTTGGATGGCCATCTGAAATGGAAGCTTTGGCTGAGATTTCTGCATTGCAGGGAGTTGCACTTCGAACTAGATGGCCCTTAGGGTCCCTTCCAACTCTACAATTCTATGATTCTATGAAGCCACCACTTTGCTAAAGCTAAGCAGGTCTGGGTCTCATCAGTGTCTGGACTGGAGACATCCTGGGAACTACTTGTGATTAAACGTTACAGAACATTATATTTAATAACCGTTAGGAGATCAATGTAGATCCAGCCCAGAGTTCTTATAGTGTTAAAAGAGAGCAGGTCTCATGCTTGTAAAGTACAGTGGTACCTCGGGTTACAAACGCTTCAGGTTACAGATCCCACTAACCCGGAAGTAGTACCTCGAATTAAGAACTTTACCTCAGGATGAGAACAGAAATCGTGTGGTGGTGGCAGCAAGAGGCCCCATTAGCTAAAGTGGTACCTCAGGTTAAGAATGATTTCAGGTTAAGAACGGACCTCGGGAACAAATTAAGTTCTTAACCAGAGGTACCACTGTACAATCCAACTAGCTGGACTTATTCTGTCAAAACATTGCGAATACTAATAAGCATTTTTTTAATGCCGTTTGGTTTATGATACTCTGTGTGCATGGTGTTTTGTTTCATTTAATCTTCATTTGAATCATGTTTGAGACAAAACTGATGAAGGGCTTTAAAGTATTGGAATGAAACAAGCAAATAGCAAGGGATGTTTTGTGTGGGGAAAGCATTCCACATTGTGGAAACTTCCTAGCCAGCTTAAATGCTCAGAAATGCTACCAGCCTCACGGAATAAATGCAATCGAACCTCTGGCTCTTTCAAACTGTGTTGATATTGATCGCTGAAGGTGATGCAGCTTTCCAATTCCTCAAGGCGTGTGTGTGAGAGGGAGGGAAAGAGAGAGAACAACCAAGAACACAGACACAGCTGCACACATGATTCATCTTATTGGACAGACATTGTTTTATTGCTGCTGTCTTGTGCTTGTATATTGGCCCCAGAAAAAAACGTTTCTCTATACTCTATACCTTCCTTAATGGAAGTTCTCTCTATCTCGACGGGCGTGAAGTCAGGACTAAAAATCATGTCTCTTACTTCAGGTGTGAGGAACCTGTGGTCTTCTAGATGATGCTAGGCGATGGCTCCTGTGACAGGAATTTTATGGTCTTAGATATATGGTAATGTTCATAAGTGTACTGTAATGGTTCAAGGGGTTACTCGTGTGTAAACCGGTGCAAACACCTGACTGGGTTACCTAAGTGAACCTTTTCTGTCCGGACAGCCACTCACAGTCCAAATCCCAGGCCATCACAATGCCCTTTTAAAATGTGTTGTGGAAGGGAAAATTATTGGGTTGGTTTTGTTTTTATTATGTATTTTCTGGTTGTTTGTTTTTAATATCTTGTGAACTGCCCTGAGATCTATGGTTATAGGGTGGTAAACAAACTAAATAAAGACAGACAGACTGACTGACCAGGGGCGGAGTAAGGGGGTGCGGTGGGGGCAGGTTGCCCCGGGTGTCACCACTGAAGGGGGTGACAAAATGTCGGGCAGCACTCACTGCGGGGCCTACAGCGTGCCCGAGCCTCGCGTTTCTCCTGGGAGTGACGAGGTGGCTTGGAGGTCCGCAGGCTTTGTGCTGCCCCAAACGGTCCACCCGCTGCCTCCCCCTCAGCTGTAGGGCAGCTGAGTGGGAGGAGGAAGGCAGACTCCCCGGAGGCCCCACGGAGTGCCCTGCCCCCGGGCACAGGGAACACGCGCCGCCCCAGCCACCCAATCAGCTTGCTCCGCCGCTGTGACTGACTGACTTTCTTAAACATGGGTCCCAGGTATTATTCATTTCCCATCACCGCTGACCACTGGCCACGCTGGCGGGGATTGATGGGAGTTGCAGTCCAACAACATCTAGGGACCCACGGTTGGGAAAGGTTGGAAATTGGGGGATGGCAAGCAAGGAAGGGCTCCCACTGCCCTTAAGAAAAAATAGAAAGCAATGAGGAATCCAGTTGTGCATCTCCTGTATCTTATTGAGTCTGACCTTGAGTTCTGAAAGCTCCCCAATTCTTTCGTAGGGGTTTTCCCCAGCCCTGTGCCAACCTTTGATACAACATGTACTTTGCTACTTAGCCTGGATCTCACCGAAATCAGCGGATTTAGCAGGGTTCAATGGGAGGCAGGATTTACCAGTGCTTAGAAACTTAACCCATTTCCAATACCCAGACTCAGTTTACTGCACCGATTTGGCAAACTGTGTTTAGCAATGCCGCTCAGTATAAAAGCGGGTTAATGAGCCATGTTGCGAGAGTACGGCTTTCAAATACTGCTTCGTTTACCAAAGGAATATATGTTTAAATAGCTCGATTTCTTAGCCACCTTAGTGGTATATTAGTATTACTAATACCCAGGTTTTAGTACTAAGTAAATAAGGCTGCCTTCAGACAGGTACACAAGAGGCATGTGACATTGCTCAAATAAGTAACTTATTAACTCATAAAGAAAGCTCCTTCCTGAGCTAGGTTCAGCATAAAAATCGACGTCAAATATCAGCAAACACCTGTGCTGCGGAAGGATATGTTCAGGAACAGATGAGAAGCATTTATTCTTTTTCCAACGGCCATTTAATTTTGTTAAAATGGTTAAGAAGATGCACGATCTACAAGACTTGGATTTTCATTTGAAGCGACGGTCTCGCTCCCGCAAGTCAAGCGACGACCCTCCTCCCCTCAGCGCTACCGAGAGTACTGGTTCGGTGTTCATCAGGTATGTTTAAAAGATTCTTTCCAATCGTTCCATGAGTATTTTGACCCAATGGTTTATAATTATGACCTTACCGATGACACAATGGATTATTATCTACTGCTTCTAAGTGGGTCACTCAGTGTAGCTGATACATTTCTCCTGGGACGTTAATGAAGTTTCAGTTTTGCATCGAGGATCAGGTCCGGCCAAGCTCGGATTCTGTAAAGGCAGACCCCATAATTAAAATGTTTAGGGTCACTTTTGGGATAACTGAATAGAGGCAAGCATTTGTGGCACACCCCATTTAATCTAATCGGCAGTTTTAGAGAGTTCAGTCTCAGTTATGAGACGCAAAGTGGATTCACACAAGCTTCATTTTTTATTAATTTTCCAAAAATATATATATAAACGAACAGACATATAAACAAACAAACATAAACCTCCACCGTATTAAATCAAACTTAGTTACATTGTTAAGTGACTTCCTCATGTCCCCCTGGTTGAATTTCAATGTATATCATTTTAATGGTTTTCCAAATCCAATATTCTTAAAAAATTAACTTAATCGCTTAACATCTTTCTTTCTTTCCAATTCAACATTAAACATATTGATTCATCACATTACGTATTTAAATCCTAAACCTATCTGGTAATTGCAAATTTTTCCAATTAGTTTAACTTAACATATTTAACTAAATTTCATCCATTCTTCCTGGTACTCCTCCTCCTTCTGGTCATGGACTCTTCCAGTCAGGTCGGCTAGCTTCGAAAAGTCCATCATCTTCATCTGCCAATCTTCCACCGCTGGTACTTCTTGTGTTTTCCAATTCTTAGCTAATAAAATTTGAGCAGCAGTTGTGGCATACAAAAATAATTTAACATCTTTCTTGGGCAATTCCAGACCTGTTATTCCAAGAAGAAAGGCCTCTGGTTTCTTAATAAATGTATATTTCAACATTTTTTTTGAATTCATTATAAATCTTCTCCCAGAAGTCTTTCACCTTGGGGCAGGTCCACCACATATGATAGAAAGTACCTTCTTTTTCTTTACATTTCCCACACAAGCTTCATTTTCACTACCATAGTAGATATGACGGAAATAGGGGTGCATGGAGAATTTGATCTTTATTCATTCCTACATGAAATGAACCAATCCACACCTCTCAGACTAATGTACAGATGGGAATCACGCTTTCAACTAGATTTTGTCATTTTCTGGCTGTTCTAACAGTTCTGGGCTTTAAAGATATAAATAGTATGCATTTATATGTGCATTCTGGTTTCTTTTTTAAAAAAAATGTATAATGTACATTTGCGTTGCCAAATTTCAAAAAGTGAAAATCCGGACACAAAGGTTGTTGATCTTTTTGAGTTGTTGAGCTTTTTTATTATTAAATTCACCCAAATCGACATTCCCAACGTGGGTGGCCATATGTCTGGATTTCCCAGACATTTAACCATTTTTCTCCCAGACACTGTTTGCGAAGGCCAAATACCAGCTATGTCCGAGACATATGGCAACCCTAAGTAATTCAACCATGGAACAGAACTGAGTAAAATACATTAAAATGATAGTACAGTGGTACCTCGGGTTAAGTACTTAATTCGTTCTGGAGGTCCGCTCTTAACCTGAAACTGTTCTTAACCTGAAGCACCACTTTAGCTAATGGGGCCTCCCGCCACCACCACGCCGCCGGAGCACGATTTCTGTTCTCATCCTGAAGCAAAGTTCTTAACCCGAGGTATTATTTCTGGGTTAGCGGAGTATGTAACCTGAAGTGTATATAACCCGAGGTACCACTGTAGTGGATTGGAAATAGGCAAATTATCCCATCTCTAGAGCTAATGTGGTCTAGCTCCCCAACCTACAGTACTGCCATAGCACCCAAAAGATGAGATGTGGACCAAAAGAATTTTTGATTTGGATATCCCAGGTTACCAGACACACTGGGGGTACCTTGCCCAAGCCCCTCTCCTCACCCCCTCAAAATGCTAGAGCTGGCCCTTTCTTGTGCACTTTAAATCAACTTTGTGATAAGATCTAAGCCTGCTTCACAGGTAACAGGAATCAGTTTCATGGTTGCACCGCGAAGCTTCCACAAGCAAGAACTTTGGCATCCTTACATAATGCTATCAAACTGTTGATGAGACACTTTGATATTGCTGACGTCGCAAATGTGAGAAATTGTACAGAAGCAAATATTCCGTCTCCCCTCCCAAATTAGATGTCTCGTTCAAATCAGCTATTGAATATCAACAACTGCCAATAACACTGAGAAATGCAATCATTTCTGTGTGCTTTGTGTTGAATCAGCAGCAGGCAATTCAGTCGAGCTAAATAAAATGGGCACCAGCTATCTTGATAGGGGCTGCAGCCACACAACATTTTATTCTAGAATCAATAGAAACTGAGTGCTTGCTTTTTTATATCATAGTCCACACAAAATCTAGTTCTATTGCATATTTTTGCTCTTGAAAAGTGTTTCGTAAAAAACTAGTTTCGCTGTGAAAATAAAAGCTCATTGCTTTACCCCATGGTGTGTCCCTTTGAAATGGGCGCACCTGCCCATTGATGCTATAAGTGGGTATATACCAAGATCACAATCACCGCTTCCTTTCTCCACTTGGGGCATGTGTAAGGAGGAAAAGGCATGGATGACCTAATCATGGGAAGGGTTTCCAACTCAATATCAAGTAACCACACCTTGTGGACAGCAGGATCTAGAAGGTCCTGATTCCTACCCTCAAACAAAAGACTTGGACTCACTGCTCAGGAAATCCTGATAGTTGTATCAAGGAAGTTAGCACATGACCTTTGCATCAGCTCAGGTTACAAGTTGAAGGCTCAAAAGATACCTTGGCAGAGGCTAGGATAGGTAGCTAAGCTTAAGCTTGAGCAAAAGAACCCCAATGTATGGCACACCCAGTGCTTTTTTCTGGGGGTACGCAGGGGTACGCATAGCCCTAAACATTTTGTGAATCTTTGTACTTTTGTCCATTTACTGTATTCATTTTTCCCGATTTGAACTATAAAATGGTGGTTTTCTTGAGTCAAAAATGAGAGTACCCCTAAACTTTTTTTAAAAAAAAGCACTGGACACAGCCCTCCCACTTGTTTTAAAATGCTTCTCCCAGTCACCACTTGAGCTATCTCCACCCTCACCTAAGAATCCTCCTCACCCTTGGGCAGATGCTGCCATTCCTGTCTCATTTCGCTTGGCATCACCTGGGGCATATATTGAGGATGAGCATGAATAATGCTGGATTGATTTAAAAAAAACACATTTTTATGCTACAGATGGGTTAGTGCGTACACAGCCTTAGACTCTGATCTGGTTGTGGTTTATTTGAAGTACAGTGGTACCTCTAGATACGAACGGGATCCGTTCCGGAGCCCCGTTCGCATCTAGAGGTAAACGTATCTAGCGACGGCACATCTGTGCACGCACACGTTGCTTTTGACCACTTCTGTGCATGCGCGTGACATCATTTTGAGCGTCTGCACATGCGCAAGTGGCGAAACCCGGAAGTAACGCGCTCCATTACTTCCGGGTTGCCGTGGAGCACAACTCGAACACGCTCAACTAGAAGCGTATTTAACCCGAGGTATGACTGTACAGTGGACGCTCGGGTTGCGAACGTGATCAGTGCGGGAAGCACATTTGCAACCCATCAGCGCTGCATCTGCACATGCGCAGGTTGCAATTCGGTGCTTCTGTGCATGCGCAAGCACCGAAACCTGGAAGTAACCCATTCCAGTACTTCCGGGTTCGGCGCGGTGCGCAACCCAAATTTGCACAACCCAAAGCGTCTGTAACCCGAGGTATGACTGTATTGTATGGCGCATTCTCTGTACCTATGGACAGCCAGCATTCTCGAAGTACTTATGGAAGTGGATTGTGTGAAGTTTGCAACGCAGTGTTGTTTGGGCCTTCTGCCAGTCTTGGGACTATCACATCTCATCCTGAAGGGAATGAGATATATACCAGTCTACCTCCACCACTTAATGAATTTCCTTCTGTTACCCTGTACCCTCAAGTATTAAAAGGTAACCTGGCTGTTGCCGTGAAAGCTGTTAACCTTGAAAAGGGGAATTGAATTTGTCCAAACCGCACTAGAAAAGCACGTTCAGCCATGTATTTCATTCTCTAGCAGTAACAATTTTAATTCTGCACACAGACAGCCAAGCTGAGCAGGTAATCAAAATAAAATAGAAAAACCCTGTCCTCTGATTCCTGGTAGATATCTTTGTTATGTTGCTTTCCCCCCTAAACTACAAGACACGGAGCTTACATATTAGTTAAGGGTGAACGCTTCCATACGGTCACTCTTTCTCTTCCTTCTCCTTCCCCAACTTCCAGCTGCTCAAAGTACTCTCAGAACACCGTTTGCAATCCCACCTTGGGGTGGAAAACCAATCCTATTAGAGTTGCGTAATAGCCAATCAAAACAGTGTGTTTGGCTCCCCTTTTCCCCTGCTAATCAATAGATAGCATTTTTATCCTATACCTTTTCATCAAAAGACTTGGATTTCTCTGAATGCAGGCATACACATACACACACACAGACGCACACTAATTTGTTGATATTTGCTATAGCCCAACAATCCTGTTTTGTTATAGCAAATGCCTGACCTGCTCTGGATCCTATAACCAGTGCTCTTTTTCTAGAAAAAGAAGTGTTGGAACTCACCATGAACACCTCCCTCGTTCTCTTGGAATGGCACCTACTAGAGAGGTGCCGGAATTGAGTTTCGACAAGTTTTGGCTGGAAAAAAGCCCTCCTATAACAGATAGAGCAGGGGTCGGCCCATGGACCCCTGCTGCCCGCTCAGGGACCCCCACCACCTGCTTGGTCGGCTCCCGTGCGTCGTGCTAAACCAGAGCAGAGCAGGGACCGCCTTCCTCAGCGCTGGCAGGCTTCCCATTGGCTGCAGGAAGGTCCGGCAGTCAATGGGAAGCTGCGCACACCTCCTCTGCACTGGAAGGAGCGCCATAAATAGTGTTTGCGCATGCATGTGCGCTCTCTGGCCCATCGTGGCATCTGCGGGACTGTGAACCAGCCCCAAGCCACAAAAACTTTGCTGACCGCTGGAATAGACAGATATAACTCTAGAAATCGTTTAAATGTTGTTGTTGAGTCATTTAGTCGTGTCCGACTCTTCGTGACCCCATGGACCAGAGCATGCCAGGCACTTCTGTCTTCCACTGCCTCCCACAGTTTGGTCAAATTCATGCTGGTAGCTTCCAGAACACTGTCCAACCATCTTGTCCTCTGTCATCCCCTTCTCCTTGTGCCCTCCATCTTTCCCAACATCAGGGTCTTTTCCAGGGAGTCTTCTCTTCTCATGAGGTGGCCAAAGTATTGGAGTCTCAGCTTCAGGATCTGTCCTTCCAGTGAGCACTCAGGGTTGATTTCCTGAAGAATGGATACGTTTGATCTTCTTGCAGTCCATGGGACTCTCAAGAGTCTCCTCCAGCACCATAATTCAAAAGCATCAATTCTTCGGCGATCAGCCTTCTTCATGGTCCAGCTCTCACTTCCATACATCACTACTGGGAAAACCATAGCTTTAACTATATGGACCTTTGTCGGCAAGGTGATGTCTAGATCGTTTAACTATACAGATAATATTTGAAAACTATCCACATGGTGCCACCAGACAGATACCCTTGGGAAACATTATGATTGTGACCTGAGAAAGATAGAAAGAAAAAGAGGCCATCAGGTTTCTTTCCTGGATTGTATTTTTACCTTCAACATCTAGCAGAGTTTATGTTGCTATTTTGGCCTTACCCAAAAGATGTTTCTAGCAAGGGCACTATCATTTATACAAGTGCACATCTTGACATGTCTCCACGATGATGAAGTATCTGTGACTCGGGGATGGAGATGGAATCAATCTAAAATGACTGTGGTGTAGCAAGCAATATTTGTCTGGATCGTGCCCAGCTGACCTGTGTCCCAAATAATGAGACTTACTGTGCGAAAATCGATTCTGCTGCACTCTGATCTCATTTCAAGGGGGCTAATCGTGTTGGCTGGTGTTGCAGCAAACTGCCAACCATTCTGATCTATTTGATTCATATGTTTATTTATATACTGCTCAGTACTGAAACAGCCTCTAAGCAGTTTACAAAAATAATGAATTCTTTCTCTTCCTCTGTATATACATATATATATTATACATGTACATGCACACAAACATCAATGAATCGAAAAAACAACAATACAAAACAATAAAATTCCTCAAAAAGTAAAAAAAAACCAACCTGCGGCATATTTTGAAAACCTCTTAAGATTCTCCTGCTGGAAGAGGCATCTGAAGTAGTGTCCTCATCGCTCTGTATCAAGTATGTTCTCCCATTTGGTTTTATTTGTATTTTAACATAGAAAGATTCCTTTAAAAAAAAAAACCTTCTAAAAATACTTTTGAAAAGTTGGAGACATCCCCGTCCAGTTCATAATCCTATTTTAAAGGTAAAGGTGAAGGTACCTCTGACCATTAGGTCCAGTCGCGGACGACTCTGGGGTTGCGGCGCTCATCTTGCTCTATAGGCCGAGGGAGCTGGCGTTTGTCCGCAGACAGCTTCCGGGTCATGTGGCCAGCATGACTAAGCCGCTTCTGGCGAACCAGAGCAGCACATGGAAACGCCATTTACCTTCCCGCCAGAGTGGTACCTATTTATCTACTTGCACTTTGACGTGCTTTCGAACTGCTAGGTTGGCAGGAGCCAGGACCGAACAACGGGAGCTCACCCCGTTGCAGGGATTCAAACCATTGACCTTCTGATCGGCAAGCCCTAGGCTCCGCGTCCCTATCCTATTTTAGAATACTGCAAAGGATGATTTTTGTAGATTTATATGTGCTTCCTGAAACGGTTGGTTTGTCTCTACGGTAGGATAAGCTTTAGTTGCTGGAATTTATTCAGTGCATGGATTGGCTGCAGCAAGCAGGGCTTTGCAATGTGACCCCACGACCCCCTTGGGCATCCTTACAACATGATTCTCAGACCTAGGTTCTAACCCCCATTCAGTGACGAAAATCACGGGGTGACCTTGGGCCAGTCATTCTCTCTCAGCCACTCCTACGTCACGGGACTTATTGTGACCATAAAATGGGATGCTGCTGCCTTGAACTCCTTCGAGGAAAGGTGGGCTGTAAATGGAGTAAGTGAATGAATAACGTGATCTGCCAATATATAGTATGTGATGCTGTTTCATAAATTCATCTTGCTACACGTATGCCAATTACTCATGCTGCAGGAAACCAGAGCCAGTCATGGATTTTCTCAGGATCTTACAGTACAGAGAAAACAATGCCCATATCTATCTGTGGTATTAAGTGCATGAACAGGCACACCCTAAATGTTCAATGCATTCTGCTGAAGCTACAGGCTTTTTTTTTAGTTTTAGTTTTAGGTGTGATGCCCTTTCCTCTTATTTTTATACTGTATTACCTGTGGGCAGTCACATCCATTCTTTGAAGCGTAGCTGATTAAGAGTTTGGTTTTCTCAGTTACTCAGAAGCACCGCTAAAAAAATAATATTATATCCTTCTTGCTATGCAAGTGGTTACTCCTCACAACTGTATTCGCAAATCTTTGATCTTTTAAGTAATTTAATGAGAGGATTTCAGGCTGGCCAAAATCCATACCATTGTCAGCTATGCGACAGGCAAATGATCCGAGGCAGTAATTAGATAAACAGCTGAAAACTGACAATCAGGAGCCAATGAGGGAAGAGAAAGGTATTCATTTCTCATATATATTTGATTAGTGCCGCTGAAGAGATATGAGTGGTGATGGTGAATAAGGTTAAGACTCCTCCAGCTCTCCTCCTGTAGTATTCTTGGTATTCAAATACCGCATATATCTAACTAATGTCTCCTCAGTCATACGTATCAGTTCCTCTTCTCTAGAATCCATGAGTAATGCCTGTGCATTTTCTAGGCCAAAAGCCTAGATGCTGACATGTCAAGCCTTGCTCCTACTTCCAAAGGGAACATTGCTCTCCCTTTGCGCATGCCTTTAAGTAGCTTTTTTTCCCCAACCTGGTGCATTCATGATATTTTGGACTACAACTCCCATCAACCTCTGCCAGCATGGCCAATAGTTAGGGTGATGGGCATTGTAGTCCAATAACATCTGGAAGGCGCCAGGTAGAGAAAGTCTGCTTGAAAGAAGAGGGTGAGCATTCTTCTGCCCAGTTCCATTATCATTACCATGGGAGTATCCCACATAGCGGGTGGCGCTGTGGGTTAAACCACAGAGCCTAGGACTTGCCGATCAGATGGTCGGTGGTTCGAATCCCCGCGTCGGGGTGAGCTCCCATTGCTCGGTCTCTGCTCCTGCCAACCTAGCAGCTCGAAAGATGTCAAAGTGCAAGTAGATAAATAGGTACCGTTCCGGCGGGAAGGTAAACGGTGTTTCCGTGCGCTGCTCTGGTTCACCAGAAGTGGCTTAGTCATGCTGGCCACATGACCCAGAAGCTGTACGCCGGCTCCCTCGGCCAATAAAGCGAGATGAGCGCTGCAACCCCAGAGTCAGCCACGACTGGACCTAATGGTGAGGGGTCCCTTTAGCTTTACCTATCCCACATAAGGAAAGGAGATAGGAAAGGAGGGTGAGGGGACTTCACAAATGACAGTATAAAGAACATAAATTGCAGGTAAGCAAACTGTCCTTCCCCCCTCTGGGTGTTCATTTTTCTGGGCAGGCAAAACTGGGTGATCTGGAATACCTAAGGAGCAGAGCAGTTTATGGATGACAGCCCTATCAAGAAGAGCATTTGTCTATGCGTTTCAGTCCAATGCACAGTGTTTCACAGATTTAGATAGATTTGATCAAGCAGCCTTCCTCCAGAGCTCCATGACTAGGACTGTTCTGGAGAAGGTAAAGTAAATGTTTCATGGTTGTTAATGGAATGTCCTCCAACGAGGCAAGGAGAGGTTGTTCTGCCAACTCACAGCATGTGATAGTGGAAACAATCCAGTGGGAGGGAAGTCACTGAGGAGAAGTCATTCAGGAGAAGTGTGATGAACCTTTTATGGCTCACCATAACAAATCAATAGGGTTTTCCCCTGTCATTGGAACGGTTCCATCCTGTCATAAGGCCCGGAGCCTAGGGTCTGGAGAGCATGTTGATTATTAGAGCCAGGCAGGAGAACTGGAAGGAGAAGACTAAATGAAAAATAGAGATGATTTTGGGAACAGTGAACTAGATGTCAAAACGCTTTTCCCTGGTAGATGCAGTGCTATGGTGAGTAAGAGAGTCTGAAGCATAGGTCACATGCCCTCCTGGGAAAGGTGTTAGGTATGGGCAACACTTGAAAGAAAGGAGACAAAGGTTGCAGGTAGACAGAGGTTCAAAGTGTTTCCATATCAATTGGATAAGAACTAAGGACTAACTCCAAAGCAGACCCGAGCCTATTACAGGGGACCTCAGGTTGCCAGGGCCTTTAAAGAAGCATTTAACAAATGGGTGCACAAACACACTGTGTCTTTCCCAAGGAGGCCAGAATGCAAAACCCTCCCAAAAACCCAACACTACTAAAGAGGGCAGGAGAGAAGAATACAAAGACTTCCAGTGTGTACAATGTGAACATTCCCTCCAACATATCCAAGCCAAAAACTAGGACTCGCATCTTCTGGGTTGCACCCCTGCTCAAGTCATGTGATCCCCATGAGAGTATGGAGCCCCAAAATTGGGGGGGGGCGCAGTGCTGTCACACATGAGCACAAAACCCCAAAATTGGATGGCCTGATTTAAGGGGTATCTGGCTCTTGAGGGGTATGATAGTCTAGGACGGAATTCAGTCAATGTGATGGGACCCGGCAAACAAATGAGAATGGGCTCCATCACAAAACATAGGATTTTCCTGCTGAACGCTTCCTGGTATGAAGGCTGTCCATCAGAAGATTCCACTAGGGCTAGATCAGGGGTGGGTAACCTCAGGCCTGGGGGCCAAATGCGATCTTCCACGCTTCTGTATCTGGCCCTCAGGAACCTCCAACGCCATACCTCTTCCCAAGTTACATCATCTCTACCCAGGCTATTCCCCTCACTGGCCCTGTTTTGTGCCCTCCTTTTGCCTGGTTGGAATGTGTCCTTGAGTTCTGATAATGGCTTTTATTTGCCTGGATGAAGGATCTTGCTGTTCTCGCTTCTGGTTTAGCCCCTCAGTCCCTTCCTCCACCTCCTGGAAAAGCCCCCAAGAGCCGCACGGAGCGTGTGTGTGGCTCTTGGGGGCTTTTCCCCAAGTCAGTGACGGGCTGCCCTTCTCCCTCCTCGGGGAAATGCCTACAAGCGCTGCACACACGCTCCACACAGCTCATGAAAGGGAGCGCTGAGCAGAGCCCGGGATGCATACAGACTCTGCTCAGCGCTCCCTTTAAAGAATTTTTTTTTCTTGCATACCCCCTCTAAATACTAGGTGCGTCTTATGGTCGGGTGCGTCTTATGGAGCGAAAAGTACGGTGCGTAGAAGGTAGAAGAATTGCTAGGTGAAGGAGAACCATGACTGGCATTGTCATATATGGGGAAAACATATGTGGAGAGGTCTTCTTATGGAACCAGTTGGCATCCCCCTAAACAGGTTGGCTATTATGGTTTGCTTCTTAAGTTTCTAGAAACAGTTTGTAATAAACTACTAACAACCGTGAAATGTCACCAGCAGCTGTGTTATATCTCCCTCCGGCTCCAGGAATATAAACAGAACAGAAAGGTGATCTTCAGAATAGGAGACAAACCTAGTTCTGTGACCAAACATTGTGATGTCCTATTTGCGTGTATCTATTTGAAAACATGTGCACTTGAAGTTAGAAATGCATGGCAAAAATTTTCTTTAAGATCCATTTGAAAACCATGCCCGAGAACCAGTGTTCAGCCTGCCAGAGGTGGTGGTGGTGGCTCGGCTTGTGTTTCTGGAACAGTCTGTACCCCATGTGGCACAGAAAATCACTTTCGCAGCTGCAGCTTTCAAAGGTTGTCTGTGTGATGCAGCACAGAAATCTGCTGTTCAATGAAAAAAGGATGGAGAATCTCACCAGATGTGTCCCGAGTCCTTGATGTGCCTAAAGCAGCTCTTTCGGATCCTGGCAAAGAAACAGGACCCCAATTAAAGTGATCAGGACCTTTCAAGATGATGCCCTTTTTTGTCCATTCATTGTGCAGTGTTTTTTTCAAATGCAGCATGGGATAAACGCCATTCCTGAAGGCAACACTTGCAGTGCAGCAAAATCACATTTCTCCAGCACTGTATGCTGCGGTTCTGACTTCAGAAAGTTTGTTAGAACATATCCACAGCAGGAGGAAGAAGAAACGCACTACAAAATTAGGTACAAATTTACAGAAATGATACCTGGCATTTTATAGCCTTGTAACTTGCCTTAAATTATTCCTCATACTGTAGATGTCTACAGTGGAGCTGGTCCCTCCTTGATGAACCATAACCTCTAGATTTCACATTTGAAATACAATAGATTTCTAGCATTTGAAAAACCTGAAACAAAACGTACTCATTTCTTCTTCTCATTCTTTTTGAGAAATTAACCTTACAAAATCTTAGAGACAAAGACTTAATTGTGCATCTTATAACTGCAGCATGTCTTGCTGTTGCTAGACACTGGAGGACATTAAACGTGAACCTATATGAAGTTTGGTATGCTTATGTCTGGGAATTAATTTTGATGGAAAAGTTAACAGAAACGGTACATGAAAGAAAACAATGTGAGAAACTACGTAACTTTCACATAACGTGGTCCTCCTTTATTACATATGCATCAAATACAGAAAATGCATTTAAACCACCTAAGACACATGGGAGCATGTGGAATGATATTTTTTAAACCAGCAACTGTAGAAATAATTTTTATTTGATTATATTACTAAGGTAATTACCTGAACGTAGTTGGGGCTGGGGTTTTTTTAGGGGTTAGGGGAAAACTGTATTTGATTGCTTGTATTTGATTATATGTTGTTCTTATATTCAACTAATAAAATATTCAAAAAAGAAAAGAAAAAGAAATTAGCCTGCTCCCCCTTTTGTTTTGTTTTTAATCTCCCCCTCCCCAAAACATCCTTGCAGAAGCCCTTGTTATTCCTTAAGGCACAAACCATCTATCAAAGACTGACTTGATAATTCTGCCCTGTCTGATTTGAATATAAAATGCCAATTTATCCGTGTACATAACACCCTATAAATATTGGCTTTCCGCTGTGTGGCCTCACCACCAGCTCCCTCCCTCTGGTATGCACAAAGCACTTAGGGAAGAAGCAGATTTGACAGCAGTCTCACAAAGATAAGAAAGAGCGGGAGCCTCTGCTGCTTAACATTCTCCAAAGTGCTGTGCGAATGATAGAAATTCCTGTTGCTAACTCTCTGCGCATGTTGGAAGGCTTCGGGGAGAAGCAGGACTTTGTGCCAATCTAACATTCTCCAAAGTTCAGAGCAGATGGGTTAAGGCCTCAAGATCCAAAATTATGCAGGATTTCAGAACGGCCATGAAAAATATGAAGAACGGATCTCAGTACAACAAGTAAAAAAAAATTGAAATGTAACAATGGTAGATTTGTTCAAGCGGGTACTGTTCAGCCCTGTATGTAGCATTGCTATATTCTAATCTAAATCATGGCTACAATGTCATGCTAAGTGGGCGAGATGCAATTTTGTTAATCATCTAGATGGGCCGTTTAGGGTGTGGATTGCTCGACTGAATAGGGGCTTCCAATTGTGCTGCATTGGCTTTTCACAGAGATGTTTTCCCCGCATCCATAATACATAGGCTATTAAGACTACATAATAATACAGCTACGATTGAGCTGCGTAGTTGCGTAACAAGATCTTGCCGCAGAATAAAAGCTCACAGTTTGAGAAGATTTTCCATCTGCATTGGCAACTGCTCAGTTTCCTATTTATCTTTTGTAAGACTCTGCGGGTTTGAAACTTAAGGCCCCTTTAAAACATTAATTTTTTAATGGCCGTTGAATGGGGAGTAGTTCATTGACTTCACTCCTCAAAAATCTGGAACCCCGTGTAAGAATCCATCTTGTCCAAACTTGCACAGGTTCCAATCCATGGATTCTCCAAGTGGTGGCATTGCATATAAAGTTGCCAGCTTCAGCCTCTAAGAGGACTTCTGTGTCTTTATGAGTTACACAGAAGGAAGGGAGAACATCACCAAGTGTGGCTTCTCTCTTTGTTGCCGCACCTGGCTGAATTGTCTCGTCTGTACATCTCTTAAAGAATCTCTTAAAGGATCTGGGCCTTGCAGTTTCCAATTTGATTCTGCATGTCTTGTGCCTGTTTTGCAGTACCTGCAGAGGACCAGTGCAAATGGAAATGCTTCGCATCCATAACTGGATATGAAACTGAGAACAGGCTGTGGGATTGCACGCTTGTTTCCCACTCTCCTTTGAAGTCTTTTCAGTTAATTTAGAGACCTGATTAGCCCTAATCCAGGGGTCTGCAACCTTTAAGACAAAAAGAGCCACTTGGACCCATTTCCGAAGGAAAAAAAAACCTGGGAGCCGCAAAACCATTGTGACATTTAAAACAAATATATCTCCGGAGCCGCGATCTGACAGCGGGCGGGAAGGTGACGTCGGGACGGTGCGTGACTAACGCATGCACCGCCCCCATGCGACGTCACAGCCAGTACAGCGCCCGCCACAGTGGGGAGTGTCGGGGCGCACAATGCGCCTCCTCCCCTCGCTAGTATCTGCCCCGGAGCCACGGCAAAGGTGTAAAAGAGCCACATGCGGCTCCGGAGCCGCGGGTTGCAGACCCCTGCCATAATCCATTATTAACACCAACAGGGACATCAATGCCCTATCCAGCATTCATAGTGTTACTGGCCACCCAATTGCTGCTGGGCAGTAGCAGGATTCCAGGGGTCTTGGCACTTAACCAGGGTTTGTGTTTCTTGCGGAAAATGAGGCACAGTGGAGACTCGAGTCTTTGTGAAATGTAGTTTATTTTACACTATTTAGAACCTGAATCTTGACACACACAGAGAGAGTTCATAACATTTACATCTCCAGAGGGGCTTGTCCTTCCCGGCAGGGCAACACTGGATCGAAAGGCATCCTAAGCGCCATCGCCATATCGCTCTGTAACAGCCTGCTCCAACCAGCCACATTTCTGCGGCCCTTCAGTCTCTGCATGGAGTTCTTCCTGCTCCTTCTTCCCAGAAAATCCCTGCTCCCCAAACCTCTGTTGTAAAAGGACACCCTCTTTTCCTGGGGTGGTATCATGCCCCTTCTGACCCTGACAACCTGCCCCTCTCAATTCTTCTGTTTCTGTCCGGTTCTCAGCTGCGGGAAGAACGGCGCCTGCATGATCAATCATTCTTAATGGCCCGGTACTTATGTTTTTCTTGTGTTTTTCATAAGGGCATCGCTATCAGCAATCTCCTGAACAGGAGAACTGGTTCAGCCTGTATTTTTCACTGGCGTGGCATCTTCCCTTCATATTCCAAAAAGCAGCTAAATTCTATCCTAGCTGGATTAACTCAGTTGGTAGAGCACCAGACTCTTAAATCTCTGGGTTTTGACCCCCATGTTGGGCAAAATATTCCTGCGGTCCCTTCCAACTTGACAATTCTATGGTTCTATGACCCTTTATTAAACTTAGATACAGTGGTATCTCGGGTTACATACACTTCAGGTTACATACGCTTCAGGTTACAGACTCCGCTAACCCGGAAATAGTGCTTCAGGTTAAGAACTTTGCTTCAGGATGAGAACAGAAATCGGTCTCCGGTGGCACGGCGGCAGCAGGAGGCCCCATTAGCTAAAGTGGTGCTTCAGGTTAAGAACAGTTTCAGGTTAAGTACAGACCTCCGGAACGAATTAAGTACTTAACCTGAGGTACCACTGTATATGGAGAGTCTACCTCCCCCCCCCCCAATTCATGACAATGCAAATGTATGAGAACTCAAACCATAGAGCGAGCACAGGGAAATAGCCAAGGGGGGACAGGGAGGGGTAGCAGCCCTCCCTAAATCAATAAAAAATACATAGACTAACTGAGGCTTTGTGTCCCCCCCCAACAAAAGGCCTGCCTTCCCCCAAAAAATCCTGGCTATGCCCATTCCCCTCCTGTCCAAAAAAGGGGGGGCATCAGGCTTATGTCGCCAATGAGCAAGACACAAAGAGGAAGAGTCTCAGCATGTCAGATGAATGGGCTTAGACTCTCCCTTCACACCTTTTGTCATCTAGTGGAAGCTCATACTTTGTGCAGGAATAAGCACATGTCCTGATGCCTTCCAGACATTGTGGGATACAAACCACATCAGCACCAACAAGCATGCCCATTCCATAGCCCATTCCTGAGCAACGGCCTCTGGTTAATGAAAGAGAAGCAGTCCACAATTGATTGGGCCTGCAGTAATATCCAAATGAGCCAAGAATCTTCCATGCTACACAGAGTTTGGATACCCGAAGAGCATTTGAGAAGGAGCTCTCTAAGGACCGATAGCCGCTTTTGCAATCTGCATGATCTTTCTGCTTTTGTCGTTCATAGGGATTTCGTCTTTGCATATTCCCAACAAGCAAAGACCAAATTAATTATGCATTTTCACAGATTGTGTATTTTCACCAGCTTTGGTTATTTGTATAGAAGGGTAGCAAACATAGTGTACTCCAGATGCAGCCATTGTTCCAGACTCTTGGCCAGACCGACTGAGCCTAATGGGACTTGGAATCCAACAACATTTGCATAGCACCATGCCAGACCCTCTAAGTGTCCCTGTTTTCCAAGGAAAGTCCCAGATTTACAGAAGCCGTCCCATTTTCTGATTTGATTCTGGAATGTCCTGCTTTTCCTCATGACATTCCTATTTTCATCAGAGAAATGTTGGAGAGTATGGTAGGCTGTCCCTGTTTTCATTGGAGCAATGTTGGAGGGTATGGAATTATGCAACCCCTGATCTGAGGAGATAAGTAACTACACAACCTTTAGAGGACATCTGAAAGCAGCCCTGGTATACAGATATTTTTAAATGTTTAATGTTTTTATATAAGTTGGAAGCCACCCAGAGTGACTGGGGCAACCCAGTCAGATGGGTGGGGTAGAAATAATAAAATTATTGTCATTATTATTCTGGGATAGGATGTCCCTATTTTCATCAGAGAAATGTTGGAGTATGACACGCCGACTACCCCTGCTGTATAATACACTACACAATAGCTGCCTGCAGCCTCTGTTTGTCAGAGAGCACTGCAAGGACTGTTAATATATTACTTGCAATGCTTAGCTTCCTAAGGGAAGAGAGGTATTTGGATGGACTTCATGTGAGTTCAATGAATCCATATACATACACAATGGAGATAAAGCAGGGTTAGCTAATCTGTTTTATTGGGCCAATAGTACAATTGTGCAGACTATTAAGTTTCAAAGTTCTTTGCAGGACCATAGTGGACAAAGCAAATATACTAAGAATTAAACTATTCTGATAGGCCCAGGGCAAAGACTCTTTTATGCATCTGTGCTCTGGTTTATTGATTTGGAATCATAAGGCACCAGGTCTGAGCCCGCGTGCAAAGTAAAATAGGATAATTTTGCTAATGCAGTGTGCTGGGGGTAGGGGCATCTTGACCAGGGCTCCTAGCAGTCAGACACCAAACGTTGTCTTCTGTGTCACCAGCACTGTCTTCTGACTGCAAGCCTTGCAGGCTGAATGTTGGCTTCAAGAGGCCATCTAGGTTTCAGTAGCTGCCTTCCTTAATGTCCAGTCAGTTGACACCATGGGATAGGAAGAGCTCAGTTGGGTTTGTTTCGTAGATACGGAATGGCCCAGCTTCCCAGCTCTCCTATGAAGCTCAGAGGGGTTTCCAAGCGAAACTCTCTATAGGCACTCAGTCTGAATGTGCAAAGGGGAAAGGCACAGGGTAAATCAACAACCTCAGATATGCAGATGACACAACCTTGATGGCAGAAAGTGAAGAGGAATTAAAGAACCTTTTAATGAGGGTGAAAGAGGAGAGCGCAAAATATGGTCTGAAGCTCAACATCAAAAAAACGAAGATCATGGCCACTGGGCCCATCACCTCCTGGCAAATAGAAGGGGAAGAAATGGAGGCAGTGAGAGATTTTACTTTCTTGGGCTCCATGATCAGTGCAGATGGTGACGCCTGCTCCTTGGGAGAAAGGCGATGGCAAACCTAGACAACATCTTAAAAAGCAGAGACATCACCTTGCCAACAAAGGTCCGTATAGTAAAAGCCATGGTTTTCCCAGTAGTGATGTATGGAAGTGAGAGCTGGACCATAAAGAAGGCTGATCGCCGAAGAATTGATGCTTTTGAATTATGGTGCTGGAGGAGACTCTTGAGAGTCCCATGGACTGCAAGAAGATCAAACCTCTCCATTCTGAAGGAAATCAGCCCTGAGCGCTCACTGGAAGGACAGATCGTGAAGCTGAGGCTGCAATACTTTGGCCACCTCATGAGAAGAGAAGACTCCCTGGAAAAGACCCTGATGTTGGGAAAGATGGAGGGCACAAGGAGAAGGGGACGACAGAGAATGAGATGGTTGGATGGTGTTCTTGAAGCTACCAGCATGAGTTTGATCAAACTGCGGGAGGCAGTGGAGGACAGAAGTGCCTGGCGTGCTCTGGTCCATGGGGTCACGAAGAGTCGGACACGACTAAACGACTAAACAACAAACTCTTCCCCTCAATGATGCTATGCACCAGGTACACCCCTGACCAATGCATAATCAACTTTAGAATGGAGCTGCTTCACCTGCACATTAGGGCTGGGCAATATATTGATATATCATCCCAAACAGGTTCAAAGTCCATATCATCACATCGTTTTCATAATTTCTGACCTGGCAATATATAGCGAATCATGATGTGTGTTAGGACTAGGTGATATATCGTCCCAAACTGGTTCAAAGTCCATATTTCATACTTTTTTACCCAGCCTATATTGCAAATTAGGGTGGGTAGGTGTTATGCCACAATGTTAAAAACCAGCGCTACTGCACACAGGGTTTCCTCACTGTTGAAGGTTCCCATTCCCATGTTGGAAACTCCATGTGCCAATTAGCATCACTGAGGGTGAAGGGCTGATGGTTCCCACTTGCCATTTCACATATTCAGCTGAATGCACAAAGAGTGCTTAAGAGCTAAGTGTATTATTAGTATTAGAATTAGAATTTGTAAACCGCCCTATACCCAGAGGTCTCAGGACGGTTCACAGAACGAAATCAAAATATAAAACCACAAAATACATAATCAAAATGAAAACAATAACACCCCAAGTGTATAGAATTGCAACTATACAGCGAAGCAGCATAAAGCAAATCAGAATGAAGCGAAGTTGTTTTAAGTCCTTCAACGTAAACCCAGCTGAGAGCAGCAGAACTTGAGGAATGTATTATCACAGAACAAGGAGACCCTGTCCCCTCCAGAGATGGCTCTCGTTTTACTGTCGTCAAATAACAATTTGTGAAGGAGGAGAATAACAATGTGACATCACAATCCGAAAGGCCGGATGGTGGAGAAGAATGAACATTTCCCCTGTCCATTGCAACCATAGCACAAAAAAAGTATTTTGGAGACTCATGCATGCTACGTGAAAGACCGTTATTATACTGTAGTTGCTCAATGTATGTAGGTGAAATAAATTTTATTGCAAGACAGGGACTAAAAATAAATAAATAAATGTAACAGGGATATGTAAGAGTATGTTCTGACACATTATAAGCCACATACAAGGAGAACAAGAAAAACGAGCCACAGGAAATTGCACATTAGGATATGCGTGACTCTGCAATGGATTCAGTGAAGTTACATAAGTGTTTTAAGGAACTTCAAGTGTTTAATGAGTCATTCACAAGCAACAGTATATTGACCTGCCAGCTGGATTTGGGTGCTGGTTCCTTTAAATGACTGGATTATATTTTTATTTTTACATTAATTCAATACCATTTTAATACTGTATGTTAATACACTATGGGAACCTCTTGAGTTACTCAGTAAGATGCCAGTTTTAGAAATAAAGAAATGAAATATTGTTGAAAAGTTGGCAATCCTCTTAACCCTTATTTTTGTTTGTTTTTTAAATAAAATATTTATTAAAGGTTTTAAACAATACAATAAACTTCACCTTCACACCCAATAAGAAAGCAAAACACCACTACAATCAATAAAAATGAAAAAAAAAAAAAAAAATCCAAGAAAGACAAGAAAAACATACAAAGCACACAAAAAAGTAAAAAAGAACATAAAATGGACATAAAAAAGGTTCAGTTTCTCAGATGTTATTTCCATAACCCTCTTTCTTGACTCCCTCACATCTCCCTTTTCTGTGTTCCCATTTACAAAATCTTATTCAGCAATACTTCGCCTTCTTTCAAAAACTTGTTTTATATTATATATTTCAGCTATTATGTCTCCAATTTTCCCCTTTTTATCAATTATTTAAGCTTGACATAATATTGTTCAAATTTTACCTTTGTTCTTGAGAACCAATTTCACATATTCTTTTCAAGTGTGTCACTAATACCACATTATCTTTATATCCTGCATCATTCTAACATTCATACAGTTTACAATACTTTTGCAAATAATCCTTAAATTTCTTCCAGTCCTCTTCCACTATCTCTTCTCCCAGGTCTCGGATTCTGCCAGTCATTTCTGCTAATTCCATGTAGTCTATCAGTTGCGTCTGCCATTCTTCCAAAGTAGGCAAATCTTCTGTCTTCCAATACTTTGCGATGAGTATTCTTGCTGCTGTTGTCGCATACATAAAGAAAGTTCTATCCTTCTTTGGCACCATTTGGCCGACAATGCCCAAAAGGAAAGCCTCTGGTTTCTTAGGGAAGGTATATTTAAATACCTTTTTTAGTTCATTATAGATCATTTCCCAGAAGGCCTTAACCCTTGGGCACGTCCACCAAAGGTGAAAGAATGTTCCTTCAGTCTCTTTGCATTTCCAACACTTATTGTCTGGCAAATGGTATATTTTTGCAAGCTTGACTGGGGTCCTCTTAACCCTTATTTTTGGATGTAAGAGCATTCCCAAATTCTTTAATCTGGAATAAAACAGACTAGGGACTCAGCTACATTACTAAAAAAAATATCCAGCGCTTTGAATGTGTTATGAACATAGAAAACCAGGTAGCATCAGAGAGCAAGGAATGTTTCTTTGCAATGTTACATAGCGTGTTGTTGTTTTTGTGTCATAACAATTTAATTTCTGATTTTTTTATAGTGTCCCCCCCCCCTGTGTGTAGATCCACCCTAGTATGGGATGAGGAGAAATTGCTGAAAAAAGCATATGTCAATGCTTCATTAATTCAGTGAACAAAGTCAGTTAACCTGATGATACAATAATGCAAATAGAGTACTGGGGATTCTGCTTCCTATTTGTCGCTTGCTGGCACAATCTCAAGATTAAAATGATTTGCCAGGTTTTACCCAAGATTAATACAATCACAGTGTCTAAGGCTGCAGTCCTATAGTCACCTTCCTGGGAGCACGTCTCATTCAATGGACATGTTGCGGAGCATAATTTTGTCATCGTTACTCACACTTTCACATGTTTTCAGCCATAAGTCCATTCCATTCTATCCCCACATTCGTCTGCAAATTTTTAAATTGCTTTAGCTTTTAAACACCTGCTGAAAACTTTTCTATTCCGCCAAGCTTATCCAGGCAATAAAGAATAAATCTCTCCACAATGGTTAATCAATGTCTGTTTTTAACTTTTTAATATGGTTTTACAATGTGGTTTAAAGTATTCTTGTCGTAAGACACTTTTTATGAAATAGTGGTCTATAAATATTTTAATAAATAAAAAATTAACAATAATTTGTATTTACTTATGTATCAAATATGACTTTCCAAACAAGTTTTAACATATTTCAGAATATATTTTATCCCAAAATAAGCATTTTAAAAGTTGTTTTCATAATGTTTTGGGCAAAGAACTATTGCAGTAGAAGTAACCCGCAACTTAAGCGCATTTAACTTGTGCACATTCAGCTTTACAGGCTTGCCAAAAAAAGGGACGAAAATCAAAAAGGAAAAAAGACTTTAGCAATCCCACCTGCCATTGAAACTAATGTGTTATGACAATGCCTGGTTTTGGCTTCAGGCACTATGCCCAGAACATAACCCCAGCATAAGTCGAGAGTCACCTGTATTCAGGGAAAGTCTGATGGAGAACTATTTTTCAGTTCATACATTAGCTGAGGAGGTTGGGGGCTGGGTCAGTTCAATTTGCAATATATGAATTCCTCAAGCATCCTCAAACTGGTGTGGAAGCTATGCAACCTGATGTTATTGAAGCAACTGAAGGTAATATAATCCAGGAAACAGTAGCATGATCAGATATGACATTCATCAAGGAGTGGAGTGGGGCTGGGTACCAGAAAATGCAACCTTGTGGATTCCTTAAGAAAAGACACAAGGGCCCGTATTTTGATTTCTGATAGGGCTCTTAAAAGCTTCCTGGTGCACAAGCAGTTAGTGAGTCAAGCTTTTTCTGGCATAGAGATGATTTTTTAAAAGGAGAAATTCACCTGTTTAAAAAGCGTTCGGTTCTGCAGCAGTTGTTAGAGAGGCAAAATGCAGGGGAGAAATGGACTTATAATGAAACCAGGCTAATGACACTTAACCTGAGAGCAACATCAATACACATGCTTCTGTTGACATTGTGTCATTCAAGCCAAGTTGGATGTGAGCACTGTCTACCAGTTTAGCTAAGTTCAAGGTGCTGGTGGTATACAAAGCCCTATACAGCTTTGGACAAGGATATCGAGAAGATCATCTTACGCCTTATATATCCAAGGGGTTACTCTACTCCGCAGGAGACGGTCTCCTGAAGATAGCATCTTATGAAAAGGTCCACTCTGTAGAATGGAGAAACTGAGCTTACATTTTGGAACATCTTCCCATGACATACCATGTTTTTAAATGCCTGTTTGTGGGTTTCGGTAAAGGGTTTTTGTTTTGTTTTTTGATAAAGGTTTTTTAAATCAACAGTTAACAAATGAATATCCAAAGATGAAAAACTGCAAAATAGGCATGAGTTGCATGTGAGTTAAAATAACAAACTCCAAGTGAAGACTATTGGTGTTATCAAGATCATCAAGTATAGCTTCAGATTTGCCATGAGGGTTATATGTCACAAAAGAATGCCCAATTGTATAAAAAGTGTTTTATTGAAATCTCAAATAATGTGTGATTTTCTCTGTTATGGCTACATTCCAAATTGAGTGTTATCAAGCATCCAGAGCAGTGCAAGATTTTGGGCTGTTTTCCACTGAGTCACAATTACTATTTGTGCTGCCAACATCATATATATTCTTTTGACAATGTATCTGCATTGGCATCATCCGAAATATTCAGTAACATTAATTTTGGACAACAAGCAAGTTTCTTTAGTAATACTTCCCAACTTTGTCCAAATTAAAATTCCAAAAATCCCTATTTTCTTCTGAGAAATGTTGGAGGGTTTGGAGTTATCCCACCTCCATGCCATCTGAAGGCAGCCCTTTATGGGGAGGTTGCTTTAAATGTTTTATTGTATTATTAGTTATGTTGGGAGCTGCCCAGAGTGGCTGGGGCAACTGGCGGGTACGTCCTCATGCTTATACAGTATTGTGGAAGTGCTTTGAGGTGTTTCACCGGAAGCAATCCAGAAATGGAACTAGGCTTCCCACATGTCAGGCAATTCCTGGTTTTCATGTGGAAGTTGAAAATCACAATCTTGGCGGGAGGTTTGGGTTTGTACCCAATTTTGGTGGTGCTTTCCTTAAAAAAACAACAAAAACAGCTCATCAACTTTGTTGGCACCCTTCAAAAAGGAAACGTTGCAGGTGTCTGGAACTTTACGGCAACCCTAAACGGAACGAAATAAGCAGCTAGGGTTGCTGTATTTCAAAAAGATAAAACCAGGACACCCCAAAAGTTGTTGAGGGGTTTTTTTTTCTTTTTGGGAAGCCCCCCAACATGGTTGAGTTGTGGTGTGTGTGTTTTTCTGGAAACCCCCAAAACGGTTGTGCTTTAGTTTCTTTCTGGGAAACCCCCGAAAGCTTTCGAGGTTTATTTATTTATTTATTTTTAGGCCCACCCCCCCAAGAACTTGTTGGGCATTTTTCTTTTCTTTTCCCCTCAAAAGCGCCATCCCACTCCTCAAAAAAAGGCGGGAAAATCCGAACGAAGGCCCTTCCCCTCACGAGGCCTTTGCCCAACCAACGGGGACAGCTCGCCCCCCCCCCAAAAAACCCGCCGCCTTCTGGAATGTTCTCGTGCGGTGAATACCCGACATGCCCCGCGCTGCCGCGCTCTTCCCGGGCACGTTTTTGGGCCACCGGCTCCCTCTCAGAGGAGCTCGTCGGGCCGGTTTCCTTTCTTCTTCTTCCTCTTCCTCCTCCTCCTCTTTCCCTCCAGGACTCGCTCTGCGGGTTGAGAATGGGACGGGCCTTCGGCGGGGCTTTCCCTCCATTTCTCCTTCTCAGTCGCGAACGGAGACCGGTCGAAACTCGCTCAGGTTAGCGAGGCTGAGGCGCGCGCGGGGCGGGGGGGGGGCGGGGCTGCGAAACTTCTCCTCCTCCTCCTCTCTCTCTTTCTCTCCTTCTTTCTTTTCTTCCTCGGAGGATGCGGAGCGTCGCGAGGTGACAGGAAGCAGGGAGGAGGGGGAAGGGGGCGAAAGTTTCTAGCCCCCGCCAGGAGTGGGTTGGCCGTGAGGGGGAAAGGGGGGAACGGGAGTTCGGCTTCCCCTTTCCGAATGGTGCTCCTCCTCATGACTGACCTCCAGCACGACGGGGCGGCCGCCGCTAAAAAGGAAAAAGCTGCCTTGACCCAGTAAGTAGCTTTTCCTCCTCACCACCACGTAGCTGCAGCCACCTGTTCCCCTCGCCAGGCTGGCCATCTTTTCCCACAGGACGCTTCGGACGGCCGATCAAAATAAGTCTCTCCAAGTTGGACCCCTGGGGGGGAAAAGGGGGACATGGGGCGGGGGGGGGGAGGACACATGGCCACCCTGTCACAAGGGGATGTGCGCTTTCTTTTTGGGGGGTGGGAGAGAGATAAACCTTGGGGGGGGGGACTTTATGAAAAAGTTATTTTTTTAAAAAAACAACAAACCATGTGCAAATACTTTGCCATTAGCAATAGCTTGGATGAATCATGGTCCACCATTAAACACACACACAGCCCCTGCATGGTGGTGTATGTTAGGTAGCTCTCTCTTTTTTTTGCGATTTTGCAACAACTTTGTGCAAAACTTAACTAAAAAGAGCTCAACAACTCTGCCCCCCCAAAAAAGGAAACAGGTCAATGACTCTGGGCAAAACTAAGAAAAGCCCCCCCCCCCCCGAAAGCTCAACAATTTGCCAACTTTTCTGTCCGGATTTTCACTGTTTGAAATATGGTCAACCTCTCTATGTTTATCCTTTAATTCTGTGTATTTTAACACTCCATATATGTGTGAGTATATATATGTATATGCGTGTGTGTGTGTGTGTGTGTATATATATATATATATATGTGTGTGTGTGCGCGCACACTTCTATGGATATGTGTGTGTGTGTGTGTGTGTGTGTGTGTGTATAGGTGTGTGCACACACTTCTATGTGTGTGTACACACACACATATATACATAAACACACACACAAACACATATATATCCTGGGTTATTGGCCTTAATGCCTCTCTACTGTTGCTGATATTTCAAATGCTGCTCACATTTTTGTGCAATTCTAATGGCTCTTCAGATGTTCTGCAAAAGCATTCCAATCCTCAGACAAGTTTTCTGCGGACTACTCTGCCTCTTGTCTGACTTGACGTTTGTGTTCTTTGTACAGAAGTAACTTCTCAGAACTAAGCCACAGCGCTCTCATGGTGGCTTTGCCAGTGTTTGTGGTAATTGGTTGTCGTGGCAATTTTTGTTCATGTTTATATTTAACTTGTTTGGGGGCCACAGCCCTGTCTGGATATTTGTGTAGTTCAAAAGGTTGCCCAAATTGGTTAGTACAGAGTGGTTTTGATTTGTCACAGCAATGAAATGGGATGAAATGGGAAAGAGGCTGCAACAAGATGGTTTAGGTCAGGGGTCTGCAACCTTTAAGACAAAAAGAGCCACTTGGACCCGTTTCTGAAGAAAAACAACAACCTGGGAGCCGCAAAACCATTGTGACATTTAAAGCATGTGCGCCGCTGCCCTCTGATCTGACAGCGGGCGGGAAGGTGACGTTGGGACGGTGCGTGACTAACACACGCACCGCCCCCATGCGACGTCACAGCCAGTACAGCGCCCGCCACAGTGGGGAGTGCCGGGGCACACAATGCGCCTCCTCCCCTCGCTAGTATCCGCCCCGGAGCCGCGGCAAAGGTGTAAAAGAGCCACATGCGGCTCCGGAGCCGCAGGTTGCAGACCCCTGGTTTAGGTGGTTTGATGACTGTAACAGTGGTGCTCCAAGCTTGTAGTGGGATGGCGTGTAAAAGTCCATTATGCTAAGTTTGGTTCAGTCTGTTGCCACATGTTACGTACATAAATCAGTAACTTTTCACTGGATAGTTCTTCATTGCAAATTGGCTCCATCATAAGCACTGTACATATTTACCAGGTGATAAGCATTCAGACTGTGGCTTGATTTATGATCCATCTCACACGTTTGCCAGTTGCCACTTAACACTTAGTAATAAATAGACACAAGCGTGCTGTTCCTTTGGTCTGTTTCTCACATAGAGAACTGAGGCTTGGATTGGGTTGGGTGGCATCGTAGGGATTTGTTTTATATTCGGGCATATAGGTGAACACAGCGTAAGAAAGCTAAACTATACAAAGCTCTGGGTTAGGTAGGTAGTATGGCAGCTTGAATTGATGCAACAGGATGCCTCGTTTATTTGGACACTGATTTAAAACTGTGACAGCAAAGGAAATACGTGTGTAGACATGTCCTAGATAGTTGACGTTCATGTCAATGGCTCATTCAGCTATAATTAAGTTATGAATTAAATCTTGCATTCTCTGTAGGATTTCTACCCAGTTGTAAGATGTAATTTTCTATGTAATCATCAACAGAGCTTAATTTGAGATATGGCACTGGCTGGGATTCAGGATTGTCTGGAATCTGCCTTCGTTGCTACTCCTCTACTTGGCATGTTCAGTAGAGGCATTTGATAAATTCGCCGTTTCCTGGCTAAGTTCTGCCATTAAAAACAGCTTAACAGTTTCTACATTTAATTTTGTTTAAAAAGACACACACAGTTTCTATACTGTATGTGTTCTCTTGTTTTAGATAGCCCCAAACACATTGTCTGGCAGCAGAGGCTTGTATCTAGAAGAGGCAAATAAAATAGACTTGCACACTTCCATTCCATTTTCCAGGCAACCCAAGGAAAAGTCTCTTTGGTACAACTCATGGTTGGCACCTTAGTCTGCAAGGCTTAGGTCAAACACTTGTCTGGCAACCTTCAGGATAGGATTTAAGGGACTGGTAGAAACCTGCCTTGAGAGAGCCTTTGAGTATTGCTTGTGATGTTGTGGTGGGCATCCTGCAAGAGTGCTAAAGAGTAATTCAGGGGGAGAGACCAGCTACTGATGCAGGGACAATGGGGCAAAACACCCCCAGTGCTGTTTGCAGCAGGATCTTGGATTGTGTTTTCCAAAGAACTACCGTGTGTTATTTCTTTTAATGGAGGTAGTTCAAATTAATAGGTCAGTTTTTGTATCCTGTACACACACACACACACACAAATTGAAATGGTGAAATAGTCAATATAATTGATTATTGGGGGGGCTCCACCCATCATTCAGCCCGAACACTGAGGTCCGCCTCCAAAGGTCTTCTGGCAGTTTCCTCACCGCAAGAAGTGAAGTTATAGGGAACTAGGCAGAGGACCTTCTCGGCAGTGGCACCCACCTTGTGTAATGCCCTCCCATCAGATGTCAAAGAGATAAAGAACTACACAACTTTTAGAAGACATCTGAAGGCAGCCCTGTAATGTTTAATGTTTTATTATGTTTTTATAGTATGCAGGAAGCAGCCCAGAGTGGCCGGGGAAACAAAGACAGATGGGTGGGGTATTCCATTATTATTATTATTATTATTATTATTATTATTATTATTATTATATTCAGTTGATGGGCTTAGTAGTGCCAGTGTATTAAGATTCTAATACTCGCAGCACAAATATATCTCATCAAGCACTAGATGGGAGCCACTGAGATAGATTTCGGAGACACGAAATTTAAAGAGCTGGTGTGTAGAAGAAGGTGCACAAATGCATGCACAGATGGAAACAGTAGCTCACATATGCATGAATGCCCTATGTGAACACAGGCTATAAGCAGTCTATTAAGGAGCAACCACAAAATGTAAGAGGGCCCATCCATCTCTAGCTCCCCTGTAATTCAAGCCCTGAACATTAGTGGATCTTGATAGGCAGCCAGAATAAGTGAAGCAGTGTAGATCTGGAGACCAATTGCCCTTCTTACAAAGGGAGACATGGTAGAAAGATCCTTGCAGGGCGGGGAGATATAGGGTCCTTGGATGTAGATGGGGCCAAATGGTGCATCCCTATACCTTTCTAGACATCAAGTGGGGCATCAGCACTTCCAGGTTTTCTAAGAAGATAACTTCAAAATGGAGTTTGGTAGAGGATCACATCTGTCAATTTCTGTCCCCTGTTTACTCTGTTATTTAAGCATGCACTAGATTAGTGGTGATGGTGAAAGAGCCAGAAGGTTCATAGCTTACTGCTCTGCCTTTTATCTTCTTTTATCTAGCTCTTGTCATTTCCTCCTCTATCCGGATAAAACCTGTCATGTAGAAGACTTCCACTTGTCTGAAAAAAGCTCTTAAAGAGTATGAATGCCTAACATATTTGTCTCAAGAAATTTAACCGTGTAAAAAAACCTGTCACTTGAAGGTCAGTTTCTCTCTGCGAATGTGAAGAACTTCAAAGCTTCTTGTAAATTTAGTGGCTTGCCCTGCTGCTGTTGTTGTTGTAACGTATGGTCAATCATGTTAGGCTTCCACCTCTGTGTCCAGTCCAGATGAGGTTACAGCCTCAGGTGGAGAGAGGTAGGCGTTTAAACTCTAAATACAGCAAATCATGCCTCACACTAGAGATCACCAGTTTAATTCCAGGTGTCATCTAAAGTGGCAGGTGTTTACTTGCAGGCTGTGTTCCTCCTATATTTTTCCTGGCAGGTTGTGTGGAGAACTACATACACAACTAAGCTTTTATGTCGCCTTGGAGCAAATAATAATAATATTAAACATGCTGCTGTCAATTTGTAGTTTGATCAGCGCTTGGCACATTCTGTAGTGATGGCCTACTTAGGCTGCAATCCTAGGCACAGTTAGCTGAGAGTAGCAATGGAAGGATCTGTCAATTTCAGTTTATCGTTTTTTGAACCTTAAATTCAGTTCTGTACATTTCTGCAGCAATTTGCGAACTTTCTTTTTTAAACTCCTCATGCAAATTCTTCAGGTTTTTAGTATGAATTTATCCTAAATAAACACATTTATTGTATTCAGTTTTGACTAATGTACACATTTTTGCCTCCAATTTCTCCAAATATATGTTATTTTATTTTTATTTTTTTATAAAAATTTTATTGGTTTTACAAAAGTTTTTATAACAAACAAACATAAAAGAAAAACAGACAAACAAACAAATATAATTTCATAATGTCCTTTCATAAACTTCTTTCCTCGGACTTCCCCATACCTCCCCTTTCTGCATCCTCGTGTCCAAATTTTATAGCAACTTATAAATGTTTTTTCCCGTCCTAATTCATCATAGTCCTTTCTTAATCTAATCTTATATTACTGCAACCCTTTCTCTCTATAAAATCTCGACATTCTAAGCTTCATCAAGTTTATAATAGTCCTTAAGATAAATCTTAAATTTCTTCCAGTCTTCTTCCGCAGTCTCCTTTCCCTGGTCACGAATTCTGCTCGTCATTTCCGCCAATGTCATATAGTCAATCACTTTCATCTGCCATTCTTCCAAGGTGGGTAAATCTTGTGTCTTCCAATACTTTGCAATCAGTATTCTTGCTGCTGTTGTTGCATACATGAAAAAAGTTCTATCCTTTTTTGGCACCAATTGGCCGACAATGCCCAAGAGAAAGGCCTCTGGTTTCTTAAGGAAGGTATATTTAAATACCTTTTTCATTTCATTATATATCATCTCCCAGAAAACCTTAATCTTCGGGCATGTCCACCAAAGATGATAAAAAGTGCCTTCAGTTTCCTTACATTTCCAACATTTGTTATCAGGCAAATGGTAAATTTTTGCTAGCTTAACTGGGGTCATGTACCACCTATAGACCATTTTCATCACATTTTCCTTTAAAGCACTACATGCCGTAAATTTAATACCGGTGTTCCACAACCTTTCCCAGTCAGCAGACATAATATTATGACCAATGTCCTGTGCCCACTTAATCATAACTGATTTGACTGTTTCGTCTTGTGTATTCCATTTCAACAGCAAGTTATACATTCTTGACAAATTCTTAGTATTGGGTTCTAACAATTCTGTCTCAAGTTTTGATTTTTCCACCTGGAAGCCAATTTTCCTGTCTTGTTTAAAAACCTCCATTATTTGATAATAGTGGAGCCAATCTTGTACTTTGGGTTTTAGTTTTTCATGGCTCTTTAGTTTCAGTTTCTCTCCATCCTGTTCTAAAATCTCACAATACTTTGGCCATCCGACCTCCATATTGACTTTCTTGTGGGCCTTAGCCTCTAAGGGTGACAACCATCTAGGGGTTTTGTTTTCCATCAGATCTTTATATCTCATCCAAACATTAAACAACGCTTTCCTTACAATATGATTTTTAAAGGCACTATGCACTTTGATTTTGTCATACCATAGATATGCATGCCAGCCAAATGCATTATTGAAACCTTCTAAGTCCAAGATATCTGTATTCTCGAGGAGCATCCACTCTTTCAGCCAGCAGAATGCTGCTGCTTCATAATACAATTTTAAGTCCGGCAGGGCAAATCCCCCTCTTTCTTTTGCATCTGTTAATATTTTATATTTTATTCTGGGCTTTTTGCCCTGCCAGACAAATTTCGCAATGTCTTTCTGCCACCTCTTGAAACAGTCCATCTTGTCAATAATCTGCAAAGTTTGAAATAAAAATAACATTCTAGGCAATACATTCATCTTAATCACTGCAATTCGGCCTAACATTGACAATCTCAAATTTGACCATATTTCTAGATCTTTTTTAATTTCAAATATATGTTATTTTAACTAATATATTCATTTCTGTGCACAATTTCTCCTAATATTGCATGGGGGGAATGGAGAACTGGATTGCAAAATTTAGATAAGTGCAAATTTTGAAAGATGGCTATGTTTTAGTTCTTGTATTGCTTTGGAAAGTGGGAATTCGATAAATTCAGCTTTAAACGTGAACTGATTTGAATTTCTCCCTGATCCCTAACTTTGAGGAAATCCTACTGAATTCAGTGAGGCTTAACTTCTAAGTAGGTGTACACAGGATTGTACTGTTAGACAACATGTACATGAGTAGCCAACTTGATGCCACCCACGTGCTATTGGACTCCAGCTCTCTCTTTTTTAAAAAAATGATATTTATTAAAGTTTCAACATATTACAAAAATAAGAGAAAAGAGAAAGAAAAGAAAAAAAGGACATACAAAATAAAAACGATTAAAAACAGATCAGTCTTTCCATATCTTTCATTTGCTTGTTTCCCTGACCTCCTCACACCTCCCTTTTTTGTATTCCATTTCAATTAGTTAATTCAGCAAATCCTTTCCCTCTTTGATTTTATCTTAATCTTTTATCTTAATGTATTATAACTTTAGATTATCACCTGTTAACCATCCATTTTTACATATTCCTTTATAACATTGCTGCTAAAAACCACTTAACTTCAATCCAACATCATTCTAACACTCATTAATTTTACAGTATTTCTGTAGATAGTCTTTAAATTTCTTCCAATCTTCTTCCACCGACTCTTCTCCCTGGTCTCGGATTCTGCCGGTCATTTCCGCCAATTCCATATAGTCCATCACCTTCATCTGCCATTCTTCCAGAGTGGGTAAATCTTGTGTCTTCCAATACTTTGCAATAAGTATTCTTGCTGCTGTTGTGGCATACATAAAGAAAGTTCTGTCCTTCTTTGACACCAGTTGGCCAACCATGCCCAGGAGAAAGGCCCCTGGTTTCTTCAGAAAGGTATATTTAAATACCTTTTTCATTTCATTATATATCATTTCCCAGAAAGCCTTAATCCTTGGGCACGTCCACCAAAGGTGAAAGAATGTACCTTCAGTTTCTTTACATTTCCAACATTTATTAGCGGGCAAATGATAGATTTTTGCAAGCTTGACTGGTGTCATGTACCACCTGTATATCATTTTCATAATATTCTCTCTTAAGGCATTACATGCCGTGAACTTCATACCTGTGGTCCATAACTGTTCCCAGTCAGCCATCATTATATTATGTCCTACATCTTGTGCCCATTTAATCATAGCAGATTTCACCGTTTCATCCTGAGTATTCCATTTCAACAGCAAGTTATACATCTTTGACAAAATCTTAGTTTTGGGATCTAACAGTTCTGTTTCCAATTTTGATTTTTCCACCTGGAAGCCAATTTTCTTGTCCAAATTATATGCCTCCATTATTTGATAATAATGAAGCCAATCTCACACTTTATTTTTTAGCTTTTCAAAACTCTGCAATTTCAATTTGTCTCCCTCTTGTTCCAAAATTATTGGACTCTCTCATCAGCTCTCATCCAAATTATTGGACTCTCTCATCAGCTCTCATCAGCCCCAGAAAACATGGTGAATGATCAGGGGTGGCAATCCAGCAGCAAATGGAGGGAACCACATTGACTACACCTGCTCTAAGGAACTGAAAAATACTTGATAAAAATTGAAAGTAAATTTTCCAAACTGAACAGAGGGCAAAATTAGCAGGCAAATTATATCTAATGTGAAATATCCAGTGTAAGTAGTCTACATTGTCTCTTAACACCTTTTAACTTGTCATACTTGCAGTCAAGAATCATTGTGCCCTAGATGTGAAAGTAACTGAATGCATCCCCATAATCAGAGGTTTGTGCTCAGGCTGTTTACTTATTTTTATTGTGCAAATTTCTAGGCTAATCTAGATCAGAGTTAGGGAACCTGTGGCACACCAGACATAGTTGAATCACAACTCCCATCATCCCTGGCCATTAAACATGCTGTCTGTGATTGATGCAAACTGTGGTCCTGCAATATTTTAAGGATCACGAGGTTATGGGCAGAACAACAGAATGTTTGGGTGCGCTTTTTTAATAACAAGAATACAAAGCTGAAAATGAATGAACTACAGCTAAAATGTTATGTTCATTTTTCACATGGTCTGGTCCTTCCCCTGCCCACCTCCCTAATATTCTTAAGAGGGTCTCTTCTCCAGTCTTTGGAAAGTAGCTGGAGGTGGGGAAGCAGAAAAGGGTCCTCTTTTCCTCCCACTCTGCAGTTTTAATCTGAAATCTTAGGCGCAGTTCTTCGCCCAAAGCTCAAAACTGCTCGCACTAGTGAAATTCCCTGTTGCAAAATGCGCCTAGAACAATAGGAGTTTTGAATATTCATCTAAATTTAGGGGCACCACTTACAGGGCACATGAAAAGGCCACAGACAGTCCTTTGCTGAATATTTGTCACTATAGAAGACACTCTTACTGAAATAAGTTAATAATATATTTGGTATTTGAGCTAGTCCTCTTTCCAATATAGAAACTAAACCACTACCACCCAAAAAGACCAGGACAGAAACATCACAATTAATTTGGCATATAAATCAAACAAAACTCCCCATGTTCATGTTATTATGTATCAGGTTCTATTAATATACATGGAAATTTAACAAGTAACATACGAAGTCACTGGGTCAAGGATTTTAAAAGTTGATAGTGAAAAAGACAGAAGTTGGGGAAGGGAAACAACAACAGGGAGAGGAAGACATGAGAGTAGCTAGGATACATATTTGCATCTCAAATATTTCCACAAACCTAGTAGCGTGTAGATTGGTTTATGCACAAATGATCTTAAGAGTGCTTGCCAACCTCTTCCCTCCGCCCCGTGTGTCCAGCAACATTTGAAGCAGGAAAATTCTGCTGTTTATGCAGTCTGCTACCCTACTAACAGTGTTTTGAATCAGGCTCTGTTCTTGTCATATGAGCAAAAGTAAACAACTGTGAAAAAACAACCCCACCACAGAAATTCCATTTATAAAGTCAAACAACAGCAAGTGGAAACTCAGCTCATGGGGTTCCACACATAAGGGTCCTTGTTAGAATTTCTTTAAACCATTCACTCTAATTCTGTTAAATCACTTGACTGCACTGCTATATCAATGTTTACTGTTAATATTCCATAATATTCTATATTCTATCCATCTATAGTGATACATTGACTATATTAAATAATTGCTATGTTTAAAATAATCAGGTCATATGAGCATTGTATTTTATTTGGAGCTCCAACATCTGCCTGCATGATTGGATCTGATGCATGTGCTCATTTTGGTCTGCCGTTCTTGCTAGAACAGTCAGCAGGTACGGGGAACCTGGGGTCTTCCCAGTGGTTCTGGACTCCGACTTCCATCAGCCCTAGTCAGCATGGACAATGACAAGGAATTGTGAGAACATCTGGAGGGCCACAGATTACACATCCCTGGAGTAGGACAGCTTAGCATTCAGGTCACAGGAGCTGGTGTGAGAGCACTGCAGTGAATATCAGAGCTTTATTCTGCTGCATTTCCTGCAGATCATGGGAACACATTAGTCAGCTGAGCAGATGGGATTCCATTGACCCATTACTCACAGGCACACTTCTTAGCTTTTGCTAATTATATGTTAAGAGGCTCACTTCATTGTTTCGAGACAGAAAAGTTGTTTTAGTGTCTGTCTGGTGTGGTTTTACACAGAAACCAGTACAGTTGTACCTCAGTTTACGAACTTAATCCATTCCGGAAGTCCGTTCTTAAACTGAAACTGTTCTTAAACCGAGGCGCGCTTTCCCTAAAGAGGCCTCCCGCCACTGGTGCCCTTCTACTGTTCGGATTCCATTCTTAGACCGAGGTAAGGTTTGCAAACCAGGACACTACTTCCAGTTTTGCGGAGTTCATAAACCAAATCATTCGTAAACAGGACTGTTCTTAAACCAAGGTGCCACTGCATCTTGTTTGTTGCAGTTATATCCCACATTTTTCTCCAAGGAGGTCAAGGTGGCATACAGAGTTCACCCCTCCTTATTTAATTCCCACAGCAACCCTGTGAGGTGGGTTACGCTGACCTTTGGCTAGTGACTAGCCAAAGGTCACCCAAGTGAGCCTCACATCCAAGTGAGGATTTGAACCCTGATCTCCAAGGTCCTAGACAGACTCTATAACTGCTATGCCACACTGGCTCTGACATTTTTTGGTGAGTCTCTGGTTTCAAAAATTTTGTTGAGGTGTTGTTTTTGTTTGTATTTGCATATATCACTCAAGCAGATTGCCTACTGCCTTGATCCATTCAGTCTGGAGAATCCCAACAAACATGAACTATTACACTGCAATCCTAAACATAATGGAACTTACTTCTGAATAAACACACACAGGATTGCACTGTTAGTTTGATTTGTGTTCTTTTAAATGAGTTGTTTATTTATATCTGCATTTGGATGCACGTATAGCCCTAGTCATGCATTTACTTATATGTAGGACTTTTGTGTGCAGCAGGTGGTGTGGAGTTGTGATTATAGCCTTGCACATGCATTGTAACACTGTTGCTTCTCCTCACTTTTGCATGCCGAGTGTAAAGGTCTGAACGGAATCTTTTATGAAAGCAACTGTTTGCCTAGAGGGCATCCATGGAAGCAGCTGGGTATGTCACTCAGCTGGAGTCCCTATTCCCAAGCAGATGCTTGTGCAAAGGTTTTCAGATCTCCATGCTCAACATGCAAAGGTTGCAAGTGGGGCCAGGAGTACACATGAGTAAATGCATGAATAGTGCCTTCCCAGGTCAAGAATTAAGAGGTACTCCTGCTGCTTAATTGCTATGTGTCTATAATGTAGTTAATGCGCTGTGCATCTAATGAGCAGCTGCCCACTTAATTCCTGAAACCACCTCCACAAAACCAATCTCAAATTGTTATGTGTTTCCTTCAGGTTGTTTCATCTTCTCCTTTCCTACAGAGAGAGGGCATGCTAAATTGTTGTGCATGTTTCAAAGGATCGGCTTGTATAATGGATACTGAATTTGGCTCTGACATTGTCACACAAATAAAAGGGTCACTTCCTGTATTCCATCTTGCAAACAAACAAATTCTTGTTCATCTACAGTACCAGATGAGTTACAGAGGAGAAACAAAAATAAATTTCAGTAGAAATTTGAACATGTATACTACAGAGACCAATGTAACAGTCCAGCAGCATAAACAAAAATATCACTGACAGTTGGGGTTCCCATTCCCATTTTGAAAGCCCTATATGCAAGTAAGACAGCTCCCTGAAGACTAATACTGATCACGTATTGGTTGGGGAATGAGCCCAGCTGATACAGCAACATCAAAGGGGTGGGACTCCATGCATAAATTCCTACTGGCCCCTTTGCACTTTTCAGTCTGAATGCCTGAAAAGGGATATAGTCAGACCTGTTGTGAGCCATGGTATAATACCAGAACTGTGGAAAATCTAATTTAAGAATCACAAGAGAAACGTTTCTTTCAAGATTTGTAATATTGAATGGGATTGGATCAGTATTAGAAATTAGCCAGGTTCCAGGCTCATTTTGTGACTGGCACAGGTCCATTTGCAACCGTGTAGAGATTTCTGAGTGCCAGGTTGGAGACTGGGGAAAGCAAAACATCACTTAGAGAAGGATCTGAAATATTTTCCTTGAGGCTTGAATTTGTTTTATTCTGAATTGTTTTGTTTGATGTTTTAATGTGTTGTAAACGGCTTTGAGATTCGTTCTTTAAATATAAAGTCATACAAATGATGATGACGAGGACCAATAATTTCCATCAGGTGGGCGGGAACAGGCGCATAGACATTCCATTGTGGTGACCGTAACCGAGGTTTAAGGTGCCATTTAGTGTTTAGCTTATATATCTGAGTTTCCAACACTGGATTGAATCATGGTGCTTGTGTTGTAAGTCTGTACTAGGAACCCAAAATGATACACTGACAGTGCCATGGATTTTACATTAGATCGTCCCTAAGAAAAAGGAGGGAAAGCAACAGGTTTGAGGAGGGCCTCAATGAATGAATGGACGCCTCACTCTGAGGATGGGGTCCTTCCTCAGAGTGAGGCATTATTGGTATCTGCCACCACTAGTTTCCCATGTCAGTGTCAAATGCATCTTGAAATTCAAATTTGAACCAAGATTTGCCACCCTCACAATGTAGAAGTGGATCCAGGAATCTTTACAGCCACTATCCCCACAATGCTTTGCTCTGAGAAAGGAAGCTTTCCTCAGAGTGAGGAGTGGTGGTTCAGGAGAGCCCTGTTAGAGTGCTGGTGATTGCACTTCCTTGTGGGTGACAGTGGCTATAGTAGCCAGTGGGGAGGCAGCCAGCTATGGTGACGGTGGCAGTGACAGGCAACCCCATCTGTGTTGGACGGGAATGCAGCCTGCCAGTCTTCTCATTTGCTACCTGAACCATGAGGCTACTTCATTATAGTTTGGATAACTATTTTTAAAAATCCATAAATTTTGGATTGTGGGCAAATTTCACTGAAATCTTAACTTTGAAGAAAGCTTTGTAGTTTGTTGCCTCCTGTAAATGTATATGGATGTCCTTTTTTGAATAGTCCTTCTATTCACACATCAGATTATTAGTATGCTTTTGAGGTGTCTTAATATAAAAGAGATTTTATAGTTCCTGATGCTTTTCTAAAATTAAAGAGTTAGTGAGTTGTTAATTTCATATCCTTGGTTAAAAAAACTGGTAACTTTTAATGAACGCATCTTCATTGTAGGCATGTTTCCACCAACTAGTATATCTGCAACGTACATATTGTATTAGGATGTGAAAGGCTAGTGTTTCATTATAGATTGGCTGTCAACAGTGGCATGTAAGTCTTTGGAAATAGTTGACAGTTATATCCCGGAGCAAGATTTACCCATGATGAATCAATTTCCTCTTTTTACAAAATACTTCACTATTTTGTATGAGTTATAAATTTCACTTCCTGTTTATATAATTTTGTGGGTTGTTTTTTTTAAAAAAATTGCTCACATAGATTGCTGTTTCAAAAGCTTTTGTAATCCTGGCATTAATGTTACTCTGTAAGTGAAGAAATGTCTTCCCATTCTTGGATGAGCTAATTATTCAGTCATCATTTTAAATTATGATAGTTATCTGTGAGTTAATATGTGCAGCTTCACACATACAGCTGCTGGACAAATAGGTGCCTATCCTACAAGGTATTTAATAAAGGTTAAGAGCAAGTTACCTCATATGCAGAGCAATAAGATTAATTTATACAGGGGTTATATTTAAAAACAAAACATTAGAGTGTTTTGTTTACCCCCAATGCTGGATGAAGATTACATTTCATGAAGCAGGGTCATTCTTTGAGCTATCAGGGTTTCAGGAATGGATTTCCAACTTATTTTTGTATTTTTAAGGACACCCCCTATTTTATTTACCATTTAAATGCCATGTTTATAGTTTATAGTACAAAAGGCAGAAAAGAGATTCCAAAGAGCTAAAGAGCCTTCAGCGTACATGTGCATAAACCGGGGGGGGGGGGTGTCCTCTTCCTCTTCTGCATGATTTTCTGCATGATTAATCCAGCATGTTTTACAATCTACACATTATCGGCTAGGTTCCACTGTGAAAAACAGCATGCCCCTTTGTGGAGAAGGTCAACCAGGTCTAAATCAAGCTGTTTTGACTTAATGGAATCAAGGACAGGATGCAAATGCAAATTTTCTTGTCTCTTTTCAGTGAGAATTGCTGGGATTTGCACCACAGGTTTGAATAACAAATTAAGGGTTACATGTCTATCTTTTCCATTGGATCCTAATTCTTGCACAGTGGTACACCTGCCTGTCCCCATCTGTAAGTTATGATATGCTGCTTCCAGCACAAGTTTTAGAGAAAGAGGTGCCAGAAGCACCATGAATGCCTCCCTTGTTCTCTTATAATGGAAATGGCGCCCACCTGAGAGGTGTTGGAACTAAGTTCCAGTGAGTTCCTACTGAAAAAAGCCCTGGCTACTTCCAGTATTGTTGACTAGACTCTACAAAGATGTCCTTTAAAATTTTTCTTAATCCTGATATCGACCGATTAGCTGTTAGCTAGCTGCTAGCAGAAGGCCAAGGAAATTTCATGGAGATAATCCATGGGTGGGAGGAAGGGCCTTCAAGAACCTTGCTCATCCCTTTTCCTTCATTGCTTGCTCTTTACTCCATCCCTTCCCCTAAGCAACTTTAGGCTGCTACAAAGGAGCAGGGATGGAGAACCTCTCACCCCAAGCCACAGGCCTCACTGGTCTTGCTTAACACCCTCCTGGGCTGGAATGCATCACTGAACTCTGATAATGATTCTTGCTTCCCTGGACGGAGGATAGAGAGGTGTGTGTAGAAACTAGTTCACTGCACAGGGGTGAAATTTAAATCCATTGCTCCACCCACTTTTATTTCTTGCACCACACACCATGTGTATGTGGCTCTCAGAAGGGAATAGAGCTCCTTTTAATATGCGCTTTTAGCTGCTTGCATTCCCATTTAAGTAGCATCATCCACATGACATCACCCTCAAACAGCCCCTTTCCCTTTGGTTTTCCGCTGTAAATTCAGATTTCCCCATTCCAGCGGTACATTTTGAAAAATATATCCAAACTGCTTTACCGAGAGTGGATGCATTGCCTTGATCCCCGATCCCCCCCGAATTCCTGGAAGTGTGCCATTCCTGGGCAGACACAATTTTTCAGCTGATTCTTATGTTCATGCCCTGGTTGTGCAAAATTAACATATTCAAACGAACAGATTGTAAGGTGCAGACAAAGACAAAAGGGAATAGCTGCTGGTCTGGACAGGATCAAGCAGGTTTGATCTTCAACTTCAATTTGACTAATAAGGTCAAATTCAAAGGGAGAAAATGTGGATTCCAGCAAGTGTACACAAGCCCTTAAGCAGCAACATGCTAGGCTTTACGCCATGACATCCAGTAGATTCTATTCAGTGACTTCATTGCTTCTGCATCACTATGCATCAGCAGAAAAAGTAAGAGATAGGTCAAAGGTGGGTGATAGCCTGCAGCACTCTCAAGCCAGTTCAAAGATAGGTGTGGAAGGCAAAGCATTTTCAATGTAATTTTGGTTGTTTTACCAGAAGCCATAACTTCCTTTGTCCCATCTATCATGTCATCTCTTCCAAACGTGAAGTGGATCAAGCAGATTCTTTATATATAGGAGCCAACACCCTAACCTTGGTAACTACTTGTCTGCAGACTTTTTAGTTACAGTGGTACCTCAGGTACTTATTTTGTTCCGGAGGTCCGTTCTTAACCTGAAACTGTTCTTAACCTGAAGCACCACTTTAGCTAATGGGGCCTCCTGCTGCTGCCACGCTTCCGGAGCACAATTTATATTCTCATCCTGTTCTCATCCTGAAAGTTCTTAACCTGAGGTACTATTTCTGGGTTAGCGGAGTCTGTAACCTGAATAGTATGTAACTTGAGGTACCACTGTACTAATTCCAACAAGTGGTACATTTACATCCTTATATCACCTAATCATCCTGAAGCTTCAAAAATAATTCCTAAATATGAACTTCTATCATATGGGAAACAAACAAAAACTTCTAAATACATAAAATATTTTGTTTAAAAACCTGTCGTCATTGAAGTTGAAGCATTCTCTTAAAGTTGAGGCATTCTTTTTCACAGTGCATATCTTAAAATTACAATACATTTCCTGTGATTTTTCTCCTTCCCTTCTGTTGCATTACAAGCATCAAGCAAAAATCAAAATCTCAGTTCTGCTTTCTCATAATGCTTATGAAAATTATTGTCACAAAGTTCAGTTGAAGTCCCTGAAGAAGAAGCTACTCTGCAGCCCTTCAAAATAAAATAAACTTATTATTTTATGACTGCAGTATAACTAAGTAGCTCCAACCCATTCGGAAGGTCCCTAAAAAGCACAAATAAATTGGATGTGATTGGGGCCATCATGTTTTTAAATATTTCATTTTGTACATTTATGTCCCATCTTTGGGGCCACATACATGGCATTCCTAGATATCTCCCATCAGGATTACTGTTGTATCCTGTCCTCCATTGCTGTATTTATTTTTTTAAGATATTTTTATCCTGTTTTCCAGTTATAAAATCAAATTGATGGCAGCTTGCAATAAAAATTTAAATCTCAAGATTTCAAAAAAAACCAAACAAACACCCAAGCCTAACAATACAACAAACATGCCACGGATATGATTGACTCTCAGTGCAATCCTTTGTGCAGTTACAAAGTAATCCCATTAAATTCAATATGGGGCCTTCTTTTGAATGAGTAAGAAGACTAATTTTATTCACCTTAGAAAACATACTCTCTGAAGCAATGGCAATCATATTGTCTAGTGAGAATGAAAATATTCAGTTTTGACGTTGTGCCATTTGCAACTTGGGTTACAAATCCCACAGCTGAAAGACCGTCTGCCAGTGGAACTGTTAAAGCTTTTCTATCTCAAGAGATCTGAAAGGGGAAAGAGAAAATGTAAAGAAGCTGCTTTTCAGTGACAGTTCTCATTCTGAACTGCTGGTTGTTTTGTTCCTAGAGAATGAGAAACACTGAATCAATTTCTATTGGTAAAAAAAGATGCGAGCTGTCAAGTTCCAGAGGACAGCACTCTATCATTTTTCATTGTCATTGAGTGCAAGTATGATGAATTCTTGAGCTTCAGCTCTTTTGTTGAAGGGAAGTTGACTCAGTGTACCTGAATGAAAATGTTAGGGAGGAAGAGACGAATGGGTTGGTTGGTTTTTTTGTCCCTGTTGGTTGAAATGACCACCCTGACTGTGAAAAGAGTGACCATTTGAAAGCCGTAAGTAAGCAGAACCTGCCAAAGTTCATTTAATCATAACAGAAAAAATTAACATGCTCCATTTTACCATGTCTCTTTACCTGTCACTAAAGCAGAATTATTCAAGCTTGGTCCCCAGATATTGTTGAACTACAGTCTCCATCATCCCCTGCCAGTTTAGCCAGTGATCAGAGATGATGGGAGTTATAGTTCTAACAACATTTGAGGACCCAAAGTTGAAGAAGGCTGTACTTAAGGAAGCATTCCTGAGAATGCTTTTTGGAAGTAGGTTCCACTGAAAGCAGTGAGGCTTCCGTGTAAATAAATGCATTAGCACTGAGCATAGTGCATATCCCAAGCTTTTTGCTGCCTTAACTGCACTTCAGTCTGGATCTGCTCCTTCCCTCCTTCAAATTAGTAAAGTGATTATATGCTGCAGACAACCTTTATAGGCTGCAGACTCAGTGAGGCGGCTATCTCTTCTCTGATCTTTGCTGGGAATTGCAACTGGCAGCTCATGTTGCTTGGGACAGGTACAATATTTGTTCACTACACTAGCAAAACAAAGCCATCTTATTTCAACACACCCAGTACCTTGCTTTATTTGTCTTTCCTCAAGTCATTTTACCTTCTATCCTGCTTGTACTGGCAATATTCACACACAACAAACTCCAGAATGTTTTCTTTACAGATATACAGACAGTGGTCTTTCTGCTATGATAGCACACTGTGACTTCTAATGCTATTGTTTTAGCACTTGCCCTGCCAAGGTGGCACCATGTGGCGGGGGGGGGGGGTGATAGATGAAAGCAGGAATTGGTGTCTGAGTTGTGCAGCAGGAGGTGGCACTATTTAGTTTTTGCTTCAGGCAGCAAAATGTCTTGGGCTGGCATTGTTTATTCCTGCTTTTTTTGTCTTACATCCAAGAACAACTGTTGTCTTCAGTGCAGCAGCAGACAAAAAATATTCCTACTGCATGTTTCCCAAGAATAAGCATATTTAGATTTCACAATGATGGCCCCATTCCACGTTTCTTTTTGAACATCCCATTGATTTCAACTGGATTATGCCCAATTAAAATATGATTAGGTCTGCAGTATTAGATAACATTGATATTTTAGATTATATAAATATTTAAAAGTGCTTCGGATCATAGAACCAGAATAGGTCAAAGGTGGCAGGAGCAAATCTCCACAGTGATAAGCAGCAGTGCAAAGTTCCAGCTAGCAACAAGAGAACTGAATTAGCTGGTGTGTACATATTGCAGTTGATATAAAAATGTTACATTTGTTATGAAAGCATGGTGCTAAATCCTAACTAGATAAACAGGCAGGCAGGTGCACAATTTAAGTATTAGATTTTAGGGTGATGGGTTGGGATTTGCTTTCTTTATTAAAGTTTGCTTTTAAAATGTAGAAGGCTTGGAATTTAAGGAATTATGCAGTGGCACTGATGATAAATGTCATTTTTCCTGCAGTTCAGAAAGTGAAAATGGGACAGAAGAAAAAAAGAAGAGCGGGAAACCATATCCTGGGCTGTCACAGACATCACCAAGTGATCTTGAATGTTTTGAAGACCAGAAGAAGGTTATAACTTCACGGTAATAAAGAATCCAAATAAACAAACTTTTCAATAGTGTAACTCTTCCAAAGAAAGCTGTTAGACACACAGTTCCAGAGGATGTTGCTTTTGCAGTCCCATTTGGACCACTACCAATGTGGTGTGGGGCTCAGGAGAGTTTGAAAGGCTGGTCCAGATGGCCACCAGATCCAGACTCTGGCCACTGGTTACCTGTCCCTGCTACAAACTGTAGTAAATAGAGATGAGTGGAGGGTCCCTAACTAACCACAGACACATCCCCTTCCTCTCAGTTATTAAACATCTGGTTCTAATTCTCTTGAACACATAAACAAACCTGAAATTGATATCATATGAGTAACCAGTGAGTCTCAATCTATAAATAATCTTCAGCTTCTCACTTAATTCTGCAAAGTCGTAGCTTAGTAATTAGAAACAAGGGTAGTAATGCCATACAAATCTGGAAATAGGATTTGGTGTTTTGCCAGTTCGTTAGATAGATATTCATGTTCTGGGTTCTTAACAGAAGATCTTACTGGCTGATAGCTCTTCAGTTTGTCCTATCGTAAACTGGCCCAAAATTCTATACTGCACCTATGTAATAATATATGTGTGCCATTACCATACTCATCTTTCTGTACATCCATTTTGCATATACATTTCACAGTATTGTCATCAGCATAGTTTTTGTAAATGCATTCCTCCCTGCCCAATTTGTATTTCCTTCCTTCTTCTCTACATGCAGCTACACTCATCCTCAATCTGCTCCCTGATAGAAGAACCTCCATTATGGATGGAGCAACTAGCTTTCTTCCCCCCAGATTAGATAAATACCAGGGCAGAACTAAACCTATTCCTGTGCATCATTAATGGCAGTAAGGGACCATTATCAGTTAATTAGGGCTCTGGGTTTGAATTCATTTGAGCTCATATGATGAATGTTGCCTGTGTAAAGGAGGAGTCTTCAGTCATAGGCTTGGCATGACCTGGTGTCCACTCTCCCCAGCACACCATAGGCCACATTATACTTCAGTGATGGTTTCCTTAAAATGTGTAATTTACATGCATGGTTCTTGTGACTGAGCGGGTGTTTACAAAGCTTCCAGTAGTCATTTGAAAACTTCAAAATAAGCATATTGGCTACCTACTATTTCTCTGGATTTATTTATTTTTAAAGTGTGGTGAACACGGGTATCAAAAGTGAGCTGATTATGTAAAAGAACTCCCCCCTGAGACCTTTAAGGGTAAGGTGTTGTTGGACTCCAGTTCTTATCAGCTCCAGCCAGCATGGCCATTGGTCAAGAATGATAACTGTTGTCCAACAACATCTAGAGGGCCACAGGCTCCCCATCCCTGCAGCAGAAATGCTGCCTGGGAGCTTTTTAAAAAAGAAAAAACCTCATTTTGAAAACAGTGTTATATTCATGGGATGTTGCCTTGCTCTAGGTCAAAGACAATAGTGGATAATACCTTCTTGGCAACAGATGGCAAGAACGTCTCAAAGCCCGAAAGGAAGAAGAGTGCCTCAAATCAGGTACTGGAGAGAATCTACTTGTTTGGGATCCAGACCCGGCAGTCATCATCTGAGGCCCTTCTTCATGTGCCTCCACAAGAGGTCCGGAGGGTGGCAACACAAGAGTGGGCCTTTTCTGTGGTGACTCCATTTGTGGAATGCTCTCCTCAAGGAGGCTCACCTGGCACCATCATTACATATCTTTAATTCCCAGGCGAAAGTGTTTCCCTATAACCAGACCTTTGGCTGATTAAACATTCTTGTATGGGCTTTTAAATGTGTTTGGGGGCTTGGTTTGTTTTTGTTTTACAATATATTTTGTATTCTCATTTTATATTTTTATGTTGTGAACTGCCCTGTGATCTTCTGATGAAGAGCAGTATTAATTTTTATTTTTATTTTTAATAAATACCCACTTTAGGCAAAGTAAATTGCTGTATTATTGTGCCAAACTACAACGATGACCTCGAGAATTTTTGGACCTTGCACAAAGTATCAAAATAATTCTCCCTCAGACATAACAGTGGCATTTTGGGCCTCTGACCCAGTCGGTTTCCACTGCCACTGTTATCCATTGCCTGGGACTTCGTTCCCTTCCAATAATATTAGGCCCTCAAACTGTACCTCTGTTCCTGAATAGCATAATATAACCCCAGTTCCTACATCTACTGCAGAAAAGGGACTTACAGTTAGTTGCTTAATGCAAAGATAGACATCAGCTGGTGTATATAATAATGTTAATGCAGCAATAACCAAAATGTATCCATTTGTTTCCTCAACTTTAGTTTAAGGCAAATGCTCACTTTCACAAGCTGTTTCTGGATGTCCCAATTGATGAACCCTTGAGAAAAAGTAAGTTGAAGGCTATATTTTTTCCTGTTTCGTTACATTGAATTTTCTGTCACACTAACCCTTTGGCTTGCCTCAAAGTTTTTGCAAGGAATTCTATTACTAGCTAAAATATTAGTGAGAGATTTCTGGCCATTGACACGTGAATTTGGATGTTTAGTTTTTGATAGTCTCTTCTAGTTCATAGCCAAGATGTTTGCTTTCCCAAATATAATTCAACGACTATCTTGTATTGAGTAGCTTTCTCCTAATAGATCAGAGTTCAGCTGCAAGAGACTTAGGATATGATCTAAAGCTATTTGACTTTTTCAGAGTAATTCCCCCTCCATGAATAACAGCATTTACATTTCATAGACAGTATTTAATACATTGCTTACAGCATTGCACAAGTGCAGCTGTTAGATAATATTGTACTTGTGACCCTTTCAGATTTTACCTGTGCGTTACAAAAAGAAATCTTGTACCAAGGGAAGCTATTCATATCGGAGAACTGGATTTGCTTCCATTCTAAGGTCTTTGGCAAAGACACTAAGGTAAATGAAGTCAAGTGTTATGATGCATTGGACTTGATTATTCTTGCCTAATTCTTTTTTTAATATGGTTGGGGTGATGATAAAAATGTTAATGGAAATAATGGAACATTTGTAGAATTAGAAAATTAAAAAGGATCTGGTGGTTTCAATCCCACAACCCTGGGTGAAATAATGTTGAATTTATTAATAGAAGTGACTATACCAATTGTTAATACAGCATTAGGTCTACAAAAAGAACCTCAAATCAGCTGGTGGTGGTAACGTAATTTGACTAGTCTTCTCAGTTCAATATGTGTATCTCTGGAGAAGCCGAGTTAAGGAAGCAGCATACTGCTTCCCTTCTAAGCAAGGGTTTAATTGGAGATGGAGCAGGGTGTGACTTGCATGTTTAGTTGTATATCTCAAAGTATCTTAGGAAGCAGATGTCAGCTGCTTTGTGACAGGTCTATGCAAGAACCAGCTTTCTCACAATGGGTTATTTCTCAGTAACCATGAAAACTACTGGAGCCAAGTTACCATCTTTAATAACTGATACAATCTCATTTCAGATTAGTATACCTGTGTTGTCAGTGACACTGATAAAGAAAACTAAGACAGCCCTTCTAGTGCCAAATGCCCTGGTTATAACAACAGTCTCTGATAGGGTAAGTGCACATTTTGGAAGAAGCTTCTTAGCACCTTTTAATTCCCCATTTTGTTTTGTTTTTCCTCCCCTTTCCCTGTCCTTCTCCATTAGCTGTTGGTCTTGTTAATTGGCTGTCCTGGTTTTTATTGAAGGTTAGATTTTTACTTATTTTTTATTTATTATCACTTTGCATTTATACAGAAAAGAAAAGCAAGATCTAACTTGGACTAAAACAAAATAAAAGAAACACACGGCTTGCTTTTCATCCCCTCATGTTTTTACCCATCCTTAGCCCGTTACTGGAAACATCAGGGAGCAGTTGCCAAGAAAATATCTGGAACTCTTAATACAAAAGAAGTGTTTTCACCAAGCGAAAATGTTCCTCTTTAATTAGGCCTTCAGCTGATTGACATCTGTTACCCTTTTAAAGTGTGTTGTGGAAGCGGAGGGGTGGTGGTATTGGGTGGCTTTTATTACGTATTTTCTGTTTTTTATATTGTGACTATGTTGTGAACTGCCTTAAGATCTACGGGTTTAGGGCAGTGTACAAATTTAATAAATAATAAAATTAAAAAGACCCTGAACCAATGTTGTGGGAAGAGTAACACTCCTCCTGTAATGCAGATATTTACAACTAGTGCCATTCTCTGCAGTTGTCTAACCAAGATACATAGTTTTCGGGCTATGTGGTATGGTGGTGGCTGGGGCCCTCAGGAATGCAAGTGGTAATAGAGATACAGGCCTATTTTGCCCCTCCAAGTATGTCTAGGAAAACTAGCTGTTGGGCAGGTTTATCTGAGTGTGGCCATAGGATTGAGATATCCTAGTAGTGGTCAGCTTGTAGGGGGAACTCAATACTGACAGCAGCTATCTTGGATACAAATGATCCAGGCACATGATAAAAAGTAGCCTGCCATGTTGGATGACACACAATGACTTTTATGTGCCTTTGTTCTTAGCTAAAGCAAGCTATGGCAGTTTCCCCAAATGCTGAATAATAATTTTGGTGGTTTTCTTTTCAGTACATGTTCGTGTCCTTTCTGTCCAGAGACACTGCTTACAAACTATTAAAATCAGTTTGTCAACATCTAGAGGTGAGTGAAAACCTTTTTCAGGTGTGTTGGTGTGTGTTCTCAATATTAGTAGTTGATCAAATGGTGTCATTTTAAAATGTGTTTTCAGGATGTTAGTGTTGGCAACAGTCCCAGTCTCCCTTCTCCAGAAAATAGCTTCCGGGCAAATCGCCCGACAACTTTACCACTGGTAAGTTTTGTTTTTTAATAAAATTAAAAGCAAAGAACTGATGAGGAACAATATAGAATGGCTATGAGCCAATATAATTTTCAGTAATAAGATTTTTGTTTTGAGATAGTATTGGAGGCTTTGTAAGAAATTCCTTGCTCCAATTCTGGCATGGACCAGCCTTTGCCAACCTGCTGCTGCTCAGACATTTCTGACTACAACACTCATCAATCCCAACCAGAATATGCTGGCTAGGACTGATGGGAATTGTAGTCAGAAACATCTGGAGGGCAGTGAGCTGACAAAGGCATTAATGGACCATTTCATGCATGATGCACACCTTCATGTACATGCTGAACTTGATGTTATTAAGATTGTTGAAGACTTGATGTCATGATTACTGAAAGCTCACTGCAATCAAATGCTTCACTAATTGCTTACTTGTAAAGCTCCCTGGTCAACCTCTTGCAAGTCACTAGAGCTCTATTCCAACATTCATCATGAGTAACTTGTACAGAGATTTGAAAAGAGAAGCTTCCACATGAACAGCTGTTCATGCATAGGCTCCCACATGATTGATACCAGTCCACAGTCTTGATTGCATGGACAAGTAGATGCTCACACAGAGACTTCCCCTTTCAGATGTCATTGTGAGCATTTGGACATCAAAGATACATCCTTTTTCATGAATTCAATGTGGCATATCAAATGTAGATGCATTTTCCCCTTAAATGAGCTAATCAGTGTTTTCTATATTTGAGTAAGGTGGATCACACTTTTTTAGATCTAGTTCTGCCCTTTTCCCAGGCAAACCAGATTTTAAGCTTGAGGTTTACATGAATATCTTCAGATATAAAAGCAATAATTATTCAGAATTTTCAGTCTCCATGTAAATTGAGCAGAAATCTATCATAGATCTCTCACTGTGGCCTGGTTCTCAAGACATAGGCTTCCAGGACCACACAAAAATGTGGGTTCCTGGAGAAAAGCTTGCAGCCACTTTCTCCCTCCCCAGTCCTTGTTTTACTTCTTTGATGCCCTGAAATAAGCCCAGGTGTGGCTTAATGGGTCATCTGAACCCAGGCTTGTGGTTGGTGAAAAGAGAACTTAACCAAGAGCCCTAGTTTGGGCAACAAGCTAAGCGAATTGTAAGAGAATTGTAACTTCTGGAACATTTGTACTAAGACGTTAAATAACATCTGGTGACGCTCTGGAATCCTTTCCAACTGTATTTCAAGAGTTTCAGGTGAATGAAGTTATTTGAAAACTAGATTAGATTGAGAGAGCTTGACTTGACAGATCAAAATTTTTATGGAACTGCAACCTAAGTTTTCTATTTTCTACTGCGCCACATTGCTTTAGATATGCTTAATATTTGTTACTATTGTGATGTTATTGATCCATATTGCTGAAAGTGACATTTGGGGGGGGGGTGGCTGCAGAATATTGAGCAGATCGTTAATTCTTAACTAACATTTCTGGTGCATCTTTTCTTCAGGATTTCAATGAAGATTTTTCTGAATTGGATGGCATCATCCAACAGCGCAGACAAGAGATGGAAGAATCCAGCAGCACTGGTTCTCAAACTCCAGAACTGGAAGCCTTCCAAGGTTTGAATAATAAACCATTTCTTTACTATCCAGAAGCAGAAACTGCAGCCTTTTATCTAGGAATTTAGAGCACTTTCCCAGAGGCTACATACACTCTGTACATTTAAAGCTCATTACTTCCTCCAAAGAGTCCTGGGAACTGTGCTTTGTTCAGAGTGCTTGAAATTATAGCTCTTTGAGGGGTAAACTGCATTTCCCAGCTTCCTTTGGGAGATGCCATGTGCTTTAAATATGCTTTAAAAGTATGGTGTGCATGCAGCCAAAGAGTGGGAAATGTTGTTGTTTATGTAGTACTTTTTAATGTGCAAAAAGCTTTAATTTTTTTTGTAGTGGTTTCAACACATAGGTAAGACCTGTCCATATAAGGCCTGGTTTTTATTGTATGGAGGGGAGGGGTCAGGCACAGTTTGACACATATTGGCACTTGTCCAAGAGAATTAATAGGTTAGTCCCAACATGCTCTGTGTAAAATCACACTGTGGATTGAAGTATTAGCAATTCAGTAGCACCAAGGGAACATAATTGTGTGAAGCCTCATCTTGAGGTTGCAAATTCATTTTTCGAGCACTTAGGCCAAATCAATGTCTTCTCAGCATATTCATGCTGATCAGGAATGCTGGAAGTTTCTTTATACCATGTCAAACCATTGGTCCTTCTGGCTCAGAGTTGTCTACATAATGACTAGCAGTAGATCTCCATATTTCTGCCAGGTCCTTTCCCAAGGCTGCTTGGAGACACCAGGAATTGAACCTGGGACCATACAAAACATGTACACTACACTGAGCTACAGGCCACTTCTTGTCAGTGTTTTGATCAAACACCTTCATACTTTTTGAAGCCACCACCATCGGACATCTCCTCTCTTCCCACCCCCCACAAATGTGCAGAATCCAGGCAAACCATTTTTGCCTCTTGGAATCCTGTGCTGAAGTATTAGGCACACTACACTAAAATCTTAATCAATCTGGTTGTTAAGCATCTGATCCATGGTTCTGACAACCACAAAAATTATGGATGTAAGACACGTCCTACTGAAATGAGGCTAACTTCACAGTAATGTTTATGCACCTGCAATGCACTTTGTGGTGTTATACAATGCCTTGAGTTGTTCACAACTCCCATTATGCCTGATAATTGGCCGTGCTGGCCGGGAATGATGGGAACTGTCATCTGATAACATCTGGAGTACACCGCATTGGTTATCCCAATACTGCATGCATTTGTTTTTAGTTTGAAATGCTTGTTCTTCAACAGATTACCATGTTGTTGAGACCCAGACTCATCTGAAAACCTCCAGGGTGGAGTCAAAGGCTATCCATACAGATGTTAAGGCTAAATATTTGTGTGATGATAAAATCAGGAATCTTCCAAGAAATGGTAAATAGAGCAAATCCCCATTTGAAGCTGGTGTTGTGGGCTAGGCTGATAGATCCAGGCAGGGTTGGATTTCAGCAATTAAAAATGACCATAGGTAGAATCTAGAAATGGCCTTCTATATGTGGAAAGTATCTCCTGCTCACAGAGAGGCTCCCTATATTGCACATTGTGCAGCACTGGGAGTGAAGAGTGAAATTACTTGTGCAAGAACTTATGCAACCTCTTGCCCAAACAGAAGCCAGAGAACTGCTACAGAATCTACCTCTGATAGCACTAACTCATATTAAAGTATTTGTCAAACAAAGCTAGCAGCTGCTTCTCTTCTGCTCACATTTTTGTGGATCCAGCTCACAGTGGCAAAAAAAAATGTATACAGACTTTCAGTTTTATTTGATCTTAATTTTTGAGGCAGAATTCTGGAAAGATGCAGGAGATGATCACATATGCAAACCTCCTGATAGAATGTGACATACAAATCAGAAAGGTGAAAATCAGCATTTCGGTAGGGAGAATGCCTGTTGTAGGTAGGAAGTGAGGAAGGAATGGGCAAAGACTGCACCCATAATTGGAAACTTCTCCCAGCTATGTGTTCCTTTGGTTTACAGCTGGAGTCTACTTATGACACCAGATCTTGCTCTGTGCAGGTTCCGCTCCATGTAGTACAATCATAGCCTTGCATATTTATAGAATTCCTTTCTTTGCCCTACTGTTCTAAATAATATCCCATTCAGATCAACTTGCAATTTGGAATGCTATCTTACATATGGCTGAGAACATTAGCTCATCAGTCTGTTAACCACATATTTAATCTGTAGGTTTTAATCAAGGCTTCCTTGGGTATAAAGGTGTCCAGTGCTGATGGCTTAACTCTAAACAATGTGCTCAGTTGATTTAGAGCATAATCATATTGCATAATAGACCAAGCCAGTTACCCTTCATTAAGTGGCCTCAGAGCATAAACTGAATTAACATATTGTAATATTTTTAATTAGTGAGGAAGAAACAACAACAACAGTCAACTTGCACCCTATAGTCATTTGGCAGTTGTTGTCTTATGGAGCGTGTCTGGTCGTATCATTTTCAGATTCTTCAATAAATATTTTATTCTTCTCATAGCGCCTCCTCCTAGAATCCTTGGAGTCCTTTACAGAGTGAATTACCAGAAGTTTTTGACTGTGAACCACATACTTATTCTCTATGCAATTCTGTAAGTATATATAGCCCATTCCCCAAACTGCAAGGTTGCAAAAGCAAGACTCTGGGAAACTTTGCTGGCTTAAATCTGGGATGCTTTCAGAATGCTGGGATTCCTGTGGCTAAATAAATGGCTTGCACATTTTCTCCCTCCCTCCCCCCCCCCCCACATTAGCTGCACACCAGTAAAGAATCTGAATATGTTCCACAGTACAAGTTTCCATTGCGGAAAATGGAAGCAAAAAATGTGTGACCTTTATAAATTGCTCAGAGTTGTGTTATATGGATAATAGGCTTATGCGATTTTCTAAAAGCATTTTGCCGGACTCCTGGAAGCTAACTGAAAGGAGATTGAGAGATATTTTAAAAGACCATGGGTGAATTGAAACAGCCAACAACATTGCAAACCAGGTTGCAGATATGTAGGTTGGTGGAGTAGACAGTAGTAGAGCTTCACTGTATATATTCTGCTGTCTTCTGGGGTGATATCAGCTGGTTCCCTGGCTGCAACAAGCAGTGGAGGGTTAAGCACCATTGCATCTTTTAAATAAGGCATAGCCACCTTGCTGCCCTCCTGATGTCATTGGACTACAACTCCCATCATTCTTGACCATTGGCTGTGCTCGCTAGAGCTGATGGGAGTTCTAGTCCAACATTGTATTCTGAAAGACCCCACATTAGCCACCTCTTTTGTAAAGGGTGAAGATCTGCATGAGTTTATATTACCAAAAGGAAAACACTTGAGAAAAAATACCTGCAATGTCACTCTGAAAGTCTTTTTGCGCTATTGAGCTTTGCTGTCTGAAATTGAGGCACATCAGCTTAATGGGGTGGAAATTTAACTGTTAAATTCCTAATAATGTTACATGGCTAAATGAATGTAACAGCAATTTGGTGTGTGGTGATCAAGTGTGGGTTTTTTTGTCCTCAATCCACCTCTCCTACAGTGTTTGTGTACTCATTTTCTCGACTTTCTACATGAGATATAAAATCTACATTCTGGAAGAGCAGCTTGGCAGCATGGCTTCCTATGTGGATTCACATCCCCATGCGTAAGAATGATTTTGTTGTTGGAATCTTCTTTATCTTTCCATTTTTAATACTATAGTCATCCTGCTAGACCTAGCTTCATCATCATCTATCCCATAGTTTCTCCCCTGGAGTTAGGCTTTCATTCTCTTCTTCAAGCAGTCATTTTAAATCTGCATTTACAGTAAGAGTAATTCCCATTGCATTTAATAGGACTTTTTCTGAATAGACATGTATACGATTGCATGTGCATAGTGCACATTATTTTTGGCGTTTGATCTTTAACTGACATGAGGTAAAACTGTAAAATTTAATCCAGTGCTATATTTCTGTACATTCTCATTCTAGTTGCTTACCTCACTATCTCACAAAACTCCAGACATCTCCTTTGTGCATTTTTAAATTGTCTTCTGCTTCCCTTTCCCCACATTTACTCTCCATTTCAGATATCCAATAAGAGAAGGTCTAGGATCTCAACTGCCTCTTAACATTGTTGGTCTCTCTGAGGAGCTAACAGCTAATCTTATCAAACTGGAAAAGGTGACTAATAGAGAACTGTGTAACTAAGAATTGTTGTGTTTTAAAAAAAAGTTTCCCAAGGTAGCCAGACCTTCCAAGTCCTAGAAGAGGGATGGCGAACCTGTGATGTTGGACTCCAACTTCCATCAGCCCCAGGCAGCATGGCTAACAATCAGGGATGATGGGAGTTGTTGTCCAACAACATCTGGTGGGCAAAAGGTTCTCCATTCCTGTCCTAAGAAACAGCTGCTGGTCTATATGAGCATGAAAAGTGAAATTAATGTTTATAAGGGTGGCATGGTGCTTAACAACCATTCCCAAACCCTTAGCACTGCTTTTGTGCCAGCCCATTTGGCAAAGTAGTGGGGGAAATTCCTACCTGAAGGTTAGGGGAACTGGATCCACAGGCTACTTTGACAGGTGGTAGGGCTGCCTACCTGTCAGTCGCCTGATCTCACCATGACAGGCAACATGTTTTCCTTTGCTTATATGTCTTGATTTCAAACCACGGTGGTCAAAGGGAATATGAAACTGAATTGTGCAAAGGAATCAGGCTTACAAGTCTCACTTTTTTCCAGATTTGGCTCCACATAGCAGCTCCAAGTGGCACTAATCCCAGTGGGGTTTGCATTTGGTGCCAACTTAAATGGCGGCAGATACAAGCCCTGCTTGACAAGGAACAATCTCAGGTGCACTTTAAGATGACTAGATTCTTCCTTTGCAGCTGCATCCTTACCTGTCACACACCTGCCCTAGCTCCCAAAGCTCTTGTGAGTTTTATTTACAAATAATTTTCATAATTTCTTACGGCTCACTATAAAAGGGCTCTTTGTGGGAATGATTTTGCATTAGCAAAACGCAACATAAGACTTCCACAGAGCTTCTAATCGTTACCATGGCACTGAGGCTTCTATGGAGGACAGAAAATTTGCCCTTGTGGACAGCTGGAACAGAACACGTTAAGCCCTTTTGCAATGTGCAAACGAGCCCTTCATATTTATATGGCAAACTGCAAAGCCTGCCTTTCTATTTAAAAGAAAAGCCTTAATCAGTCACTCTGTTTCCCAAACAATGTTGTATTTCCAATGGACAGGGGCTTGATTTCTGCCATTTGTTATTAGGAGATTTGCTTGTCTGGTTTCCTGCTACCTGCAGATGGTACCCATTTAGGTTCATTTGCTAACAGTCTAAACAAATGAACTTGCTAACCTCTACCAGGGAGATTGAACGGAGCCTAAAACTAGGTGTGGAGGCCCCTTCACACTGCAATGTACAAATCTCAGTTACAGTCAAGTTAATTCAGACCGAGAGGTTTTCCCCTGAGTACTTTTCTGTTCGGTGTTGTACTTCCCCAAGAATAGTTCCACATCCAAAATTCAAAAAGTTACGTGATGACGTGGTTCAGAAACCACAGAACACGTCTATTTGCTGCTGCTTTTCTGCAATATGTTCACTAGTATATAAGCAATAGACCAGAGATGGGGAGGCTGTGGCCCTTGAGATGTTGCTGACTCCGCTTCCATCAGCCCAAGCAAGCAGGACTAGTGGTGAGTTGCAGCATCTCAAAAGGCCACAGGTTCCTCACTCCTGAAACAGACAACAGAAACCTGCTAAGGTATTTCTGTTGCCCATCAACAAATACTCATCACACAAAGACGAACAGAATCTTCATAGACCTTGGGGAAGAGGCACTCGAAGCATGCTAGTTGACCTCAGGATACTTTCCCCAGTGATTCTCCATTTAAAAGCATCCCTGAGGATGGATAAGAACTGTTTGTGCAAACCATTGCTACAGAGTTTATAGAATTTAATTTACGGGCTGCTTGGATTTGACTGGATTGAGTGCCTTGACTTCAGAGAACATACTCCAGTTAAGCAAAGCGTATGACACTGGGCTGTTCATCTGTTGTATAAGTGGCTGCAAGTTTTATTCAAATCCTTTCTCTTGTATTTTTCTTTCCTTATTAAAGATCCAAAGCAATTTACAAAAGCTACTTGAAGATGGCGAATGAATTGCCAGCTACCTTCATTCGTACTTCGTTTCCTTCCTGATAAGCAACTCTAAATGTGACATCAGACTCTGCTGGCCAGGGTGTTATGTCCTTCAACTGACTCCAAAAACGTCACTCTCCACTTGACCGTGGAAGTTTGAATCTGTGCAATAAAGTGTCTCTATTCAGAGGATGATGGCTTTCTATTACCTATAACATTGTGAATAACTGGGAAGACTGATCTTGGTGCTTTGTTATATTACTTAAATCCACAGTAATTCTACTTTCTTTGTGTGACTTTCAGACTTAATATTGTGTGACTAAGAGTAATGCTTGATGCGGATGTAACATTTGCTGTACAAACATGTCTGGAAAGTTATGTGTCTTTCACATGCATGTATTGCCCAGCTTGTTTCACTTTTCTTTTTTTGCCGAAACAGAAATTGGGCATGTGACCAATGTGTTAAGCAGCAGGACCCAATGGGCTTCATTCTGCGAGGTGCTGAGCAAAACACCGTTCCCACTTTGCTCATGTTCTTCACTAGTAGGAGGTGGCACATTCCGTGCAGACTTGCCAAATGGCCCTATTCTGCTGTCAAAGAAATGTAGCAATGAGTAAAGTTTTTCTGGAAGAGCATCCATTGCTAATGGGCCACCCCACAAGTCAGAATGTTCTTGAAGGCTCATTAGCAAGGCAAATTGAAAAGCTGACAACCCTAGTTGCATAGGGTTGGTCCAGATGATGGATGGGTGTGTTAAACTTGGTCTGGGCCTAACCCATAAATTTTACTGGAGCAGAAATATACCAGCAGAGTTTAGCCCATTTAACTGGTCTGCAGATACCTAAATTAATAATTGCTTCCATGTACTTAATTTCTGTATCAGGATATCTGACACCTAATTACCGTATTTATTTTTGAAAATGCACTTGAAGTACTCCAAAGGAAGGGTTTTTTTAAAAAAAAATTAAATCATATTGACTCTAGGTACATGTGTTACTAGGTTTGAGGATTGCAATCTGTCATTCAATTTTGTTGCTTTCATTCACTCTGTTGGAAGAATGGCTAGCTAGTGATTACAAATTCTTAAAGATTATGTGATGGTGTATAAATTCAATTATTATTATTATTATTAATGGTAACTCCGTGGTATTTTAATCTACGATGGAACCATTATTTTTTGTGCTGTGTTGGCAATTTCTCCTGCATTTATTCCAACCATTTCCCATCAATATGAAAAGGAATTGCATTAGGACATTTCCAAATGGATGAAAGAAATTTTGATGAAATACTTTTGGGAGAAGGGTACAGGCTTCAGATGTGCTTACCTTACTTTTGAGGTGTTTGCAAGTGTCTTTCAGTCCGCAAACCATCTCAACATTAGTTTGCACTTCTGCAGCCTTCCTGGGTGCCTGCACTTCAATTAAAGCCCAGGGTAAGACATGAGGTAAGTCCTCACATGGGACTTTTTCATCAATAAGTGCAGGCAGCCAGGGAAGCTGCAGAGTGCTGAAGAAATGTTCCCTGGGAATGAAAAAAAATTCCACATGCACCATCCTTAAAATTAGCTCAAAACCCTGTATTGACTGAAATTCTACAGAAATTTTCAAGTACCCTAAGAATAGGACAAAAAAATGGAAGCTTCTTTTACATAGGAAACAAATTTTTGAGAAACTGAACACTTTTTGCCACTAGAATATCCATAGCCCATATTCTGCCGCATACTACTGTCTTCACAGTGCCTTACCAGTGAAAAACCTGGTAATTCATTAGTTTTAGCCAGATGAGTTGGTTCATATTAATATTATTTAAAATAACTCGGATCTATAAAATACAGTGTTTTCTTTACATAGTAGAGAGACTACCTTATCATTTCTGTGAAATGTAACTTATTCATTTTTAAAATAAACTTTCTAAAACTGCAGTGTGTGTGCGAGTATGTATTCAAGTGTGTCTAACCTGGAAGCTAATTCTGCACGTGGTTAGCTGATCACAATCTGAACATGAGACAGAAGGGTGATAATGGCTGCCCCCCCCCCAAAAAAAAAGGCCAATGAGATCAAAACCTGCTTTAAGAGAACCATAGTTCCAGGGAAGGGGTGTAACAGTTCTACTTAATTCTGTTCATGCCATTTGAAGTACTGTGTCCCGTTCAGGCTGCTGTACTTTAAGAAGGATATTGACAAATAGGGGTTCAGAGGTGGGCTCCGAGGGTGGTCAGCACTATGGAAAACATTGGAGGCACAGAGAAGGCTTAGCTTGAAGAGGAGAGTGGGAATATGTTAGCAGCACTCTCCAAATACCTAAAGGACTGTCATATAGAAGAGGGCAAAGACTTGCTGTCTGCTGCCCCCAAGGACAGGACTAGATCTAAGAGGCTTAAGTTACAGGAGGATGGATTTCTGCTGAAGCTTAGGAGAAACTTCTTCACGATAAGAGCAGTTCATCAATGGGTCCAGTTTCCTAGGGAGGTAATGAGATCTCCCTCACTGCAAAGTGTTGAGTAGAGGATGAAGAAACATCCTCTGGCTATGCTTGAGCTCTGGATTTCCTGTATGGAGCAGGGAGTTGGACCACCCCACCCCATTCTTTGATTTTGTAGCATTGGGTCATACGGAGATATGAAGTGCAATAGAGGCCTTGGGTAATATTCTACATGCAAATAAAGTCATCTGTAGATGCCAGGCAATTTTATGTAACCAGAGTTTTAGAGAAATTGTTTCCGAAGACAAATACTGCAAATACTGTTACTGGACTACTGGGATAGCTCAGTCAGTAGAGCATGAGACTTTTAATCTCAGGATTGTGGGTTTGAACCCCACTTTGGGCAAAAGATTACTGCATTGCAGAGGGTTGGACTAAATGACTCTCGTGGTTCCTTCCAATTCTAGGATTTCTGTTCACAAGCAGCTGTGAGCACACTAGGATTCTGTGTAATTGCAGCAAAGGTGAAATGTGGCATTGGGAGAAAAATCCCAGGACAGGCTTGAGAGTATGCTGGTATCACCTGGTAAAATAACAAGAGTTTTGGACTACAACGTTTAAACAGGATTTCCGATGCCTGCTGACTCGATAGTCTCGCTAGTTTCCCCTTCCATGGCCATCAAAGACAGAATGAGTAATGCAAAATATATGTAAATCAGCTTAATGGGGGGGAACAGCTATGCAGAGCTGTAGAATTTGGCTCTTCTTGGCACATAATTTTTAAGTTAATTTTTTAAAAATAGGTTGAGTCGCACAAAGGCTGCAGGTGGAACAGAGTTCGCCTGGGAGCCATGTTTATTTTCATGCTATTGCCTTCCCATCCTTGAAACCCAAGATGCCTCGCACCTGACTGGGTTTTACCATACTGATGCAAGTCACATGCAAGTCACATTGTGGATTTCCAAGATGTCATTTTGCCGCTGTTGAGCAAACCAAGACTGGGTGTAGAAAGTGGCCTTTGTCCTACATGGCAACATTCCAGCAAAGGTAAGTCCAAATGGGAGCAAACATGTTAGGTAAGGATATTGTGCAATGGCAAGATCTGGACACTGACTTAATCGTTATGTATTTAAGCTTGCAGGTGTGTTGCACTTTAAACAAACTGCATGAGCCCCAGCAGAAGCAGACAAAAGACGCTTCTAGATAATAGCGTGTAGACTTCTTTGGTTTAAAAAAAGCTACCACCCTATTTAAACACAACTCTATATCTCTCAATTTCCTTGTATAAAGTGCATTGACAATTCCACTCAGAGAATCCCACACCTGGAATACTGTGTCCAGTTCTGGGCACCACGATTTAAGAAGGATGTTGACAAGCTGGAACGTGTGCAGAGGAGGGCAGCCAAGATGATCAAGGGTCTGGAAACTAAGCCTTATGAGGAACGGTTACTAAGCCTTATGAGGAACGGTTGAAGGAGCTGCGTATGTTGAGCCTGGAGAAGAGGAGACTGAGAGGAGATAGGATAGCCTTCAGATCTCTTAAGGGCTGTCACATGATGGAGGGAGCAAGCTTGTTTTCTCCTACTCTGGAGGGTAGGACTCCAACCAATGGCTTCAAGTTACAAGAAAAGAAATTCCAACTAAACATCAGGAAGTCCAACAGAAAGAGCTGTTCAACACTGGAACGGTCTCTTTTGGGAGGTGATGGACTCACCTTCCTCAGAGGTTTTTAAGCAGAGGTTGGATGGTCATCTGTCATGGATGCTTTAGCGAAGATTCCTGCATTGCACGGGGTTGGACTAAATAATGATAATTTTTTTATTTGTACCCTGCCCATCTGACAGGGTTGCCCCAGCGACTGTGGGTGGCTTCTATCATCTATAAAAACGTAAGACATTATGTTAGAATATTTACAACTAGCAAAACTGATGGGAAGAGTTAGAGGAGTATTGAACCAGAAAATATTTGGACAATGGAGAATAATTAAGGATTATATAGGATCATATTGTACCAACCACACCATATTAGCAGAACTTGAGTGATACTTGTAAACACAACAAATACCGTTTGTGGAGTAGACGGGAACAATATTAAAGAATATAAAACTGGGGAAAAAGCAACAACAGTATAAACAGTACAATGAGAATGACTGGAAGACTCACTTTGTCATAAGTCTTATTTAAGTGTTTATTTAAGTATTAATTAGGATGATTAAGTTTTTTTATGCACGTAAATCTACTTTTTTCTGTATTTTCTTTTTTCTTAATTGTTTCTTCTTTACTTTTCTTTTTGTAGTATGAGATTGTAAATTCTTTGTATATGTGTGTAATTTAAAGTAATAAAGATTATTTTAAAAAACCATGACATTAAACATTAAAAAGAAAAACTTCCTTATACAGGGCTGCATTCAGATGTCTTCTGAAAGTTGTATATATTTATCTCCTTGACATCTGACAGAAGGGCATTCCACAGGGTGGGTGCCACTACAGAGATGACCCTGGGGGTCCTTTCCAACTCTACAATTATAGGATCCTAGGTAGTTTGGCTTTTAGACCAAATGTTGTGACCAGTGAGGCAGTGCAGATGGCACTCCTCTGTTTCCCAAGATAGCAGGTCCCTGCTGCTTACCGGAGAGAAGAAGCAGGGCACAGGGAAGGATCTGTGGTGTATGGCAGCGATGCCAGCCTGATGCTCCTGCCATGATGGATTTTACTGAGCTCCCAATGCCTGGCCCTTCTCTGTCTTGGTAAGCAGCAGCAACCCACTGCGTTGGAAACCAAGGAAGACAACAGGACCCTACGCATGTTCTCTTCTGCAAACAGAGCAGGCCTTCTGAAGCCCACCTCACAATACATTTCATAAACCAGGATATTATTATTTTTCTGGCCCATGTCTTGGAGGGCAGTCTCATAAGAATGAGGTTTTATTGATAAGGTTTACTGTGGACCACCTTTGTAGCTGGAAGTAGATGCACCTGGTAGACTCGATGGCCCTTGTGGTCTCTTCCAACTCTATGATTCTATGATTACTTGCAGCCGCCGCACTAAATACATGTGACTGGTGGTAGTTGTGCGGGGTTTGTTACTCTCCTTGAACCCTTCCAAAATGAAAACATTGCTTAATTTGTGCCGCCATATTCTCTATCAACTACAGTGATACCTCGGGTTAAGTACTTAATTTGTTCCGGAGGTCTGTTCTTAACCTGAAACTGTACTTAATTCGTTCCGGAGGTCCGTTCTTAACCGGAAACTGTTCTTAACCTGAAGCACCACTTTAGCTAATGGGGCCTCCTGCTTCCATGCCACCAGAGCCCGATTTCTGTTCTTATCCTGAAGCAAAGTTCTTAACCTGAAGCACTATTTCTGGGTTAGTGGAGTGTGTAACTTGAAGCGTATGTAACCTGAAGCATATGTAACCTGAAGCATATGTAACGTGAGGTACCACTGTACCTATGATGGCATTCTGCTCTGCTTTTTCTTACTGTTCACGACCAGTAAGATCTGCCTTTTCTGGCATTTGTTGTTGTTTTTATGTAGATCTCTATTTCTTTATTGTCATTATTTGCTTAAAAATCTCAAAGCAGTTCACAGTATGCACAAAACCATGAAAATCAATAAATAACTAGTTAAAACATCCAAACAGTCACATCATCCCAACAGCAGCAGCAGCTAGAACAACAAAAATCAGTATCAACAGTCTGAAAACGCTGGGGTAAACTGAAATATCTATGGCTATTTGCAAAAGTACCCCATTGTTGGTGCTCTTCAGACCTCCATATGGCACTCAGTTCCACAAACTGGGCAGCACAACTTGGAAACTGAGGTGTTTCAAAACTTGGTTGCCATCAAGTATTTTGACCCCAGTCTCTCTTCTGGCATTTGTAATATGACAACGCTCATATCGAAACCCAGATTCCAATATTGGGTTTGGCTGTCAAGCTTTAAAATTATACCCTGTTGCCGCACCCACAGAAATAATTAATTGGTATCACATATTTTTACTGCTTACGTACTGGCACTAGGAGGTAACAGGTGTTGACATCAGTTGCTCAGCTCGAGGTAAACATGGACTGATTAGGTAGGACCTAGATCGGGGGTCAGCAAACTTTTTCAGCAGGGGGCCGGTCAGACCTTGTGGGGGGCCGGACTATATTTTGAAAAATAAAATGAATGAATTCCTATGCCCCACAAATAACCCAGAGATGCATTTTAAATAAAAGGACACATTCTACTCATGTAAAAACACGCTGATTCCCGACCCATCCACGGGCCGGATTTAGAAGGCGATTGGGCCGGATCCGGCCCCTGGGCCTTAGTTTGCCTACCCACAACCTAGATGGAAGTGAGTTGCATCAGCCATGACTTGGAGCGATATTACAGGTCACAAGATGCTTCAGAAATGTCTCTGATGCTGACCTTCGATAGCTGTGCAGCAACTAAAAGCAATTGCAGTAGAGATGCAGACTGGGAAGGAGATCTGCTGAAAGGCTGCCCTGATTCCTATATTGTACAGAGTAGACCTGATAAATGGTGCCTGAAGAGCACAATGATTAATTGGTGTGAGATGATCTTTCAGGTACATCACAACAGGCAGGCAACTGAGGGGGAAATGGTCAGAAGCGTAATCTCATACAGTGGTGCCTCGCAAGACGAAATTACAGTGGTACCCCGCAAGACGAACGCCTCGCGAGACGAAAAACTCGCAAAACGAAAGGTTTTTTCGTTTTCGAGTTGCCTCGCAAGACGAATTTCCCTATGGGCTTGCTTCGCAAGACGAAGCTTGCCCCGGGGACAGCGGGTCTTCTCTTTTGAAGCAAGGGACTGCAGGGAGATCGCTATCTCCCCGCAGCCCCTTGCTTCAAAAGAGGTCCGGGGGCAGCGGGAAGCTAAGCGCTTCTTCCCTGCTGCCCCCCAACGTCTTTTGCAGCAAGGGGCTGCAGGGAGATCGCTATCTCCCTGCAGCCCCTTGCTGCAAAAGACGTCCGGGAGAAGCGGGGAAGAAGCGCTTCTTCCCCGCTTCCCCCGGACGTCTTTTGCAGGGTTGCCGGCATGCCGAAGCCTGCGGGCGCTGACATCAGCGCTCCCAGGCTTCGCGGACCTCTCCGCCAGCGCGCACAGGCTTCGGCATGGCGGCAACCCTCCGCCAGCAGCGGCAGCGCTGCCGCTGCTGGCGGAGAGGTCCGCGAAGCCTTGGCCGGACAGCTTTTGAAGGCAGGCGGGGGGGGAGCAAAGACTTTCGCCCCCGCCAGCCTTCAGAAGAGGAAGGCTGGCGGGGGGCAAAAGTCTTTGTCCCCCCTGCCTGCCTTCCCAGGGGCTTTTAAATCGCCCCGGACAGCGGAGAAGTCCTCCGCTGTCCGGGGCGATTTTAAAATGCCGCCCGCCAGCATTTTAAGATCGCCCCGGACAGCGGAGAAGTCCTCCGCTGTCCCGGGGTTTTTTAAAATGCTGGGGGTGGGAAGAAAAGCCCTTGTCCCCCCCCCCAGCCTTCAGAAGAGGTCCGGGCACAGACTGTCCCCGGACCTGGTCTGAAGGCGGTTTCCCTAGGAACGCATTAATTGATTTTCAATGCATCCCTATGGGAAACCATGCATCGCAAGACGAAAAAACCGCAAGACGAAGAGAATTGCGAAACGAATTAATTTCGTCTTGCGAGGCACCACTGTAATCTGTTCCACGAGTCTCTTCGTCTTGCGTTTTTTTCGTCTTGCGAAGCACAGCTATTAGCAGCTTAGCGGCTATTAACGGCTTAGTGGCTTTAAGAAAAAGGAAACAAACTCGCAAGAACTCGCAAGACGTTTCGTCTTGCGAAGCAAGCCCATAGGGAAATTCGTCTTGTGGAACGACTCAAAAAATGCAAAACCCTTTCGTCTAGCGAGTTTTTCGTCTTGCGAGGCATTCGTCTTGCAGGGTACCACTGTATTTTCGATGTGATCTGATCCTTGTATTTGTGTCTTTTTATTATTATTATTATTATTTATTATAAATACAAAAAGTGAAAAAGGTAACATAGAAACACATAGACAAAAAATAAACTACTTTTTACACAAACAAGAATTGTACCCACCCCCGTGACTGGCCATCAGCACTGCTTCCTTCCACCCCACCTTGACTTCTGTATGTTTTAAATTTAATACCAAACATTGCAATCTTGTGGTTTGTTGCATTTTGTTCTCTTTATAATGTGATTTATTAATAGGTTCTGTTACACTTTATTTGTGTCTTTTGGGGAAGGGGCAGGAAAGATCTACAGTGGTACCTCGGGTTAAGAACTTAATTCGTTCTGGAGGTCCATTCTTAACCTGAAACTGTTCTTAACCTGAAGCACCACTTTAGCTAATGGGGACCTCCCGCTGCTGCTGTGCTGCTGCTGCGCGATTTCTGTTCCCATCCTGAAGCAAAGTTCTTAACCCGAGGTACTATTCCTGGGTTAGTGGAGTCTGTAACCCGAAGCGTCTGTAACCCGAGGTACCATTGTATCTAGTTATCTATCTATGCTTGTTGTTGTTGTTTAGTCGTTTAGTCATGTCCAACTCTTTGTGACCCCATGGACCAGAGCACGCCAGGCACTCCTGTCTTCCACTGCCTCCCGCAGTTTAGTCAAACTCATGCTGGGTCCAACCATCTCGTCTTCTGTTGTCCCCTTCTCCTTGTGCCCTCAATCTTTCCCAACATCAGGGTCTTTTCCAGGGAGTCTTCTCTTCTCATGAGGTGGCCAAAGTATTGGAGCCTCAGCTTCATGATCTGTCCTTCCAGTGAGCACTCAGGGCTGATTTCCTTCAGAATGGATAGGTTTGATCTTCTTGCAGTCCATGGGACTCTCAAGAGTCTCCTCCAGCACCATAATTCATAAGCATCAATTCTTCGGCGATCAGCCTTCTTTATGGTCCAGCTCTCACTTCCATACATCACTACTGGGAAAACCATAACTTTAACTATACAGACCTTTGTTGGTAAGGTGATGTCTCTGCTTTTTAAGATGCTGTCTAGGTTTACGAAAGTTTTTAATGTTTGATATTTTATCGTGTTTTTAATATTCTATTGGGGGCCGCCTTGAGTGGCTGGGGTATAAATAATAAATTATTATTAATAATAATTATTATATTGTGGGGGTTTTTTAAAAAATAACTTTTTAATTTTCATTTCTTTGAAGAAAAGGCTTTGTAATAAAATTGGCCCATTTCTCACTTTGAAAAAGGTGTTTGTGGGAGGGGAGTCATAGAGTTGGAAGGGACCCAACGGTCATCTAATCCAACCCCCTGCAATGTAGGAATCTCAGCTAAAGCACCCATGGCAGATGGCCACCCAACCTCTGCTTAAAAACCTCTGAAGGAGGAGAGTCCACAACCTCCCGAGAGAGACTGTTCCACTGTCAAACAGCTCTGACTGTCGGAAAGTTTTTTCCTGAAGGTTATTGTTTTGTTGTTTCTGTTTTAACTTCTTACTTGTGCTTTTTTACTGCATTTTTATCTTGTGGACTGCCCTGAAATCTTTTGATGTATATACATGCATTCTTTATTTCGGTGTCCAAAGACCCACAAAAGCAATTTCAAAACCAAAAGAAAAGAGAATTACAAGGGAAAGCTTTCGACGGCGGTCACTATGTTTTATCCAGAGCATGTGGGCTTCTGTTTCTTATTACAGTCAGACTTTGGGTTAAGTATGCTTCAGGTTGTGCATTTTCAGGTTACGCTCCGTGGCAACCCGGAAGTAACAGAACGCATTACTTCCGGGTTTCGCCGCTCGCGCAGACGCTCAAAGTGACGTCATGCGCATGCACAGAAGCGAATCGCGACACGCGCAGTCGCAGGTTGCGTTCTACTCAGGATGCGAACGGGGCTCCAGAACGGATCCCATTCACACCCAGAGGTACCACTGTACTTCCGAGAGGAAATCCAATAAATAAAAATAAATAAAATAGATGGACAATCCTGACAGCGGACAGCTCTCTTTCCATTTAGGGAAGTTTTTAATGACTGATGTTTTAATGTATTTTTAATCTATTGTTGGAAGCCGCCCAGAGTGGCTGAGGAAACCCAGCCAGATGGGCAGGGTGTAAATTATTATTATTATTATTATTATTATTATTATTATTATTATTATTATTATTTAGCAGCTCTACTGCTGCATCCTTGGGTCCTTCAACCATCCTTCCAGGGACCACAGGATTCGTCCCTAACCGTTTAGCATGATGCTCTCCCCAGAAGGGTCCACCCCACACTTCCATTCTCTGTTTGCTTTTTTGTGGTCAACAACAATTTTTATTTTCCAATCAGTGTTTTTAGGGTACTACTGCTATCATTATAAAACATTTGTCAGCTAGGCTGTTCTGTTTATAACTGCTTCCCCCCCCCCTTAAGCTAGTTGCATGGGTTTATTATTTATATTACTAGGCTTGATTGTTTTTTAATAGAAAAGTAGGCTAAGCAAGGAGCAAAATGCAACCTCGCTTAAGCAAGTTTATTTCAGCAGGGGACTATATCCACTCTCCCTAAACAACTGTGTAGAGCTTTGACAAGATAGATAGAACAGATGCAGGTCAAGAATGTTAAGGCAATTGCCAGTTCCTGTACTCTTAAATAATAGGATTTGATGAGGTAATTTTCCATTGAGAAGGCATCTTGCCAGTGCTTAGCAGGAGATGGGAAGGCAATAATTTGAATGTGCTGCCAAGTGAAAAATTAAAAATTAACTCTCTCCTTTGTGGTAGTCACAGATATGTAGAAAATGGGTCTTTCCAATATAAAAGTGAAAGAACTGGAGGCTGCAACCTATGCTGAACGTTAGCCTGAAATAAATGTGTAGAATTAGACATAACCCTTGCCTCGCCAGCATAATGTCTGAGGCCACAGTGTTATAATAGTACGAAAAACAGATTGGTATTTTATCAGGGAGGTGAATTATTTCACAACTTAATTTTTCCAAGATTCATCTGTGTGTCAATATAAAGAAACTGAATACCAATGTGGCACAATGGATAATAATAATAATAATAATAAATAATTTTTTATTTATACCCTGCCCTTCCCGGTTCAGAAAACCAGGCTCAGGGCGGCTAACAACAAATTTAAACACTTAATTAATGCAACAAAAAACAGCATAACATACAGTATAAGACGTGAATAACAGTAAATTCAGAATTCAAAAATCAATTTAGGGAGAAAATCCATCCAATAAACATTAGATGATCAGCAGGGCTAGCTGGCTAAGTTAGTCCTATTTGGACCAGCAAGGAGACCAGGGGAGAATTAGCTGTGGGACCCCAAAATGGGTAATCTTCATAAAAAGGGGAGAGGGAGGGAAGGAAGGGGAATAAAAGATCAGGCTAAGTTCAAATTGGAAGCCAGGCGGAATAGCTCTGTTTTACAGGCCCTGCGGAAGGAGGTTAAATCCTGCAGGGTCCTGGTCTCATGGGACAGAGCATTCCACCAGGTCGGAGCCAGCACTGAGAAGGCCCTGGCCCTGGTGGAGGATAATCTGACTTCCTTAGGGCCCGGGACCTCTAAACTATGGTTATTCATGGACCTTAAGATCCTCTGCAGGGCATACCAGGAGAAGCGGTCCTGTAAATACGAGAGCCCTAAGCCACAAAGGGCTTTAAAGGTCAAAACCAGCACCTTAAACCTGACCCAATACTCCACTGGGTGCCATTGCAGCTGGTAGAGTACTGAGTGAATATGCTCCCATGGCAAGGACCCCGTTGAGGAGCCTTGCTGCAGCATTCTGCACCCGCTGGAGTTTCTGCGACAGTTTCAAGGGCAGCCCCACGTAGAGAAGAAGAAGAAGAAGAGTTTGGATTTGATATCCCGCCTTTCACTCCCTTTAAGGAGTCTCAAAGCGGCTAACATTCTCCTTTCCCTTCCTCCCCCACAACAAACACTCTGTGAGGTGAGTGGGGCTGAGAGACTTCACAGAAGTGTGACTGGCCCAAGGTCACCCAGCAGCTGCATGTGGAGGAGCGGAGACACGAACCCGGTTTCCCAGATTACGTGACTACCGCTCTTAACCACTACACCACACTGGCGAGTTACAGTAATCGAGTTACAGCGAGTTACAGTAATCAAGCCTGGAGGTGATCGTCGCATGGATCACTGTGGCCAGGTCGGGGTGGGAAAGGTAAGGACAAACTGCTTAGAAAATATAGAGAAGGGAACAGTTTGCACTCTGGTCAATTGTTCGTGTTTGTTACTCGGTGGTACTCGAATGCATGGTCAAGCTCTCACTTCCATACATCACTAAAAAAAGGCTGATCGCTGAAGAATTGATGCTTTTGAATTATGGTGCTGGAGGAGACTCTTGAGAGTCCCATGGACTGCAACCTATCCATTTTTAAGGAAATCAGCCCTGAGTGCTCACTGGAAGGACAGATCGTAAAGCTGAGGCTCTAATACTTTGGGAACCTAGAATCATAGAATCATAGAATCATAGAATCATAGAGTTGGAAGAGACCACAAGGGCCATCGAGTCCAACCCCCTGCCAAGCAGGAAACACCATCAGAGCACTCCTGACATATGGTTGTCAAGCCTCTGCTTAAAGACCTCCAAAGTAGGAGACTCCACCACACTCCTTGGCAGCAAATTCCACTGTCGAACAGCTCTTACTGTCAGGAAGTTCTTCCTAATGTTTAGGTGGAATCTTCTTTCTTGTAGTTTGGATCCATTGCTCTGTGTCCGCTTCTCTGGAGCAGTAGAAAACAACCTTTCTCCCTCCTCTATGTGACATCCTTTTATATATTTGAACATGGCTATCATATCACCCCTTAACCTCCTCTTCTCCAGGCTAAACATGCCCAGCTCCCTTAGCCGTTCCTCATAAGGCATCGTTTCCAGGCCTTTGACCATTTTGGTTGCCCTCTTCTGGACACGTTCCAGTTTGTCAGTGTCCTTCTTGAATTGTGGTGCCCAGAACTGGACACAGTACTCCAGGTGTGGTCTGACCAGAGCAGAATACAGTGGCACTATTACTTCCCTTGATCTAGATGCTATACTCCTATTGATGCAGCCCAGAATTGCATTGGCTTTTTTAGCTGCCGCGTCACACTGTTGGCTCATGTCAAGTTTGTGGTCAACCAAGACTCCTAGATCCTTTTCACATGTACTGCTCTCAAGCCAGGTGTCACCCATCTTGTATTTGTGCCTCTCATTTTTTTTGCCCAAGTGCAATACTTTACATTTCTCCCTGTTAAAATTCATCTTGTTTGTTTTTGCCCAGTTCTCTAATCTGTCAAGGTCGTTTTGAAGTGTGATCCTGTCCTCTGGGGTGTTAGCCACCCCTCCCAGTTTGGTGTCATCTGCAAATTTGATCAGGATGCCCTTGAGTCCATCATCCAAGTCGTTGATAAAGATGTTGAATAAGACCGGGCCCAAGACAGAACCCTGTGGCACCCCACTAGTCACTCTTCTCCAGGATGAAGAGGAACCATTGATGAGCACCCTTTGGGTTCGGTCAGTCAGCCAGTTACAAATCCACTGAGTGGTAGCATAGTCAAGACCGCATTTTACCAGCTTCTTTACAAGAATATCATGGGGCACCTTGTCAAATGCTTTGCTGAAATCAAGGTAGGCTACATCCACTGCGTTCCCTTCATCTACCAGGCTTGTAATTCTGTCAAAAAACGAGATCAGGTTAGTCTGACATGACTTATTTTTCAGAAATCCATGCTGACTATTGGTGATCACAGCATTCCTTTCTAGGTGCTCACAGACTGTTTGCTTAATGATCTGCTCCAGAATCTTCCCTGCTATTGATGTCAGACTGACTGGGCGGTAATTATTTGGGTCCTCTCTTTTCCCCTTTTTGAAAATAGGAACAACATTTGCCCTCCTCCAGTCTGCCGGGACTTCGCCTGTTCTCCAGGAATTCTCAAAGATGACTGCCAGTGGTTCTGAGATCACATCTGCCAGTTCTTTTAATACTCTTGGATGCAGTTCATCTGGCCCTGGAGACTTGAATACATCTAATCTAGCCAAATATTCTTGTACTATCTCCTTAGTTATTCTGGGCTGTGTTTCCTTTGCTGAATCATTTGCTTCAAATTCTTCAGGTCGGGCATTGTCTTCTTTATCGGAGAAGACTGAGGCAAAGAAGGCATTGAGGAGTTCAGCCCTTTCTGTGTCCCCTGTTTGCATTTCACCATCTTCTCCTCTGAGTGACCCCACTGTTTCTTTGTTCTTCCTTTTGCTACGAACATACCCATAAAAGCCTTTTTTGTTGCTTTTAACCTCTCTAGCAAGCCAGAGTTCATTCTGTGCTTTAGCTTTTCTGACTTTGTGTCTACACGTGCTGGCTATTTGTTTGAATTCCTCTTTGGTGGTTTCCCCCCTTTTCCATTTTTTGTACACATCCTTTTTTAATCTTAATTCAGTTAAAAGTTCTTTAGATAGCCACCCTGGTTTCTTTAGGCACCTTCCATGTTTTCGTCTCATTGGTATTGCCTGACGTTGTGCTTTTACTATCTCCGTCTTAACAAACTCCCAGCCATCATGAACTCCCTTTCCTTTTAGTATTGCTGTCCATGGGATCTCACCCAGCACTTCCCTAAGTTTTATGAAGTCGGCTTTCTTAAAGTCAAGAAATTGAGTCCTAGTATGCTTGGCTGCTACTGTCCGCTGTATAGTAAACTTCAGAAGAGCATGATCACTCGCGCCTAATGATCCTTCCACATCTACCCCACTAACCAGGTCATCAACATTGGTTAGGACCAGGTCTAAAATGGCTGTTCCTCTTGTTGCTTCTCCCACTTTCTGGACAATGAAGTTGTCTGCAAGGCCAGTGAGGAATCTGTTTGACCTTATGCTCTTGGCTGAGTTTGACGTCCAACAAATATCCGGGTAATTGAAGTCCCCCATTACTACTATCTCCCTTCCTTTTGCATGCTTGGCCATCTGTTCCAGGAAGGCATCATCTATGTCCTCCGTTTGGCTTGGGGATCTATAGTAAACTCCCACAATGAGGTCTCTGTTATTCTTCTCTCCCTTAATTTTGACCCAAATGCTCTCACTTTGGCTTTGAGGTTCTAAATCTTGGATCTCTTCACAGGTATACACACCCCTGACATATAACGCCACTCCTCCTCCTTTCTTGTCTGGTCTGTTTCTCTGAAATAGATTGTATCCCTCCATTATTACATTCCAATCGTGGGACTTATCCCACCAGGTTTCAGTGATGCCTATTATGTCATATTTAGTTTGCTGTACCAAGAGCTCAAGCTCATCTTGTTTATTTCCCATGCTTTGCGCATTAGTGTACAGACATTGAAGTCCATTAATCATTCCCCCGTGTCTCTTATTTAAGGATTTTTTCCTCCCTCCACTAGGTCCGCGTGCTGTTTGCTCCATTTGGTCTATGACATTTGGATGATCATCTTCATTAATTGATAGACTCCTACCTTCAGGAGCACTGTCTCCCTCCCCCACATTAGTCAGTTTAAAGCCCTCCTGATGAGGTTTCTGAGATTTTTGGCAAAAACATTTCTCCCAACCGTTGTGAGGTGCAGCCCATTACTTGCCAGAAGTCCATCTTCAAGAAACTGCAGTCCGTGATCTAAGAATCCAAACCGTTCCTGTTTACACCATTTGCGAAGCCAGCTGTTCACCTCCACTATTTTCCCCTCTCTCCCTGGGCCACGTCGTTCAACTGGGAGGACAGACGAGATGACAATTTGTGCATTTAGTTGCTTCAATTTCCTGCCGAGAGCCTCGTAGTCTCTTTTGATCTTCTGGAGGCTATTGCTTGCAGTGTCATTGGTTCCCACATGAACCAAGAGGAACCTCATGAGAAGAGAAGGCTCCCTGGAAAAGACCCTGATGTTGAGAAAAATGGAGGGCACAAGGAGAAGGGGACAACAGAAGGCGAGATGGTTGGAAGCTACCAGCATGAGTTTGACCAAACTGCGGGAGGCAGTAGAAGACAGGAGTGCCTGGCGTGCTCTGGTCCATGGGGTCACGAAGAGTTGGACACAATTAAACGACTAAACAACAACAACAACTAGAATGCATAATAACACAATAAAACCCTTGGCAACTTGACCCTTCCATGGTCAAAAGTCAGCAAAAAAAGAAAGGGAGACAAACACACTTTTGGTGTCCGTCCCTTTGATGCTTCTGAATGCCAGTTTCTGGAAGCCACGGGGAATGGAAGTGTGTGGGGGATCGGATCCTGCTTATGGGTTTATCAAAAGAGGCGTCTGCTTGGCCACTGTGAGATCAGGATCCTGGACAAGACGAGCCATTCGCCTGATTCAGCAGGACTTGTCCTTATGCACTTACCTAGCTACATATTACGAAAGGCATAAAAACAGATGTACTGCTTCGGACCGGCTGAAATCAGTCTACTTGGAAACTTTGAACGTTGCCTTCAAACACTGCTGTCTTCAGATAATATGTCATAAAAATATATTATGCCATCACCGAGGCAAAAGTCTCATAAAACGAGCAGATATTTAAATATGTCTTGACACAGAAGTAACATCATCCTGGGAAGGCTCTATTTGAGGGGATCTACCTAGTACAGTCATACCTCAGAAGCTGAATAGAATCCATTCCGGAAGTCCGTTCGACTTCCAAAACGTTCAGAAACCAAAGCGTGGCTTTCAATTGGCTGCAGGAAGCTCCTACAGCCAATCGGAAGCCGCGGAAGCTGTGTAGGATGTTCGGGTTACAAAGAATGTTCGCAAACTGGAACACTCACTTCCAGGTTTGTGGTGTTTGGGAGCCAAAATGTTCGAGTCGCAAGGCGTTCGTCAACCAAGGTATGACAGTAATTATTTAGGGAAATTAAGATAATGCCTTAGTCCTTCGATAATGTTTCACATTTCCTCTTTCTGGCTACTTATGTTCCCCTACATTTATCAGCTGAGTGCCATAAACATGGTTATTATATTTATTAAAGTCTAGGACTTTGAATCTGTGCAGCCAAGGGGCAGGCAGCAATTCTGTGGGATTTCTGCTATCAGACATAGGATTGTGCTGACAACGGATAAACCATTTAATATTTGTACCTTATACTTTCTCTATCTCTATTTGATGCCGTTTCTTGCTATAAAGGCATAGGATTGTGCTGACAACAGATAAACCACTTAATATTTATACCTTATACTTTCTCTCTATATATATTTGATGCCATTTCTTGCTATAAAGATGCGAGCTTTTAATCAAGAGCTTCGATTTGCCTCAGCAAGGCTAAGGAGGGCATTTGGCTCGTTCATATACAGAATTCTCGCTAGCTGCCACTCCTGTACAAATACAGTCAGTAAATCCTTGAGTAATCCTTCAATTTGCTTTTGGTCCACCATTTCAGGAAGTTTGAATGCACAATGCACACTGCAAGCCGAAAACTAGGGTGTGGAGAGGTCTGTCCTTGCTGCCTTTTCCATATCGTAGAGCTCTACCATGCCGTGGGTTTTGGAGCTAGTTACAGTGGTAAAGGAGACATCTCTTGCCTCTCTTCCTCAGAGAGCCGATTCATAAGGAGTGGCAGTCTTTGGTTTATGCCGCAATGTTTTAAGATTCATCTGCAACCAGAACAGGTAATAAAAAGAGGCAGAGCACAATACATGGGTGGACCAGAGTGACATTTAAATTACAGACCTCAGCAGAGAAGGAAACATGATCGAACTGATTCGAGTGAGTTATCTTGCCCAGGGCAAGAAGGCAAACAAAAACATGACCCCTGCACCCCTTATATAACCCACTAGCTCCACCTCACACTTGGACCTAACCTGCAGGCACACATTGAACAACAGAACTTTCCCCCTGCTCCCCAACCACGAGATGTTCCCTGCCAGGGATGTAAAAGGTAAAGGGACCCCTGACCATTAGGTCTAGTCGTGGCTGACTCTGGGGTTGCGGCGCTCACCTCGCTTTATTGGCCGAGGGAGCCGGCGTACAGCTTCTGGGTCATGTGGCCAGCATTACTAAGCCCACGGAAACGCCATTTACCTTCCCAACAGAGCAGTACCTATTTATCTACTTGCACTTTGACGTGCTTTCAAACTGCTAGGTTGGCAGGAGGCCAGGGATGTAAGAAGGCACCAATTTCCATTCTCACCAATGTTCATTGCATGCAGCACTGTCTCTCTTGTGCTGCAATTCGGCTTCTAACAAAAACTATGCCATTTGTCTCGCTGCCCACGGTGGGGGAATTTTACATAGATGTTACATTATTCTACATTTATTTTGATGCAAAGGTAGGCAAAGGTGAAGGACCCCTGGACTGGTTAAGTCCAGTCAAAGGCAACTATGGAGTGGCAGCGCTCTTCTCACTTTCAGGCCGAGGGAGCCAGCGTTTGTCCACAGACAGCTTTCCGGGTCATGTGTCCAGCGTAACTAAACCGCTTCTGGAACACCGTGACGGAAACCAGAGTGCACGGAAATGCTGTTTACCTTCCCAACCTAGCGGTACCTATTTTATCAACTCGTGCTGATATGCTTTTGAACTGCTAGGTTGACAGGAGCTGGGACAGAGCAACAGGAGCTCACCCCATTGCATGGATTCGAACCGGCGACCTTTCAATCAGCAAGCCCAAGAGGCTCAGTGGTTTAAACTATGCCATGCAAATGGGGTAGTGGAGAGTCATCAATTACACACTGTTTGCAGGCTGAAAACAACAAATGCCAATTGTATTCACTGGGTTGGTTTCCGTTCTGGACTTAGTACACAAAGTCCGCTCCCATTTCCATCGGAATTCTCCAATATTCCTACTCGCTGCCAGTAGCTCCACAGAGACTGTTGGAGTGGTTTGATCATTTGTCCCAGCAGTACAGAAAAGCACCACATTGCAGAAACGTATCAATTCTTCAATAGCAAAGGCAGGCACAATACATGCTTGCCCAGTTCACCAACCCAGTCATTAGTTTCTAAGCAGGAAACTAGAGAAAGGATTGCAAGGAAGCAAAGCCCTCGGGGCACAGCTTGCATTCTCACCTACCTCAATGTATTTGTTCGTTTTTCTAACCTCAGTCAAGCAAACGTGTCTGGCTTTTAAAAAGAAGAAAAAAGAAAGGTGTCGGATTAATTGGTGTTCTAAAAGAACTCAGAAACAGAACAGAGACAGGCCTGGTGACTTTTGCTGAACAAACAGCAATAACATTAGCACCAGCACAATCTGGCAGATTGCCTGTTACATGGGAGTAAGCAAACACACCTGTGTATATTTGCCAAAACAATATGGTGTACGGTTCATGGCGGAAAACGGCTGCTAGATTGCAGTTAAACCTAAAAAAGCTATTTTCATCTTACTTGTTGGAGCTGCGGGCATGTGCAGAATGATATTAATCAACTGAGACTTAAGCTGACTGAAGTAGATGTAATTATCAACTAAAAAAACACACAAACCAATGTCCCCAGCTGTGCTGGAACGTACAAGAGCTCATAAAAGTAGAGGCTTGCATTTCACACATCTGCCTTAATGAATGCAGAGGCTGATCCATTGTGACCTCATGAGAAGAAAAAGAGAGAACCGAGAAAACTAACATTCCTTCTCCTACGATCAAGTATATGTTTCCCACTGACCAACAGTGACACCTAAAGGCTACAAAAGAATAACAGAAGAAACTATTAGCACATCGCAGGACTGCTGTATCCTCATCCTCTAAACTTGATTTTTCATCTAATCTATGGATATTAACCTCCCAAAAAAATTTCTATCCTCATTCAAAGATTAGTGGAATGACCCAGGAGTTATCCGCTAACACCTTGTGCAAAGGAATGAATGGGGAACAGCACAATATTGTTACAGCTACTGCCTGTTTTATTCTAGAGTGACAGTTGTGTTAGACTATTTTGAAGGTGAAGGGGGGATATTCTCTTTTTTATAATATACAATTTACATATAAATTATAAATTGTACCACAAAACTTATCACTCATACAATCTTTTTAGACTTCCATCAGCACCTCTGATGATCCACCGTTTTAACCACGTCTTATGCATTTCTTAACTTTATATTGCCTTTACATCTCTTAACAAATCATCCTTCCCCTTGTCCATTTTTACAATGCTTCTAATAATACTCCTCACAAAACTTCTTGCAACCCTACAAACCTTGTCTGTTCTTCACAAATACTTTTCAAATAGTCCGTAAATTTACTCCAGTCTTCCATGAATTTTTGGTCTCGCCGGTTTCGAATCCTTCCTGTTAGTTTATCTAATTCTGCATAGTCCATTAACTTCATCCTCCATTCTTCAATCGTCGGTAACTCTTCTTGCTTCCATTTTTGGGCCAATAATATTCTTGCTGCTCTTATTGCATATAAAAAGAGCTTACATTCCTTTCTATTTATATCACTCCCTGCAATGCCTAATAAAAATGCTTCTGGTTTCTTTATAAATGTATATTTCAACATTTTTTTCAACTCATTATATATCATCTCCCAGGAGCATTTCACCTTTTTACATGTTCCCTCTTTTTCTTTACATTTCCAACATTTATTACTGACTTTATACATTTTCGCTAACTTGACAGGTGTAATATACCATCTATACATCATTTTCATCACATTTTCTTTTAGGGCATTGCATGCAGTAAATTTTAAACCTTCCTTCCATAATTTCATCCAATCACTCAGCTGTATATTATACCCAAAAGGAGGAGGAATATTCTCGTAGCACTTTAAGGAGTAACTAATTTATTGCAGACCCTCCAAGTGTCCCTATTTTCCAGGGATGGTCCTGATTTTACAAAAACCATCGCAGTTTCTGAATGGATCCCAGAATGTCCCACTTTTCCTTGGGACATCCCTATTTTTATCGGAAAAATGTCGGAGAGGACGTCTCTCTTTTCTTTGGAAAAATGTTGAAGGGTATGGAATAAAGCGTAAAGGTAAAGGACCCCTGACAGTTAAGTCCAGTCGTGGACGACTCTGGGGTTGTGGCGTTCATCTCGTTTTACAGGCCAAGGGAGCCGGCAGCACACAGAAACACCATTTACCTTCCCGCCGGAGTGGTACCTATTTTTCTACTTGCACTTTTTGGACGTGCTTTTGAACTGCTAGGTTGGCAGGAGCTGGGACTGAGCAATGGGAGCTCACCCCATTGCGGGGATTTGAACCCCCAGCCTTCTGATCAGCAAGGCCAAGAGGCTCAGTGATTTAGACCACAGCGCCACCTGCGTCCCAGGGTATGGAATAGGATGTCCCTATTTTCGCTGGAGGATATGTTGTTGCAGCATGTAGCACATTATAATTGTGCTAAGGATAGTTCCTCTCATTTCTGGGGAAATGAGAGGAACTATCCTTAGCACAATTATAATTTCATGGGAAAAGAAAGCAGGACTTGTTGGTCTGTAACAGTGTTGTTGGAGGAGCAGCCTCCTACTGACTACACTAGGGATGGGGGAGAGAGTCAGTGTGGTTTGCATTTTAATGGGAATTAAATTCACACTTTCTGAAACGTGCAAAGCAAAATGGAGTTTTCCTCCGAAATGTGCGCTTTTCTGAATTTTGCAAAGCAGTTCTCCAACCAAAAATGGGAACTAAAGAGGTTTCTGTGTTAGGGGAGTGTGTGTGTGTGTGTGTGTGTGTGTGTGTGTGTGTGTGTGAATGTGTATCTCAATGGAAATAATAGAGGGGAGGAAAACATTATTAGGAATAAATGCTTGCAAGATGTGTATATCAGGAGAAATGCACACTAAATCATTGACAAATTTTGTGGTGTTTGGATTTTTTTAAAACTCAGAAACGAGTGTGAAAATGTGGTAAACTGAATGTTAAAGTTGGAAAAATTAGGAGAGAAGACAGATTTGTCCCATCCCTAGACCACATTGATAACATGACATGGTGCATGAACACTATTTGGATAGATTAATGTTTTTCGCTTTTCACCATAATCTTTGTTTTTCACAATGCAAGAATTCAATATTTTATTAAACACATAGCCAAAGTAGTACAATATGAGTATAAACGTAAGTGACATATAGCACTGAACATGACATGTATAGCATTTAAAATGACGTGTATATCCATGTACAGTTGGAGGTATGCAAAAAAATGTATTCCCTTGGGATACACAGTATACTGGGGAACAATTTTTTTCCCCATTTTCTTTTGCATGAGATTTTTCAACTGTTCTTATATGTACTTTCAATGCTGATTTCAAATCTGAAATTGATTTTCATGTACATGCTATAGTTATCTTTCAATTTCCAACTTTTGTCGATATGTCATATTTGCATATTTTAGATTTGAAATCACCATTGAAAGAACATATAAGAACAGTTGAGAAATCTCACGCAACAGAAAATGAAAAAAAAATGTTCCCCAGTGCTATAAATCATGGCATTAGCATGTACAAAATGTTAGCACAGATGTTTTGAGACTACAATTCCCATCATCTCTGACCACTGGTCCTGCTAGCTAGGGATCATGGGAGTTGTAGGCGAAAAACATCTGGAGGGCCGAGGTTGAGGAACCCTGTGTTAGCAGGTAACTGAGCTGGTGAGCAATCTCTTGTAAGAGTTTTCCTGGGTGCAAAACCACCTCTTGCACTGTGTTGCATACGGTGGAGTGTCTGTTTCGTTGACCAGCCTCTAAAAGATGCCAGGGGAAGAGAATATTTCCTTCAAGGTCATCCTGTCAGAAAGCAAATACAGTGCTGGCCGGTGAATTATTGATCGTCCGTGTAATTCAACACTCTGGATTCACTGCTGTTATGTGCTCAATGGCAATTGAGCAACAGCAGAAGACGCAAACAGCAGCTGCACGAAGTGGCAAGCAGCTCCTTGCAATGCCTAATACGGTCGCAGCTCTAGGACATATTTTACAACTACTCAAACAATGCTCCTCAGGGAACAATGATCAACTAGCAGCAACTGCAGTTTATAATCTACTCAATAGCCTCTGATAATTAAACCAGAAATTAAGGATCATCAACTTGTTTACAGTATCTCTAAACTTGTCTTTGTTTCATTAGCACCTCATAAATACTGCTCTTCTAAAAAAGCTTATCTGCAACGTTGGAATCCACGCCAAGAATATTTGCTGAAGGCCGCATTTGAAAGGGCTCTTCCCACTGGAATGGCTGCAAAAGCTATCTAGCAAACCAAAGTGCTGTTCTTCCCTGAGGACAGTGTAAAGCCAAGAGGTAGAATTTGCCTTCCCTATGCTAGTGCCCTCCAGATTTTTCGGATGACGACTCCCATTGGTCCCAGCCAGGATGGCAAACCGTCAAATGGATGATGGGAGTTGTGCTAAAAAGCCGTCCCAAGGAATTTTGAGAATCAAAACATTCCCCCCCCTCCCAACATCTGCCTAATTTGCTTACATGTAGCTGCAAAAATACAGTGGTACCACGGGTTACATACGCTTCAGGTTACAGACTCCGCTAACCCAGAAATAGTGCTTCAGGTTAAGATCTTTGCTTCAGAAAGAGAACAGAAATTGTGCTCTGGTGGCACAGCAGCAGCAGGAGGCCCCATTAGCTAAAGTGGTGCTTCAGGTTAAGAACAGACCTCCGGAACGAATTAAGTACTTAACTCGAGGTACCACTGTACCATCCTTCTGTCAGAAGGATTGGCTATCCCTAATCAGAATTACAGATACTGTAGGATGTTCAGAATTGCCCACAAGAACTGTAAAAACTGATGGGGACAAAGAGGTCCTGGGGCTTCACCTACTTGCTAGGCATTCATTCAAGCTTAGATAAAGCTGCAATAGTGAGAACCAGAAGGCCAAAGACAAGCAAACTGCAGTTTTGGATGCATGTTGAGTTTGGAGCATTTCTTCAGCAATGCTTTTTAGATGCAATAAACCTCCTTCCTCTGCATGCAGAAATAACCTCCCCTTCCAAAGGCCTGGTAACCAAACTTTCTGCAAACAAGACGATGCCCTCAAACATTTCTCTGATGAAAATAGGGACGTCCTATTCCACCACCACCATCTGACTGGGTTGCTCCAGTCGCTCTGGGCGGCTTCCAACATATATATAAAAATGCAATTAAGCATTTATAAACGTCCGTAGGCTTGCATAGCTCCATAACCTCCAACATTTCTCCGATGAAAATAGGACTGCCCTACCATACCCTCCAACCATTCTCCAATGAAAATAGGGGCAAAAAACTAAGATCATGGCCACTGGTTTCCATCACCTCCTGGCAAATAGAAGGGGAAGAAATGGAGGCAGTGGGAGATTTTACTTTCTTGGGCTCCATGATCACTGCAGATGGTGACAGCAGTCAAAAAATTAAAAGATGCCTGCTTTTTGGGAGAAAGGCGATGGCAAACCTAGACAGCCTCTTAAAAAGCAGAGACATCACCTTGCCAACAAAGGTCCATATAGTTAAAGCTATGGTTTTCCCCGCAGTGGTGTATGGAAGTGAGAGCTGGACCATAAAGAAGGCTGGTCGCCAAAGAATTGATGCTTTTGAATTATGGTGCTGGAGGAGACTCTTGAGAGTTCCATGGACTGCAAGAAGATCAAACCTATCCATTCTGAAGGAAAACAGCCCTGAGTGCTCACTGGAAGGACAGATCCTGAAGCTGAAGCTCCAGTACTTTGGCCACCTCATGAGAAGACTCCCTGGACAAGACCCTGATGTTGGGAAAGATTGAGGGCACAAGGAGAAGGGGACGACAGAAGGCGAGATGGTTGGACAGTGTTCTCGAAGCTATCAGCATGAGTCTGACCAAACTGCGGGAGGCAGTGGAAGACAGGAGTGCCTGGCGTGCTCTGGTCCATGGGGTAACGAAGAGTCGGACACGACTAAACGACTAAACAAGGAAAAGCAAGACATTTTGGGGTCAAATAAGAAACTGGAACAGCTTCTGAGAATCCAGGACCATCCCTGAAAAAGAGGAACACTTGGAGGGTATGCAAGACTGCCACTTCCTAGAGCTGTGTGTCCAATCTGATTGAAGCTTGGCCCAGATTGGATTGAGGAAGCCCTCCTGGAGAGACCCAGGGTGGTCAGGCAGCAGGGAAAGAAACAGGCAGCTTCTCCAGGGTCTGTGCTGGGAATCTGTTGAGGAAGCAGCAGGACTGGATCCAACAGTCTGATTTTTTTTTTTTTTGAAACCTGATTAAACATGTGGTTGGGAGGGGGCCAAGCATCTCCTTCCTCTGCCCTGCTCCCAACCACATGTTCAGTAATAATCTCCACCTCTGAATGTATCTTTAACTGCATGTTACCCAAGGATTTATTTCCCTCTGGGGTATTAAAAACTGGGAAGAAGTTACTACTGCTGTGAATAGCCATTAGTCTTGTGCATGGGTAGGCAAACTAAGGCCTGGGGGCCGGATCCAGCCCAATCGCCTTCTCAATCCGGCCCGCAGACGGTCTGGGAATCAGTGTGTTTTTACATGAGTAGAATGCGTCCTTTTATTTAAAATGCATCTCTGGGTTATTTGTGGGGCATAGGAATTCATTCATTTTATTTTTCAAAATATAGTCCGGCCCCCCACAAGGTCTGAGGGACAGTGGACCAGCCCCCTGCTGAAAAAGTTTGCTGGTCTCATGCTTTGTACAAAATGTAGTATAAACACCAACAACTGGGAAACACTGGCCTGCGAGTGCTCCAATTGGAGAACAGCCTTGACCAAAGCTTTGAAGACATTCAAACTCAGGACGAAAGGGAGAAACATGCTAAGAGGAAGGGACACTTGGCAAACCCGGACTGTGATCAACTCCCACCTGGAAACCTATGTCCCCACTGTGGAAGGAGGTGTGGATCCAGAATTGGCCTCCACAGTCACCTACGGACTCACTGTTAAGACCGTGTTCATGGAAGACAATCTTACTCGGCTACGAGTGATTGCCAAAGACGACACTTTTACATAGTCTCGCTTTCACTCAATTCTGGTCCCTCTCTGTTCATGGCGAGTTCTGGCACCTCTTTTTCTAGAAAAAATAGCACTGCATAGAAATATCATAGGCCTTCAATAGCCATTGTTTCACAGTTGTTTTTTTAAGAAAAAGGAATGAATTTCATCTCACCGCAAGCAGCACACTGTGAGCACAAAAATTCTGCCTAATCCCAGACAGTTTTTATTATTATTATTACTTTTCAGCACACTGGAGATCCCAAGTAAATAAATAAGCAGGTCGGTCAGGATAGCAAGAATTGTAGAAGTTTTATTTTTGCATTGCAACCGGCTACATAGGAATCCTTTCCAATACACTTTGGCACAGTTTCGTTGTGCGTGACCAATGCAACAGGCACAGGCGGCGTTGTAGAATTTTGTAGGTCATGATCTAAGATTCAAAGAGATACAGGTGCTTCTCTGGGACTAAAGTACAGCGCCAGAATCCAGGATACATGATTAGAATGTGTGCAAATATTCTGCCTAATTGGGATTTCTAGAAAGGGACTCTCGGGGACATACCTGGGGGTCGACAAAATTGGCCCGGGGGGGAGGAGCTGGGCGCAAAAATCACCCCCCAAAATCTGTTTCCAGTCGTCTGTGTAAGATTGGGAGCTGAGCAGTAGGAGCAATGGCAAGGCGGTTTGAAGGCAGACGATTACGGAGTGCATGACATACAGGCATACCTCGGAGATATTGCGGCAAGCCGAATTTGCAATATGAAGCAAGTCACACAATTTTGAGGGGTTTCCCAGTGCGTATAAAAGTGATGTTTGCACCGTACTATAGTCTATTAAGCCGGCTCGCCTGGCTGAGGGGGCAGGAGGGGGGGGGGGAAACAGCTTCAACTCCACTTCTGCGGCCAAAAGTGGGGTGTGGGGCTTCCCAACCCTGGAAGTGGCCAGGAAAAATATGTGCAAAGGGCCATGAACTGAAGCGCAATGAAACAAGGTGTGCCTGTATATTTGTGTTGTGATGCACCGAGAGATAAGACGTAGGAGAATGTTCCCGTCCTCCTCACACTGTAGCACAAAGACAGCTTTTTTCAGCCTTCCTCCTCTCCAGACCCTTTTGAGTACTTGGGTTCCGTAAAATGCAGTCATTTTTGATACGGCTATCGCGGCAAAGGGATTTGGGCCCAGGGGCCACGAGGGACCCTCAGTATGTCTCCGGGGACACTGGAGCAGTCAAGTATCCTCAACGCCACATGATTTCAGGGAGTTCCACGTCCAACATTTCAAATCAACGGGGACTTGATTCTTCAACGCAAAGTTCAGCCAGGGTAGCACATTTGCAAGGATGCTATTGGAACTTGATTCCTTGAGCCAAAGGCAAATCCTTGCTGTAATTGATGGTGCTGAAAGATAAACAGATAAAGTAGATTTGGACATGACAAATAAAATACTATTATTAATACATTATTTGTACCACACCCTTCCGACTGGGTTGCCCCAGCCATTAAGTAAAATATGCAGGTTATAGGAGCAAAAGAAAAGCCAAGAACCCTACTGGATCAAACAATTTGATCGAAATTGAAGGTTATTTATGTAGGCCGCTACTGCAGCCCGTGTTCTGTTAGCTCCAAAATGGAAAACAAGCAAGGACCCAACCAAAGAAGAATGGCAACTTAAACTGATGGAATGTGCGCATCTTGCAGATCTAACATATAGAATAAGAGAACAAGAAGAACATACGTTTAAAGAAGATTGGAAAATGTTTATTGAATATATGGGAAGTAACTGTGTACAGCTGGAAACACTGGCAGCATTAAGATAAATTCAACAGTGTAGATAAGTTTTGATGGATGTATTAATGGAATACTGAATGGTTTAGTTTATGTAAAATATGCAGGGATTTATGCTACAAAAAAGGAACCATGGAAAGAGAAGAGAAGCCATCAATATTTTAAGGTTGTTTAAATGAATATTCTAAATTGTAAAACAGAAAATTTAATAAAAATTATGTAAAAAAGAAAAAAGAATTTGAAGACATTGGGCTTTTAATGTTTATAGCTGCTCTTTAAAATTATTTTTGCATGATCAATTGTTTTAACTGCTTTTAAAGACATTTTTATATTGAAAATCACTTCAGGATGCTTCGCATAAAGTGATTAAGAAATGAAACTACTACTACAAATAATATTAAAAAAAAATAATAATGTATAACATTAGTATTTCTGCTGCCATTTTTAACATAGAACATCTTTTGCAATTCTGTGTTCCATTGTTGCTTTTAGAAACCATTTACTGTATTTGCATTTTCATTCAGCATATCATATGGCTTCACACCACTCTGGATCTGTTTGGCACAGTGATGGAGAAACTGCAGCTCTCCAGATCTTGTTGGACTACAATTCCCATCAACCCTGACCACTGGTCATGCTGGCTGGGACTGATGGGAATCGGGAGGCCCAACATTTGGAAAGCCACAAGTTCCCCATCCCTGAATTAGCATCACTGAATGGGATGCAAGCTGCTGCTCTGCTGTTGTTAACAACAACAACAACAACAACAACAACAACAACAACAAAGCATTTGAAAACCAAAGCATGGCTTCTGATTGGCTGTAGGAAGCTCCTGCAGCCAATCGGAAGCCGCAGAAGCCCATCTGACGTTCGGATTCCAAAAGAACATTCGCAAACCAGAACAGTCACTTCTGGGTTTCGATCATTCGGGAGCCAAAATGTTCGAGAACTAGGCTGTTCAAAAACCAAGGTACGGCATTGTTGTTGTTGTTGTTGTTGTTGTTGTTAAGTGCACAATCCTGTTCCCCACAGCAGCCTAGTAGATCTAAAAATGCTCTCACCGAGATAAGGCGAATGTGGATTAACCTGAAGCAACTACAAACTAATGTCACAGTTTTGGGAGGAAAGCATTGACAGAGTTTCTGCCAGAAAAGTGCACACCTCTACTCTGAGGTTGCCAGGATAACAAAGACACGTGGACACACATAAGGTGGAAATAAACAAGTTGGACTTACTCCTGACGTGAATAATGCAGATATAATTAATTCAGTTATGCATATACATTAAGCTATACATAACAGCTCCCTCTAGTGCTGTGCTATCACACTAATGGAACAAGTCACACAGCAAACCACACTGGCATATAGGCGTAGGGGTTTCTTAATTGAAATAACACTATTAAATTAAGCCTGGTTAACTACAATAAGAAACCCCCCCTTTTTTTTGTTTTACACAGAATCTTTTTTCTGTCTGGTTTTTTGTGGGGACTATTTCCTGCTTGTTCTCCTTTTTTGCGTGTCTTACCTCACTCTGTGCATTTGTGATTTTGTACTTTTTATTTTCAACCAAGAATGTAACATTAAAAAAAAAGAAATGAAACGACACAAAATTAGAATCCAATTCTCAGTAAATTAGGGTCAAGTTAGAGGATGCGCACGTGCGTTTAGCATGCCATGTTTGTTACTTTTAAAATAACAGCTGCAGGGAGGAGGGCAGTGGTGAACGCTGACATTTGATTTTGGATCTTTACTCGGTTAATTAAATTATGTTTTTGCGTTCTTTCCCCCTTTAGACTTACGATCAAGGCTAAATTGTGGTTTGCTTTGCTTATTTGGCTTTCCCCTGAAGGGCAACTTGGATAATATTTACACGGCCATAACCCCTGAGCTCTTACCAAGTGGATCGTCTCATATATTGCTTCCACGAATCGCTGCCAGATTCCCTTCCGCCTCCAGTGTGTTTATTACCGCCTAGGGAGAAGGGGATGGTAAGAGATGTTGCAGGTTGAAAACCAAGGAATGTCGCTTTGCACTTCTCAAAGAAGCTCATATCTAGACAGACTATAGAAACATTCAGCCTCTTTCCTCTCCTCACTGAAGGCTAAACAATCTCAGCATCCTCTATCCTCCTGAAAATGCCCAAGTCGTCTCAAATTCACAGCTCTCATGATAGCAGGGATTCCATCGTGAAGCCAGAAATATTCAGTACATTCTTCCAACTAGAGAACGAAAACCTTATACAGTGGTACCTCGGGTTAAGTACCGAATTCGTTCTGGAGGTCCGTTCTTAACCTGAAGCACCACTTTAGCAAATGGGGCCTCCCACTGTTGCTGCGCCGCCGCCGCGTGATTTCTGTTCTCATCCTGAAGCAAGGTTCTTAACCCGGGGTAATATTTCTGGGTTAGCGGAGTCTGTAACCTGAAGCGTATGTAACCTGAAGCATATGTAACCTGAGGTACCACTGTACAGAAATTGCATTGAAGAGCAGGAGTGCCTAGGCTACATATTTTTTCTACAGATACAGTGGTACCTCGGTTGTTGAACGTAATCTGTTCCGGAAGACCGTTCAACTTCCGAAACGTTCAACAACTGAGGCACAATAGGCAGTCGGCAAATTCCACTGAGAAAAATGGAGTAATGCGCCTCAGAAGCCATTCGAATTCTGAGGCGTGCCTGAAAACGGAAAAATTCACTTCCAGGTTTTCGGCATTCGGCTTCTGAATCGTTCGGCTTCCGAGACACTCAAAAACAGAGGTTCCATTGTACAGCAGTACCTTGGGTCTCGAACCTAATCCATTCCAGGAGTCTGTTCGACTCCCGAAACAGTTCGAAAACCAAGGTGCGGCTTCCGATTGGCTGTACAAGCTTCCTGCACCCAAGTGGAAGCCGCGTCAGATGTTTGGCTTCCAAAAAATGTTCACAAACCAGAACACTCACTTTTGTTGCATTCAGAAGCCGATTTGTTAGGGAGCTAAGCCGTTCAAGTACCAAGGTACCACTGTACTCCAAATACTCCAACAAACAATTACTCCAAAACTTGGAATAAGGCATCTTTTTGACTTGCGCTGAATAAATAGGAACATTTGCGTTTGATGTATGTCTAACTCTGAAGCCCTTCCTTCTAGATCAGTGATGGCCAAACTTGGACCTCCAGCTGATTTGGGACTACAATTCCCATCATCCCTGACCACTGGTCCTGTTGGCTAGGGATGATGTGAGTTGTAGTCCCAAAACAGCTGGAGGGCCAAGTTTGGTCATCATTGTTCTAGATTGTGCCCAATTTATTACAGCCTGACCGTGGGGTGGGATGGGGCAGACAGGATCCATCTGTAAATCAAAATACACTACGAATACCCTGGACTAAAGCTGGGAGACTGGAGGGATCCAAAAGCAGACACAATTGTGTAGGTCATCTGTAAACTATGACCACCCCCATCTATGGATCTGCATGGAAATTTAGGAACTTTCTGTAGGTCCAATAGCATTCAACAATTTTTTTGGAGAAGGGATGGGGGGACATACCAAAGGCACCTCCAATTTCAGCCCCACTGGTTGGAATATTGACGTTTACAATGCCACAGTCTGATCCCTTTGGCCTGGAAAGAAAGGGAAATCGATTACCAAAGCAGACATCAGTCTCAATTCTCCAGAAGGACCAATCTCCAACAACGAAGCTGGAGTTGGAAATCTCATCTAGGCAATGTTTGAAGAAGATGTAAATACCCCGCCCTCCAATAGAATATCCCCCACCTTTGTCCACAGAAAAGGGAAGAGCCATACCCGAGCCAGCGGAATATCCTGCCCAAATCTTTGGTAAAGATGCTGCTGGAGAGACCTTGTTTTACTTCGTTGTTCCATGCGAAGGCTTCTTCTTCCGTCTGGAAATGAAAGTGCACATTGTTAAATGAGTCGAGAAGTGAGGTTACAGAGAAGCAAGCAGAGGGCCTTCTTGGTGGTGGCGCCTGCCCTGTGGAATGCCCTCCCATCAGATGTCAAAGAAACAAACAACTGACTTTTAAAAGATATCTGAAGGAAACCCTGTTTAGGGAAGTTTTTAAAGGTTGATGTTTTCTCGCTTTTTTAATATTCTGTTGGGAGCCGCCCAGAGTGGAACCCAGCCAGATGGGCAGGGTATAAATTATTATTATTATTATTATTATTATTATTATTATTATTACTATTACTATTATTTTTTTAAAAATGAACATGGCACTACAGCTGTTCGACATGAAACTAACATCTCCATATAAATGAGGGAAGGGAAGGATTTTCCAGATTCTCCAAGCCCTCTTCCTTGGAGGAGGAATATAACCTTGTCTCATGTGGCTCTTTGTGGTTTTTCAAATTCTGTCTCTGACTTGGAGGACTGAACATTTAATGGTTCTTTCAGACCAAAGTATTTTCTTCATTTCCTTCGCTTCTCAGCTCCCTGTTCTTCCAGCCCACCCTTCCTTTCCAAATTATCAGTTATTTTACTCTTTTTTGAATGCTCCTGTTGTTGTTTTGTGAGAGCAGTACCATTCTAATTAAAGTACCCTGCTCCATCCTCCCAAATTTTCATAGTCCTCTTGGTTGTGTGTTGGAGATCAAGAGTTTTCGCCCTGAGCTCTGGTTTTCCAGAGAGGAAAATTAAGGATGCCCCAAAATTGCCTGACACAACCCAAGGAAAACCTTGGGTTACAGATTGGTTGCAAGATCACCAGTTACACGATATGTTTAAATTAGATAGAAAGAATGGATTTTTGGACCAAAGCTCACAATCTGAAAAAGAACTCTTGCAAAATAAGGATAAACTTTTGTCTAAAATTTATAGTTTTCTATTAGAATGGGAAATGAAAGACAAGCTTGTTAAAGCTTCAATGACACACTGGGCAATAGATACAGGACACACTATAGATCTGAAACTCTGGAAAAGTGACCTGAAATTTACTGCATGTTATTCATTGAAAGAACTATTTGAAAATGATTCATAGATGGTACTTAACTCCAAGTAGATTAGCTAAGATTTATAAAAGAGAATCAGATAAGTGTTGGAAATGTAACAAAGTGGAGGGAACGTTCTTCCACATGTGGTGGACGTGTAAAAAGGTAAAAAGGGTATTGGGAAATGATCCATAATGAATTGAAAAAAATGTTTAAAAGTACTTTCCCCCCAAAAAAAACCCCAGAATCCTTTTTGTTGGGGATAACCCAGACTGAAATTCCCAGGTGTCAGAAAAGGTTATTTATATGTGAAAATTGTGGCCCGTGTTTTGTTAGCCCAAAAATGGAAAGTGAGCGAGGTCCCAACTAAAGAGGATTGGCAATTTGACAAAATATGCAGATTTAACATATAGAATATGAGAGCAAGAAGAACACACACTTAAAGAAGACTGGAAAACATTTATTGAATATATGGAAAATAATTGTATACAGCTGAAAATGCTGGCAGCATTAAGATAAATTCAACAGAGTAAATAATTTTAGATGGATGTAGAAGTGGAAAACTAATTTGAATGGTTATAGTAAAATATACAGGGACGTAGGGTACGTAAAATGGACCATGAAAAGAGAAGAAGCGAAGTCACTGGATATTTTACAGTTTGTAAAATGTTTATTTCAAATTGTAAAACAGAAAATCTAATAAAAATTATTAGAAAAAATATATATTGCCTGACACAACCCATGCTATGGCCAACATATTTAACACCATTTGGTGACAAATGTCCCTGAACAAATGTCATCTTAAAAATACACCAACTCAATGTTCTGTTGCCAGCTACCAATCAAAACTTGAAAGGATTTCAAGGTTTCCAATACTCGGATGCTGACTCATGCAATTCAGCACCATTTTTATGGGCCATTAATTTCCCCTCCCTTCTTCATGATGCTACCACCTTTGAACATGTAAAGAAAGAGAGTCTTGAACACCCAAACTTACCTTAAATTTCATTACGTACAAAATAGGGACAAACGTCTCCGTCTGCACGATCGGCGCATTATGTGGAAGGCCAGTCACAATGGTCGGCTCAACATAGTTTCCGGGACGATCTATAACCTGGAATGGAAAAGGTGGAGAAGAAAATGGCACCAGTTGTTTTCGGGCAAGACAGATCATACATTAAATGCCCGATGCTCCAATGCGATTTCATTGGAGCATTTCACTAAAATGGCTTGCTTTCAGCAGAACTCGAAACCTCACAAAGACAGAAGATTCCCCATCAACTTTGAAAAGCCCATGGATATCAGTGGGTGCATTCAGAGTATGACTACCAAGGAATTTCACCTTCTAGGCTTTACGGTGGGGCTTTGTTTTAAAATTATCCGTCATCCAGAAAACCCTGATCAGAAATACAACTAATCATCAACCCATCCTGCAAGCAGATTTTATCCTCCAAGAAAAATAGTGCGCCATTGTTGGGAGAAACACGTTCAAGATGACAGCTTTAACTTTTTTTGTAATCGCAGGGAAAATATAGAGAGATTTTCAAGTATTTATGAGATTAATCACCTTCCCACCATAGACCACAGAGCCACCTTGTTGCTTGACCTGGGCCACAGCATCAACATACAACTTCACCGCTTGCTCCGTGTGCAGAGGGCCATAGAGGGTGTTTGCTGCAAAAAAAGAAAAGAAAAGTGTATATCTGAGCAGGGCCCACAAATAACCCTTTCTGGGTTATTTGTGGGGCATAGGAATTCTTTCATATATTTTTTTTCAAAATATAGTCCGGCCCCCCACAAAGTCTGAGGGACAGTGGACCGGCCCCCTGCTGAAAAAGTTTGCTGACCCCTGAGTTACACCAACTCATTATAATATTATTATTATATTATATTATATTATATATTATATTATATATTATATTATAGGATTCACAAAGTATGGCACTATTCAGATCTACAAAACAGTATTAACAACATTAACAAAATAGCAACAAAACAAACAAAGCTCTGTTGAAGTTGTATACATGCTCTCCCCTCCACCATGACTCACAGACTTTCTTCTTTAACCGTTATATACATATATAGAGAAAGAAGTTCAGATTAGCTAAGCTTGGCCCAAGTTGGAGCTGCTTAAAGCAATTTTCTGGCACCAAAATGCAACTTCTCCTTCCTAAGTAAGAGAAGCAACAGTTTGGGCAAGGCATTTGGGTGGTTCAAACCCCCCCACACACACGTGTGCGCACAGAGTTTCTTCTCAGACACCTCACAGGTAATCCTGTAAGGAAGAGGCAGAGCTATGAAGAAAGCCGCTCCCCCCCCCCCCGAAATGGCAGTTTGGGAAGTGGGCAACTGTTCAGTTCTCCCAAACTCCAATGGCAACCAAGAACCACCATGCAATGCTTCCCAGAGCAAAGAGGAGCTCTTACCGTCCCAAGGATCTCCAATACGGACTTGTGCGTACGCCTTTACAAGTTTCTCCACCACTTCATCATGGATGCTTTCATGCAAAAACTAATAAAACATTAGAAGACAAAAATATGTTGAAGATTGGCAACAGAGGTGCTAACTTCCAAGGTCTTGCAGAGAACAATGGGGCTGCTAAGAGTTTGTTCCGAATGTTGAAAATGCCAATACAGTCGTACCTTGGAAGTATGACCTCCAAAACGTTTGAAAACCAAAGTGCGACTTCCAAAATGTTCAAAAACCAAAGTGCAGCTTCTGATTGGCTACAGGAATTTCCTGCAGCTAATCGGAAGCCGTGGAAGCCCTGTCGGATGTTCAGCTTCCAAAAATAGTTCGCAAACCGGAACACTCACTTCTGGGGTTGTGGTGTTCGGGAGCCAAAAACGTTAGAGAACTAAGCTGTTCAAAAACCAAGATACGACTGTAAAGTACTTCCATTTTTATGCTATCCTTGATATCAAACTAAGTTATGGCAAGTTCCTCTTTCTCCCCAGATACATACAGTGGTACCTCGGGTTACAGACGCTTCAGGTTACATACGCTTCAGGTTACACACTCCGCTAACCCAGAAATAGTGCTTCAGGTTAAGAACTTTGCTTCAGGATGAGAACAGAAATCGTGCTCCAGCGGCATGGCAGCAGCGGGAGGCCCTATTAGCTAAAGTGGTGCTTCAGGTTAAGAACAGTTTCAGGTTAAGAACAGACCTCCAGAATGAATTAAGTTCTTAACCCGAGGTACCACTGTACTGAGAAATGCACATTCTATTTCTCAACCAGATGGCATTTTTGAAAGCTGGCAAATTCTTCCACCATCTCAGGGTAAAATTGCCAAGACGTTTAAAGTGGAAATTAACAAAGCCCAACATATTCAAACAGCAGTAGCGAAAGGCTCTAGAATCCAGTTCCTTTTGCATACAAAGGGCTCTTTACGCGGCAATTGGTCTGGCAAACCATAAAACAGAATTTGAAGAACTTCGGTCTGCCTAAAGCCAAATAATAGCACTTTGAGTTAAAACATTTAATCAAAGACTTAGAATCCAATGCACATTTTGGTCTTTAAGGGGAAAACGTGGAATTATTTCACTGTGCACAATCAAGAGAAAGCTAGGTACTTCTCCTAAATCTCTCTAAAACCCATGAGGTTTTAAGTAACTGCTGACTTAAATGAGATGTGCCAACATTTCTGCTTCACCTATTGGGTTTTATTCATTTGCATAAGCCTGCAATTCGGAACTGTATTTTCCTATTCATTGTGAACTAGGGAGATCTGATCAGAATTTAAATAACCTTATTTCAAAAGCGAGCAGTAATAACGGGAGACATCAAACATCACGCACAAGCAGACAGCCATTAATAGAACGGGTCTTTCCTTTCTCCTCCTTGCAGCTCCAACATCCCAAAATACACCTTGAAAAGCTTAAGGACCCTCCATAGAAGATTTGGAAGACAGGTGGGGGGGGGGAGAGAAGGGAAAATCTTGTTCTACAAAAATCCCCTTTTGAGTTTAGAACTAATGGTTTTGGAATGAAAAAAATATATTAAAAGAGCATTTGGGATTTCCCCCAGGCTGCTATGAAGCCTGTTATCTGTTGGCTAAGCATGACTCATTTGGCAAACAAAAATTATCCAATGCTTGAAATATTGAAATAAATATGTATCATTTTCACAGAACCGCAGCAATACAAACTGTGCTGGAGGCAAATTTAAAGAAAGATAATCGCTTCGGAATTAACCAGAGTTCTTCTGGTTCCATTCTTTGCTAAAGGGCCTTCTCGGTAGTGGCACCCACTCTGTGGAATGCCCTCCCATTGGATGTCAAGGAAATAAACAGCTATGTGACTTTTAGAAGACATCTAAAGGCAGCCCTGTTTAGGGAAGTTTTAAATGTTTGATGTTTTATCATGTTTTTAATATTCTGTTGGGAGCTGCCCAGAGTGGCGGGGGAAACCCAGCCAGACGGGCAGAGTACAGCGGTACCTCGGGTTAAGAACTTAATTCTTTCTGGAGGTCCGTTCTTATCCTGAAACTGTTCTTAACCTGAAAGCACCACTTTAGCTAATGGGACCTCCTGCTGCTGCCACGCCGCCAGAGCACAATTTATTTTCTCATCCTGAAGCAAAGTTCTTAACCTGGGTTAGCGGAGTCTGTAACCTGAAGCGTATGTAACCCGAGGTACCACTGTATAAATAAATAAGTTGTTGTTGTTGTTGTTGTTTTAATGATGATGGAAGGCATACACGAACAACAACAGAGCATTCCATCATTTTGATGTGGAGTATTTTCACATAAATTACATAATAATGCAACTGGAATCAGTGGCGTAGCGTGGGTTGTCAGCACCCGGGGCAAGGGAAGTAATTTGTGCCCCCTAACCCGTGGATTTGTGCCCCCTAACCCGTGGATTTGTGCCCCCTAACCCGTGGATTTGCGCCCCCTAACCCGTGGATTTGCGCCCCCTAACCCCCAGATGTTGCGCCCGGTGCGTCCGGCCCCCCCTGCACCCCCACTCTACGCCACTGACTGGAATATACCTAATAGTTATGTAATGATTCATTGAAAAGTTTCTACGGGCAGTCAGACCGTTATAGAATGAGCAGTGCTTAAAACTGCTGATGCGCTCAGAGGACAACTCCTTCCTGGAACTGGACAGATATTGTGTTGCTCAGGCAGGAGAAGGGGAGCAACAGGCACGCACAAACACAAGAGCCCCTCCTAAATCGGTGGAGGCTGGTCCCTTAGGATAGGGCAAAGGCAAACTCAGCCCTCCAGATCCTCTGGGACTACAACTCCCATCATCCCTGACCGCTGGTCCTGTTAGCTAGGGATGATGGGAGTTGTAGTCCCAAAACATCTGGAGGGCCAAGTTTGCCTTTGCCTGCATTAGGACAAACCAAGCTCAGTCCGTCGTCAGCCAGACTTTACTCGCTTCTTTTTCCTTAGTGGCAGTGTCACCCTTTGCACAATTCCAGCAAGGAGGACGGCAAAGAGGGAGTCAAAGCGATAACTACCAGGCTCTGTCTCCTGTTGGGCTCTGGCTCCACCGAGCTGTTGGCCTGCCATCCTACCAGCCACAACAGGCACAAGCAGTGCCAGACTTATGTATAAACAAGCTGTAACTTAGGGTCCCACTCTCTTGGGGACCCCCAAAAAAATAAAGGGAAAAAAACCTGGATGTACATTTCCAAAATATAAGATAAAAAAACAAATACCGTATTTTTCGCCCTATAGGACGCACTTTTCCCCCTCCAAAAATGAAGGGGAAATGTGTGTCCGTCCTATGGTGCGAATGCAGGCTTTCGCTGAAGCCTGGAGAGCGAGAGGGGTCCGTGCGCACCGACCCCTCTTGCTCTCCAGGCTTCAGGAGAGCCCCGTCGCCGGCCCCGCAAACTCGGGGGACAGCGGGAGAGGTGCAGCGCGCCTTTCCCACTGTCCCCTGACTTGGCTAGAAGGCTGGCGGGGGGGGAGAAGCCTGCTCCTCCCCATCGCCAGCCCCGCAAACTCGGGGGACAGCGGGAGAAAGCTGGCGGAGGGCTTTCCCCTCCTCCAGCCCCGCAAGCTCCCAGAGCGATGCCAAAGCTGCCAACGCCAGAGCTTCCCCAGCCCCGCGCCTGGGGGGGGGAATAATTTTTTTCCTTTATTTCCCCCCCCCCAAAAAATCTAGGTGCGTCCTATGGGCCGGTGCGTCCTATAGGGTGAAAAATACGGTAAAACCTACATACAGCAACAGTGTTTTATGTTGTGTAGTCTCCTATAATGTAAGTAATGGGCCCCGCCTGCTAACCTGCTCCCTAAACTATCACTGGTTTGTTCATTTCTATATATAGGGTGCCTACATTCTGCATAGACTGGCTGTATGGCAACATGTAGCATGCAGCTGCAGACTGCAGCGCAGCACAGCTGAATGTAGGTCAAGCTGCTGTACCTGTTATCTAATATTAAAATACATATAGTACATATAGTGGTACGTCGGGTTACAAACACCTTGGGTTACAAACACCTTGGGTTACAGACTCTGCTAACCCAGAAGTAGTACCTCGGGTTAAGAACTTTACCTCAGGATGAGAACAGAAATTGTGTGCCAGCAGTGGGAGGCCCCATTAGCTAAAGTGGTACCTCAGGTTAAGAATGGTTTCAGGTTAAAAACAGACCTCTGGAAGGAATTAAGTTCGTAACCAGGGGTACCACTGTATTTTGTTAAGTGCAAATGACTTTAGATACCTATTAGGTCCATAAATTACCATATAGCATATATTCAACACAAAAAACAGCGGCAATTTGTTGTTGACAAAGGACAGTTAGACATATAAAGGGCCCCATAACCTTCAGTAGCTTAGGGCCTCATCAAACCTAAATCCAGCCCTGGGCACAAGCCACCACTGTTCCTAACGCCACTGCAGGCGTCCGACTACCATCCAAACAGGCGTTTGGAGAAGACACGGAAATCCCAGCGCTTCTTACCAGCCTTCTGGCAGTTGTGCATCTCTGGCCTGCTGTCCCCACAGCCGCAAAGAGGGCCGACGGAATGACCAGCTGAAGGTCGGCATCGTCGAAGACTGCAAGGCATTGAGAAGATACAGAAAGGGGAGAATTCAGATGCAACTGGGGAGACGGAGGAGACTCTCACCGACGGTCTGAGCAGTCAGTCAAAAAGCATGAGGGAAGAGAGATGTCAAAGATGCCTGGAAAACTCAGAACCCAAAAGCTTTATAAAAGAATGGGAAAATTTTTATAAGTTGTTTAGGAGACCACTGTAAGCAGATGGAAACATTGGCAGGATTTTGATTTCCCTTGTTTGGTAACAAATACCATGGACAAGATGGATTGATATAAAAGTTAAGAATATGGAAGAATATGCAGTTGTAAATGTTCAAAATGGGACCCCATGGAGGGTGTGGAGGGAAGACCCGAGATTCGGAGGAATCTCTGTATGTGGATATATATTTGGATTTTTATAACTTTATATTTGTAAAACCAAATAAAAATGATTTCAAAAAAGAAAATAGCATTAGGGAAGAGAGAAGCAGGTTTTGATTCTGAAGGCATTCAATGGCCTTTATAGGCAGTAGCAAAACACCTGAAAGGCCTCAGAGTACAGAATTGCCAACAGCCACACACATAAAAAAAACTTGTAAAGGTAAAGGTAAAGGGACCCCTGACCATTAGGTCCAGTCGTGGACGACTCTGGGGTTGGACTCATTTCACTTTATTGACCGAGGGAGCCAGCGTACAGCTTCTAGGTCATGTGGCCAGCATGACAAAGCCACTTCTGGCGAACCAGAGCAGCACACAGAAACACTGCTTACCTTCCTGCCAGAGTGGTACCTATTTATCTACTTGCACTTTGACGTGCTTTTGAACTGCTAGGTTGGCAGGAGCAGGGACCGAGCAACGGGAGCTCACCCCATCACGGGGATTCGAACCGCCGACCTTCTGATCGGCAAGTCCTAGGCTCTGTAGTTTAACCCACAGCGCCACCCGCATCCCCCCCCAAAAAATTGTAGGTAGTAGTTAAAAATCACCAAACATAACTAAGTTCAATCCACTGATTTCAACTCTAATTTTTTACTCTAACAGCTGAAAACCCCCTTTTGTTTTGAATCGAGAATTGCCCAGTTCCCCGCGGATCTGTTGAGACAGGTACACAGTGGAGTATAACTGGATAGTGCAAAACACACACTGCACAAAAAAAGATAAAGCAGAAACGTCTTCTATAGGGAACTTCTGGTCCTCTCAATGTTGCTGAACTGCAACTCCAATCCACATATAACAGCTCTGCAACCGTTCTGCTCTCACCTTTGTTCTGGAACTGTAGCAAACGCCGCAAAACAATTGGAGCTGCCATCCGGCCCCCGACTTTATGCTCAAGAAAAACAAGGGCACCCCAATTTTTTCTCTGGAATCTTATTCGCTGGCATTAGGAGGCCAAAGAGGACTCTGCGGAATTTTGGGCAGGAACGTGGCAAGTAACAAATGAAGCAAAAGACCTTCGTTTGGTGGAGTGAGCTTGAAAGGAAAGGCTAGTAAGTGCCACTTCAAAACAGATATTGAGCACCCTCTTAAATGCAAACACCAGCAGCTCATCATGAAAGCACGTGGACTCTAATTTCCAGGAAAATCCTAAGTACCTGCAGCAAAGCCATTGGCCATGCGCATTCACTCAGCCAGAGATCGGCTTTAACGTTTAATGAAAATATTAATTACCTATAATAGCGTTGTTTCCACCAAGCTCCAACAGAGACCGTCCTATTGAAATAAAAAAGCAGTAAGCCATGTGAACATTACCCACAATTCCTAGCTAGGAATATGCCCTCCTCACGCCCAGTTGTCATATTGACTTTGCATCTTTGAGCGAGTATTTTTTTTATATAAAAAACAACAACCAAGCAGTGTGTAAAATTTATGGACTAAATAAATAGAGAGGCTCACAAAAGAAGAAGGGAGTCAAAGTTGTTGTTGTTGTTTTAAAAAGCAGCTTCTTCTGTAAGCTGAAAAAAAACCTTGAGGCAGGCCACAATTCAGAATTCCTCTATGTGCATGCAAAGGGCTTGTGCATGATGCTTCTTGTAAGAACATAGGAAGAGTTCTGCTGAACCAAAGCCAGCACTCTTTCCACTTGCATTAATTATTATTAATTATTATTATTATTATTAATTGAATTTGTGTACTGCCCTTCACCTGAAGAACACGGGGCAGTTGCCAACATGGAAAATTGTAAGACTCCTTTAATTCAGAAGAGATACTGGATCACGATACGCCACTTACCAAATCTCTCCTGAACCACCATCGCTACCTGCTTGCCCACATTGGTGCTGCCAGTGAAGGACAAGAGATCCACTCTTTCATCCTTTGCCATCGCTTTGCTACAGAGGACAGAGGAAGATTCTTAGTCAGTGGCAAAACAGGTAGAATGAGAAGGTATGTTAGGGTGGGAGGAAGGGGGAGCCCTGCCCTTCACTCTCAAAACACGTTACATTTGTGTCAATCAAATTTATAATTCTTGTGACACTCCTCAGCCATCAACTTCGCTATTTGTCTAACGGAAAGTCTGTATTTTTATCAGAATGAACAAGCTTCCTTCTGCCGTCCCATGCCATGTGTGCATTCATTTTTCCAAATCCATTGCTTCTTTTGTTTCCTACACTGTATTTGATCACATCACAATCAGAAGTCTATGGAATGCAAACGGCAATAACAAATCGAAAGAAATATCAGCCGTAAAATGCAATTAAAATTCATGCCGGATCTAGCCCAAAGTTATCGCAATTGCAGAAAGATCATAAAGTGGTCCACCAAGAAAGATCATTGAGTGGTCCACCAAGACCACCAGCGATTTTCAAGTGGCCCAATGGGAAAAATTTGGAAACCACCGCTTTAGCGTTCCGCTCTGCCACTCAAAAGATTAAGGAGCACGTATATTTGAAAGTTTTTGTATTTGGAGGGAGAACACACCAAAGTTGCCACAAGACAGCTATTCCTTTTAAGTGTGCAAAACTGAACCTTGAGGAAGGTTCAGAATGGCTTTTAGAATGACTGATCAGGGACAAGTGTGGTTTCTTACTGTAAATTCAACTTCCTAGTGAATTTGACATTTCTAGCCATCATATTTGTGGTAGTGGGTGCACAATGCAATCCTTTATCTGGAGTGAGCCCCACCATACCCAATGGAATTTACTTCCAAGCAGATATGCAGGGGACGGCGTTGTCGTGTCAAATCTAGGTCTACTGAGGGGATGGGTTTTCCTTTAGTAAGGAGATCACAGTTTAAGCGAAGCCTCATTCTTGTTCTGATGCAACGAGTCAATAGCGTAGGAAACATTTGCAGCTGTAGATTAAAAGGACCGTTAAGAGGTTAACAGAGATTTAACAAGATTCACCAGACTATATTCCCAAACTGTGCATAAAAATACCAAACGTTGCACCTACCCAATATCTGCTCCACCACAGACCAGAGAGCAGATAGCACCCGGCAGTTTGTTGTCCTCCAGAACCTGGGCAACTATTCTAGGAAACAAAGAATGAAGATTCATTAGATGTCCTGATGGTTCACTGGCAAAAGGATTATTATTATTATTATTATTATTATCCGCATCCCTCCCTAATGCAACCAAAGTAGGGAGGTTGACATAGACCTCTCATTTCAGACGTTACCAGAGAAGCCCAGAATGCAAGTTGCAGCCAAGGCGACACTTGGCCAGCTTCTTAAAAGAATGCAGAAGAACGAACAAGAGACAGAAAGGAAGCACAGAGGTTCTAGCAATAGAGGTAAGTGAAAACTCACTTTGTAACGGCGACACTAACGAGCGACGTTGTGGGAGCACCTTTCCTTTGGAGGGAAACAAACCAGGAAAGATTATTGTTCCCAACTGCTTATTTTAAAATGAACATTGCATGATATTTTAAGAAACTGCTACATCAAAACACCTAAAATTACCTAAAGCAATAGATTACCAGCTTTTCATCATCTTCTTTTTTAACCAGGTGCTAAAATGAGAGAACTCCAAACAACATGCAACTTTGAAGTAACAGGCCACCAATGTTCGGTTACTTAAGGCTTGGGTACAGTGTTAGAAACTCAGATGTATAAGCTACGTGCCAAATGTCTCCTTAAACCAAGGTTACAGTCGCCAAAACGGAATGGCTTGTTGCCATTTCAGGGCGAGTCTTATTTTTCAAACGATGGACTGACTGTGATTGATTCTCAGTTAAGCATCTGGCTAGTTCAGATCACAACCTTCAGCTAGTTTAAGAACTTCGAGAACTTAAAAGAAAAAAAGTCACTTGATCCAGGGACAGTCCAACTATATACTGGCCTGTTCTGACTTCTTTCTTAGCGGTGACGCGGACCATTCATAATACAAGAAAATTCTTCCCAACTGCGAGCACAGCAGTGAGGTGGGATAAGTTAAAATAAGCTAGAACAATTAACTATAATCTCATTCACTCCTCCTGCTCAGGCTGCACAGAAAAAGCATTTTGGTTCCTGAAATTCATTCCGATTGTGCCGATAAAATATAACAGATAGAATTCTACAGAATGTGTTGCTAGTGTGTGAAAACAGTCCAGATCTAATGATTCCCAGGCAGAGGGTGGAGATGTCCGGCATCTTCACTTGGTCACACGTGGCTGATAGACAGGGTACCTAACCAAATAAGCATCATAATCTTTCCACTGTAAAAATATGACTCAGTAATTCTAGGCAACTATCTCAGCTGCTGAGCAGAGATTCAATAAAGAAATGGAAACAGTCGCTGCTTTAAGTACATTCCAGAGAACTGCTGTGTAGGGAATAAATACTTAGCATATGGAAGGGTCGGGGAACTTGTGGCCATTCAGACGTTTTTTGTTGTTGTTGTTTAGTAGTGTTCAACTCTTTGTGACCCCATTGACCAGAGCACGCCAGGAAGACTCCTGTCTTCCACTGCCTCCCACAGTTTGGTCAAACTCATGCTGGTAGCTTCCAGAACACTGTCCAACCATCTCGTCCTCTGTCGTCCCCTTCTCCTTGTGCCCTCCATCTTTCCCAACATCAGGGTCTTTTCCAGGGAGTCTTCTCTTCTCATGAGGTGGCCAGTTGCTAGACTACAACTCCCATCATCCTCAACCATTGGCCATGCTGATTGAGCTCATGGGAGTTGGAATCCATCAACGCCCAGTTTCTGCATCTGCGGTGCACAGCTTTCCAACAACCATGAAATATACTCAAACGGCGCAGCGCCCCTTGTTAGATTAGAGGCCACCAGTTAAAACCATCGCCATAAAGGAGGACAGATCAACTTACCAGAGGCAGACGTTGCCACAGACCATTGCAATTGCGTTGTTCCAGCCATAAACTGCTACAGGAAAGTTGAAAGCTGTGATGATTCCTACTAATCCCAAAGGATTCCATTGTTCTATTAAGGCATGCCCAGGCCCTGCAAATAAAATGCCAAGTAGAGGACATTTGATGAGCATGGGATTTCATTTATTCTATTTATCCTTCTCGCTTTCCAAGGAACTCAGTGTACACAAGAAGTAGCCAAATTCCATCCCCACAAGCACACTGTGTCGTAAAGCTTATTGTGATAGTATTTTTAGGCACCGAGCTTATTTTAGTAAATAATCGGACAGCAGAGCCCTTCGCATCAAAGCACAAAAAATAACTCTGTTTGCATAGGATGAGATCTACAAGCCCGAAACCAGCTTGAGTAAAGAGTCAGACTCCCTCCCTCCCTTTCTCCTCCAGCATACTTCGGAGGATGACTTTGACTCGGTAAAGTTCCACTTTTAAAATAATCTTGAGCTTATTGCTGTGTTCAAAACAGAGGCACAGGTTCAACACAGACTCTGCTTAGCTTAAAAAGCCAGCCTGAGAAACCATGGTTTGAGTGCATTAAACCATGTTTCGGCACTGAGCGCAAACCAGCACGAAAGGAGCCTAATTCAATGGTTGCTCCCAATTTAGTGGTCTTTACAAGCATGGAGAACAGCTTTCCAACAGCCATGAAATATACTCAAAAGGTGCAACACCTGTTGTAAGTTAAGAGCTCACCAGTTACTGTACGATTTCGTTACTTTTTGAGCCAAAAAGTGCTTACAGGCATCTTTTATATAATCTGAAATAAGATCTCTTTTTGCAAGTACTTTAAAAGTACTTCATATAAAAGTACTTTAACTGTATTGCTTGAAAAAAATGCTATTTTTTGTAAATATTATTTATTGATTTTTCACAAAAACAAAAAAACCCATAAATTTCTTCACCCATGGACTTCCCTTCCATGGTTTCCAGTGTTACACATAAATACCGCATATTTCACATATACTATTCAATACATCCATTTCAACCTATTTACCTGTGCTGCTTGAAAAAAATCATAATGCCAGCTGCAAGGATTTTCACTAGGACCACAGTACATGGGGAAGTGGAGGTGTGATCCTTCATTCTCTCAACGCAAGGAAAGGGTTAAACCTCCCACCTCTGCTCACTGAAAATTGGAGCGCTCCTAGCCAAGTAATTGAAAAGTCCACACCCAACTGTTAGCCATGCAATGAAAGTTATATCTGTTGTTATCTCAAGGCTGCACTCCTGCCAGAAGAGCTTATTTCTTCCTAGTTTTGTATTCTGAGTGGGAAGCAAGGTTTGGCAAGGAGAATCTTGCGCTTGCATCCCATTTATTTGTGCATTTTGAGGAGTTATACAAGGTGATCCATAGGGATGATAACTTATTCCGCTGGAACCCATGAAGGCATCGCTCAGCCTGCTCCTTGGAGGAAAATACAAGAAAATACAAATTTTCTTCACTGTGCCAACATGCTCAAGATAACAGCCGTGAAATGCAGCTGCAAAGTTGACAGTGCTGAGATTTTCCCGCCCTGGGTTACTTAATAGCATCCAGTATGTATTCAGAGAGGGACGTGGGTGGTGCTATGGGTTAAACCACAGAGCCTAGGACTTGCCGATCAGAAGGTTGGCGGTTCGAATCCCCGCAACGGGGTGAGCTCCTGTTGCTCAGTCCCCGCTCCTGCCAACCTAGCAGTTCGAAAGCACGTCAAAGTGCAAGTAGATAAACAGGTACCGCTCCGGCGGGAAGGTAAACGGTGTTTCCGTGCGCTGCTCTGGTTTGCCAGAAGCGGCTTAGTCATGCTGGCCACATGACCCAGAAGCTGTATGCCGGCTCCCTTGGCCAATAAAGCGAGATGAGTGCCGCAACCCCAGAGTTGGCCACGACTGGACCTAATGGTCAGGGGTTCCTTTACCTATGTATTCAGAAAGAAAAAAGGGAAAGACACATGCTTACTTTCCGAAGGCAAGACAGGTCCACCAATCATCCGGGATAAGCCAACTGCATAATCGCAGACATCCACATATTCTTGGACTTCGCCAACACTCTCAGCAGAGATCTTCCCCATCTCCAAAGAAACCTGACGGTATTAAGGAAATATGTTGGTCCTGTTCAATCACTGAATAGGAAATATTCTACTAAGCCCTATATCAATCAGAGGCAAGGAACTGCACCAACCAGTGGGCTGGATCCCCATCCCCCCAGTTCCCATGTGTCAAGTCTGACAGGCAGGCAGTCAATCACCTGCTGTCAAAATGGCGCCGGGTGGTCCATTTTGGCCCAGGCAGTTTGGAATCGAATTGTGAGGGCAAAGCAGAGCTCTGCACTTTGCAAGCACTTATGATCAGTTGCCGATTGTCGGGGTTTGCAACCCCACGGCATTCACACAAATGAAACTGTATCATTTCTTATTTTACAGACGTGGCTGTATTTTAGACATGGTCCCAAAACTTTCAGCCAGAGCGATTACTGTTGCAGCAGCAAACCGTACCAGGTTTCCCAAAACATTGATTTTCTTTCTCAGGGCATCACCAATCTGTCTCACAATTTCTCCTCGTTTGGGTGCAGGAACCTAGACAAAGAAGAGAAAAACGGGTTTAAGCCCAGTCTTACGAAACACTGTGGACTTTGTCCAAAACTGTACGTTTAAATAATGTGTATCCAGATGAGGCAATCTCTATTAACACCATTGAAAGTATCAAGGTAACCAATCCTATCAGTTGGAAAAAAAATATCGTGGGTGATTTCTTGAGTGACACAACTTGTCTGAATTCCAGGGAAATCCGAAGAAAAATTTATTTGGTATTTCAAAAACTACAGATGCTTCTGAACACTTCCCATTTGTGTGTGTGTGTGTGTGTGTGTGTGTGTGTATATTTGTGAGAATACATAAGACAATTGAAATAAATCTGCATGTTGAGAGATGCAGATGCTTTTCAAAAATGCAAGTGTGCCAAAATGCGTCTTTAGTTCTTCAAAAGTTGTGGCTTCCCTTTCTATGACCCGCATCTTTGAAATATTGGTGTTGCCGTTTAGTCTTCTAGTACTAATGAAGTCTACCACACACAAACTGCCACCTGTAAAGCACAACTCTAATAGCAACTGCTTACAGTGGCAGCGTAAGGCATAAAGCACCAGAAAGAGGACTCACACAAATTAAGGCAAACGCATCAGAATCTAACGGCGTTGCTTAATAAAAATGAGTTTAATGAGTGTGGTTCTTATCAAAGAATGTACCCCGTTTATGCGCATTCAATGCACGCACGACTGTGTGTAAGTGAATAGAGCCGAACCCAGAAGTTACTTGGAAACATCAGGAAACCAGGCAAAGGGCCTTCTTGGTAGTGGCACCCGCCCTGTGGAATGCCCTCCCATCAGATGTCAAGGAAATAAACAACTCTCTGACTTTTAGAAGACATCTGAAGGCAGCCCTGTTTAGGGACATTTTTCATGTCTGATATTTTATCGTGTTTTTAATATTCTGTTGGGAGCTGCCCAGAGTGGCTGGGGAATAAATAATAAATTGTTGTTGTTGTCGTCATCACTAAAGGGGCAGAACGGGGGTCGGTGTTTGCAGGCTTTTTCAATGGGATTCAATTACACATGATTTCGCCGACCTGCGAGGTGCTTCTGAACACAACCCCTGTGTAAATGGGAGGCTGCCTGTATTTCAGAAAAAATATTAAGGAATTCAAACGTACCTCTGCCCATACTTTCCAGGCTTCCTTAGCTTTCTTTAGTGTTTCTTCATAGTCTTCGATACTGGCCTGTAATGATATATTTTTTAAGAGAGTCACGTTTGTAATTTTTTGACTCTTGTAGAAAACAGCAATGGAAAAAGAATGTACCCAGCCAGCAAATTCTAGTTTTATGGAAGAAGGAGGTGCTATTTGAACATAAAAAGCTTCAGAACTTTTGGAAATAGTTTGCCTGAAGTGGTAGAATAAAAGAGGAAATATACCACGAACCCATTTCTGTGGCGCAACCACCATTTCAACACATGTGATTTAAATCCAGCAAAGGAAGGGAGCGTGCAACCATAAAATTTCCATCTGCCACTGCTCTCAGCTACTTTTCCACAGCCCCTCCCCAATTAGCTCTACTGACATTCCAAACCTAGCCTTTGGCTATGTGAAGAGTATTGCAAAAATTTCCAGTGTAGCATTTATCTATAGATTGATCAAAGAAAGAAAGAAAGACCCTTACCTGACGAACTCTGGCAATTGGCTGATTGTTTGCAGGGCAATATGTCGTCACGATCTAAAGAGAGAAAGATATGCCAATCCCCTTTAATCACCAAGAACATAGCTTCTTCTCTAGCTTTAAGGATTATGGTTCAAGAGTCACTTATACATCGGGAAAGGACATAGTGTGGATGGCCCTATTATCTCAATCTAAATACACTCACCCTGATCTGCAGCGGAATGAGAACCACAATCTGCACACCAAAGCAAGCTATGGGCACATTGAGCAGTACCGTTGTGGGGAAAACCCATAAGATGATACACAGATCCTGAGCTTGGATTCCTATGAAGCGGCCTTGCTCTGGGGAGAGATGGTACCATCACACAAAACATTCAGCCTTCCGCTGCCCATCCCTGGATTGAGGCAATTATATTTATTCTCCCGAGTGCATTTAAGGCCAAATTGAATGGATTTCACTTCTAAGTAGATTATTAAGACTATGCATAGGGCTGTTCTGCCCATCGCATATAGCAGCCTCGCCTCGGCCCAATATACATGGAGCGTCTCCATCCCCATCATTCAGCCCAGACACTGAGGTCCAGCTCTGAGCACCTTCTGGTGGTTCCCTAACTCCAAGAAGTGAGGTTACAAGGAACCAGGCAGAGGGCCTTCTCAGTAGTGGCACCCACCCTGTGGAACTCTTCGGATTTCAAGAATTACACAACTTTTAGAAGACATCTGAAGGGGAAGTTTTTAATGTTTGATATTTTATTGTATTTTTAATATTCTGTTGGGAGCTGCCCACCCAGTCAGATGGGCGGGGTATAAATTAATTATTATTATTATTATGCAGATGTACACAAGAGTTAGCAGCCAATTATAGATTTTTTTCTTGCTTGGTGATCCAGAAGCAGTTCCTACTCTGCCCAAGAGACCAGGCAAGAGCCCTAAGTAGCACGTTTCCGTATTCCTATGGTTTGATATTCTGGATATTATACTCTCTTGATATTATTAAAGAGCGGACTATACATATGCATGATAAATAACTAAGGAAGGCCTAATAGGTTTGGAATCCCTCCCTCTCAACCAGCATCCACCTACAGTGGCCAGGCTAGATGTCTTTGGTAGCCCTCCAAGTAGGGTACCCAAACATCTCCAGAAAGAGAAGGTCCAAAGGTATAGCCAAAGGACAAACATTTTCTCAGCCCAACAATATGAATGATTAACGTGTCCCTTTCTCCTGCCGATTCCGGCCAGGAAACGGACTGTGGCAACTGGTAAAGGGCAACATTTTTGTTAAAAGATAGACAAAATCGAGTGTGTTTCAAAACCACCAAAAGGTTACACATTAAAAGTCAGGCTCCTTTTCCACAGAATATGAATGTGCACAAATCTCACATCATAAACCTGAGGACATTTCGACTTCCAAAAGCAACCTGGTTGTAGCCAGACTTGGCCATCGCAGAACTTCAGAAATTGCAATTTATCGGGAAATGCAATTGTGGCACCATTGTGCTGCCTCGGGATGATGGCTTTTTCAAATATAAAGTGCTCCGCAGGGGCATGTTAGACATGCCCCAGCGTGGGCTAACTTGCTACCAAGGCTCCCATGTTAATTAACCACAATAAATCACTGTATTTCGCTTCCAGCTAATCTTCACTGTCTTTTCAGCCTTCGTCTAAAGCGGGGTTTCCCAAAGGCGGCTGCTTTTTGATGACTACAACTCCCATCATGCCAAGCTAGTAGGACCAGAGGTTAGGGATGATGGGAATTGTAGTATAGAGAGAGAAGCTGCAAACAGATCAAGACATTGGCAGGATTATCGTAAAAACCTGCAGTTTTGAAAACATATATAAGATAGATATGAGAAGCGAGGATTAAAAGAATAAGACAATTCGGAGCATGCAGGAAAGGATGAAAATAAACGCAAGGGACTGCAGAAAGAGGGGGAAGGGAGTCAAAAGTAAAAATGTTACAATTATAGCTAAATAATTGTTGCAATGTATATAAATGAAAATTATTTTTAAAGGTTTAAATAATAACAAGCTGCAAACAGATCAAGACGTTGGCAGGGTCATCGTAAAAACCTGCAGTTTTGAAAATATATTAGATATGAGAAGAGAGGATTTTTTAAATTCGTGGTTTTCAATTTTATACATTCCAATAATTTTACAATTATTTTAGCATGATAATGTTACAATGATGGCTAAATCACTGTTGCAATCAGGGCCGGATTTAGGTTTGATGAGACCCCAAGCTACTGAAGGTAACTGAGCCCTTTATATGTCCAGCTGTCCTCTGTCAACAACAAATTGTTGCTGCTTTTTTGTGTTGAATACATGTTATATGGTAGTTTATGGACCTAATAGGTATCTAAAACCACTTACACATAGCAAAACATGTATTTTATCAAAGTAATTGTTGGACTGAAATACAACTAAGTATATTAATATTATTATTTTTTCTTTAAAATTTTTTGGGGCCCCCAAGAGAGTGGGGCCCAAAGCTATAGCTTGTTTCGCTTATACATAAATCAGGCGTTGGTTGCAATGTATATAAATGAAAAGACTAACAGGAATAAAGCTGTTTCGGGAAACCCTGCTAAAGTCAGATGTCTGGGAGCACATGGGGAACTGCAAATCCGTGGCTCGCTCCAAATTTGGCTGCGGTGACTTTCAGGCTTGCTCCCGCCCGTGGCTGCCTACCTCTCCTCGGCCTCCCCAGGAGCCATTGTAGACGCCCTCGTTCTCCTCGCGCAGCCCCAGCTCCTGGAGCCACGAGTAGCGGCCTTGGCTGATCAGCAGGGTCGACATGGAGGCGCTGGAAGCGGCGGAGGCCGAGCGGACGCGTCGCGACAGAGCGCAGAGGCGGAGCGTCGTCCGCAGCATCGCGCCGCCCAGAGCCATCTGCGCGCCGGCCAGGAGGCTGCGGAGGGGGAGAGGATCCGCCACGCCCCCAAAACACATTCCGACGGCGGGGATTGGCCGGCAGGGCACCCCGCCCGCGGACCAGGCGGAGGCGCGTCCAATCGGCGGCGAGGCGAGCAACAGGAGCTTTCCTCGTCCCCGCAGGTGACGCTAGGGAAGGCGACGCCCCTCTCGACGGGTGCTGCCATGCGTCCGGGATGTCCCGGACACGGCACCGCTGTCTCTAGTAGCAGGGGTCCGGGGGAATCCGGGCGCGCGGCAAGCCGGTTTCCCAGGGAAAGAACTCCGAAGATAGTCTGGAAAATCCCAGTTTTCTGAAGATCAAGGGGGGATTTGGGCCGGGAAATCAGGACGTATGGCAACGCGATGGGGAAAGCAGCAGAAACAGTTCCCCAATTGGAAGATCACTATTTTGGAGCGAAGTTTCTCCCTCCGAAAAAGCCAATTGGGATTGTTCCCAAAAAGAAAGCTCAACCATTTTGGTGGGTTTCCATTTTAAAAAACGCTCAATAATTTTGTGGACTTCCGGGAAAAAAACCCCCTCAAACATATTTGATTCAGGAAGTTTACGAAATATGGAAACCCTGGCTTTTTTGCCCCCAAAAAACTCATGAGATGGAATCATTTGCCTATTTCCAATCCACAACTGTCATTTTCATGCAATTTATCCAGTTCTGTTCCCTGGTTGCATTACTTAGGGTTGACATACATGCATCCGGAAATTCCCGGGCATAGGCAGTATTGAGCCATCGCAAACAGCATCTGGGTGGAAATCGCTTAAATGTCCAGCAAAATCCAGATATATGTCAAAACTCTTTTTTCTATTTTTATTTTGCAAAAAAAGTTCAACAGCTATGCAAAAAAAATTTAATAGTTTATCTGTCTGGATATTCACTGTTTGAAATATGGCATCCGAAATACAGTATGGCCCATGGGGACTCTGGGCTAAGTCAGTTGCAGGGGTCTGTGCCCGCTTACTGAGCGCATGTCTGCAGCCTTGCTCTGTGTGGTTTCGTTGCTGCTACTTCTTGGCACAGACCAACATGTAATGCTTTCTGTGCATAGAGTCGTAGAGTTGGGACTCCGAGGGTCATCTAGTCCAACCCCCTGCAATGTATGACTCTTAACTAAAGCATCTCTGACAGGTGGCTGGCCAACCCATGGGCATAGCCAATCCTCAAAAATTATTGAAAAGCATTAAAAATACTCCGTTAACTGAGGTTCTGCACCCCGCTAACAAAAGCCTGCCCCCCATAATGTCCTCTTTTGGGGGGATTTTTACCTTTGATCTCCAAAGAAAACAAGTTTAAATAATTCAAAGATTTTAAATCCATTACATTCAGATATTCATTCTGCACTGTATCTCTTGAACTTCGTTCTAGTGACCCTTAGACCAAGTCTTATTCCTAAAAGGTTAATTTAGTTCCTAACATCAAGTAGGCTCCAGCTGTCTGTAAGTTGTGCACTTTCTGATGCAGTCGGAACTTCAGCTGCCCCAGAAGTAGATCAAGCAAGAACATATACTTAAAGAGCAGCTTCCGATTTCACTTAATTAAAAGGGTTTTTTTGTGGCCATAACTGTCATGGTATACCATTCATTGTCACAATGAGCCCCTAGAAAGGCAAGCAGCCCAGGCACAAGCCTTTGAAATTGACAAGAAGCCTCACAGAGATTATGAACTCGGGTGACCCTACTTCAGAGAGATTTTGTTCACAAGTTCTGACTCTGACATCTGGCAAAGAGACAATAAAGTCTGAGAGATGCCCTGAGAGGTATCTGGCTTTTCAGCTAGAAAGAGGCCGCTTTCCCCTTTGCTCATACCTTGGTCCTGATCCTGGCTTGTAATGCAGGTGGAATGGGGGGGGGGAATCACAGGAATGGTTGCACATTCATTTGGGAAATGTGGTCTACCCATGTTCTGAAGCTCATATACATGTATATTTTCAAGGCTTTTTATGGACCGGGATTTAAATCACTGCATAGGCAAATCATTCAACAAATAGAACCGATCAGTAATTTTTCTACACCATGTCACTGTGGGGCAAGAAATCCTGCTCAATTAAGCTTCCAGCTATAACACGAGGGAAAAGACAGAGATAAATGAGAAAATACAAAGTACCTGGATGATTTCCATAAGCATGCACAACCAGTGGCGTAGCGTGGGTTGTCAGCACCCGGGGCAAGGCAAGTAATTTGTGCCCCCTAACCCGTGGATTTGCGCCCCCTAACCCCCAGATGTTGCACCCGGTGCGACCGGCCCCCCCTGCACCCCCCACACTACGCCACTGTGCACAACCTTTCTTCTGTCTAGGCCTTGAGCTGTGATAGTCACATGGCAAAACTGTATCAAGTCCTTACATTTTTCCAATTGGGAAAAGAGAACAAGCCTCGATGCAAAACTGCAATATTAGACAAGCCTTCTCTCTCCGAATCCACTGTTTTAGGCAATACGTTTAAAACAACGGTTGTTTTAAATTGCTTTCTTTTGACCCTGTTAACGGAGAAATCCGAGGGCTCCCCCAAGCACTCAGAAAAATCTGTCAAAACCTTCAGCCGTTTGAAAACCAGGAAGTTAAATAAAAAAGATTAACACCGGAGAGTACCTTTCATGCTGTTAATGGGTATTGCAAAATTGCAAAGAACCTTTTTATCTAAAGCAAGTTTCCTTGGATCTGCTGAAAACCTTGTCAGCACTTCCTTCTCAAATTCCTCCTTTTCCCCCAATGCAGTTTTTCTGGGCACACTCAGTAAGCATAGCACATTTCAGTTTCAAATATTCTGATTATTCTGATTATTATTATTATTATTATTATTATTATTAATTTTGAATTTATATTCTGCCCGGAGGTCTTAGGGCTGTTCACAGAAAAGATTAACATAAAAACCACAATATATATAATTAAAATAAAAACAACAACCCAATAACACCTCCCCCAAAAGAGTTAACTTTAAGTTTTATTTTTGTAGTTTTACTTTTAGTTAAGTATTTTTAAATTTATTTACTTGATTGGGAGGGCAACTGCCCCCTGCCACCCCTACCCTTTGGGCCTCTGGTAAAAGCTGCAGATTGCAGACCCTCCAAGTGTCCCTATTTTCCAGAGACAGCCCAGGATTTAGAGAAACCGCCTCAGTTTCTGATTGGATCCTGGGATGTCCCACATTTCCTTGGGACCATGGGCGGAGCAAGGATTTTTGTTGGGGGTGGCTGGCTTTTGTTGGGGAGGGGCAGAACCTCAGAGTTGTATTGATTTGTATTGATTTAGGGGACACCCATGCTTAGGATGTCCCTGTTTTCATTGGGGAAATGTCGCAGGCTATGGAGTTACGTGACCGCCAAGCCAAGGAGATGAGTAACTGGACAACCTTTGGAAGACATCTGAAGGCAGCTTAGGATAGAGAAGTTTAATGTTTAAAATTTCATCATGTTTTTATACAGGTTGGAAGCTGCCCAGTGTGGCTGGGGCAACCCAGTCAGATGTGCGGAAAATAATTGTAGCACCCTGCTCGTGGTTAACGCTTAGCTGGAATGAAATATTCAACGCAGCAATAGAAAAATTAAAATAATAATTTATTTGTCAGACAAATAAATGATAGGCACAGTGGCATATGGTTACCAAAGCTCTGCCTCCCTCCAGCCCTGATGGCCAGCACTTATATTTCCTCAGCCCAGCCCCCTTGCTCCTCCTATGGCTGCCTCTGTCCAATCAGCCTGGTTGAAATTCCTATTGGCTGTTTGCTAGAACCAATCATAAAAGATACACCCATTTCCTATTACCTTTTATGGGAGACAAAGAGCTATATTTCCTTCTATCCATAAATGGCAGACAAGTAGCCATATATCTTACATTTGCCTCGACAAGGCACCTTAATTACCAGATCACCTTTTGCCCCTGTTGCCCCTGCATTCCAAAACAAATGGCGAAAACAAATGGCTCATGGTATTAAATTCTATCTAAACAGAGATCTTGGGTTCACATTCTCACACACCATCAATGAAATAAGAGTCTAACATAAGAATCTAACATTTCTTACTTTCTAAATCCTTTGCATAATTACATTAAGCCAACAAATCTCATACATAACATAGATAGCTTTTTAGAAGAAAAGGCCTTTGCAAAGTAAAAAAGGAACTCAGTAAAAACAGCTTCAAAAGAAGCCTCTTCAGTTTACACCCTGCTTTCCCAGCCAGATGCTTTTCCCATTAGCTCTTCCCAAAATTTATTGCCCTTTAACTCTCTCAGTATACCTTAAACCTTAGGAAAATATGGCTAGAGTCTGATGGGAGGCACATGGTATTATTTTCTGTTAAACAATGAATATTACTATTTACCAACTCTTAATTAGTGTTTTTGCAGCTGTAATATGTAGGGTCAGTGTAACATTTGCTCCCAGCCTGTAATTTCCTTTTACAACTTTGAGAAACTTGTCTCCTGCTACTGCTATAAATCGGGGGGGGGGGGGGCTTGTTCAGGAGAGCAGGAAGATAAACAACTGCCAAAGTACTTAGCCAGCTGGTTTCTGCCTGGCATGAAACATACAAACATTTGCAAATATATCTTTAAGCTCATTTTAAAATACAGGCCTTGATCAGATGCCGAAGAAGAAGAAGAAGAAGAAGAAGAAGAAGAAGAAGAAGAAGAAGAAGAAGAATAGAATAGGATGACCCTATCTGTATCGGAAAAATGTTGGAGGCTATGGAATTTTGAGACTCCAGAGCCAAGGAAATGAGTAACAGCCAAAGACATCTGAAGGCAGCCTTGGATGGGGAAGTTTTTAACGGTTTAATGTTTTATTATGTTTTTATATATGTTGGAAGCTGCCCAGTGGCTGGGGCAACCCATTCAGATGTGCGGAGAATAATAATAATAATAGAATAGGACGTCTCTATTTTCATCGGGGAAATGCTGGATGTTTTCTTATGTTTTATATGTGTTGGAAGCTGCCCAGTGGCTGGGGCAACTCAGTCAGATGTGCAGAGTGTAACAACAACAACAACAACAACAACAACAACAGAATAGGACAGCCCTATTTTTATAGGAGAAATGTGGGAAGCTATGGAGTTATGCAACAACAACCCCCAAGCCAAGGAGACAAGTAACTAGACAACCTTTAGAAGATATCTGAAGGCAGCCCTGTATAAGGAAGTTTAATGTTTTATTATGTTTTTATATATGTTGGAGGCTGCCCAGAGTGGCTGGGGCAATCCAGCCAGATGTGCAGATTATTATTATTATTATTATTATTATTATTATTATAGAATAGGACGTCACTATTTTCATCGGAGAAATGATGGAGGCTATGAAATTTTGTGACCCCTGAGCCAAGGAAATAAGTAACTATATGACCTTTAGAAGATATCTGAAGGCAGCCTTGGACAGGGAAGCTTTTAAAGGTTTGTTTTATTATGTTTTTATATATGTTAGAAGCTGCCCAGAGTGGCTGGGGGCAACGCAGTCACATGTATAATAATAATAATAATAATAATAATAATAATAATAATAGAAGAAATATTATAGGGTGTTAAGTTATGTGACCCCTGAGCCAAGGAGATAAGTAACCACACAACCTTTAGAAGACAACTGAAGGCAGCCTTTGATAAGGAAGTTTTTTAAATGTTTATTATGTTTTTATATGTGTTGGAAACTTCCCAGAGTGGCTGGTGCAACCCAGCCACGGTTATTGTTATAATAGTAAAAAAACTAACTGTTAGGTTGTGGGCGAACATAGCAGACGACACAGCGATTTCTCCAGAGCAGCTCTTTATTTGTAAGCTGGACAGAACTGAACAGCAAACAGCTCAGCCGGCCTGCTTTTATAGGCAGCCGGCTGTCAACATTGTAGCAACAACAACCCAGGGTTTCCCGCCTAAAATAACTGACGCGGACCTGAGTGAAAACTATCTACAGTATCCCCCGGCTGGCCCAGGGTGAGAACTTCAGTACATAACACTAACAGCAGCAACAACAATAATAATAGAATAGGACGTTCCTTCAACCAGAGCCAGGGCCTTTTCAGCACTGGCCCCAACTTGGTGGAACGCTCTGTCTCATGAGACCAGGGCCCTGCAGGATCTGATTTCTTTCCGCAGGGCCTGTAAGACAGAGTTGTTCCGCCTGGCCTTTGGCTTGGAGCCAGTTTGATTCCCTCCCCCCCATTTTCTTTTTTCTTTTCCTTCTCCTGCAATGAGGCTACATTTTAATATTTTAATGTTCCATTATTTTAATGTTGTATTTTATTTTTGTTTTTAAGTTGTAATCATTCATCTTGTTTTTATTATTGCTTGTAAGCCGCTCTGAGCCCGGCCTTGGTTGGGGAGGGCGGGGTATAAATTAAAAAAATTATTATTATTATTATTATTATTATTATTATTATTATTATTATTATTATTATTTTCATCGGAGAAATGTTGGAGGGTATGCTGTATAGTTAGATCCAACTGGACACATTCTTTTATAAACATCTCTCTCGAGGCATTTCTCTTGTTCCAGTGTCTTTGTTCCTAGATGGATGCATAGAGCTACATTTAGCCCTTACATCTTTGTGAAGGAAATATGGTGCGGGTCACGCTGAGTCCGTTACACTTCGGGACCTGTCGTTCGCGTGTGCCTGGTTTTTGTTTTTAATGATATTATTTTTATTAAACATTTCCTTGCTTTACGAAAGTACGCGCGTAGTCTCCGTTTCTTCCCCCTCCCCCCGCCACTCCTCCCCCCCCCCCTCAGGCTGCGTAGTCTTTCCCACAGCGACGAAAGCGGCAGACTACAAGTCCCGGCATGCGACTCGGAAGGCTGGTCCCGCCGTTCACCGCTCCTCCCGGCGCAAAGCATTGTGGGCGCTGTAGTCCCGGCTCGGCTGAGGCCGGGCCTTTTCCCGCGCGCTCCTCCCGCGCTGGCTGAGGAGCCGGGAAAGATGGCGCTGGAGGCTCGCGGGATGGAGGAGGACGGGGAGATCTCGGACTCCGACTGCGAAATGCCCGCCTCCGCCAGGAGCCCCTCGCAGGTGAGGCCGCTGCCCGGCGGCGACCGCTTCTTTCCCCGTAGGCTCGGGTCCGCCTGGGCGGCTCTGAGGCCCCGAGCAGCTCCGCGCTCTCTTTCCTGAGGGAAAAGCCGCGGCGAAGCGAGTGAGGGGGCGGCCCCGGCTTGCGGCCTTCCCCGCTGCGTTTCGCTTTTGCCTCCGCGGCGGCCGCCAAGGGCGAGAAATGCTGCTTCCCGCAAACGTCGCCCCGTCGGTGGCGTTCGAAATTCACCAGGCGCCTTTTGCCCCGGCCGCTGGCAGGTTGGCGCCTGAAGTCACCGCCGTCTCGAGGTGCCCGCTGGGGAGATCCTGGGGTCGGGCCCCTTCTCCCATGCACAAGCGACGCCTAGAAACAGGAGATGGGGAACCTGGGGGTGCCAAACAGCACCTTAAATGGCATCTGTGATCCTTAGCTAATAGGACCAGTGGTCAAGGATGATGGGAATTGTAGTCCAATACATCTGGAGGGCTGAAAGTTGGGGGTGCCTGCCTTAAGCCGAGGGTGCAACAACGCGTGCGGTGAAATTTTCCATGGAGGAGCAGTTGCGGGCCAGAGGTGCCAGGTTGCGAGGGGGGTGGGGCAATGTCATGCATGTGATATCCTGATGTTGTGTGTGTGCCTCCCTCCCTAAGCCGGTCAGGAGTTTCCCAGGCTTTGGGAAGGAGGTGCCAGGGCTCGGATGGGATGCTGGAGCCCTCCTGGCTCCTTCCGAAAGCCAGATGGGCATTGGGAAGGTGGCAGGACGGATCTTGGGTTCATCTGAGCCTCACGCCTCCCTCGCCAAGCCGGACAGAACCGCCTTGGGCTCATTTCTCCTTGATCCAGATCTAGTTGTCTCTACTAGACCAGGAGTCTCCAAACTTTGGGGGCCTGCGTGAACATTTGTAAATCAGGGGAACTGCCATGGGCTGCCGCCACACAAATCTCCTGCAACCAAGCACACTCTGCATCCTATTCTGTTGGCAACAATATAATGTTTCTTTCAGGCTTCAGCAGAAGCAGGGGAACCTGTGGTTGCCAGACTAGGCCTCTGTGGACACATGTATGGATGTCTGTTTTGGGGACACTTGGCACTAGACAGTGATGGCTCTCTAACGATATATGGAAGCAGACATGGTCTTAATTCCCCCCCCAGACCAAGCCTTCTTGATTTGCTTACGGCAGTTTGTACTTGAAAGGAACAACTCTGTGTGGCTGTTTCGAGGGCCACATTGACCTGGCTTTCTAACGTAAAACAATGTTTGGTTTTCTAACTTAAAACAATGTTTGGCTTTCTAACTTAAAACAAAGTATTATAATTAGTGTTTGTCTGCATTAACTGTTCTTAACAAGATTGCCTCCAAATTCTCCTTGTGCTAATAGAGATGTCCTAAAAGAGATTCCAAACAGTGTGTTCAAACTACCTCTGTATCAAAGTTTGGCTTGTATGTTTAGGGCTGTGCTGCTTTTGTCTATCATTAGATAGGAAAGAGAATAATGGTGTAATGAAGTAGAGGAGACTCACTTTCCTGAAAGGTATTCAACCAAAGCTTTCAGCATACGCCAAATTGGTCAGCTGACGTGTGTTTGGAACTAAAATAAATAGAAATCTGCATCATTCATTTTCCAAGCTTCTGGACTTGTCAGCTAGTTTCTGTAGAGCAAATGACACTCATCATTATATTACCATCACCTCTGGTATGGCTAAGTAAAAAATGTGGTAGAACTCTTACATATTTTACATAAAATTATCAAAACTAACAAGATAATGCTATTTTTTGTGAAGATCCACACTGTTTCAAAGCTCAGCATAGAAATATCATACATCCAGTAGAAATCAGTGAGATACATTTGATATTCCGTAGGCATGTACTCAGTTTTTACATGCTTTCAGCCTCAGAAAGGGGTGGAAGGATTATAGAAATAGGCGTGTTTACTTATGGATGTATACTTTATGCCACATGTGGGAGATGGTGCTTATAAATCTGAGCATAGTATTTCTACATTTCTGGCTATGGGAAGTGGTCCTAGTACCTGGGGATGGGCAGAGGCTGGAGGAGGACTGATAACACCTATGCACTCAAATTCAGACAATGTATTGCTGTGAAATTTTTGGACCCATGGCCATTTCTTCCCACACCCATTTGTGGAAACCAGCTGCTGCTGGGCTTTGTTGAATTGAACCTCTACACACAAGCTGGGGTGTCAGGGTATGGGTGTTTTCAGATTGCACCACAAAGGCCATACATTCCTGCGCCAGATGATGTAGCTGACTACTGCCTGCACCTAGAGGGCTGTGCCCAAGCCCAACAAAGCTCAATTGGCTACACTTGAAAGACCTATTACTTGAACCTTTTGTGAATGTTAGCAATTTTCCTTTCTCCCGTCAAAATTTTGACCCAGTTCTGCTGTAAGCAGAGCTAGCCCAGTGGAAATGTGGTGCCAGACTTGCTGAGGACTGTTAATACAAAGCAGACCTTGAATACAGTAGCTAAACTGAAAATTCTTCCACTTAGAAAGTCAGGTCAGTGTGGGCCTTTCAAATACGTAGCCACATGCATGTTTACACTTTGCAAGGGCAACTTGCTGTAAGCTGATCATAACACTGATAGTTTTTGGGCTGGTGGCTAAAGTGGAGTCAGTAGTGTATTATTCTACCTCTCCTAGTCTTTCATTCTGCCCTCCTCGTTAGAAAGCTAGCATGTTTACACGCAGGAATATTGTTGGACTGCAACTCCCATCAGCCACAGTTATTACTGTGAATGATCAGGTTGATGGGAGTTGTAGTCTAACAACATCTGGAGGGCCACAGGTTTTTTCCCCCCTAATCATTTAAAACTGCAATGTGCTCACTTTGCTTGCTTTTTATATTTGTCCTTTTAGTCTCTATTCATGTATCTATGCTAGGTTTTTGTAAAACAACACTGGGTAATGCTCTGTGATAACAAAAATGGGGTGCTTCTCTTGTTTGAGCTTTCAACATTTCCCCTAAAATCTGACTTTGACACTGAGGCCTTGAGTAGCAGTAGAACTCAAGAATTTAGGCTCTGCTGAAATGTGCTGGTCACACTATCAGATATCCTTCAAACACAACACAGTTAAATATTTCATTATGTGACCAAGATAGTCTGAAAGCAGCCTTCTGTTGCTGAAGTGAACCAAATAAACAGCAAATGTGCAATATATGTATAAATCTCATAGTATATCTAATAGGTGAAATATTTATATGCTGTGTTTATATGTAAACCTTCCAGATGATACATGGCAATAGCTAAGTTTCTGAAGCTCCTCCAGGTGTCAGAAAGAGACAAGACGTACATTCTTTACGTAAGACTGTATTGTCATTCAGGAATCTGGGCTGTGAATTTGCAATAGGGTGCATCAAAACAGGTGTGTGTTTTTTAGATAAAAGTAAAATTATTAAGCATTTGAAATTTGATAAAATAAAAGCAGAAGTTGAAAGCAGCATTTCACCAAGAGGAAAATAGTTGGGACCCACATATCAGCACAGGGCAGGGGCAAAGCCAGTAAGAGGAGTCAGGAGCCTCATTGACCCCGGTATTCTTCCCCCTGTGACTCTACACAAATCCTGTGCTTTTGTGCAAGCTGTCACAAAGAGAAATAAGAGTTGCCAAGAAAGCAGCTGTGCATACCCATGCTATGTGATTGGGTGACAAGTGTGCCTTAAGGTAAAAAGGTAAAGGGACCGTTAGGTCCAGTTGTGACCGACTCTTGGGTTGCGGTGCTCATCTCGATTTATTGGCCGAGGGAGCCAGCGTACAGCTTCCAGGTCATGTGGCCAGCATGACTAAGCCACTTCTGGCGAACCAGAGCAGCACACGGAAACGTCATTTACCTTCCCGCCAGAGCGGTACTTATTTATCTACTTGCAATTTGATGTGCTTTCGAACTGCTAGGTTGGCAGGAGCAGGGACCGAGCAACGGGAGCTCACCCCATTGCGGGGATTCGAACCGCCAACCTTCTGATCGGCAAGCCCTAGGCTCTGTGGTTTAACCCACAGCGCCACCCGCGTTCCTTACAAGTGTGCCTACAGCATAGGAATAATGCTTTCTGCACCATACTCTATGGCTAGGGTCATGCCTTATATCTGGCCACAAGCAGGCTTGGGGTAGCCAACTTCTGCTGTGGATGGAAGCAAGACTTGTTGTCTTACTAATTTGATCCTAGTTGCAAATAATAGTTTGTGGAATCGAAAGCTTAACATTCAAGAAAGTGATTATACTTTGTGTCCTTGCATGTGTAGTCAGAGAGCTAAACAGAAATTTGTTTCTTGTTAAGCAGATAAGATTCTGCAGTGCATGCAGAGGGTAAGGTTCACATTACTGTATGCTTCTGGGTTTTGTAAGACTCTAAATACTTTCCAGCCAATTTGTTCTAATCATGCAGCAACCACTTGATATGCACACTTTCCCTGGAAATGCATTTATTTCCCATTTTAAATCAGTTTTTTCAATTGGCCCATTTCCCCCTTGATGATTTAAACCAATCCACTGTGGTTTTCAGCCTCCTTAGGTACTTGGAAGCTTGGTGGTGGGTGAATTTATTTGAGCTTCGAAGAGAAGGCCACAAATCAGTGTGGTATTTTAACCTTAAAGCTATGTCATGAAAATGGTTAGATTAAGGCCTAACTTGCCAAAGCCAATTACAGGGCAGTCAATGAACATATTTCTTTGAATGAAAGTTCCAGTGATTCAAAGGTGGATTCCTTCCAAATTAAAGTGCCTAGAAGTGTGCAAGAGCAGCAAAAATGTTCTAACCCAGTGTGCGTGAGCCTTGGGTCCTCAGATGTTGCTGGATTGAGACAGTGGATAGAGAAACATTTCTCTCTTTCATAGTATAGTGGTACCTTGGGATGTGAATGGGATCCGTTCCGGAGCCCTGTTCGCATCCTGAATGGAACGTAAGATGCGACTGCGCGGGTCGCGTTTTGCCGCTTCCGCGCATGCACGTGACATCATTTTGAGCGTCTGCGCATGTGCGAGTGGCGAAACCTGGAAGTAATGTGCTCTGTTATTCAGGGGTTGCTGCGGAGCGCAACCCGAAAGCACTCAACCTGAAGCACATTCAACCCAAGGTATGACTCATGGTCATCCAATGTAGCTGAATCCAAGAAGAATCAGGTGAAATAAAGTAATTCTTCAGGGCATATTTGAGCTATGGAAATTGCTACCACAGGGTTCCAGTGCCAGCAGCTTAGATAGTTTTAAAAAGAAGCTGAGACAGAATTCATGGAGGAGAAGACTAGCAATGGCCACTAAACAGGATGGCTGCGTTCTCTCTCTACTGTTGGAGGTAGTATTGCGCCTGAACACCAGTAAACTGCAGCCTGGTAGAGTGCTCTTGTGCTCTGATCCTGATTGCCAGTTTCTCAAGAGCATCTATCTATGAGAACAGGAGGCTGGATTAGATGGGCCGCTGGCAGGGCTGTTCTCGCGCACTTAGAATGGTACTCAGAAGTTTATAACGTTTTAACTGACCAGTTGGATAGGAGGGGGTGAAAGCTGATTCTCTATTCAATAGTGTAAGTCACTTTTGAAATTCAATACCTGTTCAGTTCAAATTGGAGTACCGTCGCTTAAAGGTTTAAGAGGTGGTGTGTGAGAGAGAGAATGGGAACTGAGCTGTGCCTTGAGTCTTGATCACAATTTTCTAGCGATTCATTCTTATTTGGCATGCTGATACACATGAGGAGCTTGGAGAAAATGAGCAAGAAGCTGAGTGCCAGAGGCTCTAAATTGGATCTTGGCACCTCCCTGCTTCCGATTTGCCTATGGTCAGACTGAGAGGAGAGAGATGGGCTCAGATCCTATGTCAGTGGGGACCTGGACAGATGGGTGTTCTCCCCCTTTTTTTTACTCTCCTGAAAGACTCTGTATCCTGTTTGAGGACCTCAAGCCTTTCCTGCTCTAGTGCCTGTCTTCTTGTGGATAATAGAGTTTTAAATCTTTGTTTTGATTTTGGGGGTGCAGTGAGTTTTGTGTTTGCATTTATGTAGCTTTTGGTTTTGTTTTGAACTTATTTTACTTAATTTGTTGTAAGCTTCCCAGAGAAACATAGCAGCGTGCAAGTGTCAAAAGTAAAATGATGAGAGAGGAGGCTGATTACACTCTAGTTTGCCTTGGGAAGTTTTGCACCCAAAAAAATCCCCTATAGGGTGGCAAATTAGTGCACAATAAAATGTTTCTTTTTAAAAACAAAGACAGCAAACATCTGTCTTGCTTTCCTTTTTCCATTTCAGAAACAGCATGATATCAACTCAGCCAGATCCTTTCCAACTGGCATTCCCCCCTGTGCACCAAGTGTCCCTTACCGCACAACCAAAAGTTTGGACTCCAGTGACGAGAGCTTCTCAGATTCAGATGAAGACAGCTGTCTGTGGAAGCGGAAGCGACAGAAATGTTCGAATCTTCCTCCCCCTAAACCAGAGCCTTTCAATTTTGGCCCGATCCCTCAGAAACAGATTACTGTAGGGGGTAAAAAGATCAACAACATCTGGGGTGCAGTGCTTCAGGAGCAGAACCAAGATGCGGTGGCCTCAGAACTTGGGATTCTAGGGATGGAGGGAAACATTGATAGAAGCCGGGCATCAGAGACTTACAATTACTTGCTGGCGAAAAAGCTGATGAAAGAATCTGAGCCAGAAGTGGCTGAAGCATTAGACAAAGAGTTAGATGAATATATGCAGGATGACAAAAAGACATTGCCAAAGGAGGAAGAGGAGGAGGAAATTGGACAAGGCCTCTTGAAACGGAAACGGCCTGTTAAGGACAGATTGGGTGAAAGACAAGAAATGAATTACAAAGGGAGGTATGAAATTACTGAGGATGATCCTGAGGAAAAAGTGGCAGATGAAATTGCCTACCGGTAAGGTTTTGGTCTTTTAATACACCTTCGTCAGATTTTCAATAAATGTCACCTTACACAATAACAAAACTTGAGGGACATTGGGTGTTTATTATTATTTTTAAATAACGGTACTAAAGAAAAGCTATTACAGGGTGACCAACCCGCCAGTGCCGTGCTTTCATTGGCTCAGGGATACCAGATCCTTGAGATTCTGTTTAAAAAGAAACCAAGTCTTTAGCAAAATATGCAGGTACCCTTGTAAGCAGTTTCTGTGAACTGAGCTAGTCGGCTGCTCCCACCTGCCAGTGTTTTTAGTCATTGCATGAAATCAGAGTTCTGAGGTTTCTGTTTCAATTCATGGTGACTGGACAGACAAATGCTTTGGCTTCTACTTAAAACTGACTGAATAATTTGATCTTGTGTGTAAAGTTGAACCTGGTAGCCTCTGCATACTAAGCAGATTCTACAGCTCTTCCCCAAAGCAGAACCCCAGTTCATAATGTTTATTTGCATGAAGTCCCCTAGTCGCCCAGATATTCAGTCAAAATATTACAGGTTTATATAGCCGTCCAAGAATTACCGTATTTTTTGCTCTATAACTCACTTTTTCCCTCCTAAAAAGTAAGGGGAAATGTGTGTGTGTCTTATGGAGCGAATGCAGGCTGCGCAGCTATCCCAGAAGCCAGAACAGCAAGAGGGATTGCTGCTTTCACTGTGCAGCGATCCCTCTTGCTGTTCTGACTTCTGAGATTAAGAATATTTATTTTCTTGTTTTCCTCCTCCAAAATAGGTGCGTAGTCTGGTGCATCCTATAGAGCAAAAAATATGGTACTTGGTACAACCCCACTGCACTATACAGAAACCTCAGGACTCTAATAAAATTCAGCTGTTTAGACTCACCCTGAAAATGTGTGCTGTTCACATGAATTGTGTGGCACCCTCCGCTGCACAGCCATAGAATATGCTTGAAATATATCTTGATTTAGTTAGACGCAACTAAAAAATCACTGTGAGAAGTTAGGATTGCACGTTGGACCCATTTTGGTACTATCTCGTTTTCTCCTCTGTCCTCGTTTTCTCCTGTGTCCTAGACAATTGCATGGGGTTTGTGAAATTACCAAGGCGGTGGTTAACTGGAGAAAAGCATGAAGTTATATCAATAGGAACCAAAAGTAATATGAACAAACAGAATTACAGTTTGTCGTGATTATTGGGTCTGTGCATGTGTAAATGTTTTAATTGCATTATCTTTTTAATTCTGGTTTATCAGCTGTGTGCTTCTGGTTTCCCACTGTGGCCTTGGACTGATACAGTTGTAAAATTTTGCGGTTTTGTACTTTGTCAGGAAGAGAACAGGAAGGTTCCCTGTGCCCCCCCCTTTTTAGAAGATACTTATGAGGCCAACGGGTTCTGTGGATGATGCAGTCTTTCTGTTTGCCTGGTTTGCAGTTGTTGCAGAGGGCACAGCTGCCCCATGTGGAATTTGGAGCAAATTAGCCATTGTGTATCTTATGCTTTTAGGCTCCAGAGAATGAGACTTTATAAAATTAAAGTTTCAAGGTAAAAAGTTCCACTAGACCATATAATTATCATTGGACCATTCTTTACCCTCATAATTTGATAGCTGGTAATACTCAGTTAAAATAGGTGTCTGTCTGTAATTCCCAATAACTGAAAACATTCTTAAACCATATTCAAAGGACTAAAGATAATTTTGGGTTGTACTCCCACCTGCCTGGAAGGTTATCCTTAGGGGGGAGTGTGTGTGTAAAATTGGGGGAGTAAGTGATGGTAAGCCGTAAGGTCAAGGGCAAATAAAAGTAGAAAGTACAGGCTGACAATTCAGTTTTTAAAAATATTACCAATTCAGATATATTCCACCCTTCTTCCCAAAACTCAGCACAGCGAGCCTTCACTACAGCAATGCTAGGCGAGTGTCAGATAGTGCTAAACTTGTAACAGGGGTACATTTGTTCATAATTATGTTTTGTCATTCAAGCAGGTTACAAAATGCAAGGGTTTCCAGTTTTCTTAGAATTTCCCTTCTCTTTTTAGGCTTTGTGAGCCAAAGAAGGATCTGATCATACGGGTTGTGAAAATCATTGGGAAGAAAAAATCTATTGAACTACTGATGGAAACAGCTGAAGTGGAACAAAATGGAGGCCTTTTCATAGTGGTAGGAAATAATTGCTTTTTCAGCCTACATACTTAATCTTTTAACAAATATAGAGCCCTGTTTAAAATTTTTTTTTACATAATCTTTGCTCCAAGGGTTCTGTGCACGACTTCTTAAAAATATTTTGAGTTTCTGAGGAACAGCATATTTACAGCAGCAAGTCCTATTGAGTTGAACAGTGTATAGGATTGCAGCTGTTATGTCTATAGAAAGCTTTAAAAAGGTTCTTTTTCCATTATGCAGAATGGCACTAGAAGAAGAACACCGGGAGGAGTTTATTTAAACTTGCTGAAAAACACACCTAGTGTAACTGGAGAACAAATCAAGGTAAATAACATATGTAAACCATTTTAAAAAAACACATTTTTAGATTACTTTGAAAAGCAAATGTTAAATGAGAATGTTTAAAGTATATCTCTTCTTGCTGACTTCTGATTTCAATTTATACATCTTCTAAAGTAGAAAATGGACATCTCGTTAAGCCAGCTGTTCTTTAAAGATCCCATTTTTAATATTTTTACTAAAAGTATGTTTTCTGAGCACAGTTCAAAGTGTTGGTGCAGACTGCAGACCTTTAAAGCCCTAAATAGCCTCCAACCGCATCATTCATCCCGAATACTGAGGTCCAGCTTTAAGGGTCTTCTGCTGGTTCCCTTGTTGCGAGAGGTGAGGTTTCAGGGAACCAGGCAGAGGGCCTTCTCAGTATATAATAATAATAATAATAATTTATTATTTGTACCCTGCCCATCTGGCTGGGTTTCCCCAGCCACTCTGGGCGGCTTCCAACAAGGATGAAAAATACACTAAAATGTCACATATTAAAAACTTCCCTGAACAGGGCTGCCTTCAGATGTCTTCTGAATGTCAGGTAGTTGTTTATCGCTTTGACATCTGATGGGAAGGCGTTCCACAGGGCGGGCGCCACTACCGAGAAGGCCCTCTGCCTGGTTCCCTGTAACTTGGCCTCTCGCAGTGAGGGAACCGCCAGAAGGCCCTCAGTGCTGGACCTCAGTGTCCGGGCAGAACGATGGGGGTGGAGACGCTCCTTCAGATATACTGGACCGAGGCCGTTTAGGGCTTTAAAGGTCAGCACCAACACTTTGAATTGTGCTCGGAAACATACTGGGAGCCAATGTAGGTCTTTCAAGACTCGGCGGCTGCTCCCAGTCACCAGTCTAGCTGCCGCATTCTGGATTAGTTGTAGTTTCCGGGTCACCTTCAAAGGTAGCCCCACGTAGAGTGCATTGCAGTAGTCCAAGCGGGAGATAGTGGCGCCCGCCCTGTGGAATGCCCTCCCATCAAGATGTCAAGGAAATAAACAACTATTTGACATTTAGAAGAGACCTGAAGGTAGCCCTGTATGGGGAAGTGTTTAATGTTTGATGTTATATTATGTTTTTATATGTGTTGGAAGCCGCCCAGAGTGGTTGGGGCAACCCACTCAGATGGGCGGAATAATAATGTTGTTGTTGTTGTTGTTGTTGTTGTTGTTGTTGTTATCATCTTTATTATTATCATTATTTAGATACAAGAAGAGTAACAACCATTCCCTCCCATCGAACAACTCTCCCCCCCCCTTAAACAACCCCCCAGCCCAGGAGTTTGTTCAGCAGCCTCAGCTTTTGTAGCTGGAGTCAGTCTGGGCCCCACCTTTCCAGGATAGGTACAAAAAAATCTGCAGGGGTAGGGAACGGGTCTTAAAGGACTCACAGACATGGTGGCCTCAGGCCTTTTTAGCAGTCTTAGCATTTGTAGCTTACAACTGTATTTCTGAAGGTTTGCTCTTCAAAGAACATGACAGTAAAAAAATACCCCCTAACATTTTTCATAATCCAAAAAGTCATCATATTTCCCTGTTTTTTCCCCTAGTCTATTAGTAAATCAGTGAAATCATAAAATTAAAATCTCCCTTCTAACTGCAAAATATGTAACAAATGACTGTAGCGGTGATGGGCTTCGGAAACAGCCCTTTCTGTATTCTGGGCAGGCAGACTTGCAGCTGTTTAAAATAGAGCACCTCTCTCACTTCAGGGAGCTGAAGTCTTAATTTTCAAATATTCTGTAGCGGCATTTGAAAGGATATGGCATTCTTCAAAAGAGATTTTTGTTCTTTTTGTCATACAGTTAGCTTTCATCTCTAGTTTAAAGGTTAGCGAAGGAAAGTGGTGGTTTCTGAAAGGTGACATTGCCTATTATTCCTCAGCACTTCATGGAGTGTTAACATTCTCTTTGAAGGAAATCTTCTATATTGAAAACCAGAAGGAGTATGAGAACAAGAAAGCAGCAAAGAAGAGGAGAATTCAAGTCCTGGGGAAAAAGATGAAGAAAGCTATTAAAGGGCTCAACCTTCAAGAATATGATGATGCCTCGAGAGAGACTTTTGCTAGTGATACAAATGAGGCATTGGCTTCACTGGATGACTTGCAGGAAGGACATGGAGAAATGAAACTGGATCCTGAAGATGCTATTGAAATTGATCACACGCACGACGTGGACCTCTTTTAATGCATCGGGTACTTGAGAGACCATGCTTTTTGTGAGATATATTAAATTGCAGTTTTTATATTAAGACTACGTCTTGTTTTCATTAGTGGCGATGGTTGTATACTGAAGAGGGCCTTTGTTTTCTAACTTAGTGTCCATACTTGAGTTTTCAGTTTGATTTAGATCATGAAAATACTTTGATCCGCTATCTCCTTTGTTATATAACTCAGCACCTAGTTATGCTATGTTCCCTCACCTGTGGGATAGTTTCTAGGTAAGAGCAAAACTGAATTATTCTCATTCCAGAGTAAAGCTCATGTCTGGCGCCTGCTAACTGCATAGAAATGTTTTCTGTATTATTTAACTAAAGGTAATATGCAACAAAGTGACATACCACACTTGGACATTTAATCTGCCATGGAAGCATTTGTAATAAGCATGGGGTTCATGGTTGCAGAGTTTGGGAACATTTTTCTAATACGGTATTCCAAATGCTTGCAAATTACTGAAAATGTCTCTTTAGACGCAGCATTAATAATAGGAAGGAATGCAGTGCAGAGGTATTAGGTGTCCTTTGTCTGAATGTACATTACTATCCACGAGACTGTTTTCTCTAAAAGATTGTAAGGAATCTTCAGATTTATGTTTTGTTTTAATGACAAAGTATCTGGGATTTTTTTCTCCCTATCTGAAGCGGTAGATGCAAAAATTTGCAGAACTCTTACCCCATTTTTGAATATTGTTCAGTAAGACAAATGGATTTACTGCACCACACTTTTAGTTATGCTGATGAGTTTTGTGCTAATGGTGTGATATTGTGTCAAATTACATGTACTTAAGTACCACTGAAATCTGTTGGGCCTTGAACACAATGTTATAGAATTGCAGCCCCCAGTAGGCCAGACTCAAGATTCTTGGTTACCATTTAGGACTACAGTGCATATTTTTGTTTGCTTCATTATCTATGGGGGTGGGAATCTGAGTTGCATAGTTTAGCTACATGCAAGTGTTGTGTTGTACACGGCAGTTGTGCACAGTACAGTTTGTCGGGTGAAAAAAAGCCCATCTGAACTTATCCAGGCTGACTTCTTGGCTCATTCTCCTCTGTATTTTTGTGTTAATGCCCAACAATTTCACGAAAGGGTTGTTGAGGCTTAGGCTGTGGTCCGCTGATAGCCTTCAGAGGGTCTAACAGTCTGCTGCATATCACCTACGCTGAAAATTCATGGCATTAATTGCCTTAAATCTTGACTACACTGACTTAATTGTTTGTGAGTTGCTGCTCAAATAACAAGTATACCAATTATCAATAGATCATTAAAGATCAACAAGGCTAAAGATATCCACAGTAACTAAATTTCTTGGGATAGAAATGTTCTTTTCTTAGTATCTGGTATCCGAGATGACCTCACACGCGTATGGGGTATTTATTTTTGTGTTTTCATTCCAAAATGTTAAGTTAAAACTGCTGTTCCGGATGTGGAAACAATGACATGTTATTGCCAGCTAATAAAGGATTGCTCTCTCAAACCGTATTGTAGAGAATTCAAACTTCACCTATAAGATGGTTGTACTGTACTTGAAAGATAACTATTGCATATACTTCAAGTTGGACATCCTTTTGCAGTGGTCTTGGTAATTTTCCATTTATTTATTAATTGGTATTTTGCAACTCTAGTCCTTAACATCCTAGGGACTACAATCCTCTGCTGTTCTGGGAATATGCACATGAAAGCAGGCTGTTAGCTAGAAAACTATCTGAAATGCTGCTCTAAACACCATTACAGTGTTGGTAAAGTAGGGTTCTTTGCCAAGGCAGTTAATAGTCTGCATCCTTAGCAACCTTATGCTGGGTGTAGGAAGTCTAAAAGAATCACCCCACAGCCTGTTTCTTAATTAAGACCACTTAATTGGAGTAAAACTGTTTTGCCATCTGCAGTTGCCAAGAGCACTTTATTTTTGCTTTATTTAATATTTTAACATTTAAATGAGACCGAGCATATAAATCCCTGATTTTTCCATCACAGTTTAAGATCATTTCCTTTAAGGTCATGGGATTTAACAGTTAAAATCTAGCAACACATTGCCTGAACCATAATGATGTTGTTGTTGTTGTTGTTGTTTAGTCGTTTAGTCGTGTCCGACTCTTCGTGACACCATGGACCAGAGCACGCCAGGCACTTCTGTCCTCCACTGCCTCCCGCAGTTTGATCAAACTCATGCTGGTAGCTTCAAGAACACCATCCAACCATCTCATTCTCTGTCGTCCCCTTCTCCTTGTGCCCTCCATCTTTCCCAACATGAGGGTCTTTTCCATAATGATAGGCATGCAAATATCCCATTTGTAAAGACTCTGAGAGGACAAAAGCAGAGTTTCACACGTATGGTTTAATGTTCAGTTGTAGGAATTAAAAGATAGTTTGATTTTTTAATAAAACTTGGTGTGTACCAAATGTTTGATTTCTAACCCCACCCCACCCCACCCCTGAGCTTGAAAGAGGCTTAAAAAACAATATAGGAAGTGAAACAGCACAGCGTTGGGGTTATTGAGTCAAGAATAATCAGCATTGTGTGCTTATTCTCAATGTATGGATGCTTCACTTGCAATGTGGTTTTTATGAGTATCTGACTACTCAGCTCAGACCTGCACAATGAATCACTGTAAGAAATGTTATTGCAGGAGAAGATGGCACTGAGCACACATGTTTCAATCCCCCGTTGTGTCAAAAAGTATTTGATCACTTAACTGCCTTTGGCAAAATTTTATTTTCCCATACTCCTGTAGTCTCCTTTTATTGCCTTGCAGTCCTTTTGACATGACAGGTGTACTCAGGGAAACTAACAATACAAACTCCCATTGCACTTAAAAGGGAACCACATTGCCCTGGAATTCTTTTAATCCTTCTTTAAGCTATTGCTGCGGGGATCAAAAGGGGGAAGAAAAGTTGATAAAATAGGTGATGGCCGGAGGCCTCTGTCTGTGGAACGGATCAATATTGTCTTGTCGTTTTCTCGAGTTTAGCACACCCATTTTATCTACTTAGTTTCTGGAGCATGAGCCCTTCAGGCATGAATGTCTCTTATGGCATTTTATATAGTGAGCAGGATAAAAATAACAGATTTTTAGCCACTACTATAGAAGATACAATTGATTAAGGCTATGGATATAAACATACTTAAGGAGCCTGTACTGTCATCTTTGCCAGACTTCTAAGGGCAAGCTAGATGTGACTTGAATCACATGGTTGGCCATTGTGTGTTTTTTCCTTAAGCAAAGAGCAGCTCTTGGACATGGTCTGATCCCGGTAGGGAGCACAATGGGGACAATTCCTCATGCATATTTAGTAAAGAAAAATCAAGTGTCCTTGGGTCACTCATGCAATCACCATTGCATCCAGTCCATGCAGGAAATGGTATAGGGACCAGGAGGGGAACAAGCTGATATCACCCAGGTTTTTCTCTTCATAACTCAGGTACCTGGATTCCTTCACCAGCACCAGGCCATGCATTTGAATGGGTTTGCATCCGATGATTCAAATGCATTGTAGAAAAGGAGTGGGTGAGTACCCACAATGAGCACTGCAGGATCAGACCAAAGATCTATCTAGTCCAGTGTCACAGACTGGATGCAGAGAAGGCACCAGCTGGGGAACCCCCTAGGGAAGAAGAGGGTCAGAGCCAGGGAATTGGTGGTGGGATGACGGTGAGCTGTCAGAGGGAGCAGACTGGGAAGAGGTGTCAGCAGCAGAAGAGGCAATGGGGTTTAGTGAGCAGGAAGAGGCTGTGCAGAGAGCAGTTCAGACTCTAAGGCTGGAGCAGAGGGAGACCAAGAGGCAGAGTGGAGGCAGGCTGCTGAAGAATCCAGGGAGTCTCCCCCTTCTGCTGTGACCAGCTCCCCTCTCCACTGGTCTCCTGGAACACAGAGATAAATGAAACAGGCTGAGCAGAGGGTGGCTGTTCAAAGACACTCCTTGAAAGAGTTGCTGAGGGTGCTAGGCCTAAGCTGTGGTTTGCTTGAAGGAAGAGTTAACTTTGTGGGAATGTTCAGGGTGGCAGGAGAGGATATGTTCTTTGTTAATACCCTTCCTAACTTGTGCTAGCAAGTTCCTTTACTTAGCAGAGTTTACATTCCCCTTCTCACGCACAGCAGATAACTGGTTGCAGGCTCGTGTGAGCCTCTCACTATTATACAATTCAATCTGTCTCAGATTGAATTGTGCATTCCTGGTAAGTTCCCTTGAATCCCTCTTTAAAAAAATAAAGATTCCACAATCTTATTCAAAGATGATAAAAGAAGTTTACTCACATCAGTTCACAGCTGGATTCCTGAAAGCAGACTTCGTTACAAATGTATACATGTGGATCTACCCCATGGGGGAATAATACCAGTGCTGCTGCTAGCTGAGAGCTACCAGAGCAGTCCTAGTTAAAAGCTGGTCAAACAAAGAAGGTGAAAAAAGGGGGGGGGTGCTGTGCAACTCATCCTTTTATTACCTGAACAGGTAAGGTCACACCCACCTTCTATCACATGCAAAAGGAAGGATGCTCCAGCTGGGAGGAACAGGAAGTTTCAACTGGGTGGACCAAACATTCCCCTGCATGTGTTCTCTAGCATTACAAGGAATGTTGTACTTGACTGCCTCTCATGGATGACATCTCACATACTTCACCGGCCTCTGGTGAGTAATTGCTTGGTTGAGGACCTGACTCCAGCCCCGCCATCCAGCAGGGGTGGGGAACCAGCCAAACAAGCTATCGCATGGTGTCGGAGGTGAGAAACATAAACCTTAAGATCATTCCTTTGCCGTCATAGTTTTACCTAGGCCCCTTTCCCAGCTTATGGAAGGCATGCTTTGGAGAAGTGGGGTCGCAAAACAGCAAGCAGGAATTCTTGAGTCACTGCCGGGACGTGGCTGACAGTGTAAGGCACAAAATTCAAACTGTGCCAAAGGCAGAGGAACTTCCTTTGCAGCTTCCACTTGGATTTGGTGCTGTTTAGGTGGTATCGCGGACACGGCTGGCGCTGTGGGTTAGACCACAGAGCCTAGGACTTGCCGATCAGAAGGTCAGCGGTTCGAATCCCCGCGATGGGGTGAACTCCCGTTGCTCGGTCCCTGCTCCTGCCAACCTAGCAGCTCGAAAGCACTCTTAAGTGCAAGTAGATAAATAGGTACTGCCCCAGCAGGAAGGTAAACGGCGTTTCCGTGCGCTGCTCTGGTTCGCCAGAAGCGGCTTAGTCATGCTGGCCACATGACCCGGAAGCTGTACGCCGGCGCCCTCGGCCAATAAAGCAAGATGAGTGCCGCAACCCCAGAGTCGGCCACGACTGGACCTAGTGGTCAGGGGTCCCTTTACCTACCTAGGTGGTATTGCATGGGGTTTTTATTAACCACCAGTACTTGGCATGGCAAAAGCTTCACACTCCCAGGAATAGTTTAATTCAAGCTGTTTTGATTAAGTATTTGTGACTCTCCAGGGAACCTAATTAATGCCTTTCCTTCTAACTTCGTCCACTTTCATGAAGTTGTATCATGATGTTCTTCTACATCTATCTAATCACACCGTTTTCAAGTGGACCTGATCCCTTCCCGATATTTCTTAAATATTTTTCCTTGTTGTTGCTCTAGTGTCATCAGCCTGACAATGGCTGATGCATCATAATCTTCACCTAGGCACACACAGGGACAGATCTCAGCCCAGAGAAGCAGCAGTGACAACGGCGGCAGCATGAGTAACACAAATTCTGTGTCTGGACAGGGCTCTAATCCCAATTTGGTTTCAAAGGCAGTCAATACTGACCTGAAAGGGTAAGACAGAGACTTCATCTCCAGCAGGAGCATTCAGGAGTGGGTGGGTGGGCGGGCCTTTCTGTTCCCTGAGGGTCCTGATCACCCCCCCCATGGGCTAGCAAGCACAGTAAACCATTTTGGAAAGGAAAGTTGTGATGTTAAAGATTAACAATCTTCTTTGGTGATCACTCGTAGCCGAGTAAGATTGTCTTCCATGAACACGGTCTTAGCAGTGAGTCCGTAAGTGACTGTGGAGGCCAGTTCTGGATCTACACGTCCTTTCACAGTGGGGATGTAGGTTTCCAGGTGGGAGTTGATCGTGGTGAGGGTTTACCAAGCATGCCGTCCTCTTAGCATGTTTCTTGTCCTGAGTTCGAGCGTCTTCAAAGCCCATGAAACCTTTGGTAAAGGCTGTTCTCCAACTGGAGCACTCGCAGGCCAGTGTTTCCCAATTGTCTGTGTTTATACTATATATTTTTCTGATTTGCCTTGTCTTAAAACCTCTTTTGTTGACCACCAGCATTACGCTTTCCATTTTTAAGTTCAGAATAGAGTACAGTGGTACCTCTGGTTGCGAACAGGATCTATTTTGGAGTCCCGTTCGCAACATGAAAAGAACGCAACCCGCAGCGGCGCATCTTTCCAGTACTTCCGGGTCGCCGCGGGACGTAACCTGAAAGAACATAACATGAAGCGGACATAACATGAGGTATGATGCTTCAGGTTAAATCTTTTCAGGTTGCATCCTGCGGTGCTCCGGAAGTAATGGAACGGGTTACTTCCGGGTTTCGCCGCTCATGCATGCGCAGATGCTCAGAATGATGTTACGCACATGCACAGACGAGGCGAATTGCAACCCACGCATGCGCAGACTCAGGTTGTGTTCTGCTCATGATGTGAACGGGGCTCCGGAACAGATCCCTTCGCATCCAGAGGTACCACTGTAGTTGCTTTGGAAGACGGTAATCAGGCATCCAAACAACATGACCAGTCCAACGAAGTTGATGTTGAAGAATCATTGCTTCGACACTGGCCATCTTTGCTTCTTCCAGTACACTAACAATAAAGCAGGCCTGCCAAACCGGGTTGATTGTGCAATCCTATTTATATCTACTCATCATTCAAAGCTTTATGGTGCAGCTTTAAACATCCATGCCATCCCCCCCAAGAATCCTGGGAGCTGTAGTTTGTTAAGGGCGCCGGCAGTTTTTAGGCGACTGCCTATTCCTCCCACAGAACTATAGTTCCATGGGAAGAGGGCTTGAGTGCTCAACCACTCTTGAGAATTGAAGCTCTGTGAGGGGAAATGGGGTATCTCTTAACACCCGCCGGCACCCTTCACAAGCCACAACTCCCAGAATTCTTTGGGGGAAGCCATGACAGTTTGAAACAGTATCACAGTGCTTTCAACATATGTTGAAATATTCTTTTCGTTCCATGTTGGAACGAAAAGATATTCCTTTAGTTCCATGTTGGTGCATATCATAAAGGGAGCTAACTATCAGCTCATGGACCAAATTTGGGTTGCCAAGCTATTTGGGGCAAGCCATGCCCAGCTGTTCTACACCTGACATCATGCGAAGGGCAGACATCCATGGCTAGTAAATGGATTAATTCCAGAAGATTCATTCAGGAACTGGCAAAACCTGACAGGGTTTCAGGCCAGGAATAATATTTTGGTTAAATTCTTTCCTAACTCTGCAATTTGATTCCAGACCATCGCCAATGAAAGGGGTAAGCATGTGACTTGATTTGTTTGTTTTCTGTTTATAGGCACCACCTTTCCTCCAAAGACCCCATAGTTTCCCCACCTCTGCTTATGCGCAAAACCACCCTGTGGTAGGGAATGTGGCAGGCCCAAGGTCATGGCCAAGTGGGGACTTGCATCCCTTCCTCTCTGGTCCAACACTCTTAACAACTGGACCTCCATGACTAAACCACGTGCTGGTTCTTTTTGTCATATACTTTATAGATAAGTTCAGTTAGGGGTGGGAAGGAAGGGAATTGTTCTCCTCTGTGTTGTTTGTCTCCCCCCTCTGTATTTAAATAAGTTTTAAAAACAGCAACATCCACATGGGGTGTGTGTGTGTGTAAAACCAACTCTTGTCATGTTCCAGGCTGATTCATTGCCATTTGCCAAGCTTTTCATACAGACATGGAATGATTCCAAAGCTCTACGTGATGCCCTGGAAACAAGATATGAAGTATCGGGATATGGCTTTAAAGGTAAGGGAAATACATTTTTTCCTTGGAGACTCTCATTTTAAGAAGGACTCTAATTTTTGAAAGATACTAAGCATCGACAAAGTACCTGTTGAAGTCACTGCAATTTGAGAGCATTTCTTATCATTAACATAGATGTAATACAGTAATGTATTACATCTATGTAATGTAATACAGTAATTTTATTTTTTAATACCCTGCCCATCTGGTGGGGTTGCCCCATCCACTCTGGGCGGCTTCCAACACATATAAAAACATAATAAAATGTCAAACATTAAAAACGTCCCAATACAGGAAGTTGAATGATGCATATATCATTCAATCATATCCTCCATTGTAACTTTTCTATTAATAATAATAATAATAATAATGTCCTGATACAGGAAGTTGAATGATGTATATATTGTTCACTCATATCCACCATTGTAGCTTTTCTATTATTATTATTATTATCATCATCATTATCACCATTATCACTATTATTATTATTATTTCTTACTCACCCTTCGTCCTAAGTTTCCAGGGCATGTTACAATCTAAATTACAGTATTAAAAACATTTTCAAGCAAATGACAATCACAGGACTAGGATGCGTGCTGAAAACATACATCTCAGATGTCAAAGACCAAAGCACAGAGGCAATGTTAAGATATACCGTATTTTTCGCTCTATAACACGCACCAGACCGTAACACGCACGTAGTTTTTAGAGGAGGAAAACAAGAAAAAATATATTCTAAACGAAATAGTGGATATATGATTTTTGTGGTTCATGCTGTGGCCACAGACATGTGATCTGACAATGAGTTTGGAGTAGCCCAATGCAAAAATCCTGAGGATCCATGTGGATCCATGCTTTGTAACCACGGAGGAAGGAAGGAAGGGGAACCATGGATCCTCTGCTCATGACTGCAGCAGATTCCCCTGCCATCCGTAGGCATTCACTCCATAACACGCACAGACATTTCCCCTTACTTTCTAGGAGGAAAAAAGTGAGTGTTATGGTGCAAAAAATACGGTAAATAAAGCTTGTTTGGAGTTGGTCTTTTGGCGACATTGCAGTTCTTTGAAGAAAGCAATTGCCCTGTGGTATCTTCTCCCCAAATTAGGCTTCTTCTGATTCTGTGTCCTGTTGACTGCACAGAATAAGGAGTTCACGCCATGCTTTTTCATATACTCTAGCGCAGATAAAGCTCATTTCACACCATTTTGCAAAGCGATTTCCCTTATACGATGCATCTCTGTTGGCGATTTTCATACCGCTTTTACACACTGAAGAACCAAATGGCAAAACCAGAGAAGTACAAATCCCAAAGGACTTCCTAAGTTCATAGTTGCTTAATTCTTTGTGTTTTATTATTGGTGGTGATGTTGTTATTTATTGACAATTGCTTGAATTCTTTTCCTTAGCATGCTAAACTTGTTGAGCTATATACTGGTCCCCTTGAAGACAGTCTGTTTCTGGAGAAGCGTGAAAGGCATTGTCATGGAGAAGACCGAAAGCAGCTTCTTCAAAAAGTTCCCTGTCAACTGACCGTTGAAGACATTCCCATTTATTCCCATCTTTCTAGATACCATAAGTCCATGGTGGCTTATGGCTTCAGGATTAGACTCTGAGGTGCTTTTCTCCAGTGACAGCTGCATCGGCCACAAATTAAACACGGCTGCATGAAAACAGCGCACAATTTGTTCACCCTTTTTCTAATTGTGTTAACTTTTGCTCAAGTCTGTAAGATGCTCTTAAACAATCCAGTAGTAAAATCAGCACCAACTAGGCCCTTGACAACCTTCGAAAATCTCCTCCTAACAACAAAGGGACATGGCAAGGGGGTGGTATCCGCAATATACAAAATACTGCTCCAAAATCCCACAAACCTCGGCATAATCTAAAAACAATGGGAGGATGACATAGGCTATGAGATTAACCTCACCCAATGGACTAGAATGTGGTCTAAACCTCCCTTTAAATCCATATCAGAGAAAAGAAAAGAACTCACTCTTAAACTGATTTACAGATGGTACCTAACACCAAAGAAACTAGCGCTGATACACCCAGGAACATCACCAAAATACTGGAGAGGATGCACCTCCACAGGCACATACGTCCACATGTGGTGGGAATGTCCCAGAATACAACTCTGGACATCAGTAATACAAGAAATATGCAAAATAACTAAGCAAGTAGTAGAACTCACCCCAGAACTGGCCCTATTGAACACCTTCCAAGATAATAATGCCCACTCATAAAGAGCTCATAACCCACATACTCTTAGCAGTCGGAAGCAGCAGAGTCAGACACTGGAGAGACCTGTCAGGAGTGAACATGGACCAATGGTATCAAATAGTATGAGAAACAGCCTTACTAGAACCAATAAACTGAAAATGACATGGGGACAAATAGAAGAAGACTAACCTGATCCAAAAATCCACACCCACTCAAGCACAAAAACAAATCTCACTACAGCCCACCAAAGACAACCAACCAGACCCACATATTTATTTTTTTAAAAAAGTTTGTAAGGTGTTCCGTTAAACGAATGATGTGACTTTTTCTTCCTTCTTCCTGCTTGGGTGAATTTGAAATTTGATTGGCAACCACTTCAGAGATTTAGGCTAGGGTTTTTCCTTATTAAATAATCGGGTCATTATACGGGGATGTTTTATGAGGAGCATCCAAGTCTCTGTGTCAAATCTAACGTTCTCTTCTTGAGTCGGGTAGAGTTGAAAGGGAGCAGACTTTCAGAAATGGAAAAAGCTGCGAACACACTACCCCCATTTCAGACAATCCATTGTGAGCCATGCCTGCTCAATCTCCTTTGATTTTTCATTTTTAATAATTGGGCCTTGGCAGTTTTCTTCTGTTTAAAAAAGATGGCACCGGATTGTAATTGTCCGATTGCGGAAGGTATGGAAAGAAAGTTTACCTCTTTCCTTTCTCACGGCAATAATGAAAAAAAACCCTCCTCTGAAGGGTTTGACGCCAATGGATATTTTTCTCCCAATGCAAGTAGCAGCTTCAAAGGGGAGATTTTCCAAGGGACCACAAGAGAAGAGGAAAGTGTTAAATTTTCACTGCAGTCCCAATGATTCCTGGCACATGCACACAGGCTGATGCTATTTGCATTTTTTAAAAGCATGCTGGTTAGATGCAAAGAAACCTACGGAGGTATAAGGTAAAGGTACCCCTGACCGTTAGGTCCAGTTGTGGATGACTCTGGGGTTGCACGCTCATCTCGCTCTATAGGCTGAGTGAGCTGACGTTTGTCTGCAGACAGCTTCTGGGTCATGTGGCCAGCATGACTAAGCCGCTTCTGGCAAACCAGAGCAGTGCAGGGAAACGCCGTTTACCTTCCTGCCGGACCTATTTATCTACTTGCACTTTGACGTGCTTTCGAACTGCTGGGTGGGCAGGAGCAGAGACCGAACAACAAGAGCTCACCCTGTTGCTGGGATTCAAACCGCCGACCTGCTGATCGGCAAGCCCTAGGCTCTGTGGTTTAACCCACAGCGCCACCCACGTCCCTATGGAGGTGCAAAGGTAAAAGTAAAGGGACCCCTGACCATTAGCTGCAGTCGTGGCCGACTCTGGGGTTGCGGCGCTCATATCGCTTTATTGGCCGAGGGAGCCGGCGTACAGCGTCTGGGTCATGTGGCCAGCATGACTAAGCCACTTCTGGCAAACCAGAGCAGCACATGGAAACGCCATTTACCTTCCCGCCGGAGTGGTACCTATTTATCTAATTGCACTTTGAGGTGCTTTCAAACGGCTAGGTTGGCAAGAGCAGGGACCGAGCAACAGGAGCTCACCCCGTCGCGCGGATTTGAACAGCTGACCTTCTGATCGGCAAGTCCTAGGCTCTGTGGTTTAACCCACAGTGCCACCCGCATCCCTAAAAGGTAAAGGTAAAGGTACCCCTGCCCGAACGGGCCAGTCTTGACAGACTCTGGGGTTTGTGCGCCCATCTCACATCTATAGGCCGGGGGCCAGCGCTGTCCGGAGACACTTCCGGGTCACGTGGCCAGCGTGACAAAGCTGCATCTGGCGAGCCAGCGCAGCACACGGAACGCCGTTTACCTTCCCGCTGGTAAGCGGTACCTATTTATCTACTTGCACCCGGGGGTGCTTTCGAACTGCTAGGTTGGCAGGCGCTGGGACCGAGCAGCGGGAGCGCACCCTGCCGCGGGGATTCGAACTGCCGACCTTTCGATCGGCAAGCCCTAGGCGCTGAGGCTTTAACCCACAGCGCCACCCGCGTCCACCCGCATCCCTACAGAGGTATAAATATGTGCAAACTTCCCCAAAATAGAAGGGGTAGGTAAGAGAGGAGACAGCTGCCTGGAGCCCAGTAGGGTGCACCCCAAAAAACACAGGGACTCTTCTGCAGACTCTGTCGTCAGCAGGAGGCACATATCCTGGTCCACCTCTGCAAATCCACAGGCTGGCGCAGTCCAAAGTGGGAAATAACAGGACTGTTGCAGGGAATTCTGAGACTCGCCTGCTGCTGAGGGCCTGAAGGGCCTTGCCGGCCTCCTTCCATCTGGGCTTTCTTAAAATTGCTTTTATTTTTTATCTATGTCATTTTAAATTGCAACTGATATTAATGCTGTATCCTTAGTTTTAGATTTTATGATTTTATGATTTATGTGGAAATTGTTTTCCATTTGGTAGTTGTAATGGGTTTGAGTTACTCGTGCGTATACTGCCGCCGTTCTAGGCTTAATTGCCTTGGTTAAACCGTTCTATTATTTTTTTGTATGATTGTACGCTTACTTTTTGTATAGCATGAAAATAGCATGAATAATTTATGTTAAAATGTCTATTTTTGTATCTGTTTGTCCTTTCCCCCCCTCTTTTTCTTTTACAAATTCTGAATAAAAATTTACTTGCAAAAAAAAAAAAAAATAAACCGTTCTGATTGCACAGCCCATCTCCGCGTGGCTGCCTCAGTCACTAGCAGAATCTGTCTGTGGGCGTTTCTTAAACCTTTTCCAGCATAGAAGCTGTCTGACTCCCAGTCGCCTCCTCCTCTCACTGCGCAGGAGTCTTCTGCGCAGGGAGGGCGTGGGTAGTGGAGGACCTGTGCTCTCCTCACTGATGTCCAGAGAAGAATCCCGGAGTTCTCCCTCCGCTTTCCCCATTTGCCCCCCTTTATCCCTGGTGTTGCGCTGATTTCCTTCCTCCTCTACCAAACTGCTTCTCCCCCTGGTGCTGGGTCCTTCGCCTGCAGAATCTGGGAGCCTTCCCTTTGCCTCTCGCTCTGATGTCAGTTCCCTGACAGTAGTGTACTTTTTGGTTTGTTTTCTATATTGCTTATGACTTTTGTTACGTTGGTAATTATGTAAATCTTGTCATGTCGTAAGCTGCCTTGAGCGTTGTTTTAACTATGGAAGGGCGGCATGCAAATAAAATGATGGTGGTGATGGATGATAATGTGCGGGAATTGCTTTGAATGCTCTCAAATGCTGTAGAACTCCTAATTATTATTTCCACAACACTTGCCCCAAATGCTCAAAACACTTTCCGTTCATGATTTAAGCAGATACGCCAGATGAAATGTTGGGCTAGGGGCAGAAGGGAGAAGCATTTGATGAGATGTTTTTAGATTGCCCATACTATTTACAAAGACCATTAAGTGCCCGACTCGGCTGTGAAGTGTAATAATTAAATGTAAAATATACCAATGCACCGAGATACTTTTAAAACTCTGCAGCACTGATACAAATACATAATTCTGAGCGTTTATTTAAATTAATTCCAGATTTGGGGGTCTGGGGAGGATTTCTTGCTAATAAGCACACTGCAGGGAGAAGCAATTTTTAAACAATTAAGGACTTACGGTTCTGAAGTTGCCATGGAAACAGGCAAGCAGAGGTTTTTTTAAAAAAAATAAAATAAAACACTTAACTACACTTTATATGTGCTTAGTATTGTCCATCTACAGAGATTATATTTTTTTAAAAGCAGGTATAATCATTCTAAACAGCAGGTGTAAAAAAAGTCTCCCCCCACCCTCTTGAATAGAAGTAGAACACATATATTACTGGGTTTTTTCCCCCCTTCAAAGTTACACGGTAGATAATCTCTACATCACGTAATGCAATATTTATAGCAAGAAAGGGAGATTGCAGTCAAAATAGTTATTAAACCTTTGTGACTTTTCGCTCCTCTGTCAGCACTTCTAAATAGGGTTTTTAAAAATCCAAGAAGGTATACATCACCGTTTTCCCCCCAAGAAGGGACTCTCTTTGACTTCACAGTAATGTAATAAAAATTATAATTCATGAATCAACGCAAACCAGAAACAACCACTTAGAAACAGCCCCGCATCACCACTATTGCAGCGGAAGGAGACAAATTTCAGGAAAATCAGATAAGAAACGTCTGAGGTGCAGCAATATAAAATATAATTCCCCCCTCCCTTCAGGTACCAAAGAGAAATGTAAAAGAATAGTTAGAATTTTGAGTTCCACTTTTCATCTGAAGTAGGGTCACCATATGTACCGGAAAATTCCAGTAATGTCTGGGAGGTGGGGGTTAAATTGGTTCCCCAGGGTTAAATCAATAGTAAATGTCCTGGATTTTATCTGTTCCCCAGCAAAAGCACTGTGCAGCAGTCAGTTCCTTGTTGCCTCCTAGATGGCAATTTCGGAAGCCCGATCGCCACCCTGCTGTCCACCCCGAAACAGCTCAACAACTTTTTGAACAATGTCCAGATTTTTTACTTCTTGAAATAAGGTAAAGGTAAAGGACCCCTGGACGGATAAATCCAGTCAAAGGCAACTATGGGGTTGCGGCGCTCATCTCGCTTTCAGGCCGAGGGAGCCGGTGTTTGTCCACAGTCAGCTTTCCGGGTCTTGTGGCCAGCATGACTAAACCGCTTCTGGCGCAACAGGACACCGTGACGAAAACCAGAGCGCACGGAAATGCTGTTTAGCTTCCCGCTGCAGTGATACCTATATATCTACTTGCACTGGTGTGCTTTCGAAATGCTAGGTTGGCAGAAGCTGGGACAGAGCAATGGGAACTCACCCTGTTGTGGGGATTCGAACTGCCAACCTTCTGCCAAGAGGCTCAGTGGTTTAGACCACAGCGCCACCATATTCTTGAAATATGGCAACCGGAAGACCACCAGGACTATAGACATTTCAGGCATTGCTGCTCACATGATCCAGAATAGCTCATTGCAGGGCTTTCTGCATAGCTGCCCTCGTTCTGTGGAACAGCATCCTTGTTGAGGTGCAGCAAGCGTGGCCTTCGCCACTTGTTATCTGTTCTTGTTCCTTATTAATTGCTTTCCACATCAGGGGTGTGCGGTGAATTTTTTTGTAGGGGAGCAGTTGAGGGCCAGAGGCACCAGGATGTGAGAGGGATGGGGGGGGGGACCCGTGTCACACGTGTGACGTTGTGATGTCCTGACCTTGTGCCTCCCTCCCTAAGCCAACCAGGAGTTTCCCGGGCTTTGCAAAGGAGGTGCCAGGGCCCTTAAGGGATGCTGAAGCCCTCGTGGCTCCTTCCCAAAGCTGGATGGGCTTTGGGAAGATGGCAGGATGGATCTTGGACCCAGTGGCATCGGAACGGGGGTGCGGTAGGGGCGTGCCGCCCCAGGTGTCACCACTGAGGGGGGTGACAAACTGGAAAGAATAAGTATTTAAAAAATAAACTTATTGAAGCTCCTCTCCGAGAGGTGGGGGGACTTCCTGGGCCCTGGATGCCACTCCCCTTGCCTTGGGACCTTCGCCCTGCCCACAACCCAGCTGGCCAATCAGCTGCAGGCTGAGGGCAGGGCAAAGGCAAGGAAAGGACTGGTGCTCTCAAGACCGACGTCCGGATGCTGCCAAGGCTCCCTGCCAGCAGCAGTTGGGTTTTTTGGGCCGCTGCAGCGACCTGCCAAGGAAGCAGTGGCCTGCAAAGGCCAAGGCCATGCTACAGAGGCCGAGGCGGCCACCAACAGAGGTTGGGCTCTGGGCAGCGCGGGCGCCATGGACGACCTCCTGGGCTGCTAAGCCAAAGTTGCTTATACTCCCAATGTTCAGTAAATAAACCAGAAAATGACACCTGCGACTGTATCTTATATTTCCTTCTTTTAATAATTTGAATGTGTGTGGGGAGGGGGTTGACAAGATTTTTTTTGCACCAGGTACCACCTGATCTTTTTTTTTTTTTTTGCATTTTTAAAAGATTTTATTAGTCTTTCCATATATATACATTAAATCCGTGTTTCATACATCTCATACTTTTGGACTTCCTTCAACGTCCTTGACATTCATTCGTATTTCTCTCTTTATAGCGCATTCCATTCTTTCGTACTGCCATTAATACCATCTTTCAAACATTGTTTTCCATAAGCAATACTTCTTGGTGTTTTACAGTGCCTCTTTAAATCCTACTAGCGTTGTATTTACTAAACATTTGTTCTCCAGATAGTCCGCAAATTTTCCCCAGTCATCTATAAATTTTTGATCCTTCATATATCTAATTTTCCCTGTTAATTTATCTAACTCCGCATATTCCGTTAATTTTAATCTCCACTCTGTTATCGTTGGGCCTTCTTCCTGCTTCCACTTCTGCGCCACCACGATTCTAGCAGCTGTTACCGCATACTGGAAGATTTTACAATCCTTTCTTTTAATGTCTTTTCCCACCATACCTAATAGAAAAGCTTCGGGTTTCTTTACAAATGTGTAGCTTAATATCTTTTTGATTTCATTGTAGACTTCGTCCCAGAAGCTTTTAACCTTCCCACATTCCCACCATTGGTGATAGAACGTCCCTTCTTTTTGTCTGCATTTCCAACATTTGTTATCTGTTTTATACATCTTGGCTAGTTTAACGGGTGTTATATACCACCTATATAACATTTTTAACATATTCTCCCTTAGCAGTACACATGCTGTAAATTTTATATTCACTCTCCACAATTTTTCCCAATTCTCCAATTGAATATCATATCCAAGGTCCTTTGCCCATTGAGTCATCACTTTTTTAACTTTCTCATCTTTCATGTTCCATTCTAACAGTATTTTATACATACTTGACAGATTTTTCCGATCACAGTTTATTATCTCTCTCTGAAATTTTGATGTCTTTTCATCATATCCCCTCTCTTTCACTTCTTTTTTAAATATTTCATTTATCTGATAGTAACTCAGCCAATCGTATGTATATCTTTTTACCTGGTCATATGGTTTAATTTTCCACTTCCCTCCTTCCTTCAATACCATTTCTTCGTACCTACCCCATTTTTTCCCCATATTGACTTTCTTTACACTTATCAACTCCACTGGTGATAACCAGTGTGGGGTTTTTGGTTCCAGTATGTTCTTATATCTATTCCAAACTTCTATCAAAGGTCCCTTAAAGATATGGCTGCAAAATCCCTTATGTACTTTTATCTTATCTCTCCACAAATAGGCATGCCATCCAAATTTGTTCTTATAACCTTCTAAATCCAATAACTCTGTATCCTCCAACTTTATCCACTCTTTAATCCAACAAAGGCATGCCGCCTCGTAGTACAGTCTCATGTCTGGTAGGGCGAAGCCCCCTCTTTCAGTAATATCTGTTAATATCTTAAACTTAATTCTGGGCTTCTTTCCTTCCCAGACAAATCTAGAAATCACCCTTTGCCATTCTTTAAAGTTTTTTGTGCCCTTTATTATCGGAATTGTTTGGAATAGAAAGAGCATTTTGGGGAGTACCATCATTTTGACCATGGATATTCTACCCCAGAATGATAATTTCATCCTTGCCCAAATCTCCAGATTTTTCTTAATTTCATTCCACACCGGGATGTAATTATTTTGGTATAAGTCAATATTCTTATTGGTAAGCCAGAGTCCTAAATATTTAACCTTTTTGACTACTTCAATTCCTGTTTGTTCCTGTAGTAATTCTATCTTATCTTGGTCTAGGTTTTTAACAATCATCTTTGTCTTATTCTTATTTAATTTAAATCCAGCTAACTTCCCAAATTCCTCCATCTCCTCCAGAATTCCCTTTAAGCTGTCTATAGGATCTTCTACCGTTAATACCACGTCATCAGCATATGCTTTAACTTTGTATTCGTTTGAACCTAATGATATTCCCTTAATTTGTTTGTTTTGCCTTATTGCGTTTAACAGAACCTCCAACACCACTATAAAGAGCAGCGGCGAAAGCGGGCATCCCTGTCTTGTCCCTTTAGATATTTTTATATCTTCTGTTATGGCATTGTTTATTATCAACTTCGCTTTCTGTTCTGTATATATTGCTTTTATCCCATTCCAGAATTCTTGACCCACTTCCATAATTTCTAAATTTCTCAACATGAAGTCCCAGGTGACATTATCGAAGGCTTTCTCCGCGTCAATAAAAATCAGGCTAGCTGGCTTATCAATTCTGTCCGATAAATATTCTATTATATTAATTATGCCTCTTGTGTTGTTTTTTATTTGCCTTCCTGGTAGAAAGCCCGCTTGGTCCTCATGGATTATCTTCACTAATATCTTTTTAAACCTTTTTGCTAGAATTCCCACAAAGATCTTATAATCTGTATTTAATAAGGAAATGGGTCTATAATTTTTTACTTGGGTTGGGTCTGTATCTTGTTTTAGAATTATTGTGATAAATGCCTCCTTCCAGGTACTTGGGATCTCTTTTTCCTTTAGGGTCTTATTCATCACCTCAACTAACGGAGCCGTCAATATATCTTTCATTTCTTTATAGTAGCTCGCAGTGAACCCATCTGGGCCCGGAGCTTTTCCTCTTTTCAGTTCCTTTATCACTTCCTCTACTTCATCTCTGGAGATGGGGGCATTTAACATTTCTCTTTGCTCTGTCGAAATCTTCCTTACCATTTTCTCTTTTAAATATCTCTCTATTTTCCTATTATTGTTTCTATCCTTATTCCTGTATAGTTGCTCGTAAAACTCCACGAATCCTCTTCTAATCCCTTTTGGTTCAGTTATCTCTTCTCCGTTTATTTGTATTTTATTTATTGTGTTTTGTTCCTTTCTCTTTTTGACTTGCCACGCAAGCCATTTTCCTGGCTTATTAGCGAACTCAAAATTTCTCTGTCTTAATCTTTTAATATTCCACTCAACCTCCTTATTTATCAACATTGCAAATTGGGTTTGGAGGGATTTTATTTCCTGCAATAGCCTTTCATTATTTGGTTTTTTAATTAGTTTTTGTTCACAATCCATAATCTGTCTCAAAATCTCCTTAGTTCTTTTTTCTTTATTATTTCTTTTCCATACATTTTGTTGGATGAACAGGCCCCTCATAACTGCCTTGCTCGCGTCCCATACCACGTTTATTTTAACCCCTTTGTCTAGGTTATCTGAGAAGTACTCCAATAGTTTCGTCCGAATCTTTTCCACAAATTTTTGATCATCCCATAGGTTATCATTTAGTCTCCATCTGAAAGTTCGTCTTTCAACCCCCTTCATCTCCATTATAATGGGGTTATGGTCGGAGATAATTTTGGCCTGTATTTCAATTTTTGTAGTTCTTACTGTTAGTTCGTTTGATATCCAAATTTGGTCTAGTCTTGACAGCGATTGATTCGATCCTGAATAAAATGTAAATTGTTTCTCCAGGGGGTGTCTCAATCTCCATATATCTACCAAGTTATAGTTCTTCACCATTTCAAAAAATGTCTTGGGTAGTTTCCCTCCTTCTGTCTTAGTTTTCCTTAATCTATCTATTTCTGTTGAGACCACCCCGTTCATATCTCCCATTATTATGATTTTTTGGTCCATATAATCAAATAATCTCTCTTCCAATGATCTGAAAAATTCTGTTTTATTGCCATTTGGTGCGTAAACTCCCACTATTATCATCATTTCCCCTTGCCATTTAATACGGACTGCGATCATTCTCCCTTCCTCATCCTTAAATAGTTGGTGTGTTTCAATGTTATTTTTAATATATAGTACTACTCCTCTTTTTTTCTTTTTATCGGAAGAGATAAACTCATTTCCTAACCTCTTATTAATAAGGACTTTCTTATGTTTACTGGCCACGTGGGTTTCTTGAAGACATATGATATCTAAATTTTTCTTTTTTAGAATGCGTTCAATTCCATTGCGTTTTTTCTTATCATTCATTCCATTGACATTCCAGTTCCATAGTTTTAGAGACATATTATTTTAAGTGCTACTCTGAGTTAGATGTTACTCTGTAACCTTTCTGTTTCCTCTCCTTCTTCCTCCTCTTCTTCTTCTTCTAATTCTCCTCTGCTTTGTTCTTCCTCTTCACCTAATTCTAAATCCTCCCTCAGTCTAGGTCCACCTTCTGCACCCTTCTCCTCTTCCTCTCCCGCTTGGAGCTCTTTATATCTTCTTGTGAATTTTCCTATTTCTTCGGGACTAGTCAATCTTCTTTTAACACCTTTATAGAAGAAAGAGACCCCTTCCGGGAATTCCCATCGGAAGTCAATTCTATTCTTTTTAAGTAGTTGCACTAGTGGTTTATACGATTCCCTCCGTTTTAACAGCCTTATGGGGATGTCTTTAAATATGATAATATAATGCCCATCAATGTATAATCTTTTTTCCCTATTTCTTTGCAAAACCAAATTTCTCATCTCTCTGTCTTTGAATGTAACTAGACAATCCCCTGGATATTTCCTGGCTTTATTTGTTTTGATTTTCATTCTATACGCATTTATAATTGTCCTTGCCACATCTTCCTCTTCCACTTCCATCCACTGTGCTATTTCCTTCACTAATCTTTCTTTTATATTCTCGTTTTGTACTTCTGGGATTTGTCTCAATCTTAAGTTAATCTCCCTCTGTTTTAGATCATTCATTGCGATGGAATCTTTAATTTCTTCCTGTATTTTGTTTAACTCTACTATCTCATTTCTCATTCTTTCTTCTTCTCGCTTCATTTCTTTCATTTCCTGCTTTGTCTTTTTTAGTCCCTCATCCACTCTTTTTGAGACCTCTTTAATCTGTCCTTTTAGCTCACTTACTGTCTCTTCAATCTTTTTGTCCATTTTTCCGATTTTATTGTCCACCTGTTCCAATTTAGTTTCCAGATTTTTTTCGCTTTGTTTTATTTCTGCGAACATCCTCAATATTTCTGTCCTAAATTCTGTTTCTTGTTTTGAAGCTCTCCTATCAGTTGGGGTACCTCCCTCTGCCCCTTTCTTCTGCGTATGTGACATTGTCCTTAAGCTTGGGAGTTCCTTTTATGCCGAAAAAAAATATATAGATGTATTCCTTATAGTTAAACTATTCAGCTTTCAATTAACCCCCAAGAGGTCTTAGTCCCTCGGGATAGTATAAACCTTCTTATATTTAACCACTTGGAATAGCCACTTGAAATAACAGAGTCTGTTTCCCCCAAAAAATAAAAGGAAGACTATCCCTCCCCTCCAGAGGTTTTAAAGAGGTTAATTGGGTCCACCAACCAGAGTCTGATTACACTCTTCCTGCCTCAATTCAGACTCCTCCACCCACTCTTTAACAACCACTTTAGCAACCACTTAACCTATGAGAGTCTGAGTCTCCAGATAATCTTTTCCAAAATTTAGGTGCAATGCTTAATTCAGTCCAGCAGGAGGAGTCAGTTCTTAAGCAGAGTTCTTAAGTGTATAGAGAGTTAGTCAATTAGTCAATTAGTCTATCCTGTTTGTGGTTTCACGCTGTTCACACTGTTCTTCCCCCGTTCCTTCCTCTTTCCGTGACCCAAATATTAAGTCCAAAAGAAGATAAAAAAAGCGTAACAAACGTAGCAGATAAAGAAAGCCCCCAAACAGCGATACAGTAGCAAAGTGATTCCGAATGTCCAGAGAGTAGTCTTCCCTACCCCCGGAGTTTTCTTATAAGCCACTTAGCGTAACGTCTCACAGGAGTCTTAGTAAAAGTCCTCTTAACCGAAATCTCCTTTTGTCTTTTTTTTTTGTATAGTTTGCTCTTTGTAGTTCTGTGTCTCCGTTGCCGTGACGACTGAGTTTTTTCTAGTACCGCATTTCTCTGCCCTCCCTCGGTTGTTTTCCCTTTCCCCTCTACAGCAGGAGAGGGTCTAATTTCAAAGTGAGTCAATGGGGGAGGGACGGACAATATAACCACTAGCGGTAACTTACTTTCTCCTTCGGCTCTGCAAACCACACTGCGTCTTTCCCGCTGAAGACAAGCTGACGCTGAACTCGGCTGTTTCTCTTTCTTCTCAGATACTTCCTTACGCTTTCCCCTTTACAGTTTCCAGCACTCCTTCTGCGTATCTGAGTTTCTTTGTATCGAGAGCAAGGCGCTTAGCCTGCAGGCTCGAGGCTTCGCTAATTCGCCGCTGTAATGGCTGCCCGGATTGCCGTCTCTCGTTCCGTCGCTCTCTTCGCCTTTATACAAAGGCTACCTGGCGACCAGACGAGTGACACCTTCGCACTGCCGGGCACCAAGACCTCCGGATACCCTCCAGAGGGTTAGCGGGAGTTTTGTCGCCCTCAAAAACTCCCAAATCGGCCGAAAAGCTAGAGCTCTCTCCGGAGAGACAAACCCTCGCCTGCAACCGGATCCGCGCCCGCCGGAAGTCCCCCGGTACCACCTGATCTTGCTACGCCTCTTCTTGGACCCATCAAGGCCTCACGCCTCCCTCCCTAAGCTGGGCAAAAGCTTCCTGGGATTTGGGAAGGAGACGCCAGAGGAACATTTAGGGAACTAGCCTAGTCCCCTCAGTCCAACGACGCATGCCACTGTTCCACATAATTCCCTTCCATATGTATGATTCTGTGATTCCGTTACAAGTTCTCGAGTTCTTGTGCCTCCTGAACTGACCATCAACACACCTATTTTTCCCACTGAAGCACTTGGGATTACCTTGTCTATAGAAATGGCCCGAGATGTATCACACATGAGCATCTATGTTGCTCCGCGGAACTCATTTGTTAAATTGAACCGAAGCCTTCAAAGACAGACTGAGCTTCCTTCGCGCTCAAACTGTCACTTTTAACGAGTTATTGATCTTTCTGCGGCGCCTCATATTTCCAGCTGGAGGTTGTTGTTGCTGCTTTTTCTCCTACACTCGATCTCATCTTTTAAATCTTGCAAACAACAAGACCTGAGCCTCACAGCGTAAACTTTCTGGTCTGAATTCAGTAGATATTGACTGCCCAAAGTATGTTTTGTGAAGCATTCTTCTTCCCATCAATGGAGTTTCTGTTTCCAGTAAAATAGCGTTAAGGTCCAAACAACATTTCAACCTCTTTTCTTCGTGTGGTGGGATTGCAAAATGGCTGTGACCCCGTATTGCCTAGATTTATGAGGCAGTCAAACTCCAGTTTTCAGCAAAGCCGAGCGGAACAGATGAATGTATGGGGATGGAAAGGTTAAATTTTATCTTGATCCATCTCAAGGACTGAGAGTTTGGTGCTATAAAAGAGCACTGGCTCCTTCTTTCCCTTCATCCTGATTATTTTGCAACAACCACGCTTCATGTACTTCTGCGAGGAAAGCACGAGAAACCAAAAGTGGTTTCTGAATACCAATGTTCAGGTTTCAAGGATGTATTTTTGTGAGGAATTCTACCTTAGAGATCTGGAGTCGAGAGAAATAGAAATTGAGATGTTTCTGCTTACAACTGAATTTTCCTCAGTTGAATCTGTCAGATGGATAAAGTTAAGTTCCAAAAAAGGGTCATGATTGTTGTTGTTTTATTGAAGTTATATACTGCCCTATACCTGGAGGTCTCAGGGCAGTTCATGGAATAAAATAAATATAAAAACACAAAATGCATAATCAAAATAAGAACAACAACCCCAATACCCCCACAAAACCCCCATAAGATCCTCACAACATTTAAAGTAAGACAATTAACAAACCTGGACAGGAGCCACTCGTTGGAAAGACTGTGATCTCAGAAAAGTCTGTGGAGATATTTATTGGCAACCAAATTGGCCGGGTGCTTTTCTGATACAAACATAAAAATAGCTTTGAAATAAGGGCGGAGGGGGCTAATTAGCTTTGGTAGTTGAGCAGATGTAATGCTAATGGGAAAGGCTTGTATCTAATGTTGCCAACGAGTCCTCTTTGCTGAGTTTCATCTTCTTTCTTCTTGGTCAGGAGTCAGCAAACTTTTTCAGCAGCGGGCTGGTCCACTGTTCCTCAGACCTTGTGGGGGGCCGGACTATATTTTGGAAGAAAAACGAATGAACAGTGGCGTAGCGTGGGTTGTCAGCACCCGGGGCAAGGCAAGTAATTTGTGCCCCCTAACCCATGGATTTGCGCCCCCTAACCCGTGGATTTGCGCCCCCTAACCCTAACCCCCAGATGTTGCGCCCGGTGCGGCCGGCCCCCCCTGCACCCCCACGCTCCGCCACTGCGAATGAATTCCTATGCCCCACAAATAACCCAGAGATGCATTTTAAATAAAAGGACACATTCTACTCATGTAAAACACGCTGATTCCCGGATTTAGAGGTGACCCGTCCCCTAGGCCTTAGTTTGCCTACTCATGTTCTTGGTGCTGTTTCTGCCACTGATGTATGTTCCTGTTTGCCCATCCCAGGGCTACCCTGGCTTTCTGGATCAGCCTCTTGGTCAAAGTCTGTATACCTGTCATGCTCTGGAAGGCTGCTTGGTTTGGCCGAAGTCATTTTGCTGCTCAAATGACAAGATAGTGGCCTTCCATGACATGTATAGAAGCCACACTGATGACGGCGGGGGGGCACCATCACAACCAAGTTCAGCAGGCTAACTTTAAGGACGACGGGCAGCCTAAGTGGCGCACAGAGCTTGCCACCTCTCCTCCATCACTTCACTGCCCTCCTGTCAGCATCCGCCACCCGAGGCAGCTAATTCGTTCTGGCTGATGGACATTCACTGTCGTCTACACCTTTTATGCTGTGAACCAGTGGCATAGCGTCATTTGCTGGTGCCAGGGGCATGCTGTGTTGCCTTCCCCTGCACAGGGGAAAGCTGAGTTGGCCAATGCAGCCCTTGACGGGTGAATCCCCCCAAAGCAGACTGGGCCATGCTGGGATCGCCCCTTGCCCTTCTCCTTCCTCATGCAGCCACTCACCATCTGAGCGAGGAGTGAGCAAGTGCTGGCCAGGCGGCTGTTTAGCAAGGGGATGCAGTGGCAAGGCCACGCCAGGCTCCAGGGCCCAGAGACCCCTGACGGCAGGTAGGGCAGGACGGAGATCGCTGCATGGGGATGCCTGGTTTGTGCCCCCTCAAAATTGTGTGCCCAGGACCGCAGCCCCCCAAGCTATGCCCCTGTTGTGAACTGCCCTGCGATCTTTAGTTAAAGGTCAGTTTACACACTTTTGTTATTAATGATAATACTAATACACCAATTGGAAGTGGTACTCCAATGTTACTGACCTGGAACATTCCCAGTCCTACCTGGAGATGTGGGAGATTAAATTTGGAACAGTCTGCAAGCCAAGAGGATGCTCTTCCAATGTATAAAATATTATTGGAATGGGAGACAAAGGATGAGCATGTAAAACCCTCAACGATATACTGGGAAATAGATATTGATCATAATATTGACATGGAAGCATGGGAAGGATTGTGGAATATGGGTACAAAATTTACAGCATGTTATGGTCTAAGAGGAAATCATATGAAAATGTTATATCGATGGTACCTAGAACTGAGTAAATTGGCAAAAATATAAATCAAATAAGTGTTGGAAATGTAAAGAGAAAGAAGGTTATTTTTATCATATGTAGTGGTCTTGTAGTAAGGTTAAAGCTTACTGGGAAATGATATATACCGAAATGAAAAGGATGTTTAAAATAAACTTTGTATAAAAAAAAACACCTTTGTAAAATAACCTTTGTCATTTTACCAGAAGCTTTTCTTTTGGGAATTATAGGGACAGAACTACCTAAAATGTATAGAAACTTATTAATGCATGCTAATACAGTAGTAAGAATGTTTCTTGCCCCAAAATGGAAAGAAGCAGAAGCCCCAGCAAAGGAAGAATGGTTAAAAAAAAACTTATGGAATATGCAGAGAGGGTGAAACTTACCGGAAGAATAAGAAATCAACATAACAATTTTTTAAATAAAAGAATGGAAATGGTTTATTGAATATTTACAGATAAATTATAAACAGATAAAAACATTGGCAGGATTATTGTAACAACCTGCAGTTTCATAAGAGTATATATTTAAAGAAGATGAATAAATGAGCAAACTAAGTTAATCTGGATATGCCGGAAGATATTAAAAACAAATTTAAGGAACCGCAGAAAGAGGGGGAAGGAAGTCAAGTTTTGAAATGTCAAAATGATTGTAAAATTAGTGAAATGTACAAACTTGAAAAGTACAAAATAAAAATTCATAAAAATGGGGGGGGGTGATCTACCACTGAGCGATGGATATGCAGCAATTTGTTGTATATACTTTCCCCCTTTCTAGAATGGATATGAGAGCTGTTCTTGAAATAGGGTGTGTATTTCAATTTATACTTGGGTGGCGGTAGATGTTTGGAGAACAGACCTTTATTACAGAAAAGTGAATATGTTGAGAGATCAAGCATGGCACTCATGCAGGCAAGCACTTGACTGACAAGGGCAACCGTACGCGTGTCTACTCAGAAGCAAGCCTTACTGAGCTCAATGGGACAGATTCCCAGATAAATGTGTATAGAGCTCGCCTTTCCATGATTGCGCAAAGTGGCTCACAACATCATTTAACACCATTTATTTAAATGAAGAGACTATTGCTGGAGGAGACTCTTGAGAGTCCCATGGACTGCAAGAAGACCAAACCTATCCATTCTTAAGGAAATCAGCCCTGAGTGCTCACTGGAAGGACAGATCCTGAAGCTGAGACTCCAATACTTTGGCCTCCTCATGAGAAGAGAAGACTCCCTAGAAAAGACCCTGATGTTGGGAAAGATGGAGGGCACAAGGAGAAGGGGACGACAGAGGACGAGATGGTTGGACAGTGTTCACGAAGTTACCAGCATGAGTTTGACCAAACTGCGGGAGGCAGTGGAAGACAGGAGTGCCTGGCGTGCTCTGGTCCATGGGGTCACGAAGAGTCGGACACGACTAAACGACTAAACAACAACAACATGGCAAAACTATTAGGTCCATTTCATTGAGTTCTGCAAAACACAGACTTTTCTGAACTTAAGCAAATCCAATGTGAGCTTGAAGAAAATGAATTCTGGCATAAAGGAGAAAACACCATCTCAAGTGATACGAGTCTTTTAAAAAAAATATTACTGATAGTAAAAATAAATAATCATGTGGTTGTGAATTCTTATGATTCTTATGGCATCAAATACCATGGATAATGGCACAAATTTAAAAATTGTGATTGGATAGCGTTATACATATTAGAAGTAATTAAAAAAACTATTTCACAGATGTCATTCACTATTTTATTTACCAGAGCAAAAAATAATCAGTGCGAATCAGGAGCCAGGGAAAGATCTTGATGTTAAACCGCAACTAATTGAACTTTATGCAATGTGTGGATTAAGGTTTTGCAAAATTTTCAAAACATGCCTCTTAACGCTTTTGGAATTGATTGGCTTGCATTAAATTAACCATTTCAACTGGTATTTTCTAGTCTTTTAGGCTGCTACTGAAACACTTCATATATATTTAGTTATATACAACTGAAATAAAGTTATATTTTGATGCTGAAATAAGCACAGTCGTTCCTTAGTCAAAATGTACGTATTTCCAGCAGAGGGCAGCCGATCGCTTTGCTTGTCAGGTTTGCCTGCTTTGAGGACAATGACAAAATCTATTAAAATATTTTCCTGTAAGAATCAATCTGAATGAGATCTGAAATTAATGGCAATACGTAAAAATAAAAAAAGGAGTTAGTGATAGCATTGTTTACAGCGATGGTCCCAATTTTTGAATGGCAATTCTATTAGAGAGATGCTATCTCTTTTCAATTCAGATGTAATGGAAAGATCAAGAACACTGATTTAAGAAGCCAGCGCTTGCCTGAAACCACAGCTACAAATAATGAACACTCAAACACACTATTACTGGCGGGAAAATGAAGCAAAACGGCCAGCAGATAACGACTGCGCATTTCTTTTACCACATTAAGCTTTTGAAAACAAGGACATTGAATCCTATTTGTTAAATCAAGGAGATTCATTTATGGTATGTGACATGCCGTAAGCATTTAACTAAGCGCAGTAATTCTGATATCCAAATGATACTGAAAGGGCATGCCTGCTCTCACAGTTAAGTGGGCATAGGATTGCAGTCTAAATTAGTTCATTCTCCAGCCTGCAAAACCATTATGATTCGCCATTGGCCTCTCCTTGACTTTTCATCCCTCCCACTTCCTTATTTTTCTTAAGCGCTGTGGCTCCCAAACATTTTCCCCACGAACCGCTTAAAAGTCATAGAGTCGTCTCAGACCACTTAACGTTTTTTTCTGCCCCCCTTCTGTAGTAATTGCAGTGTGCTGCGCTAGAACATGTATAATTTCCAAATGCATGTGTGACACTATTTTTATTTCTTATACAGTGGTACCTCTGGTTACGTACTTAATTTGTTCTGGACGTCCGTTAGTAACCTGAAACTGTTCTTAACCTGAAGCATCACTTTAGCTAATGGGGCCTCCTGCTGCCGCCGCCGTGTGATTTCTGTTCTCATCCTAAAGCAAGGTTCTTAAGTCAAGGTATTATTTCTGGGTTAGCGGAGTCTGTAACCTGAAGCATCTGTAACCTGAAGCGTCTGTAACCCGAGGTACCACTGTATTGTCTTTTGCTTTGATAACAAGATGCAAAGCAAAAAATGCATAGCATCCTATGCCCTATTAAAATGTGTGGGGGGGGGGTTTGGCGTGGGTGGGTGGGTGGTTACTGGGTTGTTTTTATTTTGATTCTATATTTTGTGGTTTTATATTTTGACTTTGTTCTGTGAACTGCCCTGAGACATCTGGGTATAAGGCAGTATATAAATTCAGAGGAGGAGGAGGAGACAACAAATGCAATTAAAAAACCCCAAGATAAATATTTTGTGTGGCTGACATGCCGACTTCCATCTGGGCCAGCATCATGCTCATTTGTGAAATGAGAATCTTGCAAAGAGAGGAAACCACATAATTATACGATTATATAGGAATTGTGGGAAAGGAGGGCTTTCTGCTGATGCATGTCCTTGCAGGTGCTCTGATGAAGAATATATCTGTGTAAAATGGCCAGCTGTGGCTTTACTTTTTCTTTTTTAAAAAATTGGGTTTTACAAATTAATTCACAGGAAAAAACAGTGGTGCCCCACAAGACGAATGCCTCGCAAGACGGAAAACTCGCTAGACGAAAGAGTTTTCCGTTTTGGAGGTGCTTCGCAAAACGAATCTCCTATGGGCTTGCTTCGCAAGATGACAATGTCTTGCGAGTTCCTGCTGGTTTCCCCCCCCCCTTTTTCTAAGCCACTAAGCTGCTTATCAGCTGATCCGATCAGCAGATAAGCCGCTAAAAGCCGCTAATAGAGCTAATAGCGTTAATCCGCTAATCTGTCAATGGGCTTGCTTCGCAAGACGAAAAAACCACTAGACGAAGAGAATCACAGAACGGATTCTTTTCGTCTTGCGAGGCACCACTGTATTTTTGCAAATATTAGAATTTTACACAAGATTCTTTCGAATCCCAAGACTTCCCTCCTCCCCTTCGTGTGTCCATTAAAAAACTTTCCAACTGCATATTTTAAGTCCATCCAGTTTACAGCCCTCCAGTATATCCAAAGTCTATGTACCATTGCAAGATTTCCTGTAGGACAGGCCAAGCCCTATGCCAAAGGATAAATGGACATAAATCTGACACCAGGAATCACAAGACAGAGAAGCCAGTAGGAGAACACTTCAGTCTCCCAGGACAGTCTATACAGGATCTCCAAGCAGCTGTCCTATTACAAAAGAATTTCAGAAACAGACTTGAAAGAGAAGTTGCTGAATTACAACTTATCACTAAACTGAAAACTATTAAGAGACCTGGTCTTAAAAGAGATATTGGATTCCTGTCTCATTACATATGCTAATCATCTGCATACCATCCCTTGCTTTTTCCTGTAGGACTAATTGCAGTCGTTAACAGTCGTCAACAGCTTTACCATACCCATTATGTCAATCACCCATCTCCTACCACCCTTCTGAGAAAAAACCCACCCTCTTACTATATATAAGGGTCTGGTGACTTCTGTTTCAGTGTATCTGAAGAAGTGTGCATGCACACGAAAGCTCATACCCAGAACAAACTTAGTTGGTCTCTAAGGTGCTACTGGGCAATTTTTTTATATATTTCGACTGCGTCAGACCAACACGGCTACCTACCTGAATCTAGTACCATTGCAAGAGTTATTTAAAGCCTGCCAAAGAGTTCAAGTGTTTACAGTGGTCTTTCAAATACAATCTATATTCTCTGTTGAAGTCTTGATCATCCCGATTTCTGATTTCCCCAGTTAACCTTGCCGTCTCTGCATAGTCCAATAGTTTCATCTGCCAGTCCGCCCTCGTAGGTCTCTTATTGTCTTTCCAGCTCTGGGCAAGCCCAGCTGTGGCTTTTTGATCCATCCCTACTTCATATGTGAACAGTGCAGCAACTAGAGAGATACCCAAAGCGGCTACTCCATTCTGTCCCATTTGGTCATTGTGTTCTCATTTTTCGGCCAAGCGCAACCAGGCCCCTTTGCGGACGCCATAGCCAAGCCGCTTCACCCGTTGAGAAGCAATGCGCAATACTGCAGCATAATGATGTCGTAAGAGCACCCACAGAACATAAAGGGCAAGTCCATCTAAACCAGGGGTGTCCAAACTTTTTTAAAAGGGCCAGACTTGATGAAGTGAACATGCATCATGAGGGCCGACCAAAGAAAGAAGTTGTTGAGCTTTTTTTAAGATTTAGGAAACGGACTTTGGACTTGCCTGATCTAAACAATTCCTGTTGATGGATTTAGGAACTCGGGAGCTTGATTAATCAGACTCTAGACACTGGCTTTACATCCTTTTGCTGCTACTTTTCTTTTATAATTTTTTTTATTGGTTGTTTTTTCACAGTTTTTCACATTTTAACATAACCATTTCAAACATTAAAATACAAGGTTCTTTTGAACCTTCGTACCTCCTTCCCTCCCTCCACGGCTTCCATGTTTAAGATTAAATTTGCTGCATCTTTTACCATTATCCACCTGTTAAATATCCATAAAGGTAAAGGGACCCCTGACCATTAGGTCCAGTCGTGGCCGACTCTGGGGTTGCGGCGCTCATCTCGCTTTATTGGCCAAGGGAGCCGGTACAGCTTCTGGGACATGTCGCCATAATGACTAAGCCGCTTCTGGCGAACCAGAGCAGCGCACGGAAATGCCGTTTACCTTCCCACCGGAGCGGGACCTATTTATCTACGTGCACTTTGATGTGCTTTCGAACGGCTAGGTTGGCAGGAGCAGGGACCGAACGACGGGAGCTCACTCCATCGCGGGGATTCGAACCGCCGACCTTCTGATCAGCAAGTCCTAGGCTCTGTGGTTTAACCTACAGCGCCACCCGCGTCTCGTTTAAATATCCATAAAGGTAAAGGTAAAGGGACCCCTGACTATTAGGTCCAGTTGTGACCGACTCTGGATTTGCAGCGCTCCATAGCTATCATTAAAAAATTCTACATTACAAGTGTCATTACACCCCTGCCAGTGATTTTAACTGTTTACAGGGGTCTTTTAAATAAATTACAAATTTGCTCCAAACTTTAGAAAATACTTGATCTTCCTGGTTTTGGATCTTCCCCGTCAGTTTCACCATCTCCGCATATTCCATCAGTTTCATCTGCCATTCTTTGCTGCTGCTTTTCATTTACTTGCCAGACAGACCCTTTTAAAGGCCTGCATTCAATCCTGAGACGCTTTTTCGACGTGTCTAGACCCCTGTTTGTGCCTGATCATTTAATCTCTGCATGTGTCCTGTACACACGGGTCTTTTTTTCAGCCGGAACTCACCAGAACTCATCAACTTTCATAGAAAGGCTTTGTAAATATTTCCTAATTTCCATTAATAATTCCATTATATTGGCTTCCCCTTCTTGCACAGATCCTCTCTCTCCTTGGCCAGGGTGCCTGCTTTCCTTTTGTCGCCATTTCTCCTTTCTCAACCTCAATCTTATTATATTCACTTGCTCTCTCTTTCTTTTCACTTTCCGTTCCTTCCCCCAATGTCTATATATTCATTTCAGTACATTATTCTCCCTTTCTATTTTCTTTCTCTTTTCCCACTGTTTCTATTTCACTTTCCCGTTTCCCTTTTTGCCACCAGACGGCGCCAGAGACACTTTTGTACGTTTGCTCCGTGCAATTTAGCTACCGTATTTTTCAACGCAGGTGTTCCTTTGGTTCAATATTGTTTATGGTTTGTTACTTCCCAACCTTGCAGGAGTATATCTTTCTGTCCTTGCTTTTCTGTTAAACTGCTTTTTCACTATGAATTTCTCCCTAGTAAATTCCTGTCCTTGCAATTCAGTTTAATTCTGAGTTCTTTTCCATTTTTACCATTTAAAATCCTTAGCGACTCACTTTTGTAAATATCTGGGAAGAAGGTTTACTTTGTCATATCTGGAAGTCTTGTTGGTTCAATTATTGGGCAACAAAGCCCCGAAATTAATCCCTAAACCACTCTATCAAAACGACATTTCCCAAGGATGACTTTGCAAAACTTATGGAGAAGCACACAGGACACAAAAAACCGATCTAGTTTGTGATTGAAAACCTTATTTCCTTTGGCACCCAAGTTTTTGAAAGCCCCTGCTGCCAGAACTGTAATCAATAAAACCTTGATTTCTTTGTCTTCCCCCCGCCCCACCTGTTTGATAGTACGGGGTTGCGATTTCTTTCTTCCCATCTTGTTTAGCTGGTTTTTAATTTGTGTACTTAGACAGTCTGTTTAGATCCACTGTTATCTTTCGTTTGGAGGTTTCACTGCACCCCACAAAAAGCCTTCGGGGCCCTTACCCGCAAGTTCACGATTTTGCAGAAAATGCGACGTCGTCCGATTCAATCCAAAACTCTGCTTAAAACCAGCAAAAGGACCCCTGCATTGTTTGGAAGTGAAAATCCCATGTTTCACGGCGCCTTACAAAATGAACCTTCAGTGCCCTAACCTGCAGGGTCACAGTTTCACCAAAAACGCAACGTTATCCAATTCACTCCAAAGCAGAGTGAATACGATTCAGTCTTCTTCTTTGGCAATCACTCACAGCCAAATAAGATTGTCTTCCATAAACACGGTTTTAAAAGTGAGTTCGTAAGTGACTGTGGAGGCCAGTTCTGGATCCACACATCCTTCCACAGTGGGGACAGAGGTTTCCAGGCGGGAATTGTTCACGGTGTGGATTTGCCAAGAGTGCCTTCCTCTTAGCACATTTCTTCCTTGCGTCCTGAGTTCAAGCGTCTTCAAAGCCCATGACACCTTTGGTAAAGGCTGTTCTCCAGTTGGAGTGCTCACAGGCTAGTGTTTCCCAGTTGTTGGTGTTTATACTACATTTTTAAGGATTTGCCTTGACACAGTCTTTAAACCTCTTTTGTTGACCACCAGCATTATGCTTTCCATTTTTACGTTTGGGATAGAGTAGTTGCTTAGGAAGATGATAATCAGGCATCCGCACAACATGACCAGTCCAGCTAACGAGACCAAAATGTTTTGAGTAATGGGAGTGTATGCTTATTGTCATAATAGGCCTTCTCGGTAGTGGCACCCTCCCTGTGGAACGCACTAAGATGTCAAGGAAATAAACAACTATCTGACTTTTAGAAGACACCTGTAGGCAGCCCTGTTTAGGGAAGTTTTTTTTAGGATTGATGTTTTATTATGTTTTTAGATCTGTTGTATGCTATATGGTAATTTATGGACCTAATAGGTATCTAAAACCATTTGCACATAACAAAATATGCATTTTATCAAAGTAATTGTTGAACTGATATACAATTAAGAAGTATATTAATAAGATAAAGGTAAAGGTACCCCTGACCGTTAGGTCCAGTCGCGGATGACTCGGGTTGCACACTCATCTCGCTCTATAGGCTGAGGGAGCCGGCGTTTGTCCGCAGACAGTTTTTCCGGGTCATGTGGCCAGCATGACTAGGCTGCTTCTGGCGAACCAGAGCAGCGCACGGAAACACTGTTTACCTTCCCACCGGAGTGGTACCTATTTATCTACTTGTATTTTGACGTGCTTTCAAACTGCTAGGTTGGCAGGAGCTGGGACAGAGCAACGGGAGCTCACCCCATTACAGGGATTTGAACCGCCGACCTTCTGATCGGTAAGCCTAAGAGGCTCAGTGGTTTAGACCACAGCTCCACCCATGTCCCGAATAAACAAGCACACAATCACTGATAGGTCCACCTGCCACTGTGAGTCTCAAAGCAATAAAGTTGATGCCTCCCCAGCTGTTGCCATTGGCTGTGGGTTTCTTGTGATGTTACAAAAGCACATGGCAACTCAGTAGATATAAAGCCAGACCAAGGAGAAAGCCCCTTTCATCAGGACACACCTGGCAATGGATGTGACATTGAGCACTGCCCATGTTTCTTCCATTTGGAGGAGGCAAACTGGTGAATGGAAAAGAGGCAATCCTCTGGAAGTGGGATGCTAGGGAGCAATAATAAGGCAAGTTTGCTTGCTTGAAGGCTGCTGGTATCCATGGTTGGAAGTTTGCGGACGTCTCATGATGGACCTAACAGTAGCTTTTGGCACAATGGGACACTGTGACAGAAGCCAGAGCACACAGAAATGCTGTTTACCTTCCTGCCACAGCGGTACCTATTTATCTACTTGCACTGGTGTGCTTTCGAACTGCTAGGTTGGCAGGAGCTGGTACAGAGCAACGGGAGCTCAGCCCGTCACAGAGATTCAAACTGCCGACCTTCCGATCGGCAAGCCCTAGGCTCAGGGGTTTAGACCACAGTGCCACCCGCGTCCCAGGTATATTAACAATGAAATACAATTAAGAAGAAGTATATTAATAGTGAAATTATTATTAAGATATAACTTTAAATGATATTTTATTCATACAAACTTAATAATGCAAACTCATTGGCATTTGGCAATAACAAGAGTTCCTTTAGAAATGCAATTTATAAAGACTCGTAATTTTTTGGGGGCCCCCAAGAGATTGGGGCCCTAAGCGATAGCTTGTTTAGCTTATACAGTGGTAGCTCGGGTTAAGTAATTAATTTGTTCTGGAGGTCTGTACTTTGCAAATGAAGAAAGGCTTTGAACACTTTGAGGGGAAGCACATCACTTTATACAGTGGTATCTCGGGTTAAGTACTTAATTCGTTCCGGAGGTCCGTACTTAACCTGAAACTGTTCTTAACCTGAAGCACCACTTTAGCTAATGGGGCCTCCCGCTGCTGTGCCACTGCTGCACGATTTCTGTTCTCATCCTGAAGCAAAGTTCTTAACCTGAAGCACTATTTCTGGGTTAGCGGAGTCTGTAACCTGAAGCGTATGTAACCCGAGGTACCACTGTACATAAATCCGGGACGGCTCACTGCCAAGGGGACATAACAAGCAAATAGAAAGAGAAGCTACCAAGTGCCACTGACACAAAATTTCCATGCATGCACTAAGTAAAAGAACATAAGCTTTACCACCCCAGCCCCTCTTTCCAGCCTCCCCTTTTCTTCCCATCCCTATTCTGAATATAACACCGATGTCTCACGACAAATGTAACTGATCTGTAGAAAACACAACCTGAAGAAAGAGACCATGCATGTGCTTTTTGAAAACGAAGAAAATCTTTAATGCAAATTATGTCTCTTAAAAACAAACCAAGGGGGAATTCACACTAGCAGGAAACCTGAGAATGAGAAGCAGCACTTTGTTTTTACACATGTGACCAAGGTCAAAAAGAGAGTTAAGTGGAAACCCTATCATGTTTGGGCAAGACAAATTGCCTCTGTGTAAAAGTGTGACAGATGTTGTTCTTGGAAAGGCTGGAGTTCTGCAGGAGGGGCGACTTGTCAGCCAGCTTTTGTTAAGTGTAGGTGGTTTCGTAATGAGTCAGCACCCAAAAATACTAGCAAGACGTAGCCTAGAGGTTAAACAAGTGATTCTATTGATCTTTTCATTCATCAGATGTGTCAGTCCCACAATCTCTTGTCAGTTATCCAAGAAGTTGGAAACAAATGCAGTATTAATGCATCTCTGCGGTCCCTGTTGAGACATGCTATCATTGTTCAGTAAGAAATTGGTTGCTTGTGGCACGAATTAAATGTTTCCTTTCTCTGCTGATGAGATTATTTGAGCAGAGTCACATACACTTTTTTGATCCATAACTTCTTATGCAAAGTTTGGTGAATGTGTGGCATCTACGCGGAAGGCGATAAATACTGGGTACTACCTGGAGAGCACACAAATATTAAAAATTCTTTATCAGTCTCTAATATTGTCATTAGTGGGATATTTTTCTCACTTTCTGCATAATTTGACCTTGCACGTTAATCTTGAAAATTTACGAAAACTGTTTGTTTCTTGCCAGAAATAGCAATCATGTGGGCTGCAAAATTATTTGATTTGTGCTAAATAGTTTGGAAGATTACTCATGTATAAGTAAGGTTGCCATACATCCAGGAATTCCATAATTTTATTTATTTATTAAAGTTCTTATGTTACATCGGCAAACATTATCATATTACATCACAAAGACGTGTCTTCTTTTGGGGGGGTCCTACATGTCTAACCAGGGGGAATTTTACATTTTAAAGCAAATATCCGGGATTTTGGTGTTTTTTATATATGTATGTGCAGTGCTTTTTTCTGGGGGTACGCAGGGGTACGCATACCCCTAAACATTTTGAGAATCTAAGTTTGGCCTCATTGAGGGGCAGTATTTCAATATGAGTAGGAAAATGAGAGTACTCCTAAACAATTTTTTAAAGAAAAAAAGCACTGGGTATCTGTATCTGTAGCTACAGCTATAGCTGTAGCTGTAGCTGTATCTATCTGTATCTGCTCTGGCGGCTCTGGTTCAGGGTCTGGCTCTGACTTGGGCAATCCAGGTTTTGGCTTGGGCTCTGGCTTTGGCGTGGGTGGCTTAGACTTGAGCCTGGGAGTGGCAGAGGGGCTGTCAGGCAATTGCCCTAAAACATTTTTTTTTGTGTCCGGATTTTTACCTCTTGAAATATGGCCTTGAGCTTGTTTGGAGGTTCTAGCAGGCGAGCGCAGCTATCGTATACCCTTGACTAAAGAACGGTACAGTCATACCTCGGGTTACAGATGCTTCAGGTTGCGTTTCTCCAGGTTACGGACCGCTGAAACCTGGAAGTACCGGAATGGGTTTCTTCTGGGTTTTGGCAGTCGCGCATGCGCAGAAACGCTAAATTGCAACCCGCGCGTGCGCAGATGCGGGTTGCGAACGCGCATCCCACACAGATCACATTAACAACCAGAGCGTCCACTGTACACTCCTTCTCTCTGGGATTGTCATCCTCTTCCACTGAGCATGCGGCTTCGGGAGGGACGCACATGGAGCGGTGAGGGAGGAAGGGGACTACCGCCTAGCCAGCCAGATCAGCCGAATCAACCCTGGCGATCAATGGGGTGACAGATGTTGCAGCCAGATCGCCCTCACATCCGCCTCTTGAAATATGGCAACCCTATGGGATGCGACTGGCGCTGTGGGTTAAACCACAGAGCCTAGGACTTGCCGATCAGAAGGTTGGTGGTTCGAATCCCTGCGACGGGGTGAGCTCCCGTTGCTCAGTCCCTGCTCCTGCCAACCTAGCAGTTCGAAAGCACGTCAAAGTGCAAGTAGATAAATAGGTACCGCTCCGGCAGGAAGGTAAACGGCGTTTCCGTGGGCTGCTCTGGTTCGCCAGAAGCGGCTTAGTCATGCTGGCCACATGACCCAGAAGCTGTACGCCGGCTCCCTCGGCCAGTAAGGCGAGATGAGCGCCACAACCCCAGAGTCAGCCACAACTGGACCTAATGGTCAGGGGCCCCTTTACCTTTATGCATAAGGCTGTTGGAGAGTTCCGACAAAAATGGAAATGGCAATTGCCCACGTTCGCTTATTTGCCCATGCCCAGGATGAAAATCAACCCTGTTGTTGTTGCTTTAATCAAGGATGAACTTTGGTCTTTCAAATTTCAGCATCATCCTGTGCAAGGCCAAATGTGATCCGCCCCTTTCCATTCTGCTCTATTCCGCTTTCATTGATGACACCCCCTTCCTGCGCTTTGAGTTTCATTTGCATTGAAATGAATGGAGCTGATGATGAAGCCTCGCTGCTGCTGAAGAACGTGAACCCCCAGCTGGGCCTCTGCCAGAAACTAGAGAGGTACATAAACAAGGAACATTGACATGGTTCACCAGGTATGCAAGGGGATTAGATACAAGGCTAAGTGCAAACGAATGCACTGATCCAACAAGTGACTCACACCTGCCACACTTTCCTTTGGAAGGATGGGTTGGGCACAGCACTTAGCACGGGAAATAGCCATAGTGCGATTGGGCAAGCAAACTGGCACTTCTCTGGGTTGGCTGAGCTTGCAAGGCCTGTTTGCACCATCACTGGTGTCTCCATGTCCGAGGAGATGGAGATGATGTCTATGCTGGTTCAGTATCTGACTGAGTCTCAGCAGTCCTGTTCTTTGAAGAAGGTTCATCACTGACAGGGATAACCACTAGTTCCACAATAGGACATGGAGTGTCTGGTGTCACTAGAGCAGAACTCTCTTCTACTAGCCCATTTGGTGCCTCCCTGCCTCATTCTGCTGGGCCCGGGGGTAACCCAAGAACCACGGTCCAGGTGTGGTCCAGAATCCATAGGTTCTGCTAGGAGTCAGTCTGACAGGATCAAGGCAGGGCACAAGGCAAGGACAGGTACAGGATCTCAGACAGGGTCTGGCATACAGCAGTGTTGCCCCCGCAACCTGGGGCGGGGTCCAACAGCCTTTTATCTTTGTCAGGGTAACGGCCGGTCCTGATCCCCCAGCGACTCACCTCCCTGTCTCGCCCCAAGGCGAGCACTCCTCCTGCGAGTACTCAGGTCTCTCCTTCTCTCAGACCTTAGTCTCTGCAGCTCGGGAGGCGTTGGTGGGTTACTAGACCCAGGGGCCACCTCAGCCTCCCCTGACCAAACCGGTAGTGGAGCAGCTGTAAGTGATGGCCCAGCTGAAGGCAACGAGGTAATCCCCGCAACTGGAGCCAGGGCAGGCTCAGGCCCCTGACTCGGCCCAGCTGGTGTTTGTTGCAGGGGAACCTGTGCAGACTGGGACTCTTCAGGATCAGGCCCCAGACTTGGTTCAGATGACACCTGAGGCAAAGGATCTGGTGCAGACTGAGATTCCTCTGGTTCCGAGCCCGAGCCTGAGTCCCAGGCCATCACACCCATCATCCCCCGGGCTATCAGACATGTCCCTAGGCTTGGACAATTTCATGGGTCCAACTGACACTTTATACAACCCACAGACCCCTCCAAAGGGTTGCCCAGCTTACTGAGCTCTTCTCATTCTTCTTCAGACCACCCGCTCCATGACAGCTAAAGGAGAACACATGCCAGGGGTGGAATAAAAGAATGACAGCATAATTCACAAATTAATTATGTAAGTTATATAAAAAGGTAAAGGTAAAGGACCCCTGGGTGGTTAAGTCCAGTCAAAGGCAACTATGGGATTGTGGCACTCATCTTGCTTTCAGGCTGAGGGAGACAGCACTTCTCCACAGCCAGCTTTCCAGGACATGTGGCCGGCATGACTAAACCGCTTCTGGCTGACGCAATGGAACACTGTGACGGAAACCAGAGTGCACAGAAACACTGTTTACCTTCCCGCCACAGTGGTACCTGTTTATCTACTTGCACTGGCTTGCTTTCGAACTGCTAGCTTGGCAGGAGCTGGGACAGAGCGACGGGAGCTCACCCTGTCGTGGGGATTTGAACCGCTGACCTTCTGATGAGCAAACCCAAGAGGCTCAGTTCTTTAGACCACAGCGCCACCCTCTCCCCCCGTAAGTTATATAATTTCACCACAACAGATAACAAGACTAATAATGCAGTTTTGGGCAGAAGATGAACTACAGCAGAACAGGAAAGAGCACAGCATGGAACAAATATAGGGTGGAATGTAATACGATGCCTTCTTTCTTTTGAGGTTTTCTCTTATTTTCATTGCTTACCTATTAGAAACACATTCAGTGTACATTGTGGACACAGCACAGCATGGTAGCCATCTTCCTTCTATGTCTCTCCTAGACAGACATTTAAATTTTTATTGAGAAATGCATTTATAATAAGCAAAAACATCAAAACAAAGTGCTTCATACGAATGGCACATTTTTAGATATGTGTCGCTATTGTTCTCATGTTTTATGAAATCTCTTTATTTCTTTCCATGCGGAGAACATTTGCGCAGTTAGCTGTGCCAGTTTCACTCGGGAAGAAAGAAAAATCCACTTATAAAGGAAATAGAAGCATATGTTCTCCAAGGAAGAATGATCAAATAAAACGCCCAAAAAGGAACTGTGTTTCTCTTTGCAATTATTGGGTAATGTAGGAAGTATGAGCATCCACTTCTTCACTGTGGGGACATGTGTGGGCTCATGCAGCTCCTCCTGATGAAGTAAAGGAGTTGTCCCCTCATTCACTAGGCCAGATGCACAACCACAGGAAGCACAGCTTGCTCACACTTCCTAGAAATGGGTGGATTCATCCTGCTATAGACAGTCTGTTGATTCCAGAGACCAGACAACTAGCAAGCCATCTTAATTTGGGGTTACAGGCCCATGGCATCTAAGACTACATTAACAGTACAGTGGTACCTCGGGTTAAGAACTTAATTCGTTCTGGAGGTCTGTTCTTAACCTGAAACTGTTCTTAACCTGAAGCGAAGTTCTTAACCTGAGGTACTATTTCTGGGTTAGCGGAGTCTGTAACCTGAAGCGTCTGTAATCCGAGGTACCACTGTACAGGTGACTCCCCCCCATACGCAGGGGTCACATTCTGGGCCACCGTAAGTGAAATCGCGTAAAGTGCCCTCTCTGCTGCTCTCTCCTCAATCCATACCAAAAACACTGTATCCAAAAATATCCACAACCAGAATTGAAGCTCTGGGGCTGGCAGGAGGCTGGAGGACACGTGGGAAAGCAGCTGCTGCTGCTGCTGTGCTACCCCGTATGTCAGCTGTTAGACGGGGAGGGTAAGCAGCATAAACAGGTGAATCTCTGCTTCTTAATGGCGCCATTGGAGGGTTTTCACCAGGTGAAGTTTTTTTGCACCCAGCGCCTCCCTGCCCCCCACATTCCGTGCTGGAGTAAGAGTCAGGTTCCTGAGATGAACTGTGAGTGAAGCCCATTCCCCCTATCCCTGGGGGGAATTTGCAAGGATAATTACCCTCAACCACCCTTGTTTTTCCTTCGCCAATGATCTCCCGCTGTCGTGGGGGCTGCCTCCTAAAGTCAGAACATTTGTCCATCTAGCTCAGGATTTTTACAGCTGAGGCCCTTCAGTCTGTGACTCCCACAATCCCTGGCTATGCTGGCTGAGGCTGATGGGCGTTAAGAGACCAGCAAGGGCCATAGGTTCTCCATCCCTGGTTGCACAGAGTTTCAGACAACCGTACCTAGAGGGCTAGAGAGTGAACCTGTGACCTTTTGTACCCAATTTCCTTATCCACTGTGCTTGAGTTCCTCCTACAACTACATATTGTGGCCTGCGCCAGGAATAGTTTAAATATTTTTTATAGCATTGCAGCCAATTTGAATTTTGGCAGCCATCATTTTCATACTCCAACAGTGGGTGTAACAAAGTGATAAACTGAGGAACGTCTTCCCCGCAGAGGTGTGTCTAGACTCTTCATTGCTCAGCTTTCATTGAATGGTGTACCACAAACACTGGAAAACCCCAACAAACATTCTATTAACTGCATTTTTTGAGGAATAAACCCCTACTTAGCAAGGCATTCTCTTATCTTATGCAAGCTCATAAATCTCTTCTTTTGGCACAGGAATACAAGAACACAATGAAGCTGTCATTCCATATCTAAGCAGATGACATCCTTGCAAAGCAAACTCAACAGAGAATCAATTCAACATCAAGGTAGTTGTGAAGACTTGTATTAACTTGTTCAAGACATGCATAATACTCCCAGTATGTACTCCAACACAGCAAATACCTTTGTGTTAATAAACATTACAAAGACCAAAGTCTTTCATCAGTTGCAGGCAGGTCAATTTCTCCGAAAATACAGCTGCCAACCATACCACGATGGAATCTAACCCTTCATGAGATGCCACATTAAATTATATTCTTATCTGCTTAGCCACAAAAAGCTAATTTTTAGGATTCCAAGCATTCTTTTGGCACCAGCAAAGCCTGAGTGTAATCCTTTAATAATTCAATGAAAATAGAAATATAACTCTGGCAGGGGAGGAAGCAGAAATATTAAAGCTGTATTTCATTAGTTGACCTAGTGTCAGGAAAACCTAGCAGAAACATCTGCAGATTTGCTCTGCATACGAGCAAGATCAAAGCTCTGTAAGTAGACAGTTGAAGCAGATTTTGGAGGGGCATACGGGGGGGGGGGAGTGTCCCATATTGATATGGGTTTTAGTGGTTCCTTTAGGCTGTGGCAAAGTACGCCTTTGCTTTCAGAAAATCTATGCAATGGAAAATAGAACTTGGAACACACATAATAATATACCCTCCAACATTTCTTAGATGAAAATAGGGATTTCCTACTCAACAATGATAGTATTATTTTATTATTTATATCCTGCCCATCTGGCTGGGTTGCCCCAGCCACTCTGGGCAGCTTCCAACATATATAAAAACATAATATAATATCAAACATTAAAAACTTCCCAATATGGGGCTGCCTTCAGACGTCTTCTAAAAGTTGTGTCGTTCTTTATCTCTTTGACATCTGGTGGGAGGGCGTTCCACAGGGTGGGTATGACAAACCAAGTAGGCCCTCTGCCTGGTTCCCTATAACTTCACTTCTCGCAGGGAGGGGACTGCCAGAAGGCCCTCAGAGCTGGACCTCAGTGTCCAGGCTGAATGATGGGGATGAAGACGCTCCTTTAGGCATACTGGGCCAAGGCTGTTTAAAGCTTTAAAGCTCAGCACCAACAATTTGGATTGCACTCAGAAAGAGACTGGGAGCCATATTGTTTAACACCACTCCAATCTCTCAGTGGTGTGAGATTCCAGGGGTACCCAGGATTTGTGTTTCCTGTTGGGGATGAGGCACAGCAGAGACTAAAGTGTCTTTATGATATATGGTTTATTTACACACATATATACAACCTGAGCCTTTGAGGAAGGGGTTCACAGCATTAACACCCCAAGAGGGTCTTATTTTTCCCATAGCTGCAACGTTGGCCCCACCCATTTGCCAACACACACAGAACCCCCTTTCCCGTGTTCTCCTAATGGCCCATCACCCAGGCGATCTCAACACAGGAAGCTAGCCTGGCTTACATTTTAACAACTTTCTGGATCCAGGGGTTAGAAGGGTCTTGCATGCAAAACTTAACAATATTATAGGACTACAATCACAGGTGTTGAAAGGGTTTGGAGAGACTTCCAATAACAATTCAGGTAATTGTACTAACTCACAAGCAGCCCTGAATATATGCAAATAACATGGCACCGAATAACTTCATTGTGCGCTTTTCCCCATTGTTGTCACTTTAGAAAAGGCAAAAGTCTATTACTAATGATGAAATATACTCAAAGTTGAGTATTGATTTCATGCTCTTTATTTCAGCTCATGGTAAACAGTGAGTGAGTTTTACTCCAAAACCTCTCGCTATATATACTGTGGTACCTCTGGTTAAGAACTTAATTCATTCCGGAGGTCCGTTCTTACCCTGAAACTGTTCTTAACTTGAGGTACCACTTTAGCCAATGGGGCCTCCCACTCCCGCCGCCGCGCGATTTCTGTTCTGAAGCAAAGTTCTTAACCCAAGGTACTATTTCTGGGTTAATGGAGTAACCTGAAGCGTCTGTAACCTGAAGCGTCTGTAACCCGAGGTACCCCTGTACATTATTTACACAATGGATCACACATAATTGGCTGATTCAACTCCCCTCCTGGAGCCTGATTGGGCTGCTCCTGTAGGCCAATCAGGTTGCTGATTCACTTCCTCCTGGAGCCGGATTGGGTGGCGCCTGCAGACCAATCAGGCTGCTGCCTTCTAGGATCCTACCTGCCTATTGTTCTAGGATCCAAGCTCAGTATATAACACCTGATGATAGTGCAATCCTATGTATGTGTTCTTACTAATAAGCTCCCCTGAGTTCAACCATCATTATTTGTTTTCTTCTAGTGCCAATTCAAATTCACCTGTGCTCATAGCCGAAAAGGCATCATTCATGCACATGAGAGAGGTATCAGCAAACCTGAGATAACCCTGAGGCTTGTAGATGCCACCCCATTCGGCATGGGGTGGGTGGGGGGACAAATCAACCCCATAAGAGCTCAACTAGCATGCGATGTTGGAGACTGAGGTCACGACGACACTATACATTTAAAACACCAGTTTTAAACCATCATGGTTTCCCCCAAAGAATTCTGGGAGTCATTGTTTGCTAAGGGCTGAGAGCTGTTAGGGGGTCCTTAGCTCCCTACAATTTCCAGAGTTCACTGTGAAGGATTGGTCGTTAAACACACCGAGAATTGTAGCTCTGCAAAAGGAATAGGGGTCTCCCATCAATTATCACCTTCCTATGGCAAATCAAGTTGATGGACTATGCCGAAATGGCAAAACTAACTGGGAAGCTCAGGAATCAAGGAGACAAGAAATTTTAAAAAGAATGGGAAATGTTTATAATGTGTATACAAAATCATTGTAAACAGGTCAAAACATTGGCAGGATTTTTTTTTTAAATGATATTTATTGAGACATCCAAATTTCCCCCCCAAAAAAACACACAAAAAATAAGCAAAACTACAAAAAAGAAAAAAGACAAAAAACACACAAGAAAATACAACAGCAAAAAAAAGAAAAAGAAAAAGTAAATCCAACATTTCCAAATTCTCCAAGTTCCATTGCCTTCTTTCCCTGACCTCCTCTCCCTCCCATCTCTTGTATCTTGGTTAATAGGTGTCACAGCAAATCCTTTCCATAGTTCATAATATTTTGTCAGTATGTTATCTTACTCTATTCTCATTTTATCTTATAAAAACAATCTTAAAGCTTAAAGCTTAAATCTTTTTTATCAATTTCTCAAGACCATTACCCTTTTACCAAATTCTTTAAAATTTTTAACCAGAGCCAAGTAATTTCATTTCAACATTTTCCCCACATTCATAAATCTTTTCTAGTAATAATAAAAATAAAAGGTTCATTCCAATCTTCTTCCAACGTCCCCTCCCCCCGGTCCCGGGGTTGTCAGTCTTTATTTTTTCTCCATTAGTCCAGCTCATTAACCTGGCGCCCTTATATCCGAGGCCTTTAAGTCTCTTCCATGTCCCTTTCGCAGCTCTTCTTCATATTTTCCTTTCAGTCGCGGGAACTGCAGCCTTGTAATGTTTTTGACCTTTTCCAACAAGTCAGTCCCTTTCGCATAATCCAAACTAAACTCCATATGGTATTTTAAAGCATGTTTCAGATTCCCTCCAAGTTTAGAGGTCCCAACAGCTCCAAGTTTCTGGCGGCCCATTTTCAGACTTGGAAAGTCCAAACATCCCAGCATAGGGGGTTCAATCCAACCCCCCATTTCTAATTCAATCCAAACTTTATCTTTCCAAGACTGATTTTTCTCAAGTTTATCAAAACCAAAGGCTCATTTGCCTGCTGGGCCGAAAGTCCCTCCATTCCTGGCATCCCAAATTCAACAAAGTCCTCTTCTTTTCGTTGTTCTGTCATGGCACACTCCTGTTCTGGTTCCTGAGTGGGCTCCTTATGTTTTTCTACTGCCTGGTCAAAAGCACTGGCAGCATTTATCATAAAGTCTATCTTCTGACTTAATTGGTCCAAAAGGGCACTTATGTTACAGAAAGCACCCAACAGTGCTTCTGTAGGCATCATCCTAGAAGGTCACAGAATTCTTTCCCACGATTGGAAACAGTAAACAGTTGCAAGTTCCCAGGTTACAATTTGGCAGCTCCCCTCTAGGGGGAGAAACTTCTGATAGTTCTTTCCCTCGACAACACTGGGAACAAAGTTTCTTCCTTGAAAATGTTCTGTCTATATATATATATATATATATATATATATGCGAAAGGAAACAATGGAGTCACAATGTTTCCCTCCTTTTAACTATCTGTCAAAACATTTATTTCTGGTCGATGAGCTTCAAACGTCAAATCTGACACCCTGCTCCAGGGTCAGGACGGTGGAAAATTACTTTAGTTTAACTTTATTTCCGCAGGTTTAAACAAGTCAGTAAAAAATTCCCCCTCTTCTCCTGCTTCCGAAGGGGGATTCCGCTACTTTTAATGATGAAAGATGATCCTTTAAAAGATGTTTTTAAGGCTCAAGTTTACGTTGTCTTTGCTTTGTTGTAACACAAGAGAATGGAAGGGCGACTTCCTGTTTAACCCTTTCCGTTTTGGTACCAAATTAGAGTCAATTTTAAAGTCCAAATTCCTTTTGTTTCACCAATACTTGTTTGTAATCCAAATATTTAGCGTTCCGGTACTCATGGTTAGTTCTTTTCAATACCAAATTGTCCCAGGAAAAAGGCAACGCTCTCCGGTAACGGCTGTGCGGCTTCGCTCCACAGAAAAAGCAATCGACTCACAGCACCGCGCCACTTCCCCCTCTTCACTTCGGAGCCCGTTTCTGAGCTCCTTAGTGGGTTGGGGAGCGCGCTACTGGTGCCCGCCGAGTCCCACGGTCACAGGCTTCATCCGCCTGTGATTTTCAGAAGGGTCCCCGCTACGCCGCAGCAGAAAAGACCCGTTTCTTGCAGAGCTGGTCCCTCCAGTTCAGAGGGAGTCCGCTATCATCGGAGGCGCCACCCCAGAAGTCCCCCAAGCTGCCATTTTGGATTTTAAACACACTTGTAATGTAACAGAAAGTATAGATAACCTAGGAAGATGAAAAATTGGAGAAGTATTGATATGCAGTTGAAAATAGAATAAATAGGATCCATGGTTTTGAATTATGGTGCTGGAGGAGACTCTTGAGAGTCCCATGGACTGCAAGAAGATCAAACCTTTCCATTCTGAAGGAAATCAGGCCTGAGTGCTCACTGGAAGGACAGATCCTGAAGCTGAGGCTCCAATACTTTGGCCACCTCATGAGAAGAGAAGACTCCCTGGAAAAGACCCTGATGCTGGGAAAGATGGAGGGCACAAGGAGAAGGGGACGACAGAGAACGAGATGGTTGGACAGTGTTCTTGAAGCTACAAACATGAGTCTGACCAAACTGTGGGAGGTAGTGGAAGATAGGAGTGCCTGGAGTGCTCTGGTCCGTGGGGTCACGAAGAGTCGGACACGACTAAACAACTAAACAACAACAACAACAGGATCCATGGAAAGGATGGGGGGAATTCAGGAGATTCAGAGTAATCTTGATAATTAGATTGGGGATTGTTTTTGTTGTATGTTTCTATTTTGGAAAAAAAAATTAAATAATAATAATTGTCAGCTTCCTTAACAAACTGCAGCTTCCCAAATTCTTTGGGGGGGGGGAAGCCATGATTGTTTAAAGTGGTATCATAGTGCTGTGTGAATATGATCTGGAAGGGGCAAAACTGTCTAATGGATGGGAGGGGGAAGGAAATGGAATGACTGGAAAAAGAGAAGGAGACAGATTTTTTTTATCTAAATCTAGAAAAACAATCTATTTGTCTGGATAGTCACTTCCTGGTTCACATTTTGCTACAGATCCCACTTGTGAATTTCATTCCCAAGTAAGTGTGTATAATACCGCAGCTTAATAGTGTAAAAGATTAGTACAAATTTCCTCCTTGCTGCAGGATCGGAGAGAGACGATTTCCATTTTGTTTTAAATGGTTTGACTTATTTACAAGAGCAATGGGAGGAGGGATGCTATTTTGCATTTTTTAAGTTAATTCTCAACGGCCATCTAATCAAATGCAGAGGAGTTAATCTTTCAAATAAGACTCTAAAAGCATAACTAAGCAGTTACAAATTGCTTCATTAGACATACGCCTCAAAAAAATGGAAATTCTTAACTATCAATCTTTTATGAAGCAAGAACTAAAAATGGAAAATTCAGAGTGTCCAAAAAGGAAAGTTTGGAACATCAACATTTGGGACATGCAATAAACTCTATTCCTTTTAAGATTGGAAATACATTATATTCACCATTTGTTCTCTTCATCAAAGCATTACATATATTAATTTTGACACCTGATAACGATGGAATCGCTTCTTACATGGGTTGTCCAATCATTTATTTGTCTATTTAAGGCACTTCTGTACTGACGTTTCTGTTGTTTATCCCAGAACTGTACATGGCACAAGTTAAATCAATTGTAACAGAAAATGTACAATTAAACCCAAATCCCAGATGTTAACTGGAAAAATCTGAAAAGGTTTTCCATGCAAATTTGGGTAATTTGCATAGGGAGATTGACAGTTTGTGCTGGAAAATATTTGGATGCCTTCCTAGAGAAAGTGTAGGCAACATGCTGCCCTCCTGATGTTGCTGGACTACAACTCCCATAATCCCCTGACCATTGGCCTTTTTGGCTGAGCAGAAAACACTAAACGTGAAGATCATTGAAACGGCCAAGCTTGTCTAATATTGCAGACCCTCCAAGGGAACCTATTTTCCAGGGACAGTCCTGGAGTTACAGAAGCCGTCCTGGTTTCTATTTTGATCCTGGAATATCCCACTTTTCCATAGGATGTCCTTATTTTCATGGAAGAAATGTTGGAGGGTACGGAGGGTATGGAGTTATGTGAACCCTGAGCCAAGGAGATAAGTAACTAGACAATCTTTAGGGAAGTTTTTAAAAGTTTTATTATGTTTTCATATATGTTGGAAACCTCCTAGAGTGGCTGGGGCAACCTAGTCAGATGAGTGGTGCATAAGTAATAAAATTATTATTATTATTGAAATAGGCCATTCCTATTTTCATTGGAGAAATGTTGTCAGGTTTGATATTGTATGTGTAATTGGTTGCAATTCATTATTAGTCGAGAACTTAGGAAACAGAAAACTTTCTGACCGTGTCACTGTCTACACCTGAGCTGCAGACCTTTTGCTGAATTTACCTTGAATCGATCATCTTTATTGGTATGGAATAAAGTTGCATTATTTAGTTCAGTGTGATATTTTGTTAGTTAAATAATAACAATGGCCTAGATCTTATGGTAACCTAAGTTAAGGATCCCCTTACCTTATATATGCCTAGTCAGCTGCTTCAATCTGCGACACGGGCACTTTTACAAGTACCACATAATGCTTGTTCTGCGCTTGCAAGAAATTGATCCTTCCACCTGGCGGACCGTACACGGTGGAATTCCTGTCCATTGATATCAGGCAGGTGCTTTCTCTATACTGTTTACAGCGCCCTTTTAAAAAAATTGTTTAAGCAAGCCTCTCTAGACATGTCTCTTTCACTAAGTAAATTTATTTTATTGTGTGCTCCAGAACTTAATTTGTTCTGGAGGTCCGTTCTTCACCTGAAACTGTTCTGAACCTGAGGTACCACTTCAGCTCATGGGGCCTCCCGCTGCAGCCACACAATTTCTTTTCTCATCCTGAAGCAAAGTTCTTTTTTATTATTATTATAAATATTTATTAAATTTTCACAAATTTTTAAAAACACATACAATACACACAGTACAAAAATAAACATACAGTAACGAACAAACACGTATAATTTCAACTCCTTTTTTCTTAAACTTACTTCATCGACTTCCCCATACCTCCCCTTTCTGCGTTCCAATTCCCAAAATTATTTCAGCAAATCCTTCCCCTTAATTTTATCCAATTTTTCCCTTTTCTTTTCTTTTACTTAATCTTTTACAGCTGTAATCCCTTACTTTATGTAACCCCAACATTTAACATTCATTAATCTTACAATATTTTTTAAGATAAATTTTAAATTTTTTCCAATCTTCTTCCGCCGTCTCTTTCCCCTGGTCTCGGATTCTGTCAGTCATTTCAGCCAGTCCCATGTAGTCAATCACCTTCATCTGCCACTCTTCCATCCTGAAGCAAAGTTCTTAACCCGAGGTACTGTTTCTGGGTTCGCAGAGTCTGTAACCTGAAGCGTCTGTAACCTGAAGCGTCTGTAACCTGAAGCGTCTGTAACCCGAGGTACCACTGTATCGGTTTTGCTTCCCCACACAATGAGTCAAATACCTTATTTTGTTTTATTATGTTTTTTTATTCTGCATGGAGCAGGCCGCCAGCATCAGGTGTAGCAGTCCAAGGCCAAAGGAACTTCAGCCTGTATGGAGGCCTTGCAGGGCAGCACAGGCCTGCAGTAACCTTGACGCAACCACCACAGAGGCGAGCAAGAGCCTTATACTGCTTTCTCGAAGCTCTTAGTTCTGGCTCCTTAGTTTGAATCACCTGGATCTAGATTGCCAAGAGTATGTTTCACGATTGGTTATTCTGCTCTGTCAAGAATCAGCAACATTGCTCAGAACAGCACAAGGATCCTCCAGACATGTTGGTTATTCTCAGATTTAACTTCAGCCAGAATTGCGCCAGCATTCAATATGTTACCGCTAGCAGTGAGAGATTGAAAAAGGGAAAGGACTCCTGGACGTTTAAGTCCCGTCAAAGGTGACTCTGGGGTTGCAGCGCTCATCTCGCTTTCAGGCCGAGGGAGCCGGCGTTTGTCCACAGACAGCTTTCCGGGTCTTGTGGCCAGCATGACTAAACCGCTTCTGGTGCAAGGGAACACCATGACAGAAGCCAGAATGCACAGAAATGCTGTTTAGCTTCCTGCCACAGCAGTACCTATTTATCTACTTGCACTGGTGTGCTTTCAAACTGCTAGGTTGGCAGGAGCTGGTACAGAGCAACGGGAGCTCACCCCATTGTGGGGATTTGAGCCACTGACCTTCTGATCGGCAAGCCCAAGAAGCTCAGTGGTTTAGACCACAGCGGCACCCACATCCCTAAAAGTTAGCATGTACTATGCTATATAAAGTGATGTGCCTCCCCTCAAAAAGTAATTTTTTTTCAAAGTGCTCAAAGCTTTTCTTCATTTGCAAAAACGTCGCTGTAACGGGCAATGATATATTCCCATAAAAGGCAAGAAAACATAACCGTTTCCATTGCCTATTGTCAACAATGAAGCCAAGTTAAAAACAACAACAATTAATCATTCTCCGAAAGTCTGAAAAACAGGGATAAACCATTGATAGTTTCAGCAAAGAATTAAAACTAGTTGAGAGAGACTAACATTCATATCGGCCTGTTTGCTAATATTTTTTAGTATCACAAAAGAAGGAAAAACAACCCCGTACTGATTTTCTGCTCCAGGAAACTATCCAACCAGAAAGTGCCCTTAACTTTTTAAATGAATATTACCAGCTGCAGTGGAACCAAACATGCAGAAGGTTATTAATAGCAGGTGCATTTGCTTTGTTAGAAGTGGCTGATTGCTTCTGCAGTAGCTATTAAATGGCTGCATTAACTTTATGTACTTCTTAATTAAAAAGCAAATAGGTTTTAGAAAAACTGTTTCACTGGATGCTGAAACGTAGCACTAATGTGAAGCCTGGAAGGAATGGCCTATAATATTAAATTAAGAATATACTAGGGATTAACATATCCATTTTTAATTAAAAGATTATAGTCTTGTGAGACTCCAACACACGGCCAAAAATGCAGCAGAAGAAAAACTGCCATCTGCAAATATACTATTTAAAAAGGTGTTTAGCGTTCCATAGATATGGTAAATAGCATCAGCAGAAACTCCATGATCAGCCTCATTCATCAATCAAATTCTAAATGTACTGTTGCAACCCATGATTCTAAACCTATACCAATTTGCATTACTGAATATTTTATCCACAGTACAGAATTCCGCAATGCATTTGGTTGGATCTTGAATTTATTTGTGCATTGCAACAATAATAGCAAACATTGATGCACCTACTTTTATTTCTTTGCCTTTTAAGTCTCACAGCATAAAATATTTGTTCATCTTAACAATCTTCTTAAATCTTACCCATCAACTTTCTAGATTACTTAATCTGTTGGACAAAGTCGGTTTTAATCCGCAGAACTTTATGTCACATTATTGTCTTACCGGTTAATTCTATTATTTCATTTTCATAATTTTATTACGGTCAAAGACCAGCTCAAAAAGCACAACTGGGCAGTGGCGTAGAATGGGTTCTCAGCACCCGGGGCAAGGCAAGTAATTTGCGCCCCCTAACCCAGGGCAAGCTTCCGAAGGCTGGCACGGGGAGAAGGTCTCTCCGCCCCACCGCCAGCCTTCGGAGGAGGTCCGAGGACAGTGGGGTTCCTGCTTCCTCGAGGAGGGCCGGCCAAACGCGCCCCCCCAAATGTTGCGCCCGGTGCGGCTGGCACCCCTGGCATCCCCCACGCTACGCCACTGCAACTGGGACAGCTTTCACAAGAATGAAATATACATTTAAAACATTGTACAACACCATCTTAAAGATTAAAATCTAAGATAAACGCATATACACATAAAGACCTAAAATTTGGGCTACCACACAAATTGGCCCTGCCACCATAGAGGCCGACTTCGACTGTTTTCCTAGTGAACTAATTTGTTTCAGGGGGTGGTCTGTGCCTGCAAATCTGCGCGCAGAATCTGGCAACCATCCAGGTCGTCTTGTGGTCTTTGCCTAAGAGGAGAAAATAAGTTTACACTTATCCGAAAGGTTAGCAAGCCTCCCCAGCTGGGGGTCAATGGTATCTCTGCGTATCTCGGGTCAATTCTATTAGTCTTCACTTGGATGTAAATGGGATGTGCAATGCAATCCTAATCATATTTGCTGATACTGCATACATACCATACATTTAAAGCACATTATTTCCTCCTACAGAATCTATGTATGGTGGGTACATAGCATAAGATATATAAGGGCTGGATTTAGGTTTGATGTGGCTCTAAGCTACTTATATGTTAAACTGTGCTGCACTGCAGTCCATGCAGAATGTAAAGGCTGACCATTAGGTCCAGTCGTGGCCGACTCTGGGGTTGTGGCGCTTATCTCGCTTTATTGGCTGAGGGAGCCGGCGTACAGCTTCCGGGTCATGTGGCCAGCATGACTAAGCCGCTTCTGGCGAACCAGAGCAGCGCACGGAAACGCCGTTTACCTTCCCACTGAAGTGGTACCTATTTATCTAATTGCACTTTGAGGTGCTTTCGAACTGCTAGGTGGGCAGGAGCAGGGACCGAGCAACGGGAGCTCACCCCGTCATGGGGATTCGAACTGCCAACCTTCTGATTGGCAACTCCTAGGTTCTGTGGTTTAACCTACAGCACCACCCGCATCCCATGCAGAATGTAGGCACCCTATATATAGAAATGAGCAAACCAGGGATATTTTAGGGAGCAGGTGGGGCCCATTACTTGCATCATAGGAGACTACACAACACAAAACACTGTTGCTGTATGTAGGTTTTATTTTATTTGTGTTTTATCTTATATTTTGGAAATGTACATCCAGGTGTTTTTCCTTTAATTTTTTTTGGGGCCCCCAAGAGAGTGGAGCCCTAAGTTAGAGCTTATTTAGCTTATATGTAAATCCGGCACTGGATGTGAACTCCCACTGCATTCAGACACACTCTTTAGTTAAGTGTGTAGGATTACAGACCAAGGAATTACAGTGGTACCTCGGGTTACAGACGCTTCAGGTTACGGACTCCGCTAACCCAGAAATAGTACCTCGGGTTAAGAACTTTTTTTCAGGATGAGAACAGAAATCGTGCTCTGGCAGCGCGGCATCAGCAGGAGGCCCCATTAGCTAAAGAGGTACTTCAGGTTAAGAACTGTTTCAGGTTAAGAACGGACCTCCGGAACAAATTAAGTACTTAACCCGAGGTACCACTGTACTCCCAAGAGAATTTGCAGACGATCACAGCTTTTCAGCAAAGTTATTTGCATTTTACTTGTAAGTAAGTCCCACTGAGTTTAGTTATTAATTTAATCTTGGAAGCCTTACAATACCACAGTGATATGCACCCTTTAATTAATTACATTCCTGCTATTTGAATTTTAGCACTGGACCATGAATTATGGGTTATGTATGCATTGGAGTCAGCCAAACACATGATGTCGGCACATTAGAAGAAGAGATCGTAACCTTTCATACAGCGATGGATTAATGATTTGCACTTCCTGCGCTTATTTGAACTGGCAGTGTATCAATATGTATGCAAAGAGAACAAGTATGAAAACATTTGCTCAGCTTTTTTTGAGATGCATGCATCATAGAGGAGAGAGAAGTATAGGACAAAAAACAACGTAAGCCATTGTCACATCATGGGGTGCAGCCTGCGCCACGAGAGGGAGGGAGAAAACCAGTTAATTGTGTTTTCCCTGGTTGCCTCCACTAAAACAGCCCTTAACCCTCTGTAACTTTGTCATTTCCTATCAACTTCCTTACGGACTGAGCCAGTTCACTAGACTAGATAAAGAGGTGAGTAAAGTCCAGAAGGTACGGAAATGAAAACAAAGTCATTAAGCCAAGATGAAACGACAACAAATTTAGTTTTTATCAAAGGTCTTGAAAAGCAGCAGTTAAACAGTTGCTGTCTTAACATTTTCTAGCAAAAAGTAGGTCCTGAAACAGTTTAACCACAAGAGCAATTATAATATGAAAATCACAGTGGGGAAACCCACATCCTTTGAAATGTAGAACCAGAGATCTTGGTTCACTGCAAATCCTACTCTGATTGAGCCAATTTTATTTCCATCTGGCTCGTTTTACTAGCTGGAGTTTGTGATCAACCACTCTCCCAGGTCCGCAAGAAATGCCGAAAGGGAAACTAACCTGGACAAAGTCCTCCTGGAAGAGGACAGGGCATTGTGTGACCCCAGAGCTTTCCATGGGTTCATTCCAGGTCATGCATGTATGTCTAGACTCAGGGGTGGCTTATTAACCTGTGGCCCTTTAGATGTTGATAGAGTACAAATGAGGTGAGGCAAGTCCTGGACCAATGTCTAGTGTCGCAACCCCAGAGTCGGTCACGGCTGGACCTAAAGGTCAGGGGTCCCTTTAACCTTTTTACCTTTAAAAGGTAAAGGAAAAGGACCCCTGACCATTAGGTCCACACGTGGCCGATTCTGGGCTTGCGGTGCTCATCTCGCTTTATTGGCTGAGGGAGCCGACGTTTGTCCGCAGACAGTTTTTCTGGGTCATGTGGCCAGCATGACTAAGCTGCTTCTGGTGAACCAGAGCAGTGCACGGAAACACCGTTTACCTTCCCGCTGGAGTGGTACCTATTTATCTACTTGCATTTTGACGTGCTTTCGAACTGCTAGGTTGGCAGGAGCAGGGACTGAGCAACGGGAGCTCACCCCATCACAGGGATTCGAACCGCCGACCTTCCAATCGGCATGCCCAAGAGACTCAGTGGTTTAGACCACAGCTCCACCCGTTTCCTGAATAAACAAGCACACAGTCACTGATAGGTCCCCCCGCCATTGTGAAGCTCAAAGCAATGAAGATGATGCCTCCCCAGCTGTTGCCATTGGCTGTGGGTTTCTTGTGATGTCACAAAAGCACTTGGCAACTGAGTGGATATAAAGGCAGGCCAAGGGGAAAGCCCTTTTCTGTTTCCAGCAGGACACACATGGCAATGGATGTGACCTTCAGCCGTTTACCTTCCCACTGGAGCGGTACCTATTTATCTACTTGCACTTTGACGTGCTTTCGACCTGCTAGGTTGGCAGGAGCATGGACTGAGCAATGGGAACTCACCCCGTCGTGGGGATTCGAACCGCCAACCTTCTGATCGGCAAGTCCTAGGCTCTGTGGTTTAACCCACAGCACCACCAATGTCCCAGTGATGGGTTACATGATGGTTAATACAGAGCCGTCTTTCCCATTGGGCTTACTGGTGTGTTGCACCAGGGTGCCGGCCTCTCAGGGGCGTCCTAGCAAGTGGGGGAGCTGTGCGGCTTTGCTGGCGGCCTCCCCTTTCCCTCCTGCATGCCTGCCAGCTGCACCCCATCAACCATATGGCTGGCAGGTGTGCAGCTTGCCTCCCAAGCCTCCGCAGGAGGAGAGTGATTCCCGCAGAGGCTTGGGAAAAGGTCGACAACTCTGGGAAATGGGGTGGGGAGGTGGGGCGCTTGAGGGATCTTTGCACCACAGCACCGGATATGCTTAAGACGGCCCTGAGACACTAAACTGAGGCTGAATTCTGGTATGATGTAAGCCCTGTGTGAGTGAGTTGCTCCCTGTTGGTTGTTCTTGGCAGGGTTGCACTGTCTTGTGAAGGAGCAGGTATGTAGCTTGGGAAATCTCTTAGATCCATCACTGTCAACGGAGGCACAGGTGTCCTTAGTACTGTTGAAGAGTCCTTGCAGCTTCATCTGGTACAGCTGTTCCTGGACAGAGGCAGTGAGGAAGCAAGTTGCTAACCTGCAGTCTGAACTGCTGGCAATGTGCTCTACGCTGCGCTTGTCTTTCATTGATAAATTGTAGCTAGTGCAGAATGCACCAGCTGGTGGTACATTCCTGAGCAAAGTTCAAGCGTATGAAATCCTAAATGACCTGGATTACCTTGTCCCTTAGGCAGATCACCGTGGTTATCTGGAGGAGTCATCCTGATTACCCAACACTGATTACATTTGTTTAGCTTCTTTCTACTCAAACTAAACCTTTGCTTTTGATTTTGTTATATTATTGTGTTATATTTTTATTAACCAATTTCCACATCACAATTTATCAATCCTCTTAACCAATTACATCATTTCCCCTCTTCCCCCCTCAACCCTCCCTCTCCCCCCCCCCACGGACTTCCCTCAGCTCCCCTCCCTGATTTCTTTACATATATTGTTTTCTGCAAGTTATAAAATTGTACATATCCTTACTTTGTCTATCATATGTTCAGCTAATAAATTTGTGAATGTCCAGTTCATTTTGTTGTCTTTTTAGATACAGTGGTACCTCGCAAGACGAACGCCTCGCAAGACGGAAAACCCGCTAGACGAAAGGGTTTTCCGTTTTGGAGGCGCTTCGCAAGACGAATTTCCCTATGGGCTTGCTTCGCAAGACGACAGCCCATAGAGAAATATCTGGGACAGCGGGGAAGCACAGCGCGTCTTCCCCACTGTCCTCGGACCTCCTCCGAAGCCGGGCAGTGGGGCGGGAACGCCTCCTCCCGCCACCGCCGGGCTTCGGAACGCTGCTCCGAAGCCGGGCGGGGGGGCGGGAACACCTTCTGAAGGCGGGCGGGGGGCGAAAGTCTTTGTCCCCCCTGCCTGCCTTCCCAGGGGCTTTTAAATCGCCCCGGACAGCGGAGAAGTCCTCCGCTGTCCCGGGGCGATTTTAAAATGCCGCCCGCCAGCATTTTAAGATCGCCCGGACAGCAGAGAAGTCCTCCGCTGTCCCGGGGTTTTTTAAAATGCTAGGGGTGGGAAGAAAAGCCCTTGTCCCCCCCCAGCCTTCAGAAGAGGTCCGGGGACAGACTGTCCCCGGACCTGGTCTGAAGGCGGTTTCCCTAGGAACGCATTAATTGATTTTCAATGCATTCCTATGGGAAACCGTGCATCGCAAGACGAAAAACTCGCAAGACGAAGAGACTTGCGGAACGAATTAATTTCGTCTTGCGAGGCACCACTGTAGCTTGTAAAAAGCTCCCATTCTTCCTTGAAGTTGTCCTTTTCACATAGTTTATATGTCAATTTGGCCCAAATTCCACATAGCTCATCAATTTTTTCTTGTCACAGTTCTTTCGTTGGGATTTCCTCATTCTTACATCCTTTTGTTAACAAGACTCTTGCTACTGTCGTGGCATACATAAACAAGTTCTTTACTTTTCTTCGCAGATCTTGTCCTGCAATCCCTATTTATTGTGTTTTAAGGGTTTTATGATTTGATGCTGTTTTAATGATTTTATTGTGCAGGCTCCGTTATATTATTTATGAGTTTACAGTTGAAACACACACAAACACACACAAATGAAATGCTTGCTCACTTGCTTGGGCCTTACGAGTAAAAAGAGTCTCCCTCAGGGCTGACTCCCCTGTCTCTGCTGTCTCAGGTATTTGCCTCTTTCTGTCTGATAATAGGGTCATCCCTGATCTTCCTTTCCTTTGTGGGTGGAAGAAAGGTCCATGGCAGACAAGACATATTTTGAGGGAGAGCAGGGTTTGGAGTGTTTGTTACAGTGTCCGTTTCAAGTGGAATTCATTTTAAATATATGCCTGATTCGCACATCACCATGATTGCTACTTCTGCTGATCTTGATTCTACAGCACAACAGGGACATTTAAGAGGTGAAATCAGAATGTAAGTTTCTGCAACTGTGCCTCCAGGACCGATGGTGTGCAAAACTCAGCACTTAAATATAATTGATATTCTGAAACATGTTTAGGTGGCGGATTTAGGTGGTTGTCAGGGTAGAGTCTGAAAGCATATGAGGACATCACCTTGCTGAAGCTAAGCAGGTAGAGCAGCCGCTTACATACAGTGGTACCTCGGGTTAAGTACTTAATTCGTTCCGTAGGTCTATACTTAACCTGAAACTGTTCTTAACCTGAAGCACCACTTTAGCTAATGGTGCCTCTTGCTGCCGCCGCGCTGCCAGAGCACAATTTCTGTTCTTATCCTGAAGCAAAGTTATTAACCTGAAGCACTATTTCTGGCTTAGTGGAGTGTGTAACCTGAAGCGTATGTAACCTGAAGCATATGTAACTCGAGGTACCACTGTATTGCCAGAAAAGAAGAAAACACATCTCTGAAAGGGGGGACAGAAGAGGATATGGATTTGCATATATTAATTTATATGTCTAGGGGCAGATTTAGAGTTTAAAAAGAAAAAGGTAAAGGACCCCTGACAGTTTAGACCAGTGGCGGACGACTCTGGGGTTGCGGCGCTCATCTCACTTTACTGGCCGAGGGAGCTGGCATTTGTCCGCAGACAGTTTTTCTGGGTCATGTGACGCAACGTTCTGGTGCAACGGAACACCAAAACCAGAGCACTGTGCGGAAACGCCGTTTACCTTCCTGCCGGAGTGGTACCTATTTATCTACTTGCACTTCGTGCTTTCGAACTGCTAGGTTGGCGGGAGCTGGGACTGAGCAACGGGAGCTCACCCTGTCGTGGGGATTCAAACCGAATAGAACAGTGTTATGGGATTTTAAATTGGCCGCAACTTTTATTGATTACAGATGTAGGTAGGCTTTTGATCAGGCACTGGGTGTATATCTATTTTCGGGATCCATATGGAGGGCTGACGCTTCAGCAGTGTCGCATCTGACAGGGCAAATTCGAAGCTTGCGATACCGGCTGGCTGGGAGGCATTCCTGGCTGTGGCAAAGTCATTTCTCCCTCTGGGGATGTGAAGGGCTTCTGTGCCAGGCCCGTCATGAAATTCTACTCAATATTGATCCAGAGCAGATTCCAATGTGTAGTTAGCAGAGCAACAACTTAAACACATTGCAGGATTCCCAAAAAAATAGACCAGAGGCAATTAATATTTCATCCAGCAGATCTTTACTGCTACTGAAGGCAAATGGGCATAATGGTCACAAATCCAATACATTCAGGATTGGCACCGTCCATAAGAAATCCAGTTGCAGCAGACTTAACTTAAGCTTACAATAACTTATAATAAGTCTAAACCTTAACGCTAAGTGTTAAGTTGTGGGTGAACATATCAGACCACACAGCAATTCTTCAAACAGCTCTTGTTTATTCACAGGCCAGAACAGAACTGAACTGAAGGGTTCAGTCAGCCTACTTATATAGAGATCCACTACAATGCAACTGTAACAACTTTCTGTAACTGTCCAATCACTGAACATCACTTTCAATCCCTTATTTACATATGTGGACCTGAGTGAAAACTATCTACAGTATCCCCTGCTGGCCCAGGGTGAGAACTTCAGTACATAACACTAAGCATACTATGTACAGAACACCACACCAGAAGGGAAAGAGATAGAAAGAGAAAGAGAAACCCTGGCTCCTTCTGGCCTAATGCAGTGGAACCTCTACTTACGGACGTAATCAGTTCCAGTCTGTAAGTAGTTCTGGGTCGCTGTTAGAAGCGCCATTGTGTGCAGGCACATTCGACGGAGTGCGCAGATGGTGGCAGCCACTTCTGCGCATGCGGAAATGGCAGAAGCCGCTTCTGCGAGTGCGTGAATCGCGGCAAACCCAGTATTTTCTTCCGGGTTTGCCGTGGTTGCAACTTGGATCGGGCCCAAGTAGAGGCGGTGGTAAGTAGAAGTTTTACCAGTGGAACCTCTACTTACAACCATAATCCATTCCGGAAGTCCGGTCATAACTAGCAAAGTACATAAGTAGAGGCGCACTTTTCCATAGAAAGTAATGGAAAAGTGAATTGATCCGTTCTAGATGATGAAAAACACCCCCTAAAACAGCAATTTAACACACATTTTACTGTCGAACGAGACCATAGATCCATAAAATGAAGGCAATAATCAATGTACTGTACTTTAAAATAAATAAGACAGTATTGCAAATGAAAAAATTAACTTTTTTTTCCTTACGTGCACTGAGGGTGGGTGGGATTACCTGGTTACAAGCTGGGGGGGGTAGGGCAGTAAAGAGCTGATTCACTTCGGCCAGGGTCACTTTTTTTTCTTGCCAGCCCAGGTTCTTCTCTGGAGTTCCTCAGGTTAGTTCCTCGGCGGGGTTTGGGGCTGCGGTGCACCCTGCTATGCCTCTTGCAGGCAGCACCTCTTCCACAGCTTCAGGGGTGGGATGGGGCCCTCTCCCTGGCAGCAGAGGCCTCAGCGCTGCCCCGCAGCTGGCTGGGCGAGGTCCAGGCTGCTGGCAAGGCCTCTGTTCGTATCTAGAGGAACGTTCATAAGTCGAAGCGCCTACTGAAGGTAGTAACTGGAATCGTATGTAAGTAGAGCCGTACGTAAGTCAAGGTTCCACTGTATGCATAAAGGTAAAGGGACCCCTGACCATTAGGTCCAGTCGTGGCCGACTCTGGGGTTGTGGCGCTCATCACGTTTTATTGGCCAAGGGAGCCGGCATACAGTTTCCAGGTCATGTGGCCAGCATGATTAAGCTGCTTCTGGCAAACCAGAGCAGCGCATGGAAACGCCGTTTACCTTCTTTATCTACTTGCACTTTTTGGTGTGCTTTCGAACTGCTAGGTTGGCAGGAGCAGGGACTGAGCAACGGGAGCTCACCCCGTCACGGGGATTCAAACCACCGATCTTCTGATCGGCAAGTCCTAGGCTCTGTGGTTTAACCCACAGTGCCACCCGCGTCCTACTGTACATAAAAAAGATTAAAAAGGCAGCATATGCACGAAGAATAAAATGCAAACACTGCAGAAATCAAAAGTTATGTAAAATAATTGTGTTCAAAATGAACAAGATATAATCTTGGCTATTGCTTCATTTTCCTTATTCCAGCTGAAAACTGGTTATACAATAAAGATGGAGAACTGGTCATTCCACTTGCTAAAAGTTGGAAGCGTTGTTTATGTTTAAAAGTTCTTAAACTTTTTCTTCCTTTCTAAGTTACCTCTGTTATAAGAAAAAGACCTTGCTCTCTTTCCCTTATGGGGTACCCAAGAGCCCATACAGAATCCTCTCTTTAGGTTCTATATCTATAGGAGAAAATAACAGAGGCCAACCAGAGAATATTGAGAAGCAAGGCAGCTAATAAGCCTGATCTTTTTTAAAGGTGTTGCAACAGGGTGCTCCCCCCCATACACGGGGGGGGGGGAGACCTCAAGCACAGGCGCACAAGCCCTTATATAGACATTTGAAATTGCCAGCCCTGCAGAACAAGACCACCCCCAAAAGCATCATAAATAAATCACAGAATACATCACAGAAGGGGTGTAGCCCAGATCACTCCATTAACACATCAGAGAAGGAGCAGAAATCTGGGTGTGTGGTTTCTTCCTGTCTGGCAGGTTAGCTGATCGGATTAAATGGCATCCTGGCCACTCTTTTGTTATGATAACCAATTCCTGACTCTAGGTCACAGGCTCACAGCCTGATCATATCTTGAATGTGCCCTTAAGACAGGATTTGTGAGGACACGATTTGTGAGGAAAGAGACAATGGGGAGGTTTCCCACTTTGACCTTGCAGAGAAATATTTGAGGTCAATATGTTCAGGACCTTTTCTGTGGGGTTTCAGACTTGTGGTTTATATATACAGTTATGAAGATTTATTTTTTCATATATGATCTTAAAATGCTTATAAAACCCCCTACGCCTATTTGTGTACATATGTGCAGTAGGCAAGACAGTGAGAGAGACTGGGGTGGAATCTAGACGCGTATTAAAAATGTTGTGAAAATGTTTCTTAAAAAAAAAGTTTTGAAAAAATATATTGAATTTGCTATAGCTCACCATCGCCGTAAAGTATAATGCCCTCTACAACACACTTAAAACGTTTTATTTGCAGCTGTGTAGCTGAGTCCTGGGACGCAGGTGATGCTGTGCTCTAAACCACTGAGCCTAAGGTCTTTATATCCACTCAGTTGCCAAGTGCTTTTGTGACATCACAAGAAACCCAAGAAATGGCAACAGCTGGGAGGCATCATCTTCATTGCTTTGAGCCTCACAATGGCGGGGGGACCTATCAGTGATTGTGTGCTTGTTTATTTGGGACATGGGTGGTGCTGTGGTCTAAACCACTGAGCCTCTTGGGCTTCCCAATCAGAACGTTGGCGGTTTGAATCCCTGTGACGGAGTGAGCTCCCATTGCTCTGTCCCAGCTTCTGCCAACATAGCAGTTTGAAAGCACGCCAGTGCAAGTAGATAAATAGGTACCGCTGTGGCGGGAAGGTAAACGGTGTTTCTGTATGCTCTAGTTTCTGTCACAGTGTCCCATTGCACCAGAAGTGGTTTAGTCATGCTGGCCACATGACCCGGAAAAACTGTCTGCGGACAAACGTCAGCTCCCTTGGCCAGTAAAGTGAGATGAGCTCCGCAACCCCAGAGTCGTTCGCGACTGGACTTAACTGTCAGGGGTCCTTTACCTTTGCCTGAGTCCACTGAAAGGGCCAAACTGAAGCTATACCTCCATGATACCTGACACTCATCTATGGAAACAGATCCATTGATTGATTTCACTCCATTTCCCAATAGAGGCATTGCAGTCAGCTAACTGAATCCATCTAGTTTTGCCATGACCTGATGATAATCAGCAGGTGCGCCAAGGGGGGTGGGTGGGTGGGGACAGGCCCCCCAAGTTCTGCAGTGGCTGTGCGCACATGCCACAGGGCGTGCTCACATCACATGTGCAAACACGGGGCATCCACATCACAGATAAGCACTCCCAGTGCTCTGAGATGGCCACAGAACCACCCACATTTCATATTTCTTTATAACATTTCTCATCGCCGCACAGTGTTCTCCTTGCTTCCTCCTCCTTGTTCCCAGAAAACCTTGCAAAAAACAAACCCTGTGTAAAAGGACTTTTATGACATCACAGCCCCGTTGCCCTGGGAACCTCCTTCTTCTTCTAGCCTTGCCATACACGAGGAAAATTCCTGACAGGGCCTGGTTTTCGCGTGTAAAAATGGCGTTGGGGGGGAATCTGCAAAATGTTGGAAAAAAACTCACATGTATGCAAAAAGCAGCTTAAAATTACAACAATTTTGGTGATTCTCTTAAAAAAAGCCCGACAACTTTGCGGGTGTCAGGAATTTTACTTTTTGAAATATGGCAACCCTACCTTGGTTACCTTGGGCTTTTTGCCTTGTAAGATGGCTTAATGGCATGTTTTTTGGATATCCACTTATATTCTACTCAAGGAAAAATGCCGTTGTTTCCCCCCCCAGGAAATAAATATTTGTTATATATATGTACCCAGAAGTAAGCTCTATTGAGCCCAGGCGGCAGCCTAAGAAAGGGAATTGAAGCCAGCATTAAACATCTGGACGGGACCTCAACTTCCTCAGCACCGCACACAATTTTATTATTTTGGCTCTGAGGTTATGTGTGCACACAGACTCTTTCACTTCAGCACCAGCTGCTACACAGAGCTATTTAATGCTGTAATCCTAACTCTATGGCAACTTTATATTGTGGCAGGTGCGGCAAGGCAGCTTGTACTGTAGCTCTTGTTCTTAAGGCATCCCTTCTGCTTACAACAGACTGGGGAAAGCGGAGAGGAAAAACCTATATCATTAAAGGCCTGAACTGTGTAAAAAAGAGAGAGGACACTGCTCTTTAATGTTTTTATAAAGGACCAATAGGGTGTGGTATGAATGTATACTGTACATAGCAGCAGTTGCTACAGTTTTAGTCTCCCCTGAGGTGTGCCTGGATTCCTCCTGCATATTTTTCCAGAAACTCCAATGTTCAGACATGGTTCAGGTAGACTTTATTTCTTTACCTTTTCAAAGGACTACGTACTTGCTTCTTTATTCAATTTAGCATCCATTGGTACATTGTCCTTCCTTCCTTCCTTCCTTCCTTCCTTCCTTCCTTCCTTCCTTCCTTCCTTCCTTCCTTCGGTCTTTCTTTCTTTCTTTCTTTCAAAAAGCACAGTGCATTTTTAATTTTCTCAAACCTCTCCTGGATTGAAGGATGAGGGAGACATTGTGACATCACAGAACCAACCAATCAGCATCATGCTTCTGCTGACAATGAGTTGAATTAGTTTCCTGAAGCTCAACTCTGGAAAGCGATAGGGATAGCTGACCAGAGCATGGTGAGTATGCTTTCAGAGTTGTTCCAATGTAAATTTGTAAATCCAGAACTTAAAAATGGAAAGTGTAATGCGGGTGGGCAACAAAAGAGGTTTAAAGACTCTCTCAAGGCAAATCTTTAAAAATGTAGTATAAACACTGGAAACTGGGAAACACTGGCCTGCGAGCGCTCCAGTTGGAGAACAGCCTTGACCAAAGGTGTTGTGGACTTTGAAGAAATGTGCCAAGAGGAAGGCATGCTTGGTAAACTCTCACCATGATCAACTCCTGCTTGGAAACCTATGTCCCTACTGTGGAAGGACGTGTGGATCCAGAACTGGCCTCCACAGCCACTTACGGACTCACTGTTAAAAGCCTTTGTCTTTCAAATTCTTTTTTAACATTCATCTGCTTGTGTGTGTGTGTGGGGGGGGGGGCGTAGTTTCCTCTTTTGATTCAGATTTGACCATGCTGGCTTTTCTTGGCAATTGGCCATGTACATGTATATTTCATTTAATAGCACTATGGCTACTGCTTCCAACTGGCTTAACATCACTTCTTATACCTCGTGCCAGATTCTAGGGTCACCACCTCTCCGATCAGTTCCATGAGCAACTGTTCTAGGGCAGAGTCATATTAGGGTATCTAGAAATTTTTCCTTTTTGTTGTGACTGGGACACATATGTAGCCAATCTATGTGAGACTAGTTCTAATAACCCATTACTAACATAATCATCATTTCTTCTTATGGATGCTTCCTTGATTTCATTCTTCATCCTAATATCTCCTTGAGCATTTTCATCAGTGGGACGATAGCACACCTCTTGTACTATATTATTCTTAGAGCCTTGTTCATCACCCACAATGTTTCTGTGGAGGAGTCTGTCCCTTTTGGGATTTCTAGCATGTTGGACTTGGTCAATGACCTCTTTAACATACAGAATGATACCAGCTCCAGTACATTCTTCTCTGACCTTCCTATAGCATTTGTATACAGATATAACAATGTCCCACTGGTTTTCTCTGTTCCTCCAGTTTTGCATTATGCTTATTATATCAATGCAGTCCTCTAAGACTAAGCACTCTGGTTCACCCATCTTGGCTTAGAGGCTTCTAGCATTAGCATGTAAACACTTGTACAGTGGTGCCCCGCAAGACGAAATTAATTCGTTCCGCAATTTTTGTCGTCTAGTGATTTTTTCGTCTTGCGAAGCACGAAATCCCATAGGAATGCATTGAAAATCAATTAATGCGTTCCTATGGTCAAAAAAAGTCCAAACAAAGCCAAATTTGGTACAACAACAGTTTATTAACTGCTCTTTAAAGTCACACATACTGTAAAGAGCAGTTCAAAAATTTAAGGGAAAATAAATTAACTTTATAAACAAAACATGTCTTTGTTTTTAGTCAAAGAAAAAAAGTCGCGAGACGTTTTCGTCTTGCGAAGCAAGCCCATAGGGGAAATTTGTCTTGCGAGGCAAATCGCGAACGGAAAAAACTTTCGTCTAGCGAGTTTTTTGTATTGCGAGGCATTCGTCTTGCGGGGCACCACTGTATATTCTCTCTCTTTAAGGGAGCATGACTCTTGTTTTAGGACCTGTGGTGCTTTGGCCTTGCTGAATTACTATCCTTTGCTCCTGCACTCACAATGCCTAGTTGTACAGTCATTTGCCTCCAGAGGCATTTACTTATGAATTACATTCCATTTCCATTACTCCAGAACATGAGATGATACAGTTAATCTCATATAATTTCCTGATTTTTCTCTATAACCAATGTTCCTGACTTCATTTTATCTGCAGATTTCACCATTCCACATATACCTACTTTAGATTTCTAGACAGTGTTAAAGACTATATACTTCTGTCCATGTTTCCTTGAAAAAACGCTCTCTTGAACTCAGTGGGACTACTTCCAAGAAACATTCCTAGGTGAAAATGTGGGTTGCCACAGTTCTCCTAAGGTTCTAACACTGAGATTTAGATAGTTTGAGATCAGGATTAGTGCTTGTGAGAGGAAGCTGGTTTGCATAGATGACTAACAGATGAAAGAGGAAGTATACCAAATCAGTGTGTGGTGAGTCAAAAATGGAAAGCTAGATTTATTGTGAGCAGTGTGAATAAGGAACAAAGGATTGCCACCTCTTCCAATGTAGGGAGACTTACATTGGCTCCCAGTACGTTTCCGAGCACAATTCAAAGTGTTGGTGCTGAACTTTAAAACCCTAAATGGCCTCGGCCCAGTATACCTGAAGGAGCATCTCCACCCCCATCGTTCAGCCCGGACACTGAGGTCCAGCTCCAAGGGCCTTCTGGTGGTTCCCTCACTGTACGAAGTGAGGTTACAGGTAACCAAGCAGAGGGCCTGCTCAGTGGAGGTGTCCGCCCCGTGGAACGCCCTCCCATCAGATGTCAAGGAAATAAACAACAATCTGACTTTTAGAAGTACTTTATCTCAAAATGTCAGGAAACTTAGAAATACTTTTTGAAAACTCTGTATGCTAAAATAGGAACTTCAAAAGAGCTTCACAATTTTCAGTTATGATAAGGAAAAGCATAGTACATAGAATATTAGCCATAGCTCTTCTGTCTCATGAAATATTGTTTTGATTAATTTTAACCCAAACTAGTTTCAGTATGAATTGAAAAAAGAACTTGGCTGTATTTTAAGACCATAATGTAGACATGGCCTTATATGCCTATTCAGTTTACCCTGCATTACTTTGCAAGTGCAATTATGTAATTCTTAATCCATATCATTTTCTAAATAAGCTGCCTGCCATTTCCTCTACGTTGTTACATTTCCCTTCAAAGTTCATCAAATTTGTAACATTAGTTTCTGAATGATGCATTATGCATCAATAAAACAAGTGATTTGTTTCAGTTACCTTTTTGTGTATGTAGTCTTTTATACATACAGTACTGGGGTTATACTTTACCCCAGGGGATGGGAATCTCTGGCCCTCCAGAGATGTAGTTAAGACTGCAGCTCCCATCACCCTTGACCAATGACTATGGTGGCTGGGGCCAACATCTAAAGAGCCCCAGGTTCCCCACTGCTGCTCTACCCTCTGACCCCATGGATTGCTAGAGTGCTAGTTCAAACCCAGTTAAGATATTTATTATTATTTATTAAATTTCTATAACACGCTTCACCTAAAAATTGCAAGGCTGTTTGCAATATAAAAACATAAAAATACATACCATAGCAACAAACAAAAACATCCCCCTCCAGTTTAAAAAGCCATGGATTTGTGGGATGTAAAACTGCAGTCAAGTACAACATTCCTACAGTAGACATGTGACTTGAAGAGGGTGTGGTCTGTTGTACTAGTATGGAGGAGCGCACGGCCTCCACATTCTGATTAGTGTGTGTGTTCTCCATTTTGGATGTTGCTGTATAATTGGCTAAGTGACTGCTTAGCCGCAGTCACTTGGGACTAACTTCTTTATGGAATAGTTGTAGTTGTTAAGTAACCAAAACCTACCTTCAGGGATATGTCTGTGAACCTGAATGAATCTGTGAGTAAACTATTTTTAGGTAAAGGTAAAGGGACCCCTAACCATTAGGTCCAGTCGTGACCGACTCTGGGGCTGCGGCACTCATCTCGCTTTATTGGCTGAGGTAGCTGGTGTACAGCTTCCAGGTCATGTGGCCAGCATGACTAAGCCGCTTCTGGTGAACCAAAGCAGCGCACGGAGACGCAGTTTACCTTCCCGCCGGAGCGGTACCTATTTATCTACTTGCACTTTGACGTGCTTTCGAACTGCTAGGTTGGCAGGAGCAGGAACCGAGCAATGGGAGCTCACTCCGTCATGGGGATTCGAACCGCCGACCTTCTGATCAGCAAGTCCTAGGCTCTGTGGTTTAACCCACAGTGCCACCTGTGTCCCTATTTTTATATTAACGTTAATCAGATTCTTGTGTTTATTCTTTTTAAGAGGGAAAGGCAAGGGATTTTACCAGGAAGGAATCTTTAATAGTAAGACTCAGATGAGTCAGCAACAAGCTGATCACTGCATAATCTAAAAAGGGCGATGTTTGGAACTCTGCTAAAATATGGAACTTGCTAACGCAAGTTTGGAAGGATATTATTAAATAATATAACTTCTCCTGCCTCCCTAATTACCCCCACATTATTTAGCGTATTTACTCAAGTCCAATGAACCATCAAATCTAATGCACACCTCAATTTTCAAAACCAAAAAAGTATTTGCTGGCGAATGTAAATGTGCCATCGAATCTAATGTACAACTTAAATTTTTGCAATGTGATTTGGCAAAAAGGTGTGCATTAGATTTAAGTAAATACGGTAATTGGTCAAAGGCCTGGGAGACGGGGAATGTTTTTGCCTGGCACCTAAAGATAATGAAGGCGGCAGACGAGCCACCATGGAGAGAGCATACCACAAATGGGGAGCCACTGCAGAAAAGGCCCGTTCTCATGTTGCAACCCTCTGACCCTCTCCTGGAGTAAGCATACAAAAAAGGGCCCAGATGGTGATTGCTGAGTCCAGGTTGATTTATATGAGGCGATCCTTGAGGTATTGCAGTCCTGAGCCATTTAAGGCTTTATAGGTAAAAGCCAGCACTTTAAATTGGACCCAGAAACTAATTGGCTACCAGTGCAGTCAAACCAGGATGGCTTAAACTGTCTTGCTTCAGTGAGCAACTGGGCCTCTGAATTCTGCATTTGCTGAAGCTTCCCAACCGTCTTCAGAGGCTGCCACACATATTATCACACAATAATATATTTTTCTCTCTCTTGGTTTTTAGTCTCCAAGGAAAGGTGCACAAGAGATCAGAGTCCAGCTTTCCTATACAGTCATACCTTGGGTTACAGACGCTTCAGGTTGCGTTTTTTTGGGTTACGGACCTGCCGAAACCCGGAAGTACCGGAACGGGTTACTTCTGGGTTTCGGCAGTCACGCATGCGCATAAGTGCTAAATTGCGTTTTGTGCATGAGCAGAAGCGCCAAATCGCAACCCCCGTGTGTGCAAATGCGCCACTGGGGGTTCTGAACACTGTGAGCTGCAAATGTGCATCCCGCCTGGATCACATTTGCAACCCGAGCGTCCACTGCATGTCATGTGTACAGGACAGCCGTTGACAAATAACGTTAGCAGTGGCTTACCAGCCCCTCCTCAGAATTGCATATTTTTTTATCGGAAGAGAACCTGCCAATGAGTTTTTGTTTTCCTTATAGGAGATACAACGTTGAGATCTGCTCAGCATTGTCTTATAAATCTTAGTTCGTCTTGTGTCCATTGCCTCCAAGCGAAATGCCAAGAAAACTCCACCTGCTGCAGAAAGGAGGCCTCTTTTCGCTGAAGCAAGGGAAAAGTTGTAGCTTTGCAGAAATGGGAGTACATATTTACAAGGGGCGGAGGACCTGGCAGGCTGTAACGAAACAGCCACTTGCTCCCACTTTTCTGGCAAGGTAGGACAGGCGGGGAGGAACTTCCTTCACACAATTTCCTAAATCTGAATACATGTAATCTGAATTTATTTGTGGAGAAAAGGCAGGCCTTTTTTAAGAAGACTCCCCTTTTCCTCCTCAAACCTTGGAGCACGGATTGAAAGGCCAGTTAGCACTGCGACAGTCAAGTATGTTTTCATTTTCTTTATGTTGTGAACTGCCTAGTGAGGTTCAGCTGAAGGGAAGTGTACAAACGTAAGAACTAACAAGACAGAGAGCAGCAAAAGGCATCCCTGTCAATGGAGAGGTGTGCGGCCAAGTTACTTTATCATTATTTTTTATATTTATGATTTTCAGTTATTTCAATAGTTTTACTGTCATTTTAACATTTCGAAACCTGACTTCCTTCTTCCTCTTTGTGCCGTTCCTGAATTTATTTTATCATTTCCTGCCCATTCTAAATTAACTTCTTTTATTCATTGACTTTTACTATTTACTCTTATGAAACTGCTGGTTATTACAATAATCCTGCCAATGCCCTTGTTGCCAGGAATATTTCTTCATTCCACTTCTCGGGTGCCTGCGGAAGAACATCATTGGCAGAACAGGACAAGACCTTTTGTGTGTGTGTGTATGTATATATATATATATGTGTGTGTGTGTGTGTATATATATATATATAAAATGTGTGTGTACACACACACGTACGTACACACAAACACAAATTTCCAGTTTTGCCATTTAAAATACTCATTTAAACATCCTTAAAACCATTGACTTCCCTTCTTCTCTTTCCATAATTCATTTTGGATATCATAAATCCCAGCATATTTTACAAAAACTAAACCATTCAGTATTCCATTATTGTATCCATCAAAACGGGACGAGACTCTTTCGACGGGGCGCCTGAAGCGCTCACCTGTCTCAACGGCAGGGCTGAGCCCGCCTGTTTCACAACCTTGGCCTTCCCATCCCCGCATCTTGGACGCCACCCTGAGCTGGCCAACGCAGCCCCGTCGCTTCCCCTCAGGGTTTTCCCGCCGAAAGCCAACGGTCCGCGCGTTCAAACAGGCCGAACGGAAGAGGATGCTGGGCTGCCCGCTTAACAGCGGCTAGGGGAAGTTTCACGCCGCCAGCCCTCACAGATAGCCAGGAAGGACAAATGCGTGTGCGAGGGGAAAGAAAAACAACACAGCGGCTCCTTCCAAGCGTCCCAGGGCCCGATAAACAAGCAGCCCGTCCGCCCGCTCCTTTCCTCCGCCTCCTCCTCCTCCACAAGAGATGGCGGAGAGCTAGGGAGAGAAGAAAGGAACGTCGGCGGCCTAACCGCGCACGCGCACTTGGGGGTTTCAGCCGTGGGTGGGCGTGTTTGTGTGTGTGAGAGAGAGAGAGAGAGCGCGCGCGCCGCTGCCTCGCCGGCAGTTGAGGGTTTTGAATTTAGCGTCTAGACCTCGGCGAAGAGCCCCGCTCGGCGCCCTATTGGTTGTGCGCGGGTCACGTGCGGTGGGGGCATAGGCGAGCGGAGGAGGAGGAGGAAGGGAAGAGAGGGAGGGCCGGCGCTCGAGCGCGCGACGGCCATATTGGTTCGGAGCAGAGCCCGCCTGTTTTGTGTGTTCTGCCCGGGGAGGAGCGGCCGGAGGCGGGATACGCGAGGCTGGCCGGGCGGGTGGCTCCGCTCCTTGCAGCGGCGCCGGGTCCCAGCTGAGCAGGAGCCGCTTCTCCTCGCTCCCTTTCTTTATTTGCTTGGAACATCCATTTCGCCTCAGCGAAGCACCTGCAGAGCCGCCTTCGTTTCTTTTCGCTCCTCCTCCCCCCCCTTCTCCCTTTTCCCCCGCTCGCTCGCTTCCTCACCCTCGCGGGTTATTATTTTTATTCATTCATTTGCATCCTCGGTTCGTTTCCTTTCGCGCTTAACTTTTCCCTCTCCCTGCCTCGCTGCTCGTTTGGCAATTTGCTTTTAGGATTGCTGTGCTTTCTTTTAACCTTTGCATTGCCAAGCTCTCCGCTTTTGAACCCCTTTCGGGCTCTTTCCCCCTCTTTTTTCCCCCTTTGGGCTTCTTTACCTTTCCCCGCGCGTTTTTTGCGCGCCATGGCGGCGGCGGTGGCGGCCATGGCCTCGACGCCGTCGGGGCAGCGCTCTCGGGGCAGCGCGGCGAGCACCCCCCTGAGCCCCACGCGCATCAGCCGCCTGCAAGAGAAGGAAGAGCTGCGCGAGCTCAACGACCGCCTGGCCGTCTACATCGACAAGGTGCGCAGCCTGGAGATCGAGAACAGCGCGCTCCACCTCCAGGTCACCGAGCGAGAGGAGGTGCGTGGCCGGGAGCTCACCGGCCTCAAGTCCCTCTACGAAGCCGAGCTCGCCGATGCCCGGAGAGCCTTGGACGACACCGCCCGGGAAAGAGCCAAGCTACAGATCGAGCTGGGCAAGATCCGCAACGAGCACGACCAGCTCCTGGGCAAGTAAGTGGCCGAGGAGGAGACGGAGGCCCCCTCGATCTCTCGTCCTATCTTGGCTTCAATAAGAGTTCATAGAAGCCAATTCCTTGGGCTAGCCCCCCCCATAAAATATGTGAGAGGGTTTCCCCCCCGCCCAAAGCTGATGGGCATTCAAATGTTGCGCGTGCACAACATCATGTGATTGTGTGAGGCGGGGCTCCCCCCCCCCCAATATTTCACTCCATTTGGCACTCGGTGTTCCAAACTCCCATTGTTCTGGGCGCGTTTTGCGTGCTGTTTCTGAGCTCTGGGCATAGCACTGCGCCTTAGATTTCCGATTAAAACTGCAGAGTGGAAGGAAAAGAGGAGCTTTCCCTGCCTCCCCACTTCCGAAGACCGGAGAAGAGACGCTCTTAAAGATATTACGGGGGTGGGCTAAACCAGGTGAAAAATGAACATAATATTTTAGCTGCCGTTCATTCATTTTCAGCACTGTATTCTTGTTATAGAATGCATGTGCCCAGACATTCCGTTGTTGCGCCTGTAACCTCGTTTTAAGGTGCCGTTTAGCTCCTAGCTCTCATATCCCACTTTCTAACACTGGCTGGGGGTCATCAGGCCAGGAGCATGTGGCCTCTCTTGGTCCCCAAGAAGCTCCCTTCTCACATTGCAGCACATGACTGAAGCGGACTGCCTGCTGGGGAGACCAGAGTCTGGGTCTTACTCCGCTGCTTGCATGTTGACGTCATAGACCCTCTTCCATTTCCTGCCTCCAACCCCACCCTGTCCCTTGGAATCTCCACACCATACTTCCTCATGCCTTCTCTACTCCTGCTTGGGGTGGCCACCTTAGATTTGCGTGCCCCCAAAGCAGTTAATATAGGTCAGCGTGGAACTCCTCCATGAAGCTCGTTTCATAAGAGGGTTTGATAACTTCCCCTCACTTTCATGTTTGGGGAGATACCATGTCAGAAGTTAGAATCGTGCTATCTACGTAGAGATTTTGGTGTGAGAGAACTCTTTATTCATGTGTTTCCCTCGGCAACACTTTTCATCCTGTTTTATAGAAGTGCGCATGATGTTCGGTTCCTCCTTTCTGGTTCCTTCTGTTAATTTATTTGTATTTCTGTCCATGCATGTTCTCTATGCTCTATTTGTAAAGGTGAGCAGTAAAGTAAGCATGTTTTGTAATCTTCACTAAAACAAGGCAAAGCCTGAGCTAACAACAGATTCAAAATCCACATTTTACTCCATTGAGAGATGAGAATCAGGCATGGTTTGAGAGCGCGTTATTGTCTCCTCCCCTTTCCTCCCATTCATTTCTCGAGTAGTGAGCATATTAATCTGACTCCTCTAGCTGCTGCCATGTGCTATAGCTAGTGTGGTAATATTTGAATGAATGAAAAAGAGGGCTGGGAGGTTTCTTCTTAAGAGCAGTTTCCGGCCTAACTGACAGTATGAGGTGTATGACACTGGGGTGGGCCATGTTTTCATCATCATTTCATATGTTCAGATTTGATCTAAATACATGGGTTATTAACATGTGATACTTATGTACAAAGTTGTCAACTTACACAATTTGGCTAACTTTTTAAATAGCTTATCTAAAGTGGTAGTCCACTTTAGAGCTAAAATAGAAGGGGAAGTTTTTCTGTGTTTGCTTTTGTTGATTTTAGGGGGGGAAAACCCGGCGAGATATATTGCAACAAGATTGGTACTTATTTTAAATGCAGTTCTTGAAAGAGAAGCGCGTGATATGAATTTTTTTCCTATTTTGATAAGAGCATTCCTGGTCAAGCATTAACAATACATGTGAGAATTGAAATCACTCCTGTTTATGTTCATGTTTACATTTTTGAGCTTTGCAGAGCTGCCTGCCTAAAGAAATGTGTGTAACTTTGGGAGAAGGCAGATAGCTCCTTTTCTCCAGTACTCAGTGAATAATTTGGTTCATAACTCCATGGAACCTTTTCCATTTTGTATGCTTTCTAGTATTGGGTATGTTCCTTTTGCTGGCTGGCCTCACTTCTTTGGAATGAGCAGGTGCTTGCTTGCACTGATAAGCTTGATTCATACACCTCCAGAGCTCTGCCAAGGAATGCTTTCAGGGGTGCTATTAAAACTTTCCTTTAACAGTTGTGTGCTGTCAGTTTGCTGTTGCTGTTGCTTTGCCTTTTTATTTTTTGTTAATGGCACCCGAAATTTGTTTCTTAGGAAGCTTCCACTTGTGCTATTCCCTGGTTTTTTTAAACCATTTTCAAATGTGGTGTGTGGCCATACACTTGGGGTAAGAACACAATGAGACTTTTCTCCCTGTAGACCTCTGCCCCCCAATCTTATTCTGAAACAGAATGGGTGTAGTGGAGGGGGAGCGGAAAGGCGCTAGAAGTCCTGTTGCCTGCCATTTTTCCTGTTCTCTTCTCTGATCCCCCTCCCAAGCTCTGCATTTCTTTGTTTGTTGGCAGTGTACTGTTGCAATCGTTTAAGTGAAATTGTGTAAGATGTATTTAATTATATGTTCTAAAAGCTTTTTAAAATTTATTTAGGACAATTTTGTATTTAAGACAATTTTGGATACCTTGAAAAAATGGTTCAGGTGTTGCAGTTTTTGTAGTATATTTCACAGTGAAAAACTATGCCAAGTAATCATCTTTTGCTCACTTCATCATCAAAGTTGGCCAACTTCTGTATTCTTATGGCAGTACTCCTGGAATTACAACTCTGAGGGGGCAGTAAACTACAGTTCTAGAATTCTTTGAGGAAAAGAATGTGCTGCAAATGTGCCTCTCCAGTGGCCTAGGAGAAGTAGAATGTTTTTGCCTGGGGCCTAACGATATGTAATGAAGGCACCAGGCAATGTTAGAAACTGGGATAGAAAAGCTAGGAGCCAAATGGCTTCTGGGATCTGGCTTGTGGGACCAAAACAGAATGTCTAGTTGCGGGGGGGGGGGTCGGCAACAATTTTTATTTATTATTTTGATAAGCATGAACTAATATGCAATTCACATAAGTGACACATTGTTAATACCACATTTTTAGCAGAAATTGTTAATACGTGTTTAATTTGGTGTTTACAATAAAAATATTGGTACCATGCATCAGTTTTCAAAACACTACAGTGGTACCTCGGGTTACATACGTTTCAGGTTACATACACTTCAGGTTACAGACTCCGCTAACCCAGAAATAGTGCTTCAGGTTAAGAACTTTGCTTCAGGATGAGAACAGCAGGAGGCCCCATTAGCTAAAGTGGTGCTTCAGGTTAAGAACAGTTTCAGGTTAAGAACGGACCTCCGGAACGAATTAAGTACTTAACCCAAGGTACTATTGTACTCTTTATTGTGAAACTCCTTAACATATTGTCTATCCTTAACGTACACTTCAAGGTTCCATACATTTCAGTAATCCTTGAGTGTCAGCCGGGGGGGGGGAATGGCACCCAGACTTTTTTGAGGTGGTCACAAATGGAGAATCTTTAGGTGCAAAATGCTCCTGGCACCCTTCTAATTTTGAACTCTGGTGCCAGGGGAGCCTCCCTGTGGAGATCATCCCACAAACAGGGAGCCACTGCAGAAAAGGCCCTTTCTCATGTTGCTACTCCCCAGGTGTCTTGTGGAGAGAGCAAAGAAGTGCCTCAGATGATGATTGGAACTCCTTGCGGTCTCTTTCTGTTTTTAATGCTCTGAATAATTTGGTGTCATCAGAAAACCTGGTCAAACCTGGTCAATTCACTGCTCACCCCAACTGCATATTTTTTAAAAAATATATAAAGTATAGTGGACGCTCAGGTTGCAAATGTGATCCGTGTGGGATGCACGTTCGCAACCCGCAGTGTTCGCAACCTGTGTCTGTGCACATGTGGGCTGTGATTCGGTGCTTCTGCGCATGCACGACCGCCGAAACCCGGAAGTAACCCGTTCGGGTACCATAACCCGAAAAAACGCAACCTGAAGGGGCTGTAACCCGAGGTATGACTGTACTGGTTCCAATACAGATTCTTGAGGGACCCAGTTCTTACATCCTGTCCATTTAAGCCTACACTCTGCTTCTTGTTCTTTAACCAGTTACTGCTCTATAAGAGGGTCTGTCCTCTTATCCCATGTGTTAAGATCACTTTGGTAAGGGACCCGATAGTAAAAGCTTTTTGAAAGTACCATGTATGCAATGTCTATTGGATCATCCCTGTCCACATATTTAAATTGGATAAAATTGCTGCAGTGGTTGCATCTTACCTGCTGACTGATCCCTGATCTAAAAACTTCTTCAAGAAGAAAGTTATGTTCATTTTGCTGTTATGCTTATGGCGTCCTTCTTTGCGTCTGCTTGCATGCTTTTCTTGATTCAACTTGCACGTTTGAACTGCTAACTGGTTTTTTAATGCTATAAATTAGAGTTCAAAGCTTTGTTGCCACCATATTCAGAGCTCTGTTTTACTAATTGTGCCTTCTCAGCAACATTTGCTGTGGTATAATTTGTGGTGGGCAAGTTTTAAAGCTTGGGAAAAGCTACTTCTAAACATTAGTAATAGTCTCAGATAACAGCCTTCTGGTTTTGTGAGGTGTATTAGTATATATAAATATTTGGGAGGAAGAATAATGTGTCTAGCTGCTGCAGCTTAGGGACTTTGTCTTGCAGTGAGGAAAAGAAGGTGATGCTATCATTCTTGTAGAGCCAGGTATGTATCTTTTTGTGTTAGGAGATACATTGCACATCCATCAGTCCATATGTGGTGGCAATGGAGTCATGAAGGATAAATTTGTAGAACCATCTATCTGTACACACACAAACACACACTTGTTAATTTTTTGCTGGGCACTTTCAAATTGACTAGAGTGCTTGAGATAAAATTATGTTTTCATATGTTGGCAGTAGAATAGGAGAATCCACAATAGTTGGTTGGAGTTACAGTGTTCTGCTTTTGTGAAGACCGTTGCTTGTGGCTTGGTGGTGGTTCTTAAATCTTGAGGCCATCTTTACTGAGTTTCTGTTGCCTTGCTCTTTTCATAATTAGGTTTCTATGTAGCAGTAACTTCTAGGGTTTTGTATAGCTGGTCTAAATTGTAAGGGTGAAATTAAGTGTGGGAATTATGCATGTGAAATGGCTTTTAATCTAGCAGAAGTGCCTGCTAATTAAAGAGATTATTTATTACTTCTCAGTCCACTGCATTCTCTCCAATAATGTTCTAGATGGTTTGGGGGACCCTCCTGTGGTAAGTGGCATGAAGAGGAGGGATAAAGAGGGAATCAGCAAAAATGTCTCCTCTTTCCTTAAGTTAGCAGATGCCTCTGCCGCATTTTGCCCTAAAATCTGTTACTTGAAAAAGCAGTGCATGGGTCCAAAAATGATTTCAGGAGGATGAACTCATTCATTCCTTCTGTCTTGAGATGGAGATCAATACAGGAGAGACATGTTTTATTGCAGCTGGAGCAGATGAAGGCGTCTGGTTTCACTGCTACAGATGCGTCATGACATCTCTTCTCTCTGTGCCCCTCTAGCAGTCATTTCTTCTCTGGTCACTGCTGTGGATACATGACCTGACTGTGTGTCTCCAGGCACTTCATCATTTGTCAGTCAATTCCAAATTGAGTAGCTTTGTTAAATCTGTAGCAGAATGAAGTTGAGAAGTATTGTGCTTAACTGTTGCCCCTTTTCTTGTTGCTTCTGTTGAAGTTGTACGCTTTCTAAATTACATTTATTCGTTTTTAAAAAACTGGGAAAATAAACTAGTGCTGTGCATGTGTTCGCTTGTCATAATTAGCTCTGAAGCATCTTATAGTAGAAATATGATGTGGTTTTCTGCCTAGTGACTGAATAGTGTAACTATATGGATTCTATTTCTCTGGGAACTCCAGCTTACCACTGAAAAGCTGGATTTGCAAATTGCTAGAATAATTATGGTGAATGGGATACTTTGAGATCAAAGTAAATGTACATCTTTTGAGGGGACAGGAATTTCTGTGCAGACTACCCCCTTAAACCTTTAATAAACAGGCTTTTCCATATTAATGAAAACAAGGTTGGAAACCGGGGGTGGGGGTGGGGGGGATATCTTAAAGTGCCAGTAATTTGATTCTCATCTATTTGTTTTAAATCCTCAGGCCCAGCTTCTCATCTTAAGGCCTGATTTGCACATGATTGGCAAAAGCGAAGCAGTTTATCTAGTTCCAAGCCCATGTGGGGTTATTTAGATGTCATGTTCTAATTAATTGGATGGTGGTTGAGTTATTGTATTCCTACCTCAAAAACGAGTTGAAACTTCTTCTCTTTTTTTGCAAAGGTTTTGAGTTAGAAGCAAATTTTGTGTGATTTAGAAGTAGGGCTTGGATTAAAGTACATCTGTGGTAACTCCTGTTTGAGCTGTGAAATGTGCACTTACACGTAAGTATAATACTTAAGTTTAATATAATCACTGGTTCCTTTGTTACTTCTTACGTTAGCTTATATGAATAGCCAGATAAAATGCAGAAATCTGTGATTCCTAATTGTGGGTGGTGTGTTTTGACATATCTCTTAAGGTTGTATTCAACTTTAAGTAGCAGGTTGGCTTTCTGGAAGTTAAGAAGGGAAAAACCAATATTATAGAGAGCTGCTTTCTCCATTAATGTTAAGAACAATCTTGTATAAGCACTCAGTTCTGGGTGAACTACTTAACTTCTGCTGTTAAAATGAGTAACAACCCAGTGAGAAAAACCCTTGTAAGAGATATACAGGTATATCTGTATATCACCTGTATACAGGTGAGCACCCTGGAGAACCATAGTGGCTCGTGAGAAAACCCACCTAAGATCCCAAAGAGGACCTCTTCGGGCTCTGGGAAGGATCTCCTCGCAAGCTGGAGGGGCAGTGGGGCTTTATTGAGCTGCTCAGCCTCACTTCCTAGCATCAGACGTGTCCCCAGAACCCAAAGAAGATCTCAGCGTGAGCTGGAGGGGCAGCAGGGCTTGCTCAGCTGATGCACTGGGAAGTGGCTGCTGCTGCGCTACCTGGCACACAGTGTTAGAAACTGGGATAGAAAAGCTAAGAGCCAAATGGGACCTGGGTTGTGGATGCCAAAACAGAATGTCTATTGGCCATTTTGGGGGAGGGGGGTCGGCCACACTTTCTATTTATTATTTTGATAAGCATGAACTAATAATAATAATAATAAATTTTATTTATATCCCGCCCTCCCCAGCCGAAGCTGGGCTCAGGGCGGCTAACAACAATCAAAATAATTCAACATTCCAAAACATTCATTATAAAATTAATTAAAACAAATTAAAATCAAATTAATGGCAACCATCAAGCAAAATTTTGTGCAGATTGCCAGAGGAGGGGGTCAAATAATACGCAATTCACATAAGTGACACATTGTTAATATCACATTTTTAGCAGAAATTGTTAATTTGTGTTTAATTTGGTGTTTATACTAAAAATATTGATATCATGCTTCAGTTTTCAAAACACACTACTCTTTATTGTTAAACTCCTTAGCATATTGTCTATCCTTATTGCATACTTCAAGGCTTCAAAGCACATATAGTTCAGTAATCCTTTAGTGTAAGCCAGGTGCAAAAAATGGCACCCAGACTTTTTTGAGGTGCTCGCAAATGTGCGGGCACATTTAGTAGGGTGCCAGGCGTGAAATGTGCCTGGCACCCTACTAATTTCGAACCCAGCCTGCACGTCAGTTGTTAGGCCGTGAGGCTGAACAGTTCAACAAAGCCCCGCTGCCCCTCCAGTTCACGATGAGATCCTTTGGGGTGAGTTTCCTTGCAAGACAGGAGTGTGCTCCCTATTTCCGAATACCCGGCACCACGCATGTGTGCAGTCACATACAAATAGATCACATGTAAATGGGAGTTGCCTGCATACATATAGCAGTAAATAGGATGGATTTGTGTCCTTGGTAAGTGTATTGCCTATTACCCTTGTGCATTCTACTGTAGGAAACAAACCTAGCTGCTTGTTAATTGTACCTCAACTTTGCTTCATTCCTTGTGCTGCTACTGCATGATTTTGAATATGGTCAAAATAAGTTTGACAGGGTTGGAAAAGTGAAATGGATATGTGAAGTTCTGTGGTATAATACTTAATGCTTGTTAGTAAATCTCAAATCAGATGCTTGTAAAATCTGTATTGGGTGGCATTACCTGAAACCAAATACATCAGTTTCAAATTGCTTGCAAGATTGTGAAATCTTGCCTAAGAGTAAATTGTAAAGCATGGTACTTTTGCCATCTAAATATTATTGTAGAAAACTAGACTTCATATCAGTAACAGGGGCTTCTGTAATCTTCAGACTTTGTGTCTTAATTTTCCTCCTATTATTTAAATGTGATGAAAAGTAAGTTTTAAAACACTTAAATAAATTAGAACACAATTTAAAAAGAATATACTGCATGTAGTGCCAATTTCACATTAATCAATACCGTAGTGTTTGAAAGTTCTGTGGTGAATAAGTGTATAGACTATATTTTGGAACTGCTAGGTTGAGGATTGCCACAAGAGAAACTCTTAAGCACACAGCTGCAGACGTGAAAGGTTGTACAGTATCTATTAGCTGTCAATCATTTAGCTTACATAGTAAGATTGGCAGCAGCTAAGAGGAACAGAATCTTGTACAATTTTTCTCCCTGTTACTATCATCCAGTTCCAGGAACAGAAGATTTCTTTTAAGGAAATAACGTTTTTTTCATTCTTACTTTCCTGCTTCCTTTTTTAAAAAAGGCATATTTATGAAATTGCCTTGAAAATCTACATCCCTATGGGCCTGTTATTAAGACAATGACTTGATTGATTCAGCAAGTGTTAAGTATACTTCAGCTGGTGCACAGGGCAACTGTTCAGAGGGTAAACATAGTTGAAACAGCTGTCCCAAGTCCATATTGCTGTGTTAAAGTATGGACCTCAATAGGAGAGTTAGTATAATCTGATTTAAATGAATGTTTTCCCCTCAGTTGCAATTCAGACTATTATCCAAATCATCCCTTTTGCACATGGCCGTTGTACTGTTGGCACAATGATTATTTTCAGTGTTTGAATCCTTGTGCTTATGAAATCAGACTATAGGTAGATGAAGCTCTTGTCTGTCATTTACTCTGATTCAGCATACAACTACTATAATTGTAAGCTTTTCAGTGATTTGCCAAATGTGCCATATGGTTACGGCAAAGTAAGGCAGCTGGGTCACTTCAAGTATTTACTGAAAACTGGCCAATTTGTCATGTGCTGGCCCCACGTGTTTGGTGTAACACAGTACTCTTAAATCAAGAGTTTTTGAACTTTCATGAATTTAATATGTCTCAGATACTCCTTAGCATACCCCGCCCCCAAATAGGGCATGGATGTAGGGTGGCATTCTTTTCAAGATAAGATAGGTGCACACTATCTGAACTTTCTAGAAACAGAATTTACCAGCTGGGTGACTGGGTCTCTGCCATGAGTGTCTATTTTGTATTGTTTTGATTTAAATACATCTGCTCTTTTTGTGTGTTTAACTGTGTTTTTGCTGGTTTTATTGTACATCATCTTGAGCTGATGGTGTAAATAGCCATTGATAACTAAGGACAATAATAATGCAGAGAGAAAAAGCTAGTCAATATTATTCTCTTAAGGTCATTGATGCTGAATATTACAGCCTGTAATAATTAGGTACTATATGTTTTTAAAGGCTGTGCTTGAAATCTTAAAACTAAGTTACTTTTCACTGTATTTTTTTACTGCCTTATCACTTTTTAAAAGCATATATGGGGTAGGGGTGGGGAACAAACTTAGGTTCCCAGGAAAGAGAGAACAAATCACCATCTACATTACAGTAATTTACTGTTTTTTGAATTGGGTGCCAAATTTAAAAAAGCAGTGAAGTATACCACCAGCAGCAAAGGAAGACTCAAGAGTGCCCTTCGAATGCACTCCTGATGCTTGGTGATTAATTTGCCACACAGGATTACCTGTGCTGCGCCTGATGTCAGGTGATAACAGGTGGGCATAGTTCAAGCCAAATCATGTCATGGTCCCAATGGGGCGGCCTGGCAGACCTAACCCTAATTAGGCTCCAGACTGGAGGTTTCCTAGTACCGAACAGTGGCTTGGTCGCATGTGTGAACCTAGCACCCCTACTGGTTTGTTTGGCCAGCAGCTGCCTGCTTCCTTTACATTCAGTCTAGCCCATTGAATTGCAAGCCCTAGCTGTGGTGAAATGGCTGTAGTGGCCCTGAAACTCATGTTTTGTGAATAGTGTTGTGGCAAAGGGTTTGAGACTACTTGCATTTTTACCTAGGAGACTCAGAAACTGCCCTTTACTAAGCCAGACCATCTTGCTCAGTATTCTGGAAACCCATAAAGGTAATAGTAAGTAAAAGAAAAGAAACTCAATTTTGCCCAAGAGGTAAACCAGGTTCCTGGTAAAAACGAATAAATGTGTGTGTTCTTAGTATGTTCCACCTCTTGTTATCTCTTCCGGGTCAGACTAATCTGTTCCCTGAGCTATTGGATTTGGAAACTGCCTTACTTGCTGAGAATGGAATTTCTGTTTCTTCTCTGTAGCCCAGACTCATCTTGGTGACAGTATGGAGAACAATGGATATTCCAGTTATGGGGTATGGCACCCCACAATAAGGAACTGCATTATAACATTACACAGCTTTGATAGCTTTAGCTGTGAAGTAGTTTATAAATAAACAAATACATAAAAACCACAGTTGTACAACACTTAAGCAAATAAGTAAATGCTTGGTAAAGTACTTGTTACATATACAAAGTCTCTAGTATGTTCTCATTAAGACGAGGATTTCATAAGCTGGCTTCCTATGAAACTTATGAAGGCCCACCTCAGTGTTTGCATTGGGAAGAATTGTGGTTTTTTTGGTTTCCGCTGCAGGTCTGCCCACCAACTTATGTACTGTTGGGGTAGCTTCCGTTCTGGGGCCTGAAGGACATCAAATCACTCTTCATCTAAGTTTTCTACCTAAGAGCTCTATAGATGTGCAGCAAGGAGAGAGAAAATTATAGGGCATATCCCACCAAGTTTTACTCAGCGTAGACCCATTAAATTTATTCCAGTGGCTGTGAGTGGAGTTTTAGTAACTTGAGTAGCTGCTTGCCTTTTCCCCATGACTAGGAAAAGGAGAGTAGATTGTACAAATTTGTTCTGCTTATGTATTTTATTCTGCTCACAGAACTGCTTTCCCTGGCACATAATTTGGATTGTACCAAATTCAAAGTTTTTTGTAGATATGTTTTGGGCTTTTACTTTTTACAGTGCTAGTGTCCCAGCTGCACAATAACAATTTTATGATGGTGCTAAAAGCAGTTGAGTGTGCTGAATAACTTGAACTTCAGGTTCTACAGTCATTCAGCAAGTTAATATTGCACTTTGGTTTTTCTCTATAAAATAGAGGCTATACTTAATCTTAGCATCTTTGCAATCTTATTCTTCACATAGAGTGCTTGCGTTGCAAAAATAGCTAAGTGTTTTTGATTGGTTTATATACAGCCAGCAAAATCTTAATAACTTATGAAAATCTAGCTATGTACTATGATGAAATATTAGTTTAGTGTTACAGTGGTACCTCGGCTTAAGAATTTAATTCGTTCTGGAGGTCCGTTCTTAACCTGAAACTGTTCTTAACCTGAAGCACCACTTTAGCTATTGGGGCCTCCCGCTGCTGCCGCACCGTCGCTGCACAATTGCTGTTCTCATCCTGAAGCAAAGTTCTTAACTCGAGATACTATTTCTGGGTTAGTGAAGTCTGTAACCTGAAGCGTCCGTAACCCAGGGTACCACTGTACTAGTTCTTCACTAGAAAGGATTACACAGAATGAGACTTTTATTTTCACCTGGCTTATATATTAAGAACTGTAAGGATGAAGTAAATTACATCTCACTAGAGTTTCAGTCTTTTAGCAGATTTTCCATTCCCCACAAACCAGTGGAATCCAACTATAGTCATACAGCTCTTTTTAAGTTTCATCTTGCATTGAAGAAAATATCTGAGGCACCTTATTGAACTTCGTTTTCCTGTTTTTTAATTATTGTTGTTTTTAGCTATGCAAAAAAAGAATCTGATCTAAATGGAGCAATGCTTAAGCTTCGAGAGTTTGAAGCTGCTCTGAATGCTAAAGAAGCTGCACTTGCCACAGCACTTGGTGACAAGAAAAGCCTGGAGGTGGACCTTGAAGATTTAAAAGATCAGATTGCTCAGGTAAATATATAAGTTACTACACAGTGCGCTTCAGGCCAGCTTGGAATAAGCAGCAACAGCATCTTACAAATGTGGCTACAGCTCGTTGAGTAGTTAATAATGCTCACTATTTTAATTAAAACAAAACTGGTGAGTGTGTTGAGAAATTACGGGGTGGGATCTGCACACCAGAGCAGATTTTGGGGCGAACAGGAGGCTACAATGGGGGGTGGGAAAGGAAGGTGAAGTCTGTTGTGCAACCTGAAGTCTATTGCACTTGTGACACCATAGGAAGCAACTTAGTTTCTCATAATAGCCTAGTTTGGATGTAATGATAATGGTTACTGTAATGTACAGTAGCCTAGATCTCATGCACTCGCACCTCAGCTGTTTTGGTGCAGCCAGGAGGCAATCAAAACCTTTAACTTTTGATTTAGATCAATTACAGTTTAGCATTGTGGTCAGACTGTAAATTAGTTAATCCTAACTATGGTTATTTGAAGCAGATCCGTTTTCCTAAACTATGGGTTGAAATTTACTTGTTTTGGCCAATCATTGCTATGACCAGTATTTGACATTAGCCAGGTGCCAGGCGCATTTTGCAGCTAGCTTTTACCACTTGCGACCATGTGAAGATTCCTGGGTGCCAGGATGGCATCTGGCATATCCACCATCTGGGGATCATTGAATGGACTGTTTTCACACACTAAGACCCCATCTTGTAGAATTCTATTAGTTATATGTTATCTGCACAATCAGAATGAATTTCTGGAACCAAATTACTTTTCTGTGCACCCTGAGCAGGGACAGTCACCATTAAGAAAAATAGGTTGGAATAGGCCAGTATATATGTGGACTGCTCCTGAATCAAGTGACTTCTTTAAGTTCTCAATGCTCTTGACCTAGCCCAGAGTCGTCATCTGAACTAGCCATATGTTTAACTGATAATCACAGTCAGTCCATTTGAACAATAAGGCTATAGAGCTGTCTTGCCCCAAAATGGCAACTAGACATTCCATTTTGGTGAGTGTAACCTTGGTTTAAGGGGAGCTATTTGGTGCCTAGTTTATATATGCATTTTTCACACTGGCTAAGACTAACTGTGGCTTGTCTGGGTTCACTTACCTAATGTTAGTTTTGAACTGAAGCAAAAACCTCCCAGCTCTTTATGCCAGGCAAAGGGGTGCAGTGTGTAAGCCCCAAGACTTGCTGTTGCTTGTTCCCATGATGATAAACCAAACAACAGTACGTGAGACATTGTGGATCAGTAAATGAAGAGTGAACTTAACTTCAGTGCATCAAATGTGCTTTATTCTATAATTGGCCAGCTTTATGAAAACTTTGCCAGATGGCACTTAATTTTTACTTGTGATAATTATTTTATGCTGGAATTGTGTTTTTGCTAATTTGTAATTATTTCTTTTAAGCTTGAAGCAGCTTTAGCTGCTGCTAAGAAGCAGCTCGTGGATGAAACTTTACTGAAAGTGGATCTTGAAAATCGCTGTCAAAGTTTGATTGAAGACCTGGAGTTCCGAAAAAATATTTATGAAGAGGTAATATAGTTCAGGTTCTAAGGTAATGTTATGCAGTGACAAGCCAGTGTGCACCCTGGCTTCAAATCAGGTCTCTGTGTCTGCCTCCAAGTAGTGATAGATGGATCAGTCTATTTCTGATCTGTGTCAATTTTGCACATGTGTCTATCCCAAAGTCTGTCCTGTTACAGCACTAAACTTCGATTTTAAAAACAACACAAATTGGTGTTTTGATTTGAAATTAAATATGGATGTGTGCTATGTCTTAATGTATGTATTTCTAAAGGTGATTTATCCTAAAATACATGTTTTATGCATTTTGGTAAAAATTTTGAATAGAGAACAATCATAACATTTGCGAAAGCATGCTCTCCGAAGCATGCTGCGTTTTGATCCATGTATTAGTATGGGAAGTGAGTATAAGGTCGGTTGCTTATAAAAGCAAACCGAATACATTTCTCCATCTTTACTTCAGACTCTCCAAGACTGTGGGTTTTTTTGTGCTTGTATCCCTGTCTGTCTCAGCATTGCTTCCAATCAGTGAAGGAGGAGATATACCCTCATTTTTCTATACCTGAAGTGTTTCCAGCTATTTCCTGTGCCAGCCCATTGCCCTAGCTTACATGGCAAAAGGGGGGTATTTAAGAGACATGGCCAGGACTGTTTACTTAACAGAAGAACTGGTTTGACCTTTTTAGCAATATTCTCAGATCCAGTCTTACAAATAAAGAACCCTAAGACTGGAAGCAATCCCAAGAGGATACCCATTCTAATCCCCAAGCTCATAAAAGTAATATATTGGAGCACATTTAGTAAGAAGATTTGGGGGGGGGCACCCTCGTAAAAGTGGCATATCCAAAAATATATATTTGGAGTATTTCTCTTAAAAGCTGAGCCCCAAGAAACCTATTTAAGCGAGACTTTCCTTCTTATCAGTACACAAAGCAATTGCAATCTAGCTGGAAAGCCAATGGGGTCATACTTTATTTAATATGCCATCCTTGCTTTTCTTTGCTAAGTGAAATTGTGTTATTGAAAAGTAATGTTATTCCTCCTTAGGAAATCAATGAGACAAGAAGAAAGCATGAGACCCGTCTTGTTGAGGTGGACTCCGGGCGTCGGATAGATTATGAGCACAAACTTGCTCAGGCGCTTCAAGAAATGAGAGAGCAGCATGATGTGCAAGTGAAAATGTATAAGGAGGAGCTTGAAGAGACATACCATGCCAAAGTATTAATATTTACTCTTGCATATAATAAAATCCTGATAGTTGTGTTGCAGAAACTTTGTCTGAATAATTGAAATAGAAACTGTTTCTGGATGTGAGCTTAAATTTCATTTCTTCTAGAGATTGATAGGTAGTAATGGGTTAAAACACCAATATACAAAATAGAAATTTCCTTTAACGTGAATGCTCCTTTTAAAAACAACTTATTTTGAACTAGTGTAGCTGTAGTGAATAAAACTCAACACAATTTCTTTTAATCTGGGCAAAGAAGCAAAGTGGAATATATATTCAAGTCGAGAAGGGTGCATGTTAACATTTCAGAAAAACTTTGCTAATGTTAAAGATGAGTTACTGTAGACAACTGGAATGTTTGAAGAGCAGGGCGTTTTCTTATAGTCAACCTGGGGCTGCAGGCTTCCCTGTGTCATACTTGACTGATCTAGTACAGAATGAGCTGTTCAGAAACCACTTGCTTAAGAAAAGGTAGTGCGGGCCCGCACCATTTAAGTGCTATCCAATCAGTGCAGCCAAAGTTACTGCTAGTCCTCCATATCTGGCCAACATTCCAGGCTATCCCATTTCCTTGTCTTGTGCATCCTACTTGAGCTGAAAGGGCCTTTGCTATGCACCTAAAGACTCCTGCTCGCATTTGTAGATTTACTTCTATGGAGATCCTGAAGGTCTTAACATAGTGAATACAGTGGTACCTCTGGTTGCGAACGGGATCCGTTCCGGAGGCCTGCTCGCAACATAAGCAGAACGCAACCCGCGTCTGTGCGGGTAACGATTTGCCGCTTCTGCGCATGCACGTGACGGCATTTTGAGCGTCTGCGCATGCACGAGCAGTGAAACCCGGAAGTAACCCTTTCTAGTACTTCCGGGTCGCCGCGGGATGCAACCTGAAAATGCTCAACCTGAAGCAAATGTAACATGAGGTATGACTGTAGTGCTTTTCCAAGACGGAGTCATTCGGCAGTCAAATGAATTTCCTGCTTACTGTGTTTCTTTCCTTCATATGTAGCCTTAAAACTTAGCTAGCCTCAGAAGGCATTCTTAAGATACTGTCTGTTAATCTTTGTGCTGTCTTGTGAAGCTGTACTTCATTGCATTGGAAAACTTGCAACTTTAGTATAGCTGTGTGGATTGTTTTCTTTTAAAAGCATTAAGCAACAACACCATTACCTTCAACTAAGTTGAGTTCACTTGTAGCTATATGACTCTGAACAGTTTTGGATCACTGTTGAAAGTTATTGAGGAGCCATTCTATAAGTTCAGAAGGTCACTTTGATGGTTTTTCTAGTAAATCCTTGCATTCCTTTGAACATTATTTGCTATCTTGGTTCCTTAGCTTATTAAAATGCTTCCATATTTAGTTGATGAAAGAGTTGAGGAAATGGCACATGGCCTAAGGCGAAAACAAGGATAAAAGAATCTGATATTTTTTTTGTGTGGTTGGAGGGGTTGTCCCGGAGAAATATTACATATGTTCTTAGCTGTCAGATTTTCAGAAAAGCCTGCATGACAGGTTTCCTGTATTACACGCAATGTGTGCCTTACTTAATGTTGTTGCAGATATTTTAAAGAACAAGCACTTGCTTCTCTATTTGTTGGCAGACCAAATGTGGAGTGTGTTCTGCTTGTTTTCCTGCAGCTTGAGAACGCCAGACTCTCTTCTGAAATGTCTAGCTCTGCAGCCAACACTGTCAGAGAAGAACTCATGGAAAGTCGCATGCGCATTGACAGCCTCTCTTCCCAACTGGCTAATTTGCAGAAAGAGGTAAGGGATTCCACAGTCCTGTCTTTATCACCTTAGTAGCAGGTAAGTACTTCTCAGATATTTTATACGTTACATTACAAGTAGTTCAGTGGTTTTCCGGGCTACTGTTGTGTGTGTTGTACTTTAATCTTTTTATTCTTTTTTAAAAAATCCTGCGTTTGAAATAGACTGGGCCAATTTGTTGTCCATTTTGGGGTCAATTCCACCTCTTGATTTATGAAACTCTTACTATTGTTCAGTCTGACTCCATTGTATTGATTACCGAAAATGAACAAGTGCTTCTTTTTAGACAAGAGGAATTCATTGTGTGTTTGTGCTATCATTCTGCTGGAGCATAGAATTCAGTTTCCTGAGATTCTCAGCTTTCATTTCTAATTTTTAAATAATAAACAGTGTTTTTGGCCCTTATGCTTATGAAGATATGCTGGAACGTTTGTAGGGAATACCCAAATTTAGGGTGACTTTGTTGGCCAACCAAAAATTTGTCACTAGGACATGCCCAAAGGAGTGGGGTCTTCTCCCTGACCTTATGCTGCATCTTTGAAACATAGCACTTCAGGGGCAAACAGAAACTCCTCTATTGTTCCTCTCCAACTTGCCACTGGGGAGGGGTGGATTTGTTTGTTTTTGCCTGTCAGTTGGTGCTGCAGCCCCTCTCAAGGTTTGAAGTCAGTGAGGGGAGGTCAAGGATGGTTTGGGATCTCATCTTGTATCCAGTAAATACAGAGTTAAAACAAATGACAGACTTTCATTCCCCGCGCCAGCACCCCATAGCTCTGGTCCCAGGAAGACGCCTTTGGCTCAATCTCAGTCAGCAGAGCCTGGTTGACTTCTCTCACCACGTCAGGATAGGAGAGTGAAATTGGCATACAGTAGTGATATGTAGTGATTCCTCAGAAGATTAGAGGGGCCCAAACATTATTTGCAGGGTCTGGGGTAGGGCTTCAGGGTCCTCCTTAGCCCCTTCTTTTAACCAGTAAAATCAAAACGGTCCTTCATAGCCAACCCAGGCATTTATGTAAGCTTGCTTAATTTACAGAACTATATGGGTTGCAAAATTGAGATTATTTTGGTTCACTTTCAATTTTCTGTTCAGTGTGCACAACATCACTGATTATCATCACCTGCATCTTAATGCCATTCTCTTTCTTAAGCCATGCCCATGCCCTTTGCGTAATATGCTAGCAAATGAGAAAATATAAGAAGTGCTGCAGCTTGTCTGTGTTCCAGTAATGAGCCAGTTCTGCAATTGTTCAGTGACTTGCTAGATTTATTCTTGCCCAACATAGGAAGTGTCTGTACGTGTGTGTGTTCTGTTTGTGCTTTTTTTGAAAACAGATTCACAACCATAGACATCAACTTTGTCACTTTTAAATATGAAGCAATAGACCCAATACCTTGCACAACAGGCAATTTGTATTAAAAACAGGAATGTAACACTTGCATAGCTCTTCATATTCATTCTATGTCTTTGAATATTGGCTTTTAGAAATTAAAATTCCTGAAGTTGGTGTCTGTGCATTTTTTATTTTCTTTTTTAGTCTAGAGAATGGCTAGAAAGGATGCAAGAACTGGAGGATATCCTGGCTAAAGAAAGAGATAACTTTCGCAGGGCACTGTCTGATAAAGAGAGAGAGATGGCAGAGATAAGAGACCAAATGCAACAGCAGTTGAGTGATTATGAACAACTCCTTGATGTAAAATTGGCGCTTGACATGGAGATCAGTGCATACAGAAAGCTCTTGGAAGGTGAAGAAGAAAGGTAAGAAATAGTTGTCATTTTACAGGAGAATGGAAGTTATCCTAAAGATTATGTACTCCAACTACTTGCCCAATTATTCCAGGCACATGCAGTCCATGTTTAAGAAGGGGAAGGGATATTGGCTATATGTGAAGAGCAAAATGTTTTGACAACTAGAGATGAATGATGGAAAGAGCTTCTCAGTCAAGTGTAAAACTTTTCCCCAGTTGCTGAATGTGAACACTAGTATCTCTCCAGGTATAATGTCTTATGAAATAGAAGGCATTTAAATTATGGTTTATAGGTATATCCAGCCAAACTATTCCTCTTATGCTTGGTGTTTTGCAAGGTAAATATTTTCTCTTGAAGTTTTAATGGTTGATTTAAATGTTGCTCTTCACCCTGGGCACTCCCAACTGAAATAGTATAATAATAATTTTTAAAGGAAACTTAATCCCTCATTCCCAGGCCAACCCTGTCCTTGAAAACCCTTAGTCCCAGCCCTGGTTCTTCCCACCCACTCTAAATGGTGGGGGAATAATCCAAAATGCACATACTTGCTTGAAATCCAACCTTGCAGGTAATTAATATACTCAAAAGTAATTATCAGAGTTTACAAAACATGTTACTAATCCATGCTGCCTGAGAAGGAGAGAGATGAAAGCACACTTGAAATGTGTGTGTTGATGGGTTTCCTTTTTTCTCTTCTTCCACAGATTGAAACTTACTCCCAGCCCATCTTCTCGTGTGACAGTCTCTCGGGCATCATCCAGCCGCAGTGTGCGCACAACCAGGGGAAAGAGGAAGAGGGTTGATGTTGAGGAATCTGAGGCCAGTAGTAGCGTTAGCATCTCTCATTCAGCTTCCGCTACTGGAAATATCTGCATTGAGGAAATAGATGTAGACGGGAAGTTTATCCGCTTGAAAAACACTTCTGAGCAGGTATGGAAACCTGAATAATCAGATGAGGTGGTTAAAATGTAGATGACATTTCCCTGGATGACCGGAGAAAGCAGCAGCAGCAACAAACAAATGTTCTCCTGTGACTGATGACTTGTCCTGCAAAAGTTGAGAGTGGATCAAGAGTGTAAAACTCTTAAATGGTCTTACAAGATGTGTCCCAGGTGAAACAATACGGGTTGCATAGTGATCAAGTTGATAGAAAGGGTTAGAGGGCATATCTATTTCACCATCCTCCCTGTGTTTTGAAGGGCTTAATGTTCAAGTGTATATAATGACTTATATGGTAAGCCAGCTACTTAAACGTGTTGGGATACTGCCAGGGAGATAAAGTCCATCATGGCCCCAAGCCATGTGCCGGACGATCCATCGATCTCTGGTAGGCACGCAGTATCATCGATTAGCGACATGAGTTTCTAGAAGTTACCTTGCCACATTCTAGAGCTCATGCACACTCTATCAGCAGATAATGCACAGCCAAAAGTTGCACTCCGGAGAGCTTTATTCAGCGTTGATCAGAACAAAGAAAGACATGACTGCCTGCGTCAGTGTCTCCGATAGAGAGAGAAAACAAAAGCAACAGGAAACAAAAACATCCTGTGAACAGGACATGCGCAGACTCTGTGACTCACAAAGCCTGCTCCCTTTTAAGCTGGAACGGAAATATCCTAACAAAACGTTCCAGGGATAGTGCCTAAAGCCAAAATCATATCTAGTTAAAACAAACTGGGTGCCATGGCAGGTGGGATTGCCAGAGGCCTCCCCCCTCCAGATGCCCCCCTTCTTTCCACCCCATTTTTAATTAATATTTTTGCCAAGCTGAATGTGTACAAGACCAGCAGAAGACAAAGTAAAGTGCAGGTACAATTATGAAGAAGATCTGCAGAAGAGACATGGAAAAGAGTTAAGAGCCTCGGACATAAGATCACCAGGTTGATGGACTAGATGGAACAGACTGACAGAACCCGAGACCAGGAAGAAGAGACGGTGGATGAAGATTGGCAGAAAGCTTAAAAATTCATTTAGAGAAATATTGCAAAATTAATGACTGTTAGGAAAATCTTGGAATGAAACTATTAGGGTTTAGTAGAAATGTTATAAGGAGTTATGTATAAATAAGTTTTTAAGTTCTAAGGTTTTTTTTATGGTAAGATAAGGCTAAAATAAATTAAGACAACTAAAGGACAGAATACAGTGAAAGATGGAAAGGATTTGCTGAGATAATTAATAATTAGAATACAAAAAGAGAGGTGTGAGGAGGTCGATGAAACAAGTTAATGAAGATAAGGATATGGGAATATTGGATTTGTTTTAAAATTTATTCTTTTGCTCTTGTTTTTGATTTTAGTGTATTGTATGTTTTGTACTTTTTATTCTCCTTTTATTGATTTGTATTGTTTAATCTTTTTTCTTGCTTTTTCTTTTTTTATGTAACTTTAAATTCCCAATAAATGTCATTTAAAAAAAAAATAAAAAATGAATGTGCACATATTAAATGCATATAACTTGCAAGTGCACTGTAGTGACATTCTATACATTGATATTCAGAAGTACGCCTCACTGAATTCAGCAGGACTTCCTCCCAGGTAACCATATATAGTCGAAGTGGGGTACCTCTGGCCTGTGGTCTTAATCATGCCCACCAGAGCATTTTGTCCCAAGCCATGTGCACCTGTCCTACATTTGACATATATGATGGGTTGGGGGGGCAGCTAAAAACCTTACTAACTGAAAGGGATGCCTGCAGGCACTAGCAGTTGGCAAAGCCCTTTTCAGTGTGCTGTGCAAGATCACAGAGGGATTTCTGAAGACCCCTGCAGTCAGAAAAGGTGATGTCAGGTGATTGACAGGTGGGCAGCCTGTCTGTGTCAAATGTTGTTCATAAGGGGTCAGGTGGGGATAAAAACAACCTGGTTTATAAGACTAGTCTTAATGTTCAGAAATAAGTACATAATGGCTTGACATGAAAACATCACCTTCTTTTGTTTAGGACCAACCAATGGGAGGTTGGGAGATGATAAGGAAAATAGGAGACTCTTCTGTCACTTACAAATATACCTCAAGATATGTGCTGAAGGCAGGCCAGACTGTTACAGTAAGTGAAACCTACTTTTTGAGATATCAAAATGTAACTTGGGATTAGCTTGTTGGAAACGTGCTTTGGGCCTAACGTGGGTTCTTTGGTAATTGCTGCTGCTGCTCCAATCTAGGTGTATGTATTTCATTTTCTATTAAGGACTTTCAGTGGCTTCCTAAAGAGTTGCAAACATTGTTTACACACAGTGATCCTAGTAAATTCATCTCTTGAAAACCCTTTGGTGGAATAATAGGAAAATGGTGGTGGAATATTTATCTGGTTGGAACAGAATGAGCTTTTAACCTTTTCCCTGTGCCAGTCTCGATATTTTTCTCTCAGACTCGGGCTGTTTCTTCTACTGCCAGGCTTTCTGGTGCTGAGTCTGGTTGGAAGCAAAATGTAAAAGGTGGAGATGGGTGGGTTTGTCACTCCTCCCCAACACCAGTTTTCCTGTGTCAGTATTCTGAGGGAAACAGTAACTCCTGCTTAGCGAGTGATGCTACTTTGCACTTAGGCACCTCTAAACATGAGAGGCAAAATAGAGCATGCATGAGCAAAAAGTGTGTCACCAACTGGGAAAGTTTGGAAAGCTCTGGCGTGAGCCATCTAACCTGCACCCATGGCAATTACAGAACTCCAGAAAGCTGTGGGTCCTGGGTCTGTTTTGGAAGGGCATGACTCCACCCTGCAGATATCTACAGATACTGCAAATGGGGTGCAACTTGTATGGTACTCTATAAATCGCTTTTTATAAAGTTCAGCTAAGAAAATTTAACTTATTACAAATGCAGTTATTATGGATCAATCCCTTTAAGTTGAATGTATTTGTCTAGGTCTTCCGCCATTTATTTGCTTGCAGAACTATTGCTATAGATAGAGCTTGCATAATTCTTTTCTGGAAGACGTATTTTAATCCTGATTGACGTATCTTTCCCTTTCCCAGATATGGGCTGCTAATGCTGGAGTAACAGCCAGTCCTCCTTCTGACCTCATCTGGAAGAACCAAAACTCTTGGGGCACTGGCAAAGATGTGAAAGTTGTGCTGAAAAACTCTCAGGGAGAGGTAATGTTGGAAACCTGGCTAACCTATGCTCATCACAAACTAATTTGTATAGTGAGAATAGCCCCCAAAGTGGAACAGAACTGTACTTTTTGCTTGGATATATAGTGTACTGGTACAAGCCACTAGTACAGTCTGTGTCAGATTCTAGATTGACAACAGTCATACTAACATCCAACAAATGGTCACTAAAAAATGCCAGATAGCATAACATTACCTTAATGTTGCAAGCATTGAATAACTGAACAGCTGCATCTGTTATAGGAAGTTGCTCAGAGAAGCACCGTCTTCAAGACAACTTTACTTGAAGTTGAAGAGGTGGAGGAAGTAGATGAAGAACCAGCTGAAGCTGTAGAACAAGAGGATCTATTCCACCAGCAGGTATCTTATAACTTACTCGCACTGGTATGCTTTCAAACTGCTAGGTTGGCAGGAGCTGGGACAGAGCAACAGGAGCTCACCGGTGTCATGCAGATTTGAACCGCCAACCTTCTGATTGGCAATCCCAAGAGGCTCAGTGGTTTAGACCACAGCGCCACCTGCTTCCTGTAACTTAAATAGTGATGTGGAAAATAAACCTATTTCCCTAGTGACCTTGGCAGGAGAATAATCCAGGTAATTGGTTTTAAAAAAAATCAAAATATTGGTATTTGGAAGAATTCCTGCAACTCTTTCATATTGCCACAGTGAAGTAATGTCCATAGTAACCTTCTGTGTATCTAAAGGTCTTAAGATGTAGCAATTTTAGTGGCTACTATGAGGTAAGCATTATGTGAGTCCCAAGCAGAGCCCAAAGGTGGGGAACCTAGCCCTCCAGATGTTATTGGACTTACTTCCATCAGCCCCAGCCAGGATGACTTAATGGTTAGGGATGATGGGAGTTGTAGTCCAACAGCAACAGGAGGACCATGGGTTCCCTATGCCTAACATAGGCTCTCATTGGTAATTTGAGAATCTCGGCTGCAGAGACACTGATGTGCTAGAGAACATGTGGGCCAACTCTGGCTAAAAGGGCTGAAACTAAATTGTATTGCTCATCACAGCTTTAAACATGCATGGCTTGCATTGCACTAGATCAAAATCATGGCCTGGAGCTGTGGCAGGCAATATTCTGTTTAACTCATTGTGCAGCCTACAATTTTATGCCAAGCATTACATTTTGAAACTTGACTTTCCAATAATGCACTATATTGTGGAAAGCAGTGGTTTTGGTTCCTCTCTGAGCAAGATCTCTTTGCTCATCAGCCATGAATTTAGAATGTACTGGTAGTTACCCTTTGCACATGAACTCCTGCTCAAGCCCTTTAAAGGTTTCCATCCCTGAGCATTGCTCGTGCTGGCAGGGACTGATGGGAGTGAACAATATCTGAAGAAAGTACATGTTCTCCACCCCTGGCTCAAAGTGTTTCCTGCTTGATAAAACATGTGCCCATGAATTTGTCCACAAGCAGTTCCCATGACAAAAAGCTCAGTGACGAAGGCAGACTGTTAAAAACAGTTCATCAAACTACAATTATTGAAAGATACTTAAAATGTTCCTACTTTAACCTTAATTAAAGCTGTCTTTCCTCTCTTTAAAACAGGGAGACCCACGAACAGCCAACAAAAGCTGTGCAATCATGTAAACCCGTCATCTGTATATCCTCAAGTTATGTTAATCCCTTCCTGCAGAGGAGAACCTGTTTGGAAGCACAATATTTTTGTATTTCCTTTTGTGAATTTTAAAGCTGTGTCTGGCCTTAATTTCATTTGTCACAGAGATGGAGCTTTTTGTAAGTGAAACCCATATATATAGCTTTTTGAAATGTGAAATATTGACACTGAATAATGTACTGTTTTTCAGAAACAGTCCTCATTTTTATGCTGGTCCTTTTCTAATATCTTCATTTAAGAATAATAAACTACTGTGTGGGGGGTTTGTTAGTTAGATTAGCCATCTACTCTTTGTCCTTTTACATTATTAGATTTTTTTTTTTTTTGGAAGGGAAAGTAAAGGGGCACTCAACAAAACCTTTTGTACTGAAAACTTTTGTATTTTAGCTATCAGGTTATACAAGTTTTACTTGGAACATTTGTAAAGAACATTATCCAACAATTGCATCGTAAATAGAAGGATGAAGGATTCAATAAAATTCTTTTGCTAGTTTTGCTTCACTTAGAAACTTTACCACAAATCAGGCTTATGATAATGTGTTAGGTGTGTTTTTTAAATTCTAGTGTAACCTGCATACCTTTTCATGTCAAATTAACAAATAAAAGTTACCTTAAGAAGGGACTTGTATTTTTTTTGGCGGGGGGGGGGCGGACTCTTTTCCTTTAGAAATGATATGTGGAACCATCATATTTGTAGGTGAAAGAAACTGTCTTTAATGACCGGTGTACCTTTTCTGCTTAGACCAATTCGTTTTAGCTATGTACTTGTCTTTATTTTTATTAAACATTTATTCAAAAGTTACAATACAGCTTTGTCCACTGCCATAATATCACAGAATGATCACTCCAGTCCTCAATCCCAATTGTACTTGCCTTCAACATTTTACAATATGCTTGTCACTTACACCTTTAAAACATCAGCTTTCAGTAACCACAACAAAATACTGCTTAGATTTTTCTGGGGGTGTTTGTGTGTTTGGAGTTTCACCACCTGATGTTGAACCCAGCCTATAACAAGATGGGGTGCAGTCTTCCTGGTTTGATCAAGTGTCTTGTAGACTGGATGCTTCTGAGGGGCATTTCCCCACACTTTTCTCCAAGGCAAGGAGGTGCCTTGCACCCAGCCTGGAGCATATTTGGGAGACCATCCCTCTGCTTTGCAAACCGTCCAATTTACTTCAAGGTCCGAGAGATCCCTTTCTCCTCCCTGCTCTTCCAAGACATGAGAACCTCAATGTCTTTCTCCCCTTAGGCTGTTTTCTAAAGGCAAGCAAGAATTGACCTGTAGACCAGGGATTCCTCACCCCTGCAAAGGGCCACCCGCATTTGATATCTAGAAGAAATTATTCTTTCATGCTAATAAAACACTAATAGAAAAGTTTGATATGTGAAGTTGGTAAAGGAGGAGTTCCAGTCCTTTAGGCAACCTTACATTGTCTGCATCTACCATGTCTCAACCAAACTAGAGATTCAGTGCTTACAGCTGTATCAGCAGCATCTCAGAACCATCTCTATTGTTCATAGATTCTTTTCCTTTGTTCATTGGTCTTATTACAGATTGCCTTTTCCTTATTGAGTGGGTGTTAACCCTTGGTTATTAGCTGGATTGATTAGAGCTACTTAGGTTGGCTACAGAGAAGCCTTGATATAGCTGGTTATAATTGGGAAAGTGGAATGTGCCTTTTTTTTGTTACTGTTATCAGTTAATGAAAGTGAAAAAAACAAATATTCTGGCTTGTAGGTGCATTGTTTTAAATGTTTTGCAAGCAGAAATGTTCCTTTGCCAGGATACAAAATCAAGCTAAATTGGCTTCCAGCCATGAAGAGGAATGTTCAACGATACATATTTTGAGAAAGGATATGGAAATCAGAAATAGACATGACCTATTCTAAATGCCATGAAAGCCAAAAGCTTTCTCTGGCGATTCATGTTCTACAACGATCCATTCCGCCACAAGATGGAAGTCTTGCTATTGGAGTGTTCATTGAAGATAGGAAAAGGGCAATTCACTGATAAAATTGACTTCTACTTTTGCAAGGTTCATTACAGCACCGTATCAAACCCAAGAAGTAAACATTTGAGCTGTGCTGAAGTACTGGAGATTAAAAATGTCTTAATACCTACTTAATGTCTAAGAGAGATGCTACGTTCATATGCATTATTGGCTATCATATCTTACAACATACCTTAGATTCATATCTAAGGATATGAATGTTGTTGAAATGAAACAACACCCTAGAACACTTCCCTTTCACTTCTGTTATCCTTCCCCACAATGCCTTTTAATGTGTGAAGTGAAGATTTGGACTGTTTATCCCCCAAAGAGGATAAACTGGGTGGTGCTTGGTTCAAGCTGAGGATGGAGGAAAGTGGTCTGTGTTGAACTCAGGTTGATAATGTGTTTGAAATAGGCTACAAGTGTCTCATAGGGCGTGTAAAATAAAGAGATAATGTTGATGAAAGGACCTAAAAGTGGTCATCCTGCACCTTTTCATTTTGTATAAGTAATGTTTGGCAGGGAAGTGTGTAAGAAAGTTGGTAAATGTTAACCAAAATTAATGCCCCATTTAAAGTTTAGTCTTGTAACAGAAATAGGATTTGTTTTGGCTGATGAGAACAACCATTTGGAATCCTGGAATTGCATCAGTTTACACCTTGATGGTGCTCTAGCTAAATAGCTCTGAGAAGAAACCATGAAATTCAGGTTTGTAGACATATTTGTTCTTCTCGTTTATCAAAATAGTGTAATAGAGTCATGGGAAATTAAAATAAAATGGGATTTGCTTAAGGATACCTTGAAAATCATTCTAGATAATAGACTTTGTGTGCTGAGGAGCTGAAGTTTATTACATGTTAGATCTTTTGCTCTCTTCAGTACTGTTAAGACACCAGGAAAGGGACAGTTACTTACTGATTAGCATCTAATTTGATAATTGTCATTTTTTGCTGTGTCATAAAATATCAGATGGTGTAATGTTATGTAAAGGATCTTTATAGGATAAATTGCCTAATTGTGTGTCTTGTGTTTGTGAGAGAATCTTTGCAAAAGTAGTATACCTTCTTTTTCCATGGTAGAAGAAAGAGTACGATAAGCCAAGAGGTCAGTATGCACATTAATAGGATTAAAAGAGAGAGGCAGTCGCTAGGCCATATTTTCTCTCTCCCCCCCCCATATTTATGTACAAGTTCATCTAACATACAGGCATTCCCTCTCTGTTATAACTAAGGATACTGGATGAGTTGAACATGTACTTGGGGAAAAATACATATCAACCAAGATTGACCTTTCCCAGTTTTGTTTCCTCCATAAGCTTTGAGTTTGCAGCTCCAGCCAGCAGATCCGTGCTGATTTGGGATGATGGGAGTTTGAATCCAAAACATCTGGAGGGTACAAGGCTGGGGAAGCTGACATAGACTCAGAATCATAGCGTTGGAAGGGACCACAAGAACCCCCTGCAATTCAGGAATTCTTCGCTCAGCTTGGGACTGAAACCCATGACCCTCAGATTTAAGAGTCTCAGGTTTTACTGACCGAGCCATAGTCCCTCTTACCAGCTATCCTGATGGGTGTCTTTGATGTGCAATTAGGAAATGATTAAATGCATGGTTGTATTTGAATGTCAGCTAAAGATACAGTGATGAGACATGTTCTTCCTTTGGAGGAGAAAGTGTTACATATTCTATTGTCGGCAAGCTCTGCCTCATCTTATTTTTGAAATTTCCTGTTGGGTGACAAGCCAGAAAAGTGAACTTCAGCTGTTCTAATTTGATTAGTTCTGGTCAAGGCATTTTCTTGGGAGAAATCCGAAGCCCTGCTTGTCAATAACTTCTATACCGAAGGCTGAAGTAGGATTTGCACTTTTGCTAAGTGTCAAGGTGTACAGACCTAACTGCTTTGGCAAAGCATCTTGAGACAATCTGTGAATCTCCCCGCATGACGTAGGATGGGGAAGGGGGTTCAGTGGAAAGGAACTTTCATGCCAAATCAAGCTTGTTTTGAAATAGTATACAGAACTAGGAAGTGTTCATTAGGTTGATAGCTGCTGGTTCCCGTAAGCTGTAAAAAAAGAGATTTTTTGCTTTTCATACGATAGTTTGAATTCTATCTAGTTTGGGGTTTTTTGGCCAAATCTTGGCATCATGTTCAGTAGCTGGGAGAAGAAGCTTGGGAAGAAACAGGCAACAAACTTCTTCATTGGCTTCTTAATTCCATTTGTTCCAAATTTCCCTTTACAGCTGCAAGGAATAAATTTATCATAACCTGTATAATTTTTAATCTCTGTATAAAAGCAAGCCTTTCAAAAACTGGCACAAAGTTGCTTTGGAATTTAACATGGTAACAAAAACTACAGGATAGAAAATAAACTTTTTAAAAGCAAAGCTTTCTACTGAGAATCTGTCAGATAGCACAAGCTATTTACCTGTATTAAATACCGCTGAACCTCTTCCTTGAAATCCCTCTATATTATATAGCTTTCTGTTGGAAATTAATGAATCTGCTACTGTGAAAAGCTGTTTGCAACCACCACCATCCTGGTTTACAAACATTTATTGAAATTGAAGTTTCATTTTTGTTTTAGTAGTAATTTCAGATATGTGGCGACGGCTAATATTTAGAGAAGGCTCCAATGTTATCTTTCCCTATATACGTGAATTGTAGCAAGTGTTTTGCCCAAGCTTGGTAATGGCTCATTGTGATATGTTTACAATATCTAGCTTCATGGCTTTTGCTCTGGAGGCTGTTTACACAGAGAATTGGTTCGTCAAGGGAAGCCTTATTGCTTTTTAAAATTATATCTTTCTCTGCTTTTTTTACTCGGAGTAGCTAAGATTTGCCTGGACTATAGACCCAAAACAATTGTTTTCTTTCTATTGAGGTACTAGAGATAGTTGTTGTTTTGCATTCTCTCTTTCCCTCTCAATTAAATATCAGGGCTGTCTTAACGATACTCCGAGTTTCTTTGGATTTGGCGAGTCCTTAAACCTAACCCCATTTTTTTATGCTAAATTGTTAATTAGACTTGTCATTGCAACATAAGGTGTAGTCTTCGTATCAGCAGGTTCGCTGCATTGTGGTATCTGCTAAGATTTTACAGTAATGCCTGTATTTTATAACATTCCCGTTCCCAGTTTATTTTACCGCCTGAATGCATCGCAATGGCAAGTTCTGTATCTCTCTGCTTTTTGTACAAGGTTACAGCCAGGCATAGGCGGTAGTCGGATGATAGAGAGGTGGGAGCTACAAAACATCTCCCAAGAAGAAAGCCGTGATTCAGAACCCTTCATAGATAGCTCTACTAATAAGTTGTCTTAGCTGAGACACTGTTCTGCCTGTCTTACACCCCAAAAACAAAAATTGATCCCATTGTGACTATATTACACACTTACACGCTCCCCAACCATTTCATTCTTTGATCACCTTGCTATTTTGTGTTTTTTGAAGCTATGAGGTTTCTAGACTTGTTTTTCTTTGGCCGTTCTGTAATGAAGTTAATCACTTATAATCTCCCCTATATTCACCACACCTCCCCTACATTTATATTGGAGAAACTGGCCAAACCCTACGCCAAAGGATAAATCTGACATCGGGAATCACAAGACAGAGAAACCAGTAGGAGAACACTTCAATCTCCCAGGACATTTATACAGTATACAAGATCTCAAAGTAGCTGTCATATTACAGAAGAATTTCAGAAATAGACTGGAAAGAGAAGTTGCTGAATTGCAACTTCTTACCACAGCCTTTGACTGTGTTGACCACAGCAAACTATGGCAAGTTCTTAAAGAAATGGGAGTGCCTGATCACCTCATCTGTTTCCTGAGAAATCTCTATGTGGGACAAGAAGCTACAGTTAGAACTGGATATGGAACAACTGATTGGTTCAAAATTGGGAAAGGAGTAAAGCAAGGCTGTATATTGTCTCCCTGCTTATTTAACTTATATGCAGAATTCATCATGCGAAAGGCTGGGCTGGATGAATCCCAAGCCGGAATTAAGATTGCCGGAAGAAATATCAACAACCTCAGATATGCAGATGACACAACCTTGATGGCAGAAAGTGAGGAGGAATTAAAGAACCTTTTAATGAGGGTGAAAGGAGAGTGCAAAATATGGTCTGAAGCTCAACATCAAAAAAACGAAGATCATGGCCACTGGGCTCATCACCTCCTGGCAAATAGAAGGGGAAGAAATGGAGGCAGTGAGAGATTTTACTTTCTTGGGCTCCATGATCACTGCAGATGGTGACAGCAGTCACAAAATTAAAAGACGCCTGCTCCTTGGGAGAAAGGCGATGGCAAACCTAGACAGCATCATAAAAAGCAGAGACATCACCTTGCCAACAAAGGTCCGTATAGTTAAAGCCATGGTTTTCCCAGTAGTGATGTATGGAAGTGAGAGCTGGACCATAAAGAAGGCTGATCGCTGAAGAATTGATGCTTTTGAATTATGGTGCTGGAGACTCTTGAGAGTCCCATGGACTGCAAGAAGATCAAACGCATCCATTCTTAAGGAAATTAGCCCTGAGTGCTCACTGGAAGGACAGATCGTGAAGCTGAGGCTACAATACTTTGGCCACCTCATGAGAAGAGAAGACTCCCTGGAAAAGACCCTGATGTTGGGAAAGATGGAGGGCACAAGGAGAAGGGGACAACAGAGGACGAGATGGTTGGACAGTGTTCTGGAAGCTACCAGCATGAGTTTGACCAAACTGCAGGAGGCAGTGGAAGACAGGAGTGCCTGGCATGCTCTGGTCCATGGGGTCACGAAGAGTCGGACACGACTAAACAACAACCAAACTTAAAACCATGGAGAGACCTGGTCTGAATAGAGACGTTGGATTCTTATCTCATTATACATGATAAAGCTATTTTTAGCCATCTCACCCCTTGCTTTTTCCCTGCAAGTCCAAATGCAGTCGTGACAGGTTTACCACACCTATCAGCCAATCACCCATTCCCACCACCCTTCTGAGTAATACCCCTCCCCACCCTCTTACTATATATAAGGGTCTGGTGACTTTTGTTTCAGTGTATCTGAAGAAGTGTGCATGCACATGAAAGCTCATACCAATAACAAACTTAGTTGGTCTCTAAGGTGCTACTGGAAGGGATTTTTTTTGTTTTGTTTCGACTACGGCAGACCAACACGGCTACCTACCTGTTACTGGATTACTGTTTGTTACACCTTGAATAATGATCCTTCACAGAATGCAATTTCATGCATAAACCAATATCCCAAGTTGAGAGCTTGGTTCTGCTTTCTCCCTGGGTTCATCTCTTAACATAATGCTGATCATCCCATTAGCTTTCCTGGACCATAAAACTGGTTATTTACCAGACTGGAGTAGTGAAAAAGCTTTCTTGTTGAAACTCTCTGTGTTCTCAGTTGAAAGCACTCAGGGTACAGTCAAAAGCAGCTATACTTTGAAATAAGTCTCACTGTCTTGCTTGTCAAATGTGTGTATTAGAACTTCCATTAAACTAAATTTCTGATTGCACATTGATCGAAATGTTACAACAGTGTCACAAACTCCCTCATCCAATTTTGCATCAGAACTTTGCTACCAATGCTAAATATTTTCTCTTGGTTAGATGGCAAGGTACCCTAGAGTAACTTTTTTTGTCACTTGGTGACACAGTTGCTGCTTGGGAAGCACTTCTTTCTGCCTTCTGCTGAGCTAAGCAGTGTAATGTAAAACCTACTTCTTAGATCAGCTTTATTTTAGGATAGAATCATAGAATCATAGAATCATAGAATCATAGAATCCTAGAGTTGGAAGAGACCACAAGGGCCATCGAGTCCAACCCCCTGCCAAGCAGGAAACACCATCAGAGCACTCCTGACATATGGTTGTCAAGCCTCTGCTTAAAGACCTCCAAAGTAGGAGACTCCACCACACTCCTTGGCAGCAAATTCCACTGTCGAACAGGATAAAAACCACACAGAAATATTTCTCTTTGCTTTCCCTATTTAATGTACTCTTACAATTAAACTGTAAAGTCTGAAGATTTTGGTATCTACTAAGATCAGCCTTTCGGATTCTGAAAGTTAAAAATGGATTTATCACATGTCTAAAATGCTGATATCGGAATTCTCACATTGCAAGGCTGCCGTCCCTAGGGAGCCTCAGGCAGCTGCTAAGGAGTGATGGAAATCCTTTCCTTATGCTTCTCTTTGCTGCCCCATCTTGTATTTTTGTGCCTGAGTTGGGTAGATGAGGAAACAGCAAAACCTGAAAAATGCCTTGCAAATGATTCCCCCCATTAAAGTATTTAATTGCATGATTCTCAGTTGCGTTAACTAAACAATAGAAAGTTGTTTCTCAAATTGTAGAACCCTGAGAGCCTTCTCTACCCAGGTACCCAGGTACACGTTGATTGACAGGTCAACACTCGCATTTGAAGTTTATGGTCCTGTCCTAAGAAGAGTCTTCCCTGTGTAGGTTGTGCACTGACAAACTGGAAGTAGGCATTTTACCCCTTTCTGGTTTGTTGATTGCACTATTTATGGTTCACTAGGCCAAACACACCCAGAGGACCACTTCACACATTCTCAAAAGGAGATGATTAAAGATATAATTTTGCATAAAATTTGTGCACGCTAATTTATAGGTGCCAATCCACTATAAGAAATACACTACATTATGCCATAGTGGGGAAGACTGGCACCAGGTGGTTTTCGTCCCTGCTCAGACTGTTGCGCATGTGTTAAATGTTTCATGGGCATCTTCAGTTCTCCCTTATAGTTCCTGAAGAACACTTGGATGCTTCAAAATAGAGACTGTCCTTTGAAGACTAGGATACATGGTGATCCTGAACACAACTCATTCTCTGAATATGAGAGCCTACCACGGCTTAATGAACTTAGGTTTGTTGCTGCATATTTATTATTATTAGTAGTAGTATGGGCGACTTTCAGACATTAAAAACTTCCCAATACAAGGCTGCCTTCAGATGTCTTCTAAAGGTTGTATAGTTACGCCTTGACATCTGATGGCAGGGTGTTCCACACAGCGGGTGCCACTACTGAGAAGGCCCTCTGCCTGGTTCCCTGTAACTTCACTTCCACTGAGGGAACCGCCAGGAGGCCCTCGGAGCTGGACCTCATTGTCCAGGCTGAACAGCAAGGTGAAGATGCACCTTCAGGTATGCAATCTAATCAGCGGGCCAATCTGTGTGCTTCTCCGCCGTGAAAGCCCCCCTTGGGCACCTCCTACCAGTGTTCTGGCAAGGGGTAAGAAACCCCTGCATAAGGCGTAAGTAGGCCTTCCAGTGCCAAAAGCCTGAGCAGGCATAAATCTTTGGCTCTGGAGTCTTAAGTCACATAGGTGCTATGATGAAGCTGCAGAGCTAATCCTTTGAATAAGCCTCGGGAGCTTTGTTGCTCACATACCAAGCAGGTATAGATTGGGCAGTGGGGGGCCATTTTAATTAGGGTTTTGAGTGAAGGACCTCAGGCTGTGGTGCAATGCTGAAATAAAATGAAATACTGAAGTCCTAATATCGTAGCTTTTACGGGATTGTCATTTCGAAGAATTCTGCAGTATCTAAAGGGCACCCATGCTCTTGTTTTGAATGTATTCAAAATTATATAAGGATACATTCATCTGTTCAAAAAGGTGGTCAAACTTCTTAGTTTAATTATGTGGGTTTTTTTTTGTTTTTTTTGCCAAATAACAGTTGCTTATTCCATCTGAAATATAAGCCATATTTTTTACATATCCTCTCCCATTCGACCATTGTAACAGGAAATACAAGCCAAATACAGGCTTACCCCCTATATATTTGCCATGACTTAGAAAAAGATAATAAATTGCACATAAGCTACATGTCACCACCTTGCCAGCAGTAATTGTTGGTACAAGCAAGTCCATTTGATAGCTTAACTCTAAAAAGGGTAAGGGGGTGAATAAAACAATTTCCCCCCCTCCTTAGGAAGGGGCAGTCGTAAGCAAGGCGTACCACCACCCAGGAATTTAAAAAAAGAATTCCAAATTGGAATTGGCCACAATTACAAAGCTTGCTGTAAACATTTGTTCACAAATAGACCTGAAGTCTCACTGGTACGAAGAAGTAGTCTTATATATTCTCATCTAAATTTACCTGTCAAGTGGAAAACCCAGCAGAGAATTGTAGCTTTACTTGATTGTTATGCAACTCAGGCCCAAGCTTCCTAGAACACGTCTAATGAGCCAGTCCGTTATGTATGCAGCAGCTCCTTTTACAAAGTAAATCTGGAGAACTAGGGCAAAACTCTGTTCTGATGTAACGTGGCTCACTCAAGATTTACACCAGTATTTATGGCACTGATATGTTTGGTACGTGAGGTATGAAGCTACAACATTACTCTGGCCTTCAAGAGTAATGCCCCAGGATGTTCTGCTATGAATCCCAGAAGGAGGGGATCGATAGCAAAAACATGCAGAATCTACTGTATATCCCTCAAGGAAATTTCCTCTGGTCAGATACGAAATCGGATGTTTTAGACTACAGTGGTACCTCGGGTTGCAGACGCTTCAGGTTACAGACTCCGCTAACCCAGAAATAGTGCTTCAGGTTAAGAACTTTGCTTCAGGATGAGAACAGAAATCGCCCAGCGGCAGCGGGAGGCCCATTAGCTAAAGTGGTACCTCAGGTTAAGAAGAGTTTCAGGTTAAGAACGGACCTCCAGAACGAATTAAGTTCTTAACCCGAGGTACCACTGTACAACTGTCAGCCCCAGCTAGCATTGCTGGGTGGTGTGGGAACTGTAGCTCAAGCTTCTGCAGGGCGCGAGGCTAACAAAGCCTGTATTATACATTGCCGATTCTCCTCTGCAAACTCAGCATTCATGGTTAGCTATAATCCTATTCCTACTTTCTTGGAAAAAAGTCTCAACTCAACAGGACTTATTTCTGACTAAACATGTACAAGACTCTGCTGTTAGTAACCAGTCCATTATCTTTAAAGGTAAAGGGCCCCTGACAGTTAAGTCCAGTCAAAAATGACTATGGGGTTGCAGCACTCATCTCACTTTACAGGCCGAGGGGGCCAGCGTTTGTCCACTCCGCAGACAGTTTTTCTGGGTCATGTGGCCAGCATGACTAAGCTGCTTCTGGTGCAACGGAACACCGAAACCTGAGCAGCGCACCGAAACGCCGTTTACCTTCCCGCCGGAGCGGTACCTATTTATCTACTTGCACTGGCATGCTTTTGAACTGCTAGGTTGGCAGAACCTGGGACTGAGCAATGGGAGCTCACCCCATCATGGGGATTTGACCCGATTGGCAAGCCTGAGAGGCTCAGTGGTTTAGACCACAGCGCCACCCACGTCCCGTCCATTATCTTTAGCATGGCCAAAATAAGTGTTTTCTTCCTTGTTTTTCTCTGCTCTTAAGATGACAATTTTAAAGAAACCAACCAAAATATTTTAACCTTGCATGGAGCACATGGAGCAGATCATCCAACATTTGGCAGATTATGCTAATCGCTACCTAATTTGCAGGTTTTAAGCATTTAAAGCGGGGGAGGGCAGATGCTGGACACCCAGCTTTCATCAGCTGCAGCTAACATGGTCAGTTGTCAGAGATGGTGGGAGTTATAGCCCCATACCTGAGCAGCGGCTACCTTCTTCCTCATTAGCGGGGGAAAGGCACCCAGGAGCAGAATTTGAAAATATGCCATTGAAAATACCGTATTTTTCGCTCTTTAACACGCACCTGACCATAACACGCACATAGTTTTTAGAGGAGGAAAACAAGAAAAAAAAATCCGAATGAAACAGTGGATGTATCATTTTTGTGCTTCATGCTGTGGCCACAGACATGTGATTTGACGGTGAGTTTGGGGTAGCCCAATGCAAAAATCCTGAGAATCCATGTGGATCTGTGCTTTGTAACCACGTTTTTGCACCATTGTGGCCCCAGGCAACAGTGGGTGCATGATTTTTTTGGTGCAGGCTGTAGCCATAGACATGCTATGTGATCTGATGGTGAATTTGGGGTGACCCTGAGGCAGAATGCAGGAAAGCAGCAGCCTCCTCTACAGCTTTCCTTCCTCCGTGACGCGGGATCTGATTTTTGCCCCTGCACTCGGGCCAGTCTGCTCCAGGGACCACACATTTGCTCAATAACATGCACAGATATTTCCCCTTACTTTTTAGGAGAAAAAATGTGAGTGTTATAGAGAGAAAAATACGGTAATTGGGAAGCTCCTGTTCCCATGTATGTTAACCAAATAAAGGGTGATCAGTAAATAGACTTTCTTTTGCACATTTGGCCAGTCTTTGTGAGGCTTGAGCGGAAAATCTTAAGTCTCTTATGAGACCAATGTGCTGTGTGTGTCAAACCAATACTTCTCTCTCTTTTCAAATGGCATTTCACTTATTAAAGTTCAATTGCAGCACAACATCCTCCTATTCTTCTTGTTTAATGTAGGTGGGAGAGGAGGAATGCGGCAGGAAACCTGTCGAACCACTTAAAGAAATACCGCCACAGACGTGTTTTGCATTGTTTGCCATCATAGTTTAATAATCTTTAAACAACAATAAAAAAGGGTTGCATCCCTAGCGATGCAGCTATATCAACATGGGATTGAGGAATTTCATACAGTATCTGCTAAAGTTTAAGCAGGTTTGGCAGCTCAGCAAATATCATATGATTGCAGCATCCATGATTTCAATTCCAACAGTCGTGTCCTCTCTTCGGAGTAAAGAGTCTTGTCTTTTCATAATAACCACTATCAGGTTTGGATGGAATTAGACCCCCGCACGTAGTTCATGGCCCCAGCTCATGATTATCACAATTAAACGATTGTCTCTTTTGAGTTCCTTTTGACCGAATGCAGGCCCAGCAACGACTGCTGGTTTGAAGGGATGCTGACAGACTTTGGGATGAGGAGGATAACTCTTTGATTGGTCCGACGCCATTCATTATATAATCTACAGTGGTACCTAAAGGATACCTGCAGGAAGAACAAGGGGAAAGGGCATATTTGAGATGAGAAGAGCGAAACACGGAGAGCAAAAAAAAAAAAAATGCATTTCATATAGTGTATCTTCACTCAGCTATAGCATTTCAAGGTCCAGCATTAATCAGAATTTATGATACGGTTTATAGATCGTGGCATAAGTATAAGATTAACTCAAATATGACATGAGACCCTCCATGATGAGCTTCGGTGATCCTGGAACAAGCCGGATTCCAGCCCCCTGCTGAAAGGCTTTTGGGCATATCCTGAGTTGACCCATAAATGACCAGAAGACAAACACATGCAAATTTAGTTTTCAAGTACAGTCATACCTTGGAAGTCGAACAGAATATATTCCGGAAGTCCGTTCGACTTCCAAAATGTTTGGAAACCAAAGTGTGGCTTCTGATTGGCTGCAGGAAACTCCTGCAGCCAATCAGAAGCACCGTTGGGAGTTTGGCTTCCAAAAATAGTTCGCAAACCGGAACACTCACTTCCGGGTTTGCGGCGTTTGGGAGCCAAAACGTCTGAGAATTGAGCTGTTTGAAAACCAAGGTAAGACTGTACATGATACTCAACTCCTCAGTGAGATCCATCCCCACAATGGTAAGGTGATGTAAAGGCAGATCACCGACAGAGATGCGCAGGTGCAGATACTATTGAAGTCTTTTGCTCTTTTGTTAAGCAATCAGGAACACGATGGCCAAAGATGGGCAAGGTAAGAACTAGGCAGGAAAGTCTGGAAGGGATTGTGCAAATTGTCGGACACATTTTACAGCATCTCCCCTCTCCACTGGCATACCTTGGCAAAAAGTTATACAAAAGCATTATATACAGGTAAAGGTGAAAAGGTAAAGGACCCCAGGATGGTTAAGTCCACTCAAAGGTGACTATGGGGTTGCGGTGCTCATCTTGCTTTCAGGCTGAGGGAGCCGACATTTGTCGACAGACAGCTTTCCGGGTCATGTGGCCAGCATGACTAAACTGCTTCTGGTGCAACAGAACACTGACAAAAACCAGAGCGCACAAAAACACCGTTTACCTTCCCACCACAGCAGTACCTATTTATCTACTTGCACTGGCGTGCTTTCGAACATCTAGGTTGGCAGGAGCTGGGACACAGCAACGGGAGCTCCTCTGTTGCAGGGATTTGAACTGCCAACCTTCTGATTGACAAGCCCAAGAGACTCAGTGGTTTAGACCACAGCTCCACAAGGTTAGCTGGCTAGCTGCAACAGGACAGCAATTACCCCAGTGCTCCTCAGGACTCAGCATATTTCTCCTTTACTTAAAGGGTAGGTAAACTTCCCCCACCCCCTCTTCAATTCAAGTTTATGCCCATGTTTTTGTAAGCCTTTCAGAACAGTTAGAGAATCTTCTACTCTTTAATCAAGGTGTGTATGTATCATAATTTGCTACCTGCTTAGAATGTAAGTTTGCTGTCTAAAGCAACATCTTTATAGATTCTGTCACTCCCATTTCATCTAATAAACCAAACGTCCTTTATTTCTTTGTGAGAGCATCCTGTGGGCATAACATTAACACACGTCCATAACAAGCGTATGCCATAACACCAGCTAAAGATCCCAAACCTCTCAGCAGTTGTGTATATGAACGTCCATGTGAGTCCAGGTGCGCACTCATAACAGGACCAGACCTATTAAACGTTACAGAAGAAGGTTGAGGTCCAGCCATCGAGAAGCAGTTCTGAGGCTCTTGCAAGATTATAAAGAGCTACCCAGCTGTGCAATGTATAAGCTCACAGTAGGGAGGTATGGTTATTTCATTAACTTATTTCCTGCCCCTCCTCCTCCCCCCAAAGGAGCCCAGGGCCACAAACACATCAATACTGAAAACACTGTTAATAGCATTCTAAAAAACGGTTAAATACATTTTCTCAACCTGTAATTTCAGTGGTGCCAGGAACGATGGGCGAGATTCACTCAGCAAATCCTGTGAGCTGAAGCCCTGAGCAAAGACTTCTGCTTGCACAACAGGGCTTCCCGCCCTGTATCCCCCCCCCCAATGGCTTGGGGGAAGAGGGGGGAGTTCTTTGCATCTGGCAAGCTAAAATGCTTGCACTGATGGGATGATAATTTCACTCAGTACCTTTCAGCCATCAAATGCCTGGAAGTCAGTAAGGGAGACAGATGCACTTCACTAAGGTGGGCCTTCACAAATGGGGACCTACCACCCAATCGGCTCTGCCATGGGTCAATGCCTATTGGGCAGCCCCCAGTGATGGCACCACCAATCAAAGGTTGGTTCTATGCTTTATGTCAGGGATGGGAGATTTGGCTCTCCAGGTGATACTGGGCTCTAGCTCTCATCAGCTGCAACCAGCATGGCCAATAGTCAGAGATGGTCAGAGTTGCAATCCTACAATATTCCCCACCCCTGCTCTAAGTCTGTTCCAATCCCAGGTCAGCCAAAATTCCGGCAGGATGTATAGCCCAAATTGTTCTTGTTCCATGCCCATGTATTTTAAATTATTTAATTTAACAACAACAAATTTAAACCCCAGCCACTCTGGGCAGCTCCCAACAGAATATTATTATTAATAATAATAAAGTGATAAAACATCAAACATTAAAAACTTCCCTAAACAGGGCTGCCTTTGGATGTCTTCTAAAAGTCAGGTAGTTGTTTATTTCCTTGACATCTGATGGGAGGGCGTTCTACAGGGTGGGCGCCACTACTGAGAAGGCCCTCTGCCTGGTTCCTTGTAACCTCGCTTCTTGCAGTGAGGGAACTGCCAGAAGGCCCTCGGAGCTGGACCTCAGCAGCCGGGCAGAATGATGGGGGTGGAGATGCTCCTTCAGGTATACTGGGCCGAGGCCATTTAGGGTTTTAAAGGTCAGCACCAACACTTTGAATTGTGCTTGGAAACATACTGGGAGCCAATGTAGGTCTTTCAGGACTGGTCTAATATGGTCTCGGCGGCCACTCCCAGTAGCCAGTCTAGCTGCCGCATTCTGGATTGTTGTTTCCGGGTCAGCTTCAAAGGTAGCCCCATGTAGAGCGCATTGCAGTAGGACTTAGTACATTAGCTTTCCACTCCCAGTTCCACATAACACAACCAATAAATGCGTATTAAGAAACGGAAGTACATTCAATCCATATTGTGGATTGCCACTAGAAAAAAAATCCCCTCTGATGAGAAACAAATTTTAATTTGCTAACAGCCTCAAAATTGCTGATTATTAGATGCCAAGGGGAGGGAAAAAGCAACATCCCATGATATGATGTAAGGCTTCTAAATAACAGGGGGACCCTCCAGAAGTAGAAGACTTCCCACTTTGTAAAAATGATGGTCAACTGTTAAAAAGGAGACTGACAGGCTGGAGTGGGCAGATCTTGCCAGATGTGTGGGGAAGGAATCTAAGAGAAATGAATGCTTGAATATGGCTAAGTGGTGTCACTTGTGCCCACTGCTGCCAGTGGTCAGTGGTCACCACTGTCATTGGTCACCACTGTCATGAAACCCCCAGGTGGTGCGCTCGGTTGAAAATGATTCCCCATTTTAAGCCCAAAAAATAATATAAAAATTAAAGTGATTAGGGTTGGGTTTAAAAAAATATTCAGTGCTTGCAGCTGCCTAGTTCACAGTGGCCATTGGGCTTCCATGTTCTCCATCATACTGATATCCTTTTATAGGGCGGTGAACAACCACCTGGGTACAATTTAGGATGTAAAATTCTGGCTGGAAAAACCTAGTGGCGCCTCTTGAAAAAGCAGGATTTTCTCTTAAGATCGCCATGCAAGCTGAAGCAAGGCTTCTCCAGGAATAGCTGCTTTGTTGAGCCAGGCTCCAAGTGGCTGCTCGTTTGTTTAAGACATTTTCACAGGATATCCTAGTTAAGCCTGACAGCTTGTTTACAACGGGTTCTTGCCTTCAGGCACTCTCCAAGTGATGTCAGCTACTGAAATTTCAGCAGCGGCCAGGACAGCTCAGCCTCGCGTTTCGCCAGCAAGCTCTCTGGGCAGCAGCTGCAACTTGCTCAAGTGTTAGAGAAATAGTTCACAAACCCAAAATGTGAAGCCTAACCATTTCTAAATTCCCCTTTGAGTTTTCTGAAACACTGTGCAGTATTTCTGGCGAACTACCAGCCATTCTAGGGAGATGTAATTCTGTGTAATCTTGCTGAGGTGAGGCTCAATGAGCCAAGGAAGGATTTGCCCCTTCAATGCTTAAAAAAACACACACACACCCCAGAATCTTGGATTCAAAAGCTTTCCTGTGCAGAACAGAGACGAGGTTTGTGTGTTGATCATGGAAACAATGATGAGATTCATTCAAATGGAGAAACAGCAGTCTCTGTGGGAGACAGGATCTTATTTAAGGATGATGGAAAAGAGCTTCTCTGCAAATGTATGGGTCTCTGTTCCTAAAATAGTTACTTCCACTAAACTCTTAAGTTCAATGGGCTGCAGTAGTGCATTGATCACCCAGAGGGCAGCTTTTGATATATGCATCACTTGGTGTTGGCATACCCTCCAACATTTATCCGCTGAAAATGCAGTGGTACCTCTGGATACGAACTTAATTCGTTCTGGGGGTCCGTTCTTACCCAGAAACATTCACATCCAGAGGTGCACTGTTCTGTACAGGCGTGGGTGGTGGTAGCCCGCTCCTGCACAGGAGCTGTCGGCGGAAACCTTTACTTTACTTCCGTGTTTGCTGCGTGCATAGCCTGAAGCATTCACAAAGGGGCTGGTTCATATCCAGAGGTACCACTGTTGTTGTTGTTTAGTCGTTTAGTCGTGTCCGACTCTTCGTGACCCCATGGACCAGAGCATGCCAGGCACTCCTGTCTTCCACTGCCTCCCGCAGTTTGGTCAAACTCATGCTGGTAGCTTCGAGAACACTGTCCAGCCATCTCGTCCTCTGTCGTCCCCTTCTCCTTGTGCCCTCCATCTTGTCCAACATCAGGGTCTTTTCCAGGGAGTCTTCTCTTCTCATGAGGTGGCCAAAGCATTGGAGCCTCAGCTTCAGGATCATTCTTTCCAGTGAGCACTCAGGGCTGATTTCCTTAAGAATGGCTAGGTTGGATCTTCTTGCAGTCTCAAGAGTCTACTCCAGCACCATAATTCAAAAGCATCAATTCTTCTGCTCTCACTTCCATACATCAATACTGGGGTACCAGTGTAGGGACAACCTATTCCATAACAATGATGGTGATGGTGATTTTATTATTTAAACCCTGCCCATCTAATTGGGATGCCCCAGCCACTCTGGGTGGCTTCCAACAGGCAACTCTGTTAAGGGAAGTTTTTAATGTTTGATGTTTTACCATATTTTTAATATTCTGTTGGGAGCTGCTGGGGAGTGGCTGGGGATGTCCAGCCAGATGGGCAAGGCATAAACAAAAAATCACTACTACTACTTCTACAGGTTGTCTAGTTACTTATCTCCTAGGCTCAGGGGTCGCATGACTCCACACCCTCCAACATTTCTCCAATGAAAAAGTGGGACATTCCGGGATCAAATCAGAAACCAGGGTGGCTTCTAAAAGTCTGGGTCTGTCCCTGGAAAAAAGGGACCCTTGGAAGGTCTGTGTTAGAGACAATGTAACTTAAAAAAACACACCTTTTAATGGCATGGTACCCAAATGCCATAAATAACCACACCTGAAATACAGCTATTAACAACTATTGGTTTTCTCTACCATACCCTCCAACATTTCTCCGATGAAAATACGGACATCCTAAGAAAAAGCAGGACATTCCAGGATCAAACTGGAAACCGGGATGGCTTCTCTAAATTAGGGACATCCCTGGAAAATAGGGACACTTGGAGGGTCTGCTATGGTAACCATTCCTCTAGGCATTGCCATTACGAAACTCAGAAATGTCCTGAGCAATTCATTTGGCCTCAACTTATCTGTGGGTATCTCAAAGCCAAAATTAAATGGGTGCCACTGGGTGGCAAAGTTTAATCAAGCACCCATGGATTCAGCTATCCTCTTGTGATCCAACTGGCACACAGAATGCTTCTCTTTGGTCAGTACTCAGTTGTGGTAGCCAAAAGCACTGCAAGGCAGCAAATGGACTGCAACTATTAGAAACAGAAAAGCCAGCACATTTTGGAAGCTAGCAGCCTGAGGTCGCTACCAAGCTTAAAGTTTGGCTAGCTACTTTCTGTGATTATTTGGCCGTGTGTGCGATTAGGCAGCGTGGATTATCGGAGCTGCACTCATGTCTTTCCTGCCGAAGAGTTTTTAATGGGCTAAAAATAAGCACCGTACAACATTTGAAACCAAAGTGCTCAGGGAATATTACAGTCGAATGTTATGAGTGTTTGTCCGAGCAAAGGAACAATTAGATTCGCCTATAACGATCACTGTGTAGTTTGGGGTCGCCTGCTGGGCCATTGTGAGTGAATCTAAGAACAATGATCTAGTGTCAATACTTTTAAGCAACAGGACCTAATGAAGCACACTGAAATATCAAAACTCTGCATGCAGCCGGACAGAAATTGAGATAGGGCTTGAAAACATCTATATAGCATCCCAGGAGGTTAGTTGTACCGAGCCTTGCCGGTGAGATCAGTCGGTGAGATTGTGGTGCTGATAACGTCAAAGTCATAGGTTTGAGCCCTGTATGGGCATATATTCCTGCATTGCAGGGGGCTAGACTAAAATATCAGGGGTCAGCAAACTTTTTCAGCAGGAGGCCGGTCCACTGTCCCTCAGACCTAGTGGGGGGCCAGACTATTTTTTTGGGGGGGGAATGAACGAATTCCTATGCCCCACAAATAACCCCGAGATGCATTTTAAATAAAAGGACACATTCTACTCATGTAAAAAACATGCTGATTCCTGGACTGTCCATGGGCTGGATTTAGAAGGCGATTGGGCTGGATCCGGCCCCCGGGCCTTAGTTTGTCTACCCTTGGACTAGATGATCCACGGGATCCCTTTCAACTATGATTCTATGACTTTGGGGCAACTATGTTGACCCATTAGGGGTTCAGCTGGCAAGCAGATCAGAATTGCCTCCCATCTCAATAGTGAAGACCCCTATAACAGATCAAGGCAAGTCATTCCATACTCTGCTCAATAGTGCCTTACAGAACAAGACACATACAGTTGTACTTTGGATCTTGAACGCCTTGTGACTTGAATGTTTTGGCTCCCGAACGCCACAAACCCGGAAGTGAGTGTTCCAGTTTGCGAACAATCTTTGGAAGCTGAACGTCCAATGCGGCTTCTGATTGAGTGCAGGAAGCTCCTGCAGCCAATTGGAAGCCGTGCCTTGTTTGTCAAATGTTTTCGGAAGTTGAACCAACTTCTGGAACAGATTCCATTCGGCAACCAAGGTATGACTGTACTTGAATGCGAGGGTTGGTTTGCCTGTAGGGCGGCCTCTAGGCTGGACAGAGAGTCAGGCCTGTACCATCTTCCATTATGTACAGAACCTTAATGTGAACCACAGCCTTTACGCTTGGGCCTAACAACATCTGTGCCCCACTTTTCATGGATGAATCATGCCGGTTGCCCTACTATGCACTAAAACTTCCATGTGCAGTGGAACGCAGGAAGTTGTCATACACGGAGTCGGGCAACAGGTCCATCTAGCTCATAATGGTCTGCGCACTAGTAATGGTTCTCCAGGATTTCAGCCAAGGGAAAGTCCCAGCTCCAGTGGTGTGGCGTGGAGAAGGGGGCCACAGGGGCGGTTGCCCCAGGCACAAAATTTCAACCCCTGGCGCCGCCTCAAAACAGCTACATGCTTCCGTCTCTGGGCTCCACCGAAAACAACTTCTCAATGAGAACCAGGAATGACCTCTCCAGACAATACGACTCTTCTTTTCTTAACCCTGCACCTGTGATCTCCTGGGTGATGTGGACACCTTAGGCAGTTGCGTGTGCATGCATACTCCATCCATTTCCTTCCTACCCTGCTTCTGTGTGGCCCCAGGCACTGGTAACCCCTGCTACGCCACTGCCCAGCCCTACCAGGAAATGTTAGGCATTGAATCTGGGCCTTTTCTGCATGCAGGGAAGATGCTCTACCACTGAGCTATGCAGCCATTCAGTGGGGGAAGTGTGTGAGTTTGCAGCTTCCTCTAGCGCATAGGCCACATGTTCGGGCCACGTGTCTCATAGTTTCCTATGGAACTTGTTCCCATTATATATGTTTAGCACTACAGTGTACAAGTCCTCTGTATACACACTGCGTCCTCTTATTATATTGCCAGCTTTGTGTTCCAACAGTTATGTATGTTCCCTATTAAATTGAGCCCCTGCTGATACACAACGAAAATCTGAAATCTCTTCCTCGCCTGAGCTGGAGAGCACATTGCCTCATTAATAAAGCCCCCTCCTGTTGGACTTAATAGAATAGGAATGGAATCAGATCTCCCACTTGGCTGCAAAGACAAGCTATAGGTTACCATGCAATTGATAATTTATTAGAAGTACACTCATCTATCTAGTATTTGTATCAGGCTTATGACCACGATATATAAAAATCGGAAACAATGCAAAAAATATGTGCAGCTTATAGATATTTTGTTCCTGGCTGAAAAATACTTTAAAGATAATAATCTCATGAGTTATTTTAAGATGCAAATTATTCTGAGGAGTTGCACTGATAAATAGTTGTTAGCATTCGCAGTTAAAATGCATATTCACCTGAGCAGCGATTAAGCATATTCAGGCTGCAAGTTAAATACTGTGTTCCAGGAAAGAACTCCTCCTACATCACTCCAAGTCACTAGCAGCAATTTGGGAGACATAATAAAAAATAGGAAGCTTTCAGGGCCCAGAGAAAGAGCGGCCTGCACCCTATAGTTAAAATGTCAACTTAAGATGACATTTACAGTCCATGGAGTGCAGCAAAGAAGCAGAGGAACATTACTGGAAAATAGAAACCATCAGGGATAAAAGTGTTAATATGCTCTGTATGCTCTTAATGTGCACAGAGTAATAGTTCCACAGCCCTTTTCTTTGAACAGCTATTTTCTGGAGAGAAGAGAATCCGTTATGAAAGGCTGACCACCATGTAAATGCTTATTAAAGGAATATAATATACTAGAGAAATATGAAAAAGATCTGTATTAAAAAGAGGTATTACTTTCCCTCCTTTGTTACTTGCCTGTTTTTTCAGTGTCTATATGTGATGTGTTGTGTTGTGTTGTGTTGTGTGTGTGTAGTTCAAACAGCTTAGTTCACAAACATTTTGGCTCCTGAACATCAAAAACGAGGAAGTGAGTGCTCCGGTTTGTGAACTATTTTTGGAACCTGAACGTCTGATAGGGCTTCTGTGGCTTCCGATTGGCTGCAGGAGCTTGGCTGTAGGGTTGGCTCTGCTATTAGTGGGGACACAATCTATGGGGTCCGGAGGGCCGAGGATCCCCCAATTGTATGTGTGTGTGTGTGTGTGTGTGTATATACAATGGTACCTCGGGTTAAGTACTTAATTTGTTCCGAAGGTCCGTACTTAACCTGAAACTGTTCTTAACCTGAAGCACCACTTTAACTAATGGGGCCTCCTGCTGCTGCCACGCCGCCGGAGCACAATTTCTGTACTCATCCTGAAGCAAAGTTCTTAACCTGAAGCACTATTTCTGGGTTAGTGGAGTCTGTAACCTGAAGCGTATGTAACCTGAAGCGTCTGTAACCCGAGGTACCACTGTGTGTGTGTGTGTATAATTTAGTTTTACAAATTAAAATTTACATTCAAAATCATGAATTATGAAAAAATAAACAACGATTCAACCAAATCTCTGGATTCCCCGCCCACTGCTCCATGGGTTCCGTCGATAGTCCTTTTCCGCTGCATATTTTAAGTCACTCCAATTTTTAAATATCCCATATATCCCTAGTTACATTACAAGTGTTATTCAAATCCTGCTAAAGAGCTCCGCTGTGTACAGTGGTCTCCAATGTAAGTTATAAATTCCCCCCATTCTTTATTGAAATTCTGTTCTTCCTGGTTTCTGATTTTCCCAGTCATTTTCACCATCTCCGCGTAGTCCATCAGTTTGGTCTGCCATCCCTCTCTGGTGGGAACTTCTTCTTCCTGAGGACCCTCCAAATTTTAAGCAGAGAGATGGGCCCCCTCAATATTCCTTGGCCTATGACAGGCCTCGCCAGCCCCCCCACCGGCTACGACAGGCCCCACCAGGCCCCACCAGTGGCCGGCCCCATCAGACCTCCTCCTGCCACAGGACGTCAATTATGTGCACTGGGCCACCCCTAAGTTGGGCGGAACCCATCCCCTGTGGGTATTAGGCAAAGTGAATCAGGTGCAGATATTGGGGGACGGAGCCTTCTATGCCATGGGGCCCAAACTAGGCCCCCTAAGCTAGCCTACTGCCCTCAAGCGAGGAGATTGTGGGGTGCTGTCACAGCAGCTGTGATGAAGCAAGATTCAGTTGCCAGCCTGATAGGATCCTGTACATGGAAATGGCGAGATAAGTGGCACCATCATGCCCATCATCTCAGGCAGGCCAGCCCTGGCAGACGGCACTGTTTTATTTTAAGAGATTCTGCGTCTCCACAAAAACCTTTCATATTTTGTCTGGGATCCTTAATCCACCCCATTCAGAGTCCCCGAGGTGAACGGCAGCTCTTAGCACCACTTGATATAAGGCAATTACAGAAATGGTGATTGCAGAATTTTCCATCCCTCTTAAGAGCCTGCTATTTTAGGGCATCGCAAGTATGATCTACATTAAAATGTTGCAGCGAAGAGTGTTCTTGTTCATTGTTCCAGGCAGTCAGACCACACCCTCCTCCAGGACTATCCATTCCACTTCTCCCTCCATTTTCTATGTCCCCCCCCCTAAAAATAAAAGCACTCCATGGTTATTGAGCACATTCAGTTCTCAATGAGCTGTTTTCCACACTCAGAATGACCCCCCTTTTAAGGGAGAGGTTAATTTCTGCAAACTTTAGGATTCCTCCATTCCAGAAAATACCACCTGCTTGTGTGCAGACGGTGTCAATTTAGCTGCATAATATTTCGTTTATAACCCTTTCCCTTTGTATTTAGAGGTCCTATTCCTCCCTCAGCTTGGCAGAAAGTGAAAATAGTTGTTTCCAGGAAAGCTGCCATTGTCTCACAGCTTATATGGGTACTGAAGTGACAATAACTAATATCACAGCTTCCTTCCCTGAAAACCTTTGCTGGTTGCAGAGATAAGGCTGTTGTGTCGCAAGCTGCTGTCGTGTTTAGGTGTTGAGATTTCCTTAAGGGAGGGTGGACCAGGTCAAACTGAAGGCTATAAAGATTTCTGCAGCGTCACAAACTGGCAGAGGGAACAGGGCATCAGCCACCCATTGATTTATGTTGAGCATTATGAACGCTAGACAACACAAAGAAATAACAGCCCGTCTAAAATTAAACGGTTTAACTTATGCAGAGGTTGCGCAGCTGACAGGCACCAATTTCTTTTGGCTACTTTGGAACATTTATTTCATTTACTTGGTCTTAAGGTAAATGCCAAAGATGCAGTTTTTGAAAATCAGACAGGAAAGGACTTGAAAAGCAGAGCAGGAAAAGTACAGAGCAAGTGAAACTAAATATGCACCATATATATATATATATATATATATATATATATTTGTTCACTCCAGTGGTTTCCTAACTGGGGGCAGTCAAAGAGCTACTCACATGGCATTTCTTTAGAAAGTTACATATTTGGAAGGGACCGAAGCAAATCAGGTTTCAAATCATTTGGTTTACTGACTGGAGGAGACTGCTTGCACTGTAATCAGAAAGCCGGTGACTTTCAAAGGCTGGAACAGATAACAAACAGTGGGGTGGCGGCAACAGAAAAATGTTAGTGTGAAATTGCAGACTATGAAATTGGGGAGGCAGATGGAGGCAAAAGAAAATAAGGTCAGAATTACACCTGGTAAGAGTCTTACAGCACAACCCAATAATAATAATAATAATAATAATAATAATAATAATAATAATAATAAGGATGATGGTGGTGGTGGTGATGTAAGGTAAAGGACCCCTGGACGGTTAAGTTCAGTCAAAAGTGACTATGGGGTTGCGGCGCTAATCTTGCTTTCAGGCCGAGTGAGCTGGCATCTGTCTGCAGACAGCTTTCCGGGTCATGTGGCCAGAATGACTGAACTACTTCTGGCACCACGGGACACCGTGAGAGAAACCAGAGCACACAGAAATATCGTTTACCTTCCCACCGCAGTGGTACCTATTTATCTACTTGCAGTGGCCTGCTTTCGAACTGCTAGGTTGGCAGGAGCTGGGACAGAGCAAGAGGAGCTCACCCCGTTGTGGGGATTCAAACCGCCGACCTTACAATCAGCAAGCCCAAGAGGCTCGGTGGTTTAGACCACAGCGCCATCCGCATCAATAACAACAACAACAACAACAACAACAACAAAAGTAAATCCCTCCTCATCTGACTGGGCTGCTCCAGCCACTATATGCCGCTTCCAACATATACAAAAACCTAATAAAACATTAAAAAACTTCCCTATACAGGGCTGGCTTCAGGTTGTCTAGTTACTTATCTCCTTGACATCTGAGGGGTGGGTGCCACTACCAAGAAGGCCCTCTGCCTGATTCCCTGTAACTTCACCTCTATCAGCTGATTGTCTAATTTTTCAATGTGAGATACTTTCATTAGTTTATTGTTTACAGGACTACATTTTTTACATCTTCTGTTAGTGAATTACGCAACATGTTTTGATGCCAGGAGCCACCTTGAAGATGGTTTACTATGGAAAGGCAGCATTCAAAGAAGCAACGATAGTGATAAGTTTTAAAGGTTGGATTTTCTGAGATATTTGGGGGGGGGGGAGAGTAGAGACAAGAAGTGGTGTTGTGTTAATGACATTGAATGGGTGCTCTGTAAAAGGTGAGTGGAACTCACTGTGGCTGTTCTCCAGTAAGAGCCCAGTGTAAAAGCTGCCAGAGTCTTCTGGCACCTTAAAGGCAAAACAGATTTATTGTCACATAAGCTTTTGTAGACTAAAGCTCACTTAAGCAGATATATGAAGTGTCATTCTCATTTTGCAGGGGGGGGGGGAATGTGAACGGTGGGTCCAAAAGATCACGAAATGCAAGAGGCACAGTCACAGAATGTCAGACTGTATCTCTCGCTGCATGACCTTTTGGTCCTGCTGCTTACAATTTTCTTTGTAGGTCTCTCTCTCTCTGTAATTTCTCTCTCTCTCTGACAACTGAGGATAACACGCCAGGAATCTTTGAAAGCTTATGGCACACTAAATCTGCTAGACCTGTAGATATGCCCATAAAAATCACTAGCCTATCCCCCCAAATGCTAGCCAACTAAGAGACCTGTAACCTACATTCTCATCCTTCACAGCCATTGTAAAAATGCTGACTACTCAACTTCCACTGGGTAGGATGACAGATGAGAGACACATCACTCTACATCCTGTTTGCCATTTCCATGCTGGTGATGGAAGAACTTTACTCCCTTGATGGCTAGCACAGAAACCAGGTGGGCTTCTGGGGGAGGTATGGAGATTCCTCTTCTTCCTTCTTCTTCTGCGATCACTCATAGCCAAGTAAGATTGTCTTCCATAAACACAGTTTTAACAATGAGTCCATAAGTGACTGTGGAGGCCAATGCTGGAACCACACGTCCTTCCACAGTGTTGATCACGGTGTGGATTTGCCAAGCATGCCTTCCTCTTAGCACGTTTCTCCCTCGCGTCCTGAGTTGAAGTGTCTTCAAAGCCCATGACATCTTTGGTAAAGGCTGTTCTCCAATTGGAGTGCTTGCAGGCACGTGTTTCCCAATTGTTGGTGTTTATACTACATTTTAAAAAAAAGATTTGCCTTGAGACAGCCTTTAAACCTCTTTTGTTGACCACCAGCATTACACTTTCCATTTTTAAGTTCAGAATAGAGTAGTTGCTTTGGAAGACAATCATCAGGCATCCGCACAACATGACCAGTCCAACGAAGTTGATGTTGAAGAATCATTGCTTTGACACTGGTGATCTTTGCTTCTTCCAGTACACTGGCATTAGCTCGCCTGTCTTCCCAAGTGAAGTGTAAAATTTTTCGGAGACACGGTTGATGGAATCTTTCGAGGAGTTGGAGATGGCGTTTATAAGCGGTCCATGTTTCACAAGCATACAGTAAGGTTGGTAGTATAACAGCTTTGCAAACAAGCATTTTGGTTTCCCTGCGAATGTCCCGGTTCTCAAACACTCTGCACTTCAATTGGGAGAAAGCTGCACTCACAGAGCTCAGGTGATGCTGGATTTCGGCATCAATGTTGGCCCTTGTGGAAAGATAACTGCCCAGGTAGGAGACGTGATCAACATTTTCCAATGTTACACCATTGAGTTGGATTTGTGGTGCTGCAGAGGGGTTATTTTGTACTTGTTGGTGCAGCACTTTGGTTTTGGAGATATCTGTGTCTCCGTCCACTAACCCACTCTTACTGCATGGAATTCCCAAGGCTACTTTAAGATGCCACAATATTTTTCGTTCACAAAACTCAAAATATCTATTTAATGCAGGGATGGGAAATCTCAGGCCTAGGGCCCGAATGGGGCCCTCTGTTCATTCTTTGGGACTCTTCACGCCACAGCCTCCTTGAAAGATTCTGCCTGGCTGGAATGTGTCCTTGAACTGTGATGATGTCCACTTGCTTCCCTGAACAGAGGCCGGGGAGATATGCATCTGTACAGAAACTTCTGACATTGGCATGGCTCAAAATGTAGGCTTTTGTGCTCAGATAAGAGTTGCGACTGTTGGTCCACCTTCCTCTCACTCTGCCCACCAAAGAGATCCAGTCCCCGCATGAGGGAATGCACTCAAAAAAGGATCCCACCCTCGATTTAGTGTGTCAACAGGTTAGTTATTGCACATTGCTGAAAACCTGAACATAGATGGAACTCACTTGTTTCCATTACTACAACTTTGATTATTACAACAGGCAGGGTGCACGGAGGAGCAGATCAGGTACTGCAAAATTTCAGGTAAGGAGAAGCAATTTCAGGGATGTCAGTTTTTGCCTTTCACATCAGGGTATTTCAGATGTGATGTACACACAGTTTAAACTTGCTATCTCATAGTAACACACACACAAAAGTGCAAGTATTGCAAGTGCAACTTCGAAAGCACTTCTACTTCCATGTCAAAATGCCTGTGGGGTGCTGACCTCAGACTCTCATCTGCTGCAACCAACATGCCTAATGGTTAGGGATGAGGGGGAGCTGGAGTCCAGTAACACCCGGAGGACCAGAGGTTTTTCCATCCCCATCCCTGCTTTATGAGCTGCTCCTTTCCCCAAATCCGTGTACCACAATAAGACATCTTCCAGGCAAGAGAATTCAGTGCAATTTCTCCATGCCTGTGCATCAGACTGGCAGTCCCCTGGAAACAGATAAGGCCAACTTGACGTATTCATGTATTCTGTCTCCAACGAACTTGTGATCGAGCTGCCAACCTTTCCCACAGATTAGAGGAGCAAGTTCAGTCAGTGACACCAAGTCACAGATGTCTAGACAAGGAAACCAGATTGTATTTTTAAAAGTGCTAGAACTCAAATTAGTGCAATAACCCCCCCCCCACAAAACCACCCTTTCAACACTGTAACAACATTATCGTTGTCTAACCTACAGTCTTCAGCTAACAGCTTCAGACTTGTTATTTCTGAACATCATTGAGCCTTGGAAAACGTTGACTTTTTGGCACTCCATATCAAAGGAATGAGAATGGTTCAGTTCTTTCCCACTGTAGTTCATTTAGTGCATTCCAGGTTGCTCTTGCCCAGTGTCAACAGAAGACCTATTTAGGGAGACTGAGAAAGGTCTTGGGAGTTTCTTGTCCTGAGGCAAGTTCAGCTGTCTTGCAGAATTTGCATTAGAATAAGAAAGCACACTTGTCTCAAGCGTTTTTTCTTCCAACACCCACTAACTGAGGAAAGTTACAGATAGGTAGCCGTGTTGGTCTGCCATAGTCAAAATAAAAAAATTCCTTCCAGTAGCACCTTAAAGACCAACTTAGTTGGTCTTTAAGGTGCTACTGGAAGGAATTTTTTTATTTTAACTGAGGAAAGGAATGTATGCTGGGTGGGATCCCTATACTCCAGATTTTATTTTGCATTTAGCTGATATGGAAAGGTATTGTTTTGTAGGAGGGAAGCATCCACCTCTCCTTCGTGTGTTCGCATCGGAAGCTGAAGTGCCCTGCCTCTTCAGCCCATTTTTCCAAGTCCATTCAACTTCTCCCTTCTCTAATTAGAGTTTGCCCAAAGTTCCTATGTTTAGAGGCTAACTTTACATCTCTCAGGTGCCAAAATCCCAAAGGAGCAGAAAAGACTATTGATGTATGTGACCACGGCTGCATGGATGTTACTGGCCCAGAGATGGAAAGAAGATAAAGTCCCTACCAGAGAAGAATGGCAGATGAAGTTAATGGACTACACTGAAATGGCTAAAATGACCGGAAGAGTCAGAAATCAGGAGGACCAAAATTTTAACAAGGAATGGGGGAAATTTATAACTTATAAGACCACTCTAAACAGTTAAAATCGTTAGTAGGATTGGAATAGCAATCATAGTTTAAGGTTGATTCTTGGCATAATGGAAGAAGTAAAAGGTTTGGATTATCATAAAATATGTGGGAGGAACGGATTAATAATAGGACCCACATTGGGGAGGATGGTAGTCTAGGATATTCCTTGGAATCTTGTTTTTATGATTTATTTTTGATATATTTCTGTAAATTTTTAAGTTGAGACATCAAATAAATAAATTTATAATAACTCTACATCTCCGCAGTCAAAATCAAAGCTACAAAGTTGGATCCTCTTTTGATAAGACAAGAGTTGTGCGGGGTGATCTTTGAACACTGCTACATCATGGCGACATGAAAAAAACCATGGCTCTCCAATCTAAATGAAAGTTAACAACAAAACAACAAAGAAAGAGTACTTACTAGTGTCCAAAAGAGGTAAATTGTGAAGAGTGCGACAGTGAGTGCAATGAGGCCAACAGCTTCTAGCCTACTACTAAAGTGCAGGTGGTCCACTGCTCCCCGAAGACACAGCCAGCCAGAGATGGTAGCCAACGGAGTAATAAACAAGAAGCACACCATGTCCCCAAACAAAGTTCGTTTCTCGTGCTGGGGGCCGGGATTTCTTAGCCACTGTAGAAAGAATTAGCACAGAATAAGTCTCAGCAAAATCAATGCTTTCATCCGGATAACTTGGCTCCCTTCCCTTAACACAACTCACAACATTCCACTGTCTTTTTAGTTAGTTCTCTGCTCGGTTTGTAAAACGGATGGTTCAAACAACCCAAAACACAAGCCAGATGATTGCAAAGAAAGAAAGAAAGAAAGAAAGAAAGAAAGAAAGAAAGAAAGAAAGAAAGAAAGAAAGAAAGAAAGAGGTAAGGTTATGGAGGACTTGCTCACAAATTTATTGACAACTGCACGAATTATTATAGCTGGGAAGTGGAAGGGCCAAGCAGAATATAAAATGGAAGAATGGTATAAAGAGGTGTGGGATATAGCTATTAACAAAAAATTAACATGTGCCATTAAGGAAAGATGGGGAATATGCTTGAGAAATGATTTGAGATGTGGAGGATGTTTGTAGAATTTGTACTGTTAAAACGGAAAGGTGTCACGCCATCACAAGAGGTGTTGAAATTTTGGGAGGTTTGGATAGTTACAATGGAATGGTTTCAGTGGTGGGGTGCACATGTTTATTCTTATTTATTTATGATTATTACTTTGTCAAAAAAACAAACAAACAAAAAAGAAAAAGAAAATGTTATTAAAAACCACTATTAAAAAGAGGTAAAGTGAACGTGCTTCATCTGAAATAGGGCAAGTTGGGTTTATTTGCTGTTTTCATTGACTTTTTTTTCTTCATTTCTGGAGTTCGATACTTGCAAAAAGCTGACAATTTACTCAATGCTGTAAAAATTATTTAAGAATTTCTGTGCCACGTTGCAAAACAAAGTCCACACCCCACGCACCCTGGTCCAAGGTGGCTTACAATCAAATGGAAAAAGATAGAAAATATAAAACGAGTATATAAAATGTCAAAACAGCAGCATGAAATAACTCAGACCAGAAAACTAAGTCAAATGTACTGCAATTTAAAAGCATTTTAAAAGCAGTATCAGTTTAAAACCCACCCCACCCTGTTTCTCTCAAAGAGAGAAAAAAAAGTATTTAATGCTTATTTAAAAGAAGATAGGGAGGGAGCCAAACAAACCTCTTGAGGGAGGGAGTTTCAAAGATATGAGGTAGCTGCTGAAAAGGCTCTTAGAAAAAAAAACTTATACAGACCAAGTATATAGGACAGAAAAGCACTTATTCTTACCCTTTCCCAAATCTGGACATTTCACAGCTTATCTGGGGAGTGCTGGCTTTTACAGGTGTGTTTTGTAAACTGAAGGTAAAACTAATTTAATGAAGACTAGTAATGGCTCTCTTGTTGAAACAGCATCAATAACCTGCCTATAAGCCTTGTGTTGTATTTATGTATTTGTGAATGGATGGGCATGGGCATAGGCATAGGAACAGGCTGAAAAGATCACTCTTTTTTATAATTTGGCAAACCTCTAGGCAGGGTCTGGGAGAGAGAAAACCACTGCCGTTAGAGGTACCATGAAACCTGTTACTTACTTATTTTTTTAAAAGAGGGAATACCTAAAATGCAATGCTAAACAGTTTCAGATTACAATGCAATGCATGTTTTACAGTGTGGGACCAGGAAACCTAAAAGATCGTTTCCCCCCTTATATATCCAACCAATCATCAAAATTGCCTCCTGCGGATAACATCTTACCAGGAGATGCATGCAATGTGGGAATCTGGCCTTCAGTGTGGTGACACCTACAGTATTTTTCGCCCCACAGGGTGCACCGGCCCATAGGGCGCACCTAGTTTTTTGGGGGGAAATCAAGGGGGAAAGAATCCCCCCCCAGCCACTTCGGGATGCAGGCATCTCTCTTTGGGATGCAAGCAACTCTGCAAACCAGGTCGGGGAATAGCGGGATGGCGGCACTCCGCCTCCCCGCTGTCCCCCGAGCTTGTGGGGCTCCCTGATATCTGCACGAAGCCCGGGGCCCGCGGAGCTCCCAAGGCTTGCGGATAGCTTCCTGAAGTCTGGAGAGCAAGAGGGGTCCGTGCGCACCGACCCCTCTCGCTCTCCAGGCTTCAGCGAACACCTGCATTCACCCCATAGAACGCACACACATTTCCCCTTCATTTTTGGAGGGGAAAAAGTGCGTCCTATAGGGCAAAAAATACGGTATTTTTTGGAACTTCCTTCTGTTACATTAGACAGGTACTATCCATGTTGTCTTTTTGGAGCTTCACCTTTCAACAAGGCTTTTAGGTGGCAATATTTATCCTAGCCTGCACATATATTGGAACTATTTTAACTGTTTACACACACACAGACTTTTTGCACTTTTCTTGTTTTATGGTTGTAACTGTTTTGTTTGTTTCATAATTGTATTGAAAAAATATGTACCCCACCCTGAGACATTATGGTAAAGGGCAGCCAAGAAAGCTAATGAATAAATAAGTTGTGCTGCTTACCAGTAACTGCTGTGTCTCTCTTTTCTCAAACTAGCAGAGCCAATGCACTTAAAATCCTAAACTCTTAAAACGTCTATAGTATCCTTATTCACTTAGATCCCAGCCCCTAGAGAAATAACTGTAGAGATCACTATCCCTGCTTATAGATCGAACGATTGTTGCTATTCAGTTAATTATACACGCATCTTGCCTTTCAAGGCAACGTACACAGATATCCTCCCTTCAGTTTTATCATTGCAGCCACCTTGTGGGGTCGGTTAGGCTGAGAGAAAGTGACAAACTCAAGGTCACCCAGTGGAGCTATTACTATTACTTATGAGAAGAGTTTTGATCACACTGTTTTTCACTGATCATTATACTAGAGGTACAAAAGTATTCCACACTCAAATCTTGCCGATCAGAAGGTCGGCGGTTCGAATCCCTGCGACGGGGTGAGCTCCCGTTACTCGGTCCCTGCTCCTGCCAACCTAGCAGTTTGAAAGCACATCAAAGTCCAAGTAGATAAATAGGTACCGCTCTGGCGGGAAGGTAAACGGCATTTCTGTACGCTGCTCTGGTTCGCCAGAAGTGGCTTAGTCATGCTGGCCACATGATCTGGAAGCTCCCTCGGCCAATAAAGTGAGATGAGTGCCACAACCCCAGAGTTGGCTATGACTGGACCTAATGGTCAGGGGTCCCTTTACCTTTTATATATATATATATATATATATATATATATATATATATATATATATATATAATATATATAATGCTGCACCCCCCTGCAATCCCTACACAGATCTGGCTGGCACAAGGCACAAAACCACAGCTCGCCCCTATACACGAAGCCAAGCCAGAGCACAACTAAATGCAGCACAACCATCTTCTCAGAAAAACTCTTCACAAGCTCAAGAGGTCAAGACACGAAAGCTTTAGCAACTAATCTACACTTAATGACCCACCCAGTGGTATTCAGAATATCACTCATGAAATCACTCAAGATATCCCTCAAGTAATTAAGGAACAAAAGAAGAAAAGGCACACTAATCTAGGAACTTCCTCTCTGCCCAGAACGTTGAAGGCTATACACCACACCCCTCAACAGTATTTATAGGAACTCAAACACCAGACTCTGCTCTGTTCCAGTAACAAGAAGCCGAAAGCACCAGCCTGAAGATGACGAGTGAGACCTCGTCGAAACGTCGCACAGACACCCCGACTCTTACACGGGAAGACACCCGAAGACACCAAAACCTGCATTCCTGTACCCGTGAAAATCTACGAAAGCATATATATATATATATATATATATATATATATATATATATGGCTCATGACTTGTATTTTTTCCTGCTGAGTCTAGAGATTTTTCTAGCAACAAATCATGTTCCGAAGTGACCATTCTGTTTGATATTTGGAGTTGTGGCCGGGGTCTCCTCCTGCCTTTGAGCAAAGGATTTGACTAAGTTGACTCTTGTCCTTTCCAAAGTCCTAATTTGCAGCGCCATATCTCAAAGCACTTTCCACAAATGAGCTAAGAGAGGGTAAGGCTGCAATTGAGTTTTCTAACCTAAGAAACGTCTCCTGTGTTACTGAGATACTAAAAGTAATATGAAGCCAGTAATAAATCTCAGCCGTTGAGAGGAGGAGGGAAAAGGGCAGAGGAAAAGAAGATGGGAAGAGCCGAAATGTCACCAAGTCCGCACAAAATAGGAAGGAAGATTTGGAAAACAGGAGCAGAGAAAACAAATGTCTCAGTTCCTACAATTGTACCAAGAAGCATACAAAAACATAGCTCTAATGGCTACATTTCCCCTCTAAAGCAGGCTTAATAATATCCCCACCACCCCAAGTTACATTGTATGCTACAAATCATGAACTGAGGAATAAACCAGAAAGGTAACTGTAGCAAAGAAATAGCAGGTCTCATATCTGTAGCCTTTGACTTGCTCTAATTGTTTTGTATCAGACAGTTCAATTACTTTTGAAACCTAGATAGCAGCAAAATTTAACTCCTGCTAAAAAAAATGAGAAGAATGCAAAATTCTCAAGTGTAAATAACTGTTAAAAAATATTCATTAAAACCACCCAAATAAATGCATCTTTTAGCAGATCCAAGACAATTTCAAGTCATTTTCAGGCTGTGGTTATTTTGTAGGTGGGATTCAGTCACATCCCATGCAATTGAAGCCGATTTAATGTCCTTGTGCAATAAACTCCCTTCCGTAACAACAAGAACAACTTCTGGGGAAATAGACAAGTGTGGAATAGCAATGCTCAGTAAACAGTGGACATTGTCTAACCTCCCAACGCACCTTCTGCAAACAAATCAGGGTGAATGAGAACTGAGGCAAAACTAACGATTTTGACTAAACATCAGGAAGACCTTTTATTATTATTATTAGAAATTAGACTGGCCTCGACCAGAGCCAGGGCCTTTTTGGCCGTGGCCCCGGTCTGGTGGCATGCTCTCCCACAAGAGACCAGGGCCCAGTGGGATTTGACATCTTTCCGCAGGGCCTGCAAGATGGAGCTGTTCTGCTAGGCCTTTGCGCAGGATACAGTTTGACTCACTTTCCTTTGTATAAAACAAGCCCGAAGGAGGCCCCCAACCCACTCACAGGCCCTTGTATAATCAGTGGAAACTGTTGGTCTTGGCAATTATTAACCACTCTCAATTCAACACTGATAATTGCCACCTGCCCGGATTTTAACTTGTCTGAATTAATTTTAAGATGTATTTTAATTAATTGATGTCTGTTTTTATGCTTATTGTGTTGTTTTTATGATGTTAGCCGCTCTGAGCCCAGCCTCGGCCAGGGAGGGCGGGATACAAATAAATTATTATTATTACCAACCCATCTGGCAGCCTCTCTGGGTGACTTCCAGCACATATAAAAACAGAATAATACTTTCTGATGGTAAGAGCTCAACTGTGGAATGGACTCCCTTGGAAAGTGGTGAGCTCTTCTTCCTTGGAGGTTTATGGGTGGCTATCTGCCCTGTATGATCTAGCTGAGATTCCTACATTGCAGGGGGTCGGACTAGATGACCCTCGGGGTCTCTTCCAGCTCTACAGTTCTATGGTTCTATGAATGCTGAACCAACAGGTCACCTGGAAGCAACCTTTTCTTTGTACCTTTTATCACTGGGCTGTTGCCCACAGTGTCACTCAGGAGACAGTAAGGTTCCACCAGCAAAATAGGGGCGGATTCGTGGCAATTCCCTGTGCAACTCTCCTTAAACCCATTCCAGAAAGTTGGGGGACCCTCCAGACCAAACATGAGGGGAGCACATGAATGGCTTCAAATGGTAAAATATTCAGTATGGACTGTCAGGAGTTCAGCCTACACTCGAGTAGGACTCTGGCAGAGACACATGCGCGACTGGCATGTTCCCTCCCTCCTGGTCAATCATTCGGGAGCTTCAAAAGCTTTCTTCTTCCCGAACATCACAGCGACCGATGCCAACCAACACTGGCACACTTAGGGATCCACAGAGTTTGCGCATCATGCGTAACAGACCTCAGCAACTCAGCATTCCGGCTAATCTACTTTATTTACATATAAACACACACGGAGCACTGCAACATGGCTCCCTCTCTCTCTAGCATCAGACAGCAAAGAGAGAAAGAACAAAGGACAATAGTCCCACTTCACGGAACACAGTAACAGAAACAGCTTGTTTCTGTCACTTCCCCCTCTGTGGAGTCAAAACATATACCCTCATGTGATAGACAACAATCCCATGACTGCAATCATGGAGCAGGAATTCTAACATTCATACAAGCTGAAAAAGGAAAGTGTGTGAGACTTATTTGTGGCTTTATTTGCTTCATTCTTCAGTGAAAAAATAAAGTTGTGGCACATGTAGATTCCAGGAGTCTTAGATTCTTTGGCTTTAATGCTTTAAAGCACAATAGCTGCACAATTGTAATAACAGAACCAGGAAACCAGGCCTAGATGCAGGAAAGCAGACCTAGAACATTCCCAGAAATTGGCTGTTAAATTGCTCTTCAATGTAAGAGAAATTTCTCCTGATGTTCAGCTGATTCTACCATCCTGTACTTAAACCCTTAACACCTTGCCCTCTCTTTTAGGGCAGCAGTAAACAAGTCGTCCTCCCCTTTTTGTGGCATTCAGCTATTTGGAGATGCCCTTATGTTCCCCACTGCTACCACAACCTCAGTTTCCTCTTCTCTAGGCTAAACATACCCAGTTCTTCCAATCTTTTCTCATAGGACTTATTCTCCACATTGGTGGCAATCTTTGTTTCCTTCCTCTGAACCTGTTGCAATGTGCCTATGAGTCTGTAATCTATTTAACACACACACACAATTCAGACGTCTTTCCTCAAGGTTGTATTTCCTTTGTGAGAATAATGAGTTCTGTGACCTGTCTAAATTGCATGTCTTCTTATTTTAATCCTATAAGAGATCGCAACAGTGATTTCTGGCGATGCTAACAAGGCCATTCCCTTCCAGAAGGCTAGAAATGCCATTTCACAAACATTCTATTTTGTTTTTCAATATTTCTGTTTCAGGCTAGGAAGGTGCAGCACTTTAAAAAATAATCTGAACATTTCTTAGGGAAGTCTCTTGGGGTTGAGATTGCGAGATGTTTTTCTGTGCCCATTGAGCTGGCACCAGCAAAGACTATGATGTAAAACTTTTTCCAAAATAAAATAAATAAAAATCCATACAGAAAATTCTTCACAATCTAGGATACATAATCATTTCCTTTAGGCATCACGTCTATCCTGAAGCTCTAACAAAACAGGTAGAGATAAAGAAATTTCATATTCCTGTAATTCCACTTACATTTGCTAAACATCTAGTCGGCCTTTTCCGCCTCAACATAACACTTAACATACCAGTGAACAAGGAATGCAACTCATACAAGTCAAACACCCCCCTCCCTTAAATGCAGTTTAAACTGAACTAGTCAGATTTGTAGGGATGCAGGTGGCGCTGTGGCCTAAAGCACAGAGCCTAGGACTTGCCGATCAGAAGGTCGGCGGTTCGAATCCCCGTGACGGGGTTGGCTCCCGTTGCTTGGTCCCTGCTCCTGCCCACCTAGCAGTTTGAAAGCATGTCACAGTACAAGTAAATAAATAAGTACCGCTCCGGTGGGAAGGTAAATGGCGTTTCCGTGTGCTGCTCCGGTTCGCCAGAAGTGGCTTAGTCATGCTTGTCTGCGGACAAATGCCATCTCCCTCGGCCTATAGAGTGAGATGAGTGTGCAACCGCAGAGTCGTCTGCAACTGTACCTAATGGTCAGCGGTACCTTCACCTTTACCTTAGTCAGATTTGTGCTGTAACTAACAGGTTGGGATAAGCATGAAATCTAAAGACCCCAAATCAATCATACACTTCATAACACTTTGCCCTCTGCTATTGAGCAACAGTTCTTCTGACTTCTCCTGTATCTATTTCTTAAATTTTCCAGGATTTTTATTATTAATACATTATGAATTGGAATTATTACATCTGTGTATTGCATCCATCCCACTACAAGTCGGATGGCATTTACCAAAAGCAGGGGATGAGAAGTACGTGGAAGAATACCCTAAAGTAGATTTTTGAAGAAGGTATAGGTGGGATTCTACTGACTAGTCCCATCACTGGAAGCCTGCACAAGAACTTCCTTTAGAGCAATGGGCCTTCCCCCATTGCTATAAAATAGACTTTAGGGTAGGGTTCCCAGATGTCCCTGGTTCCCGGGGACAGTCCCCGGATTTGCAAATCTGTCCCCGGGAAACATGGCAGCAACAGCCTCAGCAGCCCGGAGTCAGCCTAGTAGCACAGTTGGCTCTGGCTGGCTTCAGGAGCTGCTCGCTGCTGTTGGGCCCACCATTTTTCCTCTCTGGAAGTCCCCATATGATGTGTCTTGTGCGCAGTGGCATAGCGTGGGTTGTCAGCACCCGGGGCAAGGCAAGTAATTTGCGCCCCCTAACCCATGGATTTGCGCCCCCTAACCCTAACCCCCAGATGTTGCGCCCTGTGTGGCCGGCCCCCCCTGCACCCCCCACGCTACGCCACTGCTTGTGTGTAACACATCATATGGGGACTTCTGGCAAGGAAAAATGGTGGGCGACACTGTAGCAAGGAGTAAGCAGCTCCTGAAGCCAGCCAGAGCCAACTGTGCTACCAGGCTGGCTCTGGGCTGCTGACTGCCGCTGCCGCCGCCACTGCTGAAGGGGAAACAGGGACATCCGGCAGTACAGATCTCCTATCCCCTTCCCTCTTTGTTTTGACTGATCGGGGGAGGCTCGGGAGTTGCGGGTGGCGCACCGTTGCCCAGTTTTTAAAAAACTCTGCACATTAATGTTTCACAGGGTGCGAAAGAAGGGCTTTGCACCTTTATAAAATATGCATGTGTGCTTGGGCCCAGGGTCTTTTGCCTCAACATCCCCACTACTGACCCCCTGTTGCTACTCAACTTCAAAATAAAAATAAAAAAGTGTCCCCGGATTCATTTAAAAAAATCTGGTAACCATACTTTAGGGGGGAACAGAGGAACCGCCCCCCCCCAGAACAGTGAACCGAGGGAGGGGGCATCGTTCCATCTGGCAAGCTGAAAAGCTTGCACTTCCGGAAGAACCACCATAGCACCTCTTTGAACTGCTTAGATTTAATATCAGCATAAAATGGATTAGTAGGATGGCAACGACACAGGAGAAATTGATACAGCACCTTTTCGAATGCAATGGCAAAAAGTTAACTGGCAGGACACAGTCTGGAAAGAAAATGGCTCTACTCGTGAAGGATGAGAGGTACAACAACTGCCACTGTGGAAACAAAGTGAGACTTCGGCCCAGATAAATAATGAAGCTCTTCCATGAAATGCTCAATCTGTCAACCAGTAGCCATATTCCCTGCCAGAGACACAAATATCTGCCAAGCTCTCCTGGTCTGAATGCAGCCTCCATGCTTCAGAACCACAGAGATGATTTTTCACACACAGCAGAATCTCTTTCGTGCCTGCCGTGCGCTACGTGTGGATATTTTTTTTTTACTACAAGATAGGATGCAAATGCCAAAGATAAACTGCATATACGCGATTGGGAATAAAGGTTTTTTTACATTCGCCGCTGCCCAGTTGAAGGAAATGCTGACACAGGAAGCCTCACCGGTGGCAACATCTTGAGATCTCAACTCCTTGAGTCTGAATTCACCACTAGGCCCATTGCATTTTCAGGCACGCTCTTTACCTCTCTTTTTTATAATATTTTTTATTGGTTTTCCAAATTATTGCAGATCAGACCAAATTACTTTAATACAATTTCTTTTTTTAAAAATCAGGTTTCCCGCTTCCACTTCATCTCTTCTTTAATATCCACTTGATCCTTCACTTGAAGTTAGTCCATTATCACAGCTGACCATTATTCTCTCTTTACATACAGTGCCTCTGTTACTTCTCATAAATATAAAACCCATTTCACATGTGTGAAACGTTGTTCTTGGACCTGGTGTGTTTGCTCTTTACCTCTCTTTTTTTAAAAAATAATATTTTTTAACTTTTCCATTTTAACAATCCAGTAAAAACCACACCAAAACATTCCAAATTATAATACAGCTGAATACAACCAAAAAAGCCAAATATTCATGCCAAATTATATATCTTTTGGTGACTTCCCACGCTCTGAAGTTTGGGGAGTGATGATCCAGGATTGTACTGCATTCCTTAATTTGTCCAAACAGTCCTACTAAAACATTTCCAATGTTGATCCTTCATTTATTTTTAACAGCCTCTGAATTCGTTTAGCAAGCAGGTTAGGCCTTTGTAGTTCTGTAGTTCTGTGTGAAATATTTTAATTTTCTCCTTCTTAATTTTCCTGTTGTAATCCAAAGTTCTCATCGACGCTCATCCATTTTCGCTTTCTGCACAGAAAGGCAATTCTCAGTGCGTCAAATCCAAGACAAAGGGAGATCTAGTCTTCCACCATTAGTGCTGGGCAGATATCCAAAATTCCCTTCTGCGATCTTGTTCCAGCTCTTTACCACTCTGGACCCAGTCAGATCCTGTAAACAGGAGTAACTATCTCAACATGCCTTCACACCAGCTTGCCTATTGATTGTTACTGTACAGGAGGAATGGGGAAAGCCCAATGCACAGGTCTAGCTAGGCTTGTCAGGCATCTTCAGTTGACCCATGAGGCCATTTTGTCCATGTCACAGCCACCTGCTCAACACCTGACATCATTTATGACATTGATGACACCAGGAAAGCCCCTTTCAAAGATATAGGATGGGCTTCTTGTGATCCAACTGTGTCTTCAGAAGGTCCTCTCAAGGTGCTTCTAACTGGACAACAGATCTTCAAAGTGGCTTCTGAAGATCCCTGTGGGCAAAAAAAGGCTTCCTGACATCTTGGGCCCGGTCTTATTCAACATCTTTATCAATGACTTGGATGATGGACTCAAGGGCATCCTGATCAAATTTGCAGATGACACCAAACTGGGAGGGGTGGCTAACACCCCAGAGGACAGGATCACACTTCAAAACGACCTTGACAAATTAGAGAACTGGGCAAAAACAAACAAGATGAATTTTAACAGGGAGAAATGTAAAGTATTGCACTTGGGGAAAAAAATGAGAGGCACAAATACAAGATGGGGGACACCTGGCTTGAGAACAGTACATGTGAAAAGGATCTAGGAGTCTTGGTTGACCACAAACTTGACATGAGCCAACAGTGTGATGCGGCAGCTAAAAAAGCCAATGCAATTCTGGGATGCATCAATAGGAGTATAGCATCTAGATCAAGGGAAGTAATAGTGCCACTGTATTCTGCTCTGGTCAGACCTCACCTGGAGTACTGTGTCCAGTTCTGGGCACCACAATTCAAGAAGGACACTGACAAACTGGAATGTGTCCAGAGGAGGGCAACCAAAATGGTCAAAGGCCTGGAAACAATGCCTTATGAGGAACGGCTAAGGGAGCTGGGCATGTTTAGCCTGGGGAAGAGGAGGTTAAGGGGTGATATGATAGCCATGTTCAAATATATAAAAGGATGTCACATAGAGGAGGGAGAAAGGTTGTTTTCTGCTGCTCCAGAGAAGCGGACACGGAGCAATGGATCCAAACAACAAGAAAGAAGATTCCACCTAAACATTAGGAAGAACTTCCTGACAGTGGAATTTGCTGCCAAGGAGTGTGGTGGAGTCTCCTACTTTGGAGGCCTTTAAGCAGAGGCTTGACAACCATATGTCAGGAGTGCTCTGATGGTGTTTCCTGCTTGGCAGGGGGTTGGACTCGATGGCCCTTGTGGTCTCTTCCAACTCTATGATTCTATGATTCTAAGATTCTATGATTCTATGATTCTATGATCATTGTGACATCAGGAGATGGACAGGTCCACCCACCTGTCTAACATAGCCCATGAAGGGTGCGTGAGAGAAAAACCAGTCCCACCAGGCTTAAAAAGTTCTCTATTCCTGCTCTACAGACCATACAGCTGAATGTGTGCAACGACTGCACTGAAACAATGTATTTTGTAGTGACAACAGGAGGTGTGAATACTCTCAGGGCTGCAAGATGTGCTACAGCTCATTTGTACATACATACCTTGGTTTTCGAAAAGAATCCATTCTGGAAGTCTGTTCGACTTCTGAAAACGTTCAAAAACCAAGGCACAGTTTCCAATTGGCTGCAGGAGCTTCCTGCATACAATTGGAAGCTACGGAAGCCACGTCAGACGTTCGGTTTCCAAAAAAAATCACAAACTGGAACACATACTTCCGGGTTTGTGGTGTTTGGGAGCCAAAACGTTCAAGTCACAAGGCATTTTTGAACCAAGGTATGACTGTACATGTTTATCACCAGAGGCTGCAGTTATGAAGGAATGATTAGCATGTATTAACCATGGGGTATACTTTTGGAGGATTAATTCAATGGCATTTTTAAAGAAAATTCTGGAACAGAAGGTCTTTGCAAATGCCAAATTTTGCTTGAAGGTGGGGACTAAATGTTCAAATTTCCTTGCATATCACTTATTGCTGGCATCTCAAGGTTAGTCAAACATTTTGGCAAGGCAATTGGGAAGATGACATTTTAGAAAAAAAACACACACAAAGCGGCGTGTTAAATTACATTCAGACAGAACTCTTGCGCAGTTCTTGGGCATTTTATGCAAGGTTGAAGGGTTCTGTTGTTAGGATTTATCTCATTTCCTTAGAAAATACCGCTGAGGACAGCAGCTGGATGAAGGTGCTGTTGCAATCCCCGATTACAATTGGGCTGCTTCTAGACATGATTGATTGCAACCCACACCTTGTTCAATTTCCATGAATCCTTGTAATGAGAAACTGTAAGACAACCAAGAGGAACTTGAAAGTGCTTCTTTCAAAGCCGACTGCCAAAGAGTTGGAGGGAAAGTTGTTTGCTTAAAAGGTGACCTGCAGCGTTAGAGAATGAGCACCTGGACTTTTCATTGATTGGGGTGGGAACTGCAGGTGCAGAACCTGAGCTCAATCTACTGGGAACTTCTCTATGCACAACCTCACCGAATTGAGTTTGTTTTCTTTGACCCCTAGTTTCCAATTCTACTTTACTCAAATCAGATTCCTTAAACTGCATTTGGGGCGCAGGTTGCGCTGTGGGTTAAACCACAGAGCCTGGGACTTGCCGTTCAGAAGGTCGGCGGTTCAAATCCCTGCGACGGGGTGAGCTCCCGTTGCTCGGTCCCTGCTCCTGCCAACCTAGAAGTTCGAAAGTACGTCAAAGTGCAAGTAGATAAATAGGTACTGCTCTGGCGGGAAGGTAAAGGGTGTTTCCGTGCGCTGCTCTGGTTCACCAGAAGCAGCTTAGTCATGCTGGCCACATGACCCAGAAGCTGTACGCTGGCTCCCTCGGCCAATAAAGCGAGATGAGCACCGCAACCCCAGAGTCGTCCGCGACTGGACCTAATGGTCAGGGGTCCCTTTACTTTTTAAACTGCATTTGGTCAAGCTATCCTTCTACAGTGGCACCTTGGTTGCTGAACAGCTTGGTTCACGAACAAATCAGCTCCCAAACCCCGCAAACCTGGAAGTACCGTAAGTGTTCTGGTTTGCAAACATTTTTTGGGAAGCCAAACATCCGACACGGCTTCCATGGCTTCCAATCGATTGCCAGAAGCTCCTGCAGCCAATTGGAAGCCGCACCTTGGTTTATGAATGGTTCCGGGAGTCGAATGGACTCTCAAAATGGATTAAGTTCGACAACTAAGGTACCACTGTATGCATGAACACAGGGATGGCGAAACGGGATTCCCTGCCCTTCAAATTCTTTTTTCCTGAAACAAGAAAATGAGACAGGAAGCCAAAATGTGGGATTAAGGTAGCATCTAAATTTGGACCTCACATTAGTGTCACAATGGCATCTGGCTACGTTCAGGTGCCCAAGACTAGCACTATTGCAAGACTGGATATGACTAAAATAAATAAATAGAAGCACACCACCGCCACACAAATATATTACTGGAAAACATCACTATACACAGAACACAACTGAATACATTACATGTTATTTTACCCTCTGGTATAAATTAAGATGTATGATATTAAGCATCAGCAGTTACTGAAAATGGCATATGCATACATCCTAATATAGCATGCACTAATTTCTCCTAGACATGTTTCTGTTCTAAATGTAGTTTCCAGGCTGTGTTTCAGAAAAGTGCACTGTCAACCTACTCTACAGAGGAAAAAGTCAAGCCAGCAGATCCATTCATGGAGGCAAAGGCTGCACAATGATCTTGATAAAGTGCTGAATGGGCTTTTTGATGCAGACATATGGTAGGTGCTAGCAAGCTGTGAAAGACTCCTGTCTAGGGTGAAATGCGGAGGTGACCATGCACAGAATCAAATTAAAGCTATAGAAAATGTCAGTGGGGAGAGTGGATGGCTATTAACAACAGAGGCAAACAGCAGAATTATTATCCATGCTCCGGTGACCCTAAAATATCACATACTATGGGGTTGTTTTTTCTTTCTCCACAAAGCTCTGCAGAAATGCATTTCTGTAAGCTGTTGTTGTTGTTTAGTTGTTTAGTCGTGTCCAACTCTTCGTGACCCCATGGACCAGAGCACGCCAGGCACTCCTGTCTTCCACTGCCTCCCGCAGTTTGGTCAAACTCATGCTGGTAGCTTCCAGAACACTGTCCAACCATCTCATCCTCTGTCGTCTCCTTCTCCTTGTGCCCTCAACCTTTCCCAACATCAGGGTCTTTTCCAGGGAGTTTTCTCTTCTCATGAGGTGGCCAAAGTATTGTAGCCTCAGCTTCACGATCTGTCCTTCCAGTGAGCACTCCGGGCTGATTTCCTTCAGAATGGAGAGGTTTGATCTTCTTGCAGTCCATGGGACTCTCAAGAGTCTCCTCCAGCACCATAATTCAAAAGCATCAATTCTTCGTCGATCAGCCTTCTTTATGGTCCAGCTCTCACTTCCATACATCACTACTGGGAAAACCATAGCTTTAACTATACGGACCTTTGTTGGCAAGGTGATGTTTCTGCTTTTTAAGATGCTGTCTAGGTTTGTCATTTCTGTAAGTACGCAGTTTAAATGGGAAGATTCATCTGAAAGTTGCACGAGCCTGCCACAGTCTGAAACACTTGAGGTAGACAAGGATTAGGATAATTCTCCCATCCCCTTAATAAACTGGCAGTAATGTTTACTCATCAATCCTAGGAATGTGGGTGGCGCTGTGATCTAAACCACTGAGCCTCTTGGGCTTGCCGATTGGAAGGTCAGCAGTTCGAATCTACGCGACAGAGTGAGCTCCCGTTGCTCTGTCCCAGCTCCTGCCCACCTAGCAGTTTGAAAGCACACCAGTGCAAGTAGATAAATGGGTACCGCTGTAGTGGGAAGGTAAACAGTGTTTCCATGCGCTCTGGTTTCCATCACGGTGTTCCGTTGCGCCAGAAGCGGTTTAGTCCTGCTGGCCACATGACCTGGAAAGCTGCCTGTGGACAAACGCCAGCTCCCTCAGCCTGAAAGCGAGATGAGCGCTGCAACCCCATAGTCACCTTTGACTGGACTTAACCGTCCAGGGGTCCTTCACCTTTTACCTTTACCCATCAATCCAGCTATCCAACTGTCTGGGATGTCACCTGTTTTCATGACATATGACAATGACAAAAACATCTGGATCGGAAAAATGAATGGCTTCGTACATCTTTCTAATCATCCTGATTCTGAAATGGCAGTGACTTGGAGAGGATCTGCAAAGAGGAGGGGGACAAAATACCTCCTGAGATGTGTGCAAACCTGGTGGCCACCTACAAGAAACGTCTGACCTCTGTAATTGCCAACAAGGGTTTTGCCACCAAGTACTAAGACATATTTTGCAAAGGGATCAAATACTTATTTCACTCATTATAATGCACAGCAATCTCTGACTTTTGTCTTCTGGGTTTCTGGGGGGGGGGGGGTTTCCTGTTGTTATTCTGTCTCTCACAGCTACAATAAACCTACCATTAAAATTATGGACTGGTCATTTCTTCATCAGAGGGCAAACAGGCAAATTTAGCAAGGGATAAAATGCTTCCCCCCCCCTCACTGTATACTACCAGATCTTAATTTATACTCACATATATCAGTATATAGTCTTGAGCCTCTTTTGTTTTGTACAAAAGAAATAAATAGTTCATAGAACCATAAAATTGTAGAGCTGGATGAGGATCATCTAGTCCAGGGTTTCCCAACCTTGGGTCTCCAGCTGTTTTTGCACTATAATTCCCATCATCCCTGACCACTAATCTTGCTAGCTAGAGATGATGGGAGTTGTAGTCCAAAAGCAGCTGGAGGGCCAAGGTTGGGGAACCCCGATCTAGTCCACCCTCCTGCAATGCAGGAATCTCTTGCCCAGTGTGGGGCACAAACCCACAACCCTAAGATTAAAGAGTTTTAATTTTACACAGCTAACGAGAATGAACACCGATCACTTCTTAAAGGAAAGTGTGCCATTTTTGTACAGGCACTTTTCAGAACAGAAGCAAATGTCAAGCAATCATTTGCCTTAGGTGGATTAAATGGGAACTCTTGACCTTCTCTGGATGAGCAATTAGCATATAGTGAACACATCTCATAAGACTCTGCACATATTCTAGCTAGCCTGAAGATCTAAGTGCAATTTCCAACACTCAGTAATTTAAATCCTTGGGGAATTTTTAATTCATCAGCTATTTAAATAGGAATGGATCCACAACTAGAGCTTGAATATTTGGGTTTATCAGTCCTATCCTAACCATGTTGATTCAGAAATGAGTGTCACTGACTTTAATAAGACTTTGGCCTAGCTATATTTGCGTAGGATTACAGATGTACACACCTCGATCCTAAAATGCTGAGACGTTAAACCACCATGTTCAATCAAAGGCACTCCCCAAGTAAGTGTGCATAGCATGTCAATCCTATCCAGAATAATTTGGGGAGCAGATTCCATGCACTTAGTGGAATTTATTTCCAAGGAAACGTATACAAAATCTAAATCTTCACCGGTGAAAATCAGCAATGTTTAAGGGACAAAGTAGGCTCAGGCTGAAAACACAAGCTGGATAACTTTGTAGATTTGGCTGTAAACATACGAGATCAGTACAGAGTTTTCCAGCAGACTGCAACAGCAAATGCTCAGCCTATCAGATATAAGGAGGAAGGTTATAAAGGACATGGGATGACCACCATCGGCAACAGAAGCCATTTTAAAAGGTCACAGCATGTTTTCAGCTCATGTTAAGAGAAATCCACATCCTAGAATCAATACGCAGGCTTTATCGTAAATTGGTTTACTTCATCACAGGCAAGAAGACACTAAAGTCATTGTTTTGTACCAGCTGCCAGGAAATATGCAAGACAAAGAGTAGGATTTGGGAGATTTAAAAATGTCAAATTACAGTAATTGGATAAATATACACTTCTTAATCTGGACTTTGAAAGCTGTCGGGCTTTTTCTAAAAGAGTACGCGGCAACAACGCTCAATGGAAGTTCATAATGAGAACACATAACAGAGTGTGTGCATGAGCAAGCTAGAAACCCAAGATTGGTGCAGGAGTAGATGGTGTGGGAGGTAGCCAGATTAGGAGTTTTTATGCCACAGTGGCTCCTGAGCTACGTATATCGCACCAAAAAAATGTTTTTGGGGTGCTAGCAACCATTTTTAAGTTACCACTCAGCTGAGGTATATAGGATATAGCTACAAGGCCTCATGTAGATCTCCTGTTGGTACTGGGATCATTATTAAAGGTAAAGGGACCCCTGACCATTAGGTCCAGTCGTGGCCGACTCTGGGGTTGCGGCGCTCATCTCACTTTATTGGCCGAGGGATCCGGTGTACAGCTTCTGGGTCATGTGGCCAGCATGACTAAGCCGCTTTTGGCGAACCAGAGCAGTGCACGGAAACACCGTTTACCTTCCCACTGGAGTGGTACCCATTTATCTACTTGCACTTTGACGTGCTTTGGAACTGCTAGGTTGGCAAGAGCAGGGACTGAGCAACGGCAGCTCACCCCGTTGTGGGGATTCAAACCGCCGACCTTCTGATCGGCAAGTCCTAGGCTCTGTGGTTTAACCCACAGTGCCACCCGTGACCCATGGGGATCATTATTACCAGACCCCAAACATAGGAAGGTAAATGGCGTTTCCGTGCGCTGCTGTGGTGCGCCAGAAGCGGTTTAGTTATGCTGGCCACATGACCCGGAAGCTGTCTGCGGACAAACGCCAGCTCCCTTGGCCTATAGAGCGAGATGAGCGTGCAACCCAAGTCATCCCTGACTGGACCTAATGGTCAGGGGTACCTTTACCTTTACTATTTACACACAGAGTGGAGCCCTTTCAGCTTTTCCAAGCTGTTTATTCTAGCTGGACATCATCATTTTTATTCTGTCCTAATGTCTCTCACTGCTCTCGTTTCTTACTCTTTGAAATGAGCTTTTAAAAGAAAAAGATAAATCTTTCAGCACTGCCTTTAACTACCTCAGGAGAGTGTAATGAAGTTGTCCCCTGTTTGGCTTCAGCAGGGTGGATTGCCAGCTCTTGCCTTCGTTAGCCCTTAAAGCCAATGGGCCATTTCGTCTCGCTGATTACATGCCGAAAACCCCTTTTCCCTTCTAGCCTTGACAGTGATCTCTTTGTGAACTGTGTCGGAGAGCATCTGGCCTTCTGCTGCGGTAACAGGATACCAAACTCCTGCTTCGCTGAAAAGCGGATGGCTGGGATGTACAAAAGGGAGGACGGAACGGAAGTCGGTTCAAAGCTTTACATGGAAAAACAGTCAGATGAGCTTCATATTTCAGTACAAGGCTTCAGAAAGCTTTCAATTACCAAGCAAGCTCATCTTAATCCTTTCATGCTTGAAGCTGACTGCCCATCCCCCAGCAACAGCTTCCCAGCTGCCCAGTGACTGGTAAAAAGAGAGAGAGAAGAAAGTAACAAGTCCTAATCAATGATATTTATTGCAGGGCTCAAGACGCAAAGTTGAGTAGGAGCATCAAAGGATGGCTTGCATGTATTTTTATATTGCATGTTAACTTTTATTTTACTAGATTATAGCATCCCCTGCATTTTCTTTTAAAGTACATGTTCAATATCTGAGGGACTGTGTTTACGTGTAACACGCCAACACAGAAATGTCATAAAGATGTCACTGAAATGCCACTAAAATTGCAGAATGGGGGCACGGTGTTTGCAGGCTTTTTCAACAGGTTTCCATTATACGTGGTTTTACTGATGCGTGCGGTGCCTCAGAACATAACCATCGCACACTGACACTGGGTATAGGGGGCGCTGGGGGCTACAGCCCCCCCTAAATATTTTGAACAAGGGGGCCCAGCCCCCCAATATTCAGGGGGCCGACATCCCCTGCCACCGCCCTCCGGGTGCCTCACTCCCCACCTGGGAGGGAACAAGTGAGGGGGAAGAAGAAGAAGAAGAAGAGGAGGAGGAGTTTGGATTTGATATCCCACTTTATCACTACCTGAAGGAGTCTCAAAGTGGCTAACAATCTCCTTTCCCTTCCTCCCCCACAACAAACACTCTGTGAAGTGAGTGGGGCTGAGAGACTTCGGAGAAGTGTGAGTAGCCCAAGGTCACCCAGCAGCTGCATGTGGAGGAGCGGGGATGCGAACCCGGTTCACCAGATTACGAGTCCACTCCTCTTAACCACTACACCATACTGGCTCTCTGTGTGTACTGTCCCCCAGCGCATGCCCTGCGGCATGTCCCACTGGACGGGACATGTCACATGACATCACATGGTGCGTCACATGATGCTTCCCCCTCCAATGTGGGGGGGCACAAGTTGTCACTCCTGCCCTCACATAAATGGGGGGCTGCCTGTATATAGTCCTTTATGATCTGGTAAGAGGTAACACAATTCTTTGTTACAAGAACACAGTAGTAACTTATAAAGTAACCCATGACTCTATTTTAAATTTATGTGTACCTGAGCACTGGAAATAAAAATATCGACCTGGAAATTCATGCCCAAATTCCTTATATTACTGACACCCAGAGTATAATCCAGAAACCATTCACTCTTTACTATGTACTAAAGTCTGTGGGTATACTCAAAAATAAAACTTTTCTAGTCTTGTGATCCATGTCACTGAATTTAATCTTCTAGAAGTTCTACTGTGCTTTCCACAAGAAGCAGCAATGCAGAAATGGCCTGTCCATTTCATATAGGACTCTATGATAAGACATGTTTCTGTCACGTCTTCATGCAGTGTGTCTTACTCTTTCATATTATGTTTAAGCAGAAAAACATAAAAGAGAAGAAATTGTATTTATCGGATCAATGAATTATCAAATTTTGTCATGATGGAGGTCCTCCAAGTCAGGAAAATCACTAGTTTCCCCACATATAATTAAGACAAAGCAAATTTGCCTGCAACACCTATTCGCGCCTTCATTCATGACTGGATCGGTAGTTAATACGGGAGTCATTCCATATGTGCAAACTTAGCTAAATGTAACACGAAAGGACAGTTTGAATTAAAGACAAAAATACTAAGTCTGATGTTGAATTCTGGGCACAGAGAGAACTGCTACATAACAAACCAACTTACACATCTGTCCTTGGTCTAAGAGGGATGATAACCTGTGGACCTTCAACTCCCATAATCCCTGACAACTATTATTATTATTATTGTTGTTGTTGTTATTGTTATTATTACTATTATTAGAATTTATATACCGCCCTACACCCGGGGGTCCCACTACAGGTTCCCATCCCTGGACTAACACTATCAGCTTAATGACACTGTGATCCTCTTGTGCAGAAAATATAGGGTAACTCTTATCTATTAGTGTGTTTGAAAGTTTAAAAGCTGGCATTGGAATTTCAGATGGGTGTCTTTTCTACTTGGAGATGCCAGGAATGGAAACTGAGACCTGGTGCAGGAATTCCACATAAGGAAGGACATGAACTCACTTTTATTACTAGCGTGGCCAAATGTAACATCAAATGAAGGTTTGAGTCTGTTTTAAAAATCTGTTTTGCAGGGTAGCTATCAGGCGTCAGGGAATCCTATCCCCTCCATGGTAGGCTGCCAGGAATAGATAGTCAAGAAAGGCTCTTACCAATGTCTTTAATTCAATATTCGCAGAGAGAGGCTTAGAAATGCAGCCTCTTGGAGTAATGGCATTTCTCCGAGTAATCTCCACCCCCTTCTCTCCTCCATCGCCAACAGCAGGCATAGGCAAACTCAGCCCTCCAGAAGTTTTGGGACTACAACTCCCATCATCCCTAGCTAACAGGACCAGTGGTCAGGGATGATGGGAGTTGTAGTCCCAAAACATCTGGAGAGCCGAGTTGGCCTATGCCTGGTCAATAGCATCACACACCTTATGGTGGCCACTTAAGGCCGTTTGCTCTCCTACTTCCAGTGCTTGCCAGGTTCTGGGAGAAGAGGGATCTGGAATGCTTTCTAGTAATAACGTGTTAGCCAGCTGCCCCTCTGGCTCTGCCACCTCCTCCTCTCCCATTATTTCCCAACTTCGCCCCTCATCTACCTCTGAGCACTGACCTCCCACAAACCACTGTTGTAAATCTATACTGTCTTCCTCTTCTCTGGAAGGTTGAGGAGGCAGAGGCAGTCTACACCATTCCTCCTCCTATCCTGTCCCTGACAGTAGCACAAACCACACTTTGCTGGTTGGGAGAAAAAGCAAACCATGATATGCCTCAAACCAGGAATGGAAGGAGGGAATTGCCATGCATAAAAGTCCAACGAGAAGGAGAGAGAATGTGTGCATCTGAGGCCCATCCCAGTCTCATGCGCATGATGCTAGGCCATAGTTTAGTGGTTGCTTTCTTGGGCCCAGCTGGGAGGAAAGAAGAGAGTTAAAATTCTACATGGGTCTGATACATCAGAATAAAATATTATTAAAAAGTGGGGAGTGCTGTGCTATATTTTGGCTAGTGAACTGCAACTTCCTTTGGAAGACCGAGTTTTCACAGCAGTAGATAAGGCATGCACCGTCAGCGATGCACATTGCAAATGTGGTTTTTTGTTTTCGTTGTTGCAGTAAAATATAAACTGGTCCGCCTTCAGAATGCCTATTCACTATATCACTTCCGTTACATTTTTATGCCTGATCTTGGGAGAACAGAATCTCTGCTATTTGGTTAAAACTTCTGCCGCCTGTAGGAAACAAGCCTCTTTTATATTGCTCATACAATTCTTATCTATAGCACTGTGGTCTTTTAACAGGAAAAAGAAATGAGAAAAATCTAATCTCTCCCACTAGGGCCAAAAAAAGAAAAGAAAAAGATGCCTCTTATCAAAAGGAAGATCAAAACATCATGCAAAGCCTGGCATCTGAATTTTCATTTTCCTGGTTCCATTTCCTCACAATTATAAAGTATGCAGCTGACCTCGTAAACTCCACTCTAGGATTATTGTTCCACACGGAAAAAGATCTTAGGCTAGACTGTGAAATAATAAGAGAGGACCTATAATGACTGGCCTTTGTTTAAAAAGCTATGCTCTAGGTTTACTCTGAAAAAATGGAGCACAGGTACGTTGTTGTAAGATAAAAATGGAAAGGAAGCTGTGAACCAGGGGTAGGCAAACTAAGACCTGGGGGCTGGATCCGGCCCAATCGCCTTCTAAATCCGGCCCACGGACAGTCCAGGAATCAGTGTGTTTTTACATGAGTAGAATGTGTCCTTTTATTTAAAATGCATCTCTGGGTTATTTGTGGGGCATAGGAATTTGTTTACCCCCCCAAAAAAAAAATATAGTCCAGCCCCCATAAGGTCTGAGGGACAGTGGACCGGCCCCCTGCTGACCCCTGCTGTAAACTGAAGCCTTCAAGCCCACCTGCTTTGCACAATGAATGAGGCATAAGGCTAATGTCAAGTCAAGGCTGATTCTGGCACAAATCCACGTTCTCTGCAAAGCAAAACAAAAAAAGCTACAAGAGACTGGAGGATTAAGCATGTCACAGAAGTCGTCTTGTCCAACAGCTCATTGAAAGCTGTACCCAACGGAAACGTGTCTACTCTCTAATTTCATCAGTCGTATAAAGTATAATAGAACTCAGCAGTACAGGGCTACCATCCATGAAGAATGATGGCGGGATACTTTTGGGCAGCCATGCTGACTCCTCAGTTTTTACACTAGTGAGAGGAGGAGAGTTTACTTTGGAAGGAATATTGGTAAAAACAGTGAAGCTACAGGCTTGGGGTGAGGGTCTAAACCAGCACAGAGCAGAGCGGGGACAGCCTTCCGCAATGCTGGCCGGCTTCCCATTGGCTGCAGGAAGCTCCTGCAGCCAATGGGAAGCTGCGCACGCCTTCTCCGCGCCACAAGGAGCACCGGAAATAGCGCTTGTGCGTGCAAACACTCTGGCCCACCGCAGTGTCTGCGGGACCGTGAACCGTCCCAAGCCACAAAAACTTTGCTGACCCCTGGTCTGAAGTGTCCATAGGCTGGGCTAGGATCAACACTTTGTTGCCAGGTTACAGCGTGCATGCTCAGCCCCCACATCCAGCAAGGGTCATTTAGTAGGGCAATGTCAGAAATAGACTGGAAAGAGAAGCTGCTGAATTGCAACTCATTACCAAACTTAAAACCATGGAGAGACCTGGTCTGAACAGAGACATTGGATTCTTATCTCATTATACATGACTAAGCCATCTTTCACCTTCTCACCCCTTGCCTTTTCCTGTAGACCTATTGCAGTCGTTAAGAGTCGTCAACAGGCTCATCTCAGTTATCTGCCAATCTCCCATTCCCACCACCCTTCTGAGTAATACCCCTCCCCACCTTCTCACTATATAGAAGAACTGGCAACTTCTATTTCAGTGTATCTGAAGAAGTGTGCATGCACACGAAAGCTCATACCAAGAACTAACTTAGTTGGTCTTTAAGGTGCTACTGGAAGGAATTTTTTTATTTTAGTAGGGCAATGTCAGGCTTCAGGGAATCTGATCCCTCCCATGGTGGCAGCCAAGAAGGAGATAAACCAAAAAACAGTTCTTACCAAGTACCGTATTATTTGCTCCATAAGATGCGCTTTTTTCCTCCTTAAAAGTATGGGGAAATGTGTGTGCTATCGCTGAAGCCAGCACAGCAAGAGGGAGAGCTGCGCAGCGCCTCTTGTTGTGCTGCCTTCCCAGCAAAGTGGGTGGAGGGATGGAAGGGAGCTCCCCTATATTTATAAGGAATAAAATCACCTGCCCTCACTTATGAATTGGCTCTTGATTTGCAGATCTTACATTATATTTCAATAAATATAACTATTTCACCAATATGCCAGCTCTTAAGTCGTGGAATCATAGATTGTACAATTGGACGGAACCACGAGGCTCATCTATTGCAACCCTGGCAACGCAGGAAGGTTTGGCTTGAACCCGCAACCCTGAGATTAAGAGTCTCATGCTCTACCAACTTCTTCAGGGGATAATAGAAAAAAATGCCCATTTGGGGAGGAAATCTCATACTGTATATCAGTTCAGTGGCTTTACTGTTTGCATATGTTCCTGTTAACTGTACTTTGATATTTTATATTCTTCCAGTATCTAATGAAGCCTTAGTTCACTGGCTTTCCACAAAGTAACAATCTCTTACATCTAGAACATATTTTTTATTTAAATCAGAACAGTGGTCAGCAAACTTTTTCAGCAGGCGGCTGGTCTACTGTACCTCAGACCTTGTGGAGGGGCAGACTATATTCTGAAAAAAATCAAATGAACGAATTCCTATGCCCCACAAATAACCCAGAGATGCATTTTAAATAAAAGGACACATTCTACTCATGTAAAAACATGCTGATTCCCGGACCGTCTGCGGGCTGCATTTAGAAGGCGATTGGGCTGGATCCAGCCCCCGGGCCTTAGTTTGCCTACCCATGAATTAGAGCTTTGTTATTGCAAGCCTTGCAATACCAGTCAAATGTTTACTGGGAAGGATAATTGAAAAGTCCACAACGATAAAATACAGTAGTTACTAGTATTATGAATTTTGTTACTACTGTTCCTTTGTTTTCCCCTCCATTGAACAAACAAACACAAACATATTTGTTGCTTCTTGATTTCGTCTGCTTTTTCCCGTTGGTCAGAGGGAATGTTCATTTCTCCATAGGATGTTAAAAAGCAAAGCTTCTCCAGCTCTGGAAGGGTTAACGTTCAATTTCAACTTCCCCAGTCACTATTAATTCTCAAGAAATGTCACATTCCATTTGTGCAAGGAACATTTTCGATCCCAAAGGTGCAATTGCAATAAATTGGGCCCTAAAATCTATTTATTTACTCAATGCTATCTTGTGACCATTTCTTTATCTTAGTAGACTTACAGTCTCACGCTCCTCCCCCTCCCCGCAAAAGTTGCATTTACTGATAATCAAAAATGTTGATTTTGGGCTTCTGCTGTATAAGACGCCTGTTCAAGATGCCACTGTCTTGTTATCCAAACTTAGCTGCTTAACTGAAATCTAAAGCTCACGCCACAATGACTTTAGGGTACCACAAGACTTTGTCAGATCGAACTAACCATGAAACTCGTAACTGCCAGAAAGAAGAGTTGGATCAAATTGCCAGTTACCTTCAGACTGCAGTCCTTGAATGGAAGGACCCTTTGGCAAGGGGTTAAAGGGCTACTGGATTACTAGGCCTCCTCCTTGCCAGGAAGAATACCGTGACAAAAAGATGACAGTGTGGCTCAAGCCATCAGTTGGAGACTGAACAGAAGAAGGCAGCTTGATTTCCTGCTCTCTGACGGAAAGAATACTCTCCTTCAACTGCCATTTACCCTTGCCTTACAAAATCTGAAGGGAAGCACATTCTGGACTGTCAGGGACTGCTAAGCTGTGCTGCACGTCTGTAGCGACTTCTTTTGTTGTATTACCAATTTGTTGTGGTCGGCATTTACATTTCAAATGGAAAGGGTAGTAGGTTAGTGGCAGAGTTTTGCATGTAGAAGATCCCAACTTAAACCCCTGTCATCCACAGGATGGGCAGAGAAAGACATCTGCCTATCAGTGCAGACAAGATAATAATAATAATAATAATAATAATAATAATAATAATAATAATAATAATATAATAATAATAATTGTTGATACCCCACCCATCTGGTTGGGTTTCCCCAGCCACTCTGGGCAGCTCCCAACAGAATATTAAAAACATGATAAAAAATTGAAAACTTCCCTAAACGAGGCTGCCTTCAGATGCCTTCTAAAAGTCAGATAGTTGTTTATTTCGTTGACATCTGATGGGAGGGCGTTCCACAGGGCAGGCGCCACTACTGAGAAGGCCCTGGTTCCCTGTAACCTTACTTCTTGCAAGTGAGGGAACCGCCAGAGCTAGATGGGCCAAACAGCTCCCTATGAAGCAAGGCTCCACTGTTGTAGACAAGCACCCATGCAGCTTTGTGTGATCAGAATTATGCTGCCCCCACTGTGATTGATATAAGTTATTTTTATGTTGTCATTTTCTCAACCAACTTTCTATAATTCATTGTATAGCTGACTCTGAATTCTCATCATCATGGCTTCGTTTTCAAATTCCTAAAGGAAAGAAGTGACCTGTAATAATATCATATTTCAAAAGAAAGGAAGAGACTGCGGCTGCGGCCCAGAGAGCAGATTGAAATTTTATGTGCAGTCCAATTTATTTAAAATAATTGTATCCACAACCTGCAAGTCTCAGACCGCAAGTAACCAGAAGAAAAAAAATTGGCTGATGTGACTAATGTTTGGCCAATAAACAAACCAGTGTTAAATCTATAAAGTGGCAATACAAAAAATCCGTCCATGGGGTGACTTTTAAAAACATTAATCCTTGATCTACATTTTACAATCTGCAGTAATGTGTTTTTTTAAAATAGCGTTCTGTAGATCTATGTTCCCCCCCAAGAGGTCTCCGTTAAAGCAAAGAACAAAATATATGCTGTAAATATTCTCCCCCAAAGTATGCAGAGTCCTACAAAGGAGCCAAACCATTTGTCCTATTGTTCTCACCCATGTTCTTTGAGGAAAAATGAAGGTTTTAATTACGGTTGCCCTCTTCCTGCCCTTCATTCCCTGCCCCCCCCCCGCTTCTAAAAACACCCCAAATGTATAGCTTTTCTTTTGCTTCATCGAAGCTGCAAATCTGTTGTGATCCTGGTGTAAAAACAGACATCATTAAAGCAAAGCTTGGGAGGACATGCCCCGTTTACTGACCTCGACCAGCGGCCTTGGTTTGCGCTCTACTGCAAACCTGAAGTGGCAGAGTTCACAGTAAGTGGTATTCGAAGACGACAGCCAGTGCTCCAGGCAGCTGCGATGTATAGTTCCCAGGGTTCCCGTACATTCACAGGGAGAGAGCAAGTCTTCTTGACTGCTGCCTTCGTGGCAAATCCTACACATTGGTCGGTCATTGAAAGGGCTGGAAGACAAGGAAGAGGGGTCGTGGGTTAGTATCGGAGTCACGGAGGGGAGGAAACGGGGTGATTATCTGGCCCAACCCCATTGCCACGCCAACTCATCGCCACACAATTACAAGCCTTTCCACAGTAACCACATCATACAATAGTATACAAGGTAGCTTCACTCATCAAGAGGACTCAGTCACATCCCACCCCAAATTAGGAGGTGTACTGTATTTCCCCGTGTATTGGATGAGTTTTTTTGACACAAAAATCATGTCAAAAAACTGGGGTCATCTAATACAGTGTTCCCCAACCTTGGGTCTCCAGCTGTTTTTGGACTACAACTCCCATCATCCCTTGCTAGCAAGACCAGTGGTCAAGGATGATGGGAATTGTAGTCCAAAAACAGCTGGAGGCCCAAGGTTGGGGAACACTGATCTAATACACGGATAGTGGCACGGGGTGGGGGAGATGTTGTTGTGCGCAGGGAACGATTTGGGGGCACTGGTTAGTAGTGCGCAGCTTCCCCCGCTGCTGCTGCGCATGGGAAGCACTCCCTGGATCGTTTCCTGCATTCAGCTAACCGGCTGACTGGCTGGAGCGCAACTTTCCTCGTAGCTGCTGTCTGAGGGAAACACTCGCTACCTGCCCACAGGAAATGATCTAGGGAGTGTTTCCTGCACGCAGCTGCGTGGGGGGGGGGAGCCTCAACAACGCTGGGCCATCTCCCCTCATTTTCTTAAAATTGAGTCCCCCAAAATAGTGGGGGGGGGGTCTTATACACGGGGGCGTCTAATAGATGGAAAAGTACGGTATCTCCTCCATCTCTACTAGCTAACCTGACCTGGGGTGACATTTTTTCTCACCTGCAGATATGGAGAGCAACCAACTGCAGAGCACAAACTATCTAGAGAGGTGTAACATCTTTGGTTCCATAGTACAGTGGTACCTTGGGTTACATACGCTTCAGATTACAAACTCCGCTAACCCAGAAATAGTACCTCAGGGTAAGAACTATGCTTCAGGATGAGAACAGAAATCGCGCAGCAGCAGTGGAGGCCCCATTAGCTAAAGTGGTCCTTCAGGTTAAGAACAGTTTCAGGTTAAGAACGGACCTCAGGAACGAATTAAGTACATAACCAGAGGTACCACTGTATAGTTTCTCCCAGTGTTTTGTTTCTGTGCTGCAATGTACATTGCAATTCAGCCGGGTAACAACAACAACAACAATTTATTATTTATTCCCCGCCCATCTGGCTGGGTTTCCCCAGCTACTCTCCAGTGGCTCCCAATAGAATCTGTCATGGATGCCAAATAGATACCGCTCCAGCGGGAAAGTAAATGGCATTTCCTTGTGCTGCTCTGGTTCACCAGAAGCGGCTTAGTCATGCTGGCCACATGACCCGAAAACTGTACGCTGGCTCCCTTGACCAGTAAAGCGAGATGAGCGCTGCAACTCCAGAGTTGTCCGCGAATGGACTTAATAGTCAGGGGTCCATTTACCTTTAGATTTTTATGGTTTGTTTTTAGCCTGGGCTCAAGCTGTAATTTCTTTTGCTTTGGACTTTAAGCTGTAGTTCAACACACATTAAAGTGCTGCTTTAATGCTTAAGAGAGAAGGGAGTTTGTGGATACTGTTACATTTGAACCAGGCCAGTGATTTTCCCAAATTATGTTCATTGGGACACACCAACCTAGGCTGTTTTCTCACCAGCACAGTTAGGCTATAAAGGCACTAAAGGCGTTGGGACCTTTGTGTTTACCACCCACCGACTGAACAATATATGCACAGCCTGCTCTCCCCTCTATAGCAGTAGCAGAGCGTTACTGTGCAAACTGTTGCACGCTGTAAAAAATGGCAGGTTCTACTAAAGTCTTGGTTGGTAAAAGAACACTTCCTAGCCATTACTGTACACAAAACATGAATATTTTAAAAAAGAAAATCCTTTGTTAATGTTCTTTGAGATCAGCGAGGTTCTTTGCTCAGATGACTATTTTGCAGTCTGTTTAAGAATTTTTTGCCTCTTTTCCTTGGAAACCATATTCTGCTCCCAAGTTTTAATTTTTAATGGACCACGTATAGCCATTAGTTTTTATACCCATGGTCTTTCTCAGTCTCTCTAGTGTATTCGTAGTGTGCAGTTATATGCACTCTACAACTCCTTTTGGCCAGGCTGAACAGGCTAAGCGTTTTCAATATGTTCTCCATTCCTGTATTCATTCTGCTTATTGCACTTGGTGTATGCTCAAGAAGGATAAACTTAAAATTGCAACAAACATGACCAAAACTGTATCTTCTCTTCCAAGGGAAACCTTAGGTGGTGCCCCTAAAAGACGGGATTAAACATTCACTCTCTGACATTACCTATGCGTCATTTGTCAACTACAAGGTTTTTATGATGCATGCTCCAGATACAGCCTCTGCGGCTATCAGATCTAGATGGAAACACAAGCTCTCTTGTCGTCTTTAGCAAGTCTACTTTCTGTGGAGATAGCAATTCTATTTCCTGGTAGAATTTTGCTGGCTAACATATGATCCCTAGCAGGTATTGATCCCTAACTTCCTTTCTTCTGTCTTCTCTTCCTTATGTCATAGCTATCACCTCTCCTCTTCCAGGTAGAACTGTCTCTGCTTCTTCCAAGTTCATTGAAAGGTTCAATCTGTACTTCCAGTTTTCTTTTACGCTGGCTGGATTTGGCTTTGCCAAGATGAGGTGCAGTGTCTCTTGTTCTTGTTTGGTGGTAAGCAAGGAGTAGGAGGGGGAGGCGGGTGGTGCTGTGGGTTAAACCACAGAGCCTAGGACTTGCGAATCAGAAGGTCGGCAGTTTGAATCCCCACAAGGGGGTGAGCTCCCGTTGCTCGGTCCCGGCTCCTGCCAACCTAGCGGTGTGAAAGCACGTCAAAGTGCAAGTAGATAAATAGGTACCACTCTGGCGGGAAGGTAAACAGCATTTCCATGTGCTGCTCTGGTTCGCCAGACCAGGACATGACCCGGAAGCTGTACGCCGGCTCCCTCGGCCAATAAAGTAAGATGAACGCCGCAACCCCAGAGTCGGCCACGACTGGACCTAATGGTCAGGGGTCCCTGTACCTTTAAGGAGTAGGAGAGGCTTGCTTTGTTGAGGAGAGGCATCCTGCCCTTCTAAGGAAGAGTTTTCATTGGTGAATGTCAGAGGCTCGCAATGGCCTGGCACATTTAGCTCAGCACAAACATGCTAAGTTCCAGGCACAGTCATTTTGCTCTCTGTTGGTCCTTGCCAATCAGAAGGTTGGTGGTTCGAATCCCCACGATGGGGTGAGCTCCCGTTGCTCTGTCCCAGCTCTAGCCAACTTAACAGTTCGAAAGCAGGCCAGTACAAATAGATAAATAGGTACCACTCCAGTGGGAAGCTAAACGGTGTTTCTGTGCGCTCTGGTTTCCATCACGGAGTCCTGTTGCTCCAGAAGCAGTTTAGTTCTGCTGGCCACATGACCCGGAAAGCTGTCTGTGGACAAACGCTGGTTCCCTTGGACTGAACGCAAGATGAGTGCCACAACCACACAGTAGCTTTTGACTGGACTTAACCGTCCAGGGGTCCTTTACCTTTACCAAGCTAAGCCAAGTTTTGGCTTATTGTGACATCCAAACTTGGGCTCACAGTTTCAATCCCCCATGGTAATCATGAGTCATAAACCAAGAGTCATAAACCATGGTTACAGCTCACGGTTAGCCCATAGAGCAGGGGTAGGCAACCTAATCGCCTTCTAAATCCAGCCTGCAGATGGTCAGGGAATCAGCATGTTTTTAAATTGAGTATAATGTGTCCTTTTATTTAAAATGCATCTCTGGGTTATTTGTGGGGCATAGGAATTCGTTCATTATTATTTTTTTTCAAAATATAGTCCGGCCCACCACACGGTCTCAGGGATGGTGGACTGGTCCATGGCTGAAAATGGTTGCTGCCCCTGCCGTAGAGAGAGCTAAACCATCAGCCTGGGCTTAGACAACACACTCAAACCTTGGCTTGATGTGGTGCGGCAGCAGCAAGGACTGCTGAAAAGCAGAGCGACTGCAAGCTCTCCACTTGTGGAAGACCACCAGCTCACCTGCCACCACTTTGATTCTTTATATCTCTGTATGTGCTTGCCTGTTTTTCATGTTCCTTAGGCTCCCCAGACTCTTTCACGAATAAGGATCGAGGAAAGGATCGTTAAACTATAAAAGGAAAGTGGATTATCTTAGAAGAGACAAATGATTCAATGTGGCTGGAACTTTCCTTAAGCTAAGGGAGGTGGAATTCTAGAATTGTAGAGTTGGAAGGGACCACGAGAGTCATCAAGTTTAACTCCCTGCAATGCAGGAATCAACCTCAGGTAGCCCTATATACCGGAAGAAGCATCTCCACCCCCATTGTTCAGCCTGGACACTGAGGTCCAGCTCCGAGGGCCTTCTGGCAGTTCCCTCACTGCAAGAAGTGAGGTTACAGGGAAGCAGGCAGAGGGCCTTCTCAGTAGTGGTGCCCGCCCTGTGGAACACCTTCCCTTCAGATGTCAAGGAAATAACCAGCTATCTGACTTTTAGAAGACATTTGAAGGCAGCTCTCTTTAGGGAAGTTTTTAATGTTTGATGTTCTATCACTTTCTTCTTCTTCTTCTTCTTCTTCTGTTGGGAGCTGCCCAGATGGGCAGGGTATAAATAATAAATGATGATGATGATGGGGAAGCAGCAGCCATCACCTGGCCTGAGCTCCGCCCCCCAGATGTTCCCCTCTGTTGAAGGACACAGGTATATATTTGCCCCTGCTAAGCTTAATTCATGTGAACGACATCATACCTTTGCCAATGCTGAAGGAAGATTTAGCCCTGTCAGCTTTTGTACATGCAATGCGGAAAGGGCACCATATTGTCTTTTGCCTCAGGCAGCAAAACGTCTCAGGCCAACCCTGCCTATCAAGCAGCTTTAAACTGAGTTAGGCCCAGGGCTTCTTTTAGGGGGAACTCACAGGAACTCAGCTCCAGCACCTCTCTGGTGGGCGCCATTGCTTTTCTAAGAGAATGAGGGAGGTGTTCACAGTGAGTTCTGACACCTCTTTTTCCAGAAAAATAACACTGGTTAGGCCTGTGGTTGATTCTAGACCAGTCTCCAATCTTCCTTTCCTCAGCAAGGTGTTAGGAGCACGTGGTGGCATCTCAGCATCAGGCTTCCTGAAGGAAACAGATTACCTAGATCCATTTCAATCTGGTTTTAGGCCTGGCTGTAAAACGAAGACTGCTTTGGTTACCTTGGTGGGCAATCTGCATTGTGAACTGGACCTCTCAGTGGCTTTGGAGACCATCAACCATGGCATCCTGTTGGACTGTCTGTCTCGGATGGGACTTGAGGGCACTGTTTTACAGTGGATATTGTCCTTCTTAGAGGGGAAAGTTCAGAAGGTGGGGCTGGGGTGTGTGTCTCCCATTCAATCTTGTGGTGCTTTAAATATGGGGTCCCTCAGGTCTCCATCTTGTCCCATGCTATTTAACATACGTAAACATGAAACCTCTGGGAGAGCTCACCAGAGTTTTGGAGCCATGCTGACGACACACAACTTTGTCTTTCCTTTTCATCACAACCAAGGAAGCAATCTCCTTAACGCAACAGGAAAGGTTGAAGGAGCTGGGTATGTTTAGCCTGGAAAAGAGGAGACTGAGAGGAGATATGATAGCCATCTTCAAATATCTCAAGGGCTGTCACATGGAGGAAGGAGAAAGCTTGTTTTATCGTGTTCTGGAAGGCAGAACTCAAACTCATGGCTTCCATTACAAGAAAGGAGACTCCTCCATCAGAACCAAGCCTGATCCAAGCCAAGAAAAGGAGAGTGCCTGTGCATATTTTCAGACATTGTTCTCTTTCTTAAACATTACCGTTTGCTCAGCTGTCTTATTCCTAATTCAGACTTACATCAATTAAAAATAGCTTAGCAATATGATCCTCTTCTGCTTATTTTAAGTATTTCCATTTCGAGGCAGTATACCGTAGTGTAGCTTCTCCTAACAGTGTGGCATTTTAGACCACCATTCTCATCGGCCTCAAACCAGCATGGCCAATGGTCAGCTATTATTGTGACTGTAGTGCAAAACAGCTGGGTGGACCAAAGTTGGGGAAGGCTGGTGTAGTAGGTTTGGAGGCTCAAGTTCCCTCTCAGTCATGCATCTTTCAGGGTAGCCTTTGTGCACAGCATCACCTCTCACTAACCCTGCAGGGTAGTTATTGCAAGGATTAAACAAATTTCATGTATCCTGCTTTGACCTCATTGGAGAAAAAGCAGGATACAAATAGGATGGATGGATGGATGGATGGATGGATAACTAACTAACTAACTAACTAATTGTGCTTTTTTTAAATAAAAAAATCACACTTACACTGCTATAAAGGTAAAGGGACCCCAGACCATTAGGTCCAGTCGTGGCTGACTCTGGGGTTGCGGCGCTCATCTTGCTTTAGAAGCTGAGGGAGCCGGCGTACAGCTTCTGGGTCATGTGGTCAGCATGACTAAGCCGCTTCTGGCGAACCAGAGCAGCGCACGGAAATGCCGTTTACCTTCCTGCCAGAGCAGTTCCTATTTATCTACTTGCACTTTGACGTGCTTTTGAACTGCTAGGTGGGTAGGAGCAGGGACCGAGCAATGGGAGCTCACCCCGTCACGGGGATTCGAACCGCCAACCTTCTGATAGGTTTAACCCACAGTGCCACCCACATCCTTTGTCTACACTGCTATAAAAAAGTATATAACAACAACAACAACATATTACTTATACCCTGTCAATCTGGCTGGGTTTTCCCAGCCACTCTGGGTGGCTCCCAACAGAATATTAAAAACACAATAAGACATCAAACATTAAAAACTTCCCTAAACAGGGCTGCCGTCAGATATCTTTTAAAAGTCAGATAGTTGCTTATTTCCTTGGTATCTGGTGGGAGGGCATTCTACAGGGTGGGTGCCACTACCGAGGAGGCCCTCTGCCTGGTTTATTGGAAGGCAAATCTATGAATTTAAAAATGTAATTGAAGCACAGCTCTTCATACACAAAACTTTCTAGAAAGATATCAGCTCACTCTAGGAGCTTCCAGTCTACCCTTCTGAAAAGAAAAGCTATGGTTAAGGGCATGACAGGGGATATTTTTGAAATCAGCACTGGTTGAACAACATGCCCCCCCCTACAAAATATAACTATTTTCGTAAATAGTATATTCTACATGCATTGGCCAATTGCCTACCAATAGACATACCAAGCCATTAGATATTCTTCTGAATGGACTTTAAAAAATATATAACATGACCACTGCTTACTTACACCATATCAAACTGCAGCCTGCCAGCGGTGAAAAAAATCTCATACAATACCACCCCCAAGACCCACTCCAGTCCATGGACATGAAAGAGAACAGCAAATTCTGTACCTAGGCAGTGGGCATCGTGTTGAATATCAAGTTTGCCCAGCTGCCCAGCTATACAAAACGTGGTCTAGAAGTATAAAAGATGAAAGTCCACAATACTCCACACAGAACGCGATAGGCTAGATATGAGTTTTCCTCCCAATCTCTCTCACACACATGCAAACGTGAAATGACAGCCCTCACTGGGAAGCTGCGAGCACCATGCTCAAGTCAGCAGAATGTCACTCCTGAACTTTTCTCTTTCGCGTCAGGAGGATTAATGGCCTCTCCATCCCTTTGTCACCTGCCTCCCCCGACGGTCCCCGCACCCCCTTCCTTGCGCGAAGCGGAACGAGTTGAATCGCCTGGGATCGTGACAAAGTTGCAACACACCACGAACTCGAAGAGGAGTCGAGCTTTTGCTCTCTTTAAAGTGAGCAATGCCGTGCGCATCATTCGGAAAGCATGGCTATAACAATACAGAAGAATTGAATGTGCAGCTTCCCATCTGCCTGCCCCTGAAACGGAACTGTGACTTCGGAGATGAAAGACCCCAAGTGCACTAAGGAAGGTTCGGGTCTTGCAATCGCAAACCCCCTCCCCTTCCCGGCACTTTCTCCCCCACGCTTAGCAAGCAATCAGATGTTTCCTTGGCTCGGTACGGCCGTACCTCTGTGTGGCAAGCGTCCGTACTACTGATGACAGCAGCTGCCCGTCCTTGGCCGAAACTTGCATGACATACTGCGGTTGCCCATTCGCGAGGCTGCTACAGTCCTCCACCGTCTTCACCACCGGAGCAGCCGAGCTGGTGCAGTCTGGTAAGACTTCGGGCAGGTGACTGCAGCGGCTGGTTGTCATGGTAACAGACAGCAATTACTCTGCTAATGGCTTCCACATTCATACAGGATTTCCATCTAGGAAAGAAAGATTAGAAAACAATTTATCGAAGGCAGGGGCTGCTGAGAGCGGACGCCGGGCAAGACACACATGCAACAAACCACCAACGTCTCCGTCATTAAAATTCAGCAGGACTCAAAGAGCATTGCTTCCCATTAGAAAATATTCTAACACAAAGATGGAAAGGGGGGGGGAGAATAGAAAGGCAGGAATTGTTAATAACAATGAAGCAAGCACCTCTGTGTACAACACTGTCTTATTGATTCTCTTTGAAAATGAGATATTTTTCTCTCTGGCCCCCCTGCACCTCCTATTTCTCCCCCCCTTTTTTAAAAATTGCTCCTGCTATTTGCAGGGGATGAGCAGCCTCACAATTACGTGGAGTTGAGAAACTGCGTCTCTATGAAGTGTGTATTATCTTGAAAAGCAATTTTCCCCCCTTTACTTTTCTCCACAGACTTTAATGCCTTGGTGATAAATGGAAAGGCTGAAAACCTTTTGTCTCTCTCTCTCTCCCTTGCCGCCACCTTCCACTCCCCCCCCTCCAGTTGTGAGGTGCTAAGGACACCTATCTTGGGCTTGATCCAGCTACACGTCAGCCTCTTCCCCATAAACGCAAGAAAAGTACCAAATAAATTCGCAATCTCTCGGAGAAAATAACCTGTTATTACAAAGTGCGTTACACCATCAAATAGGGAGCACAACACCCAAATCAGTATTTAATGACAGAGGGGTTTTCTTCCCCCAAACCCCACGACTCCGGCCCCTTAATGATAACCTGCATGCAGCAATAATACAGGCTGCAAGGTAAGGTTAGAGGGGGGTGGCGAAAAAGAGAAATCATACTTGTGTATGCCACGCTCTTTTCTCCCAAGCATTTCAAGTAATGACATTTAAAATGTTTTGCTGGACAGTAATTGTACAGGAAAACAGAACTTGTGATAGGCAGGAGTGGGCAACACCCCCCCAACAATTTAGGGGCCAATTTTTCACAGAAACACAAACAACAGAAATATGCGACATTAGAAAATGTGGGTTAATTTACTGGGAAGTGCCATGCCCTGCTCTCCTCACCCAGGGTGAGAGTATAACAGCACCTCCAGGCCTTATAGAAGATGTGAGTGTATTGTTGGTTATTATGCTACGTATTTGTGTGTGTGTGTTTATGCACATAAAAGACCACATACAGATTGTTCAAATACGAACATCACAGAACAAGTCCTTTCCTTAGAAGTCAGCGGCCCTAATAGCGAAGGACGTTTCAAAGGCCTGACTGCGGCTAGCTGCTAATTCCGTAGGTTCACTCTACTGATTTAAAAACAGCCAATAAAACAGGAAGAATAAAATTACCAGATAACATAACCATCAACTTCATCATCATCAACAACAACATAGAAAACTTAAAAGAAAATGAGTGGCATAAAATATATTCCACAGTGGAATGCAAGGTTCATATTTCTACCAAACATACCAAATATTCATGGATGTTGCCAAATAAACTCATATTTGAAAGGACTGAGCCAACCAGGAGAAAGATTGGTCATATAAGTCACAAATGTCCCCCAAGAACAAGCAAAGTTGGAGAGGTCTGCATCATCCCTGGCAGTGTGTATTTTATGAGTCATTTTTCCGGAAATGGCAATGAACACGACTTCTTTAAACCATCGAGCCACAGGAGAACAAGACGCATCTTTCCATCCTTGAGAGATCACTAGATGAGCAGCAACCAAAGGATATAGAATTCCCTGTTGAGAAGTTAAGGTCAGGACGGCCAAATGGCTAAGAGACATAGCTTAGGGTCCAAGGAGGCCTATTTGCCAGCATTAATGCCAATCTCAAATGTAACCTGCTTCCAGAACTTGTGTACATAATGACATCCACACCACATATGCCAGTATGTTTCTCATACCTTACAACTCGGTCAGTGTAAGGGGGAACTATATCTTCCAATACATATTTTTATACAGTGGTAGACAGTGGTACCTCAGGTTAGGGACGCGGGTGGTGCTGTGGGTTAAACCACATAGCCAAGGGCTTGTTGATCAGAAGGTTGGCGGTTCGAATCCCCGTGACGGGGTGAGCTCCCGTTGCTCGGTCCCTGCTCCTGCCAACCTAGCAGTTCGAAAGCACATCAAAGTGCAAGTAGATAAATAGGTACCACTCCAGCGGGAAGGTAAACGGCCAGAAGCGGCTTAGTCATGCTGGCCACATGATCCAGAAGCTGTATGCCGGCTCCCTCAGCCAATAAAGCGAGATGAGCACCGCAACCCCAGTCGGTCATGACTGGACCTAATGGTCAGGGGTCCCTTTACCTTTACCTCAGGTTAAGAATCAATTCATTCTGGAGGTTTGTTCTTAACTGAAACTGTTCTTAACCTGAAGACCACTTTGGCTAATGGGGCCTCCTGCTGCCACTGCGCCGCAGCTGCACGATTTCTGTTCTCATCCTGAAGCAAAGTTCTTAACCCGAGGTACTATTTCTGGGCTAGCGGTACCACTGTACTGTAAACTGCCCTGTGATCCTTGGGTGAAGGGTGGTACGTTGAAGAAGGAGAGGGAGAAGGAGAAGGAGAAGGAAAAGAAGAAGAAGAAGAAGAAGAAGAAGAAGAAGAAGAAGAAGAAGAAGAAGAATTAAGAAGCCAGCCCCAACCTGGTGCTCTTTCACTGCCAATGGACTTCAACTCCCATCATTGTGCTGATAATGCCATGGTTTTAGGTTTGAGCCCCATATGGGACAGCTGCATTGCAGGGGGTTGGAAAAGGGAATCTTCAGGGTCCCTTTCCAACTCCACAATTCTATGATTCTATGATCTCTTGCTGTTGACTGTGCTGCCTGGAGCTGATGGAAGTTGTAGTCCAATACATCTGCAGTCACAGGTTGGGGAAGGTGGCGTTAAAGCACATTAAAGGTAGAGAAAGAAATGTGTTTTAGTGCCCCTGGCATTAATTTTAAAAATGCCACCTAACTGCTTATCTGGGGAATACTCCTATCCAATGTATTTTATTGATTCCCCCCCTTCTTTTTTAATGGTATTCCACTGTCCTGTCACTGTTGAGGCTCAGTGTAGCAGCCACCGAAAACGGTTGCGCAACAGGAAAAGAAAGCTGAGAGTGGCTATGGGGCAACACATACAAAGAGTTATAAGTGCTTGTGTGTGTACCAGCAATCATTTTCATACTCTCCCCCTTCCCATTTCTGAGCCCTATCCTTTGATTCCCGTCCTCCCCAGAGTGAGTGCTTGTGTGATTCCTCGGGGATAGGTTTATTCCCTCTTTCTTGTAAATGATTTTTATAGTTTTTTGTGGAGCACAAGAAGGGCAGGAGAACACTTTGGGAATTCTGACTCCCCAGGGCTCTTCCCCACTCCCGCCCCCATGTCTTCACAATGCTAAGGGCAGAACCAGGCATTATGAGAAATGCACTGTCGCTCCAGCAATCAGCAGCTTCTGGTACCCTACTTTTCTCAGACTCCTGTAGCAAGTACTAAGATGATGATTTTGTCACATTCCAAGATTCTGCATTATCAGCTCTGCTCCAATGGCTGAGATACCACAGGCAGAAGCCACCAATCTGGCCACACACACACACACACACACACACTGTAGATATATAAACAACCATGATAGAGCATGGCAGACACAATCCAAATACTGTACTGAACACCATTCTTTTATTTGCGTGTTCAGACCCAGAGACCTCCCCCCTAAATAAACACACATTTGATTCAAATTTTAGTTTTGGCAGAATTTAGGCCACAACTTTATTGATTACATCAAGTGAATAGTTGCATAGGCTCTGGTTCGACTAGCTCCCTGCACGCTTGCAGGTAGCGCTGACCCAGAGCTCTATCATAGGTCAGCCAAAGGTGAACACCTGAGGTAGGTGGAAAGCCTGGGAACAGACTCTGTCCACTTCCCAGATGCTCCCTTGGACTCAGGCACAGGCACAGGCACAACCCCCTCTTGGGGCTTGACCAAACCAGGTTGAGTCCCTGGATTCCTTTAACGGAATACCCTTCACATAGGGATGGTGAGACTGTTCTGCCATCCCTATCACGTGAATCAGTGCCTATCTGCAACCTTACAAGTTGTGACGATTTGCTACGCGGCAGGTGAAACCCAAAATGGCAACAGCCAATCAGTCAAGTGGGGAAAATTCCTGCCGTGCCCCTGTCCCAACGACAGACGATGCATGACGGCATAGCAAGGTCAATCGCAAAATTCCCTAAATATAGGGAGAGGTGGCTGGGTGTTCCAATGAACAAGCTGAAAGAGGAAGCTCTGGGTCATGTGCGTAGGTATATATAGGTCCCTTGGCCCATTTAGACAGCTCCCCATTGGCCAGATTAAACCCAGCAACGAGGGACCTACCAATCGGGTGTTGTGGCTGTGCAATATACCCACCCACAACCAAGAGGTCAGTCTCCAGGTCTCACCGCAACACATGCCCTCTTTTAGGGAGGACCCGCTTTCCTTGCCTTAACACCAAAATAATTTAAAAATCGAAACCTTGGCCATTCCTTTTGTAGTTTGATAATCAACTGGCACAAAGCACTTTGTGGCACTTTCCAGAGTTAGCCAAGCAGCTGGCTGAGGCAAGAAAGCAATTGGATCTAGGCAGAGAGACATCAGGGATGCCATACCACTCCCATAGATCACCAGTGTCAAAGCAATGATTCTTCAACATCAACTTCGTTGGACTGGTCATGTTGTGTGGATGCCTGATGATCGTCTTCCAAAGCAACTACTCTATTCCCAAGAATGGAAAGTGTAATGCTGGTGGTCAACAAAAGAGGTTTAAAGACTGTCTCAAGGCACATCTAAAAAAAATGTAGTATAAACACCAACAACTGGGAAGCACTTGCCTGCGAGGGCTCCAGTTGGAGAACAGCCTTGAACAAAGGTGTCATGGGCTTTGAATACACTCAAACTCAGGATGCAAGGGAGAAACGTGCTAGGAGGAAGGCACGCTTGCCAAATTCACACCATGATCAATTCCTGCCCAGAAACCAATGTCCCCACTGTGGAAGGATGTGTGGATCCAGAATTGGCCTCCACAGTCACTTACAGACTCATTGTTAAAACCGTGCTTATGGAAGACAATCTTACTCGGCTACAAGTGATCGCAGAAGAAGAAGAAGATTTATGAACAGGGCTGAGTGCTTGACGATACACCTATCATTGCGGGGATGGCTTTAGCTACTTTTGCAGAGAATACATTCCCTAGGGAGCATGCATGTTGCCTATGTGCTACTTCGTTGCAGTTCTGACGCTCAAAGAACAATGAAGAAAAAGAATAGCGTTGTGATCCTCATATACAATGACAATGGAGCAAATGACTAATTCCAAGACCATTAGCACACAAAGAAATGCAAAAGAATGCAGCCTTATGAGAACGGCAGCCACAGACTCTCCAAGGAGCGTGCGCAGGGACATGGATTATGAGCTACATTTTAGTTTTGAAATGCATGCTGAGACTGTTCAACGAGAGTATGCAGCAGCACAGTAGATGCCTCATTAAACTTAAATAGCCTAGACAGGGCTGTGCTTATAGACCCATGCTACAGAATTATACATTTCCTTGCTCACTGCTTCGCTGACCTCATTATGTACAGCAGGAAGATTATCATTCTGCATAAAGTGACCATCCATGCTTTGACAAAGGCATCCGTCAGTCAGTTGAGGAGTTTAAGGGTATTTCTTAACCACCAGATGATGCCGTTAAGAGCAAAATATTAATATATGCGCAACTCTTTGCTTTAGCGGCTACTTAAAAGAGAGAGAGAGCTATTTGGGCAGCCCAGCAGAATATGTTTCTTCTTAGCAGCTTGATAACATATTTTTAAAATAGGAATATCTGACTATTATTTTCAATGGATATGGGATTTCTGCTATTCAAGGCACTTGAAAATCTTATGAAAATCATTTTTGTTATACGGAAAACAGAAAGCGAGGGAGCAGCTTGGCCATGGCAGCTGACGTTCATGGCCGACGTTGACATTTGAAAACAGGTCTAATCCCAGCATTTTACCAGTGCCACCCTGATTTCCAAAGTTCTGATTTTTAGAAAAGCTCTGACAACACAAAATAAATACCAGCCTTTTGAACATGTATTAAAAATCATAATAATTCAACCCCGGCAGAAGCCCTATAATGCAATTCATCCAATTCCAACAGTTGAGTTTGTTTTCAATATTTCCCTCATAAAATGCAGTATGATATACACTTTTGAAAATGGTGTAAGTAATAAGCAGCGCATATTGAACTCTGGAGGTAAATATCAAGAATGATTGTTCTGAGAAGTACCTATTGACTAAGGCAATGCCAGTGCATACAAAAGCAAAAATAAATCTTGCTACCTAAGAAAACCCCTGGCTGAATAAATGCTGCTGTATTCTTTTTATGCGCTTTCATATGAAACACATGGAAATAGCTTTTGACCATCAGCAGATATTGTTCATTTTCAGGGCCATAAGGTTCATTCAGAGATGCTGACAAGGCCTATATTGTATCATTATAGCAGAGAGTCAGAAAACCAGGGGAAGCCAAGAGAATGAGTACTGGACCTACCAGAAAACGGTTGCCAAATCACAAAAGTCAGAATCCAAAAGACTACCACAGGGATTTTCTAGTCATTCACACATTTCATCACGGTTTGGCACAGCTGTTAAGAGCTGTTAAGACATAGGTCTGAGGTGGTGATTATAGGCAGAAGACCCTTGCCGATATATATGCTTAAGGAATTATCTAAATTCTGCACCAAGAAATCTGAATTCTGCAACCTGCCTAAGTCATGCAAATGTATAAGTATTTACTTATCTTGCATAATTTATTCTGATTCTGCTATTCATATTTTTTTGGGGGTAGGGAGCAGAATGCAATGCAGGACAGTGAAACATTGCTCTCTGGCCACTAAAAATCCTGCTAAGCTTCCTTCGTTGGCTCCCGTGATCTCCTTGATACTTCTCATCTAGTTTCAAGGCTATCTTTGTAACCTTATGAGCTAGACAACAGAAGCGGAATATTGGCACTGAATAAATACAACACTGAACCAAAATGATCATGTAGGTCTCCCTAAAAGTACATTTTGGGGAGATGTTCCAAAGATGGGGTGCTGCCACTGAAAATGTTGGGTTGGCACTCATCTAATATCCAAAATGGGGAGCCTCTGAGAAAGGTCGTCTTCAAGCCAGTCTTAGCAATCAAGATGGTTGAAATGAGAAACAGTAGTCCCTTGCTATTAAAAACCATTTCTTCTGTCTGTAAGTCTGGTTAAACACATAACTGCAGAGCTGCATTTCTAGCCTTCAGTCTTCTTGTGAACAAGTTGCTCACCCAACTTCACCAAGTACTTTTGATGTGTTTTCCAATAAGCTCTGCAACTTGTGGGTTATAAGCATGATCCTGCACCTTTCTCAACAGAGGAAAGGGCACCAAATGGAGGATGTTCCCTTTATCTGGTTTGCCTCGTTCAGGTGACAGGTAAGTTCAAAATGTCATCGTACCATTGCTGCATCTTAAAACGAATGCTTGCCATACTGCATTTTGTTTCTTGCAGTGTAGAAGGCAGAAGTCTGGGGGGAAAGTAGGCAAAGGGAAATTAAAATTTTAATGGAAAAGCGAGGAACTACCAACGAAAGAACAATGGCAAGAAAAGTTGATGGAATACGCTGAAATGACGAAGCTAACTGAGAGACTCAAAGATAAGGACAACAATGACTTCAAAAAAGATTGGGAACCTTTTATGATGTATATACAGAAAAAATGCATTGAAATGAACTCACTTGCAGGATTCAAGTTATACACTTACAATGGACAAACATAAACAGAAAATATAAATATGAGGTTAAAATGTTAACAACAGAATGACAAGGTACAATTTTAATTTTAGTACATAAGGCATATAAAATTATAAGCAGAAGAAATAAGTACTGTACTTTTTGCTCTATAAGACACACCAAACCATAAGACGCACCTAGTTTTTAGAGGAGGAAAACAAGGAAAAAAATATTCTGAATCAAATGTTGTTGAAGAGGCTTTGCCCGGATATCCCTGAAACTAGAACAGCAGGAGGGATTGCTGCACAGCAATCCCTCTTGCTGTTCTGGCTTCTGGGATAGCTGTGCAGCCTGCATTCGCTCCATAAGACGCGCACACATTTTCCCTTACTTTTTAGGAGGGAAAAAGTGCATCTTATAGAGCGAAAAATACGGTATGCTATAAACCAGAAACGGAAGTTGGGAGAGCTGGGGGGGGGGGTAATTGAAAATGTAAAATGTAATTTGAATTATGCTAAAACTTGTAATTTTTTTTTAAAAAAACACACACCATAAAATTTTCTTTTGCAGAAGGAGGAGAAAGAAATCACGCTAGCTGCTGCAGAGAATACTGTCATTACAACCCGCTTGTTCCTCAAGGGAGCATCACTGAGTCAGGCGAGTTCTTCCCTTTTGCATCTCTGCTGTTGATTTAAATGACAGGTGTGAAAAGTGCAGGGAGTCAGACTGCTCCCGACTGACTCCTCGTGTGTGGATGCTGAATGGTGATGGCACTGCAACACACACAACCGCCCCTCCAAGGAGCGCTAAAAATCTTGCAGCTAATGAATTGGCTTTCCTGTGAGGCATGGATATAGAAAAGCAATGCTACGTACAGCAAGAGCAGTGCAGAGACTGGAGAAGCAATTTTGGGAGAATGCAAATAAGTTAGGACAGTCTAAAGACATAGTCTTCTGTTCTCGTAACCTCCAGGTGTAGACCTGTACTTTTAACAGTTTGCTGGGAAGATCAAAGATTGCGTTTCAGGAAGGCTAGAATTAGAGCTGGGAAAATCCTCCTGTTTTCAAGGAGGCATTAATCATCTCATCGATGCAGTTTGTCAAATCCCCTCTTGCTACATGCTATCACCCAAGTAGGGCAAGGATGGAGCCCGCAGGTAGAAGGTCACTTTTCTCCTAGAACCATATCTATCACTTCTTTATTCTCAACACGGGGTAATCTTTGTTTGGAGTACTTACACCAGTACTTCAAGCATGTTGGCTAGCCAGGTAATAGCTTGACCTTCACACTTCTAGGGGGCTTTAATGTTTCCTACTGAAAGAAACTGCCTTTTCCCCACATGACCCATTAGACCAACCTACAGAGTCTTCCAATTCACACTGGAGAATGGGAATCAGAAACAGGATATTTGTGGCTGACCTAAAGTTGTGCGATTCACTGCTCTTAGAAATTTGTCTGAGGCTGAGCGTTTACTGAAAGCTTTCCAATAGCTAAAAAAAGAAAGAGCGAGGCTGTGATTCAAATCTGTTGGGACTGGTGAATTTATATTAAGGTGTGGGTATTTTTATTCGTGCCTAGTTTTCTCCCAGAGCCGTAATCCATTTCAGACTGTAGGTTCAGACACCTCAAATAATACATTAAATTAAATAATATTAGTCCAATAAACTATTTTTTCTTTCCTTATTCTGTTCCATTAATCCACTTCAGGTCAATATTATTTTACATACACAGTGATATCTCGGGTTACAAATGCTTCGGGTTACAAATGCTTCAGGTTACAAACTCTGGTAACCCGAAAGTAGTTACTTCAGGTTGCAAACTTTGCCCCAGGAAGAGAATGGAAACCGCGTGCCAGTAGCGCGGCGACAGCAGGAGGCCCTATTATCGAAAGCGCACCTCCGGTTAAGAATGGTTTCAGGTGAAGAACGGACTTCCAGAACGAATTAAGTTTGTAACCTGAGGTACCACTGCAATTTTTTCATGTCACTCCCTCTGTATGTGTTCAAAATATGAATGTACAGTGGTACCTCGGGTTAAGTACTTAATTCGTTCCGGAGGTCCGTTCTTAACCTGAAACTGTTCTTAACCTGAAGCACCACTTTCGCTAATGGGGCCTCCTGCTGCTGCTGCGCCGCCAGAGGACAATTTCTGTTCTCATCCTGAAGCAAAGTTCTTTTTTTAAAAAAATAGTATTTATTAAGGTTTTAAGTTTACAAAAAGGCAAAAGAAAAAAACACCAAATTAAACAATGACAAAACAGCACATCACAATAAAATACAAACAGAAAAATAGAAACAATTAGAAACAAAATCAAAAACAAATCGATCCTTCCCATAACTTATCTTTCATTTGCTTGTTTCCCTGACCTCCTTGCACCTCCCTTTTTTGTATTCTAAGTCAATTATCCATTTCAGCAAATCCTTTCCCTCTCTTCAAAATTTTTATCCTGAAAATTTATCTTGATCTTAATATAAGTTTACTTTCCCTCTTTTCACCAATTAACAGTCTATTTTTCTTAACTCTTTGATACATTTTTGCTAAAGTCACATAGATTCATTCCAACATCATTCTAACATTCATTAATTTTACAATGTTTCTGTAAATAGTCTTTAAATTTCTTCCAATCTTCCTCCACCGACTCTTCTCCCTGGTCTCGGATTCTGCCAGTCATTTCCGCCAGTTCCATATAGTCTATCACCTTCATCTGCCATTCTTCCAGAGTGGGTAAATCTTGTGTCTTCCAATACTTTGCAGTAAGTATTCTTGCTGCTGTTGTGGCATACATAAAGAAAGTTCTGTCCTTCTTTGGCACCAATTGGCCGACCATGCCCAGGAGAAAGGCCTCTGGTTTCTTCAGAAAGGCATATTTAAATACCTTTTTCATTTCGTTATAGATCATCTCCCAGAAAGTCTTAATCCTTGGGCACGTCCACCAAAGGTGAAAGAATGTACCTTCCGTCTCTTTACATTTCCAGCATTTATTATCGGGCAAGTGATAAATTTTCGCAAGCTTGACTGGTGTCATGTACCACCTGTATATCATTTTCATTATATTCTCTCTTAAGGCATTACATGCCGTGAACTTCATACCTGTGGTCCATAACTGTTCCAGTCAGCCATCATAATGTTATGTCCAACATCTTGTGCCCATTTAATCATAACAGATTTCACCGTTTCATCCTGAGTATTCCATTTCAACAGCAAATTACACATTCTTGACAAATTCTTAGTTTTGGAGTCTAACAGTTCTGTTTCCAATTTTGATTTTTCCACCTGGAAGCCAATTTTTTTATCCAAATTATATGCCTCCATTATCTGATAATAATGAAGCCAATCTCGCACTCTATTTTTTAATTTTTCAAAACTCTGCAGTTTTAATCTGTCTCCCTCTTGTTCCAAAATTTCCCAATATTTCGGCCATTTAGCCTCCATATTGAGCTTTTTCTGAGCCTTCGCTTCCATTGGTGACAGCCACCTTGGGGTTTTATTCTCAAGCAAATCCTTATATCTTATCCAAACATTAAACAGTGCTTTTCTGACAGTATGGTTTTTAAACGCTTTATGTGCTTTGACCTTATCATACCACAGATATGCATGCTACCCAAAGACATTATTAAAGCCTTCTAAGTCCAACACATCAGTGTTCTCAAGAAGCATCCATTCTCTCAGCCAGCAAAAAGCAGCTGATTCATAATAAAGTTTTAAGTCTGGCATGGCAAATCCACCTCTTTCCTTAGCGTCAGTTAATATCTTAAATTTTATTCGAGGTTTCTTGCCCTGCCAGACAAATCTAGAGATATCTCTCTGCCACTTCTTGAAACACTCCATTTTGCAATGTTTGAAACAAAAACAACATCCTTGGGAATACATTCATCTTTATCGCAGCAATTCGGCCTAGCAATGATAACTTCAGATTTGACCATATTTCTAGATCCTTTTTCACTTCCGTCCAACATTTTTCATAGTTATCCTTAAACATATTCACATTCTTAGCAGTCATGTTAACCCCTAGGTATTTCACTTTCTTAACCAATGTTAATCCTGTCTCCTTCTGAAACCTTTCTCTTTCCGTCACTGTTAATTTTTTCTCTACAACTTTAGTTTTCATCTTATTCAACTTAAATCCCGCTACTTGTCCAAATTCTTGGATCAGTTCCAGTACTCTTTTGGTACTAGATTCTGGCTCCTGTAATGTCAATACCAGATCATCAGCAAATGCTTTCAGTTTGTACTGTTTAGCTCCAACTTGTATACCTTTACCTGTTTGGTCCCTCCTAATCATGTTTAAAAGAACTTCCAGGACCGATATAAAAAGCAATGGAGAGATTGGGCAACCTTGTCGTGTTTCTTTCTCTATCTTAAATTCTTCCGTCACTACATTGTTCACAATTAATTTAGCCTTTTGTTCTGAATAAATTGCACCTATACCATTTTCAAAACCTTGACCAACCCCCATCCCCTGTAGATTTTTCTTCATAAAACTCCAAGAAATATTGTCAAAGGCTTTCTCCGCGTCCACAAATATCAAAACTGCTTTAGTATTAATATTCACTTGTAACTTTTCTAGAATGTTAATTATATTCCTCGTGTTGTCAGACAAGTGTCTGCCCGGGAGAAAACCGGCTTGGTCTTTCTGAATTTCTTCTACTAGTACCTTTTTAATCTTTTAGCCAAAATATCTGCAAAAATTTTGTAATTTTTTTGTAATCCACGTTAAGCAAAGATATGGGACGGTAATTCTTAAGCTGTGTCTTCTCAGACTCTACTTTCGGTATAAGTGTAATGTAAGCTTCTTTCCACGACTCTGGCGCTCTTTTCCCTTCCAATATTCCATTACAAACTTCTTTTAATGGCTGTATTATCCATTCTTTCAGGGATCGATAGTATCTTGAAGTCAGTCCATCCGGACCTGGAGATTTACCCAATTGCATATTCTGGATGGCCCCTTCTATCTCTTGCTCCGTTATTTTGTAGTTCAACATTAGCTTATTTTCTTGAGAGATTTTTTGTAATCCATTTGTTTTCAAAAAACAATCAATGTCCATTTGTTTCTGAGTTTCCTGTGTATATAGTTGTTTAAAATACCTCTGAAAACACTTTCTAATCTCCCCTGGATTCTGTATATTTTTCCCTTCTACTTCCAAATTTGTGATAGTGTTAAGTTTTTGTCTTTTTTTCATTTGCCAAGCCAGCAGTTTTCCACATTTATTTGCCGATTCAAATGTCTTTTGTCTCATCTGTTTAATTTTCCATTCTATTTCCTGGTTCATCATTTTCATATATTGTACTTGGTATAACTTTATCTCTTTCAAAATCTCCTGCGACTTTGGTTTCACTCTCAGTTTCTTCTCTCCTTCCTTTATTTTCTCCAATATTTTATCTTTTTTCTCATTTTGGACTCTCTTTTGAATCGCATTCTGTTGTATCAAAAACCCTCTCATAACCGCTTTGTTGCATCCCAGATCACTCTTTTTTCTACAGTGGTGTTCATATTTATCTCAAAATAGTCTCTCAGAGTTTTTTGGGCGTTCTTAGTCACTTCTTCATTCCTAAACAATATGTCATTCATCCTCCATCTGAAGGAACCAGTTGGTGTTAGTTTCAATTCCATCTTTACAGCATTATGGTCAGAGCAGGTTTTCGGGCATATTTCCACCTTTCTAGTTTTTGGAGCCAGTCCTCTAGTTACCCAAATTTGGTAAATTCTTGTCCATGTCATTTTGGCCTCAGAGAAGAAGATTCCCTCTCTTCCCAAAGGGTTTTTAATTCTCCAAATGTCAACTAAGTCCATATTGTCAGTCATATCACAAAAAGTCTTTGGCAATCTGCCATCCTTAGTGACTTCCTGTCTCTGTGCTTTATCCATATTTGTAGACACTACACCATTCATATCCCCCATCAAGATCATATTATAATCCATATAGTCCATCAGAGTCTCATGTAGCTTCTTAAAGAATTCCGATTTCCCCTCGTTTGGTGCATAAATACCTAATATCAAAAACTTCTCTCCTTGCGATTGGATTTCAATTGCTACAAATCTTCCTTGATCATCTTTAAAAAGAAATTTCGGTGATAAGCTCTCCTTTGCATAAAGTTCTACTCCACTTTTTTTTACTTTGTCTGATGAAATAAATTCTTGTCCCAATCTTTTATTTACCAGTAATTTCCTATGTAGCCTTACTGAAGCAAAGTTCTTAACCTGAAGCACTATTTCTGGGTTAGCGGAAGAGTATGTAACCTGAAGCGTATGTAACCCGAGGTACCACTGTATACAATATGGAGCTCTGGGGTTGCTCTCTTTGGTATCATGTTCGAGAATTCAAAATGTCACTGCCGATCACTGTGGGGTTTGCCCTCCTAGGTGTGTGACATCATACTGGGTTCATACGGAAAGGGTTAACTAATTGTAAAATGACTAACCAATGGGAACCCAAGGGGAGGAGTTAGAGTTAGAGTTAGGGTGGTTGGGAAGTCAGTCTGGAGTTAGAGAAGAGATAGAGAGGATAAGTCTGTGGGTTGGGCTAGTCTGATGTGTGAGAGTGAGAGAATCTGTTAAGAGGAGTCAGTCAAACAGTTGATATAATCAGTCAGAAGGTATTAGGAAGGTATAGGCCGGTAAAGAAACTAAAGTTAAGAAACCGACAGGAATTATACAGTGGTACCTCTAGATATGAACGGGATCCGTTCCGGAGCCCTGTTTGTATCTAGAAGTAAACGTAACTAGCGACGGCGCATCTGCGCATGCGCACGTCGCTTTTCACCGCTTCTGCGCATGCGCGTGATGTCATTTTGAGCGTCTGCACATGGGCAAGCAGTGAAACTTCGGGGTTGCCGAGGAGCACAACTCAAACGTGCTCAACTCGAAGCGTCTTCAACCCGAGGTATGACTGTATCTGAGAAACCATAAACTTGTTAATGCTGCTAAAATAAACTTGTTTATTTGGTTCAATTTTAACAACTGTCTGGACTCAGTGTTTTACCCAGAGTAACGGGTTGGTGGCAGTGGGTAAGCGGGCACAGTGGGGGCACAGGGATCAATAGACCGTTAAACGTCCGGGGACCCTGTGTGATCGCCACAATCACTCGCTGAGAAATTCCAAGGCAGTGAGGGACCCAATGTGTAAGTTCTCATGCCAAGACAATGCCAACAAGGCAATATTATTGTCAACGTATTTGCAAGAAATTCCGCAAATGGTCCCATCAATGAAGTGCTCGTTTTCCATTGCGGAAGGACTGCGTAGCAGGAGATGCGTGGCTCTGAAATCAAGGAAAACGGCAGAACTCCGCACATGCCTGCGAGCAAGGCCCAGGAATTCTTATTAAGTTATAGTCAAACATATGGAGATGTCAAACGGCAGCCTTGCCAGCCTGGAGATGAATTTCAACACGGGCTCATTTGCATTTACAACAGAAAGCCAAGTTGGAGCCCTCATTGCACTTTTGACTACCGTGCATAAATTGAGCTCATTTCTCCACTGCATCAAGAACTACCATGTTGATGAATTCAATTACCAAAGTGGATCTCCCCCCCGGCCCATTTCAACAAGGAGAGATTCCCCTCAGAGCCGCTGCAGAAAACCCTGAGTGGTTTTTGATTCACATGAGACAAAAAAAGCTCTCATACGTAAGCTGTGGGAGGCAGAAGTTATACAAATATTGAAGTAGAGCTCTTATGTGAATTTCCCATTTGTGCCTTTTCAGCACCTTTATTAAAAACAGCACTGAATGCATCTGCAGTCTTCAAACGCTTTCAAGCACTCAGAAACCCACACTAAACTTCCTATTTCACAGTATTCCCAGGAGTCTCCTATTAAGTTCCAAGAAATGCAACTCAAAAACTTGGTATCCTGCAGCTTTGAGACTTTAAGACCAAGGGAAGAAAAATACAACTCACTTGTTACCAAGGGAAGCTGTCCTAACAGCCTGGCAGCCAGTTATTTAAAATAGGGAGTTAGGGGAGAATCACCCTGAAAATGAAAAATACGTGTGTTGGGAAAGCAAATAATCATCCTTGGTTTTTATATTCTGTGCAAGAAACTATAAATTCTGCCAGCATGCGGTAAACATGCCATGTGTATTTTAGCTGACGTTCAAATATATTTAATTATTAAAATGCCATTGATTGTGGAAGTTAATCATTATCCACGGTTAATTATTTTCCAATTTAATATGAAGCTAAGGGCTTACAGCCTATTTATGACTCTTTTGAAACTGAGATAGAAGTTTGCATAATTTCACGTTTCTGCAAATCACCCACTGCATGTAGAGACAAGGGGATATTTTGACGTCCATTGAGAACTTCTGATGTAAAGGAAAGCAAGAGAAATGTAAAGTAGAATGAGAACTGATTTGACTAACAAAATTAGCAAAAAACATAGTGTTTTACATGAAAAAATATCGTATTTTTTAGCGGGGGGCACAGGTTCTCCACCCCATCCTAGAACCTGTTCCCCCAGTACATGGAATGCTAGGCTGTGGGATAGAATGTTTCTTATTTAGTTAACTGGGAGACTACCAAAGATGCCATTAACACATGATCTCAGTGATCAAGGTGGGATGGAAGGGTTCGGATGGCTGCTAAGCTATATTTAACACAAACTTCCCAAAACATGATGTCATGCTGGCGTTGCAACATCATCACAGCAGCACCAACACTATCTGCTAGCAAATATGCTCAGTAGGCAGAATCATTTTCAAAGGTATACTGAAATCTCAGTTTGTAGACTGGAGGCACACAAAGGGCAAAAACAGGCTCATCTCAGCTATCTGTCAATCTCCCATTCCCACCACCCTTCTGAGTAATACCCCTCCCCACCTTCTCACTATATAGAAGGATCTGGCAACTTCTGTTTCAGTGTATCTGAAGAAGTGTGCATGCACACGAAAGCTCATACCAAGAACTAACTTAGTTGGTCTTTAAGGTGCTACTGGAAGGAATTTTTTTATTTTGACTATGGCAGACCAACACGGCTACCTATCTGTAAAAGGGCAAAACTATCACTGTCATTAATCAGAAGAGAGGGGAGCCAGGTTAACTTTGAAATTAACCTTATGGGAGGTTAAATATGGATAGCTTCGCATGATAGGTATTAAGTAGTGGGTGGACATAGCAGACGACACAGAGATTTCTCCAAGTAGTTCTTTATAAGTAAGCTGGAACTGAACTGAACAGCAAATAGCTCAGCTGGCCTGCTTTTATAGGCAGCTGGCTGTCAACATTGTAACAACAACCACCCAGGGTTTCCTGCCTAAATTAACTGACGTGGACCTGAGTGAAAACTATATACACAATACCCCTGGTGGCCAGGGTGAGAACTTCAACACGTAACAATAGGAATAATAATAATAATAATAATAATAATAATAATAATAATAATAATAATTTATTTATACCCCGCCCATCTGGCTGGGCCCCCCCCAGCCACTCTGGGCGGCTTCCATAGAAACCAAAAATACAGTAAAATATCACACGTTAAAAACTTCCCTGAACAGGGCTGCCTTAAGATGTTTTCTGAATGTCAGGTAGTTGTTTATCGCTTTGACATCTGCTGGAAGGGCGTTCCACAGGGCGGGCACCACTACCGAGAAGGCCCTCTGCCTGGTTCCCTGTAGCTTTGTTTCTCGCAATGAGCGAACCGCCAGAAGGCCCTCGGCGCTGGACCTCAGCGTCCGGGCAGAATGATGGGGGTGGAGACGCTCCTTCAGGTATACTGGACCGAGGCCGTTTAGGGCTTTAAAGGTCAGTACCAACACTTTGAATTGTGCTCGGAAACGTACTGGGAGCCAATGTAGGTCTTTCAAGACCGGTGTTATATGGTCTCGGCGGTCGCCCCCAGTCACCAGTCTAGCTGCTGCATTCTGGATTAGTTGTAGTTTCCGAGTCACCTTCAAAGGTAGCCCCACGTAGAGTGCATTGCAGTAGTCCAAGTGGGAGATAACCAGAGCATGCACCACTCTGGCGATACAGTCTGCAGGCAGATAGGGTCTCAGCCTACGTACCAGATGGAGCTGGTAAACAGTTGCCCTGGACACAGATTTGACCTGTGCCTCCATGGGCAGCTGTGAGTCCAAAATGACTCCCAGGCTGCGCACCTGGTCCTTCAAGGGCACAGTTACCCCATTCAGGACCAGGGAATCCTCCACACCTGCCTGCCTCCTGTCCCCCAAAAACAGTACTTCTGTCTTGTCAGGATTCAACCTCAATCTGTTAGCCGCCATCCATCCTCCCACCGCCTCCAGACACTCACACAGGACCTTCACCGCCTTCACTGGTTCTGATTTAAAAGAGAGGTAGAGCTGGGTATCATCCACATACTGATGAACACCCAGCCCAAACCTCCTGATGATCTCTCCCAGCGGCTGCATGTAAATGTTGAAAAGCATGGGGGAGAGGACAGAACCCTGAGGCACCCCACAAGTGAGAGCCCAGGGGTCTGAACATTCATCCCCCCACCACTTTCTGAACACGGCCCAGGAGGAAGGAGTGGAACCACTGTATGACAGTGCCCCCAACTCCCAGCCCCTCAAGATGGTCCAGAAGGATGTTATGGTCGATGGTATCAAACGCCGCTGAGAGATCCAGCAGAACTAGGAAACAGCTCTCACCTTTGTCCCTAGCCCGCCGGAGATCATCAACCAGTGCGACCAAGGCAGTTTCAGTCCCATGATGAGGCCTGAATCCTGACTAGAAGGGATCCAAATGGTCCGCTTCTTCCAGGTGTGCCTGGAGTTGTTCAGCAACCGCTCGCTCAATCACCTTGCCCAAGAATGGAAGATTTGAGACTGGGCGATAGTTGGCCATCGTGGCCGCATCTAAAGATGGTTTTTTAAGAAGCGGTTTAATAACCGCCTCTTTCAGTGGGTCTGGGAAGGCTCCCTCACGGAGGGAAGCATTCACCACCCCACGAAGCCTATCACCCAGTCCTTCCCGGCTAGCTTTTATAAGCCAGGATGGGCAAGGATCCAGGAGACAGGTGGTTGGTTTCACTCGTCCAAGCAGCCTGTCCACATCCTCCACAGATTGGAATTGATCCCACTCAACTTGACTAGACAAAACTCTAGCACTCTTCCGCCCCGGCCCTGCTCCCACGGTGGAGTCTACTTCTTCCCGAATCTGAGCGATTTTATCTGCAAAAAACTTTGCAAAATCATTGCAGGAGAACATGTGGCCCGTACTTGCAGGTGGTTCCGCTAAATTGTGAACCACCTGAAAAAGTCTCCTGCTGCTGTTTTCTGCAGATGCAATAGAGGCGGTGAAGAAATTCTTCTTCGCCGTCGCTATCACCACTTGGTAGGCTCGACGTTGAGCTCTAACCTGTGTCCGGTCAGATTTGGAATGAGTTATCCGCCACCGGCGCTCTAGCCGTCTCAACGATTGTTTCATTGCCCTCAGATCCGTGGAAAACCACGGGGCTGTCCGGGCTCCATGCAATCAGAGAGGGCGTATGCAGTAGTCCCCTAAATAAAGTTTACCATGCTATACAAAAATTAAAGAAAGTAAGGATTAGTATCTTAGAATTTTAGAGTTGGAAGGGACCACAAGGCTCATCTAAAAAGGTAAAGGACCCCTGGACGGTTATAAATCCAGTCAAAGGGGACTATTGGGTGCAGTGCTCATCTTGCTTCAGAGCCGGCGTTTGATCGTGGACAGCTTTCTGGGTCATGTGGCCAGCAGGACTAAACCGCTTCTGGCGAAACGGGACACTGTGACGAAGCCAAAGCGCATGGAAACACCGTTTACCTTCCTGCTGCAGCGGTACCTATTTATCTACTTGCACTTTGACGTGTTTTCTAACTGCTAGGCTGGTAGGAGCTGGGACAGAGCAACAGGAGCTCACCCCATTGCAGGGATTCGAACCGCCAATGTTCTGATTGGGAAGCCCAAGAGGCTCAGTGGTTTAGACCACAGCTCCACCCGTGTCCCGAATAAACAAGCACACAATCACTAATAGGTCCACTCGCCATTGTGAGGCTCAAAGCAATAAAGATGATGCCTCCCCAGCTGTTGCCATTGGCTGTGGGTTTCTTGTGATGTCACAAAAGCACTTGGCAACTGAGTGGATATAAAGGCAGGCCAAGGGGAAAGCCCTTTTCTATTTCCAGCAGGACACACCTGGCAATGGATGTGACATTCAGCACTGCCCAGGTTTCTTCCACTTGGAGGAGGCAAAGTGGTGAATGGAAGGAGGCAATCCTCTGGCCGTGGGATGCTATGGAGCAATAATAAGGCAAGTTTCCTTGCTTGAAGGCTGCTGGTATCTGTGGTTGGAAGCTGGCGGACGTCTCATGATGGACCTAACAGTAGCTTCTGGCACAATGGGACACCATGACGGAAACCAGAATGCACGGAAATGCTGTTTACCTTCCTGCCACAGCATTACCTATTTATCTACTTGCACTGGTGTGCTTTCGAACTGCTAGGTTGGCAGGAGCTGGGACAGAGCAACAGGAGCTCACCCCGTCATGGAGATTCGAATCACCAACTTTCCAATCGGCAAGCCCAAGAGGCTCAGTGGTTTAGACCACCGCGCCACCCGCATCCCTCACAAGAGTCATCTAACCTGCATTCTGGGAATCTTTCACCCAACGTGGGGCTCTTACCACAACCCTGGGATTGAGAATCTCATGCTCTACCAATTGAGCTATCCGAACTGCAGTAATATTGGGATTATGTCTGCATTTATTTTACCGTTATTATATCTTTACCCTCCTTTCCACTAGAGAGCTCAAGCGGGTGTGTATGCTTATCTCATGGCATCCTCAAAGCAACCATTTTGAGTGTTATGCTTCCGATTTGAGTGCCACACTTCCATTTTGACTGTTACGCTGAGCTCTGTCTGTTTTTGCTATTTATTTTGCGTTTTTGTTTTGCGGCTTTTTTGTTTTGTTTTTGTGACTGTGTGGAACCCAGTTCAGATACTGATTGATTGATTGCATGACTGCAGTACATTGCTTATTGCTTTCATTTTATGGATCAATGGTCTTGTTAGATAGTGAAATTCATGTTCAATTGCTGTTTTAGGGGTTGTTTTTAAAAGTCTGGAACGGATTAATCCACTTTGCATTACTTTCTATGGGAAAGTGCACTTTGGTTTTGGAACGCTTTGGTTTTGGAACGGATTAAGTTTGAGAACCAAGGTACCATTGTATATTAATAAAGGCGATTTTTGCTGAAGAAATGCTACTCTGCAAATCATTAGAGAGCACCACTACTGCCACTGATATATAATAAGCTAAAAAATTACTTAGATGTCAAATAATATATCAATGGAAAACATAACATGTCACGGGGGTGGGGCATCAGGATTTTAGAGATGCTTAGGTGGGGCACAGCCAAAAAAAGGTTGGGAACCACTGGTCTAAATTGTGAGGGGCTGTTTCTACTTGTGTGAGCTCCCTATATAATGCAGATGCTCGCAAAACCAGGATTCTACATCACATCACCCTCCCCTATGTGTGGGTATTCTGGTTGGAGGATATAGGGCACTATCTCACAACATGATTTCGGACACCACACGGACAGTTTTAAATGACTGCACTGTGGTCATCTGATTCTGCCCTCTTGACAGGGACAAAAAAGTGTCATTTGAAAGTCTCGCGGTCCACAACAAGCAAACCATTGATTTTCCAGCTCAAACGGAGAATCAGCGAAAATCACTTGCTGCTCTTGGAAGCTTTTGCCATCGGATCAAAGAGCCTTCCATCAGTGGAGGGAGACAACTGGATGCAACCCACTGGATTCTGCAGTAATCTTTTACAACATATAGCCATGCCAGATTTAATCAATACAGAAAAAGCAAATCTATCTGGTTTTCTTTGGGCTCGTATCACCCTTGCTTTGGATTCTGGGGTATAGGAAATTTTCCGCTGAGTTGGTCTGAAAGTAACTGCACAGAGCTTTGAGGGTCTTTTATGAACATCTATATAAATTACCTACGCAGTGCAACTGGGGGAGCAAGGAGCTGTTCTCCCAGAATTAATGGTGAGTTTTAGAGAAAGGGGCTAAGGCAATCCATTGTAACTACTCAATTTATTGCACACTTATAAGAAAAACTTTCAGTGCACAACCATGACTCACGATACTTCTCAATATGCCTTAATTTCATTTTCAAACCATTTGCTGCCAATGGTTTCTTCTTCTTCTTTTTTTGCTTTGCAAAACTGAATAATGAAATCCATTCACTGGCAACGCCATTTCACTACATGCACGGTTCATGGAAGATTATACACTGCAATCAACGGGTAGCAAAAAATGGAAAAGATGATAAAAGTAAAATACAATGATGGAAATTGGTGTTTGGTATAAATGTCACAGATTTGGAAGCTTCCAATATCAGGGTGTGTTTTTAAAAATATATATTATTTTCAAAAGTTTTTTTAAACATGGAGGAGCAAACCGCACACTGTGTGCATGAATAAAATGATGCCTCAGGGAAATTTGGAAGGCTATAGTTGGATGTGCCATCTGATTTTGAGTGACTTGCCACCCCTGAAAGCTCCCTCACACCACCCCAAAGCCCCCAATTTCCCAGAGAAGTTATTCAGATATGCCAGTGGCAGAGGATGCTTTCGTTCCTTAAGTAAACTTATCTTAGGACTGAAGCCACTGTATTTTCTTTTTTAAAAAAATATTATAATAGATATATTACTATGTGTTGCACTGCGAACATCCTGCTCAGTAGACGATGTTTTAACTTTCTCATTTTGTAGATGTTGTGTTTGCTTTTTATTTATTTATTCTTGGCTGTCCATTAAAATGGGAACTGGTAATGTTTGGATAAACAGCTCTAGGTCCTTTGTATTTAGCGATAAGTCAATTCCATCTTGTAATGAACCGCTATCTCGCAACTTCAGCAGCAACAGCCTTCATTGAATCATGAATCTTGGCAAATCTCTCTTATCGCTGGAGGAGCCACAGAGCAAAATAATGGCTGGGTGGCTGTGGCTCAGAAAGGAATTGGAGGCGGCTTTCCTTATTTCTCGCAACGAGGGAGAAAGTCACAAGAATCTGTACTCTGCAGAAACGGTGACCTCCTATCTAGGCACAGATAAAAAGATCCTTTACTTGCAGTGTATTTTCAAAAATAGGGAAGGCTTAATTCGATCCTATGACACATTGATTTACTACAGCGCATCTTTTCTTCCAAGCCTGACCTCAGTTTGACTTTCACATTTACTGGCTAAAGTGAAAAACTAGACCATTGCACGTTAGCATGGCTGCAAAAGCCAAATGAGAAGGTGACAGAGTGTGCTCTGTGCAGCTCTTGGGCTCCAGAAAAAAGACCCCTGGGTTGCACTAAAACATTGATTAGGTTTACACCTCAGCATTTGGCTGGTTTTACGAGTTTCCTACAAACTGGAAGTGCCACACGAAGTCATATCTCTGGGCCAGTGCCGGATTTACGTATAAACTAAACAAGCTATAGTTTAGGGCCCCACTCTCTTGAGGGCCCCCCAAATTATGAGTCTTTGTAAATTGTGTTTCTAAAAGAACCTTTGTTATTGCCAAATGCCAATGTATTTGCATTATTAAGTCTGTTGTGAATAAAAAATCATTTAAAGTTAGAGCTTAATGATTATTTCACTATGAATATACTTCTTAATTATATTTCACTATTAATATACTTCTTCTTAATTGTATTTCAGTTCAACAATCACTTTAATAAAATGCATATTTTATTATGTGCAAATGGCTTTAGATACCTATTAGGTCCATAAATTTCCATATAGCATGTATTCAACACAAAAAACAGCGACAATTTGTTGTTGACAAAGGACAGCTGGACATATAAAGGGCCCCATTACCTTTAGTAGCTTAGGGCCTCATCAAACCTAAATCTGGCCATGCCCTGGGCTACTGGAATACTGGCACTGTCTATCTTCTCAAATCCTAGCAGAATTTTTCTGCCTGATACCCAGCTCTACCTCTCTTTTAAAGAAGATCCAGTGAAGGTGGTGAAGGTCCTGTGTTGGGTGTCTGGAGGCAGTTGGAGGATGGATGGATGGCAGCTAACTGATTGAGGTTGAATCCTGACAAGGCAGAAGTACTGTTTTGGGAGGACAGGGGTGTGTGTGGGAGACTCCCTGGTCCTGAATGGGGTAACTGTGCCCCTGAAGGACCAGGTGCGCAGCCTGGGAGTCATTTTGAACTCACAGCTGTCCATGGAGGTGCAGGTTAATTCTGTGTCCAGGGCAGCTGTCCATCAGCTCCATCTGGTACGCAGGCTGAGACCCTACCTGCCTGTGGACTGTCTTGCCAGAGTGGTGCATGCTCTGGTTATCTCCCGCTTGGACTACCACAAAGGGCTCTATGTGGGGCTACCTTTGAAGGTGACCTGGAAACTCCAACTAATCCAGAATGCAGCAACTAGACTGGTGACTGGGAACAGCAAGTGGCAACAAAGGGCTTTTTCATTTGTGGTTTCCCAGTTCTGGAACACTCCCAAAAAGACATACACCTTTTCCAATCTCTTTTAAGAAGAGAAGAAGAGTTTGGATTTGATATCCCGCTTTATCACTACCCAAAGGAGTCTCAAAGCGGCTAACAATCTCCTTTCCCTTCCTCCCCCACAACAAACAGGTGAGTGGGGCTGAGAGACTTCAGAGAAGTGTGACTGGCCCAAGGTCACCCAGCAGCTGCATCTGGAAGAGCAAAGACGCGAACCCGGTTCACCAGATTATGAATCTACCGCTCTTAACCACTACACCACACTGGCTCTCAAGGCCCCAGGTTAAGATGATTTTATCCTGGCATTTTAAATCACTGGCAATTTCAGAAATTTTCAAAATTGTTTTCCTAGTCATTAATATTTCACCATATATATTTTTATTGCTGCTGCTCTGGATTTTTAATTGTCTTGCAAAACATTCTGGGGGAAATGTTTATGAATGTCAGTGTACAAATGGCTGGAATGATTATGTTCACTACAGCTTTGTATTGCAACTTAATACTTCTGAATACTTTTTCATGGTTCCACTAAGCATGTGCTCTAGGCGATGTGAACACAGGTTGAAAGTTTCATTGTATGCCAAGCACACCTCTGGCACATCAAGTGTTGTCTCTTGCTTAATTAACACAGCTATTATTGAATTTCCTGATCACCGTGGAATAAGTAAGCAGGTCACGGCAGCTTAATCACAACCGTGTAACAAACTCCAATCCTGTGCCAAGAAGACCCAGGTTTTTGGACTGAGCTCTGCTAAATAAGAAATGCGCATGCAGATTATGATTCATTTTCATGCTATCTTCTGCTTAACTGAGAAACGAAGGAATGAAAGCACTTAAAGATTAGGGCTAGAAGCGCTTTAGAAACAGTGAGAAATGGAGTAAGAATCTTGGGCCCTAATGTGTAGCCCAGGGTTTCCCAAACTTGAGTCTCCGGCTGTTTGGGGACTACAATTCCCATCATCCCTGACCACGGTTCCTGCTAGCTAGGGATGATGGGAGTTGTAGTCCAAAAAAACAGTTGGAGACCCAAGTTTGGGAAGCCCTGCTCTAACCCAATGGCTAGCAGAAGGCCTTCTCTTGCTTCTGAAGGATATATATATATATATATATATATATATATATATATATACACCTCAGGTTACAGATGCTTCAGGTTACAGACTCCGCTAACCCAGAAATAGCACCTTGGGTTAAGCACTTTGCTTCAGGATGAGAACGGAAATCGTGCTCCGGCGGCGTGGCGGCAGCAGGAGGCCCCATTAGCTAAAGTGGTGCTTCAGGTTAAGAATAGTTTCAGGTTAAGAACGGCTCTCCAGAACGAATTAAGTTCTTAAACCGAGGTACCACTGTAGAATATACCAGCAACCCTTTAAAAACTGGGGGGGGGGGAGGAAGGGGGGAAAAGAAAGACTTGAATTACATTGGTGAGACAAGAAGCATTTAATGGGGCATGTGAGGTTGCAAAATACTAAAGCCAGTATGTCTGCTCATGCACTTCTTAAAAAATAAAAATCTGCCACTTTTTAAGAAGGATGGCATCAGGAGATATGGGTGTATTGTACGAATAAGTCAAAGCAGTGAGAACTGTCTAGGTTAAATGAGATCACAGGGGCATGAACTGAAGGTTATAAAACTGACCATTAATACATTGAGAGGAGTCCCTGCCATCGTTCGAAACTATGAAAGATCCTCTTTTCATGACAGCAATCCCACTTATGTGCAATTATCAGGATCTCCCCCAACTCCTCATGCACTTTTAATTCTTCAAGTTTTCTATTCACACAGTTGAGATGGCTGAATTGCTCCTGGTTAATTACAGTTCCCACACCATCTGGGCATTGTTCTGGGTTATTCATATGTGATGTCAATTTGTTTAATGGTCTGTCAAAAGCAACTCTGGTACAGCAGATTGTTTCCTCTAGAGTTTATACTTTCCAGTAATTCTCTCCTTCTAGGTTCGTTATATCCACAGCTGGGGAAAGAGAGGTGGGGCAGAGAAAAGAGAAGCGAGGAACTGTTGGATTTCAGACACAATAGTCGGGCTGCAATATAAACATGATGCGTAGCTTTGGTGCCTAAAAAAGTCCATTGTTTCTTTTTAAACTCCCCAAACCAGAAGGAAACAATGATCCAGAAGGAAGTCTGCTTAGCATGTGTTCCCACACCATCTATTGAAACTTATTTCCTAAAAAGAAAATTTAGTGAAAAAACTCCCATCTGAAGACTATAACCAAAAACAGAACAGGGAATTACAGTGTATTCCTATAAGTGTCTACTCAGAAGTAAACCCTACTGAGTTATAAGACTTATTTCAAGGCAAATGTGTATACAACTGCAGACACAGCAGTGATGAGATGCATACGGATGGGTAATGTAATCTATTTTTAATTGTCAGCCTACTCCAGCATTAAGCAGTATAATAAATAATGATTGTTTTAAATTTTTTTAGTTACAGCTTTTATAAACCCACCCGCCAGTTCATGGTCCCTGGACAGAAGTTCATATATGACATTAAAACAATAAAATAACTCATCTGAAATCCAATACTCACAAAAAAATTAAGTCAATACTTTAACTGTCAGAAGCGTGCCCCACAGAAGCAGCAGGCAAATTAAATCAATAACCAAGGATAACAGAACTGACAATAAACCTCCCTCTGTCCCCAAAGCCTGGGCAAACAGGTGTGTCTTCACCTGTTGACAAAATGCCATGAAGTCATAGAATCACAGAATCATAGAATCATAGAATCATAGAGTTGGAAGAGACCACAAGGGCCATCGAGTCCAACCCCCTGCCAAGCAGGAAACACCATCAGAGCACTCCTGACATATGGTTGTCAAGCCTCTGCTTAAAGACCTCCAAAGTAGGAGACTCCACCACACTCCTTGGCAGCAAATTCCACTGTCGAACAGCTCTTACTGTCAGGAAGTTCTTCCTAATGTTTAGGTGGAATCTTCTTTCTTGTAGTTTGGATCCATTGCTCCGTGTCCGCTTCTCTGGAGCAGTAGAAAACAACCTTTCTCCCTCCTCTATGTGACATCCTTTTATATATTTGAACATGGCTATCATATCACCCCTTAACCTCCTCTTCTCCAGGCTAAACATGCCCAGCTCCCTTAGCCGTTCCTCATAAGGCATCGTTTCCAGGCCTTTGACCATTTTGGTTGCCCTCTTCTGGACACGTTCCAGTTTGTCAGTGTCCTTCTTGAATTGTGGTGCCCAGAACTGGACACAGTACTCCAGGTGTGGTCTGACCAGAGCAGAATACAGTGGCACTATTACTTCCCTTGATCTAGATGCTATACTCCTATTGATGCAGCCCAGAATTGCATTGGCTTTTTTAGCTGCCGCGTCACACTGTTGGCTCATGTCAAGTTTGTGGTCAACCAAGACTCCTAGATCCTTTTCACATGTACTGCTCTCAAGCCAGGTGTCACCCATCTTGTATTTGTGCCTCTCATTTTTTTTGCCCAAGTGCAATACTTTACATTTCTCCCTGTTAAAATTCATCTTGTTTGTTTTTGCCCAGTTCTCTAATCTGTCAAGGTCGTTTTGAAGTGTGATCCTGTCCTCTGGGGTGTTAGCCACCCCTCCCAGTTTGGTGTCATCTGCAAATTTGATCAGGATGCCCTTGAGTCCATCATCCAAGTCGTTGATAAAGATGTTGAATAAGACCGGGCCCAAGTCAGAACAAGGCTTCAGCAGGGAGGTCGTGCCGCAAGTTCTCACACCACCAGTCCTCTGTTGGAATCACAATTGGGGTTCCTTGGTGGATCTTAAGCCCATAGGCAGGCCAGTACTGGAGGAGGAATAATTTTAAATATTCCCAAGAGGTTCCCAAGATGTCCAGTACTTTATATTTGGATATAAGCACCTGGAACTGAGCAGTGAAGAAAATTGGTAACCTGTGCAGTTCATTCATTCATTTATATACATACGTACTGTACATGCATGCATACTTTTCAAGTTTATACATTTCACTAATTTTATACATTTCACCAATTTTACAATCATTTTGACATTTCAGAACTTTGCATTCTTCCCCCACTTTCTGCAGTTCCTTAAATTTGTTTTTAATATCTTCCACATATCCAAATTAACTTAATTTACTCATTTATTCATCTTCTTTAAATATACAGTCGTACCTTGGTTGCTGAACGCCTTGGAACCAGGGGCGTAGGAAGGGGGGGGGGCAGCAAGCCCTAGGCTCTGTGGTTTAGACCACAGTGCCACCCACATCCCTTAGTCCTATGGGACCTTGGGCCAATTCCAATGGGGCCAAGCAGTCATATTTCAATACTATCTTCTGAAAGTGACCTTTCAGGAGAACCACTGTGTCTCCAATTCCCTAGGGAGCAGCTGCAAGGGGATGCTGTGGTCAACAAGATCAAAAGCGGCTCAACAAGGCTGAACTCCCCCTGCCTCTTCCCTGATGACCAAGGTAATTTCAAGGTAAGGGCCTGAGGCTTCTTAGAATTTGGTCCAGATAAATTGCTTCCTCCAAACATGCCAGAAGTTGAGCTGATACCACCAGCGTCCCATAAACAATCTACAAGCAAAAGGCAAGTCCCTAACAACTCAACCAGCTGAAGCATTGAGCGAGGCAGCTGTATGAGGAGAAATAAGTACCACCCATTTAGTTATTTAATTTATTAAAGTATCAGCTAAAAGTGTAGTAAGAGCACTGCAGAGGCTCTGGGTGCCAGGAGCTAAATTCATGGTGGTTAACTTTTGTAAAAATGTACAACTTCTGATAGGCCCGTGCAGAGCTTGTCTGAAGCCCAGGGCGGGAGTATTGTAAGAATAAGGTTATAAACTCAATCTCATAAGGGACGCGGGTGGCGCTGTGGCCTAAACCACTGGGCCTCTTGGGCTTGCCGATCAGAAGGTCAGAGGTTTGAATGTGCGTGACGGGATGAGCTCCCGTTGCTCTGGCCCAGCTCCTAACAACCTAGCAGTTCGAAAGCACGCCAGTGCAAGTAGATAAATAGGTACTGCTACAGCAGGAAGGTAAATAGCGTTTCCATGCGCTTCCATCATATTGTCCTCTTATGCCAGAAGCGGTTTAGTCATGCTGGCCACATGACCTGGAAAGCTGTCTGTGGACAAACGCCGGCTGTCTCGGCCTGAAAGCGAGATGAGTACGCAACCCCAGTCGTCCGTGTCTGGACCTAATGGTCAGGGGGTACCTTTACCTTTACCTTAGTCAGATTTGTGCTGTAATTAACAGGTTGGGATAAGCATGAAATCTAAAGACCCCAAATCAATCGTACCATCATACCATCGCGAGTAGATAAATTGGTACCATTGTGCTGGGAAGGTAAACGGCATTTCCGTGTGCTCTGGTTTCCATCACAGTGTTCCATTGTGCCAGAAGCAGTTTAGTCATGCTGGCCACATGACCCGGAAAGCTGTCTGCAGACAAACGCCAGCTGTCTCGGCCTAAAAGCAAGATGAGCGCCAAAACCCCATAGTCGCCATTGACTGGACTTAACTGTCCAGGGGTCCTTTACCTTTAACTTATAAACTCAAACAAAAAAGTAGCCGGTCTCTGGTGGGGGCCCCTGACCAATTTATCCCTCCAAGGCCTGGGGCAAGTGTACACGACTGTCCACTCTCCACATGCCTGGCTGAGGAGCTGATTCCTACTGGTGACAAGCCTACAGAAACTCAGTTTCCAGCTCTCCTCTAGCAGGAAAGCATTGAGGGGCCGCAGTGGACAACAATCAAACAACAACCAGAAACCCAGATTAAATCCCATTGTTAGAGAGGAGGGGGATACCACCCTGATAGAAAGTTTTGTGGGAACGTTTATATAATTTAGCACAGTTTAAACGACCCCCTGTTTGAGTTTATGCAGCGACAAGCGGGTTGCTAACTCGTTTGAGTCCTATCAATAATTATACCTTCCTGGTTGATAATCCCTTTCTGTCCCTCTTAAAGAAAACACACATGAAACTGAATCATATTAACATACAGTGGTACCTCAGGTTAAGTACTTAATTCATTCCGGAGGTCTGTACTTAACCTGAAACTGTTCTTAACCTGAAACACCACTTTAGCTAATGGGGCCTCCTGCTGCCGCCACGCTGCCGGAGCACAATTTCTGTTCTCATCCTGAAGCAAATTTCTTAACCTGAAGCACTATTTCTGGGTTAGCGGAGTCTGTAACCTGAAGTGTATGTAACCTGAAGCATATGTAACCCGAGGTACCACTGTACACTACTTTGCTATCGTTTCCGTGCGCTGCTCTGGTTCGCCAGAAGTGGCTCAGTCATGCTGGCCACATGACCCGGAAGCTGTACGCCGGCTCCCTCAGCCAATAAAGTGAGATGAGCGCCACAACCCCAGAGTCGTCTGTGACTGGACCTAACGGTCAGGGGTCCCTTTACCTTTTTACTTTACTATCAGATTCATTCAGGTTTACACAGTTGTTTCTGAAGGCAGGCTTAGGTTACATAACAGATAAACTATATACTAGATAGTAGTGGGTCATGAGAAGACTGCATCCGAGCAGTTACCAGTTAACACTCCTAGCAGCAACTGACCAACCAACCAACTGAACAAACTGCCTGGCACATAGAGGCAGTTAGGCCTCTTGGAATGTTGGACTTGACTGACAGCTTTGTATCCCACAAGTTTCACACGTGCCAATGGAAATGTCAGCTATACAATGTAAGCTTAGCATTCATCCCAAGCTCATTGCAGGCCTTAGTTTTAGTTTAAAGGGGTAACGTATAAACGAAATAAGTTTTATTCACCCTTTGCAGATCCAGGACCCCCACCTTTACCCCAGACTTGCATTTGGAGACCCCTTGATCATTTCTTTCTGTCAAAACTAAAACTTCATTGCTTCATGATTTCTGATCCTGGCGATCTCATTCGTTTGGCTCATCTTGCCCGGACCCCAAACTTTTGGAGACACTATTAAATTTATTAGGGTATATATGGATGCACAGATGCTACACATTTAAAAGATTAACACGTGTGTTTGTGGGATCCGATTCCATTAAAACGACCACACATAGCCTTATAGAAAGCATGCAAAGATTCATGGCAGGGCAGTGAGTGACATAACGAGAATGAAATGCGGCAAGAGCGTTTGCCTTGATGCACCTCTTAAACAGCAGCAGTGGTCCTCAGGCTTGTGTCTGTTGCTTCTCTTCTCCAGAGGCAAGGCTGTCATTTCTGATGAGCTACCACTGGCTATTAGCACGCTAATGTTTATGCAATAAAGAGCCTATGGCAAGTCAGGACTAACCAGCCATTGTGCTCCGTAGAGCTGAAAGGGGGGCAATTCTCGCTGTTACGATTTGTGCCTGAGCAGGTAGGCAACATATTTTCTAACTGCCTTTGGCTTAAACTGTACTTTGCTTTTGTAATACTTTGATGTTTGCATGCACTATTCTCGGAAACCTATTACCGTCACAGATAGATGATGGATCCAAAGAAGAAAGGAAGTTGGGGGTGTTTTGCAGAGTAGTTTGGACAGATTGCTAAAATAAAAGAATGATGGCCTCAGTAATTCTACATACAGTCCAACTGCTGAAGTTTTGGTGTGAAGGTAGAGGAGAGAGAGAGATTGGGAAGTTTTGTCACATTTTAATTTTTTTAAAAAAATTTGCTACTATCTTCCAAATACTCTGACATCGTCCCATAGGCACTATGACCTTGTTTAATTTTATGTCCTTCCCCTTTAAATCCAAGTGCAGCTGACAGGATTACATGCTGATACGATGCATTGCATTGTGAATCGTCGACTTCAGATAAAAAGCGGGCGCACACGCTTATCTGCTTCATTTTGGAGAAATGAGGACTCCAATCGTGTTGCATATTCACTGATATGCCTCTAACATTACTAGGTACAAAATAAAAAAAATTCCTTCCAGCAGCACCTTAAAGACCAACTAAGTTAGTTCTTGGTATGAGCTTTCGTGTGCATGCACACTTCTTCAGATACACTGAAACAGAAGTTGCCAGATCCTTCTATATAGTGAGAAGGTGGGGAGGGGTATTACTCAGAAGGGTGGTGAGAATGGGAGTCTAGACTGGAAAGAGAAGCTGCTGAATTGCAACTCATTACCAAACTTAAAACCATGGAGAGACCTGGTCTGAACAAAGACATTGGATTCTTATCTCATTATACATGACTAAGCCATTTTTCACCTTCTCACCCCTTGCCTTTTCCTGTAAGACCTATTGCAGTCGTTAAGAGTCGTCAACAGGCTCATCTCAGCTATCTGCCTATCTCCCATTCCCACCACCCTTCTGAGTAATGCCCCTCCCCACCTTCTCACTATATAGAAGGATCTGGCAACTTCTGTTTCAGTGTATCTGAAGAAGTGTGCATGCACACGAAAGCTCATACCAAGAACTAACTTAGTTGGTCTTTAAGGTGCTACTGGAAGGAATTTTTTTTATTTTGACTATGGCAGACCAACACGGCTACCTATCTATTACTAGGTACAGTCCACTGGTTAGAAGCCTAGACCACAAATCAGAAACTTATGGTAAGTTCAGACCCTCTAAGTGTCCCTGTTTTCCAGTGACAGCCCCAGATTTACAGAAGCCACCCCAGTTTCTGATTTGATCCCGGCATGTCCTGCTTTTCCTTAGGACACCCTTATTTTCACCAGAGAAATATTGGGGGGAGGGGGTAATGGAGTTATGCAACCCCAAGCCAAGGAGATAAGTAACTATACAACCTTCAGAAGACATCTGAAGGCAGCCATACATAGGGAAATTTTTTAATGTTTAATGTTTTAATATATGTTGGAAGCAGCACAGAGTGGCTGGGGTCCAGTGAGATGGGTGGGGAATAATAATAATAATAATAATAATAATAATAATAATAGAATAGAATAGAACGTCCTAATTTTCATCATTGGCAGGGGGTTGGACTCGATGGCCCTTGTGGTCTCTTCCAACTCTATGATTCTATGATTCTATGATTCATCAGAGAAATGTTGGAGGGTATGTAAGTTCAGTTTCAAACCACCCTCTGTGACATCAGAAATACGGGGAGAAGGTATACCTATTTCACAGGGTTATGCTAAGGAGAACAAGGTCTGTCTGTGGTGCTTAGCTGCACAGTGCTAAGTAGTTTCTATTATTTTATCAATTACAAAAGAAAGGAAATAAATATTGCAATATTGGGGGCTTGTTGCATATCCTGTATGTTTACTCTTTTCATAGGGAGGCGGATGGTGCTGAGGTCTAAACCCCTGAGCCTCTTGGGCTTCTGATCGGAAGGTAGGTGGTTCGAATCCCTGCAACAGAGTGAGCTCCCATTGCTCTGTCCAAGCTCCTGCCAACCTAGCAGTTCGAAAGCATGCCAGTGCAAGTAGATAAACAGGTATCGCTGTGGTGGGAAGGTAAACAACATTTCTGTGCACTCTGGCTTCTGTCACGTTGTCCCATTGTGCCAGAAGCTACTGTTAGGTCCATCATGAGACGTCTGCTAGCTTCCAACCATGGAAACCAGCAGCCTTCAAGTAAGCAAACTTGCCTTATTAACGCTCCCTAGCATTCCACTGCCAGAGGATTGCCTCCTTCCATTCACCAGTTTGCCTCCTCCAAGTGGAAGAAACCTGGGCAGTGCTGAAGGTCACATCCATTGCCAGGAGTGTCCTGCTAGAAACAGAAAAGGGCTTTCCCCTTGGTCTGGCTTTATGTCTACTTAGTTGCCAAGTGCTTTTGTGACATCACAAGAAACCCACAGCCAATGGCAACAGCTGGGGAGGCATCATCTTCATTGCTTTGAGCCTCACAATGGTGGGGGGACCTATCAGTGATTGTGTGCTTGTTTATTTGGGACACGGGTGGCGCTGTGGTCTAAACCCCTGAGCCTCTTGGGCTTCCCAATCAGAACGTTGGCGGTTTGAATCCCAGCTCCTGCCAACCTAGCAATTCGAAAGCATGCCAGTGCAAGTAGATAAATAGGTACCGCAGCAGTGAGAAGGTAAACGGCATTTCCGTTCGCTTTGGTTTCTATCACGGTGTCCTGTTGCGCCAGAAGCTGTTTAGTCCTGCTGGCCACATGACCCGGAAACCTGTCTGTGGACAAATGCCAGATCCCTTGGCCTGAAAAGTGAGATGAGCACCACAACTCCATAGCCACCTTTGACTGGACTTAACTGTCCAGGCATCCTTTATTTTTACCTTTCTTTTTCGTCTTTTTTTATTCTTTTCATATTTACTTTATGCTCCCTAGATCAGGGGTTGGGAACCTGTGACTTTCCAGATGTGGGTAGACTCCAACCCCCAACACGCTCTATCAGCCTGGCAGATAGTCAGGAATGATGGGAGATGTAGTCCATCTGGAGGCAGACAGGTTCTCCAACGCTGCTTTAGACCACTGGTCTTCAACTGGTGGGTTGGGACCCAGTAGCCGGCTGTGGCCAGATCCACAACAGATGACAACAGGAGAGCAACCGCTATGCAAATATATGGAAAAAAAGTTAAGAATTGGGTATCCAAAAGAGTGTTTCAGTTAAAAGTGGGTTCTGTGTCATCTTGGGAAAAGTTATGGAGGACTGAAAATTTACAGCATACTGTGCGTTGAAGGAGAACTATGTGAAAATGATGTATCATTGGTATTTAACACCCACAAAATTAGCAAAAATGTATAGAACTGCTTCAAATGTATGTTGGAAGTATAAGAAGGAAGGCACGTTTTGCTATATGTGGTGGATGTGCAAGATGACAAAAGAATTCTGCTTTTGAATTGAATTGAGTTGAAAAAAATGTTTAAAATAACGTTTGTGGAAAAAAACGAAGCTTTTTTACAGGAATTTTAGATGCAGAGATACCAAAGGAACAGAAACGATAATTCATGTATGCGATGACAGCAGCACGGATACTACTGGCCCAGAGATGGAAAGAAGATAAAGTCAAGATCAGAGATGAATGGTTGATGAAGATGATGGACTATGGTGAAACGGTGAAATTGGTCAGGGAAATCAGAAACCAGGAAGATAGAAACTTTAATAAGGAATGGGGGGGATGCAATTTACTTCAGAGAACACTGTAAACAACTAAAAACTTTGGCAGGATTTGAGTAACACTTGTATTAAAAACTAAGGTAAAAACGAACTATTTTAAGAAGAATGGAGAAAATATGCGATGCAGTAAAAAAAGTTTGATAATGGAAACCATGGAGGGGGGGAGGGAAGTCTAAGGATTCAGGGAATCTTAAATGTTGACAATTATGATTAATGTTTGAGTTCAAATGCATAGTGTAAAATTGAATAATAAAAAAATAAAAGTGGGTTCTGTGTCTGAGGATGCCTGCTGGAGACTGAACAAGTGACTTGGGATCTTTCTTACATACCATGAGTTCATAAGCAGAAAAGGACGACTGATCTTGTGCCATTCCTTATTCAGCCCTTCGAAAAGCAAACGCCTGCCCTGTAATGGACTTATGACAGCGAGGCTCTGCCAGCTTTCAGCTAGCTCAGATTTGCCAAGCATCTGGCATGAGTAAACAACGCCGCTTTCCAACATTTTAATGTGACAAATTCAGGCGGCATTTGCATTTGTGCGTGCGTGAGAGACCACTGGCAGGAGAGAAAGAGTATACATTCATAAAAAACCTCTGTCAATCACTGCTTCAACTGTAGCACAGGAGGTGGCGGTGAAGCCAGAGCAGTTCGTTTAAGGGCTCTTCAACAGACACAAAGAGCTTTGCACTGAAGTAAATGGCTTGTGGATTTTAGCTGAAAATGACAGAACTGGTATTTGGTAGCTTAAATGCAGGTTATTAATTTGAAAAAGCAAACAATTATAGCAGAAAGTAAAATGCCAGATGACAACTGTGGCTCAGTTTTGCACCATCTTCTACTACCGCTTGGCATTTATGCAGCACATTTCAAATGTTTGAAGAAGTTCATATACGTTATCTCAATAATTCTGCTGGGGTGGGGAGTTAGCAGCTAGCCTAAGGCCACCCAGCGAGTACACGGCAACATCTCATCACAACAGCAATTCAACTTGATGTTTAGTTGGCATCAAACTGAAGACTAATCGTTGAGAAAAGGAGATCTGTTAGCTTATGGAAGGAGAGGGGAGACTCAGTTAAGTCTACTTATGGCTGCTGAATCCATGTCAATATCAGTCTTGTGTCGCTGGTAGATGAAAAACACATGGTACTTGGCTCCATCCCATTCCTCTCACACGACACGCTTCCTACATTGCCTGAAATCACTGAGGTGGGCAGAAATGGTTGGCTGGTTCAATGATAACTGTTTCTAGAGATAGACGAGTTGTCACAAGCTTGTTTTCTATCACTGGGGTTTTGTCACATGAGGACTAAAGCAGAAGACAATTTGACCAATGGGGGAAATAACTGCATGGTGACTCTTTCACTAGTTTTTGATTGCCAATAAGTTTCAAAATGGAAGGGACTTTACCAAACCACAGACTTTACTACACTAGGTCTTATGTTTTGTCAAACTTGGGACATGGCCAGTGTTTCTCTGTGGCAAGGGATAAGCCATCATATTCTGAGGAGATTTTTTACATTTCATTTCTCTGTACACCTACTGTCACCCAGCAAGAACTTGATGCTGTAGTTAGAAGGCTGGTCAGTAATAATAATAATAATAATAATAATAATAATAATAATAATAATAATTTATTTATACCCCACCCATCTGGCTGGGTTTCCCCAGCCACTCTGGGCAGCTCCCAACAGAATATTAAAAACACAATCAAACATTAAAAACTTCCCTAAACAGGGCTGCCTTCAGATGTCTTCTAAAAGTCAGGTAGTTGTTTATTTCCTTGGCATCTGGTGGGAGGGAGTTCCACAGGGCAGGTGCCACTACTGAAAAGGCCCTCTGCCTGGTTCCCTGTAACCTCACTTCTTGCAGTGAGGGAACCACCAGAAGGCCCTTGGAGCTGGACCTCAGTATCCTGGCTGAATGATGGGGGTGGAGATGCTCCTTCAGGTATACTGGGCCATGGCCATTTAGGGCTTTAAAGGTCTGTGCCAACACTTTGAATGGTGCTCAGAAACGTACTGGGAGCCAATGTAGGACTTTTAGGACTGGTGTTCTATGGTCTCGGCGGCCACTCCCAGTCACCAGTCTAGCTGCCGCATTCTGGATTAGTTTTAGTTTCCGGGTCACCTTCAAAGGTAGCTCCACGTAAAGCGCATTGCAGTAGTCCAAGCGGGAGATAACCAGAGCATGTACCACTCTGACGAGACAGTCTGTGGGCAGGAAGGGTCTCAGGCTGCGTACCAGATGGAGCTGATGGACAGCTGCCCTGGACACAGAATTGACCTGCACCTCCATGGACAGCTGTGAGTCCAAAATGACTCCCAGGCTACGCCCCTGGTCCTTCAGGGGCACAGTTACCTCATTCAGGACCAGGGAGTTCCTCACCACTGCCCACCCCCTACCCTCCCAAATTAGTATTTCTGTCTAGTCCGGATTCAACCGCAATCTGTTATCCACCATCCATCCTCCAACCGCCTCCAGACACTCACACAGGACCTTCACCGCCTTCAACGGTTCTGATTTAAAAGAGAGGTAGAGCTGGGTTTCAACTGCATTCTGACAATACTGACAATATGCTATCTCAAGAACGGCATCAATCAATAAAGCAACACCTTGGCAAAAGATGCAACAGCTGAACTTGCTGGTACAAGAAATGCTACTGATTAGAACCTTGTCTTAGAGGTTTAACCCCACTTAAAACTGCAGGTCCTTCCATAACAGGTGAGCACGTTGAAGCAATATCTCAAAGCAGAATCAGTGGGTTACCTGCTCTACCAGGTAAACCACAACTTCTGGAACAGCCCTAATCCTAACCTGGAGGGAATGTCAGCAAACATTAGACAAAACATTGCTTTGCCTTTGGAAAGGCTAGCCATGAGTCATTGCTATTCAAGACCATCCAGTGATTAAAACCAGGTTACCACTCACATATTCAGAGCTAATCTAAAGTCCCTTTTTCTAGTTACATTTTCTCTTTTAAAACAAATGAGCCAGGACTTCATTAACATGCTCATCTGCTCAGAAACTTTTATGAAATAGCTGCAAACACCATGACTGGAGGCTTTCAGTTCAAAGCAAATTCTTCTTGCTTTTTTTTTTTAAATCCAACTATTTTGTCCTTAACAGGTACAATGTTAAAACGGTATCTCACAAGTTAGAAGAGGTCAAGACAGCACATTTCTTTTCACTCCTCGCTGTCTGCTAATAAAGCCTGCGACTGCATTATATGAAATTAAATGGGAACCGTTATCAACTTCCCTTTCCCCCCCCCCAGAAAGTGCAGCATCATTGGTGCTCAGAAAGTCCTTTTAATGAACTACCAATTACTACAAAGGACCCCAGTGGCCAGAAATCTTCAAGACAGTCATCTTGCACAAACATCTATGCAGCTGCACTATAAATTCTTAGAGGACTGGACTGTTAGTCTGCTAAATCTCTAATGTTTCACGTGCAAGAGATGACCTACTCTCTCCTCGTTATATTTCTAAGTGGGAACCCAGCTTTTCTTTTCAGTTCATTTGCCAAGGTGCCTACTGAGCCAGTAACGTTTCGACTGAGCAAATGACTGCCATGGCATCCTCTGCTGGCAATGATGGCGGAACCACCCAACTGCTAGGCCATAGAATTAGTGAATGGCTGAAAAACAGCAGTATTTATCCTGTGCCAATTCAGTCAAAATGAGAAGCTAGCTTGTGTTTCAGTGTTTCTAGGTTAACCTCGGCAACTGCAGTTTTTCATTCAAAGTGTATTCATTTTATTTTATTTTATTAATTTGTATTTAAACTTTTCAGGTTTATACATTTCCTTAATTTTACAATCATTTTAACATTTCAAAACTTGACTTCCTTCCCTCTCTTTCTGCAGTTCCTTAATAAAGGAGATATCCTTACAGAAAAAGCCACAAGACTCCTTTCATCCACCTGGTACTTTTCAACAGGGATTTCGTACTACTTGGCTGTCTAAAATCTATTCTGCGTATACCTGTGTCTCATACACTTTAAAGTGTCTCAGTCTCTCTCTTGATGCCTGATCTTTTACAGATTGTGTGTGGTTTTGTGGGTGTGTGTACAAGTCACACAAGCTCCTGCCGTCTGAACATTCAGAATCTTTCATACTGCTCTGCAACACAAAGTTCATTGCCATGAATTATTTACGTAAGGAGAGCTATTTGTAAGGAGCGATATCGTCATGAGAACATCAGATATGCAATTAGATAACCGGACTTCTTGTCCTCGCTTTGAAATGGACCAGATGATTGAATCCGGGCCAAGACAATTTCCTGTGTCCCTCTATTTCCCCTCCTAAATGTTTGTTAGATTGTCTTCTGACATTATACCTACTTCATGATAAAGCATTGGGAAAGCACTCATGTTCCAGTAACATTACCTATTTATTGTTGGTCGGTTGTTTATTATCCGTCAATTGCCAAACCAAACGCTTCCATCCAAAACAGGAATATTGTGCTATTCTGTTTAAGCCTTCAACAACCTGGTGCTCTCCAGGTGTTTTGGACTACAATTTCCACCAGCCCCAGCCAAACCCTTCAATATTATTGTGATGGTTCAATGCCGATCGAGGAAGCCTGCACAACTTGTAACTCAACAAACCCAGACAGCAATGCTCTGTTGCTTGACATTTCCTCACCATTTTGTGTTCCAGGGAAGCCGTAAAAAAGAGAAGTTTATAAACCCACCCACCTAGCTGGCAGGTTGCCTTTGATCACAAACTGGAGAAAGTGGGAAATTACACATTAACAAATTATTATTTTTTTAAGTACAGGGTGGCGCTGTGGGTTAAACCACAGAGCCCAGGACTTGCCGATCAGAAGGTTGGCGGTTCGAATCCCCGCGACGGGGTGAGCTCCTGTTGCTCAGTCCCTGCTCCTGCCAACCTAGCAGTTCAAAAGCACGTCAAAGTGCAAGTAGATAGCGTATTTTTCGCTCTATAACACACACCCGACCATAACACGCACATAGTTTTTAGAGGAGGAAAATCCGTAGGCATGCCACCCGTAGGCATTCCCTCCATAACACGTACAGACATTTCCCCTTACTTTCTAGGAGGAAAAAAGTGAGTGTTATGGTGAAAAAATACGGTAAATAGGTACCGCTCCTGCGGGAAGGTGAACGGTGTTTCTGTGTGCTGCTCTGGTTCACCAGAAGCGGCTTAGTCATGCTGGCCACATGACCCGTTAAGCTGTACGCCGGCTCCCTTGGCCAATAAAGCAAGAAGAACACCGCAACCCCGGAGTCGGTCATGACTGGACCTAATGGTAAGGGGTCCCTTTACCTTTACCTATTTTTAAAGTATGAGAATAAAGCTGATCTCTTTTCTCTTATTTGCTCTGTTCTCCCACACAGGCCAGGCTTGGGGTAGAGAGATTACAAATAATTTGGTCTGGTTGACGTGGAAATAACACCTCCATTCCTTTCAAATCTTTCCTTTCAACCTGCTGTAGCATAGACAGATGCAATAAAACTCCCAAAGCCAGCACACAGGAAGTCAGCATTTAATTGTAGCTGTAGTTTGATATTTTAAAAACAATAAAAGGGAACTTCCAGTTCCTTTCTCAAACCAGCCAAGTAAGTGAAATGTCTTTACACTTCCAGCACATTGTTTGGTATTTCTGAGGTAGCCAACGATGCACAAAAGTTAAAGGAGGAAACAAAAAGTATTGGCAGTGATTCAGCAGCTCTGAGTTGGGGTCTCTCCCAGCCCAGCTCTGGAAATGAGACTACACCTAGGAGCACCTTCGCATGCAAAGCACTGCACTTATCACTGAGCAATGACAGTTCTATTTCCTTGGTGATATCGCTGTTTTATCATGGTTTATCTCCCAGCCTTACATTCTTGGGACTGAGGAATGACAACAAAGATAAGCATCAAAGGATCACCCTTGATTCTAGACTACACATCCGCACAAGTCAACCCATTCATCCCTCCATTCTTCACATTTCCAGACTCGAGTTTTAAAAGGGATTTTTTTTGAGGGGTAGGAAAGCATTGGGAGGGTGGGAAAGAGAAGATGAATAGAAGCCAAAGAATGATGTTAGAAATCCAGGAGCACAACCGCTAGCCTGAGGGCTGAATGTTTCAAGTGAATATGACCTATTAAACATGGAGAAATGGAGCGTTTATAGTAGATATCACACCAGCCCTTTTTAAACTAATAAAATATTTACAAAGAATATACAGTGGTACCTTGGGTTACGAACTTAATTCGTTCCAGAGGTCCATTCTTAACCCAAAACCATTCTTAACCTGAGGCGCGCTTTCTCTAATGGGGCCTCCCATTCCCGCAGCGCCGCCAGCGTGTGATTTCTGTTCTCATCCTGAGGCAAAGTTCTTAACCTGAGGTACTACTTCTGGATTAGTGGAGTTTGTAACCCGAAGTGTTTGTAACCTGAGGTGTTTGTAACCCGATGTACCACTGTATGATGTCATGGCCTCGTGCCTTTTGGGATTACAGTGGTACTTTGGGTTACATACGCTTCAGGTTACAGACTCTGCTAACCCAGAAATAGTACCTCGGGTTAAGAACTTTGCTTCAGGATGAGAACAGAAATTGTGCTCCAGCGGCGCGGCGGCAGCAGGAGGCCCCATTAGCTAAAGTGGTGTTTCAGGTTAAGAACAGTTTCAGGTTAAGAACGGACCTCCGGAACGAATTAAGTACTTAACCCGAGGTACCACTGTATATGTGTACAACACACATACACCCACTGAAATGTGTGGGGTGTATACACATCAGAAAAGGGACAATAAACAGGTGCCAGATTACGTTTGACAACTGGGAGCATTGTTTAGCCCGTTGTGGTATTGATAAAAATGCTACATTTTATAGGTGATGTAGTGAAGAGAATCCTGGCCATCTGTTTCCATAGGAAGGATTCCAAACAGCTTCCCCATTCCCGAAGAAAGATACTACAGTGGTACCTCAGGTTACATACGCTTCAGGTTAAAGACGCTTCAGGTTACAGACTCCGCTAACCCAGAAATATTACCTCGGGTTAAGAACTTTGCTTCAGGATGAGAACAGAAATCGTGCTCTGGCGGCGTGGTGGTAGCGGGAGGCCCCATTAGCTAAGGTGGTGCTTCAGGTTAAGAACGGACCTCTGGAACGAATTAAGTACTTAACCCGAGGTACCACTATAAATCATCATATGGGGGCGGGGGGCAGGGATCAAAGAACCATAGAACTGGAACAGACTCTAAGGGGCATCTAGTCCAACCCCCTGCAATGCAATGGTTAGAGCAGGGGTAGTCAATATAATGCCTTCCATATGTTCTTGAACTGCAAGTTGTATTAGGCAGGAATGGCTAGGAATGATGGGAATTGTAGTTCACCAACATATGGAAAGTACCATGTTGGCTACTCCTGGGTTACAGTAATAATAATAATAATAATAATAATAATAATTTATTATTTGTACCCTGCCCATCTGGCTGGGTTTCCCCAGCCACTCTGGGCGGCTTCCACAGAAACCAAAAAACACTAAAATATCATACTTTAAAAGCTTCCCTGAATAGGGCCGCCTTAAGATGTCTTCTGAATGTCAGGTAGTTGTCCATCACCTTGACATCCGATGGGAGGGCATTCCACAGGGCGGGCGCCACCACCGAAAAGGCCCTCTGCCTGGTTCCCTGTAGCTTTGCTTCTCGCAATGAGGGAACCGCCAGAAGGCCCTCGGCGCTGGACCTCAGTGTCCGGGCTGAACGATGGGGGTGGAGACGCTCCTTCAGGTATACTGGGCCGAAGCCGTTTAGGGCTTTAAAGGTCAACACCAGCACTTTGAATTGTGCTCGGAAACGTACTGGGAGCCAATGTAGGACTTTCAAGACCGGTGTTATATGGTCTCGGCGGCCGCTCCCAGTCACCAGTCTAGCTGCCGCATTCTGGATTAGCTGTAGTTTCCGAGTCACCTTCAAAGGTAGCCCCACGTAGAGCGCATTGCAGTAGTCCAAGCGGGAGATAACTAGAGCATGCACCACTCTGGCCAGACAGTCCGCGGGCTGTTGGATTAGGTGTTGGATTAGGGCTGTGGAGACAGGCTCAAATCCCCATTCAGCCACGATGCTCACTGAGCTATCTTGGTCCACACTCACCCCATACCCTCCAACATTTCTTTGATGAAAATAGAGACATCCTACTCCATGCCTTCCAATCTTTCTCTGATGAAAATAGGGACATCCTAAGGAAAAGCAGGACATTCCAGGATCAAATCAGAAACCAGGATGGCTTCTGTAAATCTGGGACTGTCCCTGGAAAATAGGAACATTTGGAGAGTTTGTCTCCCTCTCTTCGAGCCTAAACTATCTCCTAGGGCTTTCAGAAATATAAGAAACCGAAGAGTTCTAAGTATTATTCAACCTTCCTCTTCTGAAGTTTTGCTTTGTTGCATAATTTGGGATAGTAGGTGATTTTTCAGATCAATTCACTTGAATGCTTGCTATCTCTCTAGCTTGTCACACCATTTCTAGGCTAAAGCTCTCGGTATGTATAATTTCTTTTCATAAAAGCACTTTCAGAAATACATTCCGCTCCTTTTAAGCTAGTGAATCATTACCCTTCCACTTTCTATTTCCGCCTACCAAAAACACACACATTAAGAGAGAAAACAAAAGTTATTTTGAAAAATATTGCTACTCCTAAGTCACATACTGAGAATTTGAAGACTGGTGGAATGCTAATGTCAGGGAACTGACATCGGAGGAAAGGGAAGTGGTAGGGCTCCCAGAGACTGGGAGAGAGTCAACAGCTAAAGCAGGGACCAGTAGGGGGAGCGCGGGGTCTCTGGAGGAGGATCTCAGTAATGCTGAGAAAGACGCAGCAGCCCAGGCAGGAAGCAGAAGGGGAGAGAAAGGGGTGAGAGACACTTCGAGCGAAAATAGCGGGGAGGTGTCAGAAGCAACTGCAGGGAGACCTATGCTTCGCCGGAAGCTGTCACGTCGTGAGTCCAGGAGACGCGTTTCCGTTAAGGAACTTCTTTGCTGGAAGCGCTTCCGCAGACAGCCACTGTCGGACTCTACAAGTGACTAGAGCAGACATGTCTGAGGAGCTCTGTCACACACAGAGGTTTGTGGGGTCGCACAAACTCTGAAGGGGCACTATTTTAAGCACAAGCAGCTAATCATCCCCTGACAGCAGTCCGACAGTCTCTGTACGCTGCCTGTGCAGGAGAAGGCATCATGAGCGACCCAGCAGGAGCCGGAGCCGCAGGGGGTGGAGCTGGTCCAAGCTTGGAAGACAGATACCGAGCATTGGAGGTCCAACTTGCGCTGCAGACGGCGAGGCTCGAGGAGAGGAGGGCTCAAGATGCAGACAAGAAGGGGAGAACCACTCAGTTCCCCAGAAAGGTACCAGGATTAGTGCAGAAGTTTGGGGGGGACCCCAAGGATTACCATGCCTTTAGGACTGAAATGCAATATGCCCTGAATGTGCAGTTTGATGAGTTCCCTGATGAGGAATCCCGAGTTGCTTTCGTAATTGGGCATCTTGAGAAGGGGGCGCGGGACTGGGTTCGACCCCTGATGGCAACGCACAACGATATCCTGAAGGACGCTATGAAATTCTTTCGTGCAATGGATATCATGTTCTCCAGCGATATTGAGGAGGGGGGAGTGCGCAGACAGCTAATGGCTTGCAAGCAGGGAAGCAGATCTGTCCGTGAGTACTGGACTGAATTTACCATGCTGATTCACAGATTGGGGTGGGATTTATCGGCAGCACCCATTCAGATGCTATTTGAAGAAGGTCTTTCTTCAGCTGTGAAAGACGAGCTGGCCAGGAGCCCCAGGGCAGTGTCTATGGATCAGCTGACCAAATCTGCGCTGACCATTGGAGCGCGCCAGGAGGCAAGAGCCTTGGAGAGGCGGGAAGGGAGAGGGGAACGTTGGAAGGAGTTACGCATTCCAGACATTCCTGAGCCAGCTTTCCCGCCGGCAGAGCCGATGGAAATCGGAACAGCCCGCGCGCGCGCAGTTTCAAAGCCCAGTGAGGGGGCGAAGAAGGAGGGAAAGGGACCCCGGAAATGCTATCTCTGCCAACAGCCAGGCCACTTTGCCAGAGTCTGCCCCCAGAGGAAGGAATGGCAAGGGATGGTGGGAACTGTTGAGGGGGAAGAGCAGGGAGAAACGGAGCAGGTAAAAGCCAACGCCTGGTTGCCAGCAGGGCACTGCAGCCAGGCCAAAGAGCAGTGAAAGTGCCCCTTTCCCAAGTGCCAGTGCCAGAAGCTCCTCGACCTGCTCTAGTGATTGAAGTGTCGCTAGAGTTGCAAAATGGACACCCCCTAAAAATAAAGGCGCTGTTGGACTCAGGCAGCTCCTGCAATTTCATGAGCAAGGAGTTTGCGGCTGAACACCAGATACAGACTATCCCCTTAAGCAACCCCCTGCAGGTGACCACGATCGATGGCAGAGAACTGTTGGGAGGAGGCGTCAGCTTGCAGACCATCCCAATGATAATGAGGGTGGCAAGGCACACAGAACTGATAGCGTTTAATGTGGCCACCTTGGGAGGCGCTCCCATTATTTTGGGAATGAGCTGGCTAGCCCTACATGATCCGCTGGTGGGCTGGCATCAAAGAGTGGTTTCCTTCGGTTCCGCACATTGCTTAGAACACTGCAGGGGGGAAAAGGGGTCAGCAGGGGCCCAAGCCACCCTAGCAGGGACGGAAGTGATGGAGAAGGGGAAGGTGCCATCACAGTATGCTGATCTCAGCGACGTGTTCAGCGAGAAGGAAGCTGACCAACTACCCCCGCATAGGCCCTTTGATTGCCAGATCAATTTACTCCCTGGAGCACAGCTTCCTGTAGGCAGGTTGTATGCCATGTCAGACAGGGAGATGCAGGAGTTGCGAGCGTTCATTGACAAGAACCTGAAGAGAGGCTTCATCAGAGAGTCCAAGGCAGCGGGGGGTAGCCCAGTGTTTTTTGTGGATAAAAAGAACACGGACAAGCCGAGACTGGTATGTGACTTTCGGGCCCTAAATGCAGTGACAGAGCCGGTGGCTTTTCCTATGCCCAGGATTGATGATATTTTGACCAGGGTGCGAAAAGGAAAGATTTTTACAAAGCTGGACCTAAGGGGGGCGTACAACCTGATACGTATAAGGAAAGGGGATGAATGGAAGACCACCATGTTCACCCCTTTGGGGGCATTTGAATATCTCGTTATGCCTTTTGGATTACAAGCAGGCTCCGCGTGTTTTCAAGCCTTTATGAACCATGTACTGGGGCCTTTGCTCTACAAGAATTGCGTGGCCTTCTTAGATGACGTGTTGGTGTATTCGGAGAATGAGGAGCAACATGTGAGAGACGTCAGAGAAGTGTTGAGCAGGCTGCATGCCAACAGACTGTGGGTGAAACTGGAGAAGTGTCAGTTTCATACCAAGGAGGTGGAATTCCTGGGGTACCGCTTGTCAGACAAGGGGTTGGCCATGGACCCCGGCAAGGTTCAAGCGGTGCTGGAATGGAAAACCCCCAAGACTAAGAAGGATGTGCAGAGGTTCCTAGGGTTTGGAAACTTTTATCGTAAGTTCATCCGAAACTTCGCTCACCTGACGGCGCCCATCACGGACTGTCTCAGCAGCAAAAAGAAGTTTGTTTGGACGGGGGAGGCGGAGCGAGCGTTTGAGGAACTGAAAGAGGCCTTCGCCTCTGACGAACAACTTCTACATGTGGATTTACAAAAAAAGCTGAGGGTCGAAACAGACGCTTCTGACAGAGCCATAGGGGCGGTGCTTCTTCTGCAGCCAGGGAAGGAGGGGTCCGAGTGGCGACCGTGTGCCTTCTTTTCGCGAAAGCTGAACAAATCGGAGAGAAACTACACGGTGTATGACCGGGAACTTCTTGCGATTTATGAGGCCTTCCGGAGATGGAGGCACCTACTAATTGGTGCACAACAGAAGGTGCAAGTACGCACGGACCATAAGAATCTAGAGTATTGGAGAACTGCGCGAGTGCTCAACCAACGGCAGTTGAGATGGGCCCAGGAGTTCTCCAAATTTAACTTTGAGATTTGTTACGTACCAGGCCAGGAGAACGTTAGGGCGGACGCTCTATCACGCAAACCTGAATATTTGGAGGGAGAGGGTGCACCCGAAGAGACCCATGTCATTCCCGAGGATCGCTGGGTGTGTGGGGCGGCACTGGTGGGGCTAAGGGAACTGATAGAGGGAACGGTGCAGGATGAATATGCCCAGGACAAACTCAGGGGTCTCAGGAGGGAGGGAGACAAACCCGGGGGTTTTGAGGAGAGAAACGGGGCGTTGTACTACAAGGGAGCGTTATACGTACCTGAAGGAGAATTGAGGGAAAAGGTACTCAAGCAACTGCACGATAGCCCCACAGCAGGGCATTTTGGGCAACACAAAACCATGTGGCTGGTTACCAGGGAATTCTGGTGGCCCAAGGTCAGGGAAGATGTGCGGGAGTATGTGAGAGGGTGTGACCGATGTCAACGAGCCAAGGGGGAGAGGCGGGCACCGGCAGGTTTATTAGAACCACTACCCACGCCGGAAAGACCATGGGAGGCAGTGGCAATAGATTTTATGACTGATCTGCCCAGGTCCAAAGGGAAGACAGCCATTATGGTTGTGGTAGACCTGTTAACCAAGATGGCCCACTTTATAGCCTGCTCACATGCGGTCACAGCAGAAGAAACCGCTAAATTGTTTGTGGAAAATGTGTTTAGATTGCATGGTGCCCCCTTGAGGGTGGTTTCGGACCGAGGGAAACAATTTACTTCCAGGTTCTGGAGGAAGCTCATGAGCTTATTGCATGTAGAGGTGAATTTCTCAACTGCCCGTCATCCAGAAACCAACGGGCAGGCGGAAAGAGCTAATGGTGTCCTCCAGCAATATTTGAGGTGTTATGTGAATGACAGAGAGAATGATTGGGTGGAGAAGCTGGTGTTGGCAGAATTTGCCTATAACAATGCGGAGAACGTGTCCACGGGAATGAGCCCTTTTTTGGCCAATCACGGGTGTCATCCCCGAGCCTTCCCAGGGGGGGAGGGGGAGAACTGGAGCGTTCCAGCCGCAGAACAGTTCGTTGAAGAAATGGAAGCGATCCATCGCCAGCTCCAACTTAATTTAAACAGGGCGAAGGAGGAATATAAGAGGCAGGCAGACAAAACCAGAAGGGAAGGAGAAAGCATTAGGGTGGGGGATCAGGTGTGGTTGTCCACCCAAGGGTTACCATTTAAAGGAGGTTGTAAGAAGTTAAGACCCAAAAGACTGGGCCCATTTGAAGTCACGCAACAGGTCAACCCAGTGGCTTTCAGACTCTGGTTACCTAACCACATGAAGTTGCACCCAGTGTTCCACAGATCATTGCTGTCACCGTATATAGGGGACAGAGAGGGGAGGGTCAATAGGGGACCAGCTATGGAAGAAAAAGAACACAGCTACCATGTAGCGGAGATTCTCGATTCCAGGTGGAGGGGAGAGCAAGTAGAGTATTTGGTAATGTGGGAAGGGGAGCCGGAGTCGGAAAACACCTGGGTCAGGGCAGAGGATGTAGATGACGAGGTTTTGATTGAAACTTTTCATCAGAGATTCCCTCGGAAACCCCAGCCAGTGGCGAGGTTCCGGAGGGAATACTTCGCCACCACCGACGAAGAAGAGGAGTTGGAGGGGTTCGCTGATTCCGAGGTGGAGGAGGATTCAGCGAGTCGGAACGAAGACCGATGGAGGGAAATGTTCGAGACGTCGGAAGATGAGGAGGATTCTTTTAGGGGTTTCAGCTCCTCACCGCCCAGAGGAGAGAGTAGGGGCGGGGGAGAGGGGGGCCCTGGAGGGGAGGTGGATGTCAGGGAACTGACATCGGAGGAAAGGGAAGTGGTAGGGCTCCCAGAGACTGGGAGAGAGTCAACAGCTAAAGCAGGGACCAGTAGGGGGAGCGCGGGGTCTCTGGAGGAGGATCTCAGTAATGCTGAGAAAGACGCAGCAGCCCAGGCAGGAAGCAGAAGGGGAGAGAAAGGGGTGAGAGACACTTCGAGCGAAAATAGCGGGGAGGTGTCAGAAGCAACTGCAGGGAGACCTATGCTTCGCCGGAAGCTGTCACGTCGTGAGTCCAGGAGACGCGTTTCCGTTAAGGAACTTCTTTGCTGGAAGCGCTTCCGCAGACAGCCACTGTCGGACTCTACAAGTGACTAGAGCAGACATGTCTGAGGAGCTCTGTCACACACAGAGGTTTGTGGGGTCGCACAAACTCTGAAGGGGCACTATTTTAAGCACAAGCAGCTAATCATCCCCTGACAGCTAAGGACATCAAAGGCTAGTTCTCTTTCTAGGCTAGTTTTCTCAAGCTTGGTGCCTTCCAATGTTTTGGACTACAGGTCCCACCAACTATGCTGCTTCTGGCTGCTGGGAGTTGTATCTGAAACCATCTGGAGGTCCTCAGGAGAAGGAAGACTGTCCCAGAAGCACCGCTCACCCAGCTCCCATTTTGTTTAAACAGAGGCTGTGCAAGAGAATGGTGCTCTGTTTTGCTTTCTCCCTAATTCTTCAAATGAACCAGAAGCGACTTCATGTAGTACCCTACAACCTTGTGTAGAAAAATCTAGGCCGTTTGCTCTCACAACTTGACCTGAGATGGAGCGGTTCTTAACATTTTGGATGCACGTGCTTAAAATTCTTATTTTAGTCAGTTGATATTCTTCATTTTTTTAAAAAAAAAATGTATCCCAAAGTCTCCAGAAAAACCTACGCTGCATTTTCAGAGCCTTATCATTCCATTTCATTCTGCCGTTTCAATGCTCATAGGATACCAAAGCTCACCGTGTTCGTAATTTTTTTTACTGCCCATAAGCCATTTCAAATGGAATGAATTTAGTGGCAGGCGATTGCAGTCATTCGCTTCATAACAGAGTCTTTTAAAGACGGGTCCAATTACCCCTTATATTACTCCACTATTTCATGCAGTTAACTTATCTGCTCACATGGAAAAATTTCCCCTAGCAAGAGTACGTCTGTGAAGGTACTCCAACCACAGGATTCCCATAAAAGACAAAGGGACGAGCTGGATAAAGAAAGTGTCTGTGCTCCTTAGCCCTGCGCTGTTTTGTTTCTCTGAATAAAGAGTGCCTTTGCTGTCACCTTGTGAGCTACTGCTGAGCTGTGCCTGAATCTTGCCTTGACAGGATGACATTTCTGAGAAGGATAATTCGGGTTTCAAATCATTTCTTTACGGCAAATGTTGACAGGCAGGGTTGGTCCTAGAACATCAGCTTTGCATGTAAAAAGTCCCAGGTTCAGTTCCAGGTATCTTCTGCTTGAAACCCTGGAGAGGGACGGCTGGTCAGTGTACAGAATACTTAGATGGACACTAGCAATGATTCTTCAACATCAACTTCGTTGGACTGGGCATGTTGTGCTAATGCCTGATTATCGTCTTCCAAAACAACTACTCTATTCCAAATTTTAAAATGGAAAGCGTAATGCTGGTGGTCACCAAAAGAGGCTCAAAGACTCTCTCAAGGTAAATCTAAAAAAATATAGGATAAACATCGACAACTGGGAAACACTGGCCTGCGAGCGCTCCAATTGGAGAACAGCCTTGACCAAAGGTGTCATAGGCATTGAAGACGCTCAAACTTAAGACGAAAGGGAGAAAAGTGCTAAGAGGAAGGCACGTTTGGCAGACCCTCACCATGATCAGCTCCCACCCAGAAATCTATGTCCCCACTCTGGAAGGATGTGTGGATGCAGAATTGGCCTCCACAGTCACTTACGGACTCATTGTTAAAACTGTGTTTATGGAAGACAATCTTACTTGGCTATGAGTGATCGCAGAAGAAGAAGAAGAAGAAGAAGAAGAAGAAGAAGAAGAAGAAGACTTAGATGGATCAATGGTCTGGCTCAGCGTAAGACAATTTCCTGTATCCTTGTAATGTGCAAGTTTATCTTTGCTGATAGCTGGCAAACAGGAGTGCTGCTGAATTCCGTTCTGGTAAAACCTTATGGGAAATAGATGGGCTGGAGACAAGAGAAGACATTTGACCCGTAGGTGTAGGCACAGGGCACAGCTCTCTTGACAGCCTGGTCCATACCCTCCAAGTGTCCCTATTTTCCAGGGACAACCCTGGAATTACAGAAGAGATACCGGTTTCTGATTTGATCACGGAATGTCCCACTTTTCCCTTTTCCTCCCCTCCATGTCTCGGAGAACAATTAAAAGTGGGGTTTGTGCGTAGGTGCAAAAATGGAGTTTATACTGAAAATAAAATACCTGCAGCAAATGAAGGAAATGGTGAAGTGGGCATATGAAGCCCTTTCTATAATTTTGAAGGAAGAGGTCACCAATCCATTTGGTTATGATGGTGATGATGATACACTGCCTTTTCCTGACAGGGACTCAAGACAGCTTACCACTAAAGGAATATTTTATTCCATTTATCAGTGGAAGATGTTGCACACAATCCCTTCCCTCACACATTTTTTCTTTGCAATAATCCTGTGAGGTAGGTTCAGCAGAGAGGTTGCCATTGGCCCACAGTGACTAATGTATATGTGTCTATGATGTATACATATATTCAGTGACATCAAATGCAGAAGAGGTTTCCTGATGTAGAATAGAACATCCCAATTTTCATCAGAGAAATGTACATAGCTGAACTAAAAGGTGACGTTATGTAAAAGCTGATGTTGTGAAGGTTGGGTGTATGGTTTTGTTTTGTTTTTTGTTTTTTTTTAAAAAATGCTAACTGTTATTATAATTATTCCTAATTGTATCTCATACGTCTCCTGCATTGTTTTACTTTCCAGTCACTTAATATGCCGTGAATCACTTACAGAACAATTTTCTGGGAAAGTGGCACACGAATAAATAGACGGTGATGATCTCAGGCAGGAAAGCATTAAGGGTGGCGTTCTACTATGTTTTACTTGGAGTAAACCACTGGAATTAATGAACATGACTTAACTTTGGTCCATTCATTTCAACAAGTCCAGTCCGAGTAAAACCTAGCTGAAAATCACCCTAAGAATATTGGTTTAACTGCAAACATAATTCCTTTTATTAAACATTAAACATGTGCTCCCATAGGGGAAATATCCAAACAGCCTTGAGGAAAAAAATGAAAATCCTGGCTATTAACTACTACGTTTTTATTGCCCTATTAACAAACCGCCTTAAAAAATCCCAACTGCAGACAATGGGCTTGGTGTTATACAAGGGCCAATGCCCTTCCACCACTTAATTCTGAAGCTCTGTTTTGAATGCAAAGCTCCGTCTTGCGCTGCCCATTAACAAAGCCATTTTTCTTCCAGCTGTTAAGGGTTAGATGTGCAACATCCATTAAGAGAGCTACTTGATGGCATGACTGGCAAGGATGCTGCAAAAGGAGAAAGATCACCGCAGGCCCGGAAAATTAATGCATCCTTCACAACAGAGCTCCCACCATCCATTATTACCAAACATTGATTAAGCATCAGTGTGATCAGCAGAACCAAATATTTTTTATTGCTAACATAGGAAGATGTCATGTCCAGCGTTTAGGGCTGGGTTAGGGAAGGGAGAGCATTACACTTGCAAACGCATCACAAGGGACCAGTGGAGAGGCCTTCTGACCTTTGGGCAGATGTTGGTGGGTCCCAGTGAGTGTGTGTGTGTAAATAAAGCACCTACCTCTTTATTCCTTCCAGCTGAGCACAGGGTTGCTTTTGAACTAATGCTGATCTCAGAAAAACTGAAGCTTGGAGCTGCAGTTTGGAAGCAGGAGGAACACACAGGAAGAACGCCAAACAGTGGAGGTTAAACCAACCCAATTCCAGCCCCATGAGGAGCAAGCGAGCATTTGCACGACACACCTATACACACTGCAGGTGTCGCAACACACAGTTTGGAAAGCTCTGCCTTAAATGAAGTCTGGACTCAGCATCAAAGGGGAGCAACTGGTGACCTTCAAGAGAGACGAGGCAACATGGGTGACCCCAGTCCCCTCACGCCAAGTTTTGAGTAGCAGCAGAAGAAATCCTTACATTTTTAACATTATGAAGTTTCTCTGTACAACCACACAACCAAAACCTATGTTTTCTACCTCCTGACTCCTGGACTGGACACCTCTGGTTTATGACTTTTAAGCCAGAATTGAAAAAGATGTCACAAAGGAGGGCAGGTCACTGTTACCTTGACAACCCACCTACCTGGGCACTGCTCCTCAGTCTTCAAAGTTCTTTAGAACAAAGTTCTTTAGAACTTTGAGGCACCTGATACATCTTGTTGAAACATCTCCGTTTATATTTGTATCCCCATTTCAGATTATCCTGATTTCTAAGAGAACCATCCCATCTCCTTTTAAATACAATACGAAATGCATATCAATAACACAGCATTAGGCAATCTGTTTTACAAGCAGGAGATCTCAGGTTCAATCTCAAACATCTCCAGGTAGGGACAGTGCTTTTTTTTTCTTAAAAAAATGTTTAGGGGTACTCTCCTTTTGACTCAATAAAACCAACATTTTATAGTTCAAATCGGGGGAAATAAATACAGTAAATGGACGAAAGTACAAAGATTCACAAAATGTTGAGGGGTATGCGTACCCCCAGAAAAAAGCACTGCATACAGGAAACGCCTGTTTTGGGTAGAGGAAGGGTGGAGCTTTCTAGATGTAAAGTTTACAATATACAAAGGAAATGTGCATCTTTCGACATATCTCACTTTTAACCATCAGGGAAGATTTACCATGGCTCTGCAGTCACAATGGTTTGGGGGAGGGATAAGTAAGTAGAAAGAAGACCACACAGAGGAAAATGAATCCATTTTACTTACCTGCAATCAACTTTAAAGCACAAAAGCCCCTGGATCTGTTTGTCTGCAACTTGATGCGTTTGTTATTCAGGAGCACCTCTCCTGTGTCTTCAGTTTTCGAGCCACAAAACACTATGGGTGATTAAGCGATTCCTTTTTTTTACACATCCCATCCTGCAAAGCCTGTTCTTGCAGGAAAAGCATCACAGCCATTCTTCTGAAATTTGGCAGGGATGCCTTTGCTGCAAATTTCATCCGGTTCTCCCCTCCAACGAACAAGTTTGAGGCAATTCCTTTTTCTACAAAGAAACAAATGTCCAGCCCTCTGGATGGATTTGCTTGTAATTTGGCAGTCTTAATCCACTCTGAGGGGCGGCTGCTATGCCTACAAATGTCACCCACTTCTAGAAAAGAAGCAGATAATAATAATAATAATAATAATAATAATAATAATAATAATAATAATACAGCCACTTTTTATTCCCTCTAATACTGAATGGTGAGAAACAGAGCTTTGTTTTTAGCTAAACTGCTTCAGACCAGAAATAAAAGTATAATTGGATGGTTCAGAAAAAGACTTCGAATAGATCAAACTGCTTCCTAAAATGAGAGACAGATCTGAACCCAATCCTGTGGTCAGTGCACAATCAAACTAAATAGAAAGTTTTAATCTTATGGCGTATGAGGGTGGGAGCAGAGGGCAGGATCTGAGTGCATAATATATTAGGAGAAGTTGACTGGGAGCAATCGTCATGTGGGGAGAATATTAATTAGGAGGAATACAGTAATTTAAGGAGACAATTTAGAGGAGGTTTGGGGATAAGGTTTGCGGGACTTACTTCTGAGACACCATGCATAGGATCAGTTTTTGCCTGTTGAGATGGAGGAGATATCTTAGTGCTTCATATTTGAAGCACGTAAAGGACCCTCAGTAAAACCATTAAGTTAATTGTTTAAGATTTTTTTAATATATACAGTCGTACCTTGGATCCCAAATGCCTTGCGAGCCGAACATTTTGGCACCCGAAAGCCGCAAACCTGGAAGTGAGTATTCCGGTTTGCGAACGTTCTTTGGAACCCAAAGGTCCAACAGGGGTTCTGCGGCTTCCGATTGGCTGCAGGAGCTTCCTGCAGCCAATTGGAAGCTGCTCTTTGGTTTTCAAACGTTTTGGTAAAGGTAAAGGTAAAGGACCCCTGGACAGTTAAGTCCAGTCAAAGGTGACTATGGGGTTGCGGTTTTCAGGCTGAGGGAGCTAGCGTTTGCTTGCAGACAGCTTTTCGGGTCATGTGGCCAGCATGACTAAACCGCTTCTGGTGCAACGGGACACTGTGATAGAAACCAGGGCGCACGGAAACGGCGTTTACCTTCCCACCACAGTGGTACCAATTTATTTACTTGCGCTGGTATGCTTTCAAACTGCTAGGTTGGCAGGAGCTGGGAGCATGGGAGCTCACCCTGTGGCAGAGATTCGAACTGCCAACCTTCTGATCAGCAAGCCCAAGAAGCTCAGTGGTTTAGACCACAGCGCCACCTGCGTCTCCTGAGTCAGCAGTAGATTCTCACCTTCCCTTAGGAAATATGCAAAACCTGTGGGAGAAAAAGTGACTGCAACATCTCCCAGGTGGGACAGAAAATAATGGCAGAGCATCAATTTCCAGACTGCAGCCTTGTATCCCTTTTGCATCTTAATCACCTCAACTGTTTCTTCTGTTTGCCTAAGTTTAATTTTAGGTGACTAATCGCAAGTATTTGTCCAGGGATATTTTTTTCCTAAACGGTGTTATCAACAACTGAGATAAGCTTCGCAAGAACTGAAGATCAAAAAAGCACTCTGTGGAAGAGTTCCTTTCAAAGCTGAGCTGGTGCATGTGAGGTTGCTTGCAAGACATTTTAGGGAGATTTAAACATGACACATGATGTCTACAGCAGATTGTTGCAGTGTATCAGAGGAGAGTGCAAAATATGGTTTGAAGCTCAACATCAAAAAAACCAAGATCATGGCCACTGGTCCCATCACCTCCTGGCAAATAGAAGGGGAAGAAATGGAGGCAGTGAGAGATTTTAGTTTCTTGGGCTCCATGATCACTGCAGATGGTGACAGCAGCCACGAAATTAAAAGACGCCTGCTTCTTGGGAGAAAAGCAATGACAAACCTAAACAGCATCTTAAAAAGCAGAGACATCACCTTGCCAACAAAGGTCCATTTAGTTAAAGCTATGGTTTTCCCAGTAGAGAAGACTCCTTGGAAAAGACCCTGATGTTGGGAAAGATGGAGGGCACAAGGAGAAGGAGACGACAGAGGACAAGATGGTTGGATAGTGTTCTCAAAGCTACCAACACGAGTTTGACCAAACTGTGGGAGGCAATGGAAGACAGGAGTGCCTGGCGTGCTCTGGTCCATGGGGTCATGAAGAGTCGGACACGACTAAATGACTAAAAAACAACAATCCTAGCCCTCTAACAGGAATGCTCCTAGTCAAGATTCCAGCTGGTCAGGCCCTCCTCTGGACTATGATAACCAATGAAGACGTTGGGATGTATTTCAAAGTAAACAAGCTCAGACTTGCCCTGAAAGACTAGAGAATCACAATGGATTTTAAGGGAACTGACCAATTAGCAAGAGAGACTTTGTTTCCCATAACATACACATAAGGTTCACCAGCTCTCTAGTCAAATGCATTTCGGAGATTTTCAAAACCAAGGTGGAATCTATACACAGATAAAAAAACGTTCTGAAAATGCTTTGCTTTAAAAGCGTTTTTAAAAATACATTGAATTTTCCATGAGGCTCACCATCGTCATCTAGTGTCATGTTGTATATTGCACTAAAAACACTTAAAACGTTTTATTTGCAGCCGTATAGTTGAGTCCCAAGTGAAAATCTGCAGAACAGATTGTACAAGAGGCAAATGGAGGAGGCCTGTAGACATTAGGAGTGATTATTCCTTTTCGAAGCTATCCTCTACCCTCTGGAGCAACTACCATCTGTCTTCAGCCTAAAAGTCAAGCAAATAATTTGCTGTGTAAAGACATTAATCTTGTACCATCCAAATCCAGCCATTCTCTATACTGGGAAAGCATTCACAGTAAAGTTGGACATATTTGGACTGAGTAAATGAACCAAGAAGAGATTATATCATCTCCACGATTCTGGAACCTAAGTATGGGGGATGGCGTGGATATTTAGCAACTGTATCTGAAAGCTTCAGCCAGTGATATAATGCTTAACATATCAAGAAGAATCATAGGCAAACATAATTCAATTACCCAATTAGAATTTGAGTAATTTCCCTAAGGTCAGGATACAGAATAATTACCTTTTACCAAACCTTTGCCTAGGTTTAAAATATAGCAGAAAAGCCAGGAGAAGCTTGTACAGTCGTACCTTGGAAGTCAAATGGAATCCGTTCCAGAAGTCCATTCGACTTACAAAACGTCTGAAAACCAAATCATGGCTTCTGATTGGCTGCAGGAAGCTCGAACCAGAGCAGCGTACAGAAACGCCGTTTACCTTTCCGCTGGAGTGCTACCTATTTATCCACTTGCACTTTGACGTGCTTTTGAACTGCTAGGTGGGCAGGAGCAGGGACCGAAAAATGGGAGCTCACCCCGTCACGGGGATTTGAACCACCAACCTTCTGATCGGCAAGTCCTAGGCTCTGTGGTTTAACCCACAGCGCCACCCGTGTCCCTCACTTTTCCTTAGGCTGTCCCTATTTTCATTGGTGAAATGTTGGAGGGTATGGAGTTATCCGACCTCCAAGCCATCTGAAGGGAATCCTATATTCAGGTAGGTAGCCGTGTTGGTCTGACGTAGTAGAAATATATAAATAAAATAAAAAAATTGTCACACACGAAAACTCATACCAAGAACAAACTTAGTTGGTCTCTAAGGTGCTACTGGACAATTTTTTTATTTTTTTATTTTATTTATATATGAAGGCAATCCTGTACAGAGAAGTGTTTTTTAAAAAAATGTTTAATGTTTTATTGTGTTTTTATATATGTTGGAAGCTGCTCAAAGTGTCTGGGGCAACCCAGTAAGATGTGTGGGGTATAAACAGTAAAATTATTATTATGGAATGGGACGTCCTTATTTTCATTGGAGAAATGTTGGAGGGTATGCAACAATAATACAAACAACATGAGCTATTGTGTTATTTGTATTTTTAAAAGATATTTTACATAGCCTATATGGCTGTAGGTCTTAAAAGAGATGTAGGACTTCACTTAATTTTCAGCTCCTCAGGCGTGCTCTTTCATGCAAGGAAGTAACCTAACCTGCAACATTTATTTTTTAAAAAACAAAAACAGAAGGAGAGGATCATTTGGCTTAATCTTCAGGTAGGAAAATGTATTGTGCTGGCACTGTCAGCCCCCAACAATTAACTGCAGTAGGAGGAGATTTTAATAAGATTTTAATTTCAATTGATTAGTGGGTGAGATTAATCAACTAAAGTGTGCAACTTTCCACGTGGGTTTTCTTTTCATCACCACGCAGACATCTTTCCATACATTTTATTAGCAAGCAAAATTGCTGCGAAAATTAGCTTATGGGTTGCAGGCATTCCTCTCTTTCCTTTAAGCTCCCTGCTTTTGCAATCGAACCGCTGAGCCAGCATATATGGTAGTGACTTATGTGAAGTACATGCAGCTGCGTGACCCAAATGCCATCCTCTGAAGTGTGTACTCGGCCACAGAACGGATCTCTGCTGAGCTGGTATTTTGCCTAATCCATTGCAACTGCCCCAGAAGCTACTGAAATGTCATGGTGATAATGAAGCGCCTTGCCTTTGTAGACCTCCATTCTCAAATTAACCTGAATTGACTTTCAATATGCAAAAGAGCAGGAGCTTGTCCTTAAAAGCATCACAAAAGGACTTAGCTTTCCAGTAAGTGTTGGTCTCCTTGTGTGCTGCTAAGAAGGCACAAGTCCCTTTGTTTCGTGGTCCATTCAGCCTGCGTTTCAGAGAGTCAAAGCAGTCTTTCTGATCCTGCAGACCACGAGAAAACCAACCACATTCATCAATCAAACCCTTGCTTTACTTGTGTCACTTTCCTGAGTGAACAATCGCAGCTTCCTGTAGTCCCTGCCAGCCAGTGATTGCAAAAGAGCAGTAGTTTCAGCAACAGCTGATTCAACATTTGCACCACCTAGATGATCCCAAACAGCATGATGAAGACAGACAGAAGCAGCTGGAAGAAGCAGCCGCAAGCTCTGAGTGCTCAGCAGCGTTCAGATGACTGCTTTCTTTCTGCTCAGCTCCGGAAAGGATCCTTGTAAACTGGGATAAAAGCAAAAGGTGGTGGGATTTTCCCTGGAATCAGCATAGGATCTATTTATTTATTTTCAACTTCAATTCCTATAGAGTAATTGCCGTGGTGAACTTGTTCACTAGGCAAGAAGGATCTCCAGCCACAGTTCTGAGCAAGGTTAGGCTTCTAATTCTGGGAATTCGCTGGCAAAAATGTAGGAGTTTAAGTGACTTCAAGGTCCAAAGAGCGTTTTCTATGGCGTGCAACAGATACCCAACTAGAAGAAATACTGGGTTTTTATCAAAAGGCAATCACATCATGTCTGCGCTCCAGTCCAACAAATCTCTGCAGGAGCTTTTGAGAAACAGTGAGATTTCTTGTCAACACCTGAATCCAATGGAAAATGTTACTAGAGAACAAAGAACAGTTGAGGAAGGGTGAGACAGCAAGCAATATTGAAAACAAACCAAGGTACGTAAGGCACCAGCAAACCATGGTTTCAGACTGTGGTTTGTTGTCAAGCCATTGTTATGTGTGAACCTTGTCCAGCAACTGAACACGATGCCATAGTTTAATAAACCACGGTGTGACCCAGGCAGAGCAGCCAGCGTTTGTTGACCCCAGGACGACTCAGAACATATAGAGTTTTGTTTTGATTTCTTAAAGAGCAGAAACTATGTTGATGCCTCTATGATATTGTGTCATCTTTTGACACTCCGCGAAGACTGTGTTCATGGATGAAAATCTTATTCGGCTACAAGTGATCACCAAAGAAGAAGATTGTGATGGAGGGCCAAGAATTAATCTTTGAAAATACTAACTAAATTCACCAGCAAACTTCATCAATTTTAGCAAACTCTCCTGTGCTAATCTGGCGCAATTCTTATTCGACGTTCCTTGAAATGAAAGCAAAGGCATGGTCATAAAAATTCTCCCATAATATGTCAGTTCTGTGGGGATTTTTTTAAGGTACTCTAAGGATTATGAACACTTTAAATGGTGGATCTTGAAGGGCGAAGCAAAAGAATCATCTGCAGCTTCATTATTTCAAGAGTGAAACAAAGAACGTTTGAAACCACTAACAAGCACATTAGTGTCTTAAAGGAAAACGACTGTTCAGTCTTCAGTTCTGATCCTGAATGCTAATTACATCCAAGAATAATTGCTTGGATAATCATCAAAGTTGTTTTTTTCACAACATATAATGAGTTTAGGTATGCTCACATTTATTTTTTTTTGCCTGAGTATTTTTTGTAAAAATATTGAAGCAACTTGAGCCAAAAGAAAATGAACATGTGCCATGACATCCCATACAAATTTGCTCAGAAGTAAGTCCTGTCACCTTCAGTGGATACAAGGCTGAAGCCCAAAAATAGACTTTGTTTTTTGAACATGAGTGCTCAATAAAGGGAGGCAAACTTTGCAAAAAAAAAAAAATTACAGCTTTGACTCTTGGTTATATAACTTTTTACATAAACAAATCTCTTTAATTTCAGTTCCTTCTCCCTTTCAGTTCTTGAATCTTTTTCCAAAGCATGTTCTGGAAAAACCACCAACAAGCAAGGTTAATTTCCTTACTGCCAGTGCAGAATACCCAATAGAAGTTTCCTTAAAAAAACAGGATAGTTTGAAGAACTGTTTTAGTCATTTACTAGCATATCACACTTTCCTCCAATCTCGTGCTCTCCAGGGGTGTTGGTCTATAATTCCCATTATCCTCAGCCAGCACAACCAATGGGGAGGGACAAACATCTGACCAGTAACAAACTGGAGAAGGCTGGGATACTATTTCAAGACTATCTATTGATTTCCAAGTCTCTCCAAGTGGTATTTTCAGGAACATAAATTGGAAAAAAACCAAGCCAAAAAACTACAGTGGTACCTCTAGTTACGAACTTAATTCGTTCCGGAGGTCCATTCTTAAGCTGAAACTGTTCTTAACCTGAAGACCACTTTAGCTAATGGGGTCTCCCGCTGCCGCCGTAGCACGATTTTTGTTCTCATCCTGAAGCAAAGTTCTTAACCCAAGATAATATTTCTGGGTTAGTGGAGTCTGTAACCTGAAGCGTATGTAACCTGAAGCGTCTGCAACCCGAGGTACCACTGTATAGGGATTAGAGGAGAAAAATGGAACATGCCTCCTGGTTGTGATAATAACCCCCATTTTAAAACTGCTGTTTTGGTTGCCCATTCATTTCCAAACCCAATGCAGGGTTTAATTCATTGTTATCAGCCACTTTGGGAGTTGGAATCATCATGCTATAGCTACAATGATTCAACTTTATTAAAAAAAAAATAGTATAGAGTAGTTCATTGGATGAATGGTAAAAACTGAATAGGGTACATTTCTTACGTCAGCCGGCTAACTTCCTGCCATGACCTCCTTGCTCATGTTGCATCATTCTCACCTGCCCTGCACTGCTGCCATCTTGAGGATTACTGCCTATGCGCTCGCAGCACTTTCTCATAAGATGCCCTCACCCAATTTTACCTGGTGGCCTGCTCTCAATGCAGCCCTCCCAAGTTTTCAACCCCTGCAAGTGTCCCTATTTTCTAGGAGAAGTCCTGGAGTTACAGAAGCCATCCCGGTTTCTGATTTGATCCCATAATGTCCCCGTTTTCCTTAGGACGCCCCTATTTTCATCAGAGGAATGTTGGAGGGTATGGAGTTATGCAACCCCCAAGCCAAGGAGATAACTATGTAACCTTTAGAAGACATGTGAAGGCAGCCCTGTATAGGGAAGTGTTTTCAGGTTTAATGTTTTATTATGTTTTTATAAATGTTGGAAGCTGCCCAGAGTGGCTGGGGCAGCCCAGTCAGATGGGCTGAGTATGATGATGATGGAATAGGACATCCTTATTTTCATTGGAAAAATGTCTGAGGGTATGACTTTCATTCCTCAGGCTTTACCTGAAGTTCTCTGGATTCTTAGGAGAGGCTTTAGAGAGTGAACAGGGTCTCCACTGGGGAGGAAGTAGCAGGAAATTCCCCCTGCACAATCATCCACGTGCCATATTGGATATTGATCGTTATGTACTACAACTTCTTGCCATTAAGCAAATCTCTTAACCATGTATACTGGTACCTCGGAAGTTGAACGGAATCCATTCCGGAAGTCCGTTTGACTTCCAAAACATTTGGAAACCAAGGCACGGCTTCCAATTGGCTGCAGGAAGCTCCTGCAGCCAATCAGAAGCTGTGAAAGCCACGTTGGACATTTGGGTTCCAAAGAATGTTCACAAACTGGAACACCTACTTACAGGTTTGCGGCCTTTGGGAGCCAAGACGTTCAACTCGCAAGGTGTTTGGGATCCAAGGTATGACTGTACAGTGGTACCTCGGGTTACAAACACCTCGGGTTACAAAGATTTTGGGTTACAGACTCCACTAACCCGGAAGTAGTACCTCGGGTTAAGAACTTTGCCCCAGGATGAGAACAGAAATCGTGTGGTGGCAGCGGGAGGCCCCATTATCTAAAGTGGTTAAGAACGGTTTCAGGTTAAGAACGGACTTCCAGAACAAATTAAGTTCGTAACCAAAGGTACGACTGTACTGCAAAGCCGCGAAGACATTTACTAAGCCAGATGGGCGGGGTACAAATAATAAATTATTATTATTATTATTATTATTATTATTATTATTATTATTATTAAGCCTTATTCTACAGACACAAAGTCAGGACTCCACATTTGAAGTTTGGATCGACATTCTGACTTTTTAAAAAATGAGAAGTTGGCACCCTGAGAGCCTAAGCTTTGTTTATCACTTGGTTTTATATTAAAATGCATATCAAGCGATAGAGCAGATGTGTTGAATGTCAGTAAATGACTGCCAGATAAACTCGGCAAATTGTAAAAACAGAATAAACCAACACTGCATTAGCCTTGGCTTGGCAGAGATTCCTCTTGTCTCTGGCTTGAGTGAAAACATTTGTCATGAAGCCAGTAGCACTGATCAAGCAACTGAAACCAGAAAGGATAATATAAGTGGGTGAAGGTGGAGGCGATACAACTGGCCTGAAAATATCGTTGGCATCAGTGCAGAATCCTCATCTGCAATTCCAAAGGTCCTCAGTAGGACTGGTTAAGCTTTTCATATACTGCAGTAGCATTAGGTAGCCTCTCTTGCAGAACAGCTCAGACAGCACTGACAGCTTCTTCTATAATTGGCCATTCCTTTCCTTGTATTGCATTATCATAGCTTTATTTGACATGTTCTCCGCAGAGGCAATGGCTTGGATCCAGACTGCTTAAGAGCTGAACCCTGTTCACAGAATATCCCCACTGGCAGAAGCAGCAAGGCCCTCACAGCCCCTCAACTCTCCAAAAAATCTACTCTAGAGACTCGCCAGAGCAGTATGGAAGGAAAGGAGAATTGGCAAAAATTGCCTCGCTATTCTGCCAGTAGGAGCCTTCATAGTCTCTTAATGGAATCCAAGCCCATTCATAGAGAGGAAACGTTCTTAGAATGCGGGAAAGCAAGAGTTTCCTTACTGGATCCAAAAGCAACTTCCTTCCAGCGACAAACAGCTGATTGCATCAGGGCTAACTTGAACAAAATACAGTGGTACCTTGGATCTCAAATGCCTTGGTACTCAAACGTCAGAACCCGGAAGTAAGTGTTCCGGTTTGCAAACTTTTTTCAGAAGCCAAACGTCCAATGCGGCTGTTGGCTATAGTTTCCGGGGCACCTGTACCAATCAGAAGCTGTGCCTTGATTTTAGAACATTTTGGATGTCAAATGGACTTCCGTAACGGATTAAGTTTGGCGCTTTTGTTCTTGCTATTTATTTTGCACTCTTGTTTTTGAGACTGTGTGGAACCCAGTTAAGCTACTGATTGATTGATTGATTGATTGATTGACTGTGCAACTGCGGAAATGGATAAAAGCCCCCCATCCAAAGAATGACGATCATCAGTGCAGGTATGGAAAAAAAAAATCAAAAAAAAATCATCATCTACAATACTGTCTTATATATAGTACAGTACATTGGTGACATGGGTGGCGCTGTGGGTTAAACCACAGAGCCTAGGACTTGCTGATCAGAAGGTCGTCAGTTTGAATCCCCGCGATGGGGTGAGTTCCTGTTGTTCAGTCCCAGCTTGTGCCAACCTAGTCGTGGTTCGAAAGCACATCAAAGTGCAAGTAGATAAATAGGTACCACTCTGGCGGGAAGGTAAACGGCACTTCCGCTTCTGCTCTGGTTCGCCAGAAGTGGCTTAATCATGCTGGCCACATGACCCAGAAAAACTGTCTGCAGAGCAGACAAACGCTGGCTCCCTCGGTCAATAAAGCGAGATGAGCGCCACAACCCCAGAGTCGGTCACGACTGGACCTAATGGTCAGGGGCCCCTTTACCTTTACCTTTACATTGATGACTGCTTTCATTTTATGGATCAATGGTCTTGTTAGATAGTAAAATTCATGTTAAATTGCTGTTTTAGGGGTTGTTTTCAAAAGTCTGGAAGGGATTAATCCATTTTGCATTACTTTCTATGGGAAAGCGCGCCTCAGTTTTGGAACGCTTTGGTTTTGGAACAAACTTCTGGAACAGATTACGTTTGAGAACCAAGGTACCCCTGAATGGGGGGGCGCACTACACACTTCTCCCCCCTACTCACACTTCTGTGGCGCACACCTTCCAACACTGCTTGCGACCGGGCACAGGCCTCCCCTCCGCCCTTGCTTGCCTCTTGCCCCCCCCATGCCTGCAACAATTTCTGCCTGCATACCCACCTTCCACACCCTGCCTCTTGCCCCCATGCCTACCACCACCTACCTCTCCTACTGACCTCTCCAGCTGCCTTGGCTCAGATGTGCTTGGAAATGGTGCCAAAAGTTGGTAGGCAAGTCGGGAAAAGATGGTGGTGTGTGGCTGGGGGGGAGGGGCAGGGAGGTGTCTGCCCAAGGGAGGGAAGAAGGCACTAATTTGCAGGAAATGTATTTGGGGGAGCACCCCTAAATATTCTACTGGGGGGTTTGAAGAGACCAGGGCCCCATAGATTTGGAGCCTATGGCAGCTTGGGGGGGGGAGGGAGTTACTGAGCTCTACGAGCCTAACAAAAGAGTTGAACTTTTTCTCTACCAATCTAGACAGCCCCCTTTAAAAAGAACCCCAAACAATCAGTTGTTACCACAAACCACACAAACACACACATTTAGTGTAATGCGCAGTTTAGCCCACTCGAACCTTCCACCAAATTAGTTTCCTTCAAGCCACATGGTGACCAAATATTTGCTCTGCAAACACTAACAGTTCCAGGGAAAGTATTTGTTAAGCCCAAAGTGGGGGGAGGGGAGGGTGGAATTGGGTAAAAGGAGTCCTTAAGCACTTGTCCAAAGCTTCCCAAACTCATCAGATTTCGTTTATCGAGTGATGTCTAAAATTTGTGTTGTAAAAGAGAAAAATGACTTGCATGGGCCCACAATTAAAGGATAACTGTTGGCTTTGCCCCTGTTCAAGCTCAAGACTTGCGAATCCAACACCATGATCTAAGCAGGCGCCATCTTTGCAATGGCTAGGATGGAACTGGTTTCGAATGCTCCAGATACAGAACTGCCCACCCTCTAAAAGAGGGCGCATCTCCGCAAAGGTCTCTTCTCTGAACTCTCCTCCTTCAAAATAAGCAGGGACACCAAAAAGAGTAACTTATTTACTCATATATGCATACTTTCCAGGTGTAAAAGTCAAATGTGTGACCGGATTTTAAGTTCAGGGAGGAAAAGAAACGTTATGTCACAGAGGTCTTGCATCACCTCAGTTAACAGAAGTTCAGAGTGTCACGATGACCCTTTTACATCAACCTCAACTGACTTCAGACGCTACAGAGTCCAAATTTAGCTTGAATTATGACAAGGGGGTGGGGGACAAAAGGGGAGCTGAAATCCAAAGTGTTTCAAAATCCCCTGGCAAAATTCAGGGAGAAGAACAAAATTTGTGAGAGCGAGATCCCACTGCTATTCTTCCAACAGCTGCTGACTCCTCATCCTCCCACCGCCCCCCAAAATCCAAAGAACACAGCTATGTGGCGACATAATATCACTGTGATGGAGGATATTGGGGAAAAGATAGCAGCAGCCAGCCGGCAACAGAAAGCAACAGTTTCATCAAAATGTTCCCCATGTCACCACCTGCAAATGGGGCAGTAAGACATTGGGAAGGCAATTTCGGCTTGGTCCTGATTTTCATAAAACCTGAGAAGGATCTTCCAATTTTCTCTCTCTCCCCCCCCCCCAGTTTTAAAAAATGCTTTATTGCAGTATGGTAAAATATCAGTAGGGGCGCGAGTGGCGCTGTGGGTTAAACCACAGAGCTTAGGACTGGCCGGTCAGAAGGTCACGGTTCGAATCCCCGCAACGGGGTGAGATCCCATTGCTCAGTCCCTGCTCTGACGGGAAGGTAAACGGCATTTCCATGCGCTGCTTTGGTTCACCAGAAGCGGCTTAGTCATGCTGGCCAAATGACCCGGAAGCTGTACGCCGGCTCCCTTGGCCAATAAAGCGAGATGAGAGCCGCAACCCCAGAGTTGGTCACAACTGGACCTAATGGTCAGGGGTCCCTTTACCTTTTTACCTTTACCTTTAAAATATCAGTAAGGTATAATTTCCTTAACAGGAGGGTTTCGAGTGACGGTGACTATCATACTGACAAACTTTATTCAAAACTCTTTTTTTATTATAAAAAAATCCCTAATATATGTCCCACCATGTGCCGAAAGGGCCATTTCATTAGTTGATTGTGAATATGTGAATACCGATATAAAAAATATCACCACCATTGGCTGAGAGCCAGGCCACATATTATGGTTATCTTGAAGGTGTAATCTTATCACAAGGGGCTTGGTACTACATTTAATGGTCTGCCTTCTCTCATATGTACTTTCTCAACAGTTAATATAATTTTTTAAGACCTTTATCCGGGTTCCCGCTTTTCAGAAGTTAGGTGAGCGGCTTCTTTGTTTTGTCACCCAGATTTCAGAATTCTTTCAGAATTCTTGGTGCTGTCATAATTGTCACCATGGTATCAACATCAGTTTATGCTGGTTTATACTGTGTATGATACTTTAATCAAGGTTAAAACCTTTTTTTTATACTGAACTGTTTGTTTTGTGCTACAGTGGTACCACTATTTTCGAACGTAATCTGTTTCGGAGGACTGTTTGTGTTCTGAAATGTTTGAAAACTGAAGCATTTACTTCCGGAAGCATTTTTTTTTTTTTATAAAATTTTTATTAGTTTTACAAAAGTTTTTATAACAAACAAACATAAAAGAAAAAACAGACAAACAAACAAATATAATTTCAAAATGTCCTTTCATAGACTTCTTTCCTCGGACTTCCCCATACCTCCCCTTTCTGCATCCTCATGTCCAAATTTTATAGCAACTTATAAATGTTCTTTCCCATCCTAATTCATCATAGTCCTTTCTTAATCTGATCTTATATTACTGCAACCCTTTCTCTCTGTAAAATCTCGACATTCTAAGCTTCATCAAGTTTATAATAGTTCTTAAGATAAATCTTAAATTTCTTCCAGTCTTCTTCCGCAGTCTCCTTTCCCTGGTCACGAATTCTGCTCGTCATTTCCGCCAATGTCATATAGTCAATCACTTTCATCTGCCATTCTTCCAAGGTGGGTAAATCTTGTGTCTTCCAATACTTTGCGATCAGTATTCTTGCTGCTGTTGTTGCATACATGAAAAAAGTTCTATCCTTTTTTGGCACCAATTGGCCGACAATGCCCAAGAGAAAGGCCTCTGGTTTCTTAAGGAAGGTATATTTAAATACCTTTTTCATTTCATTATATATCATCTCCCAGAAAGCCTTAATCTTCGGGCATGTCCACCAAAGATGATAAAAAGTACCTTCAGTTTCCTTACATTTCCAACATTTGTTATCAGGCAAATGGTAAATTTTTGCTAGCTTAACTGGGGTCATGTACCACCTATAGACCATTTTCATAACATTTTCCTTTAAAGCACTACATGCCGTAAATTTAATACCAGTGTTCCACAACCTTTCCCAGTCAGCAGACATAATATTATGACCAATATCCTGTGCCCACTTAATCATAACTGATTTAACTGTTTCGTCTTGTGTATTCCATTTCAACAGCAAGTTATACATTCTTGACAAATTCTTAGTATTGGGTTCTAACAATTCTGTCTCAAGTTTTGATTTTTCCACCTGGAAGCCAATTTTCCTGTCTTGTTTGAAAACCTCCATTATTTGATAATAGTGGAGCCAATCTTGTACTTTGGGTTTTAGTTTTTCATGGCTCTTTAATTTCAGTTTCTCTCCATCCTGTTCTAAGATCTCACAATACTTTGGCCATCCGTCCTCCATATTAACTTTCTTGTGGGCCTTAGCCTCTAAGGGTGACAACCATCTAGGGGTTTTGTTTTCCAACAGATCTTTATATCTCATCCAAACATTGAACAATCATATTGTAAGGAAAGCATTGTTCATTATTACTTCCGGAAGCATTTACTTGCAAAAAACTCAATACGGGAACTGTGTTTAATGTTCGACTTCCAAAAAGCCTTTGAAAACCAAAGCATTTATTTCCGGGTTTTCGGCGTTCGAAAACTGAAACATTCGACTTCCAAGATGTTCAAAAACAAAGGTACCACTGTATCCTTTTCAATGTCTGATATAAGTCGCCACTACATATTTTCACAATAATAAGTCAGTGGGGAGGGGGATTGAAAATACGTGAAACAACACTTGGCAATTTTTTTTTTGCTGCCCTGCCAGGTTTTTTAGGTTAATTTCTCAGCACGTTTTCTGTGATAGTTAAGGTTATTTATCTCAGCTGCCTTAACTTTGGTTTCCATTTCTTTTCTTTTGTGTGTACCAAACGGTGTATTTTGTCTTGTACAGATGATTATACAGATTAATAGGCAGAACAAAACAAAAAAGGTGATTTCTACAGTCATCGTTGCCGATTCAGCATCAGTAGGCAGATCAACAAACGAAGGCTAGAGAGGAGGGGGACCTGTTCCCTTTCATAATTCCTAATTGCATTGCCTTCCCACGGTCCGAAAAAGGTCAGTGGACGTGGCAAAATTGACCAGATGGAAATCAACAAATAGCCTTCGTTACAATCAATTTCGCTAGCGAGAGAGAGGAAAAAGGGGGACGGAAGGAAAATACTTTCCAATAGCAAGGCAGTTGCTGAGAAGGGTAGCCATACACAAAACACAATGTTTGTAATATTAGTCACATCATCTGGACAGCACGTAGGGGAAAAGACAGCGAGAAAACAAGTGTGGATCTGCTCTAATTCACAGACTACTCTTGTGGGATTTCTTTCTTCTTCTATAATGGTGCCACAAGCAGAAGATGGAGATGAAGAAGCAGTCACCTGTCATATCCCATGGTGGATCCAGCTTTTGACTGAGCAGTGCTAACCATTCTTTTGAAGTGCTTGTAGTGATGTTTGCTATATCAGCGGCTCTACTTGTAGCAGATAGATCAGATAACCACTTGCTCGCCTCTGTCTTTCCTTCTTCAATGACAGGAAAATAAAAAAAGCTACCACCCAAGCAACAAAGAAAAAGATTTATAGTAATATGGAGTCACTTTTCTTCCAGCTAGACAACTAAGTGGCTGTTATGATCTAACCCATATTAGCCCGTGACAAATTAGGAATGGAATATTCCAAATACCCTACTACAATGACTAAAACTGGAAGAACTCTCTCAGTTTCTGTGGCATTAAGGATACAGGACTCCACATTCTTGTGGTAGCATATTTACGATGTAACAATTCTGAAATATTTTAGAACTAATTGATTCTAAAATATTTTAAGACTTAACCAGTGAGTGATAAGTGGCTTCTTCTGTCATTAAATACATTGATCCAGAGCAGAACTCCGACATATAGTTACCAGAGTAAAAACCTAAACACATTGCAGGATTCCCCAAAAATAGACCAGAGGCAATTAATATTTCATCCAGCAGAGCTTTACTGCTACTGAAGGCAAATGAGCATAATGGTCACAAATCCAATACAATCAGGATTGGCCCTATCCATAAGAAATCCAGTTGCAGCAGACTTAACTTAAACTTAATATAACTTATAATAAGTCTAAAACCTTAACACTAAGCATACTATATACAGAACACCACACCAGAAGGAAAGAGCGATAGAAAGTAAACCCTGGCTCCTTCTGGCCTTATTATTATAGTCAGCATGATCTTGACAGAAAGAGATAACAGAGCCAGTTTAAGCCAGCTGTACTCAAGCTTCTCTGAAGCAATAACCCAAACAACATGAACCTTCTGCTTGTTTCTTTCGCACAGAGAAGCTTTCAGAACCCTCTTGAATTAATTAGAATAGGAAAGATCTCCACACATCAGATCAATACTTTCAGCACTAGTGTAATGGGTTTGAGTTACTCGTGCGTAAACTGTCCCCGTTAGGAAGCTTAATTGCCTGGGTTAAACCGTCCTGACTGCACAGCCCATCTCGGCGTGGCTGCCTCAGTCGCTAGCAGAATCTGTCTGTGGGCGTTTCTTAAACCTTTTCCAGCATAAAAGCTGTTTGACTCCCAGTCGTCTCCGCCTCTCACTGCGCGGGAGTCTTCTGCGCAGGGAGGGCGTGGGCAGTGGAGGACCAGCGCTCTCCTCACTGAACTCCAGAGAAGAATCCCGGAGCCCTTCCTCCGCTTCCCCCATCTGCCCTCCTGGATCCCTGGTGTTACGCCGATTTCCTTCCCCCTCTACCAAGCTGTGGCTCCCCCTGGTGCTGGTACCTTCCCCTGCAGAATCGGAGAGCCTCTCCTTCTCCTTTCGCTCTGATGTCAGTTCCCTGACAACTAGGAAATGCAAACTGACATCTTCTTTAATTTATTATGAATATAAAAACATAAGAAAAACCTGATGGATCAGCCCAGTGGCCCTTCTAATCCAACATCCTGTCCCCACAGTGGCCAACCAGAAGCCCATGGGAAGCCCATAAGCAGGACCTGACCACAAGAGCAATCTCACTTCCAGTGTTTTCCAGCAACTGGTACCCAGAAGCATACTGCTTCCAGCCCTAAAAGCATAGCCATCATGCCTAGCAGGCACTGATAGCCTTATCCTCCATGGATTTTCCTAACCCGTTTTTAAACCCAACCACGTTGGTCACCATCCCTGCATTTTGCAGGAGCAAATTCCACAGATTTAAATATGTTCTGTGTCTAAAGAAGTATACAGCGGTACCTCGGTTTTCGAACGTCTCCGTTGACGAACATTTCAGCTCCCGAACGCTGTAAAGCCAGAAGTAAATGCTTCGGCTTTCGAACACGCCTCAGAAGTCAAACATGCCACGCGGCTTCAGCTGACTGCAAGTGTCAGAAGCTCGTCCTACACCTGAGTAGGTCCCTGGCAGAGACACATGCCCGACTGGCATGTTCTCTGCCTCCTGGTCGATTGTTCGGGAGCTTCAAAAGCTTTCTTCGGCCTGAACATCACAGCGACCGATGCCAACAGACATTGGCACACAGGGATCTGCAGAGTCTTTGCAGCTTGCGTAACAGACCTCAGCAACTCAGCATTTTGGCTAATCTACTTTATCTACATATAAACACACATGGAGCACTGCAACATGACTCTCTCTCTCTCTCTCTCTCTCTCTCTCTCTCTCCCTCCCTCCCTCCCTCCCTCTCTCTCTAGCATCAGACAGCAAAGAGAAAAAGAACAAAGGACAATAGTCCCACTTCACGGAACACAGTAACACAAACATCCTGTCTCCATCACTTCCCACTCTGTGGAGTCAAAACATATACTGTGATAGACAACAATCCCATGACTGCAATCATGGAGCAGGAATTCTAACAGCAAGATCTGGAGGCGTAGCTGTTGGCTATTGAGTTTTCGGTTTTTGAACATTTCAGAACTTGAACTGTCTTCCAGAACGGATTACGTTTAAAAACCAAGGTACCACTGTATCAGACTCTCCAAGTGTCTCCATTTTTCAGGGACAGTACCGGATTTACAGAAGCCGTTCCAGTTTCTGATTTGATCCCAGAATGTCCTGCTTTTTCTTAGGACATCCCTATTTTCTTAGGAGAAATGTTGGGGGTATGGAGTTATGCGACCCCCAAGCCAAGACAACCTTTAGAAGAAATCTGAAGGCAGCCCTGTATAGTTTTATTATGTGTATGTGTGTACACACACAGAGAGACACACACACAGCCCTTCAAGGCATCTGGGGCAGCCCAGTCAGATGGGTGGACTATAAATAATAAAATTATCATCATTATTATGGAATAGGATGTCCCTGTTTTCATTGGAGAAATGCTGGAGGGTATGGTATATTTCAATGCCTGTCCTGAATCTTGCAACACGTAGCTTCACTGGATGCCCATGAGCTCTTGTGTTGCGAAACAGGCAGAGAAACTTTCCTCTATCCGCTTTCCCCATGCCAGGCATCATTGTATACATCCTTCCTGCAGCATTGCTCCAGCTCCTTGATCACTTTGCTTCCCCTGTCCTGAACCTCTCCCAGTTCTACAATAACCATTTATTAGGTAAGGTGACCTGAACTGAACTGTACACACTCTCACTCCTGGTCAGTCGAGGCCACTTCAGAATCCATGAGTGTACATGTGAAATTAGGATTTCTGGCCACCAGCATGCCTCACTTTATGCTTGTTTACGTTGAATTGCGTTTGCCTTTTTATGGCCCATTTTGTCGGGTTGAATAGGTCCTTTTGAAGCAGTTTGCAATCCCTTTTTGTTGATCTTGAACAATTATGACCAGCAGATGATGATATGCTTATACTTAACTCTAGATCAGAGTTTCCAAACGTTTCCATCTGTTTTTGGACTACAACTCCCATCATCCCTACCTAGCAGAACCAGTGGTCAGGGATGATGGGAATTGTAGTCCAAAACCAGCTGGAGACCCAAGTTTGGGAAACCCTGCTCTAGATTGTTTATGAACAAATTAAAAAGCACAGTTCCCACTATTGACACTTGGGAAGACTCAACTTTCTACATCCCTCTGTTGAGAAAACGGTGCATTTATGCCCATGCTCTGCTTCCTGTTATGCACCTAGTTCATGACCTACAAGAGGACATTGATTTTATTCTATGACTGTAGTGGGTATTGGCTTACATGTAAAAATAAAAGATAAGCTGTGTCTGGCATTGAGATTTTCCAAGCACTTCAATTATTGCATGCCAAGAGCAAAGAAGAACTTTAAAAGCTGGACTATTAAAAATCTTATAATTTACTGCATCACATAGAAATGCAAGGATTGTCAGAATTTTTGGTGCATGATGTATTGGGACACAACAGCCATAGTAATTTAGTATAATTTATGGAGCATGGAGTTGATTTTACAGGTGCATGCTGGCCTGAACACGCTAATGAAAAATGCTGTACTGGTGTTTTAAACTAATCATGCAGAAGGCCTGGGTGATGCAGACAATGCTAAAATAATATGAGAAATAAACAGGAAGGGAAATCAGACCTCTACAAAAGTATCTGCCTTAGGGATATTATTACTGGTTTATCTTGCAGGATCATTGTGCAAATTACCAAGATAATATCTTACATACATTATTAAAATAGTCATTCAACAATACCATGATACTGAAGATTTATAAACTTTAATGTTTTAATAATCACAGACTAAATTCACTATTATTATTATTATTATTATTATTATTTAATTTATTAATCATCTTCTGTATAATTGCCTCAGTGTGATGTAAAACACAAAACAGATTAAAATAAACACTACTTCATTTCCAAGAGGAGTCCTAGGAAGTCCCATTTTCCTTTCATGGTGGATTAATGGATGCTGAATGGCTACTGAGGCAAAAATGGGCTGCAAAAACCAGGAAGATCTGTGGCAGTAGCAAGAGACCCTTGAACTACTGGGAGATGGGGAACAAAATCTAGGAGCAGCTTAAACAATATTCATTGTTTTAAGCATATTGCTCAGGAGATGTCTGCATAACAACAACAACAACAACAACAATAATAGTTATACTCCACTCATCTGGCTGGTTTTCCCCAGACACTCTGAGTGGCTTCCAGGGCATATAAAAATTTGTAAAATATCAGATGTTAAAAATTTCCTGATACATGGAAAATTAATAAACGCTCTAACAAAAAAAAATAAAAAAATAAAAATTTCCTGATACAGGGCTGCCTTCAGAGGGGTGCAATGCAGTTACATCCACAGTTACCTATAGCTGTAAAAAAATCTTAGTAGCAGGCCATATCTTTTACACCATTGGAAAACTAGCCCTATTACCGTATTTTCCGCTCTATAGGACGCACTGGACCATAGGAGGGGGAGAACAGGAAAAAACTTTTTTTTCTTGTTCTCCCCCTCTAAAACAAGGTGCGTCCAAGGCGCATTCACCCAAAGCCTCTGGAGCACAGCGGGAGTTACTACCTTGGAAGCCTGGAGAGGGAGAGGGGTCGGTGCGCACTGACCCCTCTCGCACTCCAGGCTTCAGTGAAGGCAACCCGAAGCCTCTGGAGCATGGCGGGAGTACCTGCTGGGTTCCGGAGGCTTCAGGTCCCTTTCGACCTGCTCTTTGGGGCTGGCGGGGGGGGGAGCTCTGCTTCCCCCCACCGCCAGCCCCAAAGAGCAGGTCGGGGAACAGCGTGCAGCCTTGCCGCTGCCCCCCGATCTTGTTGGGCTGACGGTGGGGGGAAGCGCTGTTTTCCCCCACTGCCAGCCCCAAAGAGCAGGTCGGGGAACAGCGCAAAGGCTGCGTGCAGCCTTGCCGCTGCCCCCCAAGCTTGTGGGGCTGGCGGTGGGGGGAAGCGCTGCTTTCTCCCACTGCTAGCCTCAAAGATCCCTGAAGCCTTTGGAGCGCAGCGGGACCTCGTGCTGTGCTCCAAAGGCTTCGGGTTCCTTTCGCTGACCCAAAGCCTTTGGAGCGCAGCGCGAGTTCCAGCTGCACTCCAAAGGCTTGAGGCTTTGGGGACAGCGTTTGTAGCCTCCGCGCTGCGCAGCGCTCCGTCTCCCTGTTCTGGCATTGGGCTTAGCCACGCAGCCTACATTCGCTCTATAGGACGCACACACCTGTCCCCTTAATTTTTGGAGGGGAAAAAGTGTGTCCTATAGAGCGAAAAATATGGTAATTTCCAATGATATTTTATTCTTATTAGCTCCTCCAAGAAAAGAAAAGAAAAGAAAAACATGTCCTGCTGACATCACTCTCCAGTCACCCACCAATTAGGTGCTGCGGGTGTTATTGTACTCTTGGTAATGGATTTATGTGAGACTTTGTGATGGAGGGCAAGTTCTGCTCCGCTATAAACAAAAGTTCAGCTACAGCTATTACACATACCAGGTGCTACAGGAATTACAGGTGTGGGCAGATGGCGTAAAGCTCAAAGAAGTGCGAAATGGTTTGTGGTAGAAGAAGAATGGTGAGCAAATTTGTATGACTCAACAATCATTTTATGATTGCCTGAAGTGCTGTTGCAGACCCTCCAAGTGTCCCTATTTTCCAAGAACATTTTCCTGGATTTATAGAAGACATCCTAGTTTCTGATTTGATCCCGGAATGTCCCGCTTTTCCTCAGGACATCCCTATTTTCATCAGATAAATGTTGGAGGGTATGGAGTTATGTGACCCCTGAGCCAAGGAGATAAGTAACTTTGCAACCTTTAGAATGCATCTAAAGGCAGACCTGTATTGGGAAGGTTTTTTAAAAAAAATGTTTAATGGTTTATTATGTTTTTATGTGTATTAGAAACTGCCCAGAGTGGCTGGGACAACCCAGCCAGATGAGTGGGGTATAAATAATAAAATTCTTATTCTTAGTTAATTGGACGTCCCTATTTTCATCAGAGAAATGTTGGCGGGTATGCTATTTGTTGCAAATACTTGAACTGAACATTCTTTTAGGTTTGCTGCATTCATATGGGGCTTCTGGCTGAGGACCAGACATCATTATCACCATTATTTTGTCAGGAGCTTGTCCTACACTCGAGTAGGACCCTGGCAGACTTTCAAAAGCTTTCTTCTGCCTGAACATCACAGCGACCAATGCAAACAGACACTGACACACTTAGGGATCCGCAGAGTCTTCGCAGCTTGAGTGACAGACCTCAGCAACTCAGCATTTTGGCTAATTTAATTTATTTACGTATAAACACACACGGAGCACTGCAACATGGCTCCCTCTCTCTCTAGCACCAGACAGCAAAGAGAAAGAAGAACAAAGGACAATAGTCCCACTTCACGGAACACAGTAACACAAACATCCTGTCTCCGTCACTTCCCACTCTGTGGAGTCAAAACATACACTGTCATGTGATAGACAAAAATCCTATGACTGCAATCACGGAGCAGGAATTCTAACACATTTATACCCCGCCCATCTGGCTGGGTTTCCCCAGCCACTCTGGGCAGCTCCCAACAGAATATTAAAAACACGATAAAAGATCAAACCTTAAAAACTTCCCTAAACAGGGCTGCCTTCAGGTGTCTTCTAAAAGTCAGATAGTTGTTTATTTCCTTGACATCTGATGGGAGGGCGTTTCACAGGGCGGGTGCCACTACCGAGATGGCACTCTATCAGCTTGCTCCATTAATGAAATGCTGGATCCTAAAATGAGATTGCCTCAAATTTCATCTCAGAAAACACATACTGGCTCACTTGGAAATTGCAGATTACGGTATGCATAAAGGACTTTGCATGACTCCAAGACCTGTAGTTCCTGTAAATTCACGCAGATTAGGATGCAGAGCCATTTTATTTCTGCACTGATCAACACAACTATGATAGGCAAAAATGATGCAAAATGAGTTGGGCAACTGAATCAGCACAAAGCAGTAAGGAAGCAGAGCAGCTAAATGAACTAAATGGCCTGTCAAAAAAAGAGAGCATGCAAAATAGGAAAATATAGAACTTAAACGTTCCAGGAAGTTTGCTTATGATTAAGGACCGAGCCAAAGTGCTGCAGAATAGAGATGGCTCACATTGTTGCAACATGTTTTCATGTTTAAATCGTTTTTAGGCACAATAACAGATGGGAAAAGCAACACAATCCATTGCTACATGCAAAAAATTGAGCCACTGCTTTCAACTTCTTCATTTTTACATCTTGTGCATCTCCACAAAGTGACATCATAGTGCCCTATATCACGCATGATCACTCTTTCTAATAGCAAACTCAGGTGGTTATTTTTCTAGAAAAAGAGGTGCTGGAACTCACCATAAACACCTCACTTGTTGTCTTGGAATGGCAATGGCACCCACCTGAGCGGTGCTGGAACTGAGTTCTGGGGGAGTTCCAACTGGAAAAAGAACCCTCACTGTAGCCGAAACAGAGTCAATGAGAAAGAAGAGGAAGACACTCAGGGGAACTTTGGTTTTGATATTGCTGCAAACCAGTGTGATATGTTTCTTAAGATACAGTCATACCTCGGGTTGAAGTTGCTTCAGGTTGAGCGTCTTCGGGTTGCGCTCTGTGGCGACCCGGAAATAACGGAACGCGTTACTTCCGGGTTTCGCCGCTCGCGCATGCGCAGATGGTCAAAATGACATCAAGAGCTTGCGCAGAAGCGGTGAATCGCAACCCGTGCACGTGAAGATGCGGGTTGCGTTCGCTTCAGGATGTGAACGGGGCTCCGGAACGGATTCCGTTCATATACAGAGGTACCACTGTACAGTGGTATATAAATATTTTAATAAATTAATAAATAACTAAGCAAAAACAGAAAGAAAAACAAAGAAAGGCTTATACAAGTGTTTAAAAAATATTTTCTTAGAAACTCCAAACCTAAAAGTGTGTGTGTGTGTGTGTGTGTGTGTGTGTGTGATAGGAAATCCCTGGGCTCACTTGGATTGCCAAACAAAGACACGAGCCAAGAATATAGGAGCAAAACAGCAGCCTGTAGGCCTTATCTTTATTCCAGGAACTGTTGCAACAGGACCTCCACCCACCACATGGAAGAAGCAGGAAGAAGCCCAGAACAAAGGATGGCTCCAACTTTTATAAGTTTCCCTTTTTACCCACAACACCCTTAGTGAAGCATCACATTTATACATCACAGCTGTGTCACAATCTGGGAAGGGTCTCCTGGCAGAAACCTGAGTATTAGGTTTGCCCCCATCCCTCCCTTGACCTCCACTTCACACCCATTAAGAAAAACAAAAGGTGAGTACATATGTACATTTCCCTGTTCTCCCAGCCAAGTTAATCACACCCCTTTGTCTTGACCAAGATCCTAATCAACTGAGGTTGGGTTTACCATTGTTTCTGGAATGGCTACCTGTCTGGCACTCAGGGGCCAGGATGCCAGCGATTTTCATCCAGGCAAGAGTCTGCTGAGTATGTGGTCTCGGGCTTGAGGGATTATGGCTGCCCACATTCCAGGCTTCCCCCTTGGTAGCCATTCCTTCCCTGAACAGAACAAAGTTGGAATGGCGCAATTTTGATGCTGGAGCGATTTTATATGACTTTCTAAAGCTTTCCCAATGAGCCAGTAAAAGGTAAAGGGAGCCCTGAGCATTAGGTCCAGTCGTGACCAACTCTGGGGTTGCGGTGCTCATCTCGCTTTATTGGCTGAGGGAGCCGGCATACAGCTTCTGGGTCATGTGGTCAGCATGACTAAGCCGCTTCTGGCGAACCAGAGCAGTGCATGGAAATGCCATTTACCTTCCCGCCAGAGCAGTACCTATTTATCTACTTGTACTTTGATGTGCTTTCGAACTGCTAGGTTGGCAGGAACAGGGACCGAGCAACGGCAGCTCACCCCATCACAGGGATTCGAACCGCCAACCTTTTGATCGGCAAGTCCTAGGCTCTGTGGTTTAACCCGCAGCGCCAGCCGTGTCCCCAATGAGCCAGTACATACATACATTTATCAGTGAACTGTTACATTTGGTAATGTGGCAGCGGAGGCCCTTTAAATAGAGGTGATGGTGGGGAACTGTGTGATGAAGTGTTTTGTGGGGACATTTGTAGGAGTGATTGTGTTGATTTTGGTAGTCGTGGGGGTTGTATGATATCGGCTGGAGGGGCAACATCCCCCACCTTTCCATAAATTCTGCTAACAATATATATAAACCCCCTCAGAAAACAGTCCAATGAGCTCTACAGAATGCAGAATGATTACTGGGAAAGAGAAAAGTGGAAGGTGGCAGAGGGAAATAACAACAACAACAACAACAACAACAACAACAACAATAACAACACCTTTATTGTCAACGTACAGCCTGTGTACAATGAAATTAACTGAGCCCCCCCAAAAAAACCCTCAATCTCATTGCACTCTGTGTGCTTGTTGCACAACACACCAACCCCAAAGTCAGTTGCACTATATTATTTTCCGTTCAGCAGCCTAATAGCCCATGGATAAAAACTGTTTTTTAGCCTGTTGGTACGACTGATTATACTTCTATATCTCCTGCCCGAGGGTAGAAGATTAAAGAGGTGCTGGCCAGGGTGTGAATCATCCATGAGAATTTTGCTCGCTCTCCTAAGGCAACAATCCCTTGCAATGTCATCTAGCGGGCTCAGGGGACAGCCCATGATATCATATGCTGTGTTCACCATGGCTGTCAAGCCAACGTTCTGTCCATGGCTGTCAACGTTCTGTCCATGGCTGTCAAGCCAACGTACCACACTGTGATACAATATGAGAGGACCGGTAGAAGGAGGTAATCAATTGTTGTTTAACGTTGTTCTTTCGCAAGACCCTGAGAAAATTGAGTCTCTGTTGGGCCTTCCTAACCACCTGAGTTATGTTGTTTTTCCAAGTGAGGTCTTCACTAAGGTAAACTCCCAGGAATTTAAAGGAGGAGACTCTCTCCACACAACCCCCCTGATATACAACGGGGCTAGTTCCCCTCTCTTCCTCCGAAAGTCCAACACCATCTGCTTTGTTTGACATATCTGCTGACATATCACTTGTCTCTTCAAAATAACATTCTTAACATTGTTTGAGCAGAGACATCACCTTGCCAACAAAGGTCCGTATAGTAAAAGCCATGGTTTTCCCAGTAGTGATGTATGGAAGTGAGAGCTGGACCATCAAGAAGGCTGATCGCCGAAGAATTGATGCTTTTGAATTATGGTGCTGGAGGAGACTCTTGAGAGTACCATGGACTGCAAGAAGATCAAACGTATCCATTCTGAAGGAAATCAGCCCTGAGTGCTCACTGGAAGGACAGGTCCTGAAGCTGAGGCTCCAATACTTTGGCCACCTCATGAGAAGAGAAGACTCCCTAGAAAAGACCCTGATGTTGGGAAAGATGGAGGGCACAAGGAGAAGGGGACGACAGAGGACAAGATGGTTGGATAGTGTTCTCGAAGCTACCAGCATGAGTTTGACCAAACTGCAGGAGGCAGTGGAAAACAGGAGTGCCTGGCGTGCTCTGGTCCATGGGGTCATGAAGAGTCAGACACGACTAAACAACTAAACAACAACAACAACATTGTTTGATAGAACTACTAGTACCGTTGTTTTCGAGAAGACACTCTGCCCAGGAGAAGAGCCTATCTTGTTGCCATTAGTTGCCATAGCAAAGGCTGATAAAGCGCATCGTCAACATCACATCCTTTCTCAGGAAAACTTTACAAGAGTCAAAATAAAAAAAATCCAACATTTAACACCCAGATTTCTGGGCACAGCAGTTTCAGTTAAAAATGGTTCCTGCGGGCCGCATTAACCACCTTTACAAGTGATTACGAAAATAAATTGAAGACAAAGGACCATATGGCTATGATGAGACAAAGGCATTTTATTATTATCCCCCTTTTTAGATTTTCCAGGGTATTTTGTGAAGTTCAGATCCGGCACAATAGTGCTCAGCCAAATGCACGAGAGCATAAACTTATCTAAAAAGTGCAGAGCTGTGCTTTGTTGTTGTTGTTTAGTCGTTTAGTTGTGTCCGGCTCTTCGTGACCCAATGGACCAGAGCACGCCAGGCACTCCTGTCTTCCACTGTCTCCCGCAGTTTGGTCAAACTCATGCTGGTAGCTTCGAGAACACTATCCAACCATCTCGTCCTCTGTCATCCCCTTCTCCTTGTGCCCTCCATCTTTCCCAACATCAGGGTCTTTTCCAGGGAGTCTTCTCTTCTCATGAGGTGGCCAAAGTCTTGGGAGCCTCAGCTTCACGATCTGTCCTTCCAGTGAGCACTCAGGGCTGATTTCCTTTAAAATGGATACGTTTGATCTTCTTGCAGTCCATGGGACTCTCAAGAGTCTCCTCCAGCACCATAATTCAAAAGCATCAATTCTTCGGCGATCAGCCTTCTTGATGGTCCAGCTCTCCCTTCCATACATCACTACTGGGAAAACCATAGCTTTTACTATACGGACCTTTGTTGGCAGAGCTGTGCAGGCCAGCCCTAATCCCCACATAGCAGCACCAATCGTCTCCACCCGTTGGAAATGGAAGGAGATGGAGCAGTGGACATGGGGATATGAGATGTTTGCGCCCTCACACCTTTGATAGTACATTTGGAGAGTGTGACATCCCTTCCATATTACAATTTATGGAGATTAATAACTCCCCTCCACACAAAAACGGTGTATGTTTGTATACCTATATCTTAATGGGAAACCAAAATGCTTGGTTACAAAGCTATGGCACTACCAACCTTACTGTATGCTTGTGAAATGTGGACCACTTATAAACGCCATCTCCACCTGCTTGAAAGATTCCATCAATGGTGTCTCCGAAATATTTTACATATCACCTGGGAAGACAGGCGAACTAATGCCAGGGTACTGGAAGAAGCAAAGATCACCAGTGTCGAAGCAATGATTCTTCAACATCAACTTCGTTGGACTGGTCATGTTGTGTGGATGCCTGATGATCATCTTCCAAAGCAACTACTCTACAGTATTCCGAACTTAAAAATGGAAAGTGTAATGCTGGTGGTCAACAAAAGAGGTTCAAAGACTCTCTCAAGGCAAATCTAAAAAAAGGTAGTATAAACACTGATATATTGTGTCCTCCCTTAAAGAGGGCACGTGTTGCGGTGAGACCTGGAAACCGATCCCCTGTGTTGTGGGTGGGTAAGATTGGTCAGCCACAACACATAACTGGTAGGTCCCTCAATGTTGGGTGCAATCTGGCCAATGGGGCACAGTCCAAATGGATTGAGGGACCTACATATGCCCATGCACATGACCCAGAGCTTCCTCTTTTGACACGTGCATTTGGAACACCCGCCCACCTCTCCCTAATTTTAGGGCTTTTGCGCTTGACCTTGCTATGCCGTTGTGTATTGTCTTTCATTGGAACAGGGGTACGGCAGGAATTTTCCCCACTTGGCTGATTGGCTGGTGCCATTTGGGTTTCGCCTGCCGTGTAGCAAATTGGCACACCTTGTAAGGTTGCGGAACGCTCTCACCATCCCTATGTGAAGGGTATTCCGTTAAAGGAATCCAGGGACTCAAATGGTTTGGTCAACCCCTGAGAGGGGGTTGTGCCCATGCCTGAGTCCAGGGGGACATCTGGGTGGCAGACATAGTCTGTTCCCGACTTTTTGCCTATGTAGGTGTTCACCCTTGGCTGACCTATGCTGGAACCCTGGGTCAGCGCTACCTGCGTGGCAGGGAGCTAGTCGAACCACAGCCTATGCAACCAGTCACTTTCTGTAATCAATAAAGTTGTGGCCTAAATTCTGCCAAAAACCAAAACCAAAATTTGAGTCAAGTGTGAATTTATTTAGGGGGGAGGTTTCTGGGTCTGAACACGCAAGTGGGAAACACTGCACTCCAATTGGAGAACAGCCTTTTGCAAAGGTGTCATGGGTTTTGAAGACACTCCAACTCAGGACAAAAGGGAGAAATGTGCTAAGAGGAAGGCATGCTTGGCAAAACCTCACCATGATCAACTCCCGCCCGGAAACCTATGTCCCCACTGTGGAAGGACATGTGGATCCAGAATTGGCCTCCACAGTCCCTTACGGACTCACTTTTAAAACTGTGTTTATGGAAGACAACTCAGCTACGAGTGATCACCAAAGAAGATACCTTAATACATATATCTGGAAGTCCAGGAAGTCGGCTTCCAAAAAGAACATTACTACCTGAAAGGTCCACAAAATGTAAGGTCAACAGTAGCCAGTGGGGTGGGGTGAAATGTTTCGCAGGGGAACAGACGCCAGCTTCCAAGGGCGATGTGGGACACTGCGCGTCTGATGTTGCGCGTGTGAGCATCGCACCTCCCTCCCTAAGCCGGACAGAAGCTTCCCAGGTTTCGGAAGGAGGTTCCCGGCCTCTGACAGGATTCTGGAGCCGCCCTTTCTCCTTCCCAAATCCAAGCAGGCTGTGGGAAGGTGGGAGGGACTTTGGACCCGTCAGAGCATCATGCCTCTCTACCTGAGCTGGGCAGAAGCTTTTAGGGCTTTGGGAAGGAGACGCTGGGGGAACATTTATGGAACAAGCCCTTCAGAGGTTACAAAAGCTGCATGAAATCTGAATGTTTGGAACTGGCAGCACCCCTAGGAAAGGGGCACTGCCCCAAAAATGGCAGGATGATTACAGAGCAGATGCAATATGTGGATTTATTTTCAATGTGTGTGGACTTTTATTTTTTGAAAAATAAACCAAAATTGTCTTTTTGGGAGACATTTCCCTCACAAGTCTCTTCCTGACCGCCTCCCCCAGGTGTCCCCTGGGCATCTTCCAGAATTATAAGAAGAGCACAAGGGTGAAGTGGCCATTCTTCTTAGAGGCCATCTGGATAACATAAACATACAAGCAACTCATTTAATGAACCTGCGCATCTTGCCGACTTTATGAGCACTGCATTTCATAGCTGTGATGGCCGCAGACTCTAACCTCTCCAAGGCTCAGCGCAGGAATAATATTGATTTGTATGAAAAGTATAACATTTCCATAAATCTCATTCTGCCTGTCGGAAGAGTAGCTTTCTAATGAGAGCGAATCTCCACTCAGAGAGAACTCCCAGGGACCACGTTGATACATTCATAGGTTCAAATTGGGTCCAGCACTGAATGAAAAGAGTCAGTAAATTAAGTTCAGTTGTCCATATTTTCTGCTAGCCCTTTTATTGCATAACTTAGGATCCTTTGTGGGTTAACAGGTAAGTGGGATCTGTGCCAGAAGTAAGAAGTTTCATACTCAACAATACTCTTGAGGCCTCTGGTAGAAGCACCAAGCTGTTCATATCTAGAGGTTTTCTTGGCAATAACAGCAGGGAATCTGCTATTGTTTTAAAATGAGTGTTCAATTTTTTGCATGATAGCTCCCAGATTCTGCACTAAGGGTCCTTCTGTGGCACAGTTTCAAACCATATAGTTATCTACACTTCTTTGGTCAATGTGAGCAGTTTTGATCCTGCTATTGAACCTTGCTGAAGTTACGAATAGATTGTCATCAACAATTCTGGACATAAAACCAGGTAGATGGAAGGTTTATTTGGATACAAAGAAGTAAAAATTGAGGTTGGTGAAGTTTTTTTAAAAAAAATAAAATTGAAATTTAATTACCGTATTTTTCGTTCTATAACACGCACCTGACCATAACACGCACATAGTTTTGAGAGGAGGAAAACAAGAAAAAAAATATTCTAAACGAAACAGTGGATGTATGATTTTTGTGGTTCATGCTGCAGCCACAGACATGTGATCTGACGGTGAGTTTGGGGTGGCCCAATGCAAAAATCCTGAGGATCCATGTGGATCCATGCTTTGTAACCATGTTTTTGAACCATTGCAGCCCCAGGCAACAGTGGGTGCGTGATTTTTTTGGTGCAGGCTGTAATCATGGATCCTCTGCTCACGACTGCAGCAGATCCCCCCGTCATCCGTAGACATTCCCTCCATAACACGCACAGACATTTGCCCTTATTTTCTAGGAGGAAAAAAGTGAGTGTTATGGTGCAAAAAATACGGTAAGCATAAAAGGTTGGATTTGTTTATTAGATCTCTATCTGAAAAAACAGCAACAGTATTTTGCAGGTTTGGCCAAGTGACTCCAGCATTCTGGCTAGAAATGAGACAGAAATCAATGTTGCCTGCTTCCATGTACTGCAACATTTTCAGAGCCAACACTATTTTTCCTAAAGCTCCACATCACCACCTGGCCCAGCAGAGACAGTTAACATAACTCAGTGTTTATAGATTACAAGTTTGGAGAATTAAAGCAATTATTCTTCATGTCACACACAAACACACAAGAAAGGAAATTTTGCAGTTAATTTTCAAAGCTGCCTAGAATGGTGTCTGTATATACATATATTTAAAATACTTATATTTGATTTATAGGTTACTCATAAGCCTTTGTAAATAGGCTTTATCTTTCCCAATAAAAAGTTTTTTTAAAAAACCATCTTCCATTACTTCAGGAATTTCTCATCATGACCAATATTAAATCAAATCAGGTTGACAAGAACACACACAAAACACCACAATCTACCCGCATTCATAGCTCACTGTCTTACACATGGTGACTAACGGAAGAAGGAAAATACACACTGCAATTCCATACTGTAGGTGCTGCATGATTTTTAATTGCATTTTTATTACTGTTTAGGGAAGTTTTTAATGTTTGATGTTTTATCGTGTTTTTAATATTCTGTTGGGAGCTGCCCAGAGTGGCTGGGCAAACCCAGCTGGATGGGCAGGGTATAAATAAATTGTTGTTGTTGTTTATAAATAAATTGTTGTTGTTGTTGTTATTTGGAGTGTCATCCTAGAATCATAGAATCATAGAGTTGGAAGAGACCACAAGGGCCATCGAGTCCAACCCCCTGCCAAGCAGGAAACACCATCAGAGCACTCCTGACATATGGTTGTCAAGCCTCTGCTTAAAGACCTCCAAAGTAGGAGACTCCACCACACTCCTTGGCAGCAAATTCCACTGTCAAACAGCTCTTACTGTCAGGAAGTTCTTCCTAATGTTTAGGTGGAATCTTCTTTCTTGTAGTTTGGATCCATTGCTCCGTGTCCGCTTCTCTGGAGCAGCAGAAAACAACCTTTCTCCCTCCTCTATGTGACATCCTTTTATATATTTGAACATGGCTATCATATCACCCCTTAACCTCCTCTTCTCCAGGCTAAACATGCCCAGCTCCCTTAGCCGTTCCTCATAAGGCATCGTTTCCAGGCCTTTGACCATTTTGGTTGCCCTCCTCTGGACACGTTCCAGTTTGTCAGTGTCCTTCTTGAATTGTGGTGCCCAGAACTGGACACAGTACTCCAGGTGTGGTCTGACCAGAGCAGAATACAGTGGCACTATTACTTCCCTTGATCTAGATGCTATACTCCTATTGATGCAGCCCAGAATTGCATTGGCTTTTTTAGCTGCCGCGTCACACTGTTGGCTCATGTCAAGTTTGTGGTCAACCAAGACTCCTAGATCCTTTTCACATGTACTGCTCTCAAGCCAGGTGTCACCCATCTTGTATTTGTGCCTCTCATTTTTTTTGCCCAAGTGCAATACTTTACATTTCTCCCTGTTAAAATTCATCTTGTTTGTTTTTGCCCAGTTCTCTAATCTGTCAAGGTCGTTTTGAAGTGTGATCCTGTCCTCTGGGGTGTTAGCCACCCCTCCCAGTTTGGTGTCATCTGCAAATTTGATCAGGATGCCCTTGAGTCCCTCATCCAAGTCGTTGATAAAGATGTTGAATAAGACCGGGCCCAAGACAGAACCCTGTGGCACCCCACTAGTCACTCTTCTCCAGGATGAAGAGGAACCACTGATGAGCACCCTTTGGGTTCGGTCAGTCAGCCAGTTACAAATCCACTGAGTGGTAGCATAGTCAAGACCGCATTTTACCAGCTTCTTTACAAGAATATCATGGGGCACCTTGTCAAATGCCTTGCTGAAATCAAGGTAGGCTACATCCACTGCCTTCCCTTCATCTACCAGGCTTGTAATTCTGTCAAAAAACGAGATCAGGTTAGTCTGACATGACTTATTTTTCAGAAATCCATGCTGACTATTGGTGATCACAGCATTCCTTTCTAGGTGTTCACAGACTGTTTGCTTAATGATCTGTTCCAGAATCTTCCCTGCTATTGATGTCAGACTGACTGGGCGGTAATTATTTGGGTCCTCTCTTCTCCCCTTTTTGAAAATAGGGACAACATTTGCCCTCCTCCAGTCTGCCGGGACTTCGCCTGTTCTCCAGGAATTCTCAAAGATGACTGCCAGTGGTTCTGAGATCACATCTGCCAGTTCTTTTAATACTCTTGGATGCAGTTCATCTGGCCCTGGAGACTTGAATACATCTAAACTAGCCAAATATTCTTGTACTATCTCCTTAGTTATTCTGGGCTGTGTTTCCTTTGCTGAATCATTTGCTCCAAATTCTTCAGGTCGGGCATTGTTTTCTTTATCGGAGAAGACTGAGGCAAAGAAGGCATTGAGGAGTTCAGCCCTTTCTGTGTCCCCTGTTTGCATTTCACCATCTTCTCCTCTGAGTGACCCCATTGTTTCTTTGTTCTTCCTTTTGCTACGAACATACCCATAAAAGCCTTTTTTGTTGCTTTTAACCTCTCTAGCAAGCCTGAGTTCATTCTGTGCTTTAGCTTTTCTGACTTTGTGTCTACACGTGCTGGCTATTTGTTTGAATTCCTCTTTGGTGGTTTCCCCCCTTTTCCATTTTTGTACACATCCTTTTTTAATCTTAATTCAGTTAAAAGTTCTTTAGATAGCCACCCTGGCTTCTTTAGGCACCTTCCATGTTTCCGTCTCATTGGTATTGCCTGACGTTGTGCTTTTACTATCTCCCTCTTAACAAACTCCCAGCCATCATGAACTCCCTTTCCTTTTAGTATTGCTGTCCATGGGATCACACCCAGCACTTCCCTAAGTTTTATGAAGTCGGCTTTCTTAAAGTCAAGAAATTGAGTCCTAGTATGCTTGGCTGCTCCTTTCCGCTGTATAGTAAACTTCAGAAGAGCATGATCACTCGCGCCTAATGATCCTTCCACTTCTACCCCACTAACCAGGTCATCAACATTGGTTAGGACCAGATCTAAAATGGCTGTTCCTCTTGTTGCTTCTCCCACTTTCTGGACAATGAAGTTGTCTGCAAGGCCAGTGAGGAATCTGTTTGACCTTATGCTCTTGGCTGAGTTTGACGTCCAACAAATATCCGGGTAATTGAAGTCCCCCATTACTACTATCTCCCTTCCTTTTGCATGCTTGGCCATCTGTTCCAGGAAGGTATCATCTATGTCCTCCGTTTGGCTTGGGGATCTATAGTAAACTCCCACAATGAGGTCTCTGTTATTCTTCTCTCCCTTAATTTTGACCCAAATGCTCTCACTTTGGCTTTGAGGTTCTAAATCTTGGATCTCTTCACAGGTATACACATCCCTGACATATAACGCCACTCCTCCTCCTTTCTTGTCTGGTCTGTTTCTCTGAAATAGATTGTATCCCCCCCATTATTACATTCCAATCGTGGGACTTATCCCACCAGGTTTACTTTAAAAAGGTCCATATAGTAAAAGCTATGGTTTTCCCAGTAGTGATGTATGGAAGTGAGAGCTGGACCATAAAGAAAGCTGATTGCCGAAGAATTGGTGCTTTTGAATTATGGTGCTGGAGGAGACTTTTGAGAGTGCCATGGACTGCAAGAAGATCAAACCTCTCCATTCTGAAGGAAATCAGCCCTGAGTGCTCACTGGAAGGACAGATCCTGAAGCTGAGACTCCAGTACTTTGGCCACCTCATGAGAAGAGAAGACTCCCTGGAAAAGACCCTGATGTTGGGAAAGATGGAGGGCACAAGGAGAAGGGGACGACAGAGGACGAGATGGTTGGACAGTGTTCTCGAAGCTACCAGCATGAGTTTGACCAAACTGCGGGAGGCAGTGGAAGACAGGAGTGCCTGGCGTGCTCTGGTCCATGGGGTCACGAAGAGTCGGACACAACTAAACGACTAAACAACAACAACACTTTACTTTAAAAGGAATTCTACCCCTCCCCCCCATTTTGAATACAAATAATAATAAGAACAACCCAGAAATGGCACCTGGAAAAGGCTCATCAACCAATGTTTGGGGGGAAATGCATGTCTTGATGTGCCTTCAGTGTTCCCATGTGCATCATCCATGCCTTAGTAGACAGACACGAAGTATGAGGTTACCCACAGCCGCACTGGCCCAGAGCAAACGACACGGACATTTCCAGCTTGCCTTCCCCGAGGGAGCAGAGCCTGTTAAATTGATTGAACAGTTTTTCCTATGTTGTCACCCTCATCTCTTGTGACACAGAGTCCCCGTCCCCCACATAACAATACATGCCTCTAGTCATTGAAGGCAGCTGTCTATATTTGTGACTGAGGACAATGCAAGAACCCAGGAAAGGTCAAAACAACTAATTGGTTAGAGAGACGTTTCTCCTGATGCAGATGCCTGTGGTGAAGGAAGGGGTGTACTTATGAAGTAATCATCTTGACATAGCTGGATTAGTTGCTGCAGGTACTGCTGTCATTTGCAACTCTGAAAACGGCAATTTCTCGTTCACTTTCCAAATGGATTAAACACAATCCTGTCGCACATCTCTCAAGGAGAACATTAGAACTATCTCACTGTAAACAAACGGCTTTGTCTTATCTCTTTTCAAATAATTTGCTTGTCTTCGTAGCCCAGCTTTCCTCCAAACCTCAGAGAAGCACATTTCCCTGTTCTAATTTATCCTCATAACAGACCAACATGGTGGTCATGGTCCTCATTTTACTAGGCTGGAAAACTGAGGCTAAAGGATGTTGCCAGAGGATTACGGTAGTTTCTGGTAAAGCAAGTGCACGGTAGTTTATTTATAAAAGATTTGCTGTGGAACATTCAGATGTCTTTCCTTAAGGCAGAATTTCTGCCCAAGTGACAGTTGCTTGGATCCCCAAAGCAAGGAGTCTTTCACTCAAATAAGATGCACTTTTGTGAGTGCAAGGGTCTTAGATCTTAGAGTCTTCCACAAGTAGAAGTAGGGGCTTGGGAAATTTCCATCAATTCCTCCCCCCGACTCCCTACTACCTCCCATGCCATTTCTCCATGTCCCCAGCCTTCTGGAGTAGGTTTTCAAGAGGCACAGAGTTGCTGAGACAAAATAGGGCCCCATTCTAGGTGCTGAATTCATTGAACACTGATTCAATCTTTTTTCTTTTCCCCAAAGCTTTAAGAATCACTATAGCAAGACATCTGAAAGCAGCCCTGTTTAGGAAAGTTTATAATGTTTGATGTTGTATCACATTGTTGTTGTTGTTGTTGTTGTTGTTGTTGTTGTTGTTGTTGTTATTGTTATTATTATTATTTTCTGTTGGGAGCCACCCAGAGTGGTTGGGGAAACTCAGCCAGATGGGTGGGGTATAAATAGTAAGTTGTTGTTGTTGTTATATAAGGTTATACAGTGGTACCTCCGGTTACGAACTTAATTCGTTCTGGAGGTCTGTTCTTAACCTGAAACCTGAAACTTAATTCGTTCTGGAGGTCTGTTCTTAACCTGAAACATTTCTTAACCTGAGGTGAGCTTTTGCTAATGGGGCCTCCCGCTGCCGCCGTGCAATTTCCATTCTCATCCTGGGGCAAAGTTTGCAACCCAGAGCAACTACTTCCAGGTTAGCATAGTTTGTAACCCAAAGCGTTTGTAACCTGAAGCATTTGTAATCCAAGGTACCACTGTATGATCTTCAGAAGTCCCTGTTGGACAATGCCAAATAGTGATACATATCCTCAGTGCTTTCTTTCTAAAAAAAAAATGTTTAGGGGTACTCTCATTTTGACTCAAGAAAATCACCAATTTATAGTTCAGACAGGGAAAATTAAATACAGTAAATGGACACAAGTACAAAGAACAAGCATTATTACCTCATATTACACAGCTGATAGCTCACAGTAACTTCCACATTGGCATGAGGCTGTGTGCACTAACATCTTCCTGATTCCTCTGATGACGAATAGTTAGTAATTTTCCTACTCATATTGAAATACTGCCCCTCAATGAGGCCAAACTTTCATCAGTAAAACACCACACATCCACATTCCACACTGCTTCACACATTAAACGCTCGCTTCTGTCTGAAACTCAGGAAAAACTGGGAAAGGAAATGAGGCCAGCATCGGGGGTAGCAATGGAACTGACGATTCACTGTGCTAGAGAAGAAACTTTTTTAAAAAAAATCCAGTTTCTTCTCTCATTAGATTCACAAAATATGTAGGGGTATGCGTCCCCCCAGAAAAAAGCACTGCATAGCGTCCCTCTCCCCACAATCCTGCCCACACTTGGGTCAAATTTTATTTCCATTTCCATTCAAATTTTAATTTTCTTTAGAGCACTCCTCTGCCATGCCATGAGACACATGGAGGTCTTTAAAAACAGTAACATAAGCCAACTAACAATTGTCAGCGCTACCGGAATCTACCACTGCAACAACTTTGGGGTTGTATTCTCTCTTGATACTCTGTGCTCCAATTAGATACTAGATTTCAAAATATACACATGCACCCAAACAATTGTGAAAGGATATGAAGAGCTACACTGCCTCTTCACAGACACAAATTTCCAAGAAATGGATGTGGAGCACACCCATGTTCAAGGATTGGCAACCTAAGCCCATGGGCCACAAGTGGCCCACGGGAGTCATTTAACCAGCCCACGAGCTGCCCCTGAACCGAGCCGCGCGCTCAGCGAGTCCCTGCGCACTGCGCTAAACCGGCACGGTGCGGGGACTTGTTTCTGTGGCACCAGAAATCGTGTCTGCGCAGACGCCGGAAATCGCCGGCCCACGGAAGGATCTCCACTGGAGTGAACCGGCCCAGGCGAGGTAAACCTTGCCGCCCCCTGCCCTTGTTCATTTCGAAGGGAAACAATTCAGAGAAATACGAATGCTTTGCGATTTTCACCCACCATTCCTAGCAACTTCAAAAATAATCTGGGATATTTGGTGGGGGCAGGGGAAATCATAGAAATTTTCAAAGGCCTAATCTTAGGAATTAGGAATCATAGAAATTTTCAAAGGCCTAATCTTAAACGGCGTTCCGTGTGCGGCTCTGGCTCGCCAGAGCAGCGATGTCACGCTGGCCACGTGACCCAGAAGTGTCCCCGGACAGCGCTGGCCCCCGGCCAATAAATGTGAGATGGGCGCACAAACCCCACAGTCTGTCAAGACTGGCCCGTTCGGGCAGGGGTACCTTTACCTTTACCTAATCTTAGGATCAGAGAAAAATCAGTGTATATTTAAGAAGATGGCACTGGTCCCCTCTTCCATTACTTGGGAACAAGATGTCTCTCCACTATAGTTTGATCCGAGTTTGAACAAGCATTGCATGGAAGAGGGTGATAAGTCTGAGACTTAAAAGTTTGAGAGCCAGTGTGATGTCATGGATAGAATTCTGGACTAGGGACTTGGGAAATCAGGGTTCAAATCCCCACTCAGCGAAGAGGCTCACTGAGTGACTGTGGGCCAGTCACTATCTCTCAGGCTAACCTACCTCACAGGGTTGTTGTGAGGATAAAATGGGGAGCAGGAGAACCATGCGGGTTGCCTTGAGCTGCATGAAGAAAAATTGGATACTTATGCAATAATGAATGAACGAATGAATGAACTAGACAGCTGTAAGGCCTCCCTCAAGTGGATTGCCATCAAAGGAGTTGATAGCCAAGGTGATATACATACCACCACATTTTCAATGTTCAGCTCTCTTAAGTATAGTCATTTAATTCACTGAAATTGTAAATGATTGCATGCTTTACTATGTGTTTAGATTTGACTGTTTGGTAACCGAATTCTAGAGAGTAGTAGTTCTCATGTGATTGGCTAACATTGGACACATGGAAGGTAACCAGTGATTTTATGTGATGCAAGGTGACTGTGTTTTAGAATCCACTGTGAACACTGCTAAGTTGAGTAGAGTGCCGCAGTGCTTCTTCTCTGCTTGAAAGAGAGAGAGAGCAAAATTGCAGGAGAAGGAAAAAGTGGAAATCTCTCATAGGAGCTGCAAGGCATGGCCTAATTGAGATACAGAAGGCTGAAAGTGCTGAGCTCTAGAAAGAGAGGAAAATAGTGTTGTTTGGAAGTAAGAAGAAGAGACTCTAAGCCCATGCTTGGACAAGCATGTAAATATTATGTTCTAATTCATCTATAAGTTTCTGCAAGTAAAGTTTTGGAATGTTAAAGTCTGGACATTGGTTTAATTTCCAAAGAAGAGTGTCAAGTCATATATTTGATTTAGCAGTTCGAAAGCACACCAGTACAAGTAGATAAATAGGTACTGCTGCAGCAGGAAGGTAAATGGCATTTCTATGCACTCTGGCACTCATCACAGTGCCCTGTTGCACCAGAAACAGTTTAGTCATGGTGGCCACATGACCCAAAAAGCTGTCTGTGGACAAACGCCAGCTCCCTCGGCCTGAAAGCGAGATGAGCGCCGCAACCCCATAGTCTCCTTTGACTGGACTTAACCATCCCAGGGTCCTTTATCCTTTTTTTACCTTTATGATTTGAGCTTCTTGGCTACATTTGCACTATCCTTACTTCACCTTGCCAAAGCGGTGCTCTGTGGAGACATGGTCATTCTCCAGTGTCAGTCTCCCAGAAAAGCAGCATTTCCAGTCTCAGTTATTTGTTTCAAGTAAAAGCAACAACCTCATAGTCCAGGTGAGCATAAAGGTGAGCTCTGCTTTAGTACGCGGTCATTCAGTTTTATCCTCATCACTGGAGACAGATCGCTGGGATGTCTCCAGATTTCTTTAAAAAAATACATCAGTGCTGCTCTCTGCATGAACTAGGGGTGGGGGAAAGATGCTGGAGAGCTGAGAATCTGGCATCTTCCCAAGAGACCAATCACGCTGCCCCATAATGTGCTTACAACTCCTTTCCCCCACCCTCCAAACCCTTGTCTGGCACCAGAGAGAATGAAGCGAGACAGCAAGGCAGAAAGAGCTATGCCTCTGTTTGCGGCAGCAGGGAGCAAAACCCTCAAGGGCAGAGCACTCCGCAGACCAATCTATTCCTTTCTCATTTAAGCAAAAGGAAGAAGCTCCTGGGCTCAAAATCCTCCTGTAGCATCCTTCTTCCAAACATGTGTGGTGCCCTGCTGTTTCCGGGAGGAACTCACCCCACACCACAGTTTCTTTAAAAGACTTGGGGGAGGGGGAGCGGAAGGGAATACTAGGTCATCAGCCCTGGCCTTGAGTAAGATGATGGACTTCGGATCTAAACTTCAAAAAGGCCCGGTAAGCTTCATGTCAGGTAAAATATGCCCGGAAAACTTCTTTGAAAGGAAGAGAGAGAGAATATGCATTCAGAAGCTGGTTTGATGGCAACGCATGTATTGCATGTAACTCTCTTAAGGGTGGGGGTGGGGGGCGGGGAGCGGGGGGGTGGGGGAGGAAGCCTAGTAAACAGCCTCTTAACTGCAACAGCTCCACAGCCATCTGTGCAGGGTACCCTATGTTCATAAGCTTAGGTTATTTCTGCTGTTTGGCAAATGAAGGAATACTTGCTCTCATAACAGATTCAAATTCAATCATCGCTGCATGCTTCCATCGACGCATCCAAATAACCCCAGGCATTTTGGGCACCGATCCAAGTGCTTAATCTAGCATGAGGGGATGGTTTCCATCACCATCCAAAGCAAAGATTCAAAGTAGCACCAGCAAACACGGAATTAGAGGCGGAAGAGAGGGCCCACTCTCTCGTGATGAATGGCAATGTGTTCTGCAAGCTTTTCAAACGGCCTTTTCAATTTTGGTGTGTGCTTTTATCGATACACAAATACCTGCCTTGGGGTTCCTCCCTGCTTCTTAGCTTACTGCAGAACCTTGCAAGTCACAGAAAGCCGACTCTTTCATTCCTTCTGTTCACAGTTTATTACCCACACAAAAAAGGGGAAGATTGCCAAACAAATTTATTCTCCCCAGATGCAATCCTCCAAAATGTTTTCTTATTTTTTTATATGCATTTGAAGCAATGCCTTTTTTTTCAGGGGGTACCCAAGGGTACAAAATTCTGGCACCTCTTTTGTTGTTGTTAAAATGTGTGGCTTTTATTGTACTTCACAGTGAGTTCCAGCACCTCTTTTTCTAATAATAATAATAATAATACTAATAAATAATAGTAGAATTTTATTTATATCCCGCCCTCCCCAGCCAAAGCCGGGCTGAGAGCGGCTAACAACAATAAAAGAAAAAAAGGGGGGAAAGCACTAGTTGAAAGCCACCCAGAGTGGCTGGGGCAACCCAGTTAGATGGGTGGAATACAATATATAAAAAGAATAATAATAACCAAATGAATAATTCTAAGAATGTGGTACTCCTCACCAACGGGGAACAGGGATCCTGACAGCCCAGGTGTCATTTTGCATGATGGTGTTTGCAGTTGCTGCCAAGCCGACTCAAGCCTCGTCAATAAATACCCAGTGTTTATGCAACAAAGTGCTGCACAGTTTTCTATGGCATATGGTTATCTCAGGGCCCATCCACATGGCAGCTTCCCACGCTGTTGGTTCAGTGCGCAAACAAGAGCATGGGAAGTGTCCTCGGGAGGCAGATGCTCTCCTCCAGGAGTGCCCTGGAACAAACACGTCTCATCTATGAGATTTGGAGCTTGCTACTAATCCATAACGAAGCACAGAAATCCTTACGTATTTTCATGATTGATTAGCAGATTTCAAACTGCTCTCCAAGAAACCCCAGGGTTTCTGACCAACTGCATAATTGGGAATTTCTCAATCATTAGCAGCAGATTACAATTTCTCTAAAAGAGAGTTCAGCCACCACTACTTATCTTTGCCTTGTGCAGAGCCCATTACATGTGGAAGAGCGTTACGGTCCCAAGAGGTTGGAATGCATATACAGTGGTACCTCGGGATGCAAACAGGATCCATTCTGGAGCCCTGTTCGCACCCCGAACAGAACGTAAGACGCGACGGCGCGTCTGTGCGTGTCGCATTTTGCTGCTTCCGTGCATGCGCATGATGTCATTTTGAGCGTCTGCGCATGCCAGCATGCCAGCATGCTCCATTACTTCCGGGTTGCCGCGGAGCGCAACTCGAATGCACTCAACCCAAAGCACATTCAACCCGAGGTATGACTGTATATCATTCTTAACAACAACATGAAGAAGAAGAACAACAAGAACAACAACAATTTATGATCGTCCCTGACCACTGGTCCTGTTAGCTAGGGATGATGGGAGTTGTAGTCCCAAAACATCTGCAGGGCCAAGTTTGCCTATGCCTGGTTTAGGGCTTTAAATGTCAGCACCAACACTTTCAATTGTGCTTGGAAACATACTGGGAGCCAGTGTAGGTCTTTCAGGACCAATGTTATATGGTCTTGGCAGCTGCCCCCAGTCTCCAGTCTAGCTGCTGCATTCTGGATTAGTTGTAGTTTCCAGGTCACCTTCAAAGGTAGCCCCACGTAGAACAGCGCATTGCAGTAGTCCAATGTATGGCAGAGGGAAAGGAAGCGCATGCGTTCTTTCAACACCCATGCTTAGAGCGTTAGACTAGGACACGGGAGAGTAGAGTTCAAATCCCCACTCCGCCAGGAAACTCACTTAACCCGCCTCATGCACGCCACCTTGAGATCATTGGCAGATAAAGCTGGTATATAGATATTATTTTAAAAATAAATGAAAATAAATGCCCAAAGGCAAGATCCATGTTGTGCGCTGATCAAGACTGATTCATGCAGCAGAGCTAGCCCAACCAAGGCCTATCAGGCTGTTGATAGGAAGCATTTGTATGGCATTTTAAAACTTTGTGGCGGCGAGGGAGAAAAACCCAGTAAATAAATAAATCAGATTACTCATTTATTATTAAAAAGCGATGCTGGGGAAAAATTTATTCTATGATCAACAGTTCACAGAATGGAAGCGGCCATTCTAGTAAGTTTTTGGTGGCGATCATAATTATTAATTCCAATATTAAAGCTTACCTCCCAGCTTTGTTGCAAAGATGAGAGGGGTAAAGATTATAACACAGAGAAAGTGCCTTATGAATGATAAGCTGTGCTTTCGGCACCCACATTTTTAGAAGCAAGCACTACAATATCATTACGCTTAAAGATAAACTTAGATATTTCATCCTGTTGGACTTGCGTTGCCTACATCTTAAAAAATTGAGATTGCCAAGGACCTAAATAGAAACTGTGTCTTTTATCAAGCATAGCTGATTTGCAAGTAAGTTTCCTTTTGCAGGGGGAATAAAGGCTTGATATTTTATTTTCCTCAGTGAAAACCACTCTTACCAAAACAGCACACAGAGCAGCAACTCTGAAATAAATACCAGCATGCTCTTTTAGTCGAGTTAAACATATCTGATGATATAGCATGCACCACAGTCTCTGAGTGGCAAGAGGTTTCAGTGGGTACGCCTCACGCCATGGGGTTTGCTTCCTTTGAACAAAGTTACTGGAGACCTATGGGGTTTCTGTGATGATGCTTTATTTATGAAAGCAGACCAAACAAATTATGGGGGTGGGAGGGGAATCATAGTATCAACACTCAAACAGATTCTGCTCTCACATAAGGGACACAGGTGGTGCTGTGGTCTAAACCACTGAGCCTCTTTGGCTTGCCAAACAGAAGGTCGGCAGTTTGAATCTCTGTGACTGGCTGAGCTCCCATTGCTCTGTCCCAGCTCCTGGCAACCTAGCAGTTTGAAAGCACACTGGTGCAAGTAGATAAATAGGTACCACTGCAGCAGGAAGGTAAACTGTGTTTCCGTGTGCTCTGGCTTCTGTCACGGTGTCCCATTGTGCCAGAAGCTACTGTTAGGTCCATCATGAGACGTCCTCCAGCTTCCAATCACAGATACCAACAGCCTTCAAGCAAGCAAACCTGTCTTATTATCGCTCCCTAGCATCCCACTGCCACAGGATTGCCTCCTTCCATTCACCAGTTTGCCTCCTCCAAGTGGAAGAAACCTGGGCAGTGCTGAATGTCACATCCATTGCCAGGTGTGTCCTGCTGGAAATAGAATGGGGCTTTCCCCTTGGTCTGGCTTTATCTCTACTGAGTTGCCAAGTGCTTTTGTGACATCACAAGAAACCCACAGCCAATGGCAACAGCTGGGGAGGCATCATCTTCATTGCTTTGAGCCTCACAATGGTGGGGGGACCTATCAGTGATTGTGTGCTTGTTTATTTGGGATGCAGGTGGTGCTTTGGTCTAAACCACTGAGCCTCTTGAGCTTGTCGATCACAAGGTCGATGGTTCAAATCTGCATTACGGGGTGAGCTCCCGTTGCTCTATCCCAGCTCCTGCCAACCTAACAGTTCGAAAGAACACCAGTGCAAGTAGATAAATAGGTACCGCTGCAGCAGGAAGGTAAACAGCGTTTCTGTGTGCTCTGGTTTCCATCACGGTGTTCTGTTGTGCCAGAAGCAGTTTAGTCATGCTGGCCACATGACCCAGAAAGCTGTCTGTAGACAAACACCGGGTCCCTCGGCCTGAAAGGGAGATGAGCACCACAACTCCATAATCGCTTTTGACTGGACTTAACAATCCAGCGGTCCTTTACCTTTTGCTAAGCCACATAAGGTTTCAAAAGTGCATCAACACTGGGTTCTCACAGAGCGGCAGGCTTCTGTGTTCCCTTCACACAAGACTGCTAGACTGTTGTCCTCTTTATCTCTCAGGCAAGGCTCCTTGGGATGGGAGGATAAGCCTAGATTCCCAAATGGATCTGTCCTATCAGGGAGAAACCATCCATTGAGACAAATCACCTTAACAAAAGCAGGTACCGTATTTTTTGCACCATAACACTCACTTTTTTCCTCCTAGAAAGTAAGGGGAAATGTCTGTGTGTGTTATGGAGGAAATGCCTACGGGTGGCATGCCTACGGATTTTGCTCCTCTAAAAACTACATGCGTGTTATGGTCGGGTGCGTGTTATAGAGCGAAAAATACGGTAGTTGGCCGCTCTTGCCAGAGCTATCAAGTCAAGATAATCTCCACCACTCCTCCTGGTTTCATTTATCCTCTTCTGATCAAACGTCTGTTTCACAATCAAGAATCATGGGGCTGTAAGGAACCCCTCAGGTGAAGACATCAGACTAATTTCCCAGTGTAAAAATATAGAAGATTTAAGTTTCAGATGCATATTTCTAAAGTGAATCCATGCTAAGTGCCATCTACAGGCAGGGTTCTCATTCACAGCTGTGTACGCTCCAACATTAATCTGATGAAAATAGGATAATAATAATAATAATGATGATGATGTTATTATTTATACACCTCCCATCTCACTGGGTTTCCCCAGACATTCTGGGTGGCTTGCAGCATATATAAAAACATAATAAAACATAAACGTTAAAAAACTTCCCTATTAAAAAAAAATTATTCTAAAGGGTTACAGTTGCTTATCTTCTTGGCTCGTGGGCTGCATAACTCCATATCCTCCAACATTTCTCCCACGAAAATAGGGATGTCCTAAGGAAAAGTGGGCCATTCCTGGGTCAAATCAGAAACCAGGATGGTTTCTGTACATCTGGGTCTGTCTCTGGAAAATGGGGACACTTGGAGGGTCTGCATTCAGTTGCCATTGTGAGAAGAGGATGTTAGATTAGATGGGACTTTGGCCCAATCCAGCAGGTCACGTAGGTTCCTAAATTATTTTAAAGCTCCTTTATTCTCCCTCTTTTTCTCTCTTTCATATGAAAATATCCTATGTTGGGCTGATCTTGCATATGCGTTGAGCCACTTTCCATTTTGCCCAAACTCGGTGTAATGGGAATTGGGGTTGCTTGTGCGTAAACTGCAAACTGCTCCAAGCTGGTTGTATAGCTAAACCTTTCCCTGGTTTGACAGCCCTTACAACGCGACTGTCTCAGTCACTGGCAGAATCCGTCAGTGGGCATGTCCTAAATTTCTTCCAACATAAAAATTCCTTGACTCCAAGTCTCCTCCTAGATTCTCTGCGCAGAAGCTTTCTGCGCAGTGTAGGCGTGCCAAGCGGAGGTCCTGAGCTCTCTCCGCTGATCTCACTGGAAGAGTCTCGGAGCCTTCCCTCCTCAGTACTCTCAGCCTCCCCTTTCTTACTGGTGTCCCCTGGATTTCCTTCCCCAACGGAAGCTCTCTCTCTCTCCTTGCTTGTCCCCTCCCCTGCATCATTGGAGAGCCTTCGCTCTCCTCTTGCCTCTGATGGCAGTTCCCTGACACTCGGTTTCCCCAAAACAGCTATTGGTGGGTTATTACTGTGCTATAAAATCCCAACAGAAAGGAGTTCACACAAAGCTAGACCTCAGTATGTGTATACTGCAAACTTTTACAAACTAGAAGACGTGAATGGATTTTTGGCAACTCATTGAGAGATTGGATGGGGGTGGGCAGATGATGGTCCCATTTGTCTGAGAGAAAAGCATCAATCTACTGTGTAACTTTAAAAGACTGTATTAGGAGATACACAATCTAATAACACCCAGAAGATCAAATACCCTTAACAATAGCTGAAAAGGAAGCAAAAGCAGATGTGTCCCACACTATGGGTGTCCATGGTGCAAGATGGCACCAACATAGGAAAGAGCTGGCATATTATTAAGGAAATCTATCATGCCCTTTGTGCCGGATATGGCAACACAGTTTTCATGACAATACGCTCTTAGGACATATGTGCATACTCTGTTCAGTACCAGAATAAAAATCTGGTATCTTAACACTGAATTAATGAAAATAGCATGGTTAAATCCCCCCTCCCATCTAAGCCAATTTTGACAATTTTATTAATTCCAGAAAAATTGAGAGGGGAGTGGTCCCCACTGATTATAATTTTATTATATTAAAAACGTTATTATTTATATGGCACCCATCTAACCAGTGGCGTAGCGTGGGTTCTCAGCACCCGGGGCAAGGCAAGTAATTTGCGCCCCCTAACCCGTGGATTTTAGCACTCGAGTCTCTTCCGCGCGCCCCCCCAGATGTTGCGCCAGGTGCGGCAGGCCCCCCTGCACCCCCCACGCTACGCCACTGCTCCCACCAAAAGTCTTCAGGACAGCCATCCGAAGGCTGGCGCGGGGAGAAGGTCTCTCCGCCCCACCGCCAGCCTTCGGAGCAGCCTCCTACTGCTGCTGTGCCGCTGCGGCACAATTTCTGTTCTCATCCTGAAGCAAAGTTCTTAACCTGAGATACTATTTCTGTGTTAGTGCTGTCTGTAACCTGAAGCATCTGTAACCTGAAGTGTATGTAACCCGAGGTACCACTGTACATAGTTTGCAAATAAATATACACAACAAAGTGGTTAAAGAAGATGGTTTGCCATTTTCAGAAAATAACTTGTGGGTTATTAGGAAGCAGATGAAGTCCCTTCCTATGGAAGAATCACAGCAAACGGGTGGCCACGTGAACTTCTAAATCTTGACGTTTATGGAAGCTGGTTTTAAAACCAAGGTCTTTAGCATCCTTCTCATTTTCCTCTGCAGGAGACGCTGCTCTCTCATGTGTTTTCAGCCCTTCTCCCCCCCCCCCCACCGCCAACAAGCTTATTTCACATTCCTGCTACACCACAGCAATTGCTTCTTTATTACAGCACAGACATTGATGTCTCGCATGGTTCTAAGATCACAGCAGCAGACAAGCCCAAATACTTCAGTTACCTTTTCCCGAATGAAAAAGGGCATTATCCGAATTGGGGGAAAGAGGGTTCCCGCTCATTCTCTGGTATGAATTCAGATAGTTCAGAAACTCTTTCAGATGGCAACAATGTACAAAGAGGAGTGTCAGGCTGGTGGAAAATGCATCAGTTCGGCTTACCATGACATTTCCTGTCTCGTGTTTGAGATGAGTGATTTCCTTGTTCAGCTCTATAGGATTGTCAGAGCTTTTAAAAATCTCAAATCTGAAACGCTAAATCTTTATTTTATATCTGCCCACCACTGGTTCTGAAAAGCACTGCCTTCTTTGTGTGGTTCTTTTATATTCTTCTGTCTGTTATGATACAAAGCCACACTCTGTGATCCTAAACATATTTGTGCGAGGGGAACCATTTAATAAGAGTGTTCCATCTTTCCAATATTGCTTGCATTCTTCCCTAGCTGCCCTTGCCTTGGTCTCATCATTCTCTCTCGTCAACATTTAAATTGTAAGCTTCTTTTCACCTACGATCCTCTGTGAAATGCCATGTACACCTCTGGTATTAATATAAATGTTAAAATATACTAATGACACTGTAAAGCAGGGGACTGCTGGCCATCTCTGCCAGGTGAGTGGGGCTGCCTGCCTGTCAGTCACCTGACATGACGATGTCAGGTGACCCATTTTTGCCCCTGAGAGGTTCAAAACTTTGCACAGGGTCTCCTGCAACCCTGATTATTAGAGCCCTGTGCAGTGCTTTGAAGCCGTGACAATCAGCTGATCATTGGGGCTTCTGAGAATACTAATTTTCAAAAGGTTACAAGCTTAACACACATACATCTTTAAATTCCTCCATAATTTTCAACTAACATTTGACTTCCCCTCCACTCCTCTGTGGAGTGGAGTGATTTCTAATATTGCTGCATATTATGACTCATTTTGCACCCTATCATCTCCATATTATTATAAAAGACATAGTTCACGGCTGTTCGTTATTCAAATCCTACTTGTGTTTTAGTATGTTTACGATCACTTTTTAAGTATTTTATAAGAGGTTTCCAGTCCTCCTTAACTACACCACTCTCTTCAAGCACTACAAATCTTCAAGACTTACAAAGGACCACAAACAGCCTGCAAACCCCTTTTTTGTCTTAGCCATTACTTGACCCAACCCACACCTGATATAGGGCAAGTGGATGAGGGCTTGACCAAATATGGAGGCCAGTCATGCCTTAATTGGACCTGCTCTAAATCAAGACTGAATACAACGAATCCTTAATATTTTATAGAATTTAACTTGCTCTAATGTTTGCTATAATAATCTTAAGAGGAGCTTCTGATAAAAACTATAATTGACGGACAGGTTCAAGGTAAAAGTAAAGGTAAAGGACCCCTGACCGTTAAGTCCAGTCATGAACGATTCTGGGGTTGCAGCGCTCATCTCGCTTTACTGGCCGAGGGAGCCGGCGTTTGTCCGCAGACAGGTTTTCCGGGTCATGTGGCCAGCACGACTAAGCCACTTCTGGTGAAACCAGAGCAATGCATGAAAACACTGTTTACCTTCCCGCTGGAGCGGTACCTATTTATCTACTTGCACTTTTTGGCGTGCTTTCAAACTGCTAGGTTGGCAGGAGTTGGGACTGAGCAATGGGAGCTCACCCCATCACGGGGATTTGAACCGCTGACCTTCTGATCAGCAAGCCCTAGGCTCAGTGGTTTAGACCACAGTGCCACCCGTGTCCCTATAGATAGCCTTTGAAGCTCTAAACCAGTGTTTCCCAGCCTTGGGTCTCCAGCTATTTTTTGAACTACAACTCTCATCATCCCTAGCTAACAAGACCAGTGGTCAGGGATGATGAGAATTGCAAGACTAGCACTTTGGATTCCACCTAGCAGCAAACTAGCAGACAGCGCAGATCATTTAGGCACTGGTGTAAAACGTTCTCAGTGGTCAGCCCAAATGTGCCAGCTATAGTTGCAAAAAGCTTTTTAAAAGCAGCTCCATGAGTGACGCACAGGGGTGGAACAATCCAACAATCCAGCTTTCTCATTTCTCCAATCTTATATCCAGTTCACCCCATTTCTGCACCAATTTGCAATTTTTATATAGCAATATCTATCCAAAACCTAATAAGCATTTTCATGCAGCTTACTCCTCTTTCATACATTTTTGTACACATTGTTGCCCGATATACACATTTTTGCAAGCCGTTTTCCTGTGATATAATTAATTTTCTACACATTGCTTTCACTAATATACACATTTGTGTACACACTTTCCCCAAACATACATTTTGGTCCCTACTTTGTTGGGCAAACTACATTGCAAAATGCAGAGAAGTGCAAGTTTCAAAGGACTGGTGCATTTTAGTTTATGTGTAGGAAGCTGGAATTAAGAAGTGAGGACATTCATGTGAACCCTAACCAATTTATGCCCTATTCCATAGGATGTCATCGGAGATGGAATAACTGTGACCGGAGTATAGCTCTCCAAGGAGTGGTGCAGCTGGCGTACATGCCAGAACCGATGAAAGGCAATATGAGCTATGAATGCCACCTGTGCACTTATCAGCAATCAGGGATTTAAAATCACACCCAAGCTGCAGACCTGATCCTTTGGAGGGAACGCAATCCCATTCAGAACAGGGTGAATATCCTTTCCCTCAGCTGACAAGTGAATGACCAACAGCATATCGGTCTTGTCTGTATTAATCTGTATACTAACCCACATCCAGCCCATTACTGACTCCATCTAACTGTTATTTATTTACAGTCACACCAGGTTCCAATGAAAAGAAGAAGCAGAGTTGGTTGTCTTCCACTTATTGATAGCACCCAACTTCAGATGACCATTCCCATAACAACAACAACAACAATAACAACAAAAATAATAATATTACATTTATACCCCACTCATCTGGCTGGGTTTCCCCAGCCACTCTGGGCGGCTCCCAACAGAATATTAAAAACATAATCAAACATCAAACATTAAAAACTTCCCTAAACAGGCCTGCCTATCTTCTAAAAGTCAGATAGTTGTTTGTTTCTTTGACATCTGATGGGAGGGCGTTCCACAGGGCAGGCACCACTACCAAGAAGGCCCTCTGCCTGGTTCCCTGTAACCTCACTTTTCACAATGAGGGAACCACCAGAAGGCCCTCAGAGCTGGACCTCAGTGTCCGGGCAGAATGATGGGGGTGGAGACGCTCCTTCAGGTATACTGGGCCAAGGCCGTTTAGGGCTTTAAAGGTCAGCACCAACACTTTGAATTGTGCTTGGAGTAACATGGGGACAGAACAGAACTCTGTGGGATACCATAAAACAAGTACTATGATACCCTATTCCAATCTGGCAACATCACCTTGTGGAACCAACTTGCATATCTTTTGAGAAACAGTGTTTCCAATTTACTTTCAGTCATGAGATCCAATAGAATAATCAGGGATGCACTCCCCATCACACACCTGGCATAGATCAGTCATCGGGGACAATCAAAGGGATTTCCGTTCCATAACCAGGTTGGAAGCCACAATGAAATGGGCCCAGAAAATCAGTATTGCACCTGAAGCTTTTAAGTACACTTGTGCAAGCATCTTGCCCCCAAACGGAGACTACTACTAGACGATAGGCAGAGAAATAATAAGAGTTCAAGAGAAGTTTCTTCAAGAGGAGCATTACAACCACGTCTTGAAGAATTAAGGGAAGAACAATGACCAGGGGTCAGCAAACTACGGCCCGGCTCGTAAATCCGGCCCACGGACCCTGCCACCCACTTGGTCAGTCCCTGTGCTGAGCTCAACTGGCGCGACGAGGCATCCGCAGCTTCTTTTCGGCCATCTGAATGGTCGGTAGAAAGCCTGAGCACAATCCTCATTTTGATGGGTTCCAGAGGGCCTACACGCATGCAAACGGCACATCCATATGCTCTGCACAAGGGGCTGCTAAACACACCTGCGTCACAGTTCCCCATGCTCTCAGCCTGATCACTCCATGTTCCTGCAGCAAAGGGAATGTATAGGCTAGCATGCCACCACCTGCGTCATCCGAGTGGCAAAGGGGCTCGTCTCACCTCCCCAAAGCGCCAACGGAAGGACGGACAAGGACAACCCCCTTCCCCTCAAGCGTTCTCACTGGAGCATCAGAAAACATCTTTCTGCTACTTGCAGCAGAGGCCATACCTTTGACGCCAGTTGTCATTTCGGCAGCGAGCTGCAGATTAACAGTGGTGGTGGTGGTGAAATGCTCCAACTTGGCTCGCTGGGGCCAAAGGCGACTGGCCAAACCTGAAATGTAACGAAGAAACAGAAAGACGTGGTGAAAAAACCGATGCTTCTTAGCTATGCGCAGAAAAGAAAAGTCACTAACTCACAAGTTACTACAGTGGTACCTCGGGTTACAACATATGCTTCAGGTTACATACGCTTCAGGTTACAGACTCCGCTAACCCAGAAATAGTACCTTGGGTTAAGAACTTTGCTTCAGAATGAGAACAGAAATCGTGCTCCAGCAGCGCAGTGGGAGGCCCCCATTAGCTAAAGTGGTGCTTCAGGTTAAGAACAGTTTCAGGTTTAAGAACGGACCTCCAGAACGAATTAAGTACTTAACCTGAGGTACCACTGTACTGCCTTTTCAAAGATGCTTAATCGGCGCTAGAAACCCAAGATATATCAGCTAGGTGCCAAATGGCTCCTAAAACCAAGGTTACAGTCACCAAAACAGAATGTCTGGTTGCCATTTGGGGACAAAGCGGCTTGATAGCCTTATCTTTCTTTCTTTCTTTCAATTTTTATTTATACTTTCTAGGTTTATACATTTCACAGATTTTACAATTATTTTGACATTTCAAAACTTGACTTCTGGGGTTCCTTAAATTTATTTTTAATATCTTCTGCATATCCTAATTAACTTAATTTGCTCATTTGATCATCTTCTCTAAATATATACTCTTATGAAACTGGAGGTTATTACAATAACCCTGCCAATGTACTTATCTGTTTACAGATTGTTTGTAAATATTCAGTAAACCATTTCCATTCTTTTATAAAAAGTTTGGTATCTTGATTTCCTATTTTTCAGGTAATGTTTCTCCTTTCCACATATTCCATCAGTTTTCGTATCCATTCTTCCTTTACTGGGACTTCCACTTCTTTCCATTTTTGGGCAAGTAGCATTCTTGCCGCTGTAGCTGCACACATGAATAAATTTCTATACAGTTTGGGTCACCCCCTTAATATTCTTAAGAGGGTCTCTTCTATGGTCTTCAGAGAGCGGCTGGAAGGGGGGAGGAGGCAGAAAAAGCTCCTCCTTTCCTTCCACTCTGCAGTTTTAATCTGAAATCTCAGGCATAGTACTGCACCCTGAGAAATGGCTCATGTTAATGAAATCCCCTGTCGCAAAAATGGTGCCCAGAACAATGGGAGTTTCGAACGCTGTTGAAGACGTCAGGTGCCATTCTGGCACCCAGGCCTCTTCACTTGGTCGCAAGTGGACAATAGTCAGGTGCAAAATGCGCCTGGCTACGTTTGAACACTGGTCTTAATATTATGTTACCATATACCTCGGTCCAGTATACCTGCAGGAGCATCTCCACCCCAGTTGTTCTACCCGGACACTGAGGTCCAGCGCCAAGGGCCTTCTAGCGGTTCCCTCACTGCGAGAAGCCAAGTTACTGGGAACCAGGCAGAGGGCCTTCTCGGTAGTGGCACCTGCCCTGTGGAATGCCCTCCTACCAGATGTCAAAAAGAACAACTACCAAACTTTTAGAAGACATCTGAAGGCAGCCCTGTTCAGGGAAGCTTTTAATCTTTGATGTATTACTGTATTTTAATATTTGGTTGGAAGCCGCCCAGAGTGGCTGGGGAAGCCCAGCCAGATGGGCAGGGTATAAATAATAAATTATTATTATTAATCTGTTCTCACCTTTTCCTCATAAAATCCAATGAAGACCCTCTCCATTTCAAAATCACTGGGATTTTTATTTTATTTTTTAAAAACACAACAACAACGCTTAAAGCCTCGCCAGAAAATGTAATGAGGAATGTGACCCTGGTAACTGGTATGTTCCTAAAATACACATTTTGCTTTTTACTATCCACTATGGCACTACCAACCACAGCTGTGTTGCTTGCAAGAAAGCAGTCCTGTTTAAACTACAGCCAGGTGCAGAGCTAAATCTTCTACTGAGGTTTATCTGCATTGCAAAATGTGGGTGAACACCATCGCTCCCAAGGCTCAGCTCCACCAAATAGCCTAGCACAGATGGAAGTAGTCTGTAGCATACCTAGTTAATACGGCGTTTTAAAAAGCCTGGTGCCATTTCAGCTCCAAAACAGCTGCTTTTGTGCATCATAAAAGAGCTTTCAAAATACAGTGTGTGCACAAAGGCGGGGGGGGGGGGGAGAGAGAGAGAGAGAGAGAGAGAGAGAGAGGAAGCAGAACATGCCCGGCTGTGGCTTTACCCAAAGAGCATTGCTCAGATTACTTGAGAAATATTCCAGCTATGCGTGCCCATTCCAGAATCTAAAATAAAAAATTGAAAAAATGCAAAAAACTTATGCTATACATTTTGTATGAATTCATGCTGCTTTGCTACCCGGAGAAGTTAGGAAGTGAAAACACATGCCTGCCTTGTTCGATAGACAAGCCAGTTGAACCTGGTATTTTATCAATCAATCAGATTTTTCTTCTCCTTCTTGCCTTCTCCCCTTGTATTATTAATACGGCAAGTCTTGGAATGCTGTGTATATTGACAGCAGTCAGCTGCTGCCAAGAAATCACACGAGTTTCTGTTCTAATGGCTTTGTTTTTCAGCTCGCCTGAGCGTAGGAGAACGTATCGAATGCTGCAAGACGTTTGCAAAAGTCTTCTGAATAAACAAGGTCTCCCCCAATGAACTTGATTTACTGTGAACTGTTCAGTACCTGGGGAAATGCCAAGAGAGGCTTAGAGCTCATGATTGCTTTCCACTGAGTTCCGCACAAACTTAGCTGTGCTAGTGCAGGGGTCAGCAAACTAAGGTTCGTGGGCCGGACCCAGCCTAATTGCCCTCTGGATCCGGCCCGCAAACGGTTCTGCAATCGCCGCTTGGATCGGCGCAATCGCCATTTTTCGCAATTTGTTCTCCTCCCTCCCTCTTCCTGGCTTCTCCCCGCCCTGCGGAGGAAGGGGGCTCGGCTTTGATAGGAAGCCTCACCACCTGCCTCTCCCCATGGCTACGCTGTGGGCTGGAGCTTGGCACGCCTACTGGCCCCATGCCTGGTGTCCGGGAAAACTGGCCCGAAAAGGAGAGGCGCTTTTGTTGGGATACGTCCAGGGAGATGGGATACGTCCAGGGAGAAGAAGAGTTTGGATTTGATATTCCGCTTTATCACTACCCAAAGGAGTCTCAAAGCGGCTAACATTCTCCTTTCCCTTCCTCCCCCACAACAAACACAGGTAAGTGGGGGTGAGAGACTTCAGAGAAGTGTGACTGGCTCAAGGTCACCCAGCAGCTGCATGTGGAGGAGCGGAGACGCGAACCGGGTTCCCCAGATTACGAATCTACCGCTCTTAACCACAACACCACGCTGGCTCCTGACCACAGGAAAAACATGACTGCTTGCCTCCGTGTCCAGGAAAAACAGCAGCAATACAAAAGCTATATACAAACGGAAGTTCCCAGTGAGAGCTGGAAGTAAACAGGCATGTGATACACCAGTCATGCCTGCTCCTTTTAAGGTGGAATGGAACTATATCCTAACAGCGCTGCCACTGCCGCCAGCTCCCAACTGCAGGCAGAGTGGCGGAGGAGGCAGGCAGGGGGAGAGGAGGGGCTGGGGGAGAGAGAGGGAGAGACAGAAGCCCCCTCCACCAAGTGCACACGCGCCTGCGCAAGCAGTCCGGCCCGCCACTAGGTCTTGGGGTCGGTGAACCGGCCCCCTCCCAAAAACGTTTGCTGACCCCTGTGCTAGTGGCTGTTTTAAAAAGTAAGCATTTTAATATGCTGTTATTGGATTAATTTTCCTAATGGGGGCGGTGGGGGCGGTGGGAATTGATGGTAGTCAGCCACGAGGGCTTGGTTGCAACCTTGGTTCTCAAACTTTATCCATTCCAGAAATCCGTTCCAAAATCAAAGCATTCTAAAACCAAAGCACACTTTCCCATAGAAAGTAATGCAAAAAGGATTAATCCGTTCCAGACTTTTAAAAACAATCCCTAAAACAGCAATTTAACATGAATTTTACTATCTCACAAGACCCTTGATCCAAAAAATGAAAGTAATCATCAATGTATTATACTATAAAATAAATAAGACAGTATTGTAGATAGTAAAAATTATCATCCACAAAGCCAGAAGAACCAATTAACCGAAAAAGCCTCAAAAACAAAAATGCAAAATAAATAGCAAAAACAAAAGCGCCAAACTTAATCTGTTCCGGAAGTCTGTTTGACTTCCGAAATGTTCAAAAACCAAGGTGCAGCTTCTGATTGGTGCAGGTGCCCCAGAAACAATAGCCGACAGCCGCACCAGACATTTGGCTTCCGCAAAATGTTCAAAAACTGGAACACTTACTTCTGGGTTTTTGGCGTTTGGGAACCAAGGCGTTTGAGAACCAAGGTACCATTGTATATGATTTTCTCTAACAGTAGAACAAAGTTTATCAGTTTATAGGTCTAATTATTTGCCTATTCATTTTCCTTGTTCAGATTTAAGATATTGCTGTCCAACAAACAAATGCTTAGGAAAGAGCACATGTATCACAGGACAACTGTTCTTGCTCTGTTGTAATTTTAAAGTATGGATTTAGTTGGTCTCATCGTTTATAACAGATCATTAATATATCACTAGGGCCGCTTTGCCTTTCAGCAAGAACACAATCCATTTCTGGCAACGAGATTAGGGAAAGGACGGTGTGTGCTTGTTTCTTGCCTCTCTGGGACACCGGCTGCTTGCCCTGGTAGAGGACATTGTTATTGTCAAGTTGTTATTTTTCATAAAAGAGATGTTGCAACATTCCTTGTTACCAAAATGTGAATTAATCCAGGCACAGCTACACAAGCATGACGACCGCTTCTTTCCATTTTTGATTACAGGATTACAGGGAGAAACATCTGGGTGACCAAACATGCAGTGGTTGGGCGCTGTGTTACAAAAGTTGGGTTCCACTCCAACTGTCTGTTGAGCTGCAGCAGGATCTCAGGGGTTCCAGGCACTCACCCAGGGCCTGTGGTCCTTTGGACAATTGAGACACGGTGGAGACTGTCATAGTTTTAAGAAATATGGCTTCTTCACCTTCAGTCTGCATGGAGGGAGTCCAGATCTTACAGCACGGTCATTTCATTGTCCTCCACAGCAGTCCATGGTGTCCAAGCCATCTCTCCCAGCCAGCCTTCAGCCAGCCTGCCCAAGATGGATCCCAGTCTTTTCTCTTCCTGCTTCTTCCTCAAAGAACAGCCTGTTAAAACCTCACACCAAGTTGCCCTGGCAACCTTTCAAAGCCCAGTCTTTGTTGACACTTCGGGACAAGGGGAGAAGGACAGTTCTCTGGCCCTCAGTGGTTTCTTAATGGCCCTAGCTTGGCCAGGTCATTTTGCATAGGCTTAGCCCAGGAATTCTGATTTCTCCCTTCACATCCCAAATAATCAAAACCCTACCATTTATTAATTTCTAGGGTTTTGATTATAGAAACAGCTGGGTGACCAAACAGGCAGTGGTTGGCAGCTATTTCCATGATGGAGGTGGATTGGGAGAAAACACTACTAGAGGAAGCGCTTCTACAATGGCAGAAGTGATTCTAACACAGTCCGGATTAACCAAACAGGTGAGCCAGTGAGCATGGTCCCTTTCTCCTCTCTACACGATTCTTGAAATCATATGAATGAACACCCAAATAAGGTGAATAACATACATAAGCGGACATACTTATGTGCCAACACGCTTCCCCCCGGCCTCGTATGGGAACTCCCCTACGTAATTTGAATTTTGTTTTATTGTGGTTTCATTTCCTTTGCTGAACTGTCACCCAAGACTGGATTCACTATGCACTATTACTTCCATAATCTTTCTTTACTCTGGGTTGAAAAATTGGAAGGAAGTAATCGTAAAGTAACAGGCAACGGCTAAGGCTCACTCAGCCTGGGTCCCTGCTGTTCGTGGAGATTACCGCAGGACATTTATATAACAGATTGCTAATCCTGTATAACAATGGTGATCTTTGCCACTTGCTTCCTGCCTTGTAAAAAAATAAATAAATCACATTCCAACTTCTGCACTGAATTTCCAATTTCCATCAATATTCTAGAAATACCCCACAGGGAAGCAAAGTAATTTTGTGCATACCATACTTCTGTCAGGGAATGCCACAAGAAAAGAAAAGCCTAAAGCCTAAAGCATGTCTAAAGTTTGCCATTTCTTATTTATTTTGCACTTCGCCAAATGGTGGTTGAGAAGGTACAAAAACATCACAATTAAAATAACAAACTAGAACCACACAAACAAACTGATATCAGAATAATGAAACAGTAGCGCGGCATTATGGAAATTGGGCTCCCTGCAGAAGTAGGACCTAAATGCTTTCTGACACTTCAATGAAAAATGAAATTTCACTGGTGGCAATGCTGTAGCTTTATTGGTAGGCAAACTGGAGAGGGGAAACGAGGCGGCTTCTCTTTCATATCTCATTATAAAACAAACAGAACCCAATATTCGCAGGACGCCTTGATCCTGATGATCTTTCAGGGATGCCACTGGGTGGGCCTCTTAGGAAAACAACAGGAGAAAGGCCCACATTACCAAGAGATGAAGATGTCACGGTTATGACTGCTGAATGTCTAGTCGCAAGGCAAAAACAGGATTTGTTTACTGCTCAAGGTCTCCTAACGATAGTTTCTATTTAAAATTCTGAAGTGCAGTGCTTCCAAGGTAAGACTTAAACGGGTTTGTTCTTTTCTTTTTTTAAACTTCTAGGATCAGTAGAGACAACATTTGTATGAAATTGTGTCTCTGAATATTTGGTGCGGAACAATGATTTTAAGACAAAGATGCATATAATTGCCTTTTAAAGGGGACATTTGCTTTCCAAAGTTATTTTTTAAATTTCCCAGAGTATGGCAATAGCTGTAACTAATTTCATTTACATGTATTCACAGGAACTTCAGACCCTCCAAGTGTCCCTATTTTACAGGGACGTCCCTGATGTAGAGAAGCTGTCCTGGTTTCTGATTTGATCCAATAATGTCCCGCTTTTCCTTAGGACGTCCCTATTTTTTTTTATTGGAGAAATGTTGAAGGGTATGGAGTTATCAGACAACCGAGCCACCTGAAGGAAATCCTATAAAGGGATTTCTTTTAATGTTTCATGTTTTATTATGTATTTACAGTGGTACCTCGGGTTACAGACACTTCAGGTTACAGATGCTTCAGGTTACAGACTCCACTAACCCAGAAATAGTACCTCGGGTTAAGAACTTTGCTTCAGGATGAGAACAGAAATTGCGTGGCGGCAGCAGGAGGCCCCATTAACTAAAGTGGTACCTCAGGTTAAGAACAGTTTCAGGTTAAGAACGGACCTCCAGAACGAATTAAGTTCTTAACCTGAGGTACTACTGTATATATGTTGGAAGCCGCCCCAAGTGGCTGGGGCAACCCAGACAGATGTGTGGGGTATAAATAGTAAAATTATCATTATGGAATGGGATGTCTCTATTTCCATTGGAGAAATGTTGGAGGGTATGGAACCTTCAACACCTCTTACCCCTCAGGAGATGCCGAATTCTTTGCCCTTCCATTGTGATGTAGACTTTTCACCAGAAGGATTGCTCTTCACCTTTAGGACTTCCTCAGACCACTGGCTTACTTTTCCCCCTTAGTTTTACAGATACTTGCTTAGCAGTATTTTGAAAGAAGGATAGGACCCAATCCTGAAGGGAAGCCACATTCCCTGGCATGGAATCTATTTTTGAACCAGATCACAAGAGCCATGAATGTGAGTGACTCAGTAGTGAGGTCAACAACTCTACACGCTCATATCTAGTCTGATTTCACATGATCCAGGATTGCACCTTGTATTAAAAACAAGGGATGGTGTAGCAGAGTGGCCGAGAAATTGGACTGCCAATCAGGAGGTCCTTCAATAAAATTTCATCTCGGCCATGAACTCACTAGTAGGCTTAGATATGCCATTTCTGCCTCAGTCCTCCCATCTGCAATATGGGGAATAATACTGATTTAAAGGGTTGCTACAAGCAGAGATGGCACATGAAAGGCACTGAGAGCACTGTACAAATGTAACATACAGTGGTACCTCGGGTTACATATGCTTCAGGTTACATATGCTTCAGGTTACAGATTCCGCTAACCCAGAAATATTACCTCGGGTTAAGAACTCTGCTTCAGGATGAGAACAGAAATTGTGCTCCGGCGGCGCAGCAGCAGCAGGAGGCCCCATTAGCTAAAGTGGTGCTTCAGGTTAAGAACAGTTTCAGGTTAAGAACGGACCTCCAGAACGAATTAAGTACTTAACCTGAGGTACCACTGTACCGTTATTCCTACTGGTGAATCGGGTCCTCCCTTAAAGAGGGCACGTATTGCGGTGAGACCCGGCAAACCAACACCCTGTGTGGTGGGTGGGTACGATTGGTCAGCCACAACACCCAATTGGTAGGTCCCTCGAAGCTGGGTACAATCTGGCCAATGGGATGCAGTCCAAACGGTTCGAGGGACCTATTTATGCCCATGCACATGACCCAGAGCTTCCTCTTTCAGTGTGTGCATTCGGAACACCCGCCCACCTCTCCCTACTTTTAGGGCTTGTTGTCCTTGACCTTGCTATGCCGTCGTGTGTCATCTGTCATTGGGACAGGGGCACGGCAGGAATTTTCCCCACTTGGCTGATTGGCTGTTGCCATTTGGGTTTCGCCTGCCGTGTAGCAAATCGTCACAACTTAATGTTTCCTGCTTGGCAGGGGGTTGGACTCGATGGCCCTTGTGGTCTCTTCCAACTCTATGATTCTATGATTCTATAACTTGTAAGGTTGCAGATAGGCTCTGGATCAGGTGACAGGGATGGGAGAACGCTCTCACCACCCCTATGTGAAGGGTATTCCATTAAAGGAATCCAGGGACTCGATGGTTTGGTCAACCCCTGTGAGGGGGTTGTGCCCGTGCCTGAGTCCAGGGGGACATTTGGGTGGCGGAGATAGCCTGTTCCCGGCTTTCCGCTTATCCAGGTGTTCACCCTTGGCTGACCTATGCTGGAATCCTGGGTCAGCGCTACCTGCTTGGCAGGGAGCTAGTCAAACCAGAGCCTATGCAACCAATCACTTTCTGTAATCAATAAAGTTGTGGCCTAAATTCTGCCAAAAACCAAACCAAAAATTTGAGTCATGTGTGCATTTATTTAGGGGGGAGATTTCAGGGTCTGAACACGCAAACCTTGGCTCAAAGTAGGTCTACAGCTAACAGTGGAGAATATAACGTAATAGTTATTTGTCCAAGTTGTGGTGTCTGGTGTTATTTATTTGGGATTTTCATTTTTATTTGTCAGAAGTTATTTGGAAGCTGTTTGTGCAAGCTGTTTTACTGTTAATAAATGTCAAAAGGCAGATCCAGTAAAAGAATATTACTTCAGATAAACGGGATGGTGCCTATTAATGTTGACTTTCTAGAAGACAGTAGTTACTGCAGTATTGCTAAACAAGCAAGGAGGAGGATGTCATATGGAATCTATCCTGAAACAAGTATATTTTGGGCAGAGCTTTACTAGTTACACGGGTGACCAAATAATATTTCATTCCATTTATTTTCCGGCCAAATATGAAACTTACAGCACATGGCAAGAACCCAAAAACCTGCTTTGACATATGCAGCATCCACATATACACAGAAGCGCTTCTCAAACATTTCTAAAATACAGTACTAGCATTGCAATGGACAGAGACCTCCTATGATATGGATTGATTGATTGATTCATTGATTGACTGAATTTATATATTGCCCTATGCCAGAGGTATCAGGGCAGTTCTCAGAAAAGATCACAATATATAAAATCAAAATAAAAACAACAACTCAATAAAGGTAAAGGGACCCCTGACCATTAGGTCCAGTCGTGACCGACTCTGGGGTTGTGGCGCTCATCTTGCTTTATTGGCCGAGGGAGCCGGCGTACAGCTTCCGGGTCATGTGGCCAGCATGACCAAGCCACTTCTGGCGAACCGGAGCAGCGCACAGAAACACCATTTACCTTCCCGCCAGAGCGGTACCTATTTATCTACTTGGACTTGGACATGCTTTTGAATTGCTAGGTTGGCAGGAGCAGGGACCGAGCAACGGGAGCTTACCCCGTCATGGGGATTCGAACCACTGACCTTCTGATCTGCAAAAAGTGAGGTTACAGGGAACCAGGCAGAGGGCCTTCTCGGTAGTGCTGCCAGCCCTGTGGAACGCCTTCCCACCAGATGTCAAGGAAATAAACAACTATCTGACTTTTAGAAGACATCTGAAGGCAGCCCTGTATTGGGAAGTTTTTAATGTCTGATGTTTTATCATGTTTTTAATATTCTGTTCAGAGCTGGCCAGAGTGGCTGGGGAAACCCAGCCAGATGGGTGGGGTATAAATAATTTACTATTACTATTACTACTACTACTACTACTACTACTACTACTATAGAACTGTCACTTCAGCACCCTAGTGGTGAAAGTCCTCTATTTCCATTAAGGCATGTAAAAGGTCACCTATATTTCCATTGCCATTGCATGGGATGTTTTGGAGACACAGATATATCCTTTCCACATATCCATGAGCTTACAAAAAGCTTTCACCGTAATTCAAGAATTAAACTTCTCCTTGGCCTACAATTGTTTGGACACTCATGTGCTGTGAAACAGATGGCTTCTAAATATGCCTCCAAATCAAACTCCACTTCTTATAACAGCTAAATACATAAGTTGCATAAAACTGGGAGATATTCAAGACATACACTTTAAACATTCGTTAAAAAAACCCCAGCAGCTTTTCTCTTGGGAATGATGGGATTAGAACTACCCAAACAGTATAGACATTTATTTCTGTATGCGACTACAGCTGTAAGAATGTTATTTGCCCCAAAGTGGAGGGATGAAGAGGTCCTGAGGAAAAAAGAATAGATACAGAAACTAATGGAGTATGCATAAATGGTGAAACTTACTGAAGAATAAGAAATCAAGGCAACAAACTTTTTAGAAAGGAATGGAAATGGTTTATTAAGTATTTACAAACAAACTGTAAACAGATCAAGACATTGGCAGGATTATCGTAAAAACCTGCTGTTTTAAATATATATATAAGTTATATATGAGAATAGATGACTAAAATAATAAGTTAAGGAACCACAGAAAGAGGGGGAAGGGACTTGGAATTTAAAATGTTAAAATTATGGTTAAATAATTGTCGTAATGTATATAAATGAAAATTACAAAAAAAGATTAGATACATATACTTCAATAATTCAGACACAGCAATTCAGAACTCAGAATGAGCAATCTTTCCATTTTGCTTTGCTCAAGAAGTTCACAAACAGATTTCCATTAACTGATAGGATTTGTTAGTTTGCTAAAAGCAAACATGGCACTCACAAATTAATATTAAAATATTAATAGTTTTTACATATCAAAGTAAGGTGACATCACCATATACAACTAGAGATTACAGCCAATTTGTATACATGAGCCTTCCCCAATCTACATGGCTATGCCAATTGGAGTAATGGTTCGAAACATCTGGAAGGCGTAAGATTGGGGAAAACTGGCATACATTAAGAAATTAGCTAAAAAGATCCCGCATAGCTCCCTCAAACTACCTGAATTTTGGAGTTTGGGCATTCACTTGTTCATCAAGGGCCAATTATGATAGTGATGGGTATTTTGTGTTGCCATTTCCATTGTTGATCAGTGACCATATGCAGGTATCATCAAGGATGCACAACTGTTGGTTTACTGCTAACCTGAAAACAAACCTTGTCTCTACTGGAAGGATTCCCAAGAGGTTGTTTGCCCATTTTTAACTTTACAGTGGTAGCTCAGTTACAGACGCTTCTGGTTACATACGCTTCGGGTTACAGACTCTGCTAACCCAGAAATAGTACCTCAGGTTAAGAACTTTGCTTCAGGATGAGAACAGAAATCGTGTGGCAGCGGTGCAGTGACAGCAGGAAGCCCCATTAGCTAAAGTGGTGCTTCAGGTTAAGAACAGTTTCAGGTTAAGAACGGACCTCCAGAATGAATTAAGTTCCTAACCAGAGGTACCACTGTATATACAGGGTAATGCTATCACAACAGAGGACAACATAGAGCTTGTCATCATCTAGGGATACTTTCTCTTGTTTTCAACATGCGTAACTCAGTCTCTACGGTGTAAACAAACCCAACTGGAGCAGCTGAAGGTGCTATAGTCATAGAACAACAGAGCCATAAAATGAATTCGAAATTGTTTGAATTCCATGCATGGTCATATTAAGGTTGCCATATGTCCTCTTTTTGCAGGACACATTCTCTTTTTCATGGGTATGTAACACAAGAGTCGTCATGGCAATCCATAGTTAAAAGTATTATTATTATTATTATTATTATTATTATTATTATTATTATTATTATTATTATTATTACCCCACCCATCTGACTGGGTTTCCCCAGCTGCTCTGGGCGGCTCCCAACAGAATATTAAAAACATGATAAAACATAACCATTAAAAACTTCCTGATACAGGGCTGCCTTCAGATGTCTTCTAAAAGTCAAATAGTTGTTTATTTCCTTGACATCTGATAGAAGGGCGTTCCACAGGGTAGGTGCCACTACCAAGAAGGCCCTCTGCTTTGCTTGGCTCTCTGTAACCTCACTTCTTGCAGTGAGGGAACTGCCAGAAGGCCCTTGGAGCTGGACCTCAGTGTCTGGGTGTTATGTACTGAGTTGAATAGGATCCAAACGGCAGCAGTCTGATTGGTCCTAGAACAATAGGATCCAAAATGCAGCAGTCTGATTGGTCCTAGAACAATAGGATTCAGAATGCAGCAGTCTGATTGGCCCTAGAACAATGCAGCAGTATGATTGGTTGGCAGGAACCACCCAATCATGCTCCAGATAGAAGTGAATCCACAACCTGATTGGCTTACAGTAGAATTCCGGAATTAGCCAATCATGTGCAGCCCATTGTGTAAATAATGTATATAAAGCAGATACTTTGAGGGGACTTTCATTCATTCCTCCTCACCACTATGAGCTGAATAAAGAGCATGAAATCACTTTGCGACTCTGAGTATATTTCACTGGGCTTAACGATGGGGGTGGAGATGCTCCTTCAGGTATACTGGGCCGAGGCCATTTAGGGCTTTAAAGGTCAGTGCCAACACTTTGAATTGTGCTTGGAAACGTACTGGGAGCCAATGTAGGTCTCTCAGGACTGGTGTAATATGGTCTCAGCGGCCACTCCCAGTCACCAGTCTAGCTGCCGCATTCTAGATTAGTTGTAGTTTCTGGGTTACCTTCACAGGTAGCCCCAAGTAGGCAAATGTGTCCTCTTTTTTGCTCTTTGAAATGTGGGAACCCTAGATCATATGGAATTTTCGCTACTGAAGTTATACCTAAAAAAATAATTCATCTCCAGATCTGATCAGTGTAAACACTCAGGCCTTTTTTCTACAGGAGCAATGCTCCTTGCGCCATTGTTTTCGCACACTGACCTGCACATCACTGTTTCATGCTGAAGTTGCCATTATTTCAGAACAGGTGAACTTTTGCCAAGGTGCAAGTTTGAATGTGTTGATGAATGGCAATGAGATGGTTCAGATTTTATTAGGAAAGTTACCCCGTTCATTTCAGCACTACCAAAAAGCTGCAGCTTCCAGGACTAAATTAATTGGGAGTCCGGTCCAGTCCCCGTTCTTGTGCATGCTTCACTCGGCATAACATTATTCAAGGTCAGTATTACAGGCTCATCATTTCTGTGTCGGATGACAGATGAGGCTGATGGCTTCTGCCTCAGCTGTCATCAGAGCACCCATGAAGAACTAGCAAGCAGTCAGAGTTCTATTTTAAAGACCCAATTCTCCTCACTCGCAGGGGTCTAACAGCACACGTGTCCCTCAAATCTAATTCACTCGGGCTGCTTTCAGATACTGTAGTATAACGGCTGAGAAGCCGAGCTTGGAAGCAGGAAGCCACGAGTTTTAGTCTTGCCTCTGTCAAAATTCGGTGGCCTTGAGTAAACCTCTCTGTCTGTCTGTCTCTCTGTCTGTCTGTCTCTCTGCCTGCCCTTCCTCCTCATATACAGTGGTACCTCAGGTTACATACACTTCAGATTACATACGCTTCAGGTTACGGACTCCGCTAACCCAGAAATAGTGCTTCAGGTTAAGAACTTTACTTCAGGATGAGAACAGAAATTGTTCTCTGCCGGCGCGGCAGCAGCAGGAGGCCCCATTAGCTAAAGTGGTGCTTCAGGTTAAGAACAGTTTCAGGTTAAGTACAAACCTCTGGAACGAATTAAGTACTTAACCCGAGGTACCACTGTACAGAAAATATAATAGGGATCTATCTTAAGGGGTGGTTGTAAGCAGGGCTATTTTTTATAGAAAAAGAGGTGCCGGAAAATGAACAACTCCCTTGTTCTCTTATAATGGCAATGGCGCCCACCTGAGAGTTGCTGGAACTGGGTTCCGGTGAGATCCAGCTGGAAAAATGCCTTGGTTGTAAGGATTAAACATTAAAAGTTCAATGTAAGCAAATGTGAAGTGATGCATGCTGGGGCAAAAACTCCTAAATTCACATATACATTAACAGGGGGTGAACCTTCAGTGACTGACGGGGATCAAGACCTTGGGGTCATGGCGGATAGTCCTCTGAAAATGCTGACTGGCTGAGGGGAGATTGCAACATTTGGGCCTTTGTAGTTGACTCAGCAACGCAACTTGTTAGAAGAGAATATAATTGTGCTTCGCGTGGAGAAAGGGGACAGAGAGATGTTTTCCTCACTCTCTCACAATGCTAGATTGTAACACATAGTTAAAATCTATAGCATTTGATACCGCAAGATGCAGTGATGGTTGCCAAATTGATAGCTTCAAAGGGGTTTTAGGCAAATTCATGGGGGGTAAGACCATTAATGACTACTAGGCATTGTGGCTATATCTCCTTTCATTTTACTATTTATACCAGGGCTAGGCAACCTAAGGCCCAGGAGCTGGATGCGGCCCAATTGCCTTCTCAATCCGGCCCACGGACGATCCAGAAATCAGCATGTTTTTACATGAGCAGAATGTGTGCTTTTATTTAAAATGCATCTCTGGGTTATTTGTGGGGCATAGGAATTCGTTCATTCCCTCCCAAAAATACTCCGGCCCATCACATGGTCAGAGGGACAGTGGACTGGCCCATGGCTGAAAAAGGTTGCTGACCCTTGATTTATACCCTGCCCATCTGACTGGTTTGCCCCAGCCACTCTGGGTGGCTTCCAACATATATAAAAACATAATTAAACATTGACAAACTTCCCTAAACAGGGCTGCCTTCAAATGTCTCGGGGGGTTGGATAACTCCATACCCCCTAACATTTCTCCGATGAAAATAGGGACATCCTACCATACCCACCAACATTTCTCTGATGGAAATAGGGATGTCCTAAGGAAAAGCGGAACATTTTGGAATCAAATCAGAAGCCCAGATGGCTTCTGTAAAACCAGGACGGTCCCTGGAAAATAGGGACACTTGCAGGGTCTTGAAACTGTATCAGAAGTTCTCCAAAGACATTCAACGCATGTCCTTATAATAAAGACTTCAAACACCCAGGAGAAATGAAGTGAAGCTGGGTGAAGGAGGCAGCTCAGATTGAAAGCTGTAGTACGGAAATAACTGTGAGCTTCATCCACATAGAAAATAGTTTTAGCGCTGGCCCTACCGTAAGGCAGGGCAAGGCAGCTGCCTCAGGCAGCAAATGCTGGAGACAAGGGAAGGGGTGACCAAGAACTGTGTGTATACACACACCAGACAGCCTGCCCTGTGCCCACAATATGGCAAAGAACATTGCCCTGTCATCAGTGTTGAAACATGATACAACTTCCAGTCTGGTCAGCTTTTGTGTACAGAAAGATGGTTGCCACATTGCCTTTTAGCTCAAGTAGCAAAATGTCTTGGGTCTGCTGTTCCTTTCCCCTCTCACATTGGTTATTTAGCCTAATCATGGCTAGGCCATTTGTGAGGCAGGCTGAAGGCTCCAGAAGAGCTAATGTTGGATGATGAATTTGGGGTATGATTTAGAGGCGACAGATGTGGAACACAAACCCTGAATTTATGGATTCCAGTCCTTCCTAGCATCAGCTCTCTTAGCCAGACTGCTCTGAGAAGTAGAGATGAAGCTAAATGCCTGGTCCTATACTGAGGTATTCCTCCCTTCTGGGAAAACCACATGAAGTTCAAGGACAAGAGACTGAGCTTTTTTGTCATAGGTGATAGAAAGGTCTTCCTTAGTACAAAGTGCCATCACCAGGGACAGCATTAGACATTTCACCATTCATTCTCAAATCCAATAATTTATCTCACATGTTCAGATTCATCCCTCAGTGCACTGTCAATGCTGTACCAGGAAAGACTATTGCCAGAAAGCTTCTGGCAATCAGAGTTGAGGCTGGATGAACCCTTGGTCCAACTTGGTTGGAAGGGAAGGCCAAGGTACTTGGCAATTCACAATTGTCAAAGGCCACCTAGCACCAAACATCCATGACTGAAGAGAAATGTAAGCCCAAGTCAGGTATTCCTGAACCTAACATCTGCCGTTTCTCCAGTGAAAACAGCCAGGTGATCTTGCCAGCAATTTCTCTGGATTCATTATAATTTGCCATAATGGCTCTTTGTACATTTGTCTGTGCGAATCAGCACCTACTAATATGCATTTAGGGCTCAGAAGAAAACCAAGCGATGCTGTGAGATATAGATCACCTTTAGTTCTTTGAAAAATTGCCAGAGAGGATTCCGTCCTCATGGTCAGCATAACACAATAATTAAAAACAACATCAACAAGACGACGCAGCAGACAACAGTACATGGGACTATTAAACTCCACTCAAATTGCAGACCAAAGGCCTGAACAAATATGTTTTAAATTGACAATTACATGGGGGTACAACAAAATCTCCACAGGGAAAGAGTTCCTCAAGCAAAGTACTGGCACCAAGAAGGCCCTGTTTTGTGGTGTGGTCCCATGGGCTACTGGACAGGGGTCTACAAGCAGGGCCTCTCCTCATCTGTGCCCCTGACCCTCAAGGGACTGCAAAGGATCCAGAATTATCCCAAGCTGCATACCTGCTCCTTCAGAGGGAGTGTAACCTCATCAAGAGCGGGCAACCTCCCATCCACCTGGTCTAGGAACCATAGCTGTCAAGTGTCCCTTATTTGAAGGGACAGCCCCTTATTCCAGCGCCATGTCCCGCTGCTGTCCCTTATTGATGGATGTCCCTTAAATGATGTACCTTAAATTTCAAAGGAAGCAGCTCCTCTCCCTCCCTCTCTGCCAACCAGGGAGGAGGGAAGCTCCAACTGTGTTGCTTGGCTGTGTTGCTCACCCAATAAGGAGTCTAAGAACGACTGGGGGTTAGAGCTTCATGCCTTGTGTGTGGCTAGTTAATGCAAGCTGAGGGGTTTTTTGAATGCTGGACGCCATGTTCTTGCACGTGCTGCTGCAAACTTTGCAGTGCAAAGCCAGGCCGGGGAGCCATCTTAAGTTGAGGCTGCATAGGCCTTGTGGTGCATGCGATTCAGATTCTATTCAGTTGAACCTCTGGTTACAAAGTTGGTTGGACAGTGTTCTCAAGGCTACCAGCATGAGTTTGACCAGACTGCAGGAGGACAGGAAGACTGGAGTGCCTGGAACAGGTGAAGCTGCAGGTCCCTTATTTTGGCTGCTGGTCCCTTATTTTCAAGGCTGCTGGTCCCTTATTTTCAAATCTGTAAGTTGACAGCTATGCTAGGAACCACCCACTAACAGGGCCTCCATCTTATCTGGATTGAGCTTCTGTTTATTGGCTCTCATCCAGTCCATAACTGAGGCAAGACAATGGTCCAGCACTTCCACTGCCTCACCTGCAGATTCAAAGGAGAAGTAGAGTTGTGTGCCATCAACATATTGCTGACAATGTATTCTGAACCTCCTGATAACCCCACTCTGCAGTTTCATGTAGATGTTAAACAGCATAGGGATAAAATTGAACCCTGAGGAACCTCACATTGAAGGCTCCATGAGGCTGAAGCATTGCCCTCCGGAAACCTCCATTCAAGTAGGACTGAAACCACTGCAAAAGCGATGCCACCCATAACTTGGACAGCCGCTCCAGAAGGATACCATGGCATTGAACACCACTGAGAAGTTGAGGAGAATTAACAGGGACACGTTTCCTCTGCCTCTCTCTTGACACGGTGATCAAAGCAGTTTCTGTGCTGAAACTGGGCCTAAACCCCAATTGAAATGGATGTAGAAAATCAGTTGCCTCCAAGAGTGCCTGGATTTGGTCCACAAGCACCTGCTCAAGAACTTTGCCCTAGAAGGGGAGATCAGAAACTGGGGAAGGTTTCTTGAGGAGTGGTTTTACCACTGCCTCCTTCAAACAGGCAGGAACCATCCCCTCTTGCAAGGAAGCACAAATCATCTGCCTGGATCAGTAACACATGATCCCGTCTTGCTGCTCCTCAATAGCAACCTGGTACTGTGGGTTAAACCACAGAGCCTAGGACTTGCCGATCAAAAGGTTGGTGGTTTGAATCCCCGCAACGGGGTGAGCTCCCATTGCTCGGTCTCTGCTCCTGCCAACCTAGCAGTTCGAAAGCACGTCAAAGTGCAAGTAGATAAATAGGTACCGCTCTGGCGGGAAGGTAAACAGCGTTTCCGTGCGCTGCTCTGGTTTGCCAGAAGCGGCTTAGTTATGCTGGCCACATGACCTGGAAGCTGTACGCCGGCTCCCTTGCCCAATAAAGCGAGATGAGCGCCGCAACCCCAGAGTCGGCCACGACTGGACCTAATGATCAGGGGTCCCTTTACCTTTAGTGGCATAATTCACCAGCGGCAGGTTCCGGTTTGTCTTCAAGGTGGCCCCACGGATTGCTGTAGTCCTACGAGGAGTCTATTACAGCATGAATCATTGAAGTCAGATTACTCTGATACAGGAAAGGCCATAGCTAGCTGGGCATAGGCAGTCCTCACAGCTGAAGCTACTTGCACCTGTTCTCTGGGGGTGGGAAGTTCGATGCCACCCAGAACAGGAAGTTTCCCTGATTCCTGTAAACCAATGATATTCAAGGAATAAGGCATGCGCCATAGTGAGCGATGGCATAACAGAACAAATAACACTAAACCTGAGGTACAAGACAAGGATGCCCCCTTTCTCCAATTTTATTTGTATTACTTATTGAAGTTTTAGCCAACGTAATTAGAGACGATGAAAATATAAAAGGGAAAGGTAATAAAGGAAAAGAGAAAATGAGCTTATTTGCAGGTGGCGCCTTGCTGATAATTGAAAATTGGGTGGAAAATATGCAAGTAATAGAAGCATATTTGAAGGAATTTGGAGGAATGGCAAAGTTGTGAATTAATTGGAATCAGGGAAGTTTTCCCAATTCTTGGACTGAGTAACCATCTACCAAAAGAATCTCCACCTTATTGATACTGAGTCTGCGTTTATTGCACCACATATGGACATCAGTCTAGCCCCTCCCAGTACAGATTTGGGTATCCCTCTTACAATAAAAACAAAACAATATTTGTGCTTTGCCTTAATCCTCTTCCCCCGCCTTTCAAAGTTTGTGCAATATCTGTTGAGCACAGGTATCTATTTTGTCTATAGAATTATATTTTTAAACAAATATTTCCTATACACAAAGCTGCTCCAGTAAGTGAAGACAGACAGGATTATCTATTTGCAGCTAGTGCACACACAAAACACTCAGCTAGTGCAAACACAACACACACACAAAGCCTAGAACATGCAAGCAATATGTCCTTTACCATCACCTAGAGGGATTCGGAGTTTTCCACAGAACCTGTTGGTAAACCATTTAGTTACTGAGGTGGAATACTCACTTTAATCACTGTGCATTTATTCCTCTTGGGTTATCATTGTGAGCATATTTACTTCACGGTAAGTGCTACCGAAATCTATTGGACTTACTTCTCAATAAACCTCAGGGTCAGCAGAATGTCTCTGTTTTTAGCACCACATGCAATATTTTTTTCCTGTTACAGACACAGCACAGCTTTGGATTGACAAAGAGTTAAGGAAAACGGCATGCACTATTTCCTTAACCAGCTATGGTTTGGAACAGACTAAGATGTGAAGATTTTCCATTAATTAGATAACTCTTCATTGCCTCTCAGCCTCAAAATAGCCCAAACAAACCAACCATTCACAGAAGCCTATCATTAAAAACAATTTGGCAAGGAACAAAAAACAACAACAAAAGCCCTCCAGACCCTTGATTTGCCAGGATGTTAACTCAGTTGTGCTCAGGTTCTCAAAACCACCATTTCCAAAGCTACACACAAGTTCAACAACAGGCCTAATTTCATACTGTGTTTTAAGATTCAGGAAAGGCAGTGTTCTTTTTGCGACTCTTTCCTGGATTCTTGAGCTCTGTCTGGAGTGTGTTTTAACAGATGGGCTCGCTGGCAGACTGTGGGCTGTAAACCAGCAAGCCGTGTGGAATCTGCACTGAATGATTTGGAACTGAGCGATTTGGAACTGAGCGCTCGTAAAGTTCACGGACACAGGCAGACTCAGACTTGTACGCAATCGCACACAGAGGAGGTCACACACAGAGTACACATCGCTAGGCAGTCTGCTTCCATCCCCCAACCGCGCAGGGGAAGTTCAAGACTTGGCATTCGGCTTTACAATCCTCTCACATACATTGCAGCTCCTCATCTGGCCGAAACAAAGGAAGGGAAACAAAAAATACTACATATACAGTCTCCAAAGAAATTAGCATCTCTTAACACAGCCAGCAAACAAGAGATACAGAAAGAGGCATTGGGCAACTATCATGGATGGTGACTGGAATTTCCCCCTGTTGTCAAATCCAGCACATAGGAGGAAAAGAAATTAAGGGTTGGATAGCTACTGAGTATTTGTTTGCCCTAAGAAAAACTATTCCCATCTCTCGCTATTCTAAGACAGGAAGAAAAGATAGCCCAAGTGGAAATTTAGTCCAAGCCAGCCAGCTTTTGTTAGTTTGTGTTTACAACCAAATAGTTACCATGGCATGTGTTATATTTGTAATAAACACACATACACACGATTCTGACATGTACAGCAACTGCACCCTGCATTAGAGATGGCTTGCATGCACGTTTATTTAGAACATAGGGTCTGTATTGCACATCTGTATTACACATAGCCTTCTGTGTGCTCCATTAATTGCTTTTTCCGTCTTTACACAAGGTAATTATTGCATTATAGTATGGAACACCATCAAGGGAGCTTCCCTCGGCATACTCTGCCCTTTGGGTGGTGGAAACAAAAACCAAATACTGCTAAGAAAATTACTGCCAAGAAACTATGACAACTTTTTCCCATACGCCATTGTCCCCAATTTTAAAGACCTATTTTTAAAAGTCTGCCGTTCTCAGCAGAGCAACAACTCTGTGATCTTACCTTAACCGAAGTTTCTCAAGAAGATGGGCAAATACTGGGGGAGGAAAGGTAACAAAAATGATAAAGGGGGGGCCTTTCCCCCCCTCCTGCTCTGGAAGATGGGACTCCAATGGCTTCAAGTTACAAGACTAAACATCAGGAAAAACTTTCTGAGCTGTTCAACAGTGAAACAGATTCTCTCCTTCCTTGGAGGTTTCTAAGCAGAGGTCGGATGGCCATCTGTCATGGATGCTTTGGCTGAAATTCCTACATTGCAGGGGTCAGTCTGGATGACCCTCGAGGTCCCTTCCAACTCTACCATTCTCCGGCTTCCTGTATTTTAGGTTTGCAAAAGGAGACTCGTTGCTGAGTGCCAACCTCTTCTTAAAACCATCGCCCTCTCTTCTCTCCGGTTGGTATGAACTAAGTTGGGGGGTGGGGGATAGGGAAGAGCCCAGCCCTTCTGCAAACTGGGGGTGGGGGTCTCTATGAAGCTCTTGCCTGGAAGAAGGGAATAACGCGCGGACCTGATGGAAGACTCCACGTCTCCTCCGGGTCCAGCCCGGCTAGAGAGAGAGAGAGAAAGAAAGAAAGATCCACTCACCCTTTTTTCTTTCTTTCTTTCTTTCCTTCTCCGGAGGGGTCCCGCTTCTCAAGGCGCAGCTTCCCCGGCATGGGAGGCGCCGGGCAGCCGCGTCTCTGCCCTTGCGGGATCCGCGGACGGGCAGGCGAGCAGCCGAGTCCGCCCCCCGCGCCGGCAATTCATGGACCTATTTGCTTGCGCTGGAAAGAGAGAGGCAGTCCAGGCGGGGGCGGGGCCAGCTCTCCTGATTGACAGCCGCCGCCTCTTTGCCTTCCTCGCCCTGGGAAAGGGAACCGGGCGGAGGAAGCCGCGTTTAAGGAGGACAAAGGGCGGCGGGGAGGACCCCTAGTGGCCACAGAGGGGAAGCCAACCGGGAAAAGCGTCCAGGTAAGAGCACCGGAAAGATGCTCCAGGTAGATGCGGATGCAGCTGGCGCCGCACACCTGCCCATTAACCCCTCCGTCGCCGCGTGGCGCTGCGGTCTGAACCACTGAGCCTCTTGGACTTGCCGATCGGAAGGTCGGCGGTTCGAAATAGTCCGAGAAAGCTTTCCATTCTTCCACAAAACGTTCACCATTAGGTTCTTCTCTTATTTTATTACCTGACATTCAGAAGACATCTTAAGGCAGCCCTGTTCAGGGAAGTTTTTAATATGTAACGCTGTACTGTTTTTAACACTGATTGGGAGCCGCCCAGAGTGGCTGGGGAAACTCAGCCAGATGGGCGGGGTATAAATAATAAATTATTATTATTATTATTATTATTATTATTATTATTATTATTATTATTATTTATTTCCTCCCCCCCACCTTATTTATTTCTCTTATTTTAGCTGGTAGCTCTGTGGATTCCGCAGAGTCCATCACTTTACTTATCCATTCTTATTTGGTGGGCACTACTGGTGCATCTCCTGCCAACCTAGCAGTTCGAAAGCACATCAAAGTGCAAGTAGATAAATAGGTACCACTCTGGCGGGAAGGTAAATGGTGTTTCTGTGCGCTGCTGTGGTTCGCCAGAAGTGGCTTAGTCATGCTGGCCACATGACCCGGAAGCTGTACGCCAGCTCCCTTGGCCAATACAGTGAGATGAGTGCCGCAACCCAAGTTGGCCACGACTGGACCTAATGGTCAGGGGTCCCTTTACCTTTACCTTTTACTGGTGCATCCCACCAGATGTCAAAGAGAAGAACAACTACCAGACTTTTAGAAGACATCTGAAGGCAGCCCTGTTTAGGGAAGCTTTTAATGTTTAACAGACCACTGTATTTTAATACTTTGTTGGAAGCCGCCCAGAGTGGCTGGGGAAACCCAGCCAGATGGGCGGGGTATAAATAAATAAATAAATTATTATTATTATTATTATATTACTTCCTGTGGGAGCAGGTGGTGCTGTGGTCTAAATGACTGAGCCTCTCGGGCTTGCCAATTGGAAGGTCGGCAGTTCAAATCTTCATGGCGGGGTGAGCTCCCGTTGCTCTGTCCCAGCTCCTGCCAACCTAGCAGTTTGAAAGCACACCAGCATGAGTAGATAAATAGGTACCACCATGACGGGAAGGTAAATGGCATTCCCGTGTTCTCTGGTTTCCGTCACGGTGTCCCGTTGCACCAGAAGCAGTTTAGTCATGCTGGCCACATGACCTGGAAAGCTGTCTGTGGACAAACGATGGCTCGCTTGGCCTGAAAGCAAGATGAGCACCGGAACCCCATAGTCGCCTTTGGTTGGATTTAACCATCCAGGGGTCTTTACCTATAGGGCAAACCACTTTCTTTGTAGTTGCTTTGTAGAGTTTAAAATAACCAGGGCTTTTTTAGCCGGAACTCAGTTTCAGCACCTCTCAACTGGGCACCATTGCCATTATAAGAGAAAAAGGGAGGTATTTGTGATGAGTTCTGGCACCTCGTTTTCCAGAAAAATAGCACTGAAGATTAACAGAACCCGTTTTTATCCTCAGTCGTAGCTCATCCTCTCATGGCTGATATGAGACGTCTACCTTAGCTCACAACCAGAAGCAGAACTTTCCCAGAGAGAGGAGGGATGCCTCAACACATTCATTTCTCAAGAATGGTAATCTGTGCACCTGTAGATCACCTCCTCAATTGGGTCCCATGGGTAAAGGTGCTCAATTGGGTAATACCCAACCATACTCAGGACTCAGAAGTTCACCCCCACTGCCATGGACAGATGATAACTCCAATCACATGCTGGTGGCATGGGAAGGCTTGTTCCAATCACTCCAAAATTCTCACTTTTGGGTGGGATCAGTGCTTGTCAAAGTTGCCAGCGCTTAATTTGCTATGCCAGAAGAAAAGTTTGCATACAATCCACTGCTGCATAAATGCCTGGATCAGGGCCACAGCGCCAAAGTTCAACGCTTTAAAGCCACTTACTTTCCGCACAATTGTTTTTGGACCAGAGCCTCCATTTCCCTGCTTGAACGGTGGGCATTAAAAATCTCACTCACAGCTTGGACCAGTTATGAAGATGAATGAGTTCATAACTGTAATAAGCTCTCGTTGTTTAAAGCAATATGCTTTAGTCGTTCAAAGTGCGAAGCAGAAAGAACACAAATTGTAATCAAAGCAACCAGAAGCATCAAAGAGTCTGGATGAAGGGGGGAGGAAAGGATTTAAAGAGCGGGGCAGAGAAAGCACATAAAGGGAATATTAATCTCCATTTACCAAAGATCTATTCAGAAAGCTAACAACTAAACTGACGACTGAAATATTTAATTTTCGGCATTAATGAATAATTATCCCTTTTTAAAATGCTCTTGAGTTTGCTGGGAAAACAGTGTCCTTCAAGCAGTTTTCTTTAGAAGAGAGATTATAAAAAGCCTTCTATCAGATTGAGTTGACTGGGAAGCCCAGCTTGAATATCACTGTGTACAGAATCTCTCAATCCTTTATTCAAAGTAAGTGCACTTACTCTGATTGTGATAACCTCTCAACTCATTCTGTCTACATCTCCATGAGAGTAAAAGCAAATCACATCAGGGGCTTTCACTCAGGGCTGACGCAGGGGCCTTGCTTTATGGTAGCTCCTTATAATGATATTTAATGAGGCGTAAGCATACTAAGAATAAAGTCTTACAGCAGAAGGGAAATTATGTAGAAACAAGGTTAGCAAAGAAGTTGGATGTGTGCTTCTTCCGCCATAAATACATAGTCTTTTTCAAAGCAATATACAAGAGTGCAGCATAGCTTTACTTTGTTCCTAGATAAACGGGGTTTGCAGATGTGAGGAAAACACATATACAGTGGTACCTCGGGTTACATACGCTTCAGGTTACATACGCTTCAGGTTAAAGACTCCACTAACCCAGAAATAGTGCTTCAGGTTAAGAAATCAGCGCGGCTGCAGCAGGAGGCCCCATTAGCTAAAGTGGTGCTTCAGGTTAAGAACAGTTTCAAGTTAAGTACGGACCTCCGGAATGAATTAAGTACTTAACCTGAGGTACCACTGTACTAATAGCAAACTCAGGCCGTGTACATACTTTCATCTGCATTCACACACCACTGCGGGTTTGAAGCTGTGTGCGCATGTTAGCCACATTTCCCATATATCCTACATTATCTTGCTTTTCAATACGTTTCCTGCCAAACCCAGCCTTGATCCGATTTCAAAATGTAAGCCATTTGAAGGCATCCACACCCCCTCTGCAACTACTGGGGTGGACGGACCATAGGAACCAACTCCTAGGGGCCAAGGGCTCTTCACCCCCCTAAAATATTTGAGGGGGGCAGGGCACCCCAAAGCTGATGGCCATTCCCATTCAAATGGCATGTGCCACCCTTCTACCGTATGTGGTGGACGTGTGTAATGTGTATGGGTTGCTCGTGCGTAAGTTGCCGCCTCTCCAGGCTTTGTTGCCTTGCTAAACCTTTCAGTCTGGGCAGCCCTTCACTTCGTGGCTGCCTCAGTCACTAGCAGAATCCGTCAGTGGGCGTTTCTTAAATCTTTTCCAACATAAAAGTTGTTTGACAGCCAGTCTCCTCCTACTCTCTCTGCGCGGAAGTCTTCTGCGCAGGGTGGGCGTGGGTAGCGGAGGACCCGTGCTCTCCCCGCTGGTGTCCGGCGAGGAGTCCTGGAGCCCTCTCGCCGATTCCCCCATCAGCCCCTCTATATCCCTGGTGTTGCGCTGATTTGCTTCCCCATCTGCGGAGCTGCCTCTCTCCCTGCTGGGCCCTTCTCCAGCATCATTTGAGAGCCTTCCCTCCGCCTCTAGCTCCGATGTCAGTTCCCTGACAACATGTATGGTAACAAAAGCATTCTGGGAAATGATATACAATGAATTGAAAAAAACGTCTAAAACAACTTTTGTTAAAAACAACAACACAGAAGCTTTTTATTAGGAATTGTAGGTACCGAGATCCAAAAGGAACAGAAAAGACTTTTTATGTATGCAACAGCAGCCCCACGGATGTTACTAGCCCAGAGATGGGAAGAAGACAAAGTCCCCACCAGATAAGAATGGCAAACTGAGCTGTTGAATTATGCCAAAATGGCAAAACTGACCGGAAAGCTCAGGAACCAAGAAGACCAAAACTTCAATAAAGAATGGGGGGGGATATAATTTACTTGAGAGAGCACTGTAAGCAGATGAAAACATTAGCAGGATTACAATAACACTTGTAATGCAGAAGATATTAAGGAGAAAATGGAGAGACATAAAATTTGGATGATGAAATAATATGTACCGGTAGTTGAAAAGGTTTATAATAGGACCCATGAAGGGGATGGTGGGAATTCTAGAGATTTGGAGAAATCTCTAAATATGGATATGCACTTTGTATTGTTGTAACTCTACACGTGTAAAAAAATAAAAATTATTTCAAAAAACAACAAATGGTGTGTGCCACATCTTATGATCAATTTTGCGCAGTGGGGCTCACCTGGTCCCCCACAATATTTTATTCGAGTTGGGCAGTCTGGCAATTTAGAAATACTTCTAATTGCACATTCACATCAATGTGCAAATGTGCTTTGAAACACTACAGGGAGAAACAAGTTAGCTACTTTTTAAGCTGGCAATGTGTTCACAACTGATTAAACTCTGCCAGCACAGCCAATGGTCAGGCGGAGACGGATAAATTTAATAAATGGTGTTGACGATGATGGGACTTGTAGTCCAAGTTGGGGAGGCATGTTCTATGCATGCCCATGGAACTCATTTCCAGGCTTGGTAACATTTACAGATCCCCAGCTTTAACAGGGGTGGATAACCTTTGGACCTTCAGATATTGTTGGACGATGGTTCCATCATCTCTTACCAGCATGTTGGCTGGAACTGTTGTAGTCCAGCAGTGTCTAGAGGGCCACAGGTTAGCCAACCACATTTAACCGAAACTCAAGCTCTTTTTCAATTGTTTGAAATGGCTCTCCTATCCAATAAATCCCAAAGGCCCTTAAGCAAAAACAATGTTTCAGCACCATTAGAAAACTGTATATCCTGCCCTTAGTAGCAATTTAAAAGAAGAATGTGAGCATCCCTAATCTTTTGCTAGCAGGCTTGCGAGAAAAATTGTATCGCTTTTGATAGCGTGGAGAGAAAGGTGGCATAGAGAAGCATATTCAGTATGTTCCATTTTATTTCAGGGTCAAGTCGCATTATGCTGGTTGACTTTCAACAAAGACACTTATGAGCTGATGCAGATGGTATTAGCAGGAACACCAAAGAGCTTAAGATTTCCACAATAAATATAAATGATTACATAGATATTAGTGCTGTGTCACATGTCAGGTATCTGAAAAGCTGCAATGATACTCTAGAGTCCCAAGCAACTGTATTTCATCATCTAAGTTACATTTAATCTAAAATATGCCTTCTCTCCTTTCCACTTTGAGCAAAAGAAGTTGAAGTGCATTGTTAAAGCCCTACAAGCACAGAAGTATGCAGACATAATCTTGCCATTTCTTCATTTGCAAAGAACAGCATTTTAACAACATGGAGGTCAACGTGATGGTGACAAAGATTCTTTTTTATCTAAAAGTCAAGTTGTTTGGTAGCCAGAAATGGGAATAGAACTGGGTATGCATTGCTCTGCAGGGTTTTATCAAGGCTGCAAAACCAAGTAAAACATATAAATTTGAATTTCAAGAAATTCATGCAGCTTATTTGTGAAGAAGGCGATAGAAAATGATCTAAGCATTCTTCTGCAGCCCACAGCTGAACTACAAATCCTTTCTTCACCCGCTGCCATCATCTTGCAGCTCTAGGTTCAACAGCCGATACTCCAGTTTTTGTATATCCACACGATGTTTCATTAGAAATTGCCCATGCAGATGAAAGACAGGAATGTCATACTTGTACTTTCCAAACCAGGATGAGCGATTTGGAACAGTGATGTCCGCTTCCTGCAAAATAAACTGTTAAAGACAGCAAAACTCAAATAAGAAGCATTTAAAAACAAAGGATGCATACTTACTTAGCTGCACTGAAGTAACTGGAATGGCCTCTAAAGAAAATACATTTACAATCAGAGTGTAGAGTTGGTGTATTGTAAAACAATAGCTTTTCATTGCATTTATTATGGTTCCATTGGTTCTTCTGTGGATGGAAGGCACCCATCAGTGCAATAGGATGCAAGACCATTTTGAGTCTTGCATGGTGCCCAAAATCTGCTCAGAAGGAATGGAGGACCTTGTGGGACAGATTTTCAGAGGACGCAGGAAACTATAGGGGAAGGAGGAATCACTGAGAATTGCCTTCTGACCCATTCTAATGAAAGATGCTTTCCTTCAGCAGACAAACACTCATTGGATACCATCTTGTGCAGCCAGCAATAATTTCTGAATGAGTTGAGCAAGCAGATGTTGGCCCTTCAATGAGAAGGTGCACTACAGATCAATTGGCTCTTGAGAAAGAATTATTGTGCCAGTTTAGTTCCAGAGAAATGTGCAGTTTTGAAATTGGCAGCCTGCGCGTTGAAAAGTAATGTAATTTTCAGCTGCCTCCTCTGTAGACGTGCCTGTTGGCTTTCAAAGTGGCAATCTTAAGCTGCCTGCATATAATAGAGTGCATACCAATTAGGTATGGGAGAGTATGGGACCACTTATAAACGCCATCTCCACCTCCTCAAAAGATCCCATCAATGGTGTCCCCCAATATTTTTACACATCACTTGGGAAGACAGGTGAATTAATGCCATTGTACTGGAAGAAGCTGCCTCCTGTATAATGTTGCGAGCCTCCACCCATAGTTCTTCAGGCACTCTGTCCAGCAAATCTAAATCCTTAAACCTGTTCCTCACTTCCACTGTGTATTCATAAGGGATTTGGTTTAGATTGTATCTTACCTGTCCAGTGGTTTTTCCTACTTTCTTCAGTTTAAGCTTGAATTTTGCTATAAGAAGCTGATGATCTGAGCCACAGTCAGCTCCAGGTCTTGTTTTTGCAGACTGTATAGAGCTTCTCCATCTTTGGCTGCAGAGAATATAATCAATCTGATTTCGATGTTGCCCATCTGGGGATGTCCATGTGTAGAGTCGTCTCTTGTGTTGTTGGAAAAGCGTGTTTGTGATGACCAGCTTGTTCTCTTGGCAGAACTCTATTAGCCTTTGCCCTGCTTCGTTTTGATCTCCAAGGCCAAACTTGCCAGTTGTTCCTTTTATCTCTTGACTCCCTACTTTAGCATTCCAATCCCCTATAATGAGCAGAACATCCTTCTTTGGTGTCACTTCTATAAGGTCTTGTAAGTCTTCATAGAATTGGTCAATTTCAGTTTCTTCAGCACCAGTAGTTGGTGCATAAACTTGGATTACTGTGATGTTAAAAGGTCTGCCTTGGATTCGTATCGAGATCATTCTATCATTTTTGAGACTGCATCCCAGTACAGCTTTCGCGACTCTTTTGTTGACTATGAGGGCCACTCCATTTCTTTTACGGGTTTCTTGCCCACAGTAGTAGATATGATAGTCATCCGAACTGAATTCGCCCATTCCCGTCCATTTTAGCTCACTGATGCCCAGGATGTCAATATTTATTCTCGCCATCTCATTTTTGACCACCTCCAACTTACCCAGGTTCATTGTTCTTACATTCCAGGTTCCTATGCAATATATTTTTTTCCCCTTGGGCTCCATGATCAGTGCAGATGGTGACAGCAGTCACGAAATTAAAAGATGCCTGCTCCTTGGGAGAAAGGCGATGGCAAACCTAGACAACATCTTAAAAAGCAGAGACATCACCTTGCCAACAAAGGTCCGTATAGTAAAAGCCATGGTTTTCCCAGTAGTGATGTATGGAAGTGAGAGCTGGACCATCAAGAAGGCTGATCGCCGAAGAATTGATGCTTTTGAATTATGGTGCTAGAGGAGACTCTTGAGAGTCCCATGGACTGCAAGAAGATCAAACCTCTCCATTCTGAAGGAAATCAGCCCTGAGCGCTCACTGGAAGGACAGATCGTGAAGCTGAGGCTCCAATACTTTGGCCACCTCATGAGAAGAGAAGACTCCCTGGAAAAGACCCTGATGTTAGGAAAGATGGAGGGCACAAGGAGAAGGGGACGACAGAGAATGAGATGGTTGGATGGTGTTCTTGAAGCTACCAGCATGAGTTTGATCAAACTGCGGGAGGCAGTGGAGGACAGAAGTGCCTGGCGTGCTCTGGTCCATGGGGTCACAAAGAGTCGGACACGACTAAACGACTAAACAACAACAACTGGAAGAAGCAAAGATCACCAGTGTGAAAGCAATGATTCTTCAACATCACCTTAGTTGGAGTGGCCATGTTGTGTGGATGCCTGATTATCGTCTTCCAAAGCAACTACTCTATTCTGAACTTAAAAATGGAAAGCGTAACAAAAGAGGTTCAAAGACTCTCTCAAGGCAAATCGAAAAACGTGTATAAACACTGACAACCGCGGAACTCTGGCCTGAGAGCGCTCCAGTTGGAGAACAGCCTTTACCAAAGGTGTCATGGGCTTTGAAGACACTCGAACTCAGGACAAGAAACGTGCTAAGAGGAAGGCAAGTTTGGCAAACCCTCACTGTGATCAACTCCCACCTGGAAACCTATGTCCCCACTGTGGAAGTACATGTGGATCCAGAACTGGCCTCCACAGTCACTTACAGACTCACTGTTAAAACTGTGTTTATGGAAGACAATCTTACTTGGCTATGAGTAATCACCAAAAAAGAAGAAGTAGAAGAATGCATATCAATTAGGTATGGGAGAACTCCACTGGTTCCACTTTTGTAAACCTGGTTCATGTGGGTTTCCCCCTAGACTTGGATAAAAACCAGCCAGATCCCATAACTACATGCCAGATTTCATTCTAGAATGGTAAGTTTCATGCCCAAAGGCTTCTGTGATTACAGCAACATGCACAGCAGATTTGGGAGGCCTCCTGCTTCCATCCCTCCAAGGTCATGCCACAGTTTGGCAATGCACAGGCTACAGTCACCCCAGATGCCTTTCAGAACCAGCATGTCTGGATGAGGCCCTTTCCTGGAGGCTTTTGGGTGGGCCTATAAGTGCTGATAGGAGTCAGACACCCACAACAAGGTAGATGCAGTGGACATGTTCTAGTAAGTGAAACAAAAAATCTAGCAACGCAACCTTATGCTACCTGTGGGTCACTTCGCCACTTCTTGAGGGCTTCCTAGTGGCTTCTGAATCTCATAACAATAACCACCTTGCATTTGGCAAGACACAGAGATGTTTCAACAAGATGTTTCAGACAATCAGGTGCCTCAAAGTTCTGAAGAACTTTGAAGGCTGAGGAGCAGTGCCCAGGTAGGTGGGTTGTCAAGGTAACAGTGACTTGCCCTCCTTTGTGACATCTTTTTGAATTCTGGCTTAAAAGTCACAAACCAGAGGTGTCCAGTCCAGGAGTCAGGAGTGGTAGGAGCAGTGTGAGTGTCTGTCCATGGGTGTGTGAGAGAGGAGAAGAGGATTTATATTTTGTTTTGGTATTTACACATTTTCATTCATCTTTCATTTAATGCTTCCTATAGGCTTGTATATTTTTAGACTGATATTTAGGAGTAGGGGTTGGAGTAGCTGAAGTGGGTTTTAGGGAGGTAGAAAACATAGGTTTTTGTTGTGTGTTTTAAATTACCTTTCTACAGAGAAGCTTCATAATGTTAAAAATGTAGGTAGGATTTCTTCTTGTCCCAATTCAAAACTTGGCGTGAGGGGACTGGGGTCACCCATGTTGCCTCGTCTCTCTTGAAGATCACCAGTTGCTCCCCTGTGATGCTGAGTCCAGACTTCATTTAATGCAGAGCTTTCCAAACTGTGTGTTGCGACACCTGCAGTATGTATAGGTGTGTCATGCAAACGCTCGCTTGCTCCTCCCAGGGCTGGAAATGGGTTAATTTAACCTCCAGTTTGCTAGTAAATCTGAATTACTGTGTTACTAAATGATGTATATCTTAAAAGTGGGTCACCAATATGAAAAGTTTGGAAAGCTCTGATTTTATGATTCACATGAGGCCTGTCTTCACTCCCCACTGAGCTACAGAGACCAGTAGAATTACAATGGCACTGTGGTTCTCAAACAACGTGGAACCCAAACACTGCAAACCTGGAAGTAAGTGTTCCAGTTTACAAACATTTTTTGGAAGCCGAACATGTTCCATTTTGAGTGCCACACTTCCATTTTGAGTGTTAGGCTGAGGTCTGTCTGTTTTTGCTATTTACTTTGTCTTTTTGTTTTTGCGGCTCTTTTTGTTTTTTGTGTGTGACTGTGTGGAACCCAGTTCAGCTACTGATTGATCGTGTGAGTGTGGAAATGGATAAAAGCCCTCCATCCAAACATTGACTATCATCAGTGCAAGTGAGAAATTTTATTATTATTATTTTTATCATCTACAATACTGTCTTATTTATTTTATAGTGCAGTACATTGATTATTGCTTTCATTTTATGGATCAATGATCTCGTTCGATAGTAAAATTTATGCTAAATTGCTGTTTTAGGGGTTGTTTTTAAAAGTCTGGAACGGAATAATCCATTTTGCATTACTTTCTATGGGAAAGCTTGCCTTGGTTTTGGAACGCTTTGGTTTTGGAACGGACTTCCGGAACAGATTAAATTTGAGAAGCAGGGTACCATTTTACTCCACAGAGTGGGGTAGGAGAGCTGAAAATAATGCCAATATAGTTCATGTCTGGCAACCAATGTGCCTCTTTGGTTTCAGATTGTATGAGGAGTCTGAAAAGCCCGGGACACAAATTTTCACGGCCCTCTAGAGGATATGGTAGCTCATTTACCAGAAGTAACGTATTTAGTATTAACTCTGAAACTATGTAATCGTTCCTGACCAAACTAAGCTTCTTAGAGCACAATATACACCAGGCGGCTTGGTTCGGTCAGATTCGTGTATACACTTCAAGAGTTAACACTAAGTACATTCCTTCTGGTAAATCAGCCACTGTAGCTGCTAGAGGACCGTGAAAATTTGTGTCCTGGGCTTTTCAGACTCATCTACCCATGTACTATCTGAAACCAAAGGGGCATTGGTTGACAGATGTGATTCCCCCCCCCCAGGTGCTGTAGCCCACTAACATTGAGAAGAGCCTCCTCTATATGATATCTCAACCTTAAAGCATCTAGCCGGAAGTGAATCCAGCAATTGCCGTTCTAATTGCAGTTTTGTGAGAGTGATTTGCATCATGTTCATGCTACACCTGACAAGGTGCTCATCTTCGCTGTCAATGAGTGACGGACAGCTTTGACCTTGACACTGCTGTATCTTGATTTTCATCCACTCAGCTAAGCGTTCAGATACCTCAAATATATGTAGAGCAGAAGGATATAAAGCGGGGTTGGGGGTGGGGACAAGAACAGCAACAGTTTCTGGGAATTAGTATTATGGAACTCGGCAGCGCAAACCTTTCAAGGAAGTTGGAGAAAGAGCATGGAAAGGTCAACACAAAGCCTTCCTCCAAAATGTTGCCATTTTAAATTACGTGTTTTATTGCATGCATCCAAAGAACTATAGGGCTCTGTTACATTACCTTGTGTTCATATGGTTCATGTGGGATGTAACATCACTGAAGCAGTCAAAGACAACATTTCCTGTTTGCCCAGAGTGGACATACAGAGTGTTATGTACTAACCTTGGATCCTAGGCAAGTGGGATCATAGAATGCAACAACTGATTGGCCTGCAGGAAAAGACCAATCAGGCTCCAGGAGGGAAGCAAAATCAGCCAATCAGATGGGACTCATTGTGTAAATAATGTATACAAAAGCCTGAGGTTTGGGGGGGAATTCAATCACTGTTTTACAAGCTGCAATAAAGAGCATGAAATCACTATAGGACTCCGAGTATATTTCACAGGGGAATGTTGCACCAGCCAGGAGGACTTCCTGTCACACCTGGTCTGGAACTTACTCCACTTGCATGTGACCAGGTAGATGGGCGTGACCCTGGCAGACCCTATAAAGGGGCTAGTCACGAAGCCATCTCTCACTCTTTTGATCCCATCCCATCTCTTCATGATGCCTTTTGCTGTCTGCTGGCTCTCAGCCAGCAGCACATGGGCTCATTCATCATTTTTGGGGGGACAGGAGGCGGGCAGGTGTGGAGGATTCCCTGGTCCTGAATGGGGTAACTGTGCCCCTGAAGGACCAGGTGCGCAGCCTGGGAGTCATTTTGGACTCACAGCTGTCCATGGAGGCACAGGTCAAATCTGTGTCCAGGGCAGCTGTTTACCAGCTCCATCTGGTACGTAGGCTGATACCCTATCTGCCTGCGGACTGTCTCGCCAGAGTGGTGCATGCTCTGGTTATCTCCCACTTGGAGTACTGCAATGCACTCTACGTAGGGCTACCTTTGAAGGTGACTCGGAAACTACAACTAATCCAGAATGCGGCAGCTAGACTGGTGACTGGGGGCGGCCGCCGAGACCATATAACACCGGTCTTGAAAGACCTACATTGGCTCCCAGTACGTTTCCGAGCGCAATTCAAAGTGTTGGTGCTGACCTTTAAAGCCCTCAACGGCCTCGGCCCAGTATACCTGAAGGAGCGTCTCCACCCCCATCATTCTGCCCGGACGCTGAGGTCCAGCGCCGAGGGCCTTCTGGCGGTTCCCTCATTGCGAGAAGCAAAGCTACAGGGAACCAGGCAGAGGGCCTTCTCGGTAGTGGCGCCCGCCCTGTGGAACGCCCTTCCAGCAGATGTCAAAGCGATAAACAACTACCTGACATTCAGAAAACATCTTAATGCAGCCCTGTTCAGGGAAGTTTTTAACGTGTGATATTTTACTGTATTTTTGGTTTTTATGGAAGCCGCCCAGAGTGGCTGGCGAGGCCCAGCCAGATGGGCGGGGTATAAATAATAAATTATTATTATTATTATTATCATCATCATCATCATCCCTCACAAGAGGATGAACCCGCACTTTTCTCTGTAACTGTAACTACAAACTAAAGCCTGCCTTCAGGATCATTCTGTGAACTGAATGTAAGTAAACCTTATCATCACTTTTAAAAGAAAACTGCTATGTCATTATTGTTTTCAAGAGGGAACTAAAGGGGATTTACCAGCAACATGTCAAGGCTAAAAATTGGCCGCTGTTTCTTTAATGCTTAAAAAAGTTGGGTGAGCATTATTCAGCGGCCTGCAGTGACTCATGCACCCTTTCACTAGGTTGTACTTGTATATATGGAGTGAGAAATGTTAGTTTGGTGTTGGGTTGGTTGGTTGGTTAGTGAAAGCTGGTAGTGTTGATGTGTGTACAGTTGGTCAGTCGCTTTTGCAGAAAGACTTTTAAGAATAAAAGCAGAAAGTAATCTGCAAGGATATTCTTCTCGTGGACTCTTTTATGCTGACAAGAGTCCGAGGACCAGGCTGAGGCGACGAAGGGAGGTCAGAACCTTTTTTTTTTTTTACAAACACTGACAGAACACTCCAATATGGACAAGCCAGACTGGATTGCTTAACTCAAACGATTCTCACGAATCCATCAACTAGCTTCCTGCAATGTACAAGGGAATGTGCTCTGCTACTAGCTCACTAGCATGAGTGAGGAAGGATAATATTTAATCAATATATCCTCTCCTACCATCCTCAACATTCCCACAGTTCAAGCACCGCTTTGGCTTCATCACACAAGAAGCAGGGATGCTTCAGGAGAGAGGGGGAGACAGACAGCGATTAAATGAAACTGTGCGACACATGAAGCTCCCTTGCTAACATATTCTCAGACAACTGATCCCGCAAGATCTTCATCACTGTCATATCCTGCTCCATATTAAGATGCCGATGGCTTCTGTGGCACAGAGCAAAGGAGTTAGCATGCCAGGTCAGGATCTGCAAGCCAGTGTGCAGTGTGTCACAATTATTATTTATTAAATAAATAATCAAAGGATGACAGGGCTGCTTACGATATAAAATGCAAACTGGAATGTAAAATGCAATGCCGTGAGAGCAAGTGGGAAGATGCAGGCAGCATTTCCATTTCTTGGAATCAGCCTATTTGCAGCTGCCACGGAGCAGAAGAGAACAGGACATCGTGGAAAAGGACCTCGATTATGGTTACAATACACTACTTTTACATGCACAAAGATGGAAGGACCCAGCAATGGAAGGAAGGCTGTTCAAATCAACAGACTTGGCTGAGATGGTGAAATGGACATGCTTCATCAGAGAAAAGCCATTGCTAACATTGGTTAAGGACTGGAAACCTCTCATGGGCTTTTTTGTGTGAAAAAGAAATAATGATGGGGTCCCTGACATCAGCACCGTAAGAACCTCTGCTTCCTGTCATGGTAGAGGGAGAGCAAATTCTAGACTCCAGGATGCAAAGAAAGAAGTTGCAATATCAGATTGTGTGGAAGGGTTATGGCCCTGAAGAAAGATCATGGGAGTACGCAGAACATGTCCATGTGCCAGACTTGCAAAGGGCATTCCATACACGCCTCCCCAACCGACCGAAACCACAGGGTGGGAGGGCACTGTGATGTCTGGGGCTGGGCAGAGGAGGAATGGTGGAGACCACCTCCCCATCCTGACCCTTCCAGGGAGGAGGAAATGGAAGACAGTATAGATTTACAACAGGGGTTTGAAGGAGCTCACAGCTCAGAGGCAGATGAGGGGAAAAGTCGGGAAATAATGGGAGAGGAGGAACAGGCAGAACCCAGGGCTGGATTTAGGTTTGATGAGGCCCTAAGCTACTGAAGGTAATGGGACCCTTAATATGTCCAGCTGTCCTTTGTTAACAACAAATGGCCGCTGTTTTTTGTTTTGAATATATGTGTCAGGGAACTGACATCGGAGCGAGAGGCGAAGGGGAGGTTCCCAGATGATGCTGGCGAAGGACCCAGCAGCAGGGGGAGAAACAGCTCAGTAGAGGGGGAAGCCAATCAGCGCAACACCAGGGATAAAGGGAGGCAGACGGGGGAAGTGGAGAGAGGGCTCCAGGACTCTTCACTGGACATCAGTGAGGAGAGCCCAGGTCCTCCCCTACCCACGCCTTCCCTGCGCAGAAGACTCCCGCGCAGTGAGAGGAGGAGGAGACTGGGTGTCAAACAACTTTTATGTTGGAAGAGGTTCAAGAAACGCCCACTGATGGATTCTACCAGTGACTGAGGCAGCCACTATGAGAAGGAGCTGTGCAGTCAGAAAGGTTTAACAAGGCAAATTAACCGAGAAAGGCACCAGTTTACGCATGAGTAACTCATACCTATTACAGTATGCTATATGGTAATTTATGGACCTAATAGGTATCTAAAGCCATTTGCACAACACTGTTGCTGTATGTAGGTTTTATTTTATTTGTTTTTTATCTTTTATTTTGGAAATGTACATCCAGTTTTTTCCCTTTCATTTTTTTGGGGGCCCCCAATTGAGTGGGGCCCTAAGCCAGGGGCCAGCAAACTTTTTCAGCAGGGGGCCAGACGTTGTGGAGGGCCAGACTATATTTTTTTGGGGGGGGGGAGATGCAAGAGCACCGCGAGGCCCGGTGGCTGCTTACCTGTATCTTCCGAGCAGCAGGGGCTGGCAGTGGCGGTGCTGGAGGGACGATGAGTGGTGTGCAAAAAGGCTCCTGAGAGGGGCTGCTTAAAATGGCGGCCGCTCAAGCACTGCTGCTGCTGCTGGCACCAACAAAGCCCAGCCTCATTCCTCCTCTAGGCAGGGCAGGGAGAAGCCAGGAGGAGGGAGGCAGGAGGCGAAACCGCTGTGTGAGGGAGAGGGAGGGAAAGGGAAAGAACGCAATTGCTAGCGATCCACACGGCGATTCCCGTACCGTCTGCGGGCGGGATCCAGTAGGCAATTGGGCCTGATCTGGCCTGCGGACCTTAGTTTGCCTACCCATGCCCTAAGCTATAGCTTGTTTAGCTTATACATAAATCTGGCACTGGCAGAACTGGAGGCGCAGCTGGCTGACATGTTGTCACTAGAAAGCATTCCAGACCCTCTACCTCCAGAACCCGGCAAGCCTTAAAAGTAGGAGAGCAAAGAGCTCAAAGACAGAGGGCACTTAGCGGCACCCGTAGAGGAGATGATGGTGATGACGACAAATGAGGAAGTGGGAGAGATGGTGGTGGACGGTCACTCGGGGCAACGCCATTAACCAAGAGACTAGGTTCTATAGCCTCTCTCTGTAATATTGAAAGAAAAAAGGGCGGTAAGAAACTTCCTCTTGTTTTTCTACTTTCCTGGGCAACCAGCTGGGAGCCGCTGACATCATCCTGACAGCATGTGCTCTGTCACTGAGCCTCAGCCTTGCATGATAGGCTTCTTTCAGTGACAATGGGCCTGCTGCTGTATTCTTCAACAAGGAACATGGGGCAGTCGGGCCTTTGCTATTTCCAGTTGGGGTTCAATCACAGAGCAGCAAATTCAAGTTGCGCAACAAGCTCATTTCCTCCCCAAATCAGACTTTTTGCAATAAAGAGAGTGATGGGGTAACACTAGCTTTGACACACGGCCACCCAACACGTCAAAATGGATGTTCCTGAAACAGCCAACGTCTCCCTGAAAACATCTGAATCTCAGGTTGCGGGTTCGAATCCCACCAAAAGATGCCTGCTTTGCAGGGGGTTGGACTTAGTTGACCCTTTGTCTCCCTTCCAGCTCTACGATTCTATTATTCTTACGTAATCAGGATGAAATCTCAATAAACAGGTCATCTGGAAACGCCGATAAAAAGTTGCCAGGTGGACCCTTTCTGCAGTGGAATTTTTCTCTTCTTTTCAGATCTCAGAAACAAAGTTCACAGAGGCCAAATCCTTTTTCTATATGAAGCCGCTGGGAGAGATCATCAGGGGGTTTGGACTGGGTGTTCATCAGTATGCAGATGACACCCAGCTCTACCTCTCCTTTAAATCAGAACCAGTGAAGGCGGTGAAGGTCCTGTGTGAGTGCCTGGAGGCGATTGGAGGATGGATGGCGGCTAACAGATTGAGGTTGAATCCTGACAAGACAGAAGTACTGTTTTGGGGGGACAGGGAGCAGGTGGGTGTGGGGGATTCCCTGGTTCTGAATGGGGTAACTGCCCCTGAAGGACCAAGTGCACAGCCTGGAAGTCATTTTGGACTCACAGCTGTCCATGGAAGTGCAGGTTAACTCTGTGTCCAGGGCAGCTGTCTACCAGCTCCACCTGGTAAACAGGCTGAGACCCTACCTGCCCGCGGGCTGTCTCGCCAGAGTGGTGCATGCTCTAGTTATCTCCCACTTGGACTACTAGCTCTACGTGGGGCTACCTTTGAAGGTGACCCGGAAACTGCAATTAATCCAGAATGCGGCAGCTAGACTTGTGACTGGGAGTGGCCACCAGGACCACATAACACCGGTTCTGAGAGATCTGCATTGGCTCCCAGTACGTTTCCAAGCACAATTCAAAGTGTTGGTGCTGACCTTTAAAGCCCTAAACAGCCTCGGTCCTGTATATCTGAAGGAGCGTCTCCACCCCCATCATTCTGCCCGGACACTGAGATCCAGCGCCGAGGGCCTTCTGGCGGTTCCCTCATTGCGAGAAGTGAGGCTACAGGGAACCAGACAGAGGGCCTTCTCGGTAGTGGCGCCCGCCCTGTGGAACGCCCTTCCAGCAGATGTCAAAGCGATAAACAACTACATGACATTCAGAAGACATCTGAAGGCAGCCCTGTTCAGGAAAATTTTTAATATTTAACGCTGTACTGTTTTTAATACTTGATTGGGAGCCACCCAGAGTGGCTGGGGAAACTCAGCCAGATGGGTGGGGTATAAATAATAAATAATAAATTATTATTATTATTATTATTATTATTATTATTATTATTATTATTCAAACTCATGGGAGGAGAGGGAGATGAACACAGAACAGAGTTAAGTTTAGAAGAGTTCATACTCCAGAGTCGCGGGACGTGGACAGTTAAATAGCCTGGCACTTCCCTTAGAAAGAACTAAGCCAACTCGACAATAGTCCATTTTTGGAACAGGGATGTAGCTCCAGTAGGAGACCTCTCTGAAAATAATACTCTTACTGGTCAGATTCTCAGCAGCCTAGCTTTAAGCAGCTTTTTTTATGGGATGCCAAAGGAGATTTCTCAAAAGGTAATGCCTTTCCGCAGAGCACTCAGTTGCTCCAGTCGCAAATGGAAAGCAAAATTTTCCACAGAACGGACATACAGACCTGCTGGGCACCAAGAACGTGAAATGGCGAGTTTTATCCCTTCCCTGCAGTCTCACAGCATACTTCCCTCCTGACTTAAAAACATAACTGAGGCTGGACTGAGTGGAGCCAAGCTGGGAACACGAATTAGGCTATTAAAAGAAGCCTGCACTTTAGGGAGATAACTTTGCTCTGCGAGTCCACACATTCCCTGCAAAAAAAGGAGAAAAAATCAATCCCACATTCACATAAGCACGCATTTAACAAAAGAGGCCAATCTAAAATACTATTTCCAGTTTCTTGGTGACAATTTGCCCTTAACGTTTCAAACTGCTATGACCCGGCATGTGCTAAAGCATCACAAAAGACTTTCCCATCACCCAATTATTAACCTCTAAAAGTAATCCCGTTATTCACTACCTCATTGCTTTTTTGGATTATAAAACCGCATGGGCAGCTGGCAGAGAGAAGGAGAGAGAGAGAGAGAAAGAGAGAAGGAGACCTGTGACTTAATGTTTCCTCATCGAAGGAATGGCTTTGAGCAAATGAACCCAAGGCTGCTTTGATTCAGCTTAATTGGATCATATTAGCGAAACCAAATATTCCAGGATCAGGTTTATTGTTAGTTTTGCAGTACCCATTACACCTTGCATCAAACATTTGCTTCCATTTCCCTCCCCAAATCCTCTTTACAGCTTGGCAGGAACATTTGTCTAATTGTGAGGGTTCCACGCTACCAACCACAGGAGTCATCCACTTAAAAATGGTAGGCACTGGAGGACCTGAAATAAGTGTAAGATGTAGGCATAGACTTGATCATCTGTCATAGGAAGTTGACCACATAACACCGGTCTTGAAATATCTACATTGGCTCCCAGTACGTTTCTGAGCACAAATCAAAATATTGGTGCAGACCTTTAAAGCCCTAAATGGCCTCGGCCCAGTATACCTGAAGGAGCATCTCCACCCCCATCATTCAGCCCAGACACTGAGGTCAAGTGCCGAGGGCCTTCTGGCGGTTCCCTCACTGCAAGAAGTGAGGGAACCAGGCAGAGGGTCTTCTCGGTAGTGGCACCTGCCCTGTGGAATGCCCTCCTCTCAGATGTCAATGAAATAAACAACTATCTGACTTTTAGAAGACATCTGAAGGCAGCCCTTCAGGGAAGTTTTTAATGTTTGATGTCTTATTGTGTTTTTAATATTCTGTTGGGAGCCGCCCAGAGTGGCAGGGTATAAATGATTTAATAATAATAATAATAATAATAAACCTCAAATCTGGTCATTACTATGATGACGATTGGGGCTGGATGATATCTGATTTACAACAATATATCACTGACTAAATATCACGATATATCAATATACCATGATGTCTGAAATAAAGATGGAACTAAGTCGGGGGGAACGGTAAGGCTGGGCAATGTCTGGTTTTCAACATTGTGATATATCACCTGCTAAACATTGTGCTATACTGATACAGAGGTACCTCGGGTTACATATGCTTCAGGTTACATACGCTTCAGGTTACACACTCTGCTAACCCAGAAAGAGTACCTCAGGTTAAGAACTTTGCTTCTGGATGAGAACAGAAATCGTGCTTCGGCAGCGCAGCGGCAGCAGGAGGCCCCATTAGCTAAAGTGGTGCTTCAGGTTAAGAACAGTTTCAGGTTAAGAACGGACCTCTGGAACTAATTAAGTACTTAACCCGAGGTACCACTGTATATCATGTCTGAAATAATGATGGAGCTCTGAGGAGGCATCTCCCTGCGTCGTGATTTTTGCCAGCGCCTGCTCTTGTGATTCGCTGCCTCCAAGGTTTTGCAAACTACATTTTGGGTCATCATGTTTGGTTCATTCAGCAAAGTTGTGCTTACCTTGGTGAACTAGTAAACTGGCACTTGCTTCCCCCGCCAGACTTTGCAATGGACTTGAGCATTTTGCCAGCTGCGATGTCAAGCTCTGAAACCAGAACCAGAAATACCCTGTAGAAATGATAAAATATTCCCCTGCAATTATACGCATGGCACATTTTAATTGGGGGCCGTAAGTTATATATCAGCAGACAGTCACCAGATAGCAAGGATGCTTCAACGAAAGATTTGAAACATAAATGCAATTATAAATCATTTTCACATCGCTCCGAGAGAAAAAAAAGTTTACTACCAGACAAGCATAGTAATTTAATGCAGCACAAGAGGCACTGTTTAGAATTTACATTACATTTTCTTCCTGTAATGCCTCTTTTAAATTCACTAAAACAACAGCTGATATAAATACATTACACAGTTTCAAGGAGACACATGCCAGTAAGTATTAGCCAGTATTAGCAGAACACAAAGTGCTGTGCTTTGAACCTCTGATAATCTTACTGCATTGCTTGGCATAAAATATTCGTAGTTCTTCAAAATTATTCTAATAAACAACCGGTACTGTAGGCTGAAATGTTAAACTAATGCGTCCTGCAGCAAACATGAAAAAGAGTCAAGATGATTTAACTTTGTAATGTGACTTAAAAGCTTGCAAATTACCTTGTGGGTTTTTTAAAAAAGCAACAGTAAATTAATGTATGAAATATTTTATTGCTGGACTTCTTTAAAGCAAGCTTTACTTCCAAAAGAAAAGTGCAGTTTAAGTTTTATTTGGGAAGATTATAAACTATAATTTGGTGCACATATTGATTTGTAACTTTATTGATTAATGCTGACTTTCACCCTCAATGTGGCTCCTTTTCTTGCTCTTTTATTGGGGTGGGGGAGAAAGACAGTATCAATGATACCGTTGCTGCATATAAAGAGTATGGGTTTTACCTGACTTAATGAGTAGACCCATTGAAATAAGTGAATTTAAATTCATTATAACTAATTGTCTGTTGACTTCAATGGGTTTATCCAGAGTACAGTGCTTCCACCCCCCAAAAAAAGAATGTTTAGGGGTACTCTCATTTCAGCTCAAGAAAATCACCATTTTATAGATCATATCAGGAAAAATAAATAGAATAAATGGACAAAAGTACAAATATTCGCAAAATGTTTAGGGTGTGTGTGTGTTACGATATGGATGCAATGCAGCTGCAAACTGCTAGCTTGAAAGCATTACATGATGGAATGTTGGGACTGTCCGTGGGAAACAGAGGGGCAGTCAGTTCACAGGGCAATGCTCAGGAATAAGCTCAGAGTGTAATATGAGCTCTTCCTCTTACGTATGTACAGGAAGTACAGGAAGTCTTTGCAGTGGCATAGCGTGGGGGGTGCAGGGGGGGCCGGCCACACCGGCCGCAACATCTGGGGGTTAGGGTTAGGGGGCGCAAATCCATGGGTTGGGGGCGCAAATCCACGGGTTAGGGGGCGCAAATCCATGGGTTAGGGGGCACAAATTACTTGCCTTGCCCCGGGTGCTGACAACCCACGCTACGCCACTGAGTCTTTGTCACTTGACTGCTGGAGTTTGAAGAGTACAGACATGTTTTCTGTAATGCTGCAAAGAGAGAAATAAAAGCATGTAAATACGTTTCTGTCTATCTCCTTTTCCCTGCCGGGGGAGCAGGAGGGAGGGGGGGTGCTCTTCCCACGTTTGGGAAGAATCGCCTATCGTGACGTAGCCTGGATCTTGCTGGGGAATGCAGCCAGGGAGGTCAACAGGAGACCAAGCCGGATGCCTGGGAGAGTTGCCCAATATAGGCTTGCTTTTCGACAGTGTGTACCCCTGCGTACCCCCCAGAAAAAAGCACTCAGTATAATTAAGTTTGATACAACTCCGTATATACAATCCAAGAGGTAGGCACACTTACAGTACAATCCTACGCATATTTTCTCAAAAGTATGTAATGCTTACGAAAGCACACCCAAAAGTGCAAGTAGATAAATAAGTACCGCTCCGGCGGGAAGGTAAACGGCGTTTCCATGCACTGCTCTGATTTCGCCAGAAGCGGATTAGTCATTCTGGCCACATGACACGGAAAAACTGCAGACAAATGCCAGCTCCCTCGGCCAGTAAAGTGAGATGAGCGCCGCACCCCAGAGTCGTCTGTGACTGGACTTAACTGCGAGGGGTCCTTTACCTTTAAAGGATCCCTGGATGGTGAAGTCCAATCAAATTCAACTATGGGGTGTGGTGCTCATCTCGCTTTCAGGCCGAGGGAGCCGGCGTTTGTCCACAGACAGCTTTCTGGGTCATGTGGCCAGCAGGACTAAACTGCTTCTGGCACAACTGAACACCGTGACGGAAACCAGAACACCCAGAAACGCCACTTACCTTCCCGCCACCGTGGTACCTCTTTTATCTACTTGTACCGGTGTGCTTTCAACTGCTAGATTAGCAGCAGCTGGGACAGTGCAACAGGAGCTCAACCCGTCATGCGGATTCGAACCACCGACCTTCCGATCGGCAAGCCCAAGAGACTCAGTGGTTTAGACCACAGCGCCACCTGTGTCCCATGTCTCCTTATATAACTAACACTCAGGAGTTGTAGTCTTATTACCGTGATTGGTACAGTCACACGCTCCTCCTTCCCTTTGCACCATATCTTGATTTGGTGTTGTTATTTAATTTATATGCCACTTTAAAGGAAAAAGCAGAGTACAGTCAGATAAACCCATAAGAGTCAAAACAGGTTAAAAGTATATCATCAGTCTCAATTAGAACATATACTGATACAGTGGTACCTCGGGTTAAGTACTTAATTCGTTCCGGAGGTCCGTTCTTAACCTGAAACTGTTCTTAACCTGAAGCACAACTTTAGCTAATGGGGCCTCCTGCTGCTACCGTGCCGCCGAAGCAAGATTTCTGTTCTTATCCAGAAGCAAAGTTCTTAACCTGAAGCACTATTTCTGGGTTAGCGGAGTCTGTAACCTGAAGCGTATGTAACCTGAAGCGTATGTAACCCAAGGTACCACTGTATATAACACTAGAATTAGAGTGTTGCTACCCTCATCTTTCTATGAAGAAAGGTTCAAAAGCAACAGCAAAATCACAACTTTTCTTTCTAAAAAACTGGGCCATGTAAACAGCCTATATTTTTCAGAAATGAATTTATTTGGATCAGAAAAATTGCATGGTAAAACATTGCTCTCTGGATCACATTTGGCCCAATGCACTTTGTCCCAGTGATTGAGGAGCTATAGTGGACTGGTTATGTGACATTATTAAAAACGGCATTAAGAGCATATTAATTTTCGCTTATTTAACACGATGCATGGAAGTAAAATTATAATGAGACATCATTATGGGCTAGAAGGAAATAAAAATATACTGCAGCATAATTCTTGTTCGTGTTGTCAGCACACTAAATGTGACACTTTGACTGCCAGTTATTTAGCCAGAGAACTTTCAACAAAGTTGAACGCTCCACTGCTCAAACACTTTGAGACATATTTAGAAGTGGAGAAGAGAGCAGACGCCATAGTGGTTGTGTTTTCACATAATGCTAAGCTTTGTTTTAAACCATGGTTGGTGGAACAAACCAAGAAACAGTTTTATACACAAGGAAAGTAACCATACCTTGTTTTGCCTAATGTGGATCTTGTCTTTTAAGCATTCCCATGTTCTATACCCAGGTGAGACAGGGCACAAAAATAAGATTAGCTCCTTCAGTAGCCCATAAGACTTTTAATCTCAGGCTCATGGAATCGAGCCCCACCTTGGGTGAAAAATTTCTGCACTACGTGGTCCTTTTCAACTCTACAATTCTATGAAACTAAGATTAAGCCAGGATAGTGTGTTGGCATGTGACATGACATTGCGGTTAACACAAGTCAAGATTCATAAGCTGCCTTCAAACCATGGTTTCATAGTCTAGTTTGTTGGTCACATGCAAACAACAGACCATTTCCAGAGGTGGATTTGGAAAGACAAACCAACCAAAGTGGAGCCAGTCAATGACCAGCAGGGTTCAGGATTAAATATCAGTAACCATCTTTGCAAACCTGTATCCCACAAATATACTACATTAGGCCTCATTCAAGTGCCATGAACTATACAACCACTAGGCCATTCTGTGACCATTGGAGATTTTTGCAAGATGGGCATGTGACATTGGCAGAACTATATTCAATTGTGGCCTCAGTGGCCCAGAGTACCTTCCATCAGCTTCGACTGGTGGCCCAGCTACGCCCCTATTTGGACAGGAATAGCCTAACTACTGTTGTCTATGCTCTGGTAACTTCAAGGTTAGATTGCTGCATTGTGTTATACGCCTCTGAAAACAGTTGGAAACTTCAGCTAGTGCAGAATTCAGTGGTCATGTTGCTCACCGGAGCAAGACGGTTTGAGCATATTACACTGATCCTGGTCCGACAGCACTGGGTACCAATTTCCAGGCCCAATTGAAAGTGCTGGTTTTGACCTATAAATCCTTAAATGGCTCAGGACCACAATACCTCAAGGACCACCTCTTTCCATATGAACCTACCCGGACCCTGAGATCATCTTCTGAGGCCCTCCTTCGTGTGCCTCCTCCTTGAGAGGTCCACAGGGTGGCAACATGAGAAGAGGCCTTCTCTGCATTGGCCCCCCGTCTGTCGAATGCTCTCCCCAGGGAAGTTCGCCTGGCGCCTTCACTATACACCTTTAGGCACCAGGCAAAAATGTTCCTTTTTAACCAATCCTTTGATTGATCTGATTGACATCCTATACCCTTTTAAAATGTGGCTCTTTTTGTGTGTGGGGGGGGTGTTATTGGGTTATTATTCTTATTTTGATTTTATATATTGTGATCTTTTCTGTGAACAGCCCTGAGACCTCCTGGTATAGGGTGATATCTAATTAAAATAAAATAAAACAAAAAAACAGCGTGGAAGTAGAGTAGAGGAAGTCAATGTGATGTTCTCCAGAAGTCTCAACCAGCATGGTCAATGGCCAGGATGACGGGAGTTGTAGTCCAAAGCATATGGAGGGCACCATGTTGACTACTCAAGGAGCAGAGGAATACTGCAGTTGTGTGCTGGGATGCAATATAAACTCAATGAAAGATGTGTGGTCCACATTTATTGTACGAATAATCCAACTGTGTGAAATAGACCTTACTGGCTGAGGACAAGTAAGTGTTATTTTAGTGGGATTTAAATAAAAAATAGCTTTAGTTTTCTTTATAAGGTTGTTAGCCACTCTTAGCCTATGTGGTTAAAACATGTTATAAATCTAAAATGTAATGAAATAAAACCTCCTAGAGCTCCGGACACTCCTCTCTCCTTCACCATTTTGCAAAATAGCTATAATAATCACACAGAATGCCCAAACTTGGCCAGTGATATGTTCCAGGAAGCAGAGCAGAGCAATAAATCCTCAGCTACACTATAAATAAGCCCCAGCATTAGAACCAAGTATAATTTAGACCAATTAATTGCTTGTGCGTAAAACTAAGAGATAAATATGTCTCACTTTTCAGTTGCCCGTTTTTAATAACGGCAATTTCTTAAATAATCCCAGAGTGTCAAGCTAATGGCTGCTATAACCATGGGATATCAAATGATAGGTTATTAAACACACTTATGAGTATCTGGAATCAGCTGTTAAGATCTATTTTCTGCCTCATGATCTCTTTATCTGCCTAATCACATGTGCGTTGTTAAAAGCCAAAGGCTTGCCTGACAGAGCAACTATGAACCGATAGAAAAACAGAAATGTATTTTGTATTTTCTACTAGCTGGCCAGGAAACCAGAAATAATATATTCCCTGTGGTACAACCATAATTTCTGTTATGATATTTTAGCTTCTTAAATCACCCAATATATTTACTACCCAGGGCTTTCTTCCAAATTGCCCATTCCATAGTCATCCAGTGGCATCACAAAAGGGATCAATAAACTCACGAGAATTACATTCCCCAGTCAGAATGGAAAGGCAAAAAGTCAAAGGGTTTCCATTGACTGAAAGTTGCCGCATTGGCTTTGGCCAACAGAACAAGGCTCAACTCTGGTAGTCCAAAGATGCACACCAAAGAATCCAAAATGGAGAAACTTGCAATGATCCCTTTAGTAACGTGGTAGGCGAACTTATGCCAGTGTACTGGAAGAAGCAAAGATCACCAATGTCGAAGCAGTGATTCTTCAACATCAACTTCGTTGGACTGGTCATGTTGTGTGGATGCCTGATCATCGTCTTCCAAAGCAACTACTCTATTCCGAACTTAAAAATGGAAAGCGTAATGCTGGTGGTCAACGAAAGAGGTTTAAAGACTCTCTCAAGGCAAATCTTAAAAAACAATTGTGGGATAAACACCAACAATTGTGAAAGACTGGCCTGTGAGAGCCAGTGTGGTGTAGTGGTTAAGAGCAGTAGTCTCGTAATCTGGGGAACCGGGTTCGCTTCCCCGCTCCTCCACATGCAGCTGCTGGGTGACCTTGGGGAGGTCACACTTCTCTGTAGTCTCTCAGCCCCACTCACCTCACAGAGTGCTTGTTGTGGGGGAGGAAGGAAAAGGAGAATGTTAGCCGCTTTGAGACTCCTTCGGGTAGTGATAAAGCAGGATATCAAATCCAAACTCTTCTTCTTCTTCTTCTCCAATTGGAGAACGGCCTAGACCAAAGGTGTCATGGGCTTTGAAGACACTCAAACTCAGGACAAGAAACGTGCTAAGAGGAAGGCACACTTGACAAACCCTCACCACGATCAACACCCACCCGGAAACCTATGTCCCCACTGTGGAAGGACGTGTGGATCCAGAATTGGCCTCCATAGTCACTTATGGACTCACTGTTAAGACCGTGTTCATGGAAGACAATCTTACTCGGCGATAGAAGAAGAAGAAGAAGAAGAAGAAGAAGAAGAAGAAGAAGAAGGCGGCTTTAGACATAGTTTTGAAATACACATTCATTTTTAAAAAACTGAATTAAAATTTGGAAACATTTCTATGCTTAGATGCAGGTTTGGTGCATACACTATGACTGTAATATGACGGTCCTGGTTTTTTAAAAAGGCCTCTGGTGAAGAACATTGCACAAACCACTGCATGCACTTGGCTCCTACATGCATTAAGCTACTGCATGAAACGGCCACCTGTGTTTTGAAAGCTGTCATAAATTAAAGTAGCATCCAAATGATTGCTCTGACACATGCCTCAATATTGGCTGCAAATCCTGGAAGACTTGTTACCTTCCTTGTGGGCCTTTTCCTACCTGGCCTGGCAAGGTGGGGCCTTGACTGACTCCAGCTACAAAAGCTGAGGCTGCTGAACAGACTCTTGAGTGGGAATATTGGGGGTTTTTTTGGGGGGGGGGTGAGAGATGTTGCTGTTGGTTTTTTGTATCTTTATTTTACATTTTGTTGTGATTTATGTGGGAATTGTTCAGTTTGGTTTTGTATTTGTTAATGTCTGATTTATGGCTTATGACTGCTTTTGTTATGCTGTAGTTATGTGTTTTTTTCCAATAATGTTTATTAGGTTTCTTACAAATATAACACATACTAAAAAACCAATAAAGGAAGAATAGGAAAAAAATAAAGCAAATAACAACAAAAGATATAACAACAAGTACACAAACACAATACAAATTAATAATTGATTAAACTTCCAGCCTCATAAACATATTACTTGACTTACTCCAGTCCCTCCCATCTGAATTTCCTTGTAACTAAATGTAGCAGTTTTCCAATATCATTATTCAAAAACAATATTCCAATTATAGTCAAGTTTCTTAACTTTTCTTAACCTTCTAAATCTCATTTAATAATTAAATCCTAATTTAATCCTAGGCCTAATTGATACTTTCAGGTAACTTCTAATTTTCAATGTTGCAATCTCTATTCAAATAGTCTTTAAATTTCTTCCAGTCTTCTTGATATTCCTCTTCTTTCTGGTAGCAGATGTTATGCTGTAGTTATGTATTCTTTTCATGTCATAAGATGCCTTGAACATGGTTTGACCTGCGCAAAGGTGGCATACCGATAAAATTATGTTTTTTATATACGTATATATTAGATTTCCCCCCAAGTGTAAGCCACAAATGAGGTTGTGGGCACAGGTGTTACTGAGAAGCTTGATTCCATTGGAACTCTGCACATGGCCCAAAACCATGTGCATAACTTGGCTTTCCTTTGAGCTCTGGAAACAGAAGTGGATCCTTCCATTCTCCCCTTTGGGGTCATGCCAAAGGAGAGGGGAATGAGAAACGCAATGCTAAACTGTGGTTTAGTGTCATGTCTGAACCAGGTCTAGAAAAAGTTGGCTTGAAAGTAGTGCTTTGGTTTGGGTGGCATTTTCTAAAAGAACAGTTATTTTGATCCTGCCCTCTCTTGCACTGAAGTGGAAGCATTTTAACCATATCAGTACTGTCTTTTTGTTTTCTACAAATTGTGACATAGGTGATCCCAGAAAATAAGGCATCACACACAGCTAATCAGAGTTGGCTAGGTGACGAAATGAGAACTGCCTTCACTCTAGCTGGGGGGGGGGAATACTCCCCCCCTTTTTAATTTAAAAAAATCAATTTTACAACATACATTTGAATTCAAACAAGAATCATAATCGTCAACATTATTAAAGTTTCCATCTTCTTGGTTTCTGATTTTCCCAGTCATTTTCACCATTTCGGCATAGTTCATCAACTTTATCAACCATTCGTCTCTGGTCGGGACTTTATCTTCTTTCCATCTCTGGGCCGGTAGTATCCGCGCTGCTGTCGTCACATACATAAACAATCTTTTCTTCTCCTTTGGTATTTCTGCATCTAAATTTCCTAGTAAAAAAGCTTCTGGTTTTTTCATAACGTTATTTTAAACTTCTTTTTTTCAACTCATTATATATCATTTCCCAGAATGCCTTTGTTATTTTGCATGTCCACCACATATAGTAGAATGTGCCTTCCTTTTCCTTACACTTCCAACATACATTTGAAGCAGTGCTATTCATTTTTGCTAATTTTATAGGTGTTAAATACCAACGATACATCATTTTCATATAGTTTTTCTTCAACGCACAGCATGCAGTAAATTTTAAATCCTCCCTCCATAACTTTTCCCCAGATGAAAACTGAATACTATCGCCCAATATCTTTTGCCCATTGTATCATCACCGATTTAACTTCTTCATCTTTAGTATGCCGTCCTAGCAACAACTTATACATTTTGGAAAGTAGCTTCACACTGTTTTCCAATTGAGGAAAAAAACAAACTTTCACCCTCTTTTCAATCAATACATTTGTACCAATATATAAATAAATTGTGGAGGGCACTCCTGTTTGCATTGCTAAGCATCAACAGGAAAAGTGACCCCAACCTTATGACTTCCACTTGCTTGCAATGCAATTATACGAGACAGACAGTCTGCTGGCTTCACATTTCGGACATCAGCAGAAGATAGGTGTGCCAATGAACAGGCTGCACCTGCAACATGTCTTTATATTTTTTAAAAAAAGATTATTGCAGGCTGTCAGAAGCAATTGCAATAAAATCAAATATAATATGCTATTTTAAAAGGATTGAAACATCTTCATTACAGCAACCAAAGGAAGCAGTTACAGTGCAGTAGCTAATCAATCACCCTTTATATCACAGAGCATGAAAACTGCTTTATAATACAGGGGACAGTGATTTACTCCAGTTCAAAGGGCAAAATCATCATCATTATCATCAAATCTTTATTGGCATCACATGGCAAAATCTCAAGTGCTCAAGGAATTCAAGAATCTACCCTATTTGTGGATTAGCTACATACCCCTATTTCTGCCTGCCGTTTCCTCTTTCCTGGGTAATAATAATAATAATAATAATAATAATAATAATAATAATAATAATTTTATTATTTATATGGCGCTCATCTGACCGGGTGGCCGCAGCTCCCAACAAAATATAAGATGTGACTGGAAAGTAGGGTGAATCACTGCTGTATGTGATAATGGGAACTGCCAGATTCGCAGGGAGGGAGGCGTTCGCCCGTATCTTAGCTAACATATGTCCATGTGTCTTGGCATTTGTTGACAGGTCTACGTTCATGCAATAGCATTTTGTAGCTGTTAATAGTGCAGTGCGTTGCGATTGAAAATGGAGCAGAGAGTCAATATGAAATTCTGTTTCAAACTGGGTAAATCGGCATCAGAAACCCACAAAATGCTGACAGTTGTGTACGGAGATGAAGCTGTAACTCGAAAGACAGCGTATGAGTGGTTTGAGCATTTCTCTGAAGGGTGGCAAACCATCGAAGATGACCCTCAGTCTGGCAGACCATCAACGAGCAGAACAGTGGCAAATGTTGACAGAGATCATGAGTTATTGATGTGGGATTGGAATTTGTCCACCTGAACGGTGGTGGAAGAATTGCACATTCCACGTGAAATCGTTACTGAGGTTACTGAGTTGTCCCACTGTGCTGGTCCCAGGCGGTTACCGTGTGGTGTGGTCCGAGTCCAGTCCGAGGTCAAGGGTGTGGTATGGAGGCTGTCCGTCAAGGCTGAAGCGGGGTCCAAGGCAGGGAGTCGGGTGAGGTCAGGAACTCTTGGCAGAAGAGCAGGACAGGGTGCAGGCAGGAACTGGCTACCAACAACGTTGCTCCCGCAACCTGGGACTGGGCTGGCTGGCTTTTATCTGCCCCGAGGCATAGGGCGGCCCCGGTACACAGGTGACTCTCCTCTCCTGGCCTGGAGGCGAGCACTCCTCCTGCAGGAACTTAGTTCCCTCCGCCTCTCTGCTCTGAGCCTCTGCAGCTCAGGAAAGGCTGGAGGGTTACCGGACCCAGAGGCAACCTCCTCTTCCCCTGATGGGGCTGAGAGTGGAGCACCTGCAGGCAATGGGTCCTCGATCACCTCCAGAGCCAGAGCGGATTCAGCTGGTGTCTGCTCCTGAGGATCCAGCACAGGTGAGGACCCTTCAGGCTCATGCCCCAGCCCCGGCTCAGCTGGTCCTGGAGGCGGGGACTCCTGTGCAGGCTGGGATTCCTCAGGTTCAGTCTCTGAATCCGATTCCTAGGCCATCACACCCACCCCCCATATTCTCCCAATCCGGCCCCACCGGATTTCTCCCCCCCCCCAAACTGAAATCTGCAGTGAAAGGGCACAGATTTTCCAACATTTCACACGTCCAAGCTACTGCGATGAGGGAACTGACAACGAGAAGATGACTTTTCCAGAAGTTTCCAACAGTTCTACAAACGTTGTCAACGGTGCATTGTATCCGAGGGGGCCTACTTTGAAGGCCTGTAAGGTATGTATGTTCAAATATTTCTTGCTGTCCGATTTCTGTGACCATTCACCAAACTTTCTGGTCACACCTTGTATTAAAAGCACAATGAAAAAAAACCTGCCATTAAAAACTTCCCTGAACAGGACTGCCTTCCAATACAATATTCAACAGCAGTGAAGATCTTGATGGCTCAGTGTTGGCAAGATTAGCTGCCTTGGATGTTTTACGCTCACAGGCAGGATTTAAAATGTTCCACATCAATAAATAAAGGTTATTGATATGGAAGAAAATGATAATTCCTTAACAGAAATATTTCAGCAAATTTCCAAACAAGAGCTTTTCATAGCTGAATAATGTTTGGACGATTCCTGCTGATTCCAGTGTCTTAACTTCACCCCATCAAAACAACAGAATCATAGAAGCAATGCTTTTTTTCTGGGGGAACGCAGGGGTTTGCACACCCCTAAACATTTTGTGAATCTTTGTACTTTGGTCCATTTACTGTATTTATTTCCCCTGTTTTGAACTATAAAATGGTGATTTTCTTGAGTCAAAAGAAGAGTACCCCTATTTTATTTTATTTTATTTTTAGAAGGGGAAAAAATGTCCCTACCTAGAGATGATAGGGATTAAACCTGGGACCTCCTGCTTGTAAAGCAAATTGCCTAATGCTGTGTTATCAAAATGCATTTCATACTGTATTTAAAAGGAGATTTAAAAGGAGGGGTGGTTCTCTTAAAAATCAGGATAATCTGAAATGGAGATATGAATATGAACCAAGTGTAGGGGCAATTTATCCAGAAGACAATTGTATTTCAAGGAGATAAGTGATCTGACATGGTCTTCTCTTCCTGCTTCTGTTTACTTCCCCACTATCTGTTGTTCTACTCTTTGATAGCTGAGAGCAACCTTTAATGTATAATCTGGTGGAAGGAAGAAGCGATAATGCAGCGTACTGTAATGACTATAGGGGTTGCTCGTGCGTAAGTTGCCGCCACTCCTGGCTATGTTGCCTTGTTAAACCTTTTCTGTCTGGACAGCCCCTTCACTTTGTGGCTGCCTCAGTTGCTAGCAGAATCCGTCAGTGGGCGTTTCTTAAACCTTTTCCAGCATAAAAGCTGTTTGACCCCAAGTCTCCTCCTACTCTCCCTGCGCGGAAGTCTTCTGCACAGGGAGGGTGTGGGTAGTGGAGGACCCGTGCTCTCACCGCTGGTCTCAGGCAAGGAGTCCTGGAGCCCTCTTGCCGATTCCCCCATCTGCCCCCCTTTATCCCTGGTGTTGCGCTGATTTCCTTCCCCCGCTGATGAGCTGCCTCTCTCCCTGCTGGGCCCTTCTCCAGCATCGCTTGAGAGCCTCGGCTCCGCCTCTGGCTCCAATGTCAGTTCCCTGACAGGTACCTTCTGACCTTCTTTGATGTTAGACATTGTTTGGAGGAACGTGCGGTATTGGAAGAGGGGGCTAGCTAATGAATAATCTGCATGTAGGCCAGTGGCGTAGCGTGGGGGGTGCCAGGGGTGCTGGCCGCACCGGGCGCAACATCTGGGGGGGGGCGCGCTCGCTGCCTCCGGAGTCGCCGAAGAGCCTCGGGCGCAGGCTGTAGCGGAGCCGCATGTCTCGCAGAACCGACGAGCTGTGCGCGCATCCGGGCTGAAGGCGCCCGGCAGGCAGCGGCTCTCAGCGCTCGCCGCGGAGGACGCGCCAGGCAGCCCCTCCTCACAGCCCCGCCTCCGCCGGTGCTGCTGCAGCTGCTGGGCCGTTGCATTTTCCTCGCCTCTCTGCCCCCCTCCTCCTCCGGGCAAGCGGCGTCGTTTGGGCGGCAGCGGGGGGCGCAAATTACTTGCCTTGCCCCGGGTTAGGGGGCGCAAATTACTTGCGTTGCCCCGGGTGCTGACAACTCAAGCTACGCCGCTGATGTAGGCAGTTGGGCAAGCCATACAGGCTAGATATCAATAATCTGTAAATTAGATGATTTTGAGGCATACCTCAGATGCGCGTGTACAAACTCATGGTCAGGGGGTCATACAACCTGGGGCGTCACTTCACCACTTCTTGAGGGCTTCCCAGTGGCAGATCGAAGTGCTTGCTTGGTAATGTATATAATGCTTGCTGTTTAGAATAAAATCTTTAATTTTCTCAGTCACTTGTGTTTGTATTGCTTCTGAATCTCATAAAAAGAACCACCTTGCATTTGGCAAGACACAGAGGTGTTTCAACAAGATGTTTCAGACAGACTATCAGGTGCCTCAAAGTTCTGAAGAACTTTGAAGGCTGAGGAGCAATGCCCAGGTAGGTGGGTTGTCAAGGTAACAGTGACCTGCCCTCCTTTGTGACATCTTTTTGAATTCTGGCTTAAAAGTCACAAACCAGAGGTGTCCAGTCCAGGAGTCAGGAGTGGTAGGAGCAGTGTAAGAGTGTGTCCATGCGTGTGTGAGAAAGGAGAAGAGGATTTGTATTTTGTTTTTGCTATTTACACATTTTCATTCATCTTTTTATTTGATGCTTCCCGTAGCCTTGTATATTTTTAGATTGATATTTAGGGGTAGGGGTTGGAGTAGCTGAAGTGGGTTTTAGGGAGGTAGAAAACATAGGTTTTGGTTGTGTGTGTTAAATTACCTTTCTACAGAGAAACTTCATAATGTTAAAAATGTAAGTAGGATTTCTTCTGCAGCTAACTCAAAACTTGGCGTGAGAGGACTGGGGTCACCCACATTGCCTCGGCTCTCTTGAAGGTCACCAGTTTCTCCCCTGCGATGCTGAGTCCAGACTTCATTTAATGCAGAGTTTTCCAAACTGTGTGTTGAGACACCTGTATAGGTGTGTCATGCAAACACTCACTTGTTCCTTCCGGGGCTGGGAATGGGTTAGTTGAACCTCCAGTTTGCTAGTAAATCTGAATTACTGTGGCACTAAATAATGTATATCTTGAAAGAAATGAAACATGAAAAGTTTGGAAAGTTCTGATTTAATGGTTCACACAAGGCCTGTCTTCACCCCATACTGAGCTACCGAGACCAGTAGAATTACAATGATACCATGGTTCTCAAATGCCTTTGTACTCAAACAACGTGGAACACAAACACTGCAAACCCAGAAGTAAGTGTTCTGGTTTAAGAACATTTTTCGGAAGCCAAACATGCTCCGTTTTGCGTGTTACACTTCCAATTTGAGTGCCACACTTCCGTTTTGAGTGTTTGGCTGAGGTCTGTATGTTTTTGCTATTTTGCCTTTTTGCTTTTGCAGTTCTGTGTGTGTGTGTGTGTGTGAGAGAGAGAGAGAGAGAGAGAGAGAGAGAGAGAGAGAGAGACTGTGTGGAACCCAGTTCAGCCACTGATGGACTGATTGTGTGACTGCAGTACATTGTTTATTGCTTTCATTTTATGGATCAATGGTCTCATTAGATAGTAAAATTCATGTTAAATTGCTGTTTTAGGGGTTATTTTTAAAAGTCAGGAACGGAATAATCCATTTTGCATTACTTTCTATGGGAAAGCGCACCTTGGTTTTGGAACGCTTTGGTTTTGGAACGGACTTCCCGAACTGGCAGCCTGCCGGCTTAGGTAATCAACACTCAGTAGTTGTATTTACAAGAAGATTTATAATACACAGTAATTAACCTCAGAGTTAATATTAGCGGCTGTATTATCACAATGAAGTTGAGGCATCTGAGCTCAAATTATGCCACCAACAGGAAACACAAAATCCCCACCCCCTTCTTCTTTGATTGACACCTTTTCTTAACCTTTGTTTGTCTGCGCGCCCTCAGACTCTTGGGGTCAACTCCGACCTCCTCCTCTGACGAAGAGTTTTCCCTCCCCATAAGGTGACTAACAGTTGTTCCTCAGAGAATGGGCCACTGTCCAGTCCACTCTTGCTGTACTGATAAAGTACAGTCTCTCCTCCTCCTGAAAGGGTTGGGGATTTTTTAGCCCACTGCCTTCAGCTCACTGAGAAAGGGGCAGGTCTATTTCTTCCTCTTCTGACTGACTGCCCCCTCACTCATCCTGCTCATCTTGACTGTGGGAAGCCATGTCCATGACAGGAACTGATTAAGTTTGAGAACCAAGATACCACTGTATCTCACTATCTTTTTATTTGAGATGTAGACAAGACATGTGGTGCCAAAATCCCAATGGAGCAGAAAATATTATTTATGTATGTGACCACATCTGCGCAGATGTTATTGGCCCAGAGATGGAAAGAAGATAAAGTCCCTACCAGAGAAAAATGGCAGATCAAGTGGATGGATTATGCCAAAATGGCAAAACTCACTGGCAGAATCAGAAACCAGAAAGACCAAAACTTAAATAAGGGATGGGGAAAATTTATAATTTATCTTAAAAAATAATTGTAAACAGTTAGAATGATTAGCAGGATTGGAGTAACACTTATAGTTTAATGGTGAATTTTGGATATAATGGAGATGTAAAAGATTTGGATTATTATAAAAGATGCAGGAGGAAATGAGTAACAATAGGACCCACAAAGGGGAGGAGGGAATCCAGGAGATTCTTTGGAGTCTTGTTTTTATGATGTATGTTGGGTATGTGATTGTAAAACTTTAATCTGAAAAACCAAATAATTTTTTTAAAAAAATTGATGATGGTCAGGGAAGAAAAATGTTAATTGCGGCTGTTTCAAGAAGACCCCTGTCAGAACCTCATAGTCTGAGATTAGCTGCACCACTGTCTGGTGTCAGCACTTTCCCAAAAATTAGTGACCCCCCCCCCAGCAACAAGCACAGGGCACGAGCCTCTTAATCTGAGTTGTGGGTTCAATCCCCACATTGGGCAAAATATCTCTGTATTGCAAGGGGTGAGACTGGATGGCCCTCAGGGTCCCTTTCAACTCTACAGTTCTCTGATTCTGTGAAAACTTCATTGGGACTTGATGGGCCATTGGCCTGACCCAACAGGTGCTTCTAAACCTGTTTATGTTCCGTGTATCCCTAAGGACTATAGCAATACACCTGCTGTTACTTTTAGCTGAAATGGACAGTGTATATTTTCCCATGAAGCATAGTGCCAAAAGAACTAAGATTCTTCCTGTTTCAGCCAACTCCTTTGTCTTGCTTGAACAAATTTTGCTTGGATTGTTCCAGCTTTTCCCGTGATAAATCTTGATGTGATATCCATGATATCCAAATAACATAACTAACAGGAGCCGAGGGAATGGAAACGATGATTGCTTCCTTCCTGCTGCAAGAGAGGAAAGTACTAATTGCTCCTCATGGGATACAAATGGTTCCCTGCTCAAATATGTTATTTAGGATATTGTACAGTTGTTGTACTTCTTCAGTGGTGAAATCACAGCCAACCTCCTCACCCAGAACCCACTCCCAGCATTGTTTAATATCTAGCCTGGTGAAGAATTCTGGAGCATCTGAAAGTTTGCACGCTATTTTGTGACGTTTTCCTTGCCTGAAAAACATGTTGCCTTACCATGGATTGATGGATAAACATGGCTACCTTCTGAATTTGAAAGGAAAGAATTGATAGTGAGACAGCTATGAGCACAAAGCTTTCTACCAGAATGCCAGAGGACTTCTGGTGGCACTAATGAGCAGCAGTTTTTAGATATCTGACTGTCAAAAAGAAGATGCAGCAGAATTTTTCATAGATGCTCCAGAGGGCAGGACTAAAGCCAAGGTGTGGATATGGATGGAAAGCAGATAATGGCTAAAGATTAGGAGGCACTTCATAACAGCAAGAGTGTTTGGAGTAGAAGTGATGAGTTCTCCTCGATGGGATCAGAGGCTTGTCAACCATCTAGCCTGAATTTTTCAGGAAAATCTGGATGACCTCCCAGGTCTCTTCTATAATAAGTGTTATCCTGCCAACAGAGCTCTAGCTCCATCTGCAAAGCAGCACCTATGCTACTCACAGGTAAGTCATTGCTACCAAGGACGCCTCTTGGGCTTGCTGATCGGAAGGTCGGCTGTTCAAATCCCCATGACAGAGTGAGCTCCTGTTGCTCTGTCCCAGCTCCTGCCAACCTAGCAGTTTGAAAGCACACCAGTGCAAGTAGATAAATAAGTACTACTGTGGTGGGGAAGGTAAACGGTGTTTCCATGTGCTCTGGTTTCTGTCACAGTGTCCTGTTGTGTCAGAAGCAGTTTAGTCCTGCTGGCCACATGACCTGGAAAGCTGTCTGCAGACAAAGGCCAGCTCCCTCGGCCTGAAAGCGAGATGAGTGCCGCAACCCCATAGTCACCTTTGACTGGACTTAACTGTCCAGGGGGCCCTTTACCTTTACCTAAGTAATTGCTCCTTTAATATCCCCTTTTTGCGGTAACATGTTTTGAATGAACATCCAGGATTCGAATCTTTCCCCTTTCCAAACAAAACTTGTGACCGTTCCATGTCACGGGAAGAATTGCCTCATAGACTTGAGCACAGCGGAATTTAATTAAAATGCCTCTAGGTAAATTCAGCCTTTTTTTGCCCTCGCTCATTTCTGCCTGCTCAGTCTCTGTGGCACAACGGTCACGAAGGCCCAAGAAGATTTTAATTTTTCTTCTAAGAATATATTCAAGCCATCATTATGATCTCCCTCTGGCAAGTTCCTTAGCTTAACATGGTTCCTTCTAATTTTCCAACCTCTTTCTTTTGCATCTCTTCCTTTCTTGTTTGCTTACTCGCTTGAATTTATTGTATTGCTACAGAATGTGTTTTCTTTCTTGAAATCTAAGATGCTTTAGATAAAGGAGGTCAAGCCTCCCTTAATTTGCCACTCTACCTAGAGACCCATTTCATGAATTGTATTCCCTTTCCTTGCTAGAGTTCTTTCTCATAGTTGCACTTGAGGCTCAACCTTTTGCTGACCTTTAAGGTTTCTTCCATTTTTCTCCCTTACATAGAATTGTAGAATTGGAAGGGACCCCAAGGGTCATCGAGTCCAACCCTCTGCTATGCAAGAATCTCAACTAAAGCATCCCTGACAATTGACCACACAACCTCTGCTTAGAAACCTCCAAGGAAGGAAAGTCTACCACCTCGAGAAGGCATCTGTTCCACTGTTGAACAGCTCTTGCTGTCAGAAAGTATTTCCTGGTTTAGTCGGAATCTCCTTTCTTGTAATTTGAATCAATCGGTTCAGATCTGAGCCTCCATGCCCATCCTTCATGTGACAGCCCCTTAGATATTTGAAGATGGCTATCATATCTCTTCTCAGTCTCCTCTCCTCCAGGCTAAACATACCCAGTTCCTTCAAGAGCTCCTCATAAGACATTGTTTCAAGACCCTTGATCATCTTGGTTGCCCTCCTCTGCACACATTCCAGGTTGTCAACATCTTTCTTAAATGGTGGTGCCCAGAATTGGACACAATATTCCCAGTGTGGTCTGACCAAGGCAGAATAGAGCGGTACTAATACTTCCCTTGATCTGGACCCTAGACGTCTGTTGATGCAGCCTAGAATAGCATTAGCTTTTTTGGTTCAGCATCAGACTGTTGAGATATGTCAAGCTCATGGTCTACTAAGACCCCTAGATCCTTTTCACAAGTACTACTGGCAATTCAGGTATCCCCCATCTTATATCTGTGCAACTGGTTCTTTCTGCCTAAGTGTAGACTCTTACATTTGTCCTATTACAAATTCATTTTGTAAGTTTTTGACTTATGTTGGATAGCACCCACCATGTGCTTTTTCACAATTTGATCGTTATTTTCCCCAAGAATGGTCTTCTGAAACTTGCTTGCTGCAAATTTTTAAATATTTGTTCCTATCAACTGCCTCCCTGAGGCATCCAAAATACCATGTCTGGTCTTGCAGTGAAAGCAGTATTTTCTGCCTAAGATAATGGATGAAAAACCGCTAGGAATATAAATGACCTACGATTCATGAAACATGAGTTCTTTGCATGGTTTGGGGTTGACATCAGCATGGAGCAGAATTCTGGTGCCCTTAATGGCTATTAGTTTTTGTAGAATGTTTTTATATATAAAAAGAAATGAATTTACTTTAACCCCTATAGATTATCTGCTTCTCTGGTATAGCATTTCCTTGATTAATCACTCTTCTCCCCCGATCTCTTTCTTTGCAGATTTCCTGTCTAGAATTCTGCCTTCCTCTGTGTTTAGCATTTCTTATCTGGAAGCATGAGTACAGGCTCCAAATCCGCTCTTGCTACTCATATCCACCAAGAAGCAACGCAGCAAGACAGAGCCCGAAGGAACAAGTCCTGATCCTGCCCCCATAGCCAGCAAAATTAATCACCGAGCAAAGCACCACGTCTACTATCGAGTCTGAAACCTGCTGTCTCCCTCGGACTCATTTGTAACTGCTCTGTTAAACTGGGCTTTTTGAACATAGGATCTAATGCAGCGTTTGAACAGCGCTGTCTGGCCAGGTGACAAACCAAGCTCCCAAGACCCTAATTTCACCAGCTGGGATGTTTCAAATTATGAAGGCTTTGCAATACATAATCAGTAAACAGAGCACTCATCTTGTCACGGTGATGCAGTACTCTGCATTGTTTGTCTAAGTGGCTTGGCTATGGCTTCCATATAAGAGGGCTGCTGTCAGTTGTGTTCGGCTGAAAAATGAGAATGCAAGGGTCAAATATGACATGATGGAGCAGCAGCTAGGAGTATTCATTCCCATGACTGCTCCATTCACACAAGGGGGGGGGATATTCTTTATGTGGCAGAGAGCAAAATCTCTCCCTTCCCAACATTATCTCACCCTACTTGGAGCAGTTTCCTCACAGTATTTAATAGCTGGTGTTTTACTGTGTTTTAAATATTTTGTTGGGAACCTCCTAGAGTGGCTGGGGTAACCCAGTCAGATGGGCATATAAAAATTGTTACTACTACTACTGCTATTACATACCCTCCAACATTTCTTCAATGAAAAAAGGGACATCCTATTACAGTGGTACCTTACTTCTCAAATGCCTTGGTTCCCAAACACCGAAAACCTGGAACTAAGTGTTCGGACTTTTTTCAGAAGCTGAACGTCCGATGAGGCAATTGAATATTGTTTCTGGGGCGCCTGCGCCAATCAGAAGCCGTGCCTTGGTTTTCAAACATTTCAGAAGTCAAACAGATTTCCAGAACGGATTAAGCTTGGCGCTTTTGTTTTTGCTATTTATTTTGCGTTTTTGTTTTTGAGGCTTTTTCAGTTAATTTGTTTTTGTGACTGTGTGAAACCCAGTTCAGCTACTGATTGATTGATTGATTGTGTGACTGCGGAAATGGATAAAAGCCCGCCATCCAAACAATGACTATCATCAGTGCAGGTAAGAAAAAATAAATAAATTTTAATTTTTATCATCTACAATACTGTCTTATTTATTTTATAGTACAAGTACATTTATGACTGCTTTCATTTTATGGATCAGTGGTCTTGTTAGATAGTAAAATTCATGCTAAATTGCTGTTTTAGGGGTTGTTTTTAAAAGTCTAGAACGGATTCATCCATTTTGTATTACTTTCCATGGGAAAACGTATCTTGGTTTCGGAACGCTTTGGTTTCGGAACGGACTTCCGGAACGGATTAAGTTTGAGAACCAAGGTACCACTGTATTTGACCTGCAACCTTAGGAATTCATATATTCTCCCCCTCAAAATAATTAGTAACCCACTAGGGAAGCAAGTATATCGTATCCATTTCAACAACTTGTGTCTAGCAACTAATCAACAACAAACCCTGCCTCATTTTGTACACACCATCTGGTCTTCCCTGTACCACTGAGATTTGGTTGGATGCCAAATGCTACTTTGTTCTAGTGTAAGTGTATGTGATTTTCCTCCAGCAGGGATTCTCATAGTGAAGAGCAATATGGTGGCAGCAGCCTCCTCACAGCCTTATCAATACCTTCTGTTTATGTCTTCGCATAGGACTGTTTTGTTCCATCTGCCTGCTCTCATATTTACGGCTTCGAAGGCAAAGTCAGAACGCTGTGGAGATATGGAGGCATGACTTGAGTAGGCAGGAAGAACGTGGTCAATGTTGTGGGCCTGGATCTCAATCCCAGCCTAACCGCCTCACTTGCTCCTGTCACTGTCTTTGTTCTTCAAGGTAAGATAGCTGGCATGTCCAGTTATTGCTGATCTGGAGCTCTTGTGCAATGCATCCAGTCCATCCAAAGACTGGTGTTTTTGCGAAGAGAAAAGTGATGACGGAAAGCATGGAATGACGTCTGCTTTGATGTGACATTGTCTAGCTTCCCTGCAAACAAATCAGAGTGAAGGCTCATAGTCTACAGCAGGTTCCCCCCCCCCCCAGACGAATCAGGATGAATACTCAATAAACAGGTTATCTGGAAGTTGCCATAAGTGCCATAGTGTGGTGGAGGCCACAGGGGCGGTTGCCCCAGGCGCAAAATTGTTAGGAAGAACAAAATTTTGACACCTGGTGCTGCCTCAATACAGCTGAGAGCCAGTGTGGTGTAGTGGTTAAGAGCGGTAGTCTCGTAATCTGGGGAACCGGGTTCGCATCTCCGCTCCTCCACATGCAGCTGCTGGGTGACCTTGGGCCAGTCACACTTCTTTGAAGTCTCTCAGCCCCACTCACCTCACAGAGTGTTTGTTGTGGGGGAGGAAGGGAAAGGAGAATGTTAGCTGCTTTGAGACTCCTGAAGAGGAGTGAAAGGCGGGATATCAAATCCAAACTCTTCTTCTTCTCTTCTTGTGTAATTCTGTCACTGGGCTCTGTTGAAAACAGCCTTTCCATGCAAACCAGGAAGTGACCTCTTCTCCTGACAACGGAACAACTCTTCTTTCTCATCTCTGTGTTGGTGATCTCCTGGGTGATGTGGATGCCATTAGGCAGTTGCATGTGTGCCCCACCCATTTCCCTCCCTCCCACCCCTATCTGAGCAGCCCCGGGCAGAGGCAACCCACGCTATGCCACTGGTTCCCAGTGTCAGACATGATTTACTGTCCTGACTAAAGAGTCAGGGGCTAGATGAGAGGGCAAGTGGAGCCACTTCTGATATTAAGACTCTTCACTACTTATACAAAGACTGAGTGAAAAGGAGAGATGTAGCGCTTGACTTCTGGCACACAAAACAGAGGAAACTGCCTTTATGCAGAGTAAGAGCATAGATCTTGTCTGCACTGACAGGCAAGGGTTTCAGAATCTTTCCCACCCCTCCTTAGAGCTACTGGAGATTGAAAATGGGACCTTATTCATGCAATGTAGTTGCTCCATTGCTAGTAACAGGTGTTTGGCTCTTGATGTCAATAGATTTCTTTGTGGTGTTCTGGGTGTATCTGTGCTGCAATGGAGCAAACGGCAGTCACAGAAGAGAACATAACATGCCAGGCCAATCCGTAGACTGGAAAGGAAATGTTGGCAAACTCCAGGCTCTTCGGAATAATGTGAAGCACAGCTGGAATGTGACTACAAATTGCGAAGCCTTCTGAATAATACAGCAGGGACTTGGCAACCAATTCTTTAGGACACATGCAGACATTCCTTACTGCATATTACAACTGTAAAGCACAATCTCGGCTGGGTGATTTTTACATTTCGGAGAGAGACATTTATGGACAAATAATGACTAAATAAATAAAGGGCACATTTAATTAAACAAACAGTATAAGAGCACGACTTCAAATGAAGTTTCATCTGCATCAAACCTGCCCGCTCCCGTCAGTAATTACATCTGACTTTACAGAGTGGCATTCACATCTACACTGGCTTATTACAGCCTGCCTACCTCTGCATGGATTGGTGAAGATTCCTTCTTTCCTTGCAATGTTTGGCAGGAAGAAACAGCTTGCCTAAAAGGTAAAGGGACCCCTGACCATTAGGTCCAGTCGTGGCCGACTCTGGGGTTGCGGCGCTCATCTCACTTTACTAGCCGAAAGAGCCGGCGTACAGTTTCCGGGTCATGTGGCCAGCATGACTAAGCCGCTTCTGGCAAACCAGAGCAGCGCAAGGAAATGCCATTTACCTTCCCACCAGAGCGGTACCTATTTATCTACTTGCACTTTGACCTGCTTTCGAACTGCTAGGTTGGCAGGAGCAGGGACCGAGCAACGGGAGCTCACCCCGTCACAGGGATTCGAACTGGTGACCTTCTGATCGGCAAGTCCTAGGCTCTGTGGTTTAACCCACAGCGCGACCCGCATCCCTAATAACAGCTTGCCTAGTGCCCACCTAATCTTATGCAAGTACACAGTTGAAGGATGCTTCTCAACGACCTGCTCACTGAGCGTTCATCTCAATCTCTTTGTAGGAAGACTAGATGACATTAAATGCACTACTCTCAGAGACCAGGCTGAGGAGTACTGCTCTGGTGAGGAATGGTGGGAGCCTCCCCCTTCCCCCTGCTCCTGACCAGGATCCTGAAGCTGCCCAGGAGCAGTGAAGCAGTATAGATCTGGAACAGTGGTTTGCAGAGGGACATCGTACAGAAGGCAGAAGCTGGGAAGAACTGGGAGTGAACAGCAAAGTGAAGAAGAACAGGAAAAGAGAGTAAGCTAACAGACTCTCTCTCACTGGAGACTGTCCAGCCTATTAGTCCAAGGGCATGTAGAGCAGATAAGGTGGCTACACAAAAAGCACAATGGTTGCAAAATCAGGTTGCAAGGCATGGAAGTGGGTGGACACCTTAATTGGGAACACCGTCATTCCGAGAATGGCTGCTTTGTTCTTTTGCTGTGTTTAAAGACTCTTTAAATAATAAGCAACTCTTTTCGCTTTGTCCTGCTTATCTACGGCAAAAGGAGGGAAGGAAGCCGAGTCTCCGAAGCCTGACAACTACACATTTAAAGCAGTACCGCTCCAGCGGGAAGGTAAACGGCGTTTCCGTGCGCTGCTCTGGTTCGCCAGAAGCGGCTTAGTCATGCTGGCCACATGACTCGGAAGCTGTACGTCGGCTCCCTCGGCCAATAAAGCGAGATGAGCACTGCAACCCCAGAGTTGGCCACGACTGGACCTAATGGTCAGGGGTCCCTTTACCTTTACCTATATTACTTACATCATAGGAGCCTACACAACACTAAACTCTGTTGCTGTATTTAGGTTTTATTTTATTTGTTTTTTATCTTATATTTTGGAAATGTACATCCAGGTTTTTTACCTTTAATTTTTTTAGGGTCCCCCAAGAGAGTGGGGCCCTAAGTTATAGCTTGTTTAGCTTATACGTAAATCTGGCACTGCTCATGCCTGCATTGCAGGGTGCCCCCTAAACATTTGGCATGTACTTTCTTGTAATGTAAGACCTAGTTGTAGTGGCTATGTTCTGCCTTCACTGTCGGAGGCAGTATGTCTCTGAAGACTGGGAACTGAAAGTGCTGAATGTGCCATTGCGCTCATGTCCTCCTTGTGAGGTTCCTAGGATAGCTCAGTTGGTAGAGCTTGAGACTCCTAATCTCATGGTTGTGGGTTCAAGCCCCATATTGGGAGAAAAATTCCTGCATTGCAAGGGGCTGGACTGGATGACCCTTGTGGTCCCTTCCAACTATACAATCCTATGATGCTATCTGGCTGGCCACCCTGAGAACAGGACCAGATCAGCCGGCCCTGGAGGCAGGGACTCCTGTGCAAGCTGGGATTCCTCCGGTTCAGCCTCTGAATCAGATTCCCAGGCCATCACAGGACTTCAAGGTGATGTGAAATGTTATCTCAAGGCAATTTCGCTATCTTCGCATGGCTGTCAGAAAGGATAAATATTGCCCTTTGGAGACTTCTTCCATTTGAAAGTTTGGCATGCCACCGGACTGTATGTCTGTTTACTCAGAAGTAAGCTCCACTTCCTTCAGCGAGATTTCTTCCCAGCTAAACATGCATGGGATTGAAACTTTGACATACTGTGACCAATGAAAGATGCAAAGATGTGGCAATCACATTTTTTTCGGCTTAATATTTCATTTTAATTAAGGGAGGATGGGTCTTAATGAGCCATGGAATACGTGCCAACATTTGCATGCTCTTCTCAGAGATGTATAACTTTTAAAGTGCACTGACTATTAATAGTGGGCTTAATTAAAGCTTGCTTACATAGATAAGAAATTACATCAGCTTCGCATGAATTGTGTTTTGTCTTAAGTTATTGCAGACGGAATATAAAGGTTTGGGTGATGGAGCAATATTTTATTTCATTTTTAATTAGGATTTTCAGGTTTCAGTATTTTTTTTAAAAAAAGTAAATTTCCTCCTCTTCTTTTTTTAATCATTGCCATCCCAAGGCTAAGACAAGCATGAAGAAAAGCTGTAGAACATCCCACCCTGGATTATAGAGTATGATATAGAGCGTCAAACTAGGACCGGCGAGACTTAAGCCAGGAAAGGTGTGATATAAATGTAATACTTTATAAATAAAAGAAGGGAGAGATCTATGGCCAGTATATTATGTCAATAATAATAAAAACAATCACAAATTATTATTTATTTGTTTCCTCAGCCTCTCTGGGCTGCTTCCAACAGAATATTAAAAACACGTTAAAACATCAAACATTAAAAACTTCCCTAAACAGGGCTGCCTTCAGATGTCTTCTAAAAGTCAGATAGTTGTTTATTTCCTTGATATCTGATGGGCGGGCACCACTACCGAGAAGGCCCTCTGCCTGCCCTGTAACCTCACTTCTCACAGGGAGAGACCCACCAGAAGGCCCTCAGAGCTGGATCTCAGTGTCTGGGCTGAATGATGGGGGGTGGAGATGCTCCCTCAAGGGTATTCAAAAATGGCTAGAAGTTGTATATACCCCTCCACCACCCCCACCTGTTGTAAGGAAACCCTATTCAGATACCATATAGTTTCTGAAGAGCCATTTCACAACTTTTCTCCATAATGACTGCTTTTTTAATACTGTATTTTAAGCCCAAGGCAGCAGATTTTGTGCTTTTTTGGTGAGCATGCAAATATATGCAGACCCGCTTCTCTGAGAAATGGCTTCCTGTTGCAGCTCACACTTTGCACTACCTCCAGATAGGTTGGGCATAGAGCAATAGGTTAGACTGTATAGAGTTAGCTTGGTATTTCCCACAGCGGAATCCAGCATGGCCCCCCTGAAACTGGGTTTTACAGAGACAGAGCAGGGGCAGCCTGTGATCTGCTGGATCCTAGGCCAGGCCAGTTCCCATAGAGGTATTCCAACCTGGAGCTCATGTAGTCAAAAATGACAATGCACTCCAATCTCTACCATTGCCAGTGCAAGCATGCGGGTCTTTGGATGTTGGGATTGATCCTCCGCTCCGCTCTGCTCTGCCCCACTGCTCCCAGCCAGGGTTTAAGATTATTCTATAAAGTTGCAAGGCTATACAGTGGTACCTCTACTAACGATCACCTCCGGTTATGTATCTTTTGGGATATGCATGCGGCAAACCTGGAAGTGTTTCCCCGGGTTTTGCCATGTGTGCATGCGCAGATGCGCTCTACACACCACATGCATGCACAAAAGCATGCGCAGACGTGGCACCTCCAGATACGCACACCTCGGTATCTGACTGGAGCTCCGGAACAGATCCCGTGTGCAACCAGAGGTATCACTGTTTAAGTAAAAAGGTAAAGGACCTCAGGACAGTTAAGTCCATTCAAAGGTGACTCTGGGGTTGCGGCGCTCATCTTGCTTTCAGGCCAAGGGAGCCGTTGTTTGTCCACAGGCAACTTTCTGGGCCATGTAGTCAGCAGAACTAAAGTGCTTCTGACACAATGGGACACCATGATGGAAGCCAGAGTGCACGGAAATGCCGTTTACCTTCCCCCCGCAGCGGTACCTATTTATCTACTTGTACTGGGGTGCTTTTGAACTGCTAGGTTAGCAGGAGCTGGGACAGAGTAATGGGAGCTCACTCTGTCGTGGGGATTCGAACCGCCGACCTTCTGATTGGCAAGCCTCAGAGGCTCAACAGCACCACCCGTATCCCTATATACCAGGCATAGGCAAACACGGCCCTCCGGATGTTTTGGGACTACAACTCCCATCATCCATATCTAATAGGACCAGTGGTCAGGGTTGATGGGAGTTGTAGCCCCAAAACAACTGGAGGGCCAAGTTTGCCTATGCCTGCTACATACCTCACCTATATACATTACCTGTGAGTAAGCCTTACCAAACTCAATGGGGCTCACTTACAAGTAGACATGAATAGGGTTGATTTTTAAAGGAAGTTTTTGATTTTGCCAGATTTTCATTGACACACGCCCCGTACAATGGGGATTGGTTAATCTGTGGATCTTCAGGTGTTGTTGGACTACAACTCCCATCATCCCTGACTATTCACCCTGCTGGCTGGAAGTGATGGGAGCTTGAGTCCGCATTTGGAAGGCCACAACAGGATAGTCACCCTTGCCTTGCAAACTGATTTCAGAAGCCATGGTTATAAAGAAGGCAGAATTCAGCATGAGGTTAAGTTATATATTTTAAACTCATGCTTTCTAAAATGTCAGGGGTAGAGCATGTGGCCTATAAAGATTTGCCCTTATAAATCCAAGCAATAAAATCAGTTTACTGAATTTTGTGGCAGATGATCCAAGCTCTAGCATTCAAATCCAAGGAACAAATTGACCAAGGGTTGTATCCAATGATGTAGGAGCAGAGTTCCGCCAACGTAATTTCCCCTACCTCTCCCCACATGCTCCGAGAAGTTGCCTCTGCAGCAGATTTTGAGGGTGCTCCGACGGCTGCAGGTAAGAGGAGGGAAAATCTCCTTTGTGCAAGTTGAAGTCTGCTGTGCTAGTGGAACTGCAGTATTTGGTACAATCAGGCTTGACCCAAGCATGAGACATCAGAATCCACAAGGACAGCAGACTCCAAGGAATGCACAGCAATGGCTGTGGCATGCTCCTTGGAGGTCGGATCTGCCTCTTCCTTGGGAGTCCCCTGTTAAGGAATGCAGCGAATGGGTTAGTTTTCAATGTGCAGAGATTGCACATGCCCTACAAGGCACCTACAGGCATTTGGTATCTGTGTTATTGGGCAGATTTGGCAAGTAACTCTGTGTATAAAAGGGCGCAGGTTACAGCATACCATGTGGGTCATGGTAGGGCACTGTAGGAATTGTGGAAGGCTATATGTTGGAACTGTGGATTAGAGTGAAGACTTTTTGAAGAGATACCGTCTGAGGAAGAAGTTGGAAAACAGCCGAACTTCAGAACTCAGAGAACTCTGTCAGTTGCAGGACTTTGCAAGCAACTGAATTAAGGACTTGGCTGCGGACTTCAGCACAGCAAGGACTTTGATGCAAAGAGCCCTCTCTGGGCTCAGAGAGAGAAGCCTACTTGTAACATCTGTAAAAAGTCTGTGGGTTAAACCACAGAGCCTAGGACTTGCAGATCAGAAGGTCGGTAGTTCAAATCCCCGTGACGGGGTGAGCTCCCATTGCTCGGTCCCTGCTCCTGCCAACCTAGCAGTTCGAAAGTATGTCAAAGTGCAAGTAGATAAATAGGTACCACTCCGGCGGGAAGGGAAACGGCGTTTCCGTGCACTGCTCTGGTTCGCCAGAAGCGGCTTAGTCATGCTGGCCACATGACCCGGAAGCTGTACACCGGCTCCCTCGGCCAGTAAAGCAAGATGAGCGCCGCAACCCCAGAGTTGGCCACGACTGGACCAAATGGTCAGGGGTCCTTTTACCTTTACTACCGTAGGTATATTTTCACAGGTACACTACGCGGTGCCTTAACTGTTCAGAAACAATATGTGAGCCTAGATGATAAAAATGGAAAGCAAATACGCGCCAATCTCTCAAAAGACAATTGTGCCAACGTGCCAGGATGTAGACAAGGAAGCTTTATGTAAATACAGAAGCCAACAGCTACAGAAGCATCTGTCTTGAGTTTGTTTTGCAGAAGAAATTTTTAACACAAGATTTAAATAACATCTTCAGTGACCATAATGAGCCATCTGGCTTTGAGTGTAAATAGCCTGGTGGTAATAAATAATTTCACATAATTAGAGAATCACTACAAGCTCACACAGAGAGGAATGTAGCAGCAATTTACACATTATTTTTCTTATCCAAGCTGGACACGAATCTCTGACCACTCCAGATCTCTAATATTACAAGAGTATGTAGTAGCATATCTAATGTGCCTTTGTTTTAAGTATTTTTTCCTTCTTCTGAGAAGGAGGATTAATTGCATGGTGGGTTGAAGTTTACAGTTCAAATAGAACAATCCCAAATCACACTTTCCTTTAAAAATAATGAAAAAGGTACCAGATCTTTAAACTGGATTAATTAAATCCTCTAGACTGTTTAAATAGTGGAGTACCTGTTTCTAGTTAATCTCTGGGCTGTACATTTGAGAATTTATTGCTAACTCCTTAATACAAGTAGGTCAGCATTCTTGCCAATTCCTCTTTAGTATCTCAGCTGGGTTCAGCAGAGCTAGAGTAGCGATAAGACATCATTTTTTTGCTTGTGCATCGTGTTACAAAAGTTGTGTTTCTCTCTGCTAAGTGGTGGCAACAGACCAGGTGTTTTGAGGCAAGAAAATTGTATACAGTGGTGCCTCGCGAGACGAAAATAATTCGTTCCGCGAGTCTTTTCGTCTTGTGATGTTTTTCATCTTGCGAAGCAAGGCCATAGGGAAATTCGTCTAGCGAAGCAACGCAAAACCGAAAAACCCTTTCGTCTAGCGAGTTTTTCGTCTTGCGAGGCATTCATCTTGCGGGGCACCACTGTATTCTGATCTCTTTTCTAAACACAGTGTAAAGAATGTATGTGTTTGCTGAGGAGGTTTGGGGCCAGAACATGACAAGATGTTTTTGTTAGGTGGGTGGGACATTGGAGAAGAGAGCACTGTAGACTTTAGAGCCACTGTAGAGCCAGTGTGGTGTAGTGGTTAAGAGCGATAGACTCGTAATCTGGGGAACCGGGTTCGCGTCTCCGCTCCTCCACATCCAGCTGCTGGGTGACCTTGGACCAGTCACACTTCTCAGAAGTCTCTCAGCCCCACTCACCTCACAGAGTGTTTGTTGTGGGGGAGGAAGGGAAAGGAGAATGTTAGCAGCTTTGAGACTCCTTAAAGGGAGTGAAAGGCGGGATATCAAATCCAAACTCTTCTTCTTCTTCTATGGTGCTTTTAAATATTTCCTGTTTTTTTTCAGATAAACTAACAGAACACAACCTTCAACCAATCTTGACCAGAAAAAAGCAAAAAAGCACACCAATAGTTTTGGAGGTATTTGTAGTGTCTCAATGAGATTTCCAATGAGTGTTGGGGGAGATTTCAGGTGCTGGGGGAGAGGTGGTACCAGAGAAAATGGGCTTGACGAAACCAAAATACCTACAGCCATAATATAATTAATCCAGAATATAATACTGCTGCTGCGTACTGAGTGAACGGCACATCTACGCATGCATGGTGGCTGTCTCAAATGTGCAAACCATTCAAAGGGATGAATTGAGTATGGCTTATGTTTTCTAGTTTTTTTAAAATGTTTCTTATTAGGTTTACCCTGCAAATTTAGATTCAAATATTAAACATCAGTATCATCATTTAGGATCCTTTGACTCCCCTCCGCCCTTCCATGGTTACCATTATCAATCTTTTTTCAACTGCTTCACTTATTCTATTTTTAAAAAAATAATCCATTTTTACCATAGTTTTTCGTACATTATAAGCATTACTCAAATCCTGCCAAAGCTTTTAGTTGTTTATAGTGTTCTCTTAAATACATTGTAATTTCCCCCCATTCCTTCTTAAAGTTCTTCTCTTCCTGGTTTCTGATTTCCCCAGCCAATTTAGCCATTTCAGCGAAGTCCATCATCTTCATCAGCCATTTGTCTCTGGTCGGAACTTTATCTTCTTTCCATCTCTGGGTCAGTAGTATCCATGCTGCTGTCGTTGCATACATAAATAATCATCTCTGCTCCTTTGGTATCTCTTACGTTTTCTAGTAGGATTGAATCTGATTTGATGGAGGGAAATGTATTTGTCCAAGAACTACAAGATCAATATGGATTGTGACTAATGTTGTGTGAGTTTGGCTTCTAAAACCAGCAGTGGGAGCGCATTGGATAGGCAGTAAGCAGTAATGTGAGCAATCCCTTAGTTCAGCCATATGAAAGAGGACTTTTAGTTAAAGGTTGACTTGGGGGAAAATTGTCAAAATTCTCTTAAAAAATGGTGCCACTCTTTTCAAATGTGAGAAGCCGGCGATATAGTAAGTGTGGGTTGACATTTCAATAAAGCAACACATTTATCTTCGTCAGCCATAGCAAACAGGGTGTTTTTTTTCCTATTTTTGTTCTTGAAGAAATGTTCAGATGATTTTTAAATATCACAGATAGTCTGTTATCTCTGGCGCCGAGACTTACACCTTCTTCCAGATTAATTTTATTTTGATGGGATGCTCTTTTACAACAGGTAGCTCTTGCTGCGCACAAGAATGTCAAGCAGTTTTACCTTAGCAACTGCAGGTATTGTTTTTTTTGCCCAGTGATGTTGCTTAATATTACTCGAAAGCATCCCCGTTAATTCGCTGAAGGTCATTTTCAAAGCAAAACACAGCACGTCTCTTGTGGAAACAAACAAACAAGCAAGCAAGCAAAAGCTATAATACTAGCAGAGGTGGTTCATCCCAATTCACTGCTGCTGTGCTACCTCCTCTGCCAGCACTGCCGCTATGACACCTTGCTCTGCTGGCACCGCTGCCCACCTTGCCTCTTCTGCTACTGGGGAAAAAGCTGGGGGGGGGACACACACAGCTAAAACAGGCTACAGAGAAAGAGTGATTTTTGCAACTACGTAATGTTAAAATAATTTTGAATTATGGAAACTCTTGAGAGTCCCATGGACTGCATGAAGATCAAACCTATCCATTCTGAAGGAAATCATCCCCGAGTGTTCACTGGAAGGACAGATCCTGAAGCTGAGGCTCCAATACTTTGGCCACCTCAGTAGAAGAGAAGACTCCCTGGAAAAGACCCTGATGTTAGGAAAGATGGAGGGCACAAGGAGAAGGGGATGACAGAGGATGGGATGGTTGGACAGTGTTCTTGAGTCTGACCAAACTGCGGGAGGCAGTGGAAGACAGGAGGGCCTGGCATGCTCTGGTCCACGGGGTCACAAAGAGTCGGACACGACTAAACAACAACAATGTTAAAATCGTATTGTTAGAATAACATCGGGATATTCGCTCTGCTCAAGGCATGACGACTTTCAGCAAAATCCAGGGGGGAAAGAGACTGACAAGGACAAGAAGAGATATCAAGAACAGAATAAATCTCCACACAGGAAGTATAATGATACAGTATGATATCTTCACTTGTAGTGTTTATAAATTAATCTGCTAACACGAATAGAAGTCAAAAATATTGCAGCTGGTACAGTGGTACCTTGGTTTACAACCATAATCCATTCCGGAGGTCCGGTTGTAAACCAAAAGAGGTTGTAACCCAAGGCGCGCTTTCGCCAGTGGGGTCTCCCAAAAAAAACGGGTTGTAATCCAATAAAAAATGGGTTGTAATAAAAAAGGGGGGACATGCACTTCTGGGATTGACGTGGTTTTAATCCAAAATGGTTGTCATCCAAAATGGTTGCAAACCAAGGTACCACTGTATAAGGGATTAATATTATGATGGGAAGGTAATTGAAATTACTAAGATTTTGGAATGCATCGTCAAACCAGCAGTCCTAGCATGCGGGGGGCCATCTAAATTACACACTGTTATTTAGTATTGGAATGATTTGTATTTGTATTTTAATTGACATTGTTATATTGAGGCTTTTATTGGATATTGTAATTGAAAACTAATAAAAAATATTATCCAGAGAGAGAGAGAAATGATACTGATTTTGGGTGAGATCTTGTGAGATCTTTCAAAAAACTCTTGAGCCCTCTTGCATTCCCTGAGATCTTGTGAGACTTTGGCAAGACTTTGTGAGATCTCACAGGAAATCGGTGTTACTCTGTCACCGGCAGAGGTAAGGGTGTGTGGACCCCCCAGGAGCTTCTGTCGCCTGAGGCTTCACCCTGGCTCCTGGGTGGGCCAGCTCTGAATGATTTGTGTGTTGGCATCCATTTGTCTCAGGAGACAATGGAATAATTTGCATTCTGGGATAAAGTGCAATTCAAGAGGAGATTGCACTCATGCCACCTTCGTTCTGATAAACAGATTTTTCAGGCTTTGTATTGCTTCAAAAACTTTACGTCTTTTTTTGCACTGCTGCTGTTCATATTTTATTTGATGATTGCAACTTGTAATGGGTTTGAGTTACTTGTGCGTAAATTGTCCCCGTTAGGGGGCTTAATTGCCTTGGTTAAACCGTCCTGACTGCACAGCCCATCTCAGTGTGGCTGCCTCAGTCGCTAGCAGAATCTGTATGTGGGCGTTTCTTAAACCTTTTCCAGCATAAAAGCTGTTTGACTCCCAGTCGTCTCCGCCTCTCACTGCGCGGGAGTCTTCTGCGCAGGGAGGGCATGGGTAGTGGAGGACCAGTGCTCTCCTCACTGATGTCCAGGGAAGAATCCCGGAGCTCTCCCTCCGCTTCCCCCATTTGCCCTCCTTGATCCCTGGTGTTACACCGATTTCCTTCCTCCTCTACCAAGCTGCGTCTCCCCCTGGTGCTGGTACCTTCTCCTGCAGAATCGGGGAGCCTCTCCTTTGCCTTTCGCTCTGATGTCAGTTCCCTGACACAGCTATTGTTTTATTGTACTTTAATATGTTGTTATTTGTTGCTTAGAAGACTTTGGGGGATTATAAGCAGCAAAAAGAAACCGGTAAGTCAAACCCTTTAAAAAAAGAGATATGTTGGCTTGGGGCCCTAAAACCAGAAGTGCCTCTCCCAAAATTGTCCTGCAAGTGCTTTGAGATCTACCAGGGAGGTCCTGTTAGAAGTCCAGTTGATTGGCACCTGAAGTAACAGCTTCTTAAAAGAAAAAAGAAAAAAAAGGTAAAGTTAAAGGACCCCTGGACAGTTAAGTCCAGTCAAAGGCAACTATGGGGTTGCGACACTCATCTTTCAGGCCAAGAAAGCTGGCGTTTGTCCACAGACAGCTTTCTGGGTCATGTGGCCAGCAGGACTAAGCCACTTCTGGCGCAATAGAACACTGTGACAGAAACCAGAGCACATGGAAATGCTGTTTAACTTCCCACCACAGTGGTACCTATTTATCTACTTGCACTAGCGTGCTTTCGAAATGCTAGGTTGGCAGAAGCTGGGACAGAGCAATGGGAGCTCACTCCATCATGGCGATTTGAACCGCCGACCTTTCAATCGGCAAGCCCAAGAGGCTCAGTGGTTTAGATCACAGCGCCACCCACATCCCTAGCTTCTTAGTAGTGACACCTTGGCTTCTAAATGCTCTCCCTCCTGAAATTATATAGGAAATTAAAAAGGAAAGAAATGGGAATAGCAGAAATGATAGAAAATAATAGGATATCAACAAATGAATAACAAAATGTCCAATGTTTTAAAAATGAAAATAAATGGAACAACCAAATCAACTGAATTTCTTGCATGCAAGCCCATTGAAAGTGATAGAAAAGATTGACAAGTTCCAATGGCAGGAATAGATGTGTCTTTTTCAATGGGCCTTGGATCAGCAGAAATGATTTATGAATATCTAAATAAAAGGAGTCGTTTTCCTTGATTTTAAACTGTGGTTTATTCTTACCAGTATTTCCTGTAGTCTTGTATTTTTTGCCTTTGAACTTTAACTCACTCTATGACCATTGGGTTGAGCATTGAATATGAATAAAAGAAACAAAAGAAATATATGCGGGGATCCTAAGAAATGAAGGATCTTTTATATCACTTTCAATGGGCTTGCATGCAAGAAATTCAGTTGATTTGGTTTTTCCATTTATTTTCACCTTTAAAACATTGGACATTTTGTTATTCATTTGTTGATATCCCATTATTTTCTATCATTTCATTCATTTCTGCTATTCCCATTTCTTTCCTTTTCTAAGGTTTTCATATTCCCAAAAAGTAAAAATCTGAAGTTGCACAAAGTTGTTGAGCTTTAGGGGGAAACATCTCCCCCAAAAAATGAAGTTTGGGGGGCTTTGGGGAAATGTTTTTAAGCACCCTGCTTGCCGGGTTCTCCTCAACATTTTGCTGATTTAGCAAATCGGACATCATTTTGCAGCCCGGTTCCCGGATGTGTCTGGGACAACCCAGATGTACAGCAGCCCTAGCTTTTCTACTGCTTTCAGCAGGATTCCCAACTGCTCTTCTGCTGCTTATAATATTTGTGTTTTCCATCCAACTGCCACGAGACTTCCAGGCATTTTCCTACTGCTCCAAGGCATCATCATCATCAGTTTTATTTATACCCTACCAAGGCCGGGCTCAGGGCGGCTAACAACCAATAATAAAAACAAGTTGATTGAAATACAACTTAAACATGAGATTAAAATACAACATTAAAACATTAAAATGCAGCCTCATCACGGGAGAAGAGAGGAAAAAAGAAAGAGGAGGAGGGAATCAAATTGACTCCAAGCCAAAGGCCAGGCGAAACAACCCTGTCTTACAGGCCCTGCGGAAAGAAATCAGATCCTGCAGGGCCCAGGTCTCATGAGGCAGAGCGTTCCACCAGGCCGGAGCCAGTGTTAAAAAGGCCCTGACTCTGGTTGAGGCTAATCTAACTTCCTTAGAGCCCAGGACCGCTAGGGTGTTGCTATTTATGGACCTTGAGGCTCTCCGTGGGGCATACCGGGAGAGGCGGTCCTGTAGGTATGAGGGTCCTAGGCCATGAAGGGCTTTAAAGGTCAAAAGCAGCACCTTAAATCTGACCCTGTACTCCACTGGGAGGCAGTGCAGCTGGAAAAGCACTGGGTGAATATGCTCCCATGGCAGAGACCCCGTGAGGAGCCTCGCTGCAGCATTCTGCACCTGCTGGAGTTTCTGGGACAGCTTCAAGGGCAGCCCTGCGTAGAGTGAATTACAGTAGTCAAGCCTGGAGGTGACTGTCGCATGGATCACTGTGGCCAGGTCGGGGCGGGAAAGGTAAGGGACCAACCAATCATCCGAATCTACTCTCCCTTTTCTCAGCTTCCAGAAGTACTATTAAAAGGCTAATAGCGTCCCTCTTTTTCCATTATTGCAGGGAATAATATAAGGAAAATACAATGAAGTCATCACTTTAAAAGATTATTGTTGGTTCATAGGCAGTGTTCGAAACTCCCATTGTTCTAGGCGCATTTTGCGACAGGGGATTTTATCAGTGCGAGCCGTTTCTGAACTCTGGGCACAGCACTGAGCCTAAGATTTCAGATCAAAACTACAAAGTGGACGGAAAGGAGGACCTTTCTCTGCCTCCCCACTTCCAGCTACTCTCTGAAGACTGGAGAAGAGACCCTCTTAAGAATACTAGAGGGTGGGCAGGGGAAGGACTACACCGTGTGAAAAATGAACACAATACAGTGGTGCCCCGCAAGACGAATGCCTCGCAAGACGAAAAACCCGCTAGACGAAAGGGTTTTGCGGTTTTTGAGCTGCTTCGCAAGACGAATTTCCCTATGGGCTTGCTTCGCAAGACGAAAACGTATTGCAAGTTTGTTTCCTTTTTCTTAACAGCGTTAATACAGTTGCGACTTGACTTCAAGGAGCAACTCATAGAACGCGGTGTGGTAGCCTTTTTTGAGGTTTTTGGTGATTTTTGAAGCTTTTCCAAAACTTTTCCGACACCGTGCTTCGCAAGACGAAAAATTCGCTAGACGAAAAAACTCGCAGAACGAATTAATTTCGTCTTGCGAGGCACCACTGTATTTTAGTTGCAGTTCAGTCATTTTCAGCTTTGTATTCTTCTTGGTTTTTTTTTAAGGCACCTAGACGACTGTTATTTGTGCATTGTTGTGCCCATAACCCTGGTTTAAGGTGCCATTTAGCTCCTAGCTTTCATATCTCTGTTTCTAACACTGTTCATAGGTATTCACTGCAAGGGTCAAAGTGACTTAGAAATTCGTAACCATACAGCTACATCAGAAAAGAGTATGACATCTGCCTTCATAAAAGGCTCTGGGCAGTTGAAAAAGCTTCTGCATCTGCAGCGTTCTCAGTTATGATAGGAAATGCCTGGAGCTCCCCAGGAAGCCATGGAGATTATACTGTTAATACTTGTAGGGTGTGTGACTGCTTATAAGGGGATTACAGATGTCCTAAAGACTTTTAGGAATGTGAAAAGGAAGTGGTCAATGAGAGCATTGTACACTCTGCGAAGCACAGGAAGTGGTCAGTGAAGGCATTGTACACTATACAAAGCAGAAGAAGTAGTCAGCGAAGGGGGATTATTGGGTTGTTGTTTTCATTTTGATTATATATATTGTGGTTTTATACAGCGGTACCTCAGTTTTCTAACATCTCCGTTAATGAACGTTTCGGTTTTCAAACGCCGTAAACCCGGAAGTAAATGCTTCTATTTTTGAACATACCTCGGTAGTCGAACAGCTTCTGCTGAATGCATATGTTATTTTTCTCAATTTTCTCTATTAAATTTGCAGACCACCCTTTGCGCCTCGGTTTTCAAATGTTTCAGAACTTGAATGGTCTTCCGGAATGGATTTCATTCGAAAACCGAGGTACCATTGTATTGTGTAGAACAGGCATTCCCAACCTGTAGCAACTCCCATGATCCCTAGCTAACAGGACCAGTGGTCAGGGATGATGGGAAATGTAGTCTCAAAACATCTGGAGGGCCAAAGGTTGGGGATACCTGGTGTAGAAGAATTCTCCTCATGTTCTGCCATCTTTACACTGTGCATTTCCTTCATTCCCACTGTCTCTCTTTGGCAGTTCCTGATAGGGGCGAGAATAAGAGCAGTAAAATTATTTGAAGAAAGACATGAGCTAAGTTATAATATAGATTGCAGAGATTGTGGGATGTCAGAACTATAAATGTTTTTGCCAGGTACACGTTTCTTCTCTCTCTCTGTCATTTAAGCAGATCCATTTTACACAAGTTGACAATGTAAGGTTATTCTGCAAAAATGTACCATAATGTATTTTTCTTTCTTTGCAATACGAAAAAATGAGACTGATATTTTCTCTTGCTGCCTTGTATTTTTGATTATATATAGTTATATATAGTTCTATCCTGAGCTGGGCCACAAAAGACATAAGAACAGAAATGAAATACAATGAATGAGATACAAAGTATCAGAACATGCCACTGATATTTCTTGAAGCATTTGCCAACAGTGTTGAGATGGTCATTATATTCAGTCTACAGAAACGCACCCTTTCCAGTCCGTTTTCAAATCAATGGCTTACTGACATTTTCATTTATGTCAATTAAGCCTGCAAACTTTTCCTTACGGCAGTTTTCATTTGCTATTCTGTCACCTCTGAAGACTCTGAATACTATGAGAAACGTATGGAAGACAATCAAACCAGGCGAAATTGCAGGCAGTGATCCTTGAAATCATGTTTTGCCTGAAAGCACTTTCTGTTATGAGTTATAAATTTGCACATCCAAAGCTTATGGTATTTCCCTTTCTCCGACATTACTTAAATAAATAAGACCCATAGATGCTAATCGGTTCCAATAAGTTAAGGAAAAATCTCCGAGGTTGGTCATATCTATTTACACAACTACCTATGACAGCACAAACAAAAAAACTATGCTACTATCAGGTGTTCTTTCCATTGTTTCAACACTGAACTGACATAACACATTATTGTAGTACTAGTTTTTTAGGATGTCATCACTGTAGAAAGTCCAATCACAATTTTAATTAACACATTTAAAAATTATAACTGGGGAGGGAGGGCCAATCTGGCAAACAAAGTTATGTTAGGCTGCCCTCTGCTGGAAATATTCCAGGTTTGACACATGAAAGAAATGTATTTATCGAACCAGCAAAATACAATTTGTTTTCATTTGTAGGCAATTAGATACAAATCCAGAATTTCAGTAATGGCCAGAAAGGCTATAAAATACTTGTTTTAGGGGGCTACAATTTAATAAAAGTTAATCTGTTGCAAAAGCATGAACAAGTATATCATGAAGTACAGTGGCACCTTGGTTCTCAAATTTAAACCTTTGCAGAAGCCTGTACCAAAACCAAAGTGTTCCAAAACCAAGGTGCTCTTTCCCATAGAAAGTAATGCAAAACAGATTAATCCATTCTAGACTTTTAAAAACAGCAATTTAACATGAATTTTACTATCTAACAAGACCATTATCCATAAAATGAAAGCAATAATCAATGTACTGTACTACAAAATAAATAAGACAGTATTGTAGATGGCATATATAACAATCCAAACAATCATCAGTGCAGGTAAGAATATATATATATATATTCTTACCTGCACTGATGATTGTTTGGATGGGGGGCTTTTATCCATTTCTGCAGTCACACAGTCAGTCAATCAGTAGCTGAACTGAGTTCCACACAGTCACAAAAACAAAACAAAAAGAACCTCAAAATCAAAAACACAAAATAAATAGCAAAAACTGACAGACCTCAGCCTAACACTCAAAACCAAATTGTAGCACTCAAATCGTCAGTGTGGCACTCAAAACGGAAGTGTAAGATTCAAAATGGAGCATGTTTGGCTTCCGAAAAATGTTTGTAAACTGGAACACTTACTTCTGGGTTCGCAGTGTTTGGGTTCCATGTTGTTTGAGTACCAAGGCATTTGAGAACCACGGTGCCATTGTAATTCTACTGGTCTCTGTAGCTCAGTAGGTGGTAAAGACAGGCCTCTTGTGAATCATAAAATCAGAGCTTTCCAAACTTTTAATGTTGGTGACACACTTTTAAGATATACATCATTTGGTGACAGTAATTCAGATTCACTAGCAAACTGGAGGTTAAATTAACCCATTTCCAGCCCCGGGAGGAGCAAGCGAGCGTTTGCATGACACACCTATACACACTGCAGGTGTCGCAACACACAGTTTGGAAAGCTCAGCCTTAAATGAGGTCTGGACTCAGCATCACAGGGGAGCAACTGGTGATCTTCAAGAGAGACGAGGCAATGTGGGTGACCCCAGTCCCCTCACGTTATGAGTAGCAGCAGAAGAAATCCTACTTACATTTTTGACATTATGAAGATTCTCTGTAGAAAGGTAATTTAACACACACAATCCAAACCTATGTTTTCTACCTCCCTAAAACCCACCTAAGCTGCTCCAACCCCTACTCCTAAATATCAGTCTAAAAATATACAAGGCTATGGGAAGCATTAAATAAAAAGATGAATGAAAATGCATAAATACCAAAACAAAATATAAATCCTCTTCTCCTCTCGCACACACCCATGGACACACTTTCACACTGTTCCTACCACTCCTGACTCCTGGACTGGACATCTCTGGTTTGTGACCTTTAAGCCAGAATTGAAAAAGATGTCACAAAGGAGGGCAGGTCACTGTTACCTTGACAACCCACCTACCTGGGCACTGCTCCTCAGTCTTCAAAGTTCTTCAGAACTTTGAGGCACCTGATAGTCTGTCTGAAACATGTTGTTGAAACACCTCTGTGACTTGCCAAATGCAAGGTGGTTCTTTTATGAGATTCAGAAGCAATACAAACACAAGTGAGTGAGAAGATTAAACATTAAGCATTATATACATTACCATGCAAGCACTTTGATCTGCCGCTGGGAAGCCCTCAAGAAGTGGCGAAGTGAAAAAGTCTCAAAAACATAAACACAAAATAAATAGCAAAAACAAAAGCACCAAACTTACCGTATTTTTTGCTCTGTAAGAAGCACTTTTTCCCTCCTAAAAAGTAAGGGGAAATGTGGGGGGAATGCAGGCTGCGCAGCTATCGCTGAACCCAGCAGAGCACTGCGCAGCGTCTCTCGCTGTGCTGCCTTCACAGCAATGCACGATGAGGGATGGGAGGGAGCCCTTAGGGAGCCCCTTCCGTCCCGCATCCTGCTTCGCTGGGAAGCCAGCAGACCAAGAGGCGCTGTGCAGCTCTCCCTCTTGCTCTGCTGGGTTCAGCAGAGCAGAGCAGCACAGCGCCTCTTCAGCGATCCCCCCAGCAGGGACAACGCTGCTAGGCAGCCAGCAGATCCTGCTTCCCCAGCTTGATCCTCCCTCCTCCTTCCTCTTTAACAACATTTGATTCAGAATATTTTTTTCCTTGTTTTCCTCCTCTGAAACCTAGGTGCGTCTTATGGTCGGGTGTGTCTTATAGACCGAAAAAACGGTAATCCATCCATTTGACTTCCGAAATGTTTGAAAACCAAGGCACAGCCGGAAACAATAGCCCACAACCGCACCGGATGTTTGTACTTACTTCCGGTTGTACTTACTTCTGGGTTTTTGGAGTTTGGGAACCAAGGCATTTTAGTACCAAGGCATTTGAGAACCAAGGTACCACTGTAAAATAAAATTAAGATAATCTTTCACCTCTAAATTCAGCATTGTTTAATTTTGCTTAGGTCAAAAAATATAGAAAAGTCGTACACCATATAAGTAAAATATACTTTGGTGGGCAGCAGAGGGTAGCTTTGGTGGGCGACTTGGGCAGTGGGGGCTTTGACAGCAACAGGGGGCATCATTTTCTGTTTTGCCCCCAGGGGAAAAATGTGCTGGGCTGTTCCTGATGGTGGGATAGATAGATGGCTATTAGCACTAAACCTGAAATGTGTTATAAAGCACGAAACTAACCACTGGTAGGATGTCTCAGATCAAATTTAAATGAAGTTCAGATATGGTGTTCTCTATTACATAGGTTAAAGCAGTGCTTTTTTCTGGGGGGTGGGGTGGGAGGGCACAGGGGTACGCATACCCCTAAACATTTTGTGAATCTTTGTACTTTGGTCCATTTACTGAATTTATTTCCCCCAATTTGAACTATAAAATGGTGATTTTCTTGAGTCAAAATGAGAATACATTTTTTTAAATATACAAAAAGCACTGTCCCTACCTGGAGATGTTAGGGACTGTACCTGGGACCTTCTGCTTGTGAAACAGATTACCTAATGCTGTGTATTATGCATTTCATCTTATATTTAAAAGGAGATTAGGGTGGTTCTCTTAGAAATCAAGATAATCTGAAATGGAGATATAAATATGAACAGAGATGTTTCAACAAGATGTTTCAGACAATCAGGTGCCTCAAAGTTCTGAAGAACTTTGAAGACTCAGGAGCAGTGCCCAGGTAGGTGGGTTGTCAAGGTAACAGTGACCTGCCCTCCTTTGTGACATCTTTTTCAATTCTGGCTTAAAGGTCACAAACCAGAGGTATCCAGTCCAGGAGTCAGGAGTGGTAGGAGCAGTGTGAAAGTGTGTCCATGGGTGTGTGCGAGAGGAGAAGAGGATTTATATTTTGTTTTTGGTATTTACACATTTTCATTCATCTTTTTATTTAATGCTTCGCAGAGCCCTGTATATTTTCAGAGTGATATTTAGGGGTGGGGGTTGGAGTAGCTGAAGTGGGTTTTAGGGAGGTAGAAAACATAGGTTCTACAGAGAAACTTTATAATGTCAAAAATGTAAGTAGGATATCACTGGGTTAAAGATTCCACTTGAAAGCTTGCCATGTATTACATTATATAAATAAAAGCATTGCATTCGTTCCTTGACATGCAAGCAAAGCTGGATGGCAAAGTTGGATGAAGACTATTGCAGACAGCAGATGGCCCTGTTTTCAAATACATTTCTACAGGCACTTAACAAAACACAGTTATTTCTCTTTGGCTGATTTTTCACAGTAATGACTTTACCATTTGGCTTTCGATTAATTTTTTGCAGAAAAAGAAAAAGAAAAGTGTCCTCATTTGCAAAGCTGTTTGCATTCTAATTATGTGAATATTCTAGATAGATGCTACCAATATATAGAGAAGCCAGTCCATGAAACAGCCCCTGGTGGTCTTGCCCTTGTGAGGTTCTCCTGCGCAGATAAACAAGTTTGCAGTTCCAAAGAGATGAAATGTGCCCACGTGTATTCCTTGTGAATATTAGGAAAATACTGTGTTCCGTCTACATTCCTATGCTCTTCTGTTCTTCTTCTCTTTGGCGATCACTCGTAGCCAAGTAAGATTGTCTTCCATGAACACGGTCTTAACAGTGAGTCCATAGGTAACTGTGGAGTCCAATTTTGGATCCACACGTCCTTCCACAGTGGGGACATAGATTTCTGAGTGGGAGTTGATCATGATGAGGGTTTGCCAAGCATGCTTTCCTCTTAGCACGTTTCTCCCTTTCATCCTGTGTTTGAGCGTCTTCAAAGCCTTTGGTAAAAGGCTGTTCCCATTGGATTGCTCGCAGGCCAGTGTTTCCCAATTGTTGGTGTTTATACTACATTTTTAAAAAAATTGCCTTGAGACAGTCTTTGAACCTCTTTGTTGACCACCAGCATTTCGCTTTCCATTTTTAAGTTCGGACTAGAGTAGTTGCTTTGGAAGATGATAATCAGGCATCCGAACAACATGACCAGCCCAATGAAGTAGATGTTGAAGAATTGTTGCTTTGACATTGGTGACCTTTACTTCTTCCAGTACACTGGCATTAGTTTGCCTGTCTTCCCAAGTGAAGGGTAAATTTTTTCGGAAACACCGTTGATGGAATCTTTCAAGGAGTTGGAGATGGCGTTTAGAAGTGGTCCATGTTTCAGAAGCATACAGTAAGGCTGGTAATTTGATAGCTTTGTAAACAGGCATTTTGGTTTCCCTGCAAATGTCCCAGTCCTCAAACACTCTGCATTTCAATCGGGAGAAAGCCCCACTCGCAGAGCTCAGGCAATGCTGGATTTTGGCATCAAGGTTGGCCCTCGTGGAAAGATAACTGCCCAGGTAGGAGAATTTTATTTATGCATACTTTCCTGGGAGGAAGTCCCATTGTATCGTCAACAAAATAGAGTCAGAAAAGAACAGCAGTGGAACAAAATGATGCAGAAATAATTAGGTGGTAGAGTATAAAGTATAAGACATTCCCACATTTTATATTGAATGCATTAGCTGTAAGCAGTGCTTTAATCTGCTGCCTGACCTCTTTTGACAATTCTTCTAGCTTCTGTAGATATAATTTGGCTAAAATTGGTGGCCGGGAGTCTGTTGGTGTAAACTTATTTAAGGGCTCCCTCGAGCAATGCCTGTTGGAATGGCTGTCTAGTTAGGCAGCTAGTTTTGATCAGAATAACTTTATAAAGTACAAGAAGCCTATATTTCAGTATGGTATCCCATTCGCATGAAATCTACTGTGCCAAATCTTATGGATGCTATCTGGCCAAACAGAAAATTCTTATAAAGGATGACTGAATTATAGCCGTTCAAAAATGTTGTGTGTGTGTGTGTGTGTGTGTGTGTGCCCATCTGTGGAGAACCATCCCACGGGCTGCATTCCCTCATGGGCAGCTTTCTGAGGATCACATGCCAGTAGTGGTCTGGGCAAGGGGTAAAAGTGAGTGAAGCAATGGAAGTGATTTTTTAATTTTGCCCACTCCTGCCATGCAAAACTCAGGTGTTTCTGCATTCTCACATCCATCCATTCTCCACCAGGTAAGCAGGAGGCATTATCATAGTTCAAGGACACTGGCAGAAGCACTTGAGGAAGGTGTAATGAGGTTCCTCACCTCTGGTGTAAATTTTATTTAAAACAGAAGAATGCGGGTCTTCTTTTTGCTGATTTAGTGTAAATCTGTTGTGTAATCCTAAAGTTTCATGGTATCCATTTTAATTGGTGATTACGCTCAGTGCAGCTTATTCAGCTATGCACATGCGCGTTTCCCTGACGCAGGGTGATCTGGATGTGTTTGTGAAATAATAATAATATAATAATTTATTATTTATACCCCGCCCATCTGGCTGGGTTTCCTCAGCCACTCTGGGCGACTCCCAAAAGAAGACAATATGTGCTGCTTCTATGTACGTTTGCTTGTAATTTGCTGCAGTGTGTTGCTTTTGATGTGCATTGTGCTCATATTTTCAGAGCCTACTTCTGCCTGTCCTTGTCCATCATTTTTGCTGCTCCTGGTGTTGGTTCGTGTACTACAGCTGCTCATATTAGTTTAAGTGGTCTTCCTGTCTCTTCCATTACGAGGCATTGCTATGATGTGCTACTGCATGTTTGCTCATGTGCCTGGTTGTAAGCAACAAGCTGCTGCCTGGCAGTATATTCACTCACTCATGATTGTTCTCTTACCTCTGTTTGCCTGTGTAGGGCCATGCTGTTGTGCTTCCTGTGTTTGTTTGGCCTGACGCACATTGCTGCCCATGTTTTCTTGTGGTGCGTTAATGCCTATCTTTGCCTATGACATTCTGATGCCTTATTATTATTATTAGCCTCTGTTGATCCATGATGTGCTGCTATCAATGTACGAAAGCCCATGTTTTCTTTTGTGTAGTGTTTGCCCAAGATGTACTGCTCTCCATGTTTCTCATTGAAAGATCTACCCAAGTTTTCTTGTGATGCCTATTTACCCTCTTTTGCCTATGACATCTTGCTAACAACATTCAGATCTGTTGCCCATGTTTGTCTGTGTCATGTTGCTGCTTATTATGTGCTATTGATTCTCATGTATGTCTAGGATGTGCTGCTTCCATCGCTTGCCCAAGATGTGCTTTTTCCCATGTGGGGCTGACTTTGTGTGTTCTTGCAAGAAAATTCACCTCTTGTTGCTGAATTTCCATTGCAAGGGAGTTTTATTAGTAGTCTGCTTTCGCTGTTAGTTTGGACGGTATTTTAGCAATTTTGGGTGGGCTGCCTATTTCATCAGTTGCTGGTCTCCCGCTTTATGAGCATTTTTATTGAATGGTATTTCTGTATTTTATGGTAAGCTGCCTTGAAAGAGCTTCCTCTCAAAGGAGGCATAGAAACATTTGAACTATTTTTGTGCGTGCCCAGAGCCTTGTTGTCTACATGTGCTGCTGTCTAGGATATGATCTTGCCCCTGTTTAATCCAAGTTTGGGAGTGACGTGGTACTGCCCATGGTTAGTCTTTGGTCTAAACCACTGAGTCTCTTGAGCTTGCCGATCAGAAGGTCAGTGGTTCAAATCCCCGGGGTGGGATGAGCTCATATTGAAATGTCAAAATGATTGTAAAATGAGTGAAATGTATAAACTTGACAAGTGTAAACAACAACAAAAAACCCAAAAAAACTTGACAAGTATATAGTATATCAGGAAGAGTGGATTAAATTTAATGATTACTTAGTTAAATATGTTAAGTTAAATTAACTGAAAACAGCTTGCAGATACTTAATTGGCTTAGGATTTTATTTATGTTAAGGGATGAATTAATATGTTTAATTTCATAATAATGTGAAGATTTAAGGATGTTAACGTTTAAGTTAAATTTTGTAAGAATTGTGATTTGGAAAACCGTTAAAAGGATATGCAATGAAATTCAACCAAGGGGAAGTGAGGAAGTCACTTAACAATGATAATAATTATAATTTTTAATAATGCCATGATTTATGTTTGTTTGTCTTATGTTTTTGTTTGTTTATAATGTTGTGAAAACCAATACATTTTTTTGGGGGGAAAAGACAAGTATAAACAAAAAAACTTGACAAGTATAAATAAAAAAATAAAAAGACTTCTTAGTTTCCTGCCATCGACCTGAGGGAACCTGAGGCAGGAGGGCGTCTCCCCCACTCCCGCCTCCGCCCCGCGCATGCGCAAAGTTGGCCGCGCGTGCTAACAGGCTCCGCCGCGACGGGGCGGGCCGAGAGATTTCGCCTTCGCCTCACGACCTCAGGCGGCGACACCTGTTCCTCAGGCTAAGCGAAGCGCGGCGGCGACGACATTGGCATTGGTCTTCCCCTCGCTTCTCACTGCCGCGCCCGGGACGTTGGAACTTCCTCGGCCGCCTCCGCCTCAAGTTGGCTGTGGGGCAGCCTCCGCCGCCGGCCACCTGCGCTCAGCCTCGGCCAGGGAGGAGCGGGGAGAGGCGCGAGTTTCCCCCCGGAGGCGCCGGTCGCCGGCTTGGCTCGTTTGTCCCCTCCGGCGCCCCGTCGGTTATCGCAGCCGCCTCAATAGTGGCTTCCCCTCAAGCCGGGCAAAGTTGAGGCTCCGGGGCGGGAGTTGTCGCCGCTCGGGCCGGGCTCGGGAGGAAGCGCCATGGCGCCTCTGGCGAACGGCCTGTAGGGGAGCTGGGCTTTTTGGGGGGAAGGAAAGAAGTCGCTTCGCTCCGTCCGTCGCGGAGGAGCCTGAGGAGACGAGTCCGCCCGGCTCCGCTTAGAGCAGGTGAGGGACTGGCGAAGGCGGGAAAAGCGCAGGTGCCTCCGCCGCTCGCTTCGCGCCTGTCCGGAGGGGGAATCGCGGGTTGGGAGAAGACCCCAAAGAAAGGGAGAAGCCCCAACCCCACCCCGCACACGGGTATCGCGTGCGGAACTTTAAGCCCCCCCCCGATCGTCTGAACAGAGCTGCGGACCGACGCGTGGACGCCACACACACAAACGCGCATCGGTCCGGGGCTCTGTTCAGACGATCGTTTGGGGGCTTGGGTGGTACTGCTGCTGCCGCCGTTCATGCGCACGGGAGCTGTCCGTTGAAGGTCAGGCGACGGGGCGTACACGGGTATCGCATGAGTAACTTGAAGACGATGCGCGTGTCCGGGGCTCCGTTCAGACGATCGGGTCGGGGGTGGGGGATGTTGGGAGTGCTGCGGCCGTTCACGCGCACGGGAGCTGTCTGTTGAAGGTCAGGCGACGGGGCGGAATTGGGGTGGGGAGCTAAGATTCGGGCTAAAACTTTGCCGGCTTCCCCGAGCCTTGGGCGGTTGGTTGTCTGAATGAGGCTCGTTTGGACCCGTCGGGGGAAACGCGGTAGGGGGAGGTAGCGCTGCTCTGCACGGGGGCGGACATCAGCATGTCAAAATTCGGGGCAACCTCCCCCCCCATAACCATGGATGCAAATCTCATTCTCATTACAAATTTGAGTGTCAAAATTCGGTGCCACACACCCCGCATGGTGGGGGGAGGGAGCAGGGGGCAACTTCCTCCCCCCCAACCCCCCCAGGAAATAAATAAAAACAACTAACTGAAAGTAGAAATTGTAGAAGGGCTTTGACAGGTGTTTTTTGCTGAGCGCTTGGGGTGGGAAGGAAGTAATTTAAAACTGTTGCTTCATGGCTGAGTTGGGATTTGAACCCAGATCTCCTAGGTCACAGTCCAACTCTCTTCTAGCCAATATACTGCACTGGCTCTCCCCAGAGACTCTGAGAAATTGTGCATGCATGTTCCTCTGCTGAAAATTTGGGTGTAATGTTCTGGTGTTTGTATTTAAAGTTCTTTGACAAATAATAAATGTAATAATTGTAAGCACAGTAAAATAATAGTAATAATAAAATTGTTCCTGAGCCATTTCATGCTGGATCCCCCAGGCAGTGCCAGACAGAGGATGGTGACAGGTGGGTGTCTTGCCCCCCTTAAATAAATCTTGGCTGTGCCAATGTCCCTCCCCCCGCCTCTCTTGCTCCATTCTGAATAATAGTTGTGGGGTCCACCGTGGTGTTCAAGGTGTGGTAGGGGTTGCAGGGCCACATGGACAGGCCTCATCCCTTGATGTCCATGTGTCCAAACTCTTTTGGAAGGGGTTGTTTTGGTGTGCACCTGTGGAGCTGCTCCACAGGAGAAGGGGCCGCGGTGCGATAAAGGTCTCTCCTTGCTTGGAGTGACTCTGTGCTCAGAACGTAGTGTGCAAATAGAACTCCTCCTGATGTGTTTTGGACACTGAGGAATGGATTACGGTGCATAGTGGTGACGGGAAGTGAAGCTTGCCTGCTGGTCCCAGGACCCTCTCCACTTGTTTGGATACATGGAGGAGGTCATGTGAGCCCCGCCTAGTCAACTGTCGAAAGAGACATGTATGCCGTTGGCACACACAACTTTCACACTAGATGGGACACCCCTGTAGGAACGTCATTGTGGGCAAAGTAGTCTTGTGAAATGAACTTTTTTTTGGTAAACAAATGGAGCACAGCAGCCTACGTATCTCTTCAAGTAAATCTGATAAATAATACTTTTGCCTATAAAAGCTAATTCCCTATGTTTCCAAGGCGGCACACTTTCTACTGCTGTCGGTGTACTGGGTGCGCTTTGCCCATTTGTCTTTGTTGTTCCACTTTCTCCCGTATCCATTGCGACTTTTCCCTCTATTTAAATGAGCTCCTTTTAACAAAAGGCTTGTTTTGAGAAAGAAAACTCCTTGTCCCCATCTCCTCACCCCTACCTTCCTAAGTTCGTGCAGGAATGTCTTCTACTCAGCATGCACTTTGCGTTTCTTGAGGGGTGGGCTGTCGGTCTGGGTTGTTTTGCTGATAGTTCAGCACTGGGTTTTAAATGCCTGGCTAGCTTAACATCCTATACAGCTGCTGCTTTGCTCTAGAGCTGGAGAGAGTAAACTTTTGACCGTAGCTGTAAAACTTTGTTTTCGTTTCATGTGATCCATATATTTCTTGCTGAGAATGGCCTAAAAGGAATACTTTAATTTGCGGAAGCTTTGGTTTCGTTCCAAACTTTGTTGGCAATGCTTGTGAAATAATTAAAAAGAAGAATGCTCAGAACAAGTGCAGAATACCTTTTCCTGACCTGATTAAGTTCCAGGATGGAAAACAGGGATATCTAACTACTTTAAGCCCCAGAACCTCTCAATTTTTTTTTTGAAAATTAAACTTTATGTATGTTGTAGTCTGGTTCCCTGGATCAAAACATATCTCTGTCTTTTAACTGAAAGGTGTTACTGTAAATGCTGCTGCTGGGTTTTGGTTGTTTTTATCTAAATTACTGGGTTTGGTTATATTTGAAAATATTTTTCCTGGAGCTAGCTTACTTTAAACTTCCATACTGCAGCATTTTGTTGCAGGCTTCATTCTAATAACGGTGTGTTACAAAGTCAGAAGGTTTTAATTGCCCCAAGCACCACTCCACTGGCAGTATTAACCTTTGTATATGTGGTATGGTGTAGAGTTAGTGCTTAAAAACTATGAGTACATGTAATTATATACAAAATCAGGAATTAATGGAATGTTTCCATGGTCATTTATAATTGATGCATAATCAATCACATAAGCCAGTGGACTGCATAGAACACAGAGCAGCATGTGTCTTGCTTTCCTAGAAGTCAGGGTGGGAAAATGTCAGTGCCTTTCCCCTCATGGGACTGCTGTATTGGAACTCTTGCACATCAAGCAGGAAAAGTGTAATGTTTCTCCATTCTAGGCTAGTTTTTGAGGGTGGGTGGGGTTGTTGTCTCCTGAAGATTGATGAAGAACAGAAAAACATGTTTCATAGTCAAGATCTATTCACATGGAGGATTTGCAGCAGAGAATAGATATTTCCTTGTTACTCAGACACTTGCTGGGGACAAATGCGGCGGTGGGGGCAGCTGTAGTGAGAAAGCTAAGGTCATTTCTCTGTCCTACTACCAGCCTGCAACACCAACAAGCTTCTTTTGTGCCCCTTTCGCTGCCTGAGGCATGAGGCCTGGGCATCCTGATGGATGGCTGCACACAGTACTTCTAAAAGACTGAAAATGTGCTCCTTTTGTTCAGTGGTAGATCTGGGTCAGGGGAAAAGGATCAGGAAGAGGTGTCATACTGTCTGTTTCAGTCTTCCTCTCTAAAGACCAGAAGCCCATTTCATCCACTATCTTGTTCTCAAAGTGTCCAAACAGAACACAGCCACCATAATTAGTTGCCACTGAGTCCCGTTAGGGAAAAAGGTGGGGTATGCATGAATGAATGAGTGAATGGTAGACTTTTTATCAATCCACGAATTTTCCCAGCCTGCTTTTAATAAAACTATCCAAGTTGGTGGCTATCATTTCATCCCGTGGCAGTGAATTCCACAGTTTGATGATATAGTATGTGAAGAACTGCCTTCTCTTGTTTGTTCTGAATCTTCTAATATTCAGCTGCATTGGATGACCCTGGGTTGTACTGTTAGGAGAAAGAGAGTAAAATATCTCTCTACCCACTTTCTCTGCATCACACATACCTTCATCATGTCATCACCCCCTTCCTTTTGGAAACCAATGGATGGTGATGATGGGAGCCAAGAAGACATTGATCTACCTGGCCTCCCTCTTGCAAGTGCTTTGGTAGGAGATGCAGAGACATTAGCCCTGGTAGGGTGTGATGGTGGAGCTCTTCTCCAGCCTCAAACATCTGTGTCCTATGAAGAATAGGAAGGATTCCAGAAGGTGGGGAGGGTGCTCGCCAACTGATAATTATTGAGGATAAAAGAGGCACAGCAGTCTGAACTTTTATTGAACAAGGTTGGTTGTTAAGCGAAGACCTGTGCAGGTGTTTCACACAATTAGAATTGTGTGAGGAGAGAGCAGAGTATGCCAGCTACCCAGGTGCCCCACCACCCTCTATGCATTGGAGGGCAAATGCCTGCAGCGAGATGCCTGCTGTGCTCGCTGAGGCTTCTGGCATGATTTAGATCTCTCAGTTATGTACCTGCAACATGTGGAGAGTGCTGGCATTGGGGTTATGATGCATAGGATGGCTAATGTGTTCTTGCTCTCTCCCTGATCACATGAGGAGGAGAATGCCTTCATAGGAGTGAGTTCTGAGAGTATCAAAGAGACAAACAGGTGCCAACATTTGTGTTCATTGAAAGCCTCCATTATGGCTGGCTTTGGGCTGTTATGTTGGGCTCCCCATTGATTTTGGTGGGAGCATTTTAATAGATGCCACTTTTGTTGTTGGAGTATGAAGTTTGCATAATTTGAGCTAGGACTACTTCTGACTGAGAATAGGATCCCGATCAATTTCCCTGCCATGTCCCTTCATCCCTCTTCTTCTTTTTGCACTAGCACAATAGTCTTAAACCTTTTCAGAGCCAGGTCCCACTTTCAACCCAAACACTCATTTGGTGACCCATTTCTTAACCTTCTATATATTTGCAAGGTGGCAGTGCTCCTGTTGCAATCCAACTTGGATGAAGCTGTGACCCACTAGTGGGCCCCAACCCACTAGTTAAAGACTAGTGCCCTAGCAGACTCCTGCCAGTGCAAGGTTCAAGCCAGTCATTGCTTCTCTGTCCAATGGCATGCATCTTTCCACTGATGTAGCATTGTGCTCTGCTGGAATAAGGGTTTTGTGAGCAATCCTATCCTGCCTGGTGGCTTTAAGATAGGACAGTGCTATTCATTTACAACTGCATTCACCAACTAGGTTCCCTCCAGATGTTTTGACTGCAGCTCCCATCAGTTCTAGTCATCACAAACTCTAGGCCTCTCTGTCTGGCCCTCAGGACTCTCTCCAAGCCATGCTTCCTCCTCAGCCCACACCCTTTCCCCCGGTTACAGGTAGATAGCAATGTTGGTCTGCCGTAGTCGAAACAAAATACAAAAACTCCTTCCAGTAGCACCTTAGAGACCAACTAAGTTTGTTATTGGTATGAGCTTTCGTGTGCATGTGCGCATGCACACGAAAGCTCATACCAATAACAAACTTAGTTGGTTTCTAAGGTGCTACTGGAAGGAGTTTTCTTTTCTTTTCCCCTGGTCACATCTAGACTTCATTGCCTGATAGAGTGGAATGTGTCCTTGGTTGGCTGGATAGAGGATAGCAAGAGCTATGAGAGCAGCCTGCTTTTACAAAGGCTTTATCAGTGACTGCTCCCAGACTTTGGCACTCTCTCTGTAGGGAAGCTAGACAGACTCCCTCCTAGCTGTCCTTCCACAGGTAGGTGAAGAATTTCTTGTTCCAACAGGCTTTTTGGAATTGGACTGCTTTTCATTAAAGGGAGGATCCCACACAGTTTTTATTGTAATGATCTGTACGTTTTAAACAGATTTTATATGTGCATATAATTTAAATTCTATCACTGTTTAATTGTGTTTTAATGTTTGTTTGTTTTCTATACTTTTGGTGTTTCTTGCCGTGGTGTAAACAAATATAATAATAAAAAAGTTTACATGTGTTGTTTTGCCCTTTTTTGCCTCTAGTAAAACAATAAACAGTTTTCCCTCAAGGGCCAAGGCACTACTCTAGCCTTGTATCCAGTCTAGCCGACCTTGCTGAGCATAGCTAAGAAACTTAGCAATTTTGATAAAACCAGACTGAGTTTGCGTATTATGTGAGCTGAAATGCTTGTAGAAAATGACCTGAAATCCTGTGTCCCACTAAACTTAAGATTTATTTGGGGAAGTTGGCTTTGGGAAAGTTGTTCAGATGATGATGTGGTCTTTGGTCTGAAAAAAGTTCCCCACCCTGGAATAGACTTACTGGGTTGTATTCATCATAACACAAAGGAAATTGCTCCACCAGCTGATGGAACAATCTCTCCTGCCTCCTTTATGAGTAGATTTGTGGAGGGTGCGGGGAGAAGAGTCCCATTGTGAGAGTGGGCATCATTGTGCTGGTTTCCACTTGTTCAGTGATTTAGTTGCATATGACCCACTGAGATCAATGAACAAGTATATTAAGTTTCATAGATCCACTCTGTGTATTACTTAGGTCTATAGCACCCTATATTCTGGTGACACTCATGGGGAAGCTTACATTTGGCTCCATCAGGAGCAGGACCTTTTTTGTAACAGTGCTTATGTGCTGTGTTTTCTTCTGAAAGAGTCCATACAGCTTCCACCATGCTCTTTATGAAGATGCGTGCAAAAACCTTGCTTTTTTAGGTAGCAGCTGAGAACAGTTGATGAACACTGCTATGTCCCATTACTTAGTACAGTCATACCTTGGATCTCAAACGCCTTGGCTTCCGAAAAAATTGGCTCCTGAATGATCGAAACCCGGAAGTGAGTGTTCTGGTTTTTGAACGATTTTCAGAAGCCGAATGTCCGGCGTGGCTTCCACGGCTTCTCATTGCCTGCAGGAGCTTCCTGCAGACAACCAGAAGTCGTGCTTTGATTTCTGAACATTTTGGAAGTCGAATGGATTCTGATTGACTTCCAAGATACGACTATCATTGTTTTGTTATGTCATCACTTCTGTTTAATTGTTGACTGGGCTCATGTATTTCATTATTTTATGGTTGATTTTCGTTGTGCATTTTTTTTTGAGAAACAGTTGTATAGAAGTATTTAAAAATAAAATAAATACTGGTTGAGTGCAAATAAATCTAGTTAAGTTTAGTGGGACAAGGATTTCAGGTCATTTTCTACGAGCATTTCAGCTCACATAATATGCAAACTCAGTCTGGTTTTATCAAAATTCTTAGCTGTGCTCAGCAAGGTCAGCTAGATTGGATACAAGGCTAGAGTAGTGCCTTGAGGGAAAACTGTTATTGTTCAGCAACTTGGGATGGTTAAAGACAAGTCTGGAGAAGTGAAAGTGCTCTGCTTTCGTGCTGGATAAGCCACTTTGTTTTGTTTAAAAGAAATGTGTCCATTGACTGAGCTCTATATTTAATGCAAGACTGAAACTGAAAGCTGGCTTCACTCTTCATTTTTCCTTGTAAATACCCCTGAATGCCCAGTAACACAATTCAGGAAAAGAGCACACTTAATTAGCTATGTCTGATCTTCCTGATGTGCCTGCACTATGGGATGCAACTACTGTAACTGGATTTAGGAAAATAGTAAACTGAGTCACCAGCATATACAGTATGTTCTCTTATGCTGCTGAATAAGTTGTTTACATCTTTCAGGCTCAAGTTAGGAATGCCAGTTGATTGGCTATGCTGTAAACCTTTTTATCTGAGTATGCAACATACCATGGACCATATTTTCTCATGGTGCAGATTATAACAATCTGTACTCTTCAGCATGTGTTCTAGATTGCCAGTGGAAATTAATAGTTGATTCCATGTTTTTATTACATCCTAAATAGTATTACTTTTGTATACTTTTATAAAATTATGATCTGTATTAAAACAATTTGGCTAACAATATTTCATTATTGGATAATTTTGTAAAACTGGCAAGTTTGGCTTTTAATTTCATCTTGAGCATAGTGGTTTACGTCTGTATTTGTCCATCACGTCCAAAATGAGCAGCTGCTAGTTATTCCCGGTTCTGTATAATATGACTAATTTGTCTCAAGCTTGTTCCCACCAAAGAAGCTTCTACATCATGTGACAGGAACTAATTTTGGTGTTATTTGCTTCAACACAGTAAATAAAAGAGAGAACATGGATACTCTTCTTTGTAGGGTGGAAATGGTAGTACGGTAGAACACAGAGCAAAAACAACAATCGTAGCTCATTACAATTTTCTGTGCCTGTTTCTATAGTACTACAGTTGGATCAGGGTCCTTTTTTTTGTTGAGCAACAGCTGTTGTAAATAGCATGGGGTGACCCCACATTCTCAGGTTAGGGGAGAGAAAGGAAAACCTCTATCCATTTTATTCACTTCATGCTTAATTTTGTAAACCTCTGTCATGTCCTCTCTTACTCATATTTTACACAATAGTCTGCATCTTATTAACATTTACAATGTTCAGGTTTTCTAATGGTGGAACGCAGTTTAAGTACCTGACTTAGCTATTGTTCCTGTTCAATAATGTTATGCACTATTAGTGGCTGACAATTAGCCTTATTCTAGTGGTTTTACCACTTCGTCATTTATCTCCTTTGGCTTTTCTTATATCATTGAAACATGAATTGTTTGTAAGTCCCCTTATCTGAAAGGCAGAATATAAGCCTTTCTTTGGCAAACTGTGTAGAATGTAAGGCATTTTGTTGAAGTCTGTAGATTGTCTGGGTGAGCTTCTTTGCAATTGTTTCTGTACGGTGTCACATAAAGCCATAAGGCTGTGAAAAGTCAGTCTGTAATATTTATTATTTGTTTGATTTTATATGAATTGAGAGTTGCTGTTACACAGCAGATTCTCTTTATTTTCTTGCAGAAATCAAGCTGGGGTAGTTCAGTCAGTAGAGCACGAGACTCTTAATCTCAGGGTCATGGGTTTGAGCCCCATGTTGGGCAAAAGATTCCTGCATTGCAGAGGGTTGGGCTAGATGACCCTCGTGGTGCCTTCCAACTCTATGATATTCCATTTGTTTGTTTGTTTTTGTTTTGGAGCTACTTGTTCTCTCTCTCTTTTCTTGAGAAAATGTTATTTTAGCTTTTCAGGCAAAACTAAGACCCTCTCAACCTTTTTGGAGTATTTTGGACCGTTCTTGTTTCAAAAGGATATGATTGCCTACAGCAGGGGTAGTCAACCTTTTTATACCTACCGCCCACTAATGCATCTTTCTTCATGGTAAAATTTCCTTACCGCCCACCAGTGCTCGGTGGAAGGAGGATTCAGCTTGTGCCGTAGAACCCCCTACCGCCCACCTAGAATCCTGAAACGCCCACTACTGGCCGGTAGGGACTAGGTTGACAACCCCTGGCCTACAGCATCAGACAGAGTCTACTTCATAAATCAATTTAAGCATTTCTTAAATGGACATTTTACAGAGCTTGCTCAGTCAGTGATCTCTGGTCAGAGAAAGTGGGTGTAACCTTTAATTATTTCCTGGTACCTCTCAAGAAGCAAAACCCACTTAGCCTCTCTTTCACAGTGTTACATGGTTGTTGTTGTTTTTTAAATGGATGTAAATCCATATGTATACAAACATACACACTATTAATATTTAACTTTTTCAAACTTAGGAGCTACTTTTAACTAAATTCTGGAACTTAACATCTGTTTTTCAATTTTTAAACTTTCAAGTCAGTGTTTCTGACTTTCAGACGGGGGTCAGCAACATTTCTGGGCCATTAGGCACTTCACAAACTGGAGAAACTGTTGTGAGCAACACATGCACACACTACACCTTTTAAACACCCCTTTCTGTTTGCCTGGTAAAAGTGCAGGTGGCCTTCCTTCCTTGACATCTGGTATCATCCTATTCATACCAGTGCTACAACTTCCTTAGGCTGGGTTACAACCTGCTACTTGAAGAACAGTGGTCAATCCTGTAGATACATAGGAAGCTTAGTCCTGTAAAGAATATGTTAATGATTGGTTATATTATCGCCAGGTCAACAAAATGTTTAAACAAGACTCTAAAGAAAACGGATTTGATGAAAGTGGATCAAAGTTTGAATTAGAGATATTAAGTAATGATGCAAAAATTTTGTCTAAAATGTATAAATTGCTGCTTGAATGGCATTTGAAGGGCGAAGAGGTTAAGTCAGTTATGATTCACTGGGCCAAAGATTTTAGGTATAATATACAGCTGAGTGATTGGGTCAAATTACGGAGGGAAGGTTTAAAATTTACTGCATGCAATGCCCTAAAAGAAAATGTGATGAAAATGATGTATAGATGGTATATTACACCTGTCAAGTTAGCAAAAATGTATAAAGTCAGTAATAAATGTTGGAAATGTAAAGAAAAAGAGGGAACATTTTATCACATGTGGTGGGAATGTAAAAAGGTGAAATGCTTCTGGGAGATGATATATAATGAGTTGAAAAAAATGTTGAAATATACATTTATAAAGAAACCAGAAGCATTTTTATTGGGCATTGTAGGGAGTGACATAAACAGAAAGGAATGTAAGCTCTTTTTATATGCAATAACAGCAGCAAGAATATTATTGGCCCAAAAATGGAAGCAAGAAGAGTTACTGTCAATTGAAGAATGGAGGATGAATGGCTGGCAGTGTGCAGCTTCGCTCCCCCCCCCACTATCCATGGTAATTTGGGGGGACTGGGCAGATATTTGCACCCTGGCACCGCATCTGCTAAAGACGGCCTTGCTAGTATCAGACGCACATATTTTTGGAGAGTTGAGATACCACAAGCGTTTAAGACCACCTGAATCGTAATACATAATCAAAGGGTGAAGAAGTCAGCTGTAGTTCTTAAATTCTTGTTTCTTCCCTCGATTCTGTAATGCTTGTACACAGCATGTTGCTTCCTTAACACTTGAAATTTTGGGTCTCAGGTACAAAAACACAAGCCTTTTTATTTTGAGTCATTATAATCATGTTAGAAACTCCCTGAATTATCAGAACCATTTTTATCACAGTTCTCCAGAGCTGCATTAATCTCCTAAACTGATTAACTTTGAAAGGAGTACAACAGTATTAATTATGAAACACAGAAGTAGGTGGTCTGTTGGAAAGCATGCTTTCCATTTTAAGCCTGGAGTAACAATCATAGTAACACAACGCTGCTCATGTGACAGCTAGACAAAGAAGCCATTATGCATGGCTAGCTGGAGATGTAGCGTGCTCAAACCTATATTCAGGCAAAACTTGGCAGATCCAAACTTAGAAAGTCTACTTTGTTAACACTCCTCCTTCCAGGCAGTTCTTCCAGAACTCCTGGGTTTCATTTCCTTAAGTAGACAAAAAATGGGAGACTTACAGTATCCTTGTAATATTTGCTTTATGCAATATATGACATACAATTAAAGACAATTGAGATTTAGAATAAAGCAGAGCTCTAAAAGCTAGCAGATTTTCAGAGAGCAACTTGTGTGGCCACCCCCAATGTTGCATCCTTTGTTCCAGCTAATTCCAGCTAGAAGCTTTTAGCTTTCTCTCAGCTTCTGCCTCTATCTCAGTTTCAAACTCCAAAGTTAATTATTTCTTCCAAACTGTTTTAAGACTACCATAGATAGTCATTAAGAAATATTAATGTTCTTTTGTCAGTACTCAGATCGACGGTGATCAAGGCAGCTAAACCCATAACAATATTATGGGATCAGTCACAGATTAAACCAAAGAAGTCCAGATTTGCTTTAATTATCCTGCTCATAGTGAGATAACAGGTGCAGGTCATATTCAGTAAGTTAGCCAATGAGTTACATTTTGATGTTCCATGTTCCATTCTTACCCTTTAATTTGATACTGTCTTCATTGGCTGGCAGTCTAATAGATCAGGCAATGAAGGGATTATCAAATGAAAGGTTAAATTGGAAGCTGTAACAATAAAATGTAAGGCATTATTGAACTTTTGCTTTGCTCCAATTTAGCCTTCCCCAACCTGTTGGCTTCCAGATGTTATTCCTGCTCATTCCATCATTCCTGATCATTGGCCATGCAGGCTGGGGCTAGGAATATAAGAAAGCAATGTTTGTTTTACTTCCTTTATGTTCAGCACATGCATCATTTTTTCCCATTCCGCTGCAATTCAGCTTCTGACAAAAACTGTGTTATTCGTCTTGCTGTCTGCTGTGGTGGAATTTTATGTGCTTAATTACAGTTAATCATGCTACCTGACCCTAGTGCACCGCAATACAAATGGGGGTGTGGTGGGGTCATCATTTATGTATTGTTTTGTGGACTGAAAGCGCCAGCAGTGAATACCGATAGTATTTGTTCCAGAAGTGAAAAATAAAAACCAACAAACACTGGCAATTTCCACTCCTGTTTCTGTTTCCTTTGGATTTATCCAACATCCCCAGCTGCAATTGATGGGAACTGCCTTCAAAACATATCATGTTGAAGATAGCTGCTCTTTTTTTATCCCAGTAATGAATCTCAGGGCAGTGCTATTTAACTTATCCTGCCATTTCTAGCATTTGTATTTTTGACTGTGTGTAAAACAGGCATTATATGTGTCCTTGCATTCTTGCAGTATATTTTGAATCATCACCTAACAATGATTCCAAAATATAATTGGCCGGCCCATCTAGGGGCATATATATTTGAAAGCAAGCTTTCATATGCATATCCCTAGCTCGTTGAGGATTTATATGCATTTGATATTTGAACCTAAAAAGCACGCAGTGAAGGCTACTGTGTGATGAGATCATAGCAATAACACAAGAAGGGGAGAGAAAAATTCATTCATCCTGGATCCCCTGGAAAGATGACCAGCACAGTCCTCAGTGATGCTCTAAATAGAGGTCACATATTGACAGCAGTTTACTGTTGTGCACATTTATTGCTGGATTGGAGCCACTGAGTCCTTCCTTGCTTGTTGATTCTGACTTCTGGCCTGTCTCATGATCCCTGCTCCTGGCTCACCTCACACTGTTGCCCTCAGTCCAGTTCTGACAGACACCATAGAAGACAGAATCAATACTCAAAATGATAGTCTGGAACTCTGAACTGAAACCAGGAAGATGAAACACTCTGGAAATGAATGCCATGTCTTGCATTTAGGTACAAATAAATGAAAAGCGCTACTATAGTATAGTATGAAGGACACTGAGCTTGTAGCAGTGCACACAATCTAGGTGACTCAGTGGAATACAAGCTGAACATGAGCCAGTGGTGTAGTGCAGCTGTTAGAAAAGCTATTGCAATCTTGGTCTGTATCAACAGAAACACAATGTCTAAATTACAGGAAGTAATAGCCCCCCCTTATTTTCCATACATATGAAATACTTTATCAAGTTCTGGGTGCCACATCTTTTGAAGAATCTGGATAAACCAGAGCATGTCCAAAAGAGTGGTCTGGTAAACCATGAAAAAAAATGCTGTGTAGAAGACTTGAGAAGAGAAGATTAAGAAATGAGAGTCTTAAAATATCTTGAGTGGTTTGTGGACATTTTGTACTACATTTGGGGAAAGATTCAATTAGCCTCCGTTCTCTTGCATTCACGTTCCAATAGGTCTTTGACTGCTGAATTTTCAGAGGAAAGAATGTGGTTCCACAAGTTGTGGAAAAAGGAGGTCCAGTCTATAATTCCTCATTTAAATCTTTGACAGTTCAAATGAGAAAAGATCTCACTCTTTAAACCCCACCATCCCATCTAGTCATAGAACTAAACTAGTTATGTTTTAATACTTGAATCAAATCTGATCCTATATGTTTTCTTTTATGTAGTGTCACAATATCCAAGATGTAGTCATAAATATTATTCTACTTTGTTTATAAGTTTTCATCTGGGGATTTGTTGTTTAGCTTTCTGGCATGGGAGAAGATAGGAGGTTGAAAAACATTGCTAAGCCTCAGCAACTTGATAGCTTAAAACAGAAGCCTTGCTGGGCTTGCTTGCAGGATTTGAATGAACTAGCAGCTCAGATTTAGTGAAGTTATCTTAATTAACCCTGACTTACACTACATTAATTGAATAATTGATGTTATAACTCACAAGGGTGTTTGCAGTGGTGAAAGGAAAACAAAAGCAGTTTCTTTGTCATTGCCAATGGAATTGTGTTAAATAATTTATCTTGTTTATTCAGTTAGCTGTCACTAATCTATTAAAAAAACTTTATTTATTTATATACATTTGGAAAAAGGTGTCAACAAAATTTGCTTCCAGGAGGATCATATAATCCACTGAGAAATCTGAAACTCTGTTTTGCTGTTTAGTTGTGTTACAATTTATAAGAGAGGGTGATGCCAGGTAAGGCATATTCAGAGTAGACCAAGTGAAATCAATTTATATCAATTAAACTACTCAATTATTTGGTGATATCAAACTAAGAGTAGTTTCATTTAAAGATTCCACTTTTTATACTATGGGCATTATTAAGAACAGAAATCTGAGTTCTTACTGTTATAATCACTACTTCCTATATTCTACAGACAACACATAATTTATCACACTCTCCTAGATTTACCATTTTGGCTAACCTCACTTTTACTTATAATGACTGTAAAATATGGTTAGAGTAATGCATGTTGAAATATGCAAATTTTCCAAAAAGCCTAACAATTTGGAGCTACTAACACACTTGAATCAAGTCACTGCAAGTCTCTAATGATTCCTGAGAATTGCCATCGACGATTTCTAACTAGGGAAGTAATCATGGTAAAACATGTTCAGTAAATTTTTGATCATTGTCAGCAGTTAAGGAAAAAATTGAGGAGAATGTTGACACACCACCAGGCCTGAACCCAGAAACAGAGCCTGTCTAGGCTATCTGCTTCAGACATTCTTTCCATTGACTAGATCCAGCCTCCTAGGAAAAATGATCACTGTGACAACACAGCTGAATGGGTTAGAGTCGTTAGACGAATAAAGGCTTCACAAGTGTAGGGCTGAGCTAGACAGCCTGTTTCTATTCTGTAAGAGGCAACTTTGAAGAGAAGGAGCTTTATTTAACCATTTATTTTTTTAAAAAAACACCCTTGTTTCTGAGTCATGCAGACATGGCGGGTGGGGTGAGTAAAAGGCATTGTGTTCTATTAGAGAAGTACTTTGAAAGTGATGCCTTGGAGCTTTTCATGAACTATTGTTAAAGGGTGTTCTTGGGCTGCAGAACATCATTAATGACTTTAGTGGATTTTAATTATTGAATTTTTTTCCTGCAGATAAGTCACCTTCATTAAAATAATCACTTTTTTTAAAAAATGACAGTCACATAAAACTGGCAATTTAATGTTTGTAAGATAGTATGGGAGAGCTGAGGAATTATTTTTGAAAATTACTCAATATAGTTGTTTTCTAGTTTCACCATTGCTCTATTTTTATAGAACAGTACTTAATAGTTTTGGGTGGAATCCAGTGTTGTGCAAGCAGATTTCTGCTCAGGAGACAGGCTTTCATCTTCTCCCTCCTGCAGCCTTTGTGTGGCTGTAAAATCTGTTCCAGAGGGTCCCCCAGCCCTCTGGAGCAAATTTTGAAGGCCCACAGGGGGTGCAGTGGGGAGAATAGAAAGATGAAGTCATACTGCATGCGTGGAATTACATTCTGCATGGACAGCAATAGATAAACCCATGCCATTTAGACATCTAATTGCTATTATAGAAGCATAAAATCCAGCCATATTTATATTTATGGTGTATAGTTGCAGAGATTGTTGGTGCATACAGATAAAACAAAGCAGTTGGCACTGTTTTTCTTCCCATAGAGCGAGACTGGAGTATTCCCACTTTCCCACTGCATTTACTCCCTAGGAAGTATGTTAGGGATTCCTGTCCAAAGCAGAATAATGAAAATACAACATAACATATTAATAGTGCCTATCCTTTGCGTGTTGTCTCAGAATTAAGATGCATTCGGTTCAATGGAACTAACTTTCAGATAAGAAGTACTACAGTCTATGAAAGATTCCTTAACATTTACACACATTTACACACTCAAAATGTGACTGTCGCCATGCTGCAGTTTGCTTGGTCACAGAAAACTACAGCCTGATGACAACCTTCAGAGAGCTGCCAGGCCTTCGCAGTAGTATTGGAGGGCAGTGTTGGTGGCAGGAAGGCCAGGCAATCTGCAGAGGAACAGTCACAATAGTCCTCGGCAATTGTTCTGCTGCCACCACTGTCCACTTTACGGATGCCACCAATTGATCCTTCACTGCCAAGTAGGACTCCATGGTTGCTTGGGCAACGTGCTGCTATCTCTTTCGTCTTCATGGGAGGAAGTCTATAGGGGGTTCCTCCATAGGTCGCCTGGACTGCCCCCACCTCACTCGTGAGAGAAGGTCTAAAGGGAGGGGGGTGCCTCTCCGTGGCTCATCTGGACAGCTGCCAACTTCTTCCTTTTCACAGGAGGATGTCTAAAGGACAAATTGCTTAGAATCGCTGCCTTAATTGGCTCCTTCTCTCAGATGTTTTGGTATTCTAGATTAGACTAAGGTAGGATATGAACTCCACTCATTGAACTGTTACTGCAGTACATACGTACGCAGAAAACCATGAGAAAAAATAACCGTGTTGAAGCACATCATGAATGATATGCCAATCTCTTATGACGAATGTCTGCTACTCCAATGTTGTAATCAAACATGGTAGCCATAGGTGACGAATGAGTAAGCTGGTGGAGGAGGGACAGAGTACTCCATTCTACTATGCAGCTAGCATAGAAACGAAGCTTGCCACTGGAGAAGGGACACACACTTTCCCCATTTTCAGCATAAAAATGCATCAGGTTGTCTCAAGAAGGATGGAGCTCTTTGTTTCTCTATCAGTTCCCAGGAGGCTAGCAATACTTTTGTGGGCTAATTTGAAAGGTGTACCAAATGGAAGAAATGTGTGTTCACTAAGTTCATAGTATGGAGGCGTGCTTCACCTATTTAACAAAGATATTTTTTAAAAAATATGAACCTCAGCATTTGAATTTTCCTTTAAACTCAAAGCACATTTTCACAGCTGTGTGTCATAAATTTGCACATCTCTCCTGTCATACACATCTCATTCTCACAATGCTGAAATAAAAAAGCTTCCAAGGCTCAGTACACACTAGCAAAGCTGTGACAAATGCAAAAAAGTAATCTTGCTAGCCACAATTGGTAATTTACTTGTTTAAGCTTTAGTAGTTTTAAGGGACAATTCATTGGATGACAGAGGCCTGTGTGTAAATTGAAGATACTGTGCCCATTGAAAGGTACATTTGGAAGGTAGTACTTCTCAAAACATTTTTTCTCCCACATAACATTACATTTATCTTGAACTTTCCTTTGCATTATTTATATTCAGCCTGACAGTACACAGGATTAATCACAGATTTTGGACTGTTTTCAATTGTACTTAAAAGAGACCTTTCTCTGTGTGCAAGATGCGGAAACCCCTCTGAAGAGAGTGTCAGATGACAGAATTTACCAGTGTCACAGGAGTTTGGTGTATAAATTCACTGTTTAGCCTACTTTTATAATAGAGCTTTATTGCTACTTTAATCCACACCACATGCAGATGACCTGAGCAAACCCCACGGAAAGACAGAAGTCTTGTTGTGTGTATGTGAAACAGTTGCTCAAAATCTGATGCACCAGCTGTGGCTCGACTAGTTTGGAAGTCAAGGGAAACTTGATCTCTTAATCTTTTTTTTTTCACCAGACAGATATTGTAAATAACAACTGTTTCCTAACTGTATTCTGTCAGTTAGGCAGAATACAAGGTTTGAATACAAGGCTTTAAAGAATCATGCTCAATGTGGTCAAAAAGTTATATAGGAAAAGGGCATTAAGAGAAAAGAAATTTATCCCCCAACCCCAGCAATATTTTTGTCTGGGTTTATTTGTCTTGTTCTGTAGCAGCGGCTGAATATTATGAATACAATCCAAAATACAGTGGTACCTTGGTTCTCAAACTTAATCCATTCCAGAAGTCTGTTCCAAAACCAAAGCGTTCCAAAACCAAAGTGCCCTTTCCCATAGAAAGTAATGCAAAATGGATTAATCCGTTCCAGACTTTTGAAAACAACCCCTAAAACAGCAATTTAACATGAACTTTACTGAATAATGAGACCATTGATCCATAAAATGAAAGCAATGATCAATGTACTGTATTGTCAAATAAATGACAGTATTGTAGATGATCAAAATTAAAATTAACTTTTTTTCTTACTTGCACTGATGATAGTCATTGTTTGGATGGGGGGCTTTTATCCATTTCCACAGTCACACACACAATCAGTCAATCAATCAATCAATCAATCAATCAATAGCTGAACTGGGTTCCACCCAGTCACAAAAACAAATTAACCGAAAAAGCCTCAAAAACAAAACCACAAAATAAATAGCAAAAAGAAAAGCGCCAAACTTAATCCATTCCGGAAGTCCGTTTGACTTCCGAAATGTTCAAAAACCAAGGTGCAGCTTCTGATTGCTGCATGTGCCCCAGAAACAATAGCCGACAGCCGCATCAGATGTTCGGCTTCTGAAAAACATTTAATTCCGGGTTTTTGGCGTTTGAGAACCAAGGCGTTTGAGAATCAAGGTACCACTGTATTAAGTGTGCTTGTGCTCCAGTTGAAATCAGTGGAACATTGCCAGGTGATTATATTCTCAAATCCCACAGATGTATCTGGCTCCTACCCTATATATATTTATATATTTTAACTTTAATGTACTTTGATGTAATAGGGACCATTAATGATGGTTTCTGAAGGTAGTAAATTAGGGTAATCGGCAACAAAAAGCTACCCAGCAATCAGTGTCTTTTAAGTCTTTCATGACAGAATCCATGCATAATATCTGGGTAGCTTTCAATGACTAACAGTATATAATGTGAAAGAAACCATTAATACCAGTTGGGATGTAAAGTCTGCTCATGTAGTATGTAAGCCTTTTTTTGGCACAGAGTTTGACACACACACACACACACACACACACACACACATTTCACACCCTCTCTCCAGTCAATCACTGTAAAGTGCTTCATAACACATGTTGCAATTAAGCTGTAGAACTTTCTCTCTCCCCCCCCTTTTTCTCTTAATTTTTACTATAGAGAATAACTTTAACAAAGTGCCTCATTAAGTCCATAGCCACAGATTTTATTTTAGGAGAAATGGAATTGAAATAGCTGTAAAACTTGGATTATTGAATGCAGTATAACTCCTAGGTGCTTCCTTAGACAATGGTACCAATGACAATCCATTTTTGTAATGACAGATAAGCACCCTTTATCAGTACTATCCAGTTTCAAAAGGGGGTGCAGTCAGATTTAAATAATTCAATAAGTACTCTATAAGGAACATGGTTAAAGGACTGAAATCTTTTTTTTGCTTATGTTAATAAAAATACACTCATCATTCATTTCCCTTCAAATTACTGCTCACAGCAAGGAATTAGCTTCCAAATTCACTTTCAGAAGGTTTCAGATAACCTGAAACCAGAGCCAATTTACATATTTTAATAGGATGATTTATCTTGGAAAAAATATTAATTACAACAAAAAGTCTTTGATTGTTAGGGTTTCTAAGGCAATGCCTTTGTTGGATCCTTTTAATGATGAAGCAGGCTGTCTCTAAAGCAGATTCTGTTCACATTAAAGGAAATGAATGTGAGAGTTTAATGACATGGGGCATCTTTTTTCTTTTTTTAAAGTAGCATTAAGAAAAGTTAGATTGATATGAATAACAATTGAGAACTTTGATATCAAATTGGTATGAAATTATCAAAGTGTTTTCTGTGCATAATGTATAGGTTTGTTTACCACTATTAAATTAGTGTATATAGCATTATTTTGTATTTCGACTGCCAAATATCAGATGCTGTTTTAAAAGTAATTTCATTCATTCACCGGTTCCTCATTGTGGAATGAGGAAAGGTATGTACAGCAGGGCAGAACATGCTGCAGTGATGACATATCCCCATTCTGTATACTTTTATTGCATTTGTAGGCTCTGGATCATGAAATGTGTGTCTGGTGGGCCACTTTCTTCCATGGCTTTCTGTAGTAGATCATGCAAGGAAAAAATGGCCTGGCTATACCCTTTGAGAATATGTGGAGTCTATTTTGAATTTTTTAAAATAAAAGCACAAGGTATGCTATATCTGAGGAGGATGAACTCTGTTCTGTTAAAAGAACTGTTTGAGAAAATCCCTAGGTCAAAGCTTTCCAAACACTGTATCGTGACACATTAGTCAGTGTGTTGTGCGGATGCTCCCCACGCTCCTCCCAGAGCTAGAAAAAGGTTAGTTTAACCCCCAGTTTGCTAGTAAAACTGAATTACTGTGTCGTGAAATGATGCATGTCTAAAAAGTGTGTCACCAACATGAAATGTTTGGAAAGCTCTATCCTAGGTGAATTCATCAAACCAATTTTAATGTGAAACTGATGTAAAACATAATCCAAATAAATATTCTGAAAAGCTTAAACTTTTATATCGATAGGTTTGTTTTGTTTCTGCAAGCAGTAATTAACTTATAGCTTTTTCATAAAATGTTTATTGCAGGTCCCTAAGGTTATGTATATCCTAAATTTTTAAAGTTGCTAATACTTTTAACATAACTTCTTTTGGAATGCCTAGAAACAGAAGGACTAGTCTTTGCTTCTTTTCTGATATAGTACCTGTTTTTGTTTATGTGCACCACAAGTCTTCTATTATTTGTGGCCAACATTTTTTAAAAAACAAGATGCTATTGCATTTATAAAGAATATTACTCTACGGCTCTTCAGGTATACTGTTATTTTAAAACTATTTTTTGAGCTCTCTTTTCTATATATTCATAGATAAGTTAGCTTGCATTTTCTCAAAATACAGTTTTGACATTTGATGCCTTAGCCTTCATTCTATGCCCTTAAAATACTCTTCATTATATTAACTTTATCAAATGCTTAAGGTATATTTTCCTTTATTCAAGTTCGTCAGTAAAGACCTAATGCTGGTTATGGCAGTCCTCCATACCAAATGAGTTAACGATTTGCCTTGCAAATTTATATTCTACTTTATGTGCCATGAGCCAGATTATAAGGTATGTGACAGAATGTGAAAATATATACATGTGTGAAAATGATTTCCTAGTGCACTGCTCCTATTGCATTTAATGCCTGTTATCTATTAACACTGCAAGCAGAATCGATAAAAGCAATCAAGTTTATTCATAGCCACAAGTTAACATGAGACTAATCACTGCTGACAAGATTGGGTCAGATACAAGTTTTGATAAGGTCAGCATTGGTTGCTTTAATTAATGTTTCTGTCTGTCAACAAAATATAACATTTTTGTTTTTATGTCCAAAGTCCCACATTGCTGCCTTGTGTTCGTTGTTTATTGTCTAAGAATACATTATGAGCAGAGATTGTGTACAGCAAAAGCTATACTGAGGTTTCAATACCTGTGGGACCAGAATGTATGAAGGAGTTAGCAATAATCGTTGGACTGGTCCTGTCCTATAGACGCTGAGCATTTAGTGACCTCACTTCCTGCTGCTGCGCGTTCTGAACCAGTCTGTAGTACATTTGCACATGCTTAGAGCTCCTGCCATGGGGTTGAGAATGCTGTTTGATGGGGTGTAGATGTACAATAATCTGGGGTGCTGGTTGTGCCTCTGGATGCCGATGCATGTCCTAGGGATGCTGGTGGCGCTGTGGTCTAAACCGCTTAGCCTCTTGGGATTGCCAGTCAGAAGGTTGGTGGTTCGAATCCCCGCGACAGGGTGAGCTCTCATTGCTGTGTTCCAGCTCCTGCCAACCTAGCAGTTCAAAAGCACGCCAGTGCAAGTAGATAAATAGCTACCGCTGCTGCAGAAAGGTAAACGGCATTTCCGTGTTGTCTGGTTTCCATCATGGTGCCCTGTTGCACTAGAAATGATTTAGTCATGCTGGCCACATGACCCGGAAAGTTGTCTGTGGACAAATTCCGGCTCCCTTGGCCTGAAAGCGGGATGAGTGTTGCAACCCCATAGTCGCTTTTGACTGGACCTAACCGTCCAGGGGTCCTTTACCTTTTTTTAACTTTTACCTGCGTGTCCTAGGCATGTTCCCTGTCTTGGATTTTTTACCTTAGTTGGAAGGATACCTGTGCAAGTACAGGTGTATGCACATAGAGTTCTCTACAGCAAGTGTGGGCAACATTTTTCAGCCCCAAAGGCAACATTCTCTGGAGGGCAACATTGCAAGGGCCACTTTCCAGTGGAGAATGTGGGTGAGGCAGAAGCAAAGGTGGGCAAAGAAATGGATATGACTCCTGCATTTGTACAGTATTGCAGCTATACAAAAGCCGGGGGGGGGGGTTATAGACATGCTTTTACATGCATCCCTCCCATCTAGGCAAGCAAGTTAGAGTGATTTATCACAGTTCAAGGACTCATTCCAGCTAGGCAAAAGGACCCATGAAGGGTTTGGCCTGGGGAGAGGGCGCATAAACTGGAGGGCCAGAGGGAGAACTCTGGAAGGCCGTGTTTGGCTCATGGTCTCGAGGTTCCCCACCATGAGGGTGAGAATGCTGACCGGGATCTTCATCCCTGTGGAGGTAGCCCTGTGCGTGCATATATCTGTGTTTGTGTAATCTTGCTTTGAACTTGCATGGCCACCCTTCTTGCGGAGCATTCTACACTGGCTCCCAGTATGTTTCTGAGCACAATTCAAAGTATTGCTGCTGACCTTTAAAGCCCTAAACAGCTTCAGCACTGTACCTGAAGGAACGCCTCCACCTCCATCGTTCAGCCCAGAAACTTAGGTCCAGCTCTGTAGGCCTTCTGGCAGTTCCCTTCCTGCGAGAAGTGAAGTTACAGGGAACCAGGCAGAGGGTCTTCTCAGTAGTGGCACCCACCCTGTGGAACACCCTCCTTACCGATGTCAAGGAGAGAAATAACTACACAAATTTTAGAAGTCATCTGAAGGCAGCCTTGTATCAGGAAGTTTTTTTTAATGCTTGATGTCTCACTGTGTTTTTATATTTTGTTGTTAAGTCACCCAGAGTGGCTATGGCAACCCAGTCATATGGGTGGGCTATTATTATTATTATTATTATTATTATTATTATTATTATTATTATTATTATACAGGGAATATGATGCCAGCTTGTGTGTGGCACAAAGGGAGCAGGGCTAGTCCACATATTCTTGCTTTCCCTTTCTTGCATTTAGTACCTGTGGTTACTGCATAGCAAGCAGCCAAATATTCTGATGTAAAAGTTGTTTACTATTCCACTACCCTTATTGCACAAAAGGAAAGCTGTATGAAGAATAGCATATGCCATTTCATACAGTTCTAGCTGTGAGGTGCCTTGCATATATTGTGGGGCTACAACTTGCATCAGCCTTAGCCAGCCTGGCCAAAAGCCAGGGGTGATGGATGTTGTAGTGCAACAACATCTGGAGGGTGCCAGCTTGACTACCTCTGTTCTAGTGGGTCTGAAATAGCCCACCCCAAACCCATTGCTGTTGTTTTCCAAACCAATTTAGTGCCGTTCATTTTGTGGGCTGCTCTGTGAGTAGAATAATCACCATTCTAAGTGGATGAAAACTTTAAACCTGCTATTCTTGCAGCTGTCATATGATGTGCAGCTGTTTAGATGATAGCTGGGCTCATGGAAACACACTCTCATTTATAAAGTCCTTTAGCACACTACTGGGATTTCAGCTTCTCCAAAGTGCTTTTGAGAACAGAGCACCATTTCAATATATGATTAGCAAAGAAAATATTAAAATTATGCTAAAAAAAGGTATATACGGTACGTGATCACAAAGGTAGACTCGTATGTGAATAAATTGGCCATTGCTAATTAATTTTTTTTGGGGGGGATTCTTACTTTGAAAGAGATCTGGAGTGGTCATACCAAAGAAGTTTTTACTGTCCTATAATTTCCTTTCCAATGGAAATATGTGGTGTTTCTTTAACTGCACGGTTTATTTTCCAGGGATACTAATGGAAAATCTAAACCAGTAATTTCTTTGCTTTTCTGATATTGGGTGGATCCAGATAGCTGCCACATGCCAGACTAAGACGCTCTCAGGTGTCTGCCAAATCCCATGGGTTCCTGTTCACAGTTAGGACAATAGTGGACTTTAACTAGTGTTTACAAATCCACTTCACGTTCTTGATTGCACTTTTGTTTGAAGCTAACCATGGTTATTGCAAATGCAATGCTTTTCAAAAAAACGAATTTCAAAAAATGCAAACTCACATTTAAGAGGGAGGCAAAGAGTATGAAAGCCCACAGTTCACACACAATACCTCAATCCTGCTTATGGGACTGGACATGTTAGATCTGCACTAGGTTTCATTCAAATCCAAGAAAACTAGGAAATCCCTCAGGGAAAGGGATTAGCGAGAGTGTGCCAAGCTAGTATCCTTGAATAAAAACCATCCCCTAACCATTACCTTTTTGTTGATTATTATGCAAGAGTGTGCCATCTCATTTCAGATCCTGTCCTCTATTATGCAACTATCTACCACTGCCAGATTTTTTAAAGAATTTTTTTTTTACTACTGCAACTATTTCTCATAATCGCAAACAATGCTATCTTTCCACCAGTTATATGGGATAGTCAGTAGTTTTACTCATAGTAGACTCATTGAAATTAATGGACCCAGGTGACACGTCTATTAATTTTCAATAGGTCTACTCTGAGTAGGACTAACATTGGATTCTACCCAATACCTTTTATAAGGTAAAGGTGAAGGACCCCTGGATGGTTAAGTCCAGTCGAATTTGACTATGGAGTGCAGTGCTCATCTCCGCTTTCAGGCTGAGGGAGCCGGCGTTTGTCCGCAGACTTTTCCAGGTCGTGTGGCCCGCATGACTAAACCACTTCTGGAGCAATGGAACACTGATGGAAGATAGAGCGCACAGAAACACCATTTTCCTTCCCACTGCAGCAATACCTATTTATCTATTTGTGCTGGTATGCTTGCGAATTGCTAGGTTGGCAGGAGCTCAGACAAAGCTCCCAATAAGTATCAGCATTTACCTTGACATGTCATTTCTACTGTGACACTCACTTATGTAATCTTCCATCTGGGGGCCTTGAAAAGTAGTCACTGGGTATCTTTTTAAAAATGTTCTTTATAAACAACATAACTGACATATGAAACTTTCAACCCCTTTATAGTTTGTGTTGTCAGTGTTGTTCATTCAGTTATGAGGAATCCTTGAGACCTTTATATTAATGTATCATTTAGAAATGCATTTCTGCTTACTGTAGATAGAGTTAAATCTTCTACATTTTTTTTGCTAATATAAACACTTTAGCAATGCTAATCAGTTGTACTGATTTTCTGTTTTGATTTTCCTTAATAATTAAGCAAAAGAACTAGGATGCAATCAAGTTGTACACTAGGGGGTTCATGCAAATAGTTGAGTCTTCTTTTTTACATTAATCTTTTTTGTTAGAGGCATTCAGTAGGAAATTTATTGACATTTTAAGAAAAGGAAATACAATTTACCTGCATAATCTGCTTTAATAAGGGAAATCACTGCTTCATTGGAAATTAAACTGCAAGTGCACAACTTTTCATTCCTGGTTAATATAGCTCATTGACTACCACAGTATTAATGCTACTTAAGGAGCTTTCAAATCTTGACATGCATAGAACAAAGGGCTTGTGTAGCTGAGAAGTGCAGAAACCCATGAATGCAATTTAGCTCAGCCTAGTCTTATGCTGGTTTTTCCTCAACTGTGCTCTGGTACTGGAAGCAAATCTAGAATGGATATTGCTGCTTACAGGATATTGGCAGTTCAACGGCAGCATGTTTGCTTTGAATGCAGAAGATCCCTGATTCAATACTTGGCATCTTAGCTAGGAATGTTGTCTGTCTAAAATCCCAGAGAGCTGCTGTTAGTCAGTGTTGACAATACTGAGCTAGTTGGACCAGTGGTATGGCTTGTTTTAAGGTGGCTTTCTATGTTCCTAGGCAGCAGTCTTGCTTGCTGTGGCTACACTGGTGTCTTGTGCAATAAACATAAACTTCTAAGAGCAGAGTCACATCCCATGCACAAGCAAATATTTACCAGTGATCTATGGCTTGTTGGAAACAAATGCATCCTAAAGGCCATTCACTGTCATTCTTTTAGTCCACGGGTGTCAAACACAAGGCCCGCAGGCCGAATCCGGCCCACCAGACCTTGTCATGTGGCCCGTGTAGTCTGGTCTATATATATCTGTGAGGGAAGCTTGGGCTGCGGTGCGCGTGCAGGGCGCCTCGGGTCCCTTCTGCGCAGGCCTCCCCCTCCTCCAGCTACCTAGCCGAGACCTATTTGACACAGCGAGGGCGGGGTTGGATATGGGAGGCCGCTGCTGTTGCTCTCAACTTCTTTTCGGGCTCGCCGGGGTGAAATAAGTCCCGGTGGGAGCGCAGCGCGCCTGCGCGAGGTGGAACGCGGAGAAGGGCAGAGCCGGTTTCGTGCGCGTTGGAGAGAGGGAGACCGAGAGCGCGCTTGTGTTTCGGGAGCGTGCCCTGTGCATACTCGGGGCGGCGTGCTTTTGCTTTTCTTCTCTTTATTTGTTTCTTTAGGTGGGTTTCCGTGCTGCCCAGTGAACAGCATCCTCCGCCTCTGGGGATTCGTGATTCAAAAGCAAATTTGATACGCAAGTGCATGTTTTGTAAATAACGTCAGGCACCGCTTCCGCAGGGTGCGCGTTGCAAAAATTTATATATGGAAAAAAAGCTGATAAGGAATTGGTTTATTTTTTAGGGTATTTACACATCATGCAATTTTTCCCTCAATGTTATTGCAGGGTCCGGCCATCAGTTCCCGCCCTCAAAGGTTTAGGGTAGGTAGCAAAGGGGAAAAAATCCAAACAAATGCTCGATTAAAATTTGGGGAATGAAAAAAATTAAAACCTGTACATCTTGTGTAACTTAAACACCAAGCCAAACAGGAAACAATTTTTATATTCATATATGTATTCAAATGAAATCAAGGTGTAGTGTTCCATGAGCCAGAAGCTCTGCATTACTTAATCCAGCTGTTAAAGGTGTCATGGGCTTTGAAGACACTCGAACTCGAACCGGCTCTTTGAGGGTGACCAAACTGCTGATGCGGCCCCTGATGAATTTGAGTTTGACACCCCTGTTTTAGTCTCTCTCCCCCTACTCTTTCAAGGTTTGTGTTAATCTTCTATGAGTTCTGTTGATTATGTCCCTAGAAGCAGAATTAGAGCAGTGAAGGAAGCCCATTTATAAATAGTCAATGGAAAGTTGACTAAGGCTGCAGTCCTGTACTTACAGACCCTCCAAGCGTCCCTATTTTCCAGGGATGTCCCTGAATTTAGAGAAGCTGTCCCGGTTTCTGATTTGACCCTAGAATGTCCCGCTTTTCCTCAGGATGTCCCTAATTTCATTGGAGAAATGTTGCAGGATATGGAGTTATCCCACCCTTGAGCCATCTAAAGGCAGCCCTGTATAGGGAAGTATTTTAATGTTTAATGTTTTATTATGTTTTTCTATATATTGGAAGCCTCCCAGAGTGGCTGGTGCAACCCAGTCAGATGGGCCGGATATAAATAGTAAAATTATTATTATGGAATAGGACGTACCTATTTTCTTCAGGTAAATGTTGGAGGGTATGTACACAGCTCAGGACCGCAATACCTCAAGGACCGCCTTTCTCCATATGAACCTACCTGGATCCTGAGAACATCTTCTGAGGCCCTTCTTTGTGTGCCTCTCCATGATAAGTCCAGAGGGTGGCAATGTATCTTTTCTGCAGTGGTTCTCCATTTGTGGAATGCTCTCCCCAGGGAGAATCTGCTGGCATCTTCATTATACACCTTTAGGTGCCAAGCAAAAACGTTCCTCTTTAACCAGGCCTTTGGCTGATTGACATCCAATGCCCTTTTAAAATGTGTTGTGGAAGGGGGGATAATTGGCTTGTTTTTGTTATGTATTTTGTGTTTTTATAGTGTGATTTTATGTTGTGAACAGCCCTGAGACCTGTGGGTATAGGGCAGTATACAAATTAAATTAAATTAATTATTAATAGTAATTATACTCACAAGCTGGAAGTAAGCGCCACTTAACTCAGTCAGACCTACTTTTGAGTAGGCATGCTATGACTGCACTGCATATTAAATAAACAAAAGTGACCTGTGTGATCTAGTCTGTTGCATCCAAGAACTGCATCCTAGAACATCCCCTACCTTGCTGAAGAAGATATTAACATTCAATTCTCAACTCCTTCATGTCACTGGAAGTATGAGTTCTTCCCCACTTATACAATGATAAACCTGTGCCAAGTTTATTGTGCTTTCCACCATTCAGACACCAGTTCTTATTTTCATATATCCACTCCTATAGTCCCATCTGAAACAGGTTGCTTCATCCTCCATCAATGCAAGGTTGGACTTGGTTGTAACAAGTACCTAACAGTAATATTAGCAATTGTTTTCTCTTTTCACACAGGGCTATTCTGTGGAAAAGATGGTTCTTTATTTGGACTGGTTTGTTCACTTCCCTCTCATACTTTTGTACCACTGGGTGACTGCAACTTTATCCCTAAATCTTGAGGATCCAAATGTCTGTAGCCACTGGGAGAGGTAACATTTAAGAGCTATTTTGCTAGTAGTTTATGTCCATGTTTATGTTTATTTAAAGTGCATACTGCATGTATGAAAATAGATCTGTGTGCTCTGTATCCCAAAGCAAGCCATATAGAAAAAAATGCATCACTGAGCCCCCCCCCCCATATATTCTACTTTAAAATATATCCATGCCTGGAATGGGAAATAGAAACCATTACAGTGGTACCTCGGGTTACAAACACTTTGGGTTACAAATTCCACTAACCTGGAAGTAGTACCTTGGGTTGAGAACTTTGCCCCAGGATGAGAACGGAAATTGTGCACTGGCAACACTGCAGCAGTAGGAGGCCCCATTAGCAAAAGCATACCTCAGGTTAAGAACGGTTTCGGGTCAAGAATGGACCTCCAGAACGAATTACGTTCGTAACCCGAGGTACCACTGTATGAATACCAGACACACTATAAATGGAAACCTTTAATCCAATTAACTCTGTGGGAGAATGTGCATATTCAAATTAGCCCTATTGGAAGCCATCCAGGTATAATTATGAAGCTTTTAAAATCTACCTTAAAACTTGTTGGTTTAATTATTTTCACATGGGAGGAAAATACAGCTATAATTTCAGTGCAGTGTGTCTTCCACTGGCAACTCTGTGCATACAAAGGGGTGTGTGCACAGAGCTGTCTCCTTTGCTTAAATGAATGAAGGAATTACATATACAGGAGGAGCACAGCATATCCACTGGAGTTCTCATGCATACAGAGAGTTGAAGGGCTGTGGGTGAACATTTAGCACCATACCAAGCTTGCAAAAGCAAATTCAGATGCTTTTTTTACTCATTTTGGAGCCTTCAATTTTTTGTGTTTTTTCATGTAAACATCTGATACATTGATTGCATGTTGTTTGATCCAGCGTTAGTTGTGCTTAGACCTACTGAAATCAATGGGATTTGCCGTAAGTTTGCCTAAATTTAAGTTTCATAGATTTCAAAAGGTCTTCTCTAAGCATAACAAAGTCTGAATCTAGCCCCTAAAACTAGTAGAAACCATCATTTTTATATATATATATATGTTGGACTGGTGATTATTTCTAAATATAGTATTCTTTCATTCTTCTTCCAATATTCAGGGGTGTGGCAAGAGGGAAGAACATATAAACCACCATCTGGAAAGTTACCATACCACTAGCAGTTGCACTGGAATAGATGGTAGTCAACAAATTACTTGTTGCTGCTTGAATCTTTGGCAATCCTAAAGGATAATTCCAACTAAATTGCGAACGTAGGGGGAAATAATGAGATACTAGCTTCGAAGTGAATTAAGAATGAGCAGAGCACCAGGTTTATGCAGCACACCGGTGTGTACAGTCCTATGAAACTCACTGGGACTTATTTTATAGTAGGTTAGCATAGGAGCATGAGACACCTTAGTGAAATTACACTTTTTTCTTTGGCAATGATAAACAGAAGCAGCCGTCCTGTGTAATTCATGTAGGTGCTCTCCAAGGAACCTTTATAGTTACTGTATTTAGACTTTTCATACATATTTTTGAGGGGTATTCATTCATTCATTTTTTTAAAAAAAAACCAAAACAAGTTTATTCAGATGAGCGCCACATACTGAAACTGCTATAGATTTGGAATTAAGGAAGCAGGATTTCAGTTTTCACATATTCAAATCTAAGTGGCGAGATTGCTTTTCTAGGTGCAAATCACATTTCCTCACATTTTGTGGTCCTCATTTTCAGAGTAAGAATATTTGTATGGATCATCCAACTGCAGCACCACATTTGCTATATTAATGGAAATTTTATTAAAATGTTAACTATGAACAATAGTTCAGAAAAGCATTCTGGTTCACAATCCATTTCTAATGTTTGCTGTGTTGCCCTCCTTTATCTGTTGGGACACCTCTGAACACAAATGATAGAAAGTGGAAGAAAACATTGCCTTAAAAAGTGGAAAACTCCTTTAGTAGATGCTGGCTGAAAACAGGCACTTACTTTCTGGGCTGCAACAAAACATTAGATGAATATATGCACGCAGGTCTGCACCAAAGGAAAAAAGTTTGCCACTCATCCTCATAGTTTACAATACTTTTCTGCAAACAAAGATGTAACTATAGTAAGCAGATAGTATTTGATGTAGAACAATTTAAAGACTAATTGATTGGTTTTGTCTGAAACATGGTGAGTGTTCACTCTCACAGATAATATCTCTGAAATGTTGGTAATCCTATATATTTGTTTCCCTCATAATTATACTTTATTTCACTTAACAATCGTTCTAGTAGAGTACATACTTAATATTTTTGTTTTGTTTCTGTGCAGCTATTCTGTTACAGTCCAAGAATCCTATCCACACCCTTTTGATCAAATTTACTATACCAGCTGCACAGACATTCTGAACTGGTTTAAATGCACACGACACAGGTGATTCGCTTATAAACAATAAACTATGTTCTTATATTGCATTGCTAGAATAATCCTTTGTAGGTGATTAATGATTGTTTCACGTTAAAAAGAGTCTAGAATAATTTATATCAAGCACAAATGAGATCATATGAGTGCAACCATAGTTTGCATGCTGGCATGTGTATGCTTCTGGGTATAAGTTATCCAAAGTAAGACTATGAGGTAGATAATCCTCTCAAGTGCTCACTGTATTTTACAAAGGATTATTGGGCTGTGGAAGATTGTGTGAGGTACTAGTGTGAAAATATGTTCCATTTCTTTAGAGAATTACAGAGAGACTTGTAATGTTGATGCAGTGGCTTATTCAGTTTTTACTATCTGAAAATAGGAATTGATCAAGCAGTTCTGTAGCATGCCTGCCATGTATTTTGATGGATCTTGTTATATGGGATATAACCATAGAGGGTGGTCATTTTTCAATGCTTCTTGAACAGTAGAAAAATGAGGGCACTTCAGATTTTATGCTTGTACTGATGGTGCCATGAGCCACTGCAGTAACGTATGCTGTGACTCTGGCATGTGTTTTTCTCATGGTGGCCCCAGTTCCCTGGAATTCTCACTTCATTTTCTGCCAAGCCTCCCCAAATTACTGTATTTTAGATCTGTTCTTAGTAATGATAGGATTAATGGTTTTTCTTTCTTTCTCTACACCACACAGGTATTCCTTGAATGTAGAGCAATTACTAAATTCTGAAATAAATAAATTCCTCTTCAAGTTCAGCTCAATTAAATCAGTGTGTATAACTACACAAATTCTGCTGTGTTAACCCTATGCTGGACACTCAAATCTATCCCAAGGGGGAGCGAATGTGGTGTTCTCCAGATGATGTTGGATTGCAGCTTTCATCATCCTAAACCATTGGCCATGATGATGGAGTCTTGTGGGAGATGGAGTCTAACAACATCTGGAGGATATTGACTACCTCTGGGATAGATTGGCTATGTCTGATCAATCCAGTTTCCCAAATATGAAGGATGCATTGCTGGCTTGAGTTCTAATAATTATTCAGCTTGTTTATGTTTGTATCTGAAAGTCTTAAGATATTTTTTGAAATAGTTGAACAGTCCAATATAGAATTAGTGGGAGGAATACTTAATTAACAAAGGAAAAGGAGGGTTGATTTATAGGTCAGCAATATCCCTAATTATCCATAGTTGGTTATATTCAAGTACTTGTTAACAAATTTTGCTTTCATGTGTTTTAATAGAATCAGTTACCGTACTGCCTATAGGCATGGAGAAAAAACTATGTACAGGCGGAAATCTCAGTGTTGCCCTGGATTTTATGAAAGCAGAGAAATGTGTATCCGTAAGTAAACTGATTTTTGCTACTGTCACATTAGAATTTGCTTAAGTAATCAAGATTTCAGTTCTATGTGCACAACTTTTGGAGAAGTGTATTAGTGTTTCCCATGACTATCTGATCTCTGAGAACAGGAGTCCAAATGACCATTGCCTGAGAACTCAAATGCTTCTTTAAAGAAATGTAAGGCTGGTTTGGTGATTTGCTGATGATTATCTTGACATCCACTGTGGGGCAATTGAGGGGAAAGCACACAGTAGCTGATGGGAGGCAAGGGTAAAGTCAGGGGCTGTCTTCATTTGGCACTGTGCAAGTGAGAAGTTGCTGACTGTCTATCAATCTGTGGCATTGACTGCTGACACTAACAGAGGCTCTTAGTCAGTTAGTTTGTTCCCAAGCCCAATTCAATACACTCACATTAGTGTTCAAAGTCCTTAAGCGACTTATGCCCCAAATATCTGGGGGGGGGGGACGCCTCCTTCCCTACATATACTCTCAGGGTACACATCAGCAGAGGGAGGTAAAAAAGGTAAAGGACCCCTGGACGGTTAGGTCCAGTCAAAGGCGACTATGGGGTGCGGCGCTCATCTCGCTTTCAGGCTGAGGGAGCCGGCGTGGGTCCACAGACAGCTTTCTGGGTCATGTGGCCAGCATGACTGAACTGCTTCTGGCGCAATGGGACACCGTGACAGAAACCAGAGTGCATGAAAACGCTGTTTCCCTTCCCACCGCAGCAGTACCTATTTATCTACTTGCACAGGCATGCATTCGAACTGCTAGGTTGGCAGGAGCTGAGACAGAGCAACGGGAGCTCACCCCGTTGCGGGAATTCCAACTGCCGACCTGCTGATTGGCAAGCCCAAGAGGCTCAGTGGTTTAGACCGCAGTGCCACCCGCGTCCCATCTTGAGGGAGCCATCTTGGTAGCTCCACTGCTCTAATAAGTTCAGTGTTTGTGTGGCTTGGGAGAGGGCATTTTCTGTGGCAGCTACTAGATGGAGGAATTCCCTTCCCACATAGGTATGCCTGGCACCTTCATTGTAAAGTTTCCATTGTATGTTAAAGACGGACCACTTTGCCCTGGCAATCGATACCTGGGATATACTTCTTCAGGACCCACCCTATTACTATGATTATGATTTGTTTTAAACTGTTTTTAAAATTTGATTTCAAATTGTTGAACCTGCCTTGGGACTGTAGGATAAAGGGCAGGTAAGGAATCGTATAGATTGTAGTCACAGTACTGATATTTGTGTGGTTCTGCTAAATGCCCTCAGCCTCCATCATTGCTTTCCAATTGTTTCTTGTAAATGACAATCTTTACACTTCTCACTTTATTGCCCCACAAGGGCAGCTGGCAATTCCAAATATTTATTTTTCAAATGATTCCAGTAATGGCCAGATAATAAGAAGTGGGCTTTCAGTAGTTGCACATTAACATCTGGTAAGCAGGTTGACCTCTGTCTTAGCAGAATAGTTTATATCTTTCACACAAATAACCTTTTCAGACAGACTTTTCCATGTCTGAGAGCACCAGTGCACACAAAGTAATGTGATTTGCATGTTTGGAGTTGCCTCTAACATGTAAGAGAAAATGAAATTCATATGTGAACCCTGATGGAGCTTTGGAGAGAGAAGTGTTTTGTTGTCAAAATTTTCTATTTTTCATGTCCAATATTTTCTTTGGTTTAAGGGCTAATGTAGTGTATCATTGCAGTACAGGCACTAATATCTGAAAAGAATATTAACTTGGCAGAGCTGAAAAGTATGTGTGAATTAGGGATTCAATTACAACTGCTAATACCTAATAGAATTCAGATAAAATGTATTGTTTGGATTATATACTGGATGACAGCATTTGTTTGTCCTCAGGTAGCAAAGGAAGTATCACAGAGCACTTAATCGTCAGTGCTTCCCATCTTTGAAAATAATTCTAGAGTTCATTTAGTTTGGTATACTTTTTTTAAAGCTAGTAATCATATAAATGTTCAGTTCTAAAGAGGCTTGCTACAATTAAGTCTTTATAGGATTGTAGCCTTAGTGTGTATTTAACTACAACATTTTTTTTTTAAAAAAAGATTCTCAGCACATAGTTGAGATTCTTAAGTGAAAACAGAAAAGGAGACAGAAATACAGGTCTAACATTATTGTGTTGGAGTTATCAGTATGCTTTCATATAGCTGTAGGGTCATTTCTTTATGGAGCCCAAAAAGCATTGTGCCTGATGGAGTGACACCAATTGGTCACTGCTACATTAATCCAAACTTCAGTCCATAGTAGACCTTCCTGTGCAGGTGTCTTAGGGGCTTGCACGTCTTTTTGTCTTGACTTCAACAAGAAGATTTGATAGTAATTGAAAAGGCTGTATTTTAATTCACCCTCTCTGAATTCCTTTTCGTTGTAAGTGCCAATGCTGATGGATGCATAACTCTTCGACCGACAGCTCCAGTTGGCAGTTGTAAGTTCCTGTCTAGCATCTCTGGTGCCAGGATTAGAAGAGCCACTGATTATTTCTTCAGCTGTCAGTCAGCCAGGAAGATCCTTGTGTGCAAGATTAAAAGTGGACAGTGGCTTTCTTAGGCAAAAGGGAACAAAAATGTGGTCTCTTCCTGCAGAGGAAGGGATGGAGATGAATGTCTGAGATTCCATGAACATTGGCCTTGAGAGTGACATGACAATAAAGGGATTATTCTCAAGGTCCACCCTCCCTGATGCTTCCATCCGCTTGCCATTTCAGAAAATAAAACAAAACTCACTTTATTTCCTGGGTGCACATGGAACTTTTGTTGCTGGCTTCTGGCTTGTCTTTCTGTCCTGCTCTCTGGGATGGACTGAGATGACTCCAAATGTTGTCATCTCACTGCACATACTTGATTTGGATAACGAGCTCCCCTGGGGAATAAACTTTCTCCAGCTGTATTTGCCCATGTGCAGTGATAGTAGCAAAAGAAGCAGAAAACATATAGAATTAACACATAGATAATAACATTTATTGTTTGTTTCCTTTTTTCTAGTGCCAGCTTTTCATGTTGGTCTTGTAAATAAAAACAGAGTGGTTTATTTTGTTTTCACTGGCAATAGCTGGTATTGAAGAAAATTGCAACTTCTTGTGGATGTTTCAAATGATTATATTTGGCTCAAATATCCTTTCAACTAGAAACTAACCAAAGGGCGACTAGTTGAAACCACTGCCCTACTACTGCTGCCTTTTATTCTTCTTATACAGTGGTACCTTGGTTCTCAAACTTAATCCGTTCCGGAAGTCTGTTCCAAAACCAAAGTGTTCCAAAACCAAGGTGCGCTTTCCCATAGAAAGTAATGCAAAACGGATTAATCCGTTCCAGACTTTTAAAAACAACCCCTAAAACAGCAATTTAACATGAATTTTACTATCTAACGAGACCACTGATCCATAAAATGAAAGCAAGAATCATTGTAAAGGTAAAGGTAACGGTACCCCTGACTGTTAGGTCCAGTTGTGGATGACTCTGGGGTTGTGTGCTCATCTCGCTCTTATAAGCCGAGGGAGCTGGTATTTGTCCTCAGACAGCTTCCAGGTCATGTGGCCAGCATGACTAAGCCGCTTCTGGGGAACCAGAGCAGCGCACGGAAACGCCATGTACTGTACTATAAAATAAATAGGACAGTATTGTAGATGATAAAAATTAAAAATATTTTTTTCTTACCTGCACTGATGATAGTCATTATTTGGATGGGGGGCTTTTATCAATTTCCTCAGTCACACAGTCAATCAGTAGCTGAACTGGGTTCCACACAGTCACAAAAAAAATTAACTAAAAAAGCCACTAATACAAAAAAACCAAAATAAATAGCAAAAACAAAAGTGCCAAACTTAATCCGTTCCGGAAGTCTATTTGACTTCCAAAATGTTCGAAAACCAAGACACAGCTTCTGATTGGTGCAGGCGCCACAGAAACAATAGTGGACAACCACATCAGATGTTCGACTTCTGAAAAACGTTTGAAAGCCGGAACACTTACTTCAGGGTTTTTGGAGTTTGGGAACCAAGGCGTTTGAGAACCAAGGCATTTGAGAACCAAGGTACCACTGTAATTCACTCAGTATTCTATAGGAGATACCAGTTCCACACTTTCCCCCTCTCATATAGGCCCCCTTAAGTAGGTATTAGGATTTTGTTTTTCTATTCAAATGACAACCAAACCAGCATAACCCAGTAGTATCAGCAAAACAGAAACATGCTGTCTATACAAATGCACGTCTAAAGCCATTGTTACCTGCAGAAGAAAATATAATCTGCAAATAAATTAATTTCTGCACACTTTTAGCATTAAGGAATTGATTTTATTGACATGTTCTCCTTTGAGAAGGGAATACTTCATAACATCTGTATCTGACAGATGTTTATAGGTGGACGGGCTTTAGAGCACCATACTAACGGTCTCAGGTCCAACCCCAATGTCTTCAGGAAATTGCAGAATGCACACACAAAAAAATAGATATCCTACACAAGAGACACAAAACTTTTTATTCCTAACTATGCTAAAGCTATCCAATAGCAGCAAGAGAAAGAAACCTCTGCCCAAGTTCCTGAAGACACAACATTTGCCCAACACTAGATATTTTTCTATAGATTTACAAAAATGATTGGACGCAGAAAAAGGCAGATTCTGGTTTCCGGTCAAGAGTTGCAATAATAATGTTTATAACATTGTTCTGTGCCTAGCGGTAATTTTCCAGTCGCTTTGAGAAAACCACTTTATTATGATATTACGGGCAGTTAGATAATGCAGGTCAGGCTAGCCTCCTGATGCTGCAGCTCCTTGTATTCCTAATAGAAAACTAGACCTTAAGGCTGCAGTCCTCTAACCACACACCTGGGAGCAAGCCCCACTGAATGTATTAAGATTTACCTTCGGGTAATTGTGTAGCATTGCATTGCAAGGTACACTAGGCTTTGTACTTCAACATTTTCCTGCATCTGCTCTTAAAATTTCTTGGCAAGCCATGATACAAACGCATCCCCTTATACCTTCCTAAAACTCTGCAAGTCTTTGAACTCAGTCCAAACGTAAATATTCTTACAGCTGCTTCTAGTGTGTGACATATCTCCCTAGCAGCTGTGCTATTATTTTTTTAATGTTTCCTAGCATATGAAGACCAAAATTTAATCTTGTTTTAATCAAAACTCTTCAGAGTGCCATGGCCTTAGAAGCATCCTTAATATGCAGATTGGCACCATTTTACGAAAAAATGTCATGGAATGCTATGGTAGGAAGCAAGAGGGAAAGGACAATAGGGAAGACAACAGGAAGAGGGGATAATGACCCAGGGAAAAGGGAGGGTTGTATCTACTGTTTCTCACATATTTTGTCCAAAGTTCATGTCAGTTTTTAGGTCAGTTTTCAGTGGATCGGGACGCGGGTGGCGCTGTGGGTTAAACCACAGAGCCTAGGACATGCCGATCAGAAGGTTGGTGGTTCGAATCCCCGTGACGGGGTGAGCTCCCATTGCTCAGTCCCTGCTTCTGCCAACCTAGCCGTTTGAAAGCACGTCAAAGTGCAAGTAGATAAATACCGTATTTTTCGCTGTACAAGACGCACCAGACCACAAGACACACCTAGTTTTTGGAGGAGGAAAGCAAGAAAAAAAATATTCTGAATCTTAGAAGCCAGAACAGCAAGAGGGTTCGCTGCGCAGTGAAAGCAGCAATCCCTCTTGCTGTTCTGGCTTCTGGGATAGCTGCGCAGCCTGCATTTGCTCCATGACGCACGCACATTTCCCCTTCCTTTTTAGGAGGGAAAAAGTGAGTCTTATAGAGCAAAAAATTCAGTAGGTACTGCTCCAGCGGGAAGGTAAAACGGTGTTTCCGTGCGCTGCTCTGGTTCGCCAGAAGCGGCTTAGTCATGCTGGCCACATGACCCGGAAGCTGTACGCCAGCTCCTTCGGCCAATAAAGCGAGTTGAGCACCGCAACCCCAGAGTCGGTCACCTAATGGTCAGGGGTCCCTTTACCTTTACCTTTATTCAGTGGGTAGTTGCCCTTTTAACACCTTATACAGGGTAAAGTGTTGAGAGTAGGGACTGCAACATTATCTGCGATGCTGATTGTGACTTTAGAACCAGGGATTAATTATAGAGACCCATAGTAAGGATGTTCAACAGTTAGGGAAAATGTTGAACGCACCTGCCCTGTAGGAAAATCTGATAGCAGTCAATGCCACCCTTTTCATTCTTTACACCACTGGAATTTTTGTTTTCAATGTTGTAAGAGAAGCTGGTGTGTGTGTGTGTGTGTGTAGTATATATACTCTTCTCCTGCTTTTACCTCTGAATGCAGTAGCCACAGGCTATCATATTTACTGATGATCATGATATGAGACTTACTGGTATATCAAAATTAAGAAAAGACCAATAAATGGTTGCCAAATAAATGGTGTATATCACCCATGTATGTGACACACAAAAAAGAGAGAGATAAAACAAGAGAGCAGGAACAGAAGGGGTGGGTAATTATGATGCAGCTTATTCACCTCTCCACTGGAGAAAATGAATGCTTCTAGAGATGGCAGGGGGGCTCTCCTGTGGCAGAGGCCTGAATGGATAAAAGCTCAGAAATAGGGCATTGTGGGAGCAAGGGGCCAGAGGCTATGAATCTGTGGAATTAGAAGCCATGTGGCTCACCCAATGGAGCTGGCACAGCAAAGATGGACAAAAAACCCTGTCCTTATTTTTCATCACCAGCAGAAGTCAGATGTAGGTGTGACTCCCCAATTTTTCTCCTCCCTGACTTGGTTACGATTGCGCTGTCAAGCACCTTTCCTGCACACAGTTGCTAATATAGAGTCACTAAAGGACATGAGCTGCTTTTTCCTATCTGGATAGATATATAAAGTTGAAGCAGCCATGGTGAAATTCCTTCCAAAATACTGAAACTAGAGAGGACAATCCAAGGATATTAAACACCCAGCAAATGTGGGGAAGTTATTAAAAACTTTAACTATGCTAAATAAGTCTTTGTTTTTTAGGAGAAACCAGAGACAGTATAAAACAGCTGGATTATGGAAAGTAGGTGGTTAAAAAAAAATCAATATTTTCATTCTTTCTTTGATGATTTCCCTCTTTCTCTGACAGCTCACTGTGCTGATAAATGTATCCATGGTCGCTGTATCGCTCCAAACACCTGTCAGTGCGAGCCTGGCTGGGGTGGACCCAACTGTTCCAGTGGTAAGTCTACATCTGCTACTGTCTGTCTGGGGCTCTGTCTGTTCTGTTCCCCTTCTTTGCAAGGAGATTTTAAAATCTTGTGCCAGGAATCCCCAGTGCCTGTCTGAAAAGTCAGCTCTGATTTACATGAAGGTATAGGATCTCTCTGTGTATGATTGTTTCTCTGTTTTCTCTTTATTAAATTAGGAAGTGCCAAATGTCAGCAGATAAAACCCTACATTAATTTGTTTCCTGGCACACAGGACGTGGCTTTTAGCAGTTGAACAGATGATATGAAAAGCTGCTATTGCAACAAAATAGCTTGAACAACCATACCTTTTCAAACATCTAATAATTCAGGAGAATATGGTTTCATATTTAGAATCCGAAAGAAAGAAAGATGCAAGGGGGAAATTAACCGCAGTTCATATATTTTCAAAATCATTGTATGTAGTATTTTATTACAGCTGATGGACAAATAAGAGATACTACAGAGTTTGGGACGTTAAGAATAAAAACGAACGTATTTTGGGGAAAATCCATCAATTATTAAAAATGACACAGAGTCAAAGACTACATGGTAAAATGGGCCCAAAATATTGGAGAAAATATTAAGTTGGTGTGTGGGGAAAGCTTTCGTTAAATGCATGTATGGTAAGTTCTCCTTGAATAAGGGCATAAAAGAGAACTGCTTTAAATTCTTGTCCAGATGGCATATCACCCCTGAAAAATACATAGAATAAATAAAAACTATCTCGACATACGTTGGAAATCTAAAAAAGAAGGGTTCCCCCCCCCACATGTGATAGAAATGTGAACTGGCAAAAAAAATTGGATCAAAAAAATAAAGGATCAGAGTTTAACTCCGGTAAAATTGGCTAAAATTTACAAATTAAAATCGAATACCTGTTGGAGATGTAAAAAAGAAATAGGAACAATGTTTCACATGTGGTGGGAATGCCGACCTATTAAACAACTTTGGAATGAAATCTATGAAGAACTCAAAAAGATGTTTAAAATATCTTTCAGTAAAAAACCAGAGGCATTCCTTTTAGGTTTAATTACAAATAATATTCCCGACAATCAAAGGAAAGTATTCCTTTATGCAACAACAGCTGCCAGGATGTTTATAGCAAAAAACTGGGAAGGGAGAAAAATTCCATCAGTGAAAGATTGGCAAATTAAATTTTGTGAATACATAAATCTGGCAAGACTCACAGCATGCATAAGGGGACAATCGGACCAGAAATTATTAAAAGAATGGGGTTGTGCTAAAGAGTATATGAAAAAACATTGTTCTGGAGTTAGTATATTGGTATGTAATGAATGATGCTTTACAGGGTTAAATAAAAAGAAAAATGGTGTAAAAAAAAAGTACAAAGGTGGAAGTAATCTAATTAGACACAACAATATAGTAATAGTAAATTTTTTGAGGTCTTAGAACAAAGGAAGGAAGTCAATATGTGTTTATGTACGTAATGATATGGTTTTTTTCTGTAGATGTGTTTTTTCGTTTTTGTTTAGTTTAGTTTTGTTTCCTTTGTTTCCTTTCCCTTTTTCTTTTCTGTTTTTTTTGTATGTTCGGGTTGTGTTTTTTTTTTGTATAGTATTATTTTGGATTCAATGTTTGTAATTTTTGTTATGATTCTGCATTGGGGGGGAAAATAAAAAGGGGGGGAATAAAGGATCCTCCTTGGGGGAAATGGCAACTAATTTTTCATGTTTCAGATCTAATTTATCAATGAAATTTTTTGCACTTTTGTTTGTTAAACTCACTCTGTAAAATACTACACCCTTGTATACTGAAACTACTAAGTAGCATAGATAAATATAGCAAGGACACAGATTTACAGTGGTGCCCCGCAAGACGAATGCCTTGCAAGACGAAAAACTCGCTAGACGAAAGGGTTTTTCGGTTTTGCGTTGCTTCGCTAGACAAATTTCCCTATGGGCTTGCTTGCTTCGCAAGACAAAACGTCTTGCGCTTTTTTCTTAAAGCCGCTTGAAGAGGCGCAGTTGCGACGGACCGTGCTTCGCAAGACGAAAAACATCGCAAGACGAAAAGACTCGCGGAACGAATTATTTTCGTCTTGCGAGGCACCACTGTAGTTTTGTTATGGTGATACAAGAAAAAAAAAAGAGTAAACACAGCTATTTCACTTTAACTTGAGTATCACTAGGTGAATTCACGTTGTTATTTACATAAATTCTTGTGATTCATACTTGACAGCCAAAAGTCCAAAAACTGGCATTAATTGGTCATCATTCTTATTATCTTATCACTTAACCCGTGCGTGTGATGAGCTTGTTGCCTTATTACTTTAACTCAATGTGCTTGCTCCAAGCAGGACAATAACAGGCCAATTATGGCACTAAATTGTATTTGAGTTTTATGTGAAGTGGGACCGTTGAAATTAATGAACCTACATTTGCCATGCCGATTAATTTTAATGGGTCTCCTCTGAGTGCAACTAGTGCTGGATGCAACTCAACCATTCTAGCAACAGTCAGTATATAGAAACTACCCCCAAACAAGGCACAATCGGCTAGTGCAGGGGTCTGCAACCCGCGGCTCCGGAGCCGCATGTGGCTCTTTTACATCTTTGCTGCGGCTCCGGGGCGGATACTAGCGAGGGGAGGAGGCGCATTGTGCGCCCTGACACTCCTCACTGTGGCGGGTGCTGTACTGGCTGTGACGTCGCATGGGGGTGGTGCGTGCGTTAGTCACGCACCGTCCCGACGTCACCTTCCCGCCCGCTGTCAGATCTTGGCTCCGGAGATATATTTGTTTTAAATGTCGCAATGGTTTTGCGGCTCCCAGTTGTTGTTTTTTCTTCGGAAACGGGTCCAAGTGGCTCTTTTTGTCTTAAAGGTTGCAGACCCCTGGGCTAGTGGGCCAATCCTAAAATATGCTCTCAGGAAGGTATTTAGAATGTGGGGAGATCTGTGTTATTCTAGTAAAAGGGTAGCAGTTTGTTTGTTCTGGCTCCCTGGAGGTCTAGAAGAAAACACAAGTGTGGGTTCTCATGTGCATTTCTTTCATGCTGTTTTCTTGGAGACATTTTTACTGTTCCTTCAAATATTATTAAAACTACAGGTGAAACTCAGTAGAATATGCCTGTGTATACCTGCAAAATGGGGCTTTCGTTCTTTTTCCTTTGCTTTTCTAATACAGAAGAAAGCATAGGAATTTAACAAAATTCAATTATCCACTGATTGCATTTTGAGGAACGAAGTCTTGTTGCTATGTTCTCCATAACTCTTTTCTTCTTCCTTTCATTTGTGCTGGTGCTAAAGCTCTTTCTTCTGTCCCTGCTTTCTCTCTGTTCTTTTGCCACTTGCTGCTAATGTCATGGGGTTCAACAGTGCAGATACTGTGTTCTTGTCTCTGTGCAACAGAAGTCATGTGAAAGAGCCCTTGTTGCCGAGCCTGTACCTTGAATTGAGAGATCCCCTGGGATGTTAGTGATCCCCTGTAAAAAGTTTTTGCATACGAATTGCAACTAACTTGGTGCTTAAAAAAAAAAAAAACCTTCAGAAAAATTATACTTCAAGGACAGATTAGGAAAGAAAAAGGCATTTTGTTCACACGCAGTTGAGACAGGGTTTGGGGAGAAGCAGCCTGGGCTTTCTGGCATGCCTCCATGTTCCCCTAGCAGACAAAAGAAGAATGAGATGCTGCTTTTATTGGATTGCCCTGCTGCAAATCAAATTGGCCATAGTCAAAACGAAGCAACGCTTTTAGCTTGCATAATTTGAGCTATGCTGTTTGTTATTATCTGAGCTGTAAGGCATGTGTGATTTCCTCATCTGTGTTGACAAATAGAGCTTTTCATTGTGAAGTGGTAGTAGGATTCTCACCAAATAAACAAATGAGTGATCCTGGGAGAAAGTGTGTGGACATCTACTCTGTTCATCTGTAATTGGTTCAATGCATACATAGCATATTAAAGCTTCCTTTAAGATTTTTTAAAAAATAACTAGGCAATGTGTTCTGTCAAGCAAGACTGAACATTATTATCCTAATACTTGTTCCAATACATGGCAAATATAATCCTTTTTTCATCAAACTTATTTTCTTATCATCACAGTGTATAAAAATGTGTTGCTTTGTTTATAAATTCAATTGTATATTGTGCTTTAAGCCATTCAGAAATTGTTGGAGCAGCTGCTTTCACGTATACTCTTTTAAGTCAAACATATTTTTTTTTGGGGGGGGGTAAATAAAAGACCTGCTATTTATACAAGAATAGCTACAACTTTTTTTCCAGACATATTAACAATGTGATTTTAAACATGTCTAATCTGTTGGAACCCTATAACTATCATAGGTATTCCTAATATCTGTTTCCATGATATGTAGCTATAATCCAACTAATCATCACAACTTTTTAACATGTCGGAAAGCAAATTTGATTTTAAATGATTTTAAACACACACTCTTTTACTTATTTCTTTACATCTAGTTTGTATTTTGTTATTTATCGGTCTTGTAGATGATCATTTTCTCAATTACTGGATGTGAAGTCACATCAGTTTTGAGTTCAGCAGATTTCTCTTTAAAAGTACCAGCAGTTAGGGCCAAACTATTCATATACTGCGCTCAGTTCATGATAATATCTCCCAACAAGCACCCTCCCACATTCAACTAATTGGCAGTCCCAGCCCTGCAGCTGTATTTTGGTTTTTGAAAACGTACATAGATCAGGAATTCCAATTACAGATCTCTCACATAATCTGTAGTATGGTCCTTAATCCCCGTTTCGGTTTAGTAAAAATAGTGCACTGCTTCCTTAGGCTGCAGTTCTGGTGCAGCAAAACTGGACAGAGTGGTGGAGCCTCACCAGATCCATAGCTCTCTAGTTATGCTGGCCAGGATGGAAGATGGTGGTAGTAAAAATTGCTGATGTTTGCTGCACCAGCTCTAGGCTTCTCCAAATGGAAGTCCCAGATTAGGTTTAGGCTAATCTCCATGTTTCAGGATTGATGCTGGCTATTGCTTTCACCCACCTGCATTTTTGGTAGATGCAGAGAGAATCCTCTGCCACTTCGCCACAGAGGATTGGGGTTAGGATTGCTCTGTTACTGAAATCTTTATTTACTTTGCAGCTGACATGCAACATGTCTGAAACTCTTATTGTAGACCTTCTGATTTTGCATACCCTTGCAGCTAAGGAAATGAGACAGCTTTCTTCTTCTTCTTTTTGCTCTGGCACTTTCTTGTGAAAACCCGCTTTATAATGCTGAATCGGAATGAATGGCGATTTGAGTTTTCCATGGGTTGCTGCTTGCTCCGATTAACTGGCAAAAGGCATGGTTTTGTGGGGCCAAAATAAAGTGCTCAGACACAGTGCTTTAAAGCTTGGACCTTTGCTTAGGAATGCAGCACCAAAGGGAGTCTGGATGAGCCCTAACTGATAGCATGAAGCGTAATTAAAGCGGAGTTCTTACTTAGGTCAAGGTAAAATAAAACTCACTACTGCCTTCCACCAACCCCCCCCCCCAATGGAAAACGCTTGTGTTGAAGTGGAGTAAGGTAAAAAAAAATGCTTGTTGTGACTCTGATAGATAACATGAGGTAGCTTACAATAATGAATGAAGCAACATGCAACAAAATTGCTGCTTTCTCATTGAGGCTCCCTCCAGACGTCATTTTTATTGTGCAATTATGATTTGTGCTCCCAATAGTATCAGGCTGGTAATATATGATTCCGCTTTCAATACTGTTTGGACCTGCAAAAGTTTCAGATAATAATAATAATAATAATAATAATAATAATAATAATAATAATAATTTATTATTTGTACCCCGCCCATCTGGCTGGATTTCCCCAGCCACTCTGGGCGGCTTCCACAGAAATCAAAAAACACTAAAATATCATACATTAAAAGCTTCCCTGAATAGGGCCGCCTTAAGATGTCTTCTGAATGTCAGGTAGTTGTCCATCACCTTGACATCCAATGGGAGGGCATTCCACAGGGCGGGCGCCACCACCGAGAGAACATACTGCTTCATTCCCAGTCAGTGAATGTCCTGTAGCTTCCGGCTGAAATTATGTGACATGTCATATCACATACTGCAAAATTTTGTAGTGCAAAATTGCCCCTCCAACAACAATATAGTAAGCAAAATAACCACCAAACAACTAATAATGTTGATTGATGTGTGGACAGCCCAGTATAAACACACTCTAGTGCACTATTTTTGCAAGATGCATCTGCCGGGGATGTTCACCTCTTTTCACTGCAGCACCAGAGTCTTGTATTTCATTAGTCCTAGCAGAGCCACCTGATGCATTTTGCTTTCCTAGTCTCTCATTATAAAATGATTTCTAATCTCTTATCTGTTACGCCTGCATCCCTGCTTTACACACTATGTGTTTTTTCTTAGGTCAGCAAACATCTCGCTATACAATGACCTTCCTGCTGCTTCCAAATATTGCCCCTCTTACACCCTTCACAATTTCCCCTAAGCAACTCCAAGCACACAATTTTCTCCTTTGCCTTTGTTTTGAAATGGTAATTGTAGTAGTTTCATATTCACAAAGTATGAGATATCCACTCTGAGTCAAAGATTTAGCAGAGACGTCAGAATATGACATGCCATAGCATCCTCCAAAAATGATCATAGATGAAAAGTGATACTTTGGGCTTTTTTGTTTTTGTTTCTATCTGATCTTTCCTTGGCAAACGTGTTACCATAATAGCCAGTGTTTGTATTGCCTGAAGTGTATTTTGATGAAAATGGATGAAGGGATGGAAAAGACACGTTACATTATGTAATGGGATATACACATACAAAATATGCTCTTTTCAGCAAAATACTTGACATTCATTGGAACTAAATTAAAGGATTATTGAGTGAATACTGTAGACAGATCGATGTCATTTGAACTGGACACAAAACAAGTTGAAGCTGTCCCTTGCAGCTACAGAATCAGCACACCACACTGTCAGAGTCACGTTGGGGGAAATTGTTCACGAAGCTGTAATAGTATTGATTGATCTGTTTGTTTCCAAATAATATGAAGGGAAGGGAGATGGTTAGAACTGCAGTGGAAGCAGTTCTGTGGCTCTCAGTCTTAATAAAACTGACTTAGGAAACGCTTTGTTTCTCAAAGCATTCAGATCATGTGAGGGGATTATTATTATATGGTGAAAAATCAATGGTTACTCCCCAGCTCAGACTTTAACATTCTAAAACATAATAATAGTAATAATAATGATGATGATGATGATGATACAGTGGTACCTCGAGTTAAGTACTTAATTCGTTCCGGAGGTCCGCACTTAACCTGAAACTGTTCTTAACCTGAAGCACCACTTTAGCTAATGGGGCCTCCTGCTGCTGCCGTGCCACCGGAGCAGGATTTCTGTTCTCATTTTCTGTTCTCATATTTCTGGGTTAGCGGAGTCTGTAACCTGAAGCGTATGCAACCTGAAGCATATGTAACCCGAGGTACCACTGTAATATATTTATACCCTGCCCATCTGGCTGGGTTTCCCCAGCCACTCTGGGCAGCTCCCAACAGAATATTAAAAGCACATTATAACATCAAACTTTAAAAACTTCCCTAAACAGGGCTTCCTTAAGATGTCTTCTAAAAGTCAGATAGTTGTTTATTTCCTTGATACCTGATGGGAGGGCGTTCCACAGGGCGGGCGCCACTACCGAGAAGGCCCTCTGCCTGGTTCCCTGTAACTTCACATCTTGCAGTGAGGGAACCGCCAGAAGGCCCTCGGAGCTGGATCTCAGTGTCCGGGCTGAACAATGGGGGTGGAGATGCTCCTTAAGGTGTACTGGGCCCTTGGTTATACCGCTTCTGCAGCAACAACCTGGGCCTCCACTGCTCTCATCACCCCCAAGGGCTCCTGTAGTGGGTCCCCTCCTGTACCCAGGCCTGAATGCTCCTCCCTAGTGTGTGGCAGCAGCATAGCCCAGCATTCACCTGTGAGTCATTGTCACTACGCAACACCTTTACGCTTCTCAAAATGAAACGTTCCACACAGTCACAAAAACAAAACAGAAAAGCCGCAAAAACAAAAAGGCAAAATAAATAGCAAAAACAGACAGACACCTCAGTGTAACACTCAAAACGGAAATGTGGCACTCAAATTGGAAGCACAACACTCAAAACGGAGCACGTTTGGCTTCCAAAAAAAGTTCGCAAACCAGAACACTTACTTCCGGGTTTGCAGTGTTTGGGTTCCAAGTTGTTTGAGTACCAAGGGGTTTGAGAACCAAGGTACCACTGTACTTTGCTCCCCTGATTTAGTGAGAGTGTTTGGCCAAGAAAAGGGGGGGGAAAGGAAAGACATTTTTTAAACTTGATATTTCATGTTGACAAAACAGACATGACAGATCAAAAGCAAAAAAACAAACCCTCCACATCTTTTTACTTCTGAATTGTGCACGTTTATTATGGAACTTTACAGACACAATCATCTTGCTTCCCTGCGGTGCCATTTCCCATCAGGAATGTCTGTAAAGTTTGCAAGTTCCATACTTACAGTTATGTTTCTCACAGGACCTGGCAGACGCAGAAGAGAGGAGAAACAGGATCCCTTGGCACAATCTCTGTGGGATATGCACATGAGATGCAAACACTGCCAGATTCTCAGAGAAGCATTTAGTTTTTAATCAGCCCCTGAAAGTCTGAAGTGAATTGACATCCCAAACCCAGGGAATGCACTCAGCTAACTCAATAGGAGAATAACCAGGGAATCAAACCAAATCTGAACTTGAACTCAAAGCTGAATCTTGTTTTTAACTGAACCAGAACTGAACCAGAGCCATTATTGGAAATGTCTGTTGAGTAAGAAGTGGAGCAGATCCTTAAAAAAATGGTTCTAGGACGGAAAGAGTTACAATTACAGTTGTAATACTTGTCTAATGAGAATTAATCACATGCCCTTGAACCAAATATTTCAGTGTTTTATTAAAAATTGTATATTGCCCTATACCTGCAGATCTCAGGGCGATTTGTCCATATCTGTATGCTGCTGTTCTTCTGGACTTGGCAGCAGGAGACTAGATGGGGGTCTGATGCGACAGGGCAATTAAGTATTTTGATGTACGAATGGAAAGATTGCTACATTTATATTTATTATAAAAAGAATGCACTAACTATAGAGCAGCTCAGCCATGAGGTAATGTTCAACCCGTTTCTCTAACTTAAGGTCATAGCAACCCTTTCTATCTAATCCTGGATCTGAAGCTCAAAATATTGCATAGTTTTATGTAAACTGGTTACAATTTTATGTAGATCTTGTAATATATATATATATATATATATATATATATATATATATATATATATCCTGGACCTAATCTGAGTTCCTCAGGACTCACAATTTTTAGATTCACATTTTGCAAGCTTAACCAGTATTCAAACTGAAAGGGTTTTTACCCAAGGCTAGCATTTACCCAGCATAGATTTATTGAAATTAATTGACCTTATTTTTATATTGGGTTTTATAAACAAGAATAATGTTATACAAACAAGTATACCAAGTTTTCTCATGTCATTTGTATATCACAAAAATAGCATAATAAATGTAGAAAAATATCTACAACATTTGTTTCATTATTAGTGGTCAATTAATTGACCTTTCTTAGTCATGTTTATTAATTTCAGTGGGTCTGCTTTGAGTAAACTTGGTTGAATACCACCTCAAGATAGGAAGTCTTCAGCTGACTTGAAGGAGAGAATCCAGCATTCAGAGGATAGGTGGAATAATTGGAGTAAGGAGTTTAATCTCCCCCCCCCCCATTTAAACATCACTTGGCAAGCTCAGGACCTCCAAGAAAATCTGCTAGAGGGTAGAAAATAATGTTACAAGGAAAAAAACCATTTGTATAAAAAGAGACAAACACACATATTTTTTAACATAATATATTATAAAGCATAAGGTAAAGGTAAAGGTACCCCTACAGGCCAGTCTTGCCAGGCTCTAGGGTTGTGCGCTCATCTCACTCTATAGGCTGGGAGCCAGCGCTGTCCGCAGACACTTCCGGGTCACGTGGCCAGCGTGACAAGCTACATCTGGCGAGCCAGCGTAGCACACGGAACGCCGTTTACCTTCCCGCTGGTAAGCGGTCCCTATTTATCTACTTGCACCCAGGGGTGCTTTCGACCATGCGATCGGCAAGTCCTCGGCGCTGAGGTTTTACCCACAGTGCCACCCACGTCCCCTATTATAAAGCATAGTATGTTATAAAAACATACACCATCCTTTTGTATCAAGTTCAAGCTTACAGATCTTCAAGTTCAGAAAACAAATACTGTATTTGATTCCATTCAACTGGAAGGGACGACTAAAAAATAAATAAAATACAAGCCCAATAGTAGTATATACCTAAATTTGAGATATAGCATTTATGCTTCCAATGAAATCATTCATTTCCCTTCAATACAGGAACAACTATTCTTTATTTGGCCCATATTCATATTACATGCAAATCATTATCCCCAGTTCATTTGTATCAGAAGGTAAACCAATTAATCTGTTACATATTGTTTAATCATACACAATAAGTATGTATGTGTATTTTCATATTCTAAAAATGGTGGTGGGGTTCAGGCCACCCACTGTCATCCATACCAGCCTTGTGAGCAGCACAAAAGGTAATTCGGGTAGCCTTTGTGGGTTTCACTGTTTCCTTGATATTGTGTGTGTGTATAGCATCAACAATCCTTAACTTCCATTAAAAAAACAACAACTGTGAGATAATAAGAAACTTAAGCAGGGGCAGGGGAAAACCCACCAGAGGTTGTATCTTGGTGATGAACCACATTCATATTTGTGGTTTTACATTTCCTGTCATCATAATTATTCTCCAGTGTATCCCGTTTTTCAGTATATGAATAACAAAAAGAACTATTTGAACTTGCTTTAAACAGTTATTCAGTTTCATGTATTATATTCTAAAATGCCTTAAAGTGTCTTGTGAAATATATAGTGTCTGAAAGAAATACAATTGAAGTGTTTTTATACCTCTGAGCATTACATTTTCTCTTTTCTTCTACTTCATTGGTCAAAAAGCTTTTACAAAAGAAAAGAAAGAAATGGGGGAGGGGGAGCTTAGATTCCTGAATACAAAAGTGAATAGAAGGGGAAGGCTATAGGAAACATAGATGTGAAAAAGTGAACTTTACAAAATATGCAATTATTTCTGGAACAACAATAATTTTATTTAATTTTTTTAAAAATAAACAAATCATTGCAAGCAATGTATCACTTTCCAGTTATATAATATCAGAGTTTCTTGCTTCTCAGTTTGCCAAGCACTGCAAGTTTAGGAAAGTGTAAGACTGGATCTCAAGTAGTGTGCATTAGAGTTGGATTAGAATGTGAAATGCACTGAAATGCATCTTCAGATGTGCAAAAGTCCGAAGCATGATGTCTGTTACATTACAGCTAAGTTGTTTTTTTCTTGAGGAAAGTTTTGGTAACTTGGGATTGTTTCTGTGTATAAAGTTTTCATTTGTCATTGAGCTTCAGAGAGCATTTATAATTTGCCTTTGTTGCTGTTGATGGTAAACTGGCATTGGCTTAGAGTACTGTGCATTTTAATTGTGTTTATATAATGCAATATTCTTAGTCCCAAAGGCATCTTTTTCACTTGAGATGTTGTTGTAAGTGAAATGTTCTATATTTTGCATGATCTGCTGAATATGTACTACAGAGGACTAAAGCAATATTGCTCCCAAATGATCTGAATGTTTAAGGGGGGGGGGAGTGAACAAAAGTTTAATCAAATGTTTTTATTTGCTTATAATATACTGTATATTATTTAAGAACAGTGTCTCTAAGGGGCTGTACTTGAGGTGCAGAATGCAACATTTCTGTAATACCTCAAAATCCTATTTTCTCTGAGCATTAAGCAGGAAGCACTTTACTGTACTTAAATAGGAGAACATATAAGCTGTTGCCATGTGCCAAAAGAATGGGTTGTTCTAGGAAACAAAGGACAGAAAATAAAACTTGGTATACAAAGGGCCTGTTCAGATAGATGTATTTTCAGGAGGACTCTCACACTGGGCTCAGCTAGGCTGATTAAGAAAAAGTGATTTATATGTGTTGTATGTGTGATATAATACTGTGCCATCAGATGACAATGTGGAGTCCCATTTTTCTCAACCTGTTTTCCCTGTTTAAATTTACATCGCTTTAAACTGAAACGCTTCTTTGACGTGTCTGGATCCAGCCACTGTCATTCTTTTTGAGACTTTGTAAATATCCTTCTCCTTCTTAGGTTGGATGGACTGGACTATACCACATTTAGTTGAACATGGCTTTAACTAAAGTAACGGTAAAGGGACCCCTGACCATTAGGTCCAGTCGTGGCCAACTCTGGGGTTGCGGCGCTCATCTCGCTTTATTGGCCGAGGGAGCCGGCGTACAGCTTCCGGGTCATGTGGCCAGCATGACCAAGCCGCTTCTGGCACACCAGAGCAGTGCACGGAAATGCCGTTTACCTTCCCACTGAAGCAGTATCTATTTATCTACTTGCACTATGACATGCTTTCAAACTGCTAGGTGGGCAGGAGCAGGGACCGAGCAACGGGAGCTCACCCCATCGCGGGGATTCAAACCTCCGACCTTCTGACTGGCAAGCCCTAGGCTCTGTGGTTTAACCCACAGCACCACCCGCGTCCTGACTTTAATTAGGGTCACTTTATTAAGAACTTAGGAACTGCATAGGGGAAATGAAACCAATTGTGGGAAATGCTCAATTCTCTTTTTAGGCTCCTAAACCTGTCGTGATTAGGTGTGCCTTAATGCCAACTCCTTACCTATGCATGTCACACTCCTTCAGGTTTGGGGGAGGTCTTCCTGGTTCTGCTCCCTGAATATGGCACCGAGCTCCAAACTGTTTAGGTTCCTCAAGGCCGACCCTGTTCAACTTCACCATTGCCCTCTCTACTGTATCCAAAGGAGGAGGAAGAGAAGGAGATGGGCAGGGAGTCCTCCTAAATCTTCCTCCCATTCATCCCCAGAACTAGTGCACCCTTTGGGAGAGTGTTGAAAGTGGCTTTTTGGCCATCACCGTTCCTGCAAGTGAACTCCCACCTGGACCCCTTTTTGAGCTGGACAGAGATGCAGTGGTGTGAGTTGGAATGCTACAGCTAATCTGTATGTTTTAGTAGAACCTAATTAGCATTGTTTATATGAACAGATTGCATATTTTGCGTACTTCAGCATTACAGTGGTACCTTGGAAGTCAAATGGAATTGGTTCCGGAAGTCTGTTCGACTTCCAAAACATTTGGAAGCCAAGGCGTTGCTTCCGATTGGCTGCAGGAAGCTCCTGCAGCCAATCAGAAGCCGTGGAAGTCACGTTGGACGTTCAGGTTCCAAATAATGTTCGAAAACCAGAACAATCACTTCCAGTTTTTGATTGTCTGGAAGCCAAAACGTTCGACACCCAAGGCATTTGAAAGTCAAGGTACAACTGTATTTTGCTCGCATCTGAAAAACATGTCAGGTTTTTGAATTTTTTCAGTGAATACAATGAGGTATCAAAGCAGCTAAAGTTAATAAGGAACATTGACAGTTTTCCTTAAGGCGGCTTATGGTTTCTTTAGGAAACATTGTCATAATCATGATATCTAGAAACTGGCTTCCACTACCAATTTTAGTCTGTTTCCTCACATTTCTTGGCCCCATACAACTGCCCATGGGAGCACTGGGGGCACTGGGGCAGGCAGTAGGATTGGGTCCACATGGAGATGCTGGTTGGGGTGGTTGGACAGGCGATGGAGGGCTCACATAAAGCCACTACAATTTACATGATATTGGTACACAAACTGCAGCAGCATCGCACCCACTCTGCATGTGAAGGCACTCCACTGTTTCTGTGAAATCCTGGCTAGATCAAAGAGCTCCTTCAAGGCCTCACCAATGCACAATCTCAGCCCTGTGATTCTCAGGATTCTAACAATATTCTAACAATATCTTCTGTTATAGAAAAGTGCTATGAGATCTGTGCACCACCTGCAATCATGTAAATGTATCTACGTGGTGTTTTTTTTTTAATCATCAGCATTAGCAGTTCCACATTGTTCATTTTTGAGAGGCATGTTCTCATGGGTATTTTGGAAAAGCATAATGGGTTAATTTATAGGCTGTGATAATTCAGAGTATTTGTTCTTATAGCACCATGTTTTGTTAATTGAAAATAGATGCCCAGAAGGCAGCCCAAATAAATATTTGATCTGAACTATCCCTTCCCAGTTGATGCAAAAATATAATTCAATTAGATTGAACACGTTAGTTCACAAATTCTTCCTGGGGAACAGATTGGGTGTAGGGCCCAAGCTAGTAGATGTTCTTTCAATTCAGGGGGAAAAGAATAAGGACATCATATGCGTGGCTGTCAAAATGTGGTGTTTATTGGGAGGCAGGAGAAGCAGAAGAAAGAGCATGTAAATCCAAGGCCTATTCTGAAAGTTCGCCTGAGAAGAAATTCTGAAGCCAAAGTATAATATGGACTTCTTTTTTGTTTTCATTTAGGTCTGAATAAGAATAAGAATAAGAATTTTATTATTTATACCCCACCCATTTGGCTGGATTTCCCCAGTCAATTTGGGTGGTTCCCATCAGAACACTAAAAATAGAATAAAACATCAAACATTAAAAACTTCCCTAAGCAGGGCTTCCTTCAGATGTCTTCTAAAAGTCAGAGAGATGTTTATTTCCTTGACATCTGATGGAGGGCGTTCCACAGGACGGGCACCAATACTGAGAAGGCCCTCTGCCTGGTTCCCTGTAACCTCACTTCTCTCAGTGAGGGAACCGCCAGAAGGCCCTCGGAGCTGGACCTCAGTGTCCAGGCTGAATGATGGGGGTGGAGACGCCCCTTCAGATATACTGGGCCAAGGCCGTTTAGGGCTTTAAAGATCAGCACCAACACTTTGAATTGTGCTCAGAAACGTACTGGGAGCCAATGTAGGTCTTTAAGGATCAGTGTAATATGGTCTCGGCGGCCACTCCCAGTCACCAGTTTGGCTGCCGCATTTTGAAATCTTTCCCATGAGGTTTTAAAAATCATTATAGTGTTATAATTTGTAGAAGTTACTTTAAGTGGTGCTTCTCCACCCCCCCAAGTGACAAATTTGCAGTGTGCTCCTTCTTGACCTCCTTTAAGCTTGACTTGTAATGTGCTATCCTTAGCTTAATAGAAGTTAGGTTTTGTTTGTATCCTCTGCCTCCCCTGTCTCTTACCTTGGAACAGCAATGAGTCACTATGGTGCATATGCTGATTAACCCCCTGCCCAACAGTCTGTAACCTGAGGATAGTCATTAATTTGAAGACAGCCTGTTTTCAGCAGATTAACAGCTGTGCTGCTTCCATATGCTTTTTAATGTTTTAAATGCTACGAGATGAAGCAATGAGATAAAGCAGTGTTTTATTCATGGAGGTTTTTTTAGCACACGTGCTAAATAATAGCTTTCCACTGCAATTTTGCTCATATTTCTGTAATTCCAAGTAACTATTCTTGACAGATCTCTTCAACTTGTCATCTGAGACCTTTTAAATGTGACTCCTGTATTGCAGACTTAAACTAGATGGCCTATAGTGTCCCTTCAAACTCTACAACTCTCTGAGTCTGTGAAGTCGGTCAGTATTAGGCAAGAAACAACGTGACTTACTTGTCCTGTACAATAATATTATTTGTTCTTAGCAATGGTGCAGGCTTTTTTGTACATTAGTCATGATACTTGGGTAGATAACGTTCTTTGGCTTTTTGACTCCACAGGCCAGATCCGTATCAGAATCCTGACAGGTAGATAGAAAGGCAACCTAGTGTGTTTGGTTGCAACCAAGCCTAGAGCAAAGTGGTGGGACAACACAAGTGATAGGTTGAAATAATAATAATAATAATAATAATAATAATAATAATAATAATAATAATTTATTTGTACCCCGCCCATCTGGCTGGGTTTCCCCAGCCACTCTGGGCGGCTTCCATAGAAACCAAAAAAACACTAAAATATCATACATTAAAAACTTCCCTGAACAGGGCTGCCTTAAGATGTCTTCTGAATGTCAGGTAGTTGTTTATCGTTTTGACATCTGATGGGAGGGCATTCCACATTTTTAAAAAATAATATATGCGGGTGAAATGAGAAGTATGGGAAGAGATCCTAAATCTCAGCTTTGGATAAGCTGAACCCTACACCTTCCAAGCAGCATGACAAAGCATAGCCCCAAAGTCCAGACATCAGGAGGCCTTCCTGCTCCATCCTCTTGTGCGTCCCCAAAACTCCAGGTAGCTGCAGCAGGTGAACCTCAAGAATATTCCATATCCAGGCTAAGGGACTCGCAACCCAGGAGGAGCTGACCTCCAAGAATGTCCTTCACCTTCAAAGGCCCCTAAGGATGCTTATCTGCTCCCTTAGTTGACCTTAACCTTTCCTACACTTCCATGCTAAGAATGTGATCTAATTTACCACACCATCAAATAAACTTACTTAGCTGCACCCACACACTGACCCCCCCCCCAGTTCACTGCAGTAGAGGCAAAGCGCCTTGTCTAGCTTGGCCAATTTGCAGGTGGACATGGTCAACCCCAACAATGCTCCCAAAAGCAGTTTTGCGCAGCTGACAGGGGTGGACATGCTTTCAACTTGAACGTTGCTAATTGTCCTCGTTAGAAATGCTCTGGAACTACTAAATGTCCAATGATAGATTCGTATAAATTGACAGAAGGCTGCAATTCTGTACATACTTACTTGGGAGTAAGTTACATTGAATTCACTGGGGTTGAGCTCATACCCATCTACTGCCCCAGAAAAACTGGGACAACTGTTTTCCCCCCCATGAAAGTACAACGGCCATTTTGGGCCCCTTGCTCTTGCGCGATTTCGGTCCGAGATCGCTTTTTCAGGTCTTTGATATTGCTTGGGTCATGTGACTCTTGCAGAAATTCGTACCCAAAAGATGGTGTCTCAGATTTGGGCTGCATCGTGTTGGAAGGTATGGCTGAGCTCTGAGTACACATGCACAGGACTGCGCTGATAATCCTGTTGATTTCAAAGATATTAAGATAGGTAAAAAGAGAGAATGCTCTGTTTCTTACATGCATTGCAAAAATAGGTAGGTATCCGTATGTAGATAAGATACCTAGACAACATGTAGAACAGCTCCACATCTGACATTTGTTAACATGACTCTGAAGGGGTGGGGCGTTGAGTAAACTATTGCTTGTAAAGATGCCATGATAATTTCTCTGCATGTACATAATTGTAATGAGAGTTGGCATACTGTATTGCAGCAGCTAATACTGTATTGTAGGCAGAATAATCCCTTTCACCCTTAGGCCCCCATATGCAATATGAACATACAGTGGTACCTTGGTTCTCAAACCTAATCCGTCCCGGAAGTCTGTTCCAAAACCAAAGCATTCCAAAACCAAGGCGCACTTTCCCATAGAAAGTAATGCAAAACGGATTAATCCGTTTCAGACTTTTAAAAACAACCCCTAAAACAGCAATTTAACATGACTTTTACTATCTAATGAGACCATTGATCCAAAAAATGAAAGCAATAATCAATGTACTGTACTATAAAATAAATAAGACAGAATTGTAGATGATAAAAATTAAAATTATTTTCTTTTCTTACCTGCAATGATGATAGTCTTTGTTTGGATGGAGGGCTTTTATCCATTTCCACAGTCGCACAATCAATCAATCAGTAGCTGAACTGGGTTCCACATAGTCACAAAAACAAAAAGCAAAAACAAAGCTCCAACCTTAATCCATTCCGGAAGTCTGTTTGACTTCCGAAATGTTCGAAAACCAAGGCACAGCTTCTAATTGGTGCAGGCGCCCTGGAAACAATAGCCGACAGCCACATCAGATGTCGTTTTCTGGGTTTTCAGCGTTTGGGAACCGAGGTACCACTGTAATAATATCATTACAGGTTTGTTGTTCTGTAAAATTTACAAGATTAGGTGTGTGAAGTTCGTTGAACATTCAAAGTGTGATATAAATGTTAAGTTTAAGTATTACGAATGAGTGTAGCACCTTTCTGACTTATGTACTTATGGGAAAATGAAATTCATGATGTATCTCTCAATTCAAGTGATAACTAAGCATGTATTTTCTCCCCTGCACTGGAATGATATTGGTGTTGGGGAAAATTCATATGAGTAGCAGCCCCGATTCATTGATGACTTATAGCTAGAATGTTCACGGACCTGGAAAGCTTGCCAGCAGACACCTGCTTTATCTTTTAAAAGCCTCTACAATCACAATGAGCTACGCACATCCAGGAAACCAATAAATTACATTCCTTTATTCAGAAAGATGATCTTACAGCTGAAATAGTTTAAATTTAGACATACGGCCAGGCACAGTATACAACTCACCTCAACAACCGTGGTAAAGAGACAGGAACATGGTTTGGCATTTTGAAAAATGTCATGGGCTCAAGAGCTACAGTTTATGTAAGCTAGCCTGTGTTCTGTCTGGTGTACGTTAATACCATAGCAAATGTGGAGTGATATAAACTTGCTGTGGTAACATTCAGAATGATTAAGCTGTCTCTCTAAACATCTGCATGACCATTGGTGGGTTGCATCAAATATCTTGCTTCCAGCAGTCAGTAAAACAATATGTGATGGGCTTTATGAGCCAAAAGAATTGTTTCCCTCTGCTGAAGTATGCTGAATATAAAGATACTGGGCCAAGTTCATACCTAGTACAAATCTACCCCCGGGATGAAAATGGTCCATTTTATTCCATGTCTGATGGTCACTTTTAAATTCTTCAATTCTCTATGGTGGTTTGTTCAGACATTCCAAGACATTGGAGTTCATTTTTAAATCTCTCTTGGGAGACTGGCTGAAACAGTCTTGTTCCACTTGAAGGGGGACTGTAATCTGAATACACAAGGAGGTGTAAAGCAAAAGTCTGGTGGTCTTTCTAAGGCCTTTGGGGAACGTAAGTCTGTCTAACAAACGCAATGCAAGCATACATGTGTCTCAAAGCATTTTGCTTTCTGAGATGTAAGGACTGCCTAAGTGTAAACATAGCATTTTCTTGTCTGCCCAGACCCATTCAAAGGGCTTTATTTATTTATCTTATTTAAAGATAATAATCTTTAATTTCCAAGAGCAGCCATAAAACTTTTCACAGTTTTTGAGAGCAATGTAATATCTAATTGTAGTGCGTTTGCATACAGTGTAGAATACAGAAATGAATTTGAAATTCGGCCAGCCTAGGAAGGAAGCATTTCAAAGTCTTTATGAATGCTATAAGACCTTATCTAATGTAAGGAACTATCTGCCATAGTGGATATAGACCCAATTATTTCCATTGCACATTACAAATTATAATTGCCATTAGAGGAGAATCTTGTTCAATAAGAAATGGTCATGTCAAGGTAATCTGTGATCTTATGATATATCTAGGTTACCAATCACATACGGGAAATTATCCTTAAAAGCGCCTGTCCTTTTTTATTTGCGTGGTCTGAATGGTTAAACCTTCTGCTAGAGTAGTTTTCACCCTGAGGAGATGTCTTGAGTTCTTTGTGTCTCCTTTAAGAAAGTAGGTCTGTTCTCTGCCTGATTGCTCTGCCTCAGGAGAAGGCAATGAGAACAATAGCTGTCAGTCACTAAGCAGGCTGAGTGTGTCTGATCATAAAGTAGTTGCTCTGGAATTTTGCCACGATACTATTGTTATCAGAACAACATGAAAATAAAAAGCAGATGCTCTGAGCGCACGTTTAGCAAAATCTTGGTGAACTCCATATGACCTTTTTATGGGTTACTTCTAGTGCTTCCATTTTTATTTTTATTTCTTTATTTAAAAAAAACCTTTTATATTTTCTCGTGAAAGGGAGCAAATAGGAGATCTTAGGAGGTACTTACTATTCATATGTAAGCTTTCTGTGAAATAATGGATTTGATATAATACACTTTGACAGTGCACATTGACAGATTATTTATCACCTTAGGGCATAATGGAGCCATATCACTGGATGGAATAACTGCTTTTGGATGTTTTTAATTATAATTGTTTTTAGAATGTTTTAAAGAGTGTGTTTTTGTTTTTGATTGTGGATTTGTTTGCCGCCCTGGTCTCATTCTGGAGGATGGGCAGGATATTTAATAAATGCAATATATGATAATAATATTTAAGAATTTTTGAATAAGTTCACAAAAATAATTTCAAATATGCTGTCCTGTATTGATGAATACAGCCAAATAACTAAAGCAGTAATCAAGATAAATTTTTCACTTATGGGAAAATTTATCAAAGTTGTTACAGTTGCAGTGACTTGGTAGGGAATGATGAAACTCATCATTCCCCTTGTCATGTGAGCTGCTACCTTTTATAGGATTCAGAACATTTTGAAATGAACAATAAATGGAACGATGCATATAGAACATACTGAAGTTGTATTAAAGTTTCTCTTGAGGCCTTGCTAGAGGTTACACTCCAGCAAAAAATATTCACAATACATCAAAAAGTTGAGGGTTTATTTTAGTCTCAAAGACTCCAGGGCCCATGCTTAAATCTCTCATTTAAACCAGTGAGACTGAAAGCCCCCAACTTTGAATAATTTTTACCAGTGTTAGCAATAATATCTCTAGTGGGGAAGTCAACAAGAAAATACAAAGAAACTAGATTTAAAATTGTACACAGACATGGGTTCTTATTTCAGTTTTCTTGTTTGGAATATTTCTCTACATTTGCTTTAAAACAATCAGCTTCATTTGGTTAACATTTCCTGCTATAAAGCGTGGATTCTCTCTACATGTGCTTCCAGAGAGGTGTTTATTGTGGGATTGATAATCCTCATGCATGCAAGTTGTTTGTTGTGTCCACGTAGCATTGCTGCCATCAAAATGTCAGCCCATATTTCCTCTACCCCTTTAGTTTGGATTTCTGGGGAGAAGCCAATAAATTTAAAAATCCTGTTTACGGTATGTCAGTAACCGGTTTGCAATAATGAACTGGATAAATATTGCAACCCCCCCTCCCAACCTTCTTTTTTATACAACCACCTATACTTGAGGAAAAGTAATGCACAACTCAAAAGCTTATGTTTCCAATGTTGGGAACATTTATCAGTCCAATGAAAAATCACTTGGCTTTTTTAAAAAAGAAAAAGCAAGCAAATCACTTTCGTGCTGCTAATTTCAAATTGCTGAGTCATAATAATTTAAGTACTGGAGAATAAGTGGTTCAGGGAGCCATTGTCACCCTTGCTTTTTGCTTTCCACTCAGCATGTGACAGTTACCACTGGGGACCACACTGCAGTAGTCGCTGCCAATGCAAAAACGGAGCCTTGTGCAATCCCATCACTGGAGCCTGCCACTGTGCTGCTGGATTCAAGGGATGGCGCTGCGAAGAACACTGTGACCAAGGGACCTATGGAAACGATTGCCACCAGAAATGCCAGTGTCAGAATGGAGCCACTTGTGATCATGTGACTGGAGAATGCAGATGCCCTCCTGGATACACCGGAGCCTTGTATGCAACAGTTGTATTTGTTCTATGTGTGGAATAGCAGCAGATTTCACGATACGCGTCATTTATTGGCGTGGGTGACAAGATGATCCATACTGCATCAGTGAGGGTTAAACAACTTGCTCTTTGCTTATGGTTGGGTTGGGAGTTGAATTTGCCTCTCAGTTCCAGGTCCAACTTGCTAAAACAGAAGATAAAAATTAAGTACAGTTGTACTTTGGAAGTTGAACAGAATCTGTTCTGGAAGTCTGTTTGACTTCCAAAATGTTCGAAAACCAAAGTGTGGCTTCTGATGGGCCGCAGGAAGCTCCTGCGGCCCATCAGAAGCCACAGAAGCCCCGTCGGATGTTCGGCTTCCAAAAATCGTTCAAAAACCGGAACACTCACTTCCGGGTTTCTATCGGGTTTGGGAGCCGATTTGTTTGGGAGCCAAGGCATTCAAGATCCAAGGTATGACTGTAATAGAAATTGGGCAAAAACAACAAATCTTAAAGTCTGTTGTGTTGTTGATTAAGCTTTCACGATCCGCTGCTTGTAGTGTTGGACTGGGACCAGGAAAGCATGGGTTCAGCTCTTTGCTCAGCGATGACTTTCATTTAATTATATTGAGGCAGCCACAATCCTTCTCAGTCTAACCCAGTGGTTCCCAACCTTCTTTTGACCATGCCCCACCTAAGCATCTCTAAAATCCTAATCCCCCTCCCAACGTATAATTCGTATTATTCAAAAAATGAACTCATATTCACGTGGTGGAAGCCTAAAAGGCCATTAACTTGGTCTAACTCATTCTCAAATTGCCCCCCCCTTAAAAATCAAATTGTCTCCCTGTGTGTGTGGGGGGGGGGTGCCCCACGTTGGGAACCATGGGTCTAACATATCATACAGGATTATAGTGAGTGGGGGAAGGTATTAGTTCCTTAGAGAACAGTAGTGAATTTTTCTGTAGGCAGTTGCTACGGATGGCACTTTTTTGTTTTGAAGCTTGTACTGTAATTGTGGATCCCAGAGCAGAAGATATTCAAAATGGGTAAGATGCCCTTTGCTGAAACAATCTAAAGAATGGTAACTCTGGCCACAGTATTAGCAAAGTATCCTCAGAAGACAAAAATTAGACAGTCACCAAATAATAGGGAATTGGGATTGTCCATGGTAAATAAGGATCCTTGGAGCATGTGCTGATTTAGTACATACCTTCAGGGGAACCCAGGCTGATAGATAAAAAAAGCTGATTGCCCCAGGCACAAATCCCCCCCCCTTCCTCAATGCACATGCTAAAAGAAAAAAGGTAAGGCACTGAAAAGCCAGCTTCTCCTGGGGCACAGAAAGAAGCACTGTACAATTTCTACACCAGCCTTAATATTGTTCATACAACAGGGCTAAAATCCTGCAAACATTACCACAATTAGATAAATTAGATAATTAATAATACTCATTAGAATTTTAGCATCGCCTCCCCCCCCCCCACCCAGTGCAACTCAATTATAAATTGGACCAGGGAAGAAAAAAATGTAAGGAAGTAGACCTATTTCTGCAGTCCTTTAATTGCTAACTTAGGGACAATTTACCAGGAATTACGTCTGCGCGCTCCATTGTAAGCTGGGGAGTTGTACTGCTTATGCAGCAAAACTCTTGGTGCAATGCTCCCTTTGTTTTACGGATTAGTTTTGCATTCTTTAGCTGAAATAAATGTGCAGCCTATTAAAAGCACCAGAGAAATGTCAATATATTTAAAAGTATCTGTAGTATTCAACATGCTTTTCTTTCTTTTTTAGTTGTGAGGATCTCTGTCCTCCTGGTAAACATGGGCCACAGTGTGAAGAAAGATGCCCATGTCAGAATGGTGGAGTATGTCATCATGTAACTGGGGAATGTGCCTGTCCTCCTGGATGGATGGTAAATGTACCTTTATAAAAGAGTATAAGCTTCCGTTACTGCGGGCCTCTGGAGAAAAATGTAATTGGAACCACAGCCTAACATCAGGCAAGAAAAGAGGAAATGTGTCAGCACACAATACTATCATAAGGGATCAGAACCAAACCATTACAAAAACATATGGTAATCGGCATCTACCAATTCGCATGAGCCTAGACAGGAAGAGAAAATGTATGCTTTCTGTCCCACACAAGATGAATCACTTAAAGCTCTACCAAGTCAGTGACTTGTATTTATCTAAATTTCTGTCCTGCTTCTATAGTTGTATGGGAATTCATGTATGCATTTATATTCTATTGCTCTATCCCTAAGGCTATGGACCACTTAAACAAATATTTACAGCTTTACATTTTGTACAGAAGACGAGGACCTAAAGATAATTCCCCTATATACTCCATGAATATCCTCCAAACACTTCACTGCAATTACAGAAAGCACCTGGCTTTTTTCTTTTTTCTCTTTTGGTAGACCTCCACATGGAGGAAGTTTTTCCAAAGTTTGTAAGCATCTTCCAATAATGTGTCTCTTTTTGCCTTCCATTTTGTATTTTATGTTTGAAAAGCATAGTCAGAAGTCGGAGAGAGAGAGAAGTGCTGCAAGAATTCAGCGCTGGTGCCCTCTCAGAGATGAAGGCAGCCCTGTTTAGGGAAGTTTTTAATGTCTGATGTTTTATCACTTTGATAAAATAATAATAATCATCATCATCTGTTAGGAGCCAGATAGGTGGGGTATAAATAATAATAGTAGTAGTAGTAGTAGTAGTAGTAATAATAATAATAATAATAATAATAATAATAATTTATTATTATTACTATCTAGCTTCTCTCTGAGTCAGCATGTGGTTTGTTGTCCTCAGTTGTTTGTCACCATTGTTCAAGCTTTATAGCTGCTATTCCATGAAGCCAACATACTTTTTAGAAAACGTTGATTAGACGAAGAATCTTACATATGGCAGGGGTCTGAGCAAAATCTGTGTAGCAGGTGTTTTTTTTTTAGAAAAATAAAATAAAATTTACAGTTGAAAACAAATTTAAAATAAAAAGATTGATGTAACAAGTTATCTTTCCCTTTGAAGCATTTTGACTCTAAAGTATCTCCTTGTATTACAATGGATGCCTGAACACAGAAGAGCTATATTTAAAATATCTAAATGTTTACTGTTGCTTAGAAATTAAATCTAGGATTAGATTTATTTTACAGAATGAACATTCCAACAAATTAGCACCCTAACACTTGAGGCAAACGTTTGTTGTGTTGCAAGCTAAAACGGTATCTGGCATTTTTAAGATGTGCACAAGCTGTCTGGTATACGAACATGTTAATCTCCTTGCTTCCTTCAGATCCCCCCTCGTCTTTCCCTCTCGCAGCTGCACTCCCAGGCATAAAACTGAGATTCTGTTTCCAAACAGGGCACAGTTTGTGGTCAGCCTTGTCCTGAAGGGCGTTACGGAAAGAACTGCTCTCAAGAATGCCAGTGTCACAATGGGGGGACATGTGACTCAGCTACAGGGCAGTGTCACTGTAGCCCTGGTTACACAGGCGAACGGTAAGCAGATACAACTTCGCCACTTTCTACCATGGCTACTGAGCAGAAGGGAGAATTCCAATACAGTGGTGCCTTGGTTCCTGAATGGCTTAGTAGTCAAACAAATCGGCTCCTGAACGCCACAAACCTGGGAGTAAGTGTTCCAGTTTGTGAACGTTTTTTGGAAGCCGAACGTATGGCGCGGCTTCCGCTTGAGTGCAGGAAGCTCCAGCAGCCAGTTGAAAGCCGAGACTTGGTTTTCAAACTGTTTCAGGAGTCGAACAGACTCCTGGAACAGATTAAGTTCAAGAACCAAGGTACCACTATACAGTTGTCCAGATTCAGTGGGGATGCTCGGTGGAGATTCCTCTTAAGTTCTAAGATTCAGTGTGTCCTCAAAGTTCAGTGGAGATTCCCCCTAAATTCCAAGATTCAGTGTGTCCTCAAGAGTTATTCAGTAAACACCTGTTGACTGAATTCCTGTAGTGGATTGGGGGTGGGGGGCTGATACCACTTATCTGACCTCCTGACTGCAGAGTTGCTGCTTACCAGGAAGGGAGAGTATGATGGCCAAGGGTGTTGGGAGGTTGGCTCTCTGCAGGTGCAGTGGCAGGAGTGGCATATTGGGATGCAGGTGATGCTGAGCCTCTTGGGCTTGCCGATCGGAAGGTCGGTGGATCGAATCCCCGTGACGGAATGAGCTCCCATTGCTTTGTCCCAGCTCCCGCCAACCTAGCAGTTTGAAAGCACACCAGTGCAAGTAGATAAATAGGTACCACTGGGATGGGAAGGTAAACGGCGTTTCCATGCGCTCTCGTTTTTGTCACGGTGTTCCGTTGCGCCAGAAGCAGTTTGGTCATGCTGGCCACATGACTCAGAAAGCTGGCTGTGCACAAATGTCGGCTCCTTCAGCCTAAAAGTGAGATGAGCGCCACAACCCCATAGTTGCCTTTGACTGGACTTAACCGTCTAGGGGTTCTTTACCTTTGCCTATTGGCTCCCACTGTTGCTCCTTCTAAACAGCAGTGACTCTGCTGCTGGGAGCTCAGGAAAGTGCAGCCATCCCACTATTGGAGAAAAAATATATTCTCTAGCTACTATAGATTTCTTTTTATAAAGTGTTTTAAAACTGTTGTCCTGGAGAAAGACTGATTACATACTGGCTAATTATGACATCACTGCTCTGCTCCCCCTGCTGGTTCTGAGAAAGTTTGCAGCTCTACAATTACAATTTCACTTATTTTCTGTTTTTATGGCTCATGTCAGGACCCCAAATCCTGGTTAGCAAGTTGAAGTCTTTTAGAAGGAAGGAAGATAGGACCTGTTTCCCCCCCTAGCTATGGAACTGGAACTCAGCGTGTGTTTCCTTCCTTTTGTGATCAATATGCTGTTGAATTTTGCAGGCCACAAAAATATCGACTTGCAACGTTAGGCCTTTTGAGAATTAGAAGCTTGCAGTCCTTATTTGGATGGGAGATGGAAGCACTCTCTCTTTCCTGACAACTAACATTTAAAATTCAGCAACATTTTAGAATTCAAAGCTCACTTCTTGAATTTACAAAGTCTGCTTTTGAAATCTGGTGTTGAATGTATTAAGCTGCTTTATGTGAATCTGAAGCATTTGGTCCTACATCTGTCTACTCTGACTGGCAGAGGCTCAGCAGGTATTCCTTTTGTACCGGAGAGCTTTTAACTGAAGATGCTGTCAATAAAATGTAGCAAGAGCTAACTGGGAAGAGCCCCAAAGAGATGAGCGAGACGTCATAATAAAAAAAGCAAAAAAATAAAGGGGGGGAGGGATGCTGGAGGGGGCCCTGAATGACAGAGAGCAGAAGGCAGGGAACCCCATCCAGGACATGAGATTCCAAGTTCTGCATGAAATAAGAGGTGATGGAAAATGTGTGGTCTGATGTGTTGCTTGTCTTTCCCATTGCAAGGGGAAACTCATGAGATGGAGACCAAATGAGATGGGAGCATAATGGGACACTTGTCTATGAACTGTGGAAAGATAGTGGTGATGGCTTGATTGAAGCTCTTTTTTTCCCTAGCCAGCACACATTTTTAGGCCACCTCATTTTGGGGCACTTCAGTTGTGGCTCCAAAGAAGTATGTAAGAAAAGCCCTTCTAGATTAGACCAAGGACACAGCTAGGACACAGCATCCTGTTTCCTACAGTGGCCAATCAGATGCCAGTGGGAAGCCCACAAAAGCAGGAATTGAGCCCCAAAACAGCAGCCTCTCCACGTCTGTTCCCAAGCAACTGGCATTATATGCTTCCCCAAGGTTAACAAAACATGACTAACAAAACCAAAATGAAAAGTCTGGAAAAAGAAATGTCCCCAAACTGATGAAAGCAACAACAAAAACCTACTAGAAATATTCAAAACCCTTTTAGAAATATAAATAAACATGAAAAAGTAAAACTAACTTGTTTTTTCCGCAGCAAACAACCTTGTCAGATGCATGAAACTTAAGGTTATGTATACTCCCCTACCCCAGATACTGGAAGTGAACTTGTCAGGTTGCATCTTGGAGAAATATTTCTTTTCACAGCCCCATTTGTGAAGGAGGATCTGGTGGCATCTTCCCTTAGCCTCTCTCAGCTAACGGAGTTTTGGTCTTCTGTGTTCCCTGCTTTCTGTGTGACATACCTTCAGGAATCACTGTCAGAACTGGAGGGGAGGAAAAATTCTGACAACTTCCCCAAGTGGATTTATTTGCATCCTTGCCAAAGAAGGAACTTTGGCTCTGCTCCTTTTCATGTCAGTGGAACTTGTGCAAGAGACCTTCCCAATGGATTATTCCCTTTGCTACTATGTACTAAGAACTCCCTGTGCTCCCCATTTATGTTTCATCAAATCTTGCATACTGTCTGTGGTGTTTGAAAAGAATGTGTAGCAGCTGGCCTTAACCCTGGCCTCTTTTCCTAACCGTCAATTATCTCTGCATAACCATTTTTGTGTGTGTTGGAAGGAGCACAGAACATTGGTAGAGGCTTTCTTTCTTAGTTCTTGCTCCAACTGCCACAGGAAATAACACACTATGCCGGTTTATTCATTGTGGATTTGACCCTGAAGTGAAGTGAAGGCACTTGTGTTTCGAGGGTAAAATGACTTCTCGTGTGATGGATCCTGTTGGGTTCTGTGTGGAAGAAAAAAATGGTTTAAAGCTATGTCTTATATTTCAGATGTCAGAATTGTGGTAGAATTTTGGGTTCTAAGAAACAAGCATCTAAAGAAAATTCCCCCTTTCCTCTGAGGTATTATAAGTGCTGCATCTAGGGAGATAACATAATGGGGTGAACTCTCTCCCTCCGTGGTAGCTGGAAATAATTGGCTTAGAGCAGGTCAGACTACTTGGCCGTCTAGCTAAGTATTAACTATGACTAGCAGTAACTATCCAAGGTCTTAAGCAGAGGTCTTCTCCATTATATGCATCCTCATCCTTTTAAATGGAGATACCAGGTTTGAAACTGAGATTTCATGCTTGCTAGGTGGTATGTACTATATCACTGATGTGTGGTGCCTTTCCAGTTGCAAAAGATTAATTAAATAGGTTTTGCTGATACACTATTCTAAGGATCTGACTCGTTGCCACATTTGGAGCTGGGAAGGAAAACCGTTGCCTTTTCCTGTAACTTTGTTATGTTGCTTGAGACAGCTGGAACTATTCATTTTAGAGATACTTTTCTGGGACACAACACTAGGCTGCATTCACATGGCTGTTTATTCTAGTTTCACGACTTTTCATTGCCTCTCAATTTCCACATTATATTTGAGCTTTCATGCGACATAAAAGCCACTTCTGGAACTATAGTGGAATATAGTGCGAGTTTAATACTGTCATACCTTGGTTTTCAAACAGCTTAGTTCTTGAACATTTTGGCTTCCAAACACCGCAAACCCGGAAGTGAGTGTTCTGGTTTGCAAACTATTTTTGGAACCCAAACATCCGATGGGAATTCTGCGGCTTCTGATTGGCTGCAGGAGCTTCCTGCAGCCAATCAGAAGCCACACTTTGGTTTTCGAACGTTTTGGAAGTTGAACGGACTTCTGGAACGGATTCTGTTTGACTTCCAAGGTACGACTGTACTCATTTCCATGTTATTTGCTTCCAGAAAAAAAATCCATTTGCAAATAATATGGAAATGAGTGCTAAACTATTAGCTATATTAACTAAACTTTAGCTATATTCCGCTAAAGTTCTGGAAGTGGTTTTTCCATTTTGTGAAAGCTCAAACATTATGTGGAGGCTAAAAGGGGAATGTCCTGAAAATGGAATAAACTGCAATGTGAATGCTGCGGTAGTCTCTCTAGGTTGCACACGTGTTTCTGGTCTGAATGATCTATGGTAGCGATAGTGTTGCCTTGCAACAAATGGATCTGAGTTTATATTCTTCTAGCCCTAACCTGTATGAAATAATCTGATTGGGAAGAACAGAGGTGGAATACTGATAAGACTTAAATAGTATCAGAAAGTGACCACATGGGGCTTCATGTGTGGCTATGCATCCCAATCTCTTTGAGAAACACACAGACACAAAACCTGTTAAGGTCTTGGAACTGAGCTGTTTGGGCAGTTTTACATATAAACCAGGCGAGTCCTCATCTCTTCATAGCCTTGGGTGGGTGGGAGAAATCAACTAGAAGAAAACATATACAATGTTCTAGTCAGTACATAGTCATTCTAAAGAAAAAGAAGCTGGCTGTTATTTGAGTGCGGAGATCTGACAAAAGTGGAATCGCTTCATACAAATGGGCTTTAAAAGATTAACCGTTGATTTAAATAGAAACAACCATCTCTTAGCATTTATCCTAGTCTATTATTAAGCAGTCCTTTAGCAGAGATTTGCTTTCTTCCTCTTGACTGTTTATATCGTAAAGAACAGTTGCTTTTTCTCTGTTGGTATACTAAGGATTCCACTTCCATCCTTTGTGTTCATGTTATATCATCGAACCATTGACCTGAATCATTTTAAAGGTGTTTGCAGAGGGACCTGCTTCACTCCCTCCTCATTCACATAGAAGTTTTGCACACTAGAGAACCCATCTGGTATTTCTTCAGCAGTTATTTTCTCATGTTGTGCATGTTTATATCCTTGTCCCTTTGCACCCAAATTTACTGTGTAAGCGAAAGCTTGTCTTGAAATTTTCTTCCTTTTATTTTTTAGAGTTGTGCATTCCTTTCACAGCCTCCTACGCGCTATACCTTTAAAGCCCCCCCCCCCAATAATTGCAGTTTGTTAAGGGTTACTGTGAATTGTAACTCCGTGGGAAGGTAAACTAGAATACCCATAATTCTTTGAGGTACAGAATTTACTTTGAATGTGCTTTAAAGGTACAGTGTGGATGCAGCTTTTGCCATTATGGAAGGTATTAGGAATGGAGATTCCAAATAGAACTTCAAAATATTTTAACAGAAAGTAAAGAACATGTCTCTCTCCCTTACTTTCTCAACAGATGCCAAGATGAATGTCCAGTGGGAACCTTTGGAGTACAATGTGCAGAGACGTGCCAATGCATGAATGGTGGAAAATGCTATCACATTAGTGGTGCATGCCTTTGTGAGCCAGGATACACAGGAGAACGCTGCGAAACAAGACTGTGCTCCGAAGGTGTCTATGGTCTCAAATGTGACAAAAAATGCCCCTGCTATTTGCCGAATACTCACAGGTAAGCTTCTAGAACTTTTGGCAGACATTCTTGTCCTATGCTGGTCTGGGCAACTTCAGTTGGCCAAATATAGAGGGAGCTAGACTAAGGTCTTATAAGACTTTAAGGAGGTTCTGTTGCTTCTCTGCAGTATTGAGATGGCATTCTTGGTAGCTCCTTGGTTTCTAGTCCAATGTGCCAGTACCTGAAAGGATGGCTAGTTTTCCCATTCATTTCTCAGAAAAGAATAGTGAAGATTGCTTGTAAACAGGAAGTCTTGGCTGCCTTTTCATAGAATCATAGAATCATAGAATCATAGAATCATAGAGTTGGAAGAGACCACAAGGGCCATCGAGTCCAACCCCCTGCCAAGCAGGAAACACCATCAGAGCACTCCTGACATATGGTTGTCAAGCCTCTGCTTAAAGACCTCCAAAGAAGGAGACTCCACCACACTCCTTGGCAGCAAATTCCACTGTCGAACAGCTCTTACTGTCAGGAAGTTCTTCCTAATGTTTAGGTGGAATCTTCTTTCTTGTAGTTTGGATCCATTGCTCCGTGTCCGCTTCTCAGGAGCAGCAGAAAACAACCTTTCTCCCTCCTCTATGTGACATCCTTTTATATATTAGAACATGGCTATCATATCACCCCTTAACCTCCTCTTCTCCAGGCTAAACATGCCCAGCTCCCTTAGCCGTTCCTCATAAGGCATCGTTTCCAGGCCTCTGACCATTTTGGTTGCCCTCCTCTGGACACGTTCCAGTTTGTCAGTGTCCTTCTTGAACTGTGGTGCCCAGAACTGGACACAGTACTTCAGGTGAGGTCTGACCAGAGCAGAATACATGCCTTTTCTAAGTATCAGTCATCTTGTGCTGCAGTTTTACCAGTTGTGGGCGATAGGTAGAATTAGTTAAGTGGTTGAATCAGGTTGAAACTGGGAATAAATGAAAACACTCTTGTGAGAGAGCAGAAGACAGCTGCTGTTTCAAAAAGGGGAAGGGAGCACAACTGTATGCACACAAGCCTGGGCATGCATGCAGTGGGGCTTGCTGCATTTAATTCAGTATTTAAGATGTATATACATTTTTAAGCAAGATTGCTGGGGCAAGCAGTCAGAGAGCTAATCCTTACATGGTGGAATCCATGGTTTTTATCAGAGTTTATGGTTCAACTGTTGCACCAAGTGGCAGAGAAGCTTTAAAAGAAATGTTTTCACTGTTGTGTGGCATCATGATCAGCAAGGATAATATATTTAAACATTGTGATTGCTTGATGTGTTCAGTAATTGATGTGGGAGCTGGTTACATTCCTTTCTCATTTTCATTAACATGACTTTTCACTGGTGTGCTTCCTGTTTTCCCATGTGCCATTTCCCCGTGGGCAATAGGTAATGTAGTAACTACCAGGTTGAGCTAGTTAAATGAAGTAAGTTTTACCAAACCAATGCACCTTTCTTCTGATAAAATCTGTATGTAGGAGCTACAATTAAGCTTTTAGAAGATTAACTAAAGTCTGCTATAAACATTTTACATTGACAAGAATGTATGGCACAGCACTGTGTAGCATTTCTGATATTTCAAGGTTAATGCTTGATTCATGTTCAACACAGCTGTTCTTTCATTTATACCACTGGAAAGACAGCTTTGGTCAAGTCATACTGCAGATGTTCAGATGTAAACAGAAGCATGTGACTATTTTTGAACATGTTTTTGACATTTCCTCTTTTCTGTGACAAATGGAATGGACTTAGAAATAATGTAGGTGTGGGAGCATCTGTTTGTTAATTCTACAGTTTTCCATTTTGTGAAAGCTCAAACATTATGTGGAGGCTAAAAGGGGAATGTCCTGAAAATGGAATAAACTGCAATGTGAATTCTACAGTTTACTTCAAAAGAGCAAACGGTTTAAGTTGGCAGTATAGGATGAAAGCAAAACATTTCAGATATGCCTGAACATATCCAAAATATATTCACATGTCTCTTTAAAAAGTGTATGCACCATTCAATAGCATAAAAATATTGGATTTCGCTGTGGGGTAGTGATACAATGGGTGGCGCTGTGGTCTAAACCACTGAGCCTCTTGGGCTTGCCAATCAGAAGGTTGGCAGTTCAAATCCCCACGACTGGGTGAGCTCCCATTGTTCTGTCCCAGCTCCTGCCAACCTAGCAGTTTGAAAGCACACCAGTTCAAGTAGATAAATAGGTATTGCTGCGGCAGGAAGGTAAACGGCGTTTCTGTGTGCTCAGGCTTCCATTACAGTGTCCCGTTGCGCCAGAAGCAGTTTAGTCATGCTGGCCGCAGGACCCAGAAAGCTGTCTGGACAAATACTGGCTCCCTCAGCCTGAGAGATGAGTGCCTCAACCCCATAGCTGCCTTTGACTGGAATTAACCGTCCAGGGGTCCTTTAGCATTTTTTTTACCTTTAGTCATATACTATTTCCCATCAGTCTCTTATCCTCAGCAATAGGCTCTACTTTGGCTCTTCCTAAAGAAAGTCTGGGGCGTGGAGGCAAGTTTCTTCCTTTCAATGTACTGTTTTGCCGACCTTTGCCATTCAGAGCTTTGACTTTCAAAACAGTAGTCACCATGAAAGTGCAGCTGTGCCCTCATACCCTGCTTGTCTCAAAGGCATCTGGTTGGTCACTGGAAAGCAGGATGCTGGACCAGCTTAGCCTCTGGTCTGATCTGGCCATACCTGCAGAATGATAAGCACCATACCTAAGAGCATAGGCACAATGTATCTGGCATCTCTGCATAATTTGTCACTGGCAGTAAAATATTTGATTAATTGCAGATTTAGATACTAATTTGATGTCCTGCGTGCAAGCAGATTCCCTAAGATGTGAACTTAAGAGATAAGTAGGTGCCGCATTTCTTAACATCTGTGTGCGCTGTGCATTGCCAATTAAACTAACTAAACACGAGCCATCAAAAGCTTCCAAAGTGTTTCTGCTTCCTATATGTTAATTACAAATTACGGAATACTGATTTTGGTGTCAATCAATATGTGCGCAGCTATGGTTTCCTAGCACACTGTGGCTGGGGAACAGGGCTACAGAATATCAATGTCACAGTTTGACTTCTACTTAAAGAGAAAGAGAGAAAATGAACGAACAGGGATTTCTTATTCCCCAAAGACTTAAAGAAGAACAAGTGGAGCTGTGCTGATTCAGTGGGGCTTTCCTGGCTCCTACTGCTGCACACGATGCATCTGCTCCTGAGAGTCAAGGGGCCCTCTGGAAAACTGTGGGATGAATCTCAAGGAATGTAGCGGGACTTGGGAATTTGCAGAATGCTCTTGAGGCCTTTGCTGTGAAAGAAGAAGTGATATGGGAAGCAGCCATATTTCAGTGGTTAAGATCGGTATTATCACATGGAAAGACAGTAGCCCTTCAAGATTTCAGACTGGGGTCTCACCCAGCTCTACCTAGAGATGCCAAGGATTAAATCTGACACTTTCTGCATGCAAAGCAAATAATGTACCACTGGGCTTTCCCCTTTAGATACTTAGACGGCCAGCCTCACTTAGATTTGCTTTTACTGAGCTGCGATTCAAGCTATGCCCTCCACCATCCTGGACAGACGATATAGCAAGGTACCATACAAAGACAGACTACGTATATGTGGGCAACTGCGGGGAAGACACCTTGCACTATTTACTATTTTGCCCACTATACATTGGACCCTGGAGGTGATTTCTCACCCTACTGTCCATACAGGAAAGATGCCTCTCCCCGTCAGAGAAGGTCCTATGGCTTCTTAGCGATGTAAACGCTTCAAAAAGTCACCCACTTTTTGCTTTGGTGGCCAAAAAGATCGGAAAGAAGACGCTGGACAATATAGGCATGAACTGTAAGGGGAAACACAGAGATCTAAATAAAGGTAAAGGTAAAGGGACACCTGAACATTAGGTCCAGTCGTAGCCGACTCTGGGGTTGTGGTGCTCATCTTGCTTTATTGGCCGAGGGAGCCGATGTACAACTTCCGGGTCATGTGGCCAGCATGACTAAGCTGCTTCTGGCGAACCAGAGCAGTGCACGGAAACGCTGTTTACCTTCCCGCCGGAGCGGTACCCATTTATCTCCTTGCACTTTGACGTGCTTTCGAACTGCTAGGTTGGCAGGAGCAGGGACCGAGCAACGGGAGCTCACCCCGTCACAGGGATTCGAACCACCAACCTTCTGATCGGCAAGTCCTAGGCTCTGTGGTTTAACCCACAGTGCCACCTGTGTTGCTTGTATTTCTTTTTAATTCAGCTTTGTTGTGGCCAATGGCTAGTGCGATAAAGTTGTTTAGATTGGGTCCTTAAATGGAAACAGCCATCTTTTACCCCTGAGACAATGTCCATGGGAGGGAACACATGTCATCATCTTCCATCACTCCCAGGATTATTTGTCAACCCTAGGATCATTTGAAATGTGCACACCAGGAGCTGCAGTTTCTCACTACGTGGAACGGCTGTTAGCTCTTTAAGAAGGTTTTGTTTATTTTTTTAAAGCAGCATTTGGATATTGGGGATAGGAGCACTCTTAAAGTTCAAGTACTCCTTGGAATGGAGCTGTTGCCTTGGGTTTTGAAAACAGGCTGCATGCAGTACACCTGTGTAGGTGAGCACTTTGTACATGCCTCTTCTCATAAGGAGAACTGAGCACCATTGCAGCAAGCCCACTGCCCATATCATTTTCTCTGACCTCAAATGGAAATAATAATAATAATAATAATAATAATAATAATAATAATAATAATAATAATAATTATTATTATTATTATTATTTATTTATTGTTTGTGCCCCGCCCATATTACTGGGCTGCCCCAGCCACTCTGGGCAGCTTCCAGTATATATAAATACATAGTAAAACATCAAACTTTGAAAACCTTCCTAAACAGGGCTGCCTTCAGATGTCTTCTAAAAGTCAGATAGTTGTTTATTTCCTTGACTGATGGGAGGGTGTTCCACAGGGTGGGTGCCACTACCAAGGAGGCCCTCTGCCTGGTTCCCTGTAACCTCACTTCTTGCTGTGAGGGAACAGCCAGAAGGCCCTCAGAGCTGGACCTCAGTGTCTGGGCTGAACGATAGGGGTGGAGACGCTCCTTCAGGTATGCTGGGCCGAGGCCGTTTAGATCTTTAAAGGTCAGCACCAACACTTTGAATTGTGCTCAGAAATGTACTGGGAACAAATGTAGATCTTTCAGAATCAGTGTTATATGGTCTCAGCGGCTGCTCCCAGTCACCAGTCTATCCACTGCACTCTGGATTAATTATGAACTGCCTTGAAAACCAAAGATTGAAAATTAGGATCAAATATTTCAAATAATGAAATAGTAATGAATAATCTCAGTCCGCTATGTTTCCCAAAGATTTCAGAAACATGTAACAGCTAGAATATATCAGCTAGAAAAAAATGTGCAATTCCTGCTTTCTGCAGATTGGAGTTGAATGGAAAACTTACTTTATACTTGTGTGTGTGCTTTTATGCTTTTTGTTTTACTCTCATAAGAAAGCCAGTGTCTTTTGGTGGTCACAGCAGTTAGTAATAGTGATAAAGAACATCAAGCATTAAGGAAGTTATATTAAATGAGCAAGGAGTCTTACAGCGAGGATTTCCCCCGCAAATCACTGAAGGAAGGCCATCTCCAGCCATAATTCATTTGATGTGTCTGGATTTTGGTACATCCTCCCCCTTCAGGATGCCTTGGGGAATATTACTTCAATCAGTGATCAGAGTCCATCTTTAAACAAGCTGTCTATTGTAAACATAATTGATCTGGATATTAAGGCTTCCCTTTGGTGAGCGTTAAGCTGAGTGCTTTGTCTGCCAGAGAACCACAGAGCACCCCTTTGTGTCCACTTTCCCGGCACATATATCTTAGCGCAGCTGATGGTGTCCATTTGTTACAAGACAACAGCTGTGTGGCTGTTACTGAATGAAGCTGCTATTGAATGGAGCTGCTGTTTTCAGGTAAAGACAGCTGGTCTTTCACCAGGTATGGAAACCACAGGCTATCCATATTCTCCAAGGTTGTAAAAGTGCCCCGACCTTTCTTCTGTAAAAGTGATTTGGCGGCATTTCAAGGAAGGAAATCTGTTGCAGGCTAGCACACCACTTTAAGCGAGGGGAAGCATATATAGGTTTCTTACTCAGGGCCAAACTACACGTGAGTTAAATGCATATTTGCGCAGGATTTATTTATTTTTTAAATTCAAATTCACAGCATCAGCTGTGAGTGCAGGTATTATGGCAAGTACAGCAGACATGGAAGGAATTTAACCCTTTCTTCCACTGCTGTAGGAATCCCTGCTCTGAAGCTCGTATTTGCTTTGGGATGAAATTCCACACGGCACGTTAAATGCAAGAATGCCTTTTAACGCCATATCTTTAGTTTTAACTAACAAAGAAGCACATGGATGTATCATAAAGGAGCACTAAGTTTCAATATGGTCTTCATAATAAAGCAGAATGCAAATTACGAGCATGAGTTTAGTGGTAGTCAGTTTGTGGGAGTAGGCGGGTGAGTTGCACCCTAATGAGCCATCAGTGAAACACAGAGGTTTTTACACTTCATTTGAAAATATATTATGGTTGTTTATTCAGATTACTTTTGTCACTGCTCACCCCAGAAATTAATTCTAACCATATCCATGTATGGATTTTTCCACAATACAAAAGGAATGTTTTTAATTATTTAAGATACAAAATAAATAGAAGTCCGATTTACTATTACATAGGTAATATAATATTACAGTGTGTGTTCCTGTATCCCCACCCACTCCAATGCATGCATTTTCATTTTATTTTTAAAGCCCCCTGTGTGAAATCCTTTTATAATGTGTCTGTAAGAGTATTTTGCTGCATTGGATTCTTGGTGTCATATTTAACTCCAAATGTTTTATTCCTTTCATGCCTTGGTCACAGCTGTCATCCTATGTCTGGAGAATGTTCTTGCAAGCCAGGCCGGTCTGGACTCTACTGTAATGAGACATGTTCCCCGGGATTCTATGGAGAATCTTGTCAACAGATTTGCAGTTGCCAAAATGGTGCTGACTGTGACAGTGTGACTGGAAAATGCATCTGTGCCCCAGGATTTAAGGTACACGATTTCGATTGTCATTGACTATTCCTCATTGGCTATCTCAGCAGCTATCAGTCCTTTGGACACAGTGACTGCATTTTCCTGATGCTTCCTACTTGATAATTTTTATGTATTATGTGATCTGTCCAATGTCATAAAGGCCACTTCTGAGAATCTACTGGAAGTCTAACGTCCATTTCCACATTAATTGCCTGTAGAAAAAAAAATGAAATCTGTTTACAACCTCATTAACCCCGAAAATGGTTGGATGAAAGAAATTTGGGGTACAGGTCTTTCTTGCCATTTTCATGTGTGAATCAAGGGGGAACAGAAGCACATAAAGGGTGCCAGCGTGTCACACCACATTCATCGGTGTGAATGAAATTTAGTGTGCCACGGTTCTATATTTATTTTAAAAAGCAACAGTTCAGTAATCCAACAGTGGAAAGGGAATGTTAGAAATCAAGACAGAAGCGGTAGCATTGTAACAAGGAAAGCTAACACAATATCCGCCACTTCCAAATGTGTCCACTGAGTTGCTTGTAGTGGTAACTGATAAAATGTAGGTGAACCAATCGCCTTAAAAAAAAAATAAACTGAAAATTAAAATGTATGTCAGGAGGGGGATAGCCTTAAGATCACACCTACAGGTTCTGGAATTCAATAAAGCAATCTATTAGAATCTCCTCGTCTGTATTTGAGAATAAGAAAAATGGAAAGCTGCTAATCCGTTTGCCCTCCTTGGGCGGGCTGCTTTGTGGGCACCGCCTCTCCCCTGTGAACTGGCCTATTGCCAGCCGGATCAGACTCCTGCCTCCAAATTGGCCAATGGTGGCAGGACTCTAGGGGGCGTTCACCTGGGTGCGATGCCAACTGACCAGTATCAACACTTGGCCCCACGCCCAGGAGAAGGATAAATACCTGGCTGGCAGGGCCTGTGAAAAAGAAGCAGGTGGAACTATCGGAAGTTCTGATCCAGGGATTTAAGTGACAGCGTGTAATTCTCATTATAAATTGAATTATTGGTGTAAACCTGACATCTAATGTAGCAACCAATCACCTGTGTTTATATAAAAATGTAATGCTCATAATACAATCTTAAAAGCAATGATACTTTTTCTTGTCAAAAAGTTCTGTTACACTTTTTGCTGTTCTTCTTTTCTACCTATTTCTACTTACATTGTATGCCTTTAGTTGCCTCTGCTTATAGTAGAAGTAACAGGAATAAGGGTAAAATTGTGAAATGATGCATTATCTTTCATGCCAACTAATATGAAATTAGTATCTTTTATTAAGGATGATGTGGCAGTCTAGCAGGTTCGGCTTCCGCTATTAAATTTGCTTTGTGTCAAAAAGAAATAGCAGCAGCTTGATGTATAAGCTAAGCCCCTTAGCTAACTTGCCAGAGCTTATGTAGGGGGACATAACACTCAGATGTGCATATGAATTTCCATGAAATTGAAAGCAGTAGACACCACGTGCACTTGGGTGCACATTATTCTGTGCATCAAATTTTCACCTGCAGTTCCTAAGAGCTAGGGCATCTAAGACACTCTGCAGAGTTTCTGTATATCATGACAGAAAAGAGGAAAACACTGTGGAAATGCAAATTGTACACATTCTTATTTCTTATAGATTATGCACTTCCTAATATTTGCACAATTTCAGAGTGAGCAAATGGATATCTAGAATGCACTAAGAAACTTTCATATATTATATTTTTCCTGCCTGGGGATAATCTCAGTAAGAAAATATGTTTATGTTGCATGTTTGTTTGCTTGCTGTGAATATGCTATGTGCAAGCAGTCAGTAGGTACTGATTATCTCTTGCACAGAGATGTAGGACAATGCATATGAAGATATATGCTCTGCTTTAAAATTCAATAATGGCAATTATTCATTCAGAGACTGCTTGTGTAGTCATTGAAATCAAAAGGCCAACAACTTTCCTTTCAATTGCAATACGGCTTTTCTTTTTGTCAACCATGTTTTAGGGTTCTGATTGCTCTATTCCTTGCCTTCTTGGAACATACGGAGTAAAATGTTCCTCAACATGCAGCTGCAAAAATGAGGCCATCTGTTCCCCTGTGGATGGTTCTTGTACCTGCAAAGCAGGTAGGATAAATAATGTACTACTTGTAATATGGGAGTCATATGAAACATTAATTTATTTTTTTAAGGCAAGAAGTGGGACATGGATTTTAAATCACTTACTAACTGGATGTTAAGGCAAAGGGCTGCTGAGACCTTCTAATGTTACCAGAGGTGTTAAATATAAGCAAAACTGCAAAATGAAAAAGTAAGAATGGAATCCCCCTCCCCTCTTCTGTGGTTTCTAAGCACTGCTCATACAACCAAGCTCTTCTCAAAATCTCAACAAATTTGATCCTACTATTCTGCAGTACTGAGGTGTTGAGACAATCAAACGGAGCACAAATACATGATTTTCAAATAATGTTTGGGGATGCTAGCATCATCTCAGAAAGGACCTAAATGTCCAACATAACCAATAAGCAAATGGAACAGAGCTATAAGATAACAATTGTAACCCGCCCTTGACTATAGGAAATTCATTTTTATTCATTCTGTTAAGTGCACAGTGGCCTGCGTCAACAAAATGCCTTTCCTAAACAGCTAATTATGCAGCTAGGGACTCTGGTCGTGAGACAAATTCATCACAGAACATGTGTTTTGAACAACATATTGATTAGATTCAGCACAGAGTTATTTTTCTTCCCCTTGCTGTAAGTGAAGTATAAAATTAGGAATCCTGTTTGTGTCACTATTGATTACACAGAATTGCATTTATTTTTAATTTTAACTAGATGGGGCATCTCCACCACCTTTCCTATGCTTTTATGGACCAAAATGTTTACAAGTATCAGCTTAAAACTAATTGTTCTTTGACAGCTCCGATCCTTTTTAACAAAGGCTCCTTTCCCTTAAGCTCTTATATATTTGTATTTTACTATCACATACAATAGTTGGGGAAAAGTAGTGATAATCCCTACTGGGTAATTTCTAACATCTATCCCAAGACAAATGGTGTTGTTGTTGTTGTTTTAAAAAAGCTGTGTGTTATGCTAAAATTCTCAGTCAAAACTGTATCTTCACATCAGAAGTCTATCTGGCCATCAGGACTCTCCCTAAACTGGCCTGAGCCTGCCGTGTTACTGCATAGTGACCTTGCCAGCAGTTCACTTTTGATAGTAGCAAAGCTGAGCTCCTATCCATGTCCATTTGGCATCTTAATGTTCCTAAAATGTAAGCCAGCCCCCCCCCCCGGCTGGATAGGTGTGTGGGTGTCTGATTTTGCATGACGAGAAAGTAACCTATTGTACGAAGTCACATTTATTGCTCTGTCTGCTTTTGCCTCTCAGACATGCAGTCTCCAGACATGCAGTCCCCAGAAAGTTGTCCATAAGGGAATTGTGCCCTCCCTTATCTATAGGCCAGAACATTGCATTACAGATAAATTCAAATGGTGGGAGACCACCATGGATAGGCGCTCAGCTTGGCTCTGATTCAGTTGTGGCACTGCTGCCCACCATCCACTAAAATCCCACCCAGGAAGAGGGTAGGCAGGGTGGTGAGTGGTACTGTTGGTGCCACTGCAAAGACAGCTGAATATGAAGAAGGGGGGAAAGACAGTTGTGGCCATCTTTCAGAAAGGGAGCCCATTGATTGCACGGCACTAAGCATCCCCGGAAATCTGACATTGATTGTTAGAAGAAATAGGCAGGAAGAATTTGAAAATTAGAACTCTCTACTGAAAAGAGGTGTTTTGTTTTCATTGTGGCAGGTTGGCATGGAGTTGACTGTTCTATAAACTGCCCTAGTGGGACGTGGGGTCTTGGCTGCAATTTAACATGCCAGTGCCTTAACGGAGGGGCATGCAATACTCTGGATGGAACCTGCACCTGTGCTCCAGGATGGAGAGGAGAAAAATGTGAATACCCTTGCCAGGTAATTAAACACATTCCACTAAAAGGTGGGGTTTGTAAGTTTCAATATTCATAGAAATGTTTAAGCTGTCCTGCTAAATTTAAGATGTAACACTGTTTAAAGGGGTGTATGGAGTGCTAGGGGACAGGTAATACCTCTGGTGGGTGACATATTGTCTTCCTTCTGGGGTAGTTTTGTCCACCTTTGGTCCCCACCCTGCACTCTGCTCTCACCTGTGGTTCCTAAAAGCTGTCAGCATGCAACAGAGGCTGCACCCTGGGAAACAGCTTTGACTGGCCGGCTAAACCAGGTGAGAGTAGCCAATGGGTCTTAAACCCCCAGTGAGTTAAGGATTTCCCCTGCATGCAAAGACAGGCTCCGGCAGATTGAGTGGACGAGACCAATAGCGGGTCCAGTGGTCAAAAAGGTGGTTTCTGCTTGTGCTGTAGAGCAGTGTTTCCCAACCTTTTTTGGGCAAAGGCACACTTGTTTCATGAAAAAAATCTCGAGGCACACCACCATGCCAGATGGGGAAAGGTCACTTTTTACTTATGTAAAAAAAAATAAAAAATAGTAACAGCATAGAAGGTAATGGTTAGGCTAGCATCCCTCTTCCAAATATGCTAGGTTTTTATTTGCAGGGACTGTTCTACATGGGAAGGGGAAAGGAAAGTTAATAGAAGGAAAGGCAGGTGGGAGAGAAAGAGAAAGAAAGAGGGAAGGAAGGGGGGAAGAGAAGTGGAAAGGAGGGAGACCGAGGCGGGGGAGAAGCGTCTGGAGAGTTGCTCCGAAGTTTGGGGGGCCGCGGGGGTGGGCGCGCGTCCCAGGAGGCGGAGGCCAGCCCGGGCTGGGAGCCGCGCCGCGGCCCGGGGGCGGAAGGAGGACCGCGGCTCCTAGGATGTGGAAAGGGGACGGCGGCGCAGGGGGAGGAGACCCGCACGGCTAGGGCAGCGCGCAGGGGGGGGAGCGGGCCGGAGGCGGGCGAGGGGGGCCGCGATCCCGCGCGCCGCGAACATGGCCTCCTTCCCCGCGGGCCCCGCCGAGCCCCCCGGCCGGGGAGAGTGGCGCGCCCCCGCCGCCGGAGGAGAGCAGAGGCAGCAGGAGGAGGACGAAGGCGCTGCCGAGGAGGCGCGCCAACTTCGGCCAACTTCGGCGCCCACCCCGTCGCCGCAGGCTCCTCCCGGCCGAGAGCCAGAGGACGGTGGCGGAGCAGGAGGAGGAGGATCAGGTTTGGCGACGGCTGCTGCGTCCTCTCCAAGCGCGGGGCTGGCCTCCGCCGCGCCCGATCCTCCGCGCTCGCCGCGCTTCTCGGCGGAGCAGGTCTCGTGCGTGTGCGAGGCGCTGCTGCAGGCGGGCGACCCCGGCCGGCTGGGCCGCTTCCTGGGCTCGCTGCCGCCCGACGCCGAGGCGCCGTGCCTGGAGGCGCAGGCGGGCGAGAGCCTGGCCAAGGCGCGCGTGCTGCTGGCCTTCCAGCGCGGCGACTTCGCTGAGCTCTACCGCCTGGTGCAGAGCCGGCGATGGGATGTGGGAGGGAGCTCGCTCGCCGCCCCGCGTGTGCTTGCCGCCGCTGCCCCGCCTCTCGCCGCCCGACTCGCCCGCCTCCCTCCCACGGAACACAAGGAAACTTTCCGCGGCACACTAGTGTGCCGCGGAACACCGGTTGGGAAACACTGCTGTAGAGGGAAGTGAGGGGCAGATGGGGCTCATCAACCTGGAAAGGTAGCCCATCTAGGAGAAGGAAAAGTCTGATCCTGAACCTAAAACTGCCTTGTAGGGTATCTTCTGGTAAACAAATGGCTAAGGAATAAACTCTACACAAATTTGGAGTGGAGTCCCTAAAATGGTCAAATGGCGGCTTGCATGCTCCCTTCTGGCTCCTCCTGCAGCCAGGCTGGTGACAAACGTATTGCTCTGCTTTCCTTGAGACCACATCAGTAAGGCCAAGAGTGGGGTCTGGTTGTCTTGACAGCCCAGGACCTCCATACTCCATCTGGTGTGGGCAAACTGGTTGCACTCCTCTAAGTCCGCCTCTGAATTATAGCTGTACTTAGACAGTTAATCTTTGGTGGCAAAGACTAACCTGTAGCTAGATAATCCAGTCAACATCTCACACCTCTTTTCATTTCTTTTAAATCTACCCATGGTGTTACTGTGCATTTGTATGAATGAGAGAGCAATTGGATCAGGACCCCACGCTGTTTCCCCTGATCAAAATCCCCCCTTCCGAGCTGCTTTAAGGCCCGTTAGGGAAAAACATAAGAATATAGGAAGCTCTCTTATGCTGAGGCAGACCATTGCTCCATCTAGCTCAGTAATGTCAGTGCTGACTAGCACCATCTCTCCGTGGTTTTAGACAGTGGACATTCCCATCCCCACCTGGAGAGTCGGAGGATTGAGCCTTAGACCTTCTGCATCCAAAGCAATTGCTCTGCCACTGAGTGATGTCCTTTCCCTGTACAAATATATGGAAATCAGCCAGGAATTGCTTTTTATCCCATCAATTGGAGCCCAGAAATTTGAAGCTCTAAACCACTTGCATACCAATCCCATCTAAAATTTACTGTTTACATTCAGCATTATTTTGTCTTCTTTTTTTCTGACAGGATGGCACATACGGGTTGGACTGTTCAGAGCGCTGTGACTGCAGCCATGCAGATGGCTGTCATCCCACTACTGGCTATTGTCGCTGCCTCCCAGGATGGTCAGGTACATTTGAAATGAGTGGGGCAATAGTACAGCAGCATCCAAAGTAGGGTAGGGTTTTACCATTGTTCTCTAAATCAGGGGTGGGGAACCTTTGGCTCTCCAGGTGTTGCTGAATGGCATCTCCCAGCATCCCTGTCCATTGACCATGTTTGCTGGGGCTGATGGGAGTTGTAGTCTAGAGCATCTGGAGCGCCAAAGGTTACCTAACCGTTCAGTAAATGGATAAGATCTAGATCAGTTTATTCAATGGACAACAACTATTGCCTGCACATAACAAGTATAAGAACCAAATGACACAAATGTTGGAAATGGTTTGAAACCAGCATGCTTAACCAAGACAGTTATATTTGGGGGTGAAATTGAGTTACGGGTCTCCAATCCCAAATAGGTTTCCCATCTTGATCAGGGGCTTATGCCAGTTTTTAAAATGAAAAATTGCCACCTCCCTGTTTGCCCCCAAAGTAAAACAGTATGTTAGGTGGCAAAATGAAACCAGGAGGGAGTGACTTTCAGTGCAAAAGGGGTACTTTCTCTCTCCTTTGCCTCTTTCAAGCAAGGTAGCTGCAGGACAGACTGCATCTGCTGAGTGCCTGGATAGGCGATCACCTGGGAATTATATGTATGCGACTCTTGAGTTACATGAGGAAAGAAAACCATGATATAAATGTACTAGGTAAAGGTAAAGGTACCCCTGCCCGAACGGGCCAGTCTTGACAGACTCTGGGGTTTGTGCGCCCATCTCACATCTATTGGCCGGGGGCCAGCGCTGTCCGAAGACACTTCCGGGTCACGTGGCCAGCGTGACAACGCTGCTCTGGCGAGCCAGAGCCGCACACGGAACGCCGTTTACCTTCCCGCTGGTAAGCGGTACCTATTTATCTACTTGCCCCCGGGGGTGCTTTCGAACTGCTAGGTGGGCAGGCGCTGGGACCGAGCAGCGGGAGCGCACCCCGCCGCGGGGATTCGAACCGCCGACCTTTCGATCGGCAAGCCCTAAATATACATAAATAATCCTGTTCATGGAGCCTGAGGATTCTACTCCTTTTCTGTAAAGGCAGATAATCTCATGGTTATTCCAGGAACTGAATGTTACGGGAAGATCACTTCCTGGTGAGTTGGTGACTGGCACAAACTGTTTCCCTCTAGGTGGTGGGGCTATTATAATGGTCCACTCTTAGAGGTTGATAGAATCTGATGGGAGTCTCTGAGACCCGTCAGTGAGTTTTCCCTTGGCGTGGTTCCTGTCAGGAGCCATGAGACAGTTTAGTAGTGAGAACTGATGAACAAGGCAGGACCAAAGAACAAGCCAGGACTCAGAACCAAAGAACAACTGGGAATACTGGAAGACACCACGGCTCAGGAAGACCTACTTGCCTTAGCAAGACTCAGCTAGGAAAGGAAGTCCTTTATACTCCTTCCTGCCCACTGCCCAGAAAGATCCACTTCGGATGGGCATAGTCAGCCCAGAAGGGTTTTCACTGAAGAAGACTGTTGGCTGCAGTTCACTGGCTCTTGACATGGGGCATCCATTCAGCTCCCTGGTTTACCAAGAACTTAGGGACAATTAAGCAGATAGGGATATGGCTTGAATGCAAGTAATGGAAAATGTGGTGTGAACCTACCTGGACCCTGAGATCATCCTATGAAGCCCTTCTTTGTGTTCATGAGAGGTCCAGAGGATGCCAACATGAGAATAGGCCTTCTCTGCAGTGGCTCCCCGTCAGTGGAATGCTCTCCCTAGGGAAATTCACCTGGTGCCTTCATTATACACCTTTAGGTGCTAGGCAGAAACCTTCCTCTTTAATCAGGCCTTTAGCTAATTAATATCCGATGCCCTTCTATATGTGTTGTGGGAGGGAGGATTATTGGGTTGCTTCTGTTTTTATTTTTATGATGCATTTTGTGTTTTTTATATTGTAATTTTATGCTGTGAACCACCCTTATATCTACAGGTATAGGGCGGTATGCAAATTTTAATAATATCTCGTCTTTGAATCTCTCTGGTCCTAGTCATATGCTCTAAATTGGATGCGGAACATGTGGCTCTCCAGGTGTCGCACTACAGCTTCCATAATCCCTTACCACTGTTGGCTGGGACTATGGTAAAGGATGACGGGAACTGAAGTCCAACAACAATTGGCAAGCCACAAGTTCCCCATCTCTGTCCTGACTCCGTACACCAGACTTTGCTCTCAGCAAGCCGGTGTGGATTTGAGGGTTGGGATTTTATGTCCTCATTGAACATTTCCACCTCTTCCAAAAGCAGCCACGTTGATGTCATGCTTCAAAGTATGTCTGTAAGATCAGCAAATCTGGACTCTGTTTGACAAGGATTTTCCATTAAACCGTTATGAAAAGCACAGGTTTTTGTGGAAAGAGTTGAAGCATTTTACAGGTCATGGCACATTATTTTTTGCTGTGCTGTGACATTTTGTGGAAAATGTCAGGGCTTGCTGATAACTTTGGTGCAAGAGCACTTAAAAACTTATGTTAGGTCTCCAGTTATGAAGTTTTACTAGTGTACTATGAGGCATTATAAACACTGGTAGCATAGCAGACTGTAATACTGATTTATGGATTAGTCCTGTCTGTTTTAAGGCAGCAAATTGGACTGTGGACTCTATGTTTGTCTACTGTAAGATTTTTGTTTTTGTTTAACACAGCACTGTTTTGCATCCTGATTGAGAGACCTGATAAAAGCATGTGCCCTTACCACTAGTGCTGAAGTAGATACACAGCAGCAAGCTGCTGGACCCCCAATCCAATACTTAGCCCCCCCCTTCCAATTCATGTGCAAGCAGTGCACCTTTTTTCATGTTGTTTGTGTTTGGGGACAAAGTACAAGGTTGCTTTTCAACCCAAATACTGCATTTGAGGTCCTCTTGCGGGAAATGGAACAATGTATCTTGTACTTCTTTTCCTATGCATTTGCCAACGATACAAAAAATTGAAGCAAAGGAATTGCAGTTTGTGGCATTAATACAGCCTCTGAAATGATACGGGTTTTAAAATTAGCAACACGTGGACCTCTGACGAAAGCAAAACACACTTTTTGTGTCAGTTTGTGCCTTTGTTTTGTTTTTAGTTGACACCATTCTTTCACCAGCGCTATTTAGGCCTCTCCCTCCGTACCATTCCATGCTCAGTTCCACTGAGTTTCTCTTTCTCTTAAATTATCCTTTCCAGCTGCCTCAGCTCCTTGCTTAAGTACACACTCACACTGCACTCTGGTTTTTGTTTTGTTTTTTTATGTGCCTGGGTTGTTCTGCTTGAGAATACTCTCCTGAAGTTTTCCTCTGAAGGATGCACCTGTGTTCCCTTGAGTGCCTGCCCTTACTTTAATAGGAAAATAGCTTTAAGGAGTTAGAAGAGGTGTTGAAACTTTTTGTAAAAGATTTTCTGAGACCTCAAACCAATCATATTGACCTCAATAACTGTTTTATCAGGAAAATCAAGAGTTCTGTAGCACCTCAAAACTAATGGATTTATTAAGCCAGAAGACTTATGAAGTTGATTTCAACACATGCATTTATATATTTTCTTACTCTTTATATTCTGCCTTTCTTCCATCATGAAGCCTAAGGCAATATACATATGTTTCCTCGGCAATTGCCCAAACCTAGACAGGCTTAGCTCCACCAAGGGGGATGGCCTCAGACCGTGTACTGAGTTCTACAGGTCTGTCTATCTATCTATCTATCTATCTATCTATCTATCTATCTATCTATCTATCTCTGCGACAGATGAACATGGCTACACCTTTGGATGTGTTAATCAGGAGTTAGAGCACTATGATACAGTTCCTGTGGTCATATAGCAGAAAATACCAAATATCGCTCACAATAAAAATATTCTGGGGATAAATTAATGGGGGTAACTATAGTTTTCAGTGTAGGACTTACTTTGCTTTGCTGTATTAGCATCCTCATATCTAGTGCTGCTTGGAAATTCTAAGAAACAAAAAAGTGTAAAAAGTGTGGGAATCATTGGTTAAAATCAGTGCAGTTTTGAAATATTCAGTCCACAGTTTTGTATCCAGTTGTATCCAAACATAGATGAAAAATCTGCTCCTTGATCCCAAGAACTACCATGCAAAATTTGGTTATAGAATCATAAGAGCTGTCAAAATGCATAGTGAACAAACAGCTTTTCAAAATACGTACTGGAAATCAGAGGTGCCAACTTGAATGGAATATTGGGGGGTAGGTAAGCCCCGCCCACATAATCAATCACAGGACACGGCACATCCACACCATTTGAATGGCAATGCCCATCAACTTTCAGAGGGGCAGCCCCCTCAAATATTTTATTGGGGGTGTTAGCCCCTAGGAGCTGGCCCCTATGGTGGAAATGTTGGTTTTTAAAGAGACCTTTATTGTGGCTTTTCAATATGAGAAATTTCTCCTGTTACTCAGTCTACTAGCTGGCAGTGTGAGCTAGTTACTGGGTCTGCAACAGCAATGGAGGTGTGGAGAGTTGAGTCCCAGTGCTGGGATAGGTTCTCCTTTGGGGTCAGTGTTGTTGGCCTGGCTCTTATGTTCCACAGCCTCAGTGCAGTACATCACACTGTTGCATTACTAAAAGTATTTCACAACACGATCCTATATTTGCCTGCTTATAAGTCAACCCCACTGAGTTCAATGACACTTCCTTCCTTGTAGGCGTGGGTATAACTAAAGTCTTAATATATATAACATTATAACAACATAGATGTTACCACTCAAAGGATTATTTACTTCTTTCACACAATTACAGATGCTGCAGGAATGCTAATTTAGATGTGAAACACTTGGCATAGTCCTTTGAGCATTAAATGCATGAGGATTTCTTCAGAGCTGCTTAGCTGAAGTTTATCATGACCATTTAGCTATTGCCTAGCAACTTGCAAAGGCCGTCAAAGAGTTCTTTGTCCATTATCCTGGCAAAAACTTTTCCTTACCAATCTGCTTATCAAGAATGAAATTTGCGTACCAACTTATTCATAATTCTTTTGTTTCATAGGGCACATTTTAAACGTTCAGAGCTTCCTGGATACATTATTCATATTGATTTTAGTTAAAATTGTGTCGGAAGACTTGCATGCAAATTACCCACGCAGCTCTGTTGTCTGCAGTCTTAAATCATTCAAAAAATAAGGCAGAGCTGTTTGCTGACATTTGTTATTCAAAATCTGAGCATGCACACGTCTGCTGCAGATTCTCTTAGAAATTTTCTGTGTGAGCTATACAGAGATAAAATAAATATAATAGATTAATATTTATGGACAAGAACCTAAACTTATGAGAAAAAATCAGGTTAGCTGTATATGTACATATACACACACAGGTTTTCTCTCAGTCGGACTGATAAGCTGTGACAGCCAACACCTACACTATACATTTAAAACACATTTCTACCCCTTTCACAGTCATGGCTCTCGCCAAAGAATCCTGAGAACTGTAGTTCAACCCTCATAGAGCTACAGTTCCCAGCACCCTTAACAGACTTCAGTTCCCAGGATTCTTTGGGGAAAGCGATGTGGTTCAAATGTGCTTTAAGTGTATTGTGTGAATGTAAGTGAGCCTTAGACTCTTGTATGTGTGGCCACAAGGAGTTACTAAGCTTTCATTTCTGTTTGTAACTAACCACAGCTTGTTGTAATGTCTGAACTTGTCTTAAGTTGGCTTACCAAAGCACAACAACTTCTATTGGTAATTTATGAAGCTTGCTTGTTTATATATTTCTTTAATGGCAACACAAAAATAACAATCAAATACTTTGTTATATACAGTGGAACCTCAGTTTTAGAGTGTCTTGGAAGCTGAATGATTCAGAACCCGAACCCGCACCCCAGGCTTTGGGATGCAGGCTGCTATTTGCAAGCCTTGGGAGCCCGGCGGGAACTCCCGCAGAGCTCCCAAGGCTTGTGGATAGCTTCCTGAAGCCTGGAGAGCGAGAGGGGTCGGTGTGCACCGACCCCTCTCGCTCTCCACACTTCAGCGAAAGCCTGCATTCGCCCCATAGGACGCACACACATTTCCCCTTCATTTTTGGAGGGGGGAAAATGTGTCCTATGGGGTGAAAAATATGGTACATGCAAATGCAGCCATGAACTTAAACCAGATGAAATTGGGCTGAGCATGTATGTTTTATAATATGTTTAAACATACGTCCTTTGAACCATTTTTACTTAAAATTCATTAAAATATGCCACATTGACCACTCAGAACTCTTTCAGTTCATGTTACTGATGTGCAACTTAACACATGGCCATTGGAGAAGTCAGGTGGAAACCAGTAAAAAGGCAAGTGGGGACTGTATACTAGTTTTTCTTTACTGGGTTCTACTGGAACCAGATTTTTTGCTCAGCCGTTTTCACTTGTCTCCTCCAAGCATATGCACATGAATTCCTACATCTGAGCCTGTATTTTAGAACTTTGCAGCATGTTCATGTTTGTTGTTTTTTTCAGGTGCTGCGTTCATGCAGCTTTCAGTGGGATATAAGGGGCCTCAGTATCTTTCACTTAGGAATCTCATTCAGATGCAAATCTAGGTGCCTCTGTTTAGGTTACAAGTTGAAAAAGGTTGTTCTAAGCTGTTGAAAAATAAGGTACTTTGTGTCTTGATTCAGAAAACTCCGTTAGCTAGGCAGACAAAAATCAGCTTGTAAAATGCTGATAGCATAACGAGTCTTCTGTGTCTTGGCAATCAGTTCAAATTCCATTCAAATTTGCGCATTCACTCAGGAAAAGTAGTCCCTTTATGGTTGTTCAGCATCCTGTGCAAAATTAGTTGTTGAGTTCTTGTCAAATTTCAGTGTGACACATTTTCCACTACAGTTGCCTCTGTGGCAGCTTCTCTGACAGCCTTAAGTCAGCGTCAGGGTCAAAGTTGCAAAGGTTTTGACCTTCATTCACCTTTCTTCCATCGAACAGGAAATATTTCTCAGACAGGACACATCCCCTATAGAGCAGGTGGGTGGGACTGCTTATTGTACAGGCAACCGCAGTAATGAATTGTCTTGCAGTCTTTCCCAGTTCTTCAGCAAACTGTGCAAAATAATTACTCTGGGGTGATTTAAATAAAGCTTCCTGTGCAAAAACCGGGGGGGGGGTCTGTTTTCCTGAGTTGCTCGTTTAAGAAGTCTAATAGCAAGTGGAGCTGAAGCACATTTTTCATGAAATACTTACAAAGCTAGTCATTCTTCTGGATTTAGTCCCCTTTTTCTTTAGCCGAATGATTCATTCAGTAGCTGTACGCTAATAATAAGTCAATTGATAATAGAAAGCACTGTAGACACAATAAGGTCTGAGAGCTGCAGTGGATTCCGACTGGCATTTGACATGAAAGGAGACTTCTGAGAAGTAATAAAAAACAAAGAAATCAAGGGAGTTAGTTTTACTAACTGTAAAAGAGGGGTGAAAAAGACCTATGGTTCCTATGAGCCATTGTTGTGTTACTGTGGATCCAAAACTGACCTCCATAGTCACTTACAGACTCACTGCTCAGACCATGTTCATGGAAGACAATCTTACTCGGCTACGAGTGGTCGCCAAAGAAGAAGAATAGGTGCTGGAGTTCTGCCCATGTTGTATAAACTTTTGCAAAAAGCAATGAGGCAAAACATTGAATAACCAAGGTCCTTAGCATTGCTAACGTTTTGAATCTGTCTTGTACTTCACTTATTGGGCTGAAAACCTAGCAGTAATCAGATTACCAGTGCTTTTTTCTGGGGGTACACAGGGGTACACATACTCCTAAACATTTTGTGAATCTTTGTACTTTTGTCCATTTACTGTTTTTATTTTTCCCGATTTGAACTATAAAATGGTGATTTTCTTGAGTCAAAATGAGAGTACCCCTAAACATTTTTTTTTTTTAGAAAAAAACACTGAATTTAGTACATAAGTGGGTTTCTTCAGTAGCTGTTGCCTTCAGATTTTCCTCATTCAAAACAGAAAAAGAATAATCTGAAACTGAACTCGGTTCCCTTCCCCCAATGGAATGACAGGGCCAGAAAAAGATAGGAAGAAAATGACTGTTTTTTTTCTGGATAAGCAACAAATGCCGTTCTAGCTCAGCATCTGTTCCCATTCAGGATGGGAAATAGCTGTCAATTTCCAGTCTGTGCCATTCCTGCATTAATTGCAGTTAATAATAATAATAATCCATGTGAAAATTCATATTTAAATATATACTTAAATACACAAAATATCTGTTTAAATGCTTATCTTACCATAAAGTATGTATTTCTAAATATATTGGCTTGTATCCAACACAGTGTGAGTGCCGTTCCACTAGTGCAATGACACTTCCTCCCCTCTCCCCTCACATAGTCCAAATCAGCTCTAGAGGATCCCCCCAACCTTTCAGAGCAGCTTTGGGGGTACACAAGGGGCTGCAGAAGAGAGAAGAGGAAAGTTCCATTGTATGAGTGGAAGTCTGTTGCACGAGTGGAATGGCAGAGTTGCGTACAACACATATTATCTTAAAAACACACCATTTGAATGCATTATGATATGCTGCATAAGGCACTGCAGAATAAACAATGCTTTTGCATGGTTCTTCCTTGCATCATTTTCCTTCTGATAGCTGTGCAGTGTTAGCAGCCTCCTGCTTGTGATACCTTTGATTGGAGAGGTTTCCTGCAGTTTGTGACTGCTCTGTCTGCTTGTACACTTGTAGGCATGCATTGTGACAGTGTATGTACTGAAGGACACTGGGGTCCAAACTGTTCGCTGTCCTGTTACTGCAAAAATGGAGCATCATGTTCACCAGACGAAGGGATCTGTGAATGCGCACCTGGCTACAGAGGCACCACTTGCCAAAGAAGTAAGCTTCTAAGTCTCTTGTTCTTGTATTTACTATGGCTGTGCTATAATGCTGAATGGTAGTATTGTAAACTACTAGTAGTATTGTAAGCTACTGAGGGACGGGGGTGGCGCTGTGGTCTAAACCACTGAGCCTCTTGGGCTTGCCAATCGGAAGGTTGCCAGTTCAAATCCGCACGATGGGATGGTCTCCAGTTTGAAATCATACCAGCACAAGTTCATAAATAGGTACCGCTGTTGCAGGAAGGTAAAGTGTTTCCGTGTGCTCTGGCTTCCACCGTAGTGTTTCATTGCGCCAGAAGTGGTTTAGTCATGTTGGCCACATGACCCGGAAAGCTGTCTGCAGACAAATGCCAGCTCCTTCAGCCTGAAAAGCGAGATGAGCGCCGCACCCCATAGTTGCCTTTGACTGAACTTAACCATCCGGGGTCCTTTACCTTTTTTTTACCTTACTATAAATGGAACCCAGTGCTAAGTACGACAATTTTCTGTGATTATCACAATATGCACTTTCACTGTTACTAATAGAATTTGCTGTGGCAGTAATCTTGTTACTATTGTTTAATTTGTAATTTTGCATATTATCTATCCAACTACCCAACATCCAACAAGACTGGCGTCTGACGCTGTGGAAAATGCATAGGGTCACAGATACTATTGCCAACCGCCTTTGTAAAATGGGGGGGGGTTTAAAAAAGTTAGGACTGTTCCAAACATTGTACCACCCACGTAAAAGCTAGTGGAAGAGAAACCTCTCTTTGATAGCATCCCCATGCTGGGGCTATAAACGTTTCTAAGCTGTTTGCCATATGGTTCAACCATAGTTCTAGGTAGAATGCTCCTGGCAGCTGCTGGAACTAGCACAGCGACTTCCTGTACAATTTGGCTGATTCATGAGGAAGTGGTTTTTGGCATCCTTAGCGCAGATCCATAATATTTTGCTTTGTTTTAGTTGGAAGACAAGTAGGACAGATTCAGACACATTGAGAGAACGGTTATTTCTGGAAAAGAATGTGGAAGAGGGCTAAGGGGAAAACACACCAAAAATACAACAAATTACGTATACAAATCTTGATTTTTGCCAAGATAATTTACAACAGTGAGGGGAACCTTTGGCCTGCCCGTCAAGTCACCACATTTGGCCTGCAAGGCCATTTTGGCAAAGCCATACCCACCTGTCCTACTCCTGATGATAAGGGACACAGGTGACACTGTGGTCTAAACCACTGAGCCTCTTGGGCTTGCTGATCAGAAGGTCAGCGGTTTGAATCCCCACGATGTGGTGAGCTCCCATTGTGCTGTCCCAGCTCCTGCCAACCTAGCAGTTCGAAAGCACACCAGTGCAAGTAGATAAATAGGTACCGCTGCGGCGGGAAGGTAAATGGCATTTCCATGTGCTCTGGTTTCCATCATGGTGTTTCGTTGCACCAAAAGCGGTTTAGTCATGCTGGCCACATGACCCAGAAAGCTGCCTGTGGAAAAACACCAGTTCCCTCAGCCTGAAAGCGAGATGAGTGCCACAACCCAATAGTCGCCTTTGACTGGACTTAACCATCCAGGGGTCCTTTACCTTTCCTCCTGGTGATGTTAGGTATAGAGAAGGTGAAGACACTGCTTGGGCAAAAGTGGTTTTTCAGACGCCACCAGTCAGCTGATTGTCACCACATGCGAAGTTCTGTGCAAACACCTATGCAAAGCACTCTGCAAGCACGGGCAATCAACAGGGCTTACCAAGCTCTGTGCACAGTGCTCTGCAAAAATGATTCACTTGATGTCATTGTGATGTCATGTGATTGACCCCCCTACCCCAAATGTGACCTGGGGTGGGTGGGGCAGATAAGGATGCCCAACCTCTGATTTATAGCTTGTCTCCTAATGCTGCGAAAAGTAATGGATGTAAGAATTTCATCAGGCAGGGGGCCTTCTTGGTAGTGGTGCCTGCCCTGGGGAACGCCCTCCCATCAGATGTGAAGGAAATAAACAACTATCACACTTTTAGAAGACATCCGAAGGCAGCCCTGTTTAGGGAAGTTTTTAATGGTTGATGTTTTATTGTGTTTTTAATATTCTGTTAAGTATTCTGTTAAAGCTACAGACATCCTTTGATGGATTGTTTCCATGGCTAGGAGCTGTTCTCACCATCTATAATGGCTCTAAAGTTAATTGTTTAGCTAATATAAAGACACTGATGTAATGATGTTGTATCATCGCCATAATAATGCAAAGCAGTGACTCTCCCCATTACATTACCAAAATGACTATTTAAAAGAATCAGGCTTTTCAAGACTGCTTAGGTATCTTAAGTTGCGCAAATCCAGTTTGGACTATAAGGAGAAGAAGGAAAATAATAGGACTGGCCTACTGCTTTATTGAAAAGACATGAGGGTCTCTGGACTCCCTTTTTGATCAGGTAACCTGTTTCAAGCGTGCCCTCAGGCGGGCATGCTGACTTCTAAATGACTTCAAATTATTTAAAGGCAAAAGTTAGCTTTGTAAATGTTAATTGCTGCTTAACAACAGGCACTTAACTTGAAGCATTGCTTAATATACTAATTTGCCAGTGAAAGAAATTCCAGGAGAAGCTGAAGGAGTAAAGAGAGAAATTCTCCCCAACAGCTTCTTTCTTCCTCTAGCAAGCCAAATGGTGATGTATCTGTGAAGAAGAAGGAGCTAGTGTATTTGGCATAAAAATGAATTGAACTGCTTTGTTTTTTAAAGTCCTGAGTTGAATAAAAGCAAGCAGCAGTGTATGGTTGTCTGCACTTTGATTGCCCTTGAGCTGGAAACAACTTTACGTCAGGAACTGCCAGGTTGCAGTGATTCAGCCCTGTACAGCTGGAGAGGAAAAATATTACACAAATGATAATCATAACAAATAATAGCATAAAGATTCAGTATTCTATAATGATGTTGTTGAAGTTGTTGTTTGCATGTGCCATATTCATCATAATCATTAACAACAATTGTCCACCTCCCCACCAGAAAAAAGACATGAGGCAATTAAAGAGATGCCATAGCTTTATTATTAACAAATCTGCAATGAGATAATAATAATAATAATAATAATAATAATAATAATAATAATAATAATAATAATAATAATACCACCAGTGTGGTGTAGCGGTTAAGAGCGGTAGATTCGTAATCTGGGGAACCGGGTTCGCGTCTCCGCTCCTCCACATGCAGCTACTGGGTGACCTTGGGCCAGTCATACTACTCTGAAGTCTCTCAGCCCCACTCACCTCACAGAGTGTCTGTTGTGGGGGAGGAAGGGAAAGGATAATGTTAGCCGCCTTAAGACTCCTCAGGGTAGTGATAAAGCGGGATATCAAATCCAAACTCCTATTTATTTATTTATTTATACATACCCCGCCCATCTGGCTGGATTTCCCCAGCCACTCTGGGCGGCTCCCAACAGAATATTTAAAACATGATAAAACATCAACCATTAAAAACTTCCCTAAACCGTTTTTCTTCAGGTGTCTTCTAAAAGTCAGATAGTTGTTTATTTCCTTGACATCTGATGGGAGGGCGTTCCACAGGGCGGGTGACACTACCGAGAAAGCCCTCTGTCTGGTTCCCTGTAACCCCAAAGAAGGCCTTTGGGGCTGGACCTCGGTGTCCGGGCAGAACGATGCGGGTGGAGACACTCCTTCAGGTATGAAATTCAGTGCATAAATACAAGCAGTACAACTGGGAACAGTAGGCACCAACTGCTCCCCCAGCCCCTACCAAGGACAAAGGGACCCGGCTCAGTTCATATGCTGAGTTGTGTCCTTCTTCACCTACTGTGAAAGAGGAGCTGAGGGGGCAGCCCAGTAACCCCCATCCCTGTTGCTTGGCATTCTGTGTCCACAGAACCTAAAAAAGACCTTCCCCTTGCATCTTCACCTTGAACTGGCCAATCATGAGATTGACTAAGGAGGCTGTCTCTTATCTTGCCAGTGCCTCAAAGTGCTTGAGATTAAATTTAGCAAACCTATTATTTTCTGACCATACTTGCGGCAAGCCATGACCAATAGGTAAAATGGTAAAGGACGATTAAGTCCAGTCAAAGACAACTGTGGGGTTGCGGTGCTCATCTCGCTTTCAGGCCAAGGGAGCTGGCGTTTGTCCTCAGACAGCTTTCCAGGTCATGTGGCCAGCATTACTAAACTGCTTCTGGCACAATGGTACACTGTGACGAAAACCAGAGTGCACAGAGATGCTGTTTGTTTTCCTGCTGCAGCAGTACCTATTTATCTACTTGCACTGGCATGCTTTCAAACTGCTAGGTTGGCAGGAGCTGGGACAGAGCAACAGGAGCTCACCCCATTGTGGGGATTCAAACTGCCAACCTTCTGATTGGCAAGCCCCAGAGGCTCAGTGGTTTAGACCACAGTGCCACCCCCATCCCCCATGACCAATACAGTTCTGCCAGACACGTAGACTACAACTCAGGGAGTGATGGTATAATCATTACATTGAAATATTAATAGCAGCAGTTGTTGTTATAGACATATGTCATTATTCATCAGCATCAACAGCAGTAATTGTTTTAAATTAACCGCAATGCATACTAAGTTGTTCTTCTAAACTGTTATTAAAGTATTAGATTTGTTAACGTGCCACTAGGGCGATTGCCTTTGTGAAGCAGGTGACCTGCATAAATCAGATGTCTCAAATGTTTTCAAGACTTCAGCAGTGAACTGAAAGCAACTGTATTAGATTTGGGTTTGTTATGTACCAATGTAAGGTAAATATGATAACGTATTTCTGCTTGCAGTTTGCTCTCCCGGATTTTATGGTCATCGCTGTAGCCAGGCCTGCCCCCAGTGTGTTCACAGCAGTGGCCCATGTCACCATGTGACTGGTTTGTGTGACTGTCTACCTGGTTTCACAGGAGCTCTCTGCAATGAAGGTACAAATCACAATTCTTTCCGTAAACAGCTTTGAGACGCTTTTACAATCAAGTGGTACATGATTTTCAAGAAATAAATGAATACACTGTAGTGTAATACCACACCGAATACAATAGTGTTTTCTCCTTTTTTCCTGTTTACTGTCAAAGTTATATTTTTCAGACAGTAGCTTTGTATTTTTAAAAAAAAATATTACTGTGTATAGAGCCCATTCTGAAGCTAAATAAAACTATTGGAAAATAAGATTTGATTATCATTGGTCTAAATGAGCTGCAAGAATGCAGAATATTCATGAGTTCCATGGTTTCTTTTTACAGTCTGCCCCAGTGGCAGATTTGGGAAGAATTGTGCAGGAATTTGCACATGCACCAACAATGGAACCTGCAATCCAATTGACAGATCTTGCCAATGTTATCCTGGCTGGATTGGTAGTGACTG